>NC_081328.1:35319279-36798306 GCF_026419965.1 Kogia breviceps | reverse complement strand
GCCCCACCCCCACCCCACTGCTTTGTCCAGGAAGCCCTCTGGGGCTACATATGTTAGTGAACATTCTTGATTTCTTCCCCCAGTCAATGTCCCAACATCTGGGTACAACAGCTGCTTCTCCCCAGGATGCCTATGTCTTGGGTAATCGGTGGGAAAATTGGAAACATCAGATTGGCAGGGGGCTCTGAGGATGCTTGCAGCCAGACGTGATGTGGGTGTGGATGGGTCTGAGACGGCCAGTGAGGGCTGGGCCCCAGAGGGTGCCCGGCCCACAGTGTCTCCGCGCAGGAAGGGTCCTAATGCCCCGCACCCCAGGATGAAAGGCAGCAGGCAGGCGTTGGGGCACAAGGGAGGTAGAGTACATTTGGAAGGACCTCCTGCAGAGTGAGAGCGAGGCAGCATGCCGGACACCTGAGGGGGGCCCTGCCCTGGCAGTTTGAGGAGTGGGTGAACGCGGGGGGCAGGAGCTGGGCACAGGGCTTCGGGCAAACCCCTATCACGGCAAGAGTGTGTGCGCGCGCGTGTCGGGTGTGAAGTACCCCTGTCTCCTCTGTTGTGGGCAGAGAAGGGGGGCCTTCCTCGGGGTTAGGGGGTGAGTGGAGCAGATGGGGGTCTCTTGGGCTGGGAGGGGGTGGTCAGCAGAGCAATGAAGGCAGGCCTCTCTGACTCTGAACCCACCAGTCTTCCAGAATGAGGCGATCTTGGCTGGGGGAGGCAGATGGGGGTCTTGTGTGGACCCCAGTAAAGAACCTGCCCCCGTTTCTGGGAGGAGAACCAGGCCTGGCTTGCTGGCTGTCTATCCTGGGGACCCCACTCTGGGGACCCCCTTGTTTTCTGTGTTGTCCTGCTGTCTGTCCTCCTGTCTGTCTCCCACCCGTGTCTGCCCCTTCAGCCCCTGCTCTTCCTCCGACACCCAGTGTCCGTCCTGCCTGCCCCCCAGCCCTCAGTGACCCCCCCCCCGAAGGGACAACTCCTAATGCTCTGCTTTGCTCTGTCCCCGTCCCCTCCTCCCCCAAGGCCCAAGGCTCGAGGCCCCTGCCGGGCCCATCCCACTTGGGGAGCCCTGTCCCAGCCCCTTCCTCTCTTCAGCTCCTCTCCTCCAGCTCTGGGCATTCATTCACGACTTTCCTCCTTTCCTGTCCCTCACCCAGGGCTCCAGCGTGCAGCAGGAGGGAAGCCTCCAGGACTCTGTTCCCTCTGTTTAAAGTCTCCAGGTTGGTAAGCCAGGAGGGGGGCCTCTCCCCACCATCCTGCCACCCACTGCTCCCTAGCTGGTGCCTCTCCCCAGCCTCGGGGGCCAGAAACGGGGGAGGGGGCTATCCCTGGGGGGCCCAGGCCTTTGCCAGGGGAGGGGGCAGCAGAGACCTGACTCTGGGGAGGGCACCTTGCCTGGCCGAGAATGTGTCCGTGTGTGCACGTGTGTGCATGAGTTAGTGTGCGCGAACAAACACGTGTGCATGTATATGTGTGTGCTGGCTGCAAAGCTCCGTACAGTGGGGCTGGGGAGGGAGAAGGAGGCGGGAGCCCTCTGTCGAGGGGACAGATGGCCTGGGAGAGGGGGTCAGGAGCAAGGGGCCCTTCTTGTGGGGGGGGGGCAGCCCATATTCTAGCGTCGACCAGAGGGGGGCGATGGGAGAAGATGGGACCACATCGACCTCAGTATAGCTTCGTTGAGTTTATAGGCACTTGTAACCCTGTGATTGCATTTTCATTTATTCAATCGTTTATTCATTCATCCATCCATTCCTTCCTTCTTTAATTCAATACAGATTTATTGAACACCTTCTCTGTGCCAGGCACTGGTCTAGGCTCAGAGGCCAACAGTGACCAAGACAGCGAAGTTTCTTTCATTGCTTACGTGGTGAGCAGAGAGAGGTTAAGGGGTTGGCTGAATGCACTGGCTGTGGGGCCTGGGGCTGTGGCCTGGCTGGCTGTGTGGAAAGGGCTGTGACCCTCTGTCCACTGATGCCCCATCCGCCCCTGCTCCCCCTGCTGGCAGCTGCTCTGCACTTCATGGCCCTGTAGAGTGTCCCCTGACCCAATGGCACTCCTCTCCTATAGTGTGTCCCTGCCAAGCAGGCAGTGACTGAGGTCCCAAGTCCCCGTGAGCCTGGGGACTGTGGGCAGCATTGGTGGGCCAGAGCTGGGGCCACTTCAAGAGGGCCTCTGGGAACCCACCTCTCACTTCCGTGCCCAGGACCAGCAGCCTGGAGCACTGGACTTGAGAGTCAGTCTGATCTGGGTTCAAAGGCTCACATAAGCCATGTGCTAGCTGTGTGGCCTTGGACAAGCCACTCTCCCTCTCTGAGCCTCAGTGTCCTTGCCTGTAAAATGGCAGCCTTGTTGAGAAGAATACAGGAAAAGCAACAGCAGCTGGACCAGAGCCCAGCCCACAGCACGGGAAGCCCAATTGCTGGTTCCCTTTCTGCACCTCCCCCAGCCCCTCCCTGGGGCTGAGCAGGCTATACCCTGGGTATCAGCTGTGTGCTGCCCCTGTCCGGCCTTGGGAGAGGGGCTGCAGAGTCCCTGCCTTGGCTGTTTGCAGGCTTCACATCCTCCAGCCCTTCTCCAGCTCTCTGGAGGATGCTTCGGGCCCAATCCGGGCGGGCACATGGGGGAAGCAGCCCTCCTTGCCACTGTGGCTGCCGATGCCTTGATGGCTTTTTAATAACTGCTCGGAGACAATCTGTAGAGTGCTCACTTGTCTGCCTCTTAATTAAAATTACCATTTTCCTAAAAGAGTAACGATGCCGCTCTCCTCCCTCCCCCCACCCCCCTCGGTGGCTGCTGCCAGGAGAAGGCAGGAGTGACTTGAAACTGCAGACTTTCCCCTCCACCCAGGTCCTGGTCACACAGGCCACGCCCCCCCTTCCCCACACAAATGGCAGAGGGGCCGAGGCTCAGGGGCAGGGAACCAGGGAGGGGGCCTGAATGCCCCCCTCTTTCACTTACCCTCTTCTGGAATACTCCCAGAGGCAGGGAGCTCAGTCCTTTCCCAGACTCACTTTTTACATCTGTAAAGAGCCAGAGTGGGGCTGTGTTCCTCTCCATGGGGCCAGGGAAGTGACTCAGTGACTTACTTGGGACAGCAGATGCTGCTTGTGAGGCAAGGGAACATGGTCTTACATCGTAGCTCCACCAGCAAGACCCACCTAGGAAATGTTCTGGAGGAGAGGGAGGCACTGCAGCCTGGGGCCCGGAGATCCAGCACTAGGAAGGACCCCTTGAGATGCCTCTGTCTCCATCAGCTCCCAGTGGCCCTCGCCTTTCCCTCTGTGACCCTCTGCTTCTGTGCCTCCTCTTCCAGGAACACCCTCCCTTTGTCACCTCCCACTTCGGCTCCTCCCTGAAGTGCCCCTCCCTGACCACCTCCAGGCTCGCCCCCTGAGCTCCCGTGGCTCTGTCAAATCTCTCGTGGCATCGGTTCTGGACATAACTGAGCCTCCTAGTTCACGTTTGCTTCTGGGGCAGCAAATTCAGTGCTTTCAGGGGCTGGAAATGAGTGAAGCAGTGGACGAGGACAATAAGGAATGGTGAGGACTGCGCTACTCTACAGGAGTAGAATGCCTGTGTTCCTTAAAGGCATTAAAATTCAAAGAAACAAAACAAAGCACCACCAGCTAAACAAAATGCCTGTGCCCCAGTAAGGCCCCAGCGTGGTCTTTGCTAAACTGCGATTCATTTATCTTGGCATCTTCATATTGCCCAGTGCATAGCAGGTGTGTCCTCGTTGTTTGTTGAGTGAATACATGATCGTCCATATGTCAGGCACTGTGCTAGATACTTAACATATTTATTTCTTCTCTTCTTCCCAAGGTAAGCACTATTTTCCCCATTTTGCCATTAGAGAAACTGACATCCAGAACAGTTAAACGACTTGTTCAAAGTCACACTTAATGGGAAGGAGCATTTTGTGATTTGAGCCTTGGCGTGCTGTGTCCTACTTGCTCTCTTTGGTCGTGGGCATGCCTATGTGTGACACAGGGCATATGCATTCAGTACCTGGCCTGGCTAACAGGGAGCACTGGTGTGGCTAGTGGCCACCTTGTTGACATGCGTTGTGCACCTGTGGGGAGGTAGGGTTGAAGGAAGTGAGGGCTGCAGAGGCGGGGAGGGAGCAGACGCCCCTCACCCCAGCACACCCCTCCTCCATCAGCTTCCGGTCCCATCCCAGCCGCCTGGGGATGGCGGCGTGGTGACAGGTGCCGAGCTGCCGAGATGACAGCACTGCTGATTCCCCCATAATTACTGTCTGATGAGATGCCAGAATTAGCCACCATGCGAGCATGGGATGCAGATATGGGGCAGAGTGCTGGGAAGCAGCTGGGGGTAAGGGAGCCTCTCCTTCCAGTCCTGGGGCCCTCTGGCAGTAGGGCAGAGTTTGGTGAGGAGGAAGTAGGTTAACAAGCAGGAAGCACTGTGTGGTTAATATGCATCGGATGTTATCGTGTGGGCTGTGGTTTTCCAGTCCTCAGAGTGGCTGGACATACCCCCGAGATGGCTGGCTTCCAGACAGGGTATCAAGGACCTCAGGCCACTAAGCAGAGAATTATGGGCAGAGCAGCCTGCCCACTCAGACTCCTGGACAGACGCTTTGGTGCTTGTAGCTGGGATATGCCTGGCTGGGGCTGTCAGGGGCATAGTTGCGAGGAAGGGGCTAAGACCCAGAGCAGACTCCTGGAATCACATTAGCATGGCCAGGCAGCAGAAGGCAGAGGGAACTGCCTAGGAGCCGACAGGTTGCCAGCAGAGTCCTCCGTCCCAGGCAGGAGGTGACAGGTTGGCCCTGAGGCCCAAGGTCAGGGGAGGCCTGAGAGTTAAGAGCAGGAGGTAAGGAAGGTACGTTCTGGTCCCAGAGCAGGGTTGAGTATGCCCTGGCATTTGTTTCCCCTGGCACACATGCTGGGGGCAGGAGGAGGGCTGGTGAGAACAGAAGCAGAGAGGGGTCATCTGGGCTGCTCAGACCTTCTCTGGACCATTGGAGCAGTTTTGAAGGCCACCAGCTCAAAGCGGTGGTGACGACATGGGGCTGACCCAACAGAGGGCAGTGCACATGGCCCGGGGCTGAAGCCAGGCCACAGAAGGAAGGACTTGAGGTCTTGGGCTCAGGAGAGAAGATTCGGGTTCGGGAGCCTTCATTCTGCCCTGAAGGGAGAAGTAATCATGCCCTGCCCCTGGACCCCTCTGAGGGCCATGGGCACAGACTCTGGCTCTTTTTAAGGAAGGAGGAGTTCCACAAGGTAATTGGTGCCTTAGATGTAATGAGCTGTCTGTTTCTGGAGGAATCCAAGTCCTGGATGGCTGGCGTTCCCGAAATAGGACTTGCAGTTCTGTGTCGGCACAGCCTGTGACAGGGGTTGGGGGGACTCAGTACCAAACTAAGGTATGAGGGGAGGGCTGTGGAAAGGCAGGACCCCCTTCCCAGCCTGGGCTTCTGTGGCCCTGGGGCAGCTCTGCTCCCTGTCCCTCCTTGTCTCTCAGCTACGCGCTGGGGAAGGGTCCCCACCCTTCCGGTGTGAGCTCTCCCCCAAAAGGATGGGATTGAGGGTCTCTGTGCTTCTCTGGGGAGGGGCCTGTTCGAGTGTTCCCTTTTTAGGGAGTTGGACAGACTGAGGGGACATAAGGGGCTCTGGCCCAGTGGCTCAGACAAAGACGCAGGGATGCCTTGGCGGCAGAATCAGCGTCTTGCTCAGGGGTAGCAGGGTGTAGAGGAGAGAAAGGGGATCCGGGCTGAGAACCCCACAGTCGAGACCAGGCTCCTCCACTTGCCAACTCTGACCATGGACAAGTCACCCCTTCTTGAGCCTCAGCTTTCTCACCTGTAAAATGGGGGAGAGCAACCTCACGAGGTGACTCAGAACTGAATGAATAGAGGCTATCAGAGCCCCTTGTGGGCTGTCATGAGAGTGTGCTTGGTTGAGGGGTGGGTATCAAGAGTGCTGTCATTCATGGCTGGTCCGTTTTCCCCACAGCATCCAGCAAGCCTGGTGCTGAGTTTAAACCTCATCACTCCAGATGGACGGATGGATTTAACTGAGACGAGAAGGGTGGAGTCTTCAAGTCTTTTGCAGAGGGAAGGGGAGACTGTTTATTCCTCCCCTGCCTTCCAGTTCGTGCTCCACCTTCCTGCATCCTGCTCTGGTGGGACAGTTCAGGTTCGGCAACAGGGAGAACTGAAAGATGCCCCTGGAATCTGATCGGGCTTCCCAGGTCAGTCTGGACCCAGCAGTCAGGCAGGAAACTCTGAGTCTCCTCCTCCCTTCTCTGGGTTCCCCCATCTTCCATCCTCCAGAGTCTTTCCTGGTGCTAACCTTAGCATCCCTAGGGAGGGAACATAAGGGACGCAGATTTGGCTGTTCCGTTTCCGGTTGGCTTGCAGGGCAGTAGAGTAATTGATCTGTGAGGTGAGGGCTGAAACTTGCAGCCCAGAAGCCCTATCCTTCACCCTCCGGCAGCAGGTGGAAGGGGGTGCAAGGCCCGCCGGCCCCTTGTCCTGGTGCAGGAGGCTGAGCACCTGTACAGGGAGACAAGGGCTGGGGGTGCGAGGTCCAGGACGGGCATCTCAGTCCTTGGCATTGCCTGGTTGGGTAAACATTGGTGCGAGTGGAGTGGCCTGTATTTGTAGACAAAATGTAAATGCTTTAGCAAGGAGACCCTGAACTTGACAAAGCAGGAGAGGGGCCAAGAAGTTGCCTCTCTGAGAAGGGGTAGCTGGACTCAGCATGGGCACATGGGGTCCCCAGTGTCTTTCACTCCAAGCTGGAGATGCATCGAGCTGGCACTTGAGGGAGCCCCCAGATGTACCGCAATCTGTTGAGGGGTTGTGAATGTATATGATGTGTGTGCATGGGCACAGCACCCTGTCTGTCCACGTAGCATCCAAGGTGGCATCTCTGCAGTGACCCAGTCCCAGCTGGGCCCATGTTGATGCCTGTGGTGGGTGCAGGGGAGGCCTTCGTGACTGGGCACACATTCGTGAGCCTGTGCTGGGCATGTGGGCGTGTACCATGGGGGCACAGGCATGACGATAGAAGTGTGATGAGCATAAGCCCGGTGGCCTGTGCTTGGAGTCCGGAGGCACCAGGACCCCGATCATCCTGGTGTCTGAGGGAGCCGTCTGGGTGCTGGGCTGTGGGCCTGGGAAGAGCCTGCTCGAGAGAGCCTGACCCCAGGAAGGGCAATGTCTCAGAGGAGGATGTGGAGGGGTACAGCAGGGCTGAGGCTCCTGTCCAACATTTGTGAGGCCCGCAATGAATCCTGGGTGTTGACAACACTTCCCTGTGGGGAGGTGGGGTGATGGGTGGGGCTTCCACCCCTCACCTCCAAGAGATTGGGGTCCCTCCCCCTGGGAACAGGATGCCTCCCTCTGGGCTTGCTTTCAGCCTGAGGCAGCTATAGGGGCGTGGTGAAGGTCCTTTTGCCCACACCTGCTGCCCTGGCCTTGGCACCCTGAGGCTCGAGCGCCCCCGAGGAGAGGAGGCTCACTGGCAGCCGCCCCTGAGCCGTGGCAGAGCTGAGAGGACAGGCGTCAGCCTCCCTCCCTTTCCACCCTCTCCTTCCCTTCCTCCCAGCCTGTGTTCCTCTCCGCTGCCTCTCCAAGGAGATGTGGGGCTGACAGGACACCTTCCCTGGGCACGTGACGGTGGAGACACCAGGAGGGAGCTAGCTTGTTAGCGAGGGCTGTGTGGGCACACGCCAGGGCTGTTCCCAGCTTTTCCAGTGACGGCTTCAGACTGGGGGTGATGTGCTCCCCTCTACATCCCCGCCCCTGCCCTTCCCGGGGAAGCCAATTAGCCAGATCTTCATTAGTGGCGAAAAATCCAGACCCTACCGTCCTGGGTTTGAGAAAACTCTGACTGTGGAGTGAAAGGGAATCGGGCGATTGGGCAGATCAGGAAGGAGCTGTCCCCCACCCGTTCCCTAGGCCGGTGCCTTCCTGCAGTGTACAACCCGCACGCCTGTTATCAGTTTAAAAACAAACAAACACAAAAAAAACAAATGAAAGGACTGAAGCTCGGAGGGGCTGCTGACCTGCTCAAGGTTACACAACTAGACAGTGGCAGAGCTGGGTTCGAACAGAGCTTTCTCACCTCCAAGTTGAGTGATTTTGGGTAATGCCATAGCTTTGCCGGCAGTTGGGGGAGGGTTGCAGGGAGAAGAGGGAGGGTCCTATATCTGAAATTCTGGGCAAGAGGCTGGCTTGTTGGCCCTTTTGCAGGAGAGGTGGGTCTTGTCTGAGGAGTATGGTCCGGACCCCACGTGGGCACCCTGGTTTCTGTGTGCCAAGCAGCCACTGGGCTGGGGTGGGCACCTGGGGGTACAGCTGGACTGCGACCCCCAGCTCTTCTCTCTTTGGGGCCAAGGGTGCTGCGACATCTTCCACCTCTCTGCTGATTCCTAAAGAGGCTGTTAGTCTCTGCCCGCCTGGGGCCTGGAGAGGGGCTCCCCTGGCAATTGCTTTCTGGGAAGTGGCAGACAGGTGTGGACAAGTCCTTGTCCCTGGGGCCCAGGGTTCCATTTCTGGCTCTGCTTCCAGCTCCCGTATGAATCGGTTCTCTCTCTCGGCCTCCGTTTCCTTCCCCCTGAAAGGCATTTGGCTGGAGGGAAAGCAGACGCAGGCAAGGCTTAGCGGAACAGTCTTGAGACATCACTCCTCTTTGCCTAAAAGTGAAGAACCGAAGGGAGGGAGGCCTCACCTCGCCAGGGTAGAGGGCTGCTGTGCTCTGTGCCCTGTGAACGTGGGGAGTCAGGGGGGAGAGGGCAGCAGGTAGAAGGAAGCAAGGACTCCAGGGCCACGGAGAGCCAGGGCAGCTGGCAGAGATGACACTGAGACCGAGCCTGGCATCTTTGACTGTCCCCGGGCCCCCATCCCACTCCTGAGAGGGCTTGTGAATCTCTTCACCCCACCTAATTCTGTCCTGCAAGACCACCCAGTGTGGGCGGAGTGGTATCTCTGCCATCAAGGAGGCCCCAGTCTGAGGAAGGAGACAAGCGCCTTACCCTGAGGGAGCTTCTGATCCAAAGAGGTAAACAGGGACCCGCCCCTCCCTAGTGCCCCTCAAAGAGGAGGCACAGGTCCTGCCAAGTCTGAGGGGGAGACAAGGCTCTGTCCTAGGCAAACCCCTAGTCTGATAGAGGAAACAGGGGCCCTGCTCTGGGGTGTCCCTAGTCTAAGGGGGGAGACAAAGGCTCCCAATCGGAGGGAGGAGGCCTGGGCCCCGCCCTGTGATGTGCCCAGATTCAGGGAAGAGGCTCTGCCCTGCAGGGGCTCCCAGTCTGAGCAAGTGGACAGAAGCTGCAGGACAGAGTCAGCCTGTGGACGGATGAGAAGCAAGAGCTGGCAGAGGAAGCATCTGGCCGGGGCAGTGCCCGCCCTATCCCCCGGGAGCCCAACTCTCTCTCTCTCTCTCTCTCTCTCAAATTCTCTCTCCCTGGGGAAAGCCCTAGAAGCTCTGCTGGGAGCAGCCAAGACCCAGGCAGGTGAGCTCTCCCTCCCCTAGCCCTGACTAGGTCCTTTAATTGATTCCGACTTGTTTACCAAGTGGCCTTTGGTGGGGTTTAAATCTGCGCAAATTGGCTCATCTTCTTCTGCCCGCGCAAATTGGCTCATCTTCTTCTGCCCGCATGAAGCTGTGACTGGCGGTGCCCTGCACCCTCCCCTGCCTCCTGGCTCCCTCCCGGGCTCTGTCGTCTCCGCCCCACTCCCCAGCTGGGTCTAGATGCCCAGCTTCCCTGGGGGCTGGGAGGTAGCAGGGCTCCCTGGACGTGGGGGTAGAAGAGTCCAGGGGGTCACAGGCCACAGTCCTCTTCCCCCTCTTCCCCCCCCAGCCTGGGGAAGGGAGTCCACACAGTGACTTGTTAACTCTCTCAGCCTCCCTGATTCTCAGTTTCCCTGCTGTACTGCCAGGAGAATCGACCCACCCCCGGCCGTCCTCCACGGTGGCTCTGTAGGTCAGTGCTGGGGGGTGGGGAGGGGGCATCCGTGTCACCAGCCAAGGACTACTCCGCCTCTGACGCCCTCTCGCCTTGCCCACCTTCCCCGACCACTGCGCTGCCTGGGTAGTGGTCCATCGTGGGGATGGGCTCCACCGGGCCTCTCCCCGCTTCTGGGTCCTCCCTCTCACACCTCAGGGACACAGGGAGCTGCCTTCCCTGGGGACCCAGTGATGACTTGCCTTGCTGCTGTGCTCCCAGGTTCCAGGGAGTCACCTTTGTTGACTAACCGTCACCCCCATGCTTTCAAGTCATTTCCCTTTCCTCCCAGGCCTCCCTTCCATGGGATCCCCTCCCCCTCTTCTCTGTCATCCCTCCCGGACCAGACAGGCTCTCCTGAGGGGGGCTGACCTTCAGGGCAGTGGGGCTGGGCTGGGGGCCTGGGGAAACACGGGGGCAGGAATGGAGGATCATGCCAGGAGCTGGACTTGAAGCCCTGTCCCTAATCCTCCGTGCGGCCACCTCCTCCCCTCCAACCCCCTTCCACCCCCCGCCCACCTCCACCTCTGAGGCTCTGGTTGGAGTGACAGGGAGACTCAGCAGGGTGCTGGGCATTAGCAGTTTGGGGGGATACGACACAGGAATGTTTACAGAAAGGCAATTGCCCGGAAAATGATTTCGGTTGCTATGGTATGGGGTGGAAAAGATGGCTTTACAAAATCGACACAGACGGGCTTCTGCTCCAAGGACCCACGGACAGACAGCGGACGGACTGAGGGGCATGGGCCCACAGGGCGCCCAGAGCCAGGGGCGCCCAAAGACCGAGGGGCCAGTTACTTCACGGGGTGGGGGGGGAGGTGGGGGTGAAGGGGTGATCCCTTCACCTTATTCAAGTTCCTGGAGCCTCTGCCAAGCTTGATCTTTGTCCTCTGGCCTCTGACCTCCCAGCACAGCGCACTTCCTGACTGCAGCAGCCGCCCACAGGATGGACTTGTCAGGCACAGTGGTGGCAGTCGCCTTGGGGCTCCCCCTGGGCGACCTGGGCTCCTCTTGCTTTGGCTGCAGACGGTGGGACTGGGGGAGCCTTGCACCGCATGTGTTCAAGTGTGTGTGTGTGTATCTGTGGGCAAGGCACTTTGGGTATGAACCAGGCCCCTTGCCCTGCCTGCGGACCTCACTGGGCTGTAGCCCCAGGGTCCTCTGTACTCCCTGAGTTGGTGCTCAGCCACCACCTCTGCCCGGGCAATGGATTGGGGGCGCACCTGTGAGGTCTCTCAGGTCCCCAGGGGAGGAGCCTTGTCCAGCCTCCCCGTCTCTGGGGAAAGGGAGCCACGGTCCTGAACTCCGGGTCCTCACAGCAGGCACCCCCGTGAGAGCCCTCTCTTCTCTGTAGCTCATAGCTTTGTTCTCCCCTCTACTTCCTCCCCTTCCTCTCTCTCCTTCCCTCTCCCTCGCCCTCTCCTCTTCTCCACTCTCTCTTCCTCTGAAGATGATGTCATGGGTGGATGTGGCCCAGTGACAGCCAGAGGACAGAGCCACTGGTGACAGCTGGGGTAAAGACGCCAGGTGGGGTGGGGCTGGACGGCTTATGAGAGAGTGTCACTGAATCCTTGGGATCTTAATTCTCATTTTGAGTTACAGTGATCTCATGTAAAAGAATGCAGTGAGGATAAAAATAAATTGGGCTCATAAATAAACGTGGAATTTGGAGTTGGTGGAACAAATAACAATGTCGCTCTCTTCCCGAGCACCTGCGCCTTTATCCGCAGCCGGCCACTTGGGGGCGCCCACTGCTCCCTGGTCATCGCAGCCTCTGGCGGGTTCACTTACTGGTTGCCCAGGCCAGAAAGGTTGAGCTGAGGGTGACCCGAGGCCGCCTTTCCCACTTTCCTTTTCCCTCATTCTGAGCTGGATTTCATCAGTCCCGGGCATCCTCCCTGCAGCTTGAATCTCTGACTTGAAAATTATAGTTGGCCTTGCACACTGAGGATACTTGGGGAGTTGGCAACCCCTCCCCAAGCCCCCATCCCTCAGGGACCTTCAGTCCCGGCGCCCCTTCCAGCAGTGTACCCCCGCTCTGCTTTCCCCTCCGGGGTCTCCCCACTTTCCCCCTGCCCTCAGAGCCCCCTGCCTCTGCCTCTCCACTACAGAGTCTTCCAATTCCCATGTCCCTGCCCCCGTAGAACCCAGTCCTGCTCACCCCCTCAAGGCCTCCCTGTCCCATCCGCCCCCATCCGCCACTCGCCACAAGACCCCCGCCCCTCACCAGCCCCTTACTGGTAAACAGCAAGCACCGATCCGCTCAGGACCACTGCTACCCAGAGCCTACTGCTTGCTAGATTGGAATCGATCTCCTGGGCTTCTCACTGGGCTGCTCGATCTGGGGAGGGTCAGGGTCACTCAAGACCTTAGTGGTGGCTAGAGCAGGAACAGGAGTCATGGGAAGGCTGTGCTGCTGTCTCGACAGCCCACGTGCCAGGCGTGTCTTTAATTCAAAGCCGTGTGCTTTCTCCTCATTATCTCGCCGGCTTCTCACCCAGTGCCCAGAAGCAGGGTTTAGAGGTGGACATCCCCCTTTTACAGATTAGTACCCTCAGGCTCCAAAAGGGAAGAGGCTTGTTGATCGAATGGGTAACTAAAGGAATGGCTAACCCGGGGCCCCTCAGGGAAGGAGCTGACTCTAAACCCAGGGTGTCTCTGGCCTGTGTTTTTTTTTCTCCCAATGTTCTGACTTCAAGAGCCCAGGGCTGGCTCACATAAATTCATGCCTGAGCCCTCAGAGCCCCCCAAGGGCCTCTTTCTCCCAAGGGCAACAGGATGGACCCCCCCAACCCAGAATCCCAGGCCAGTTGTCCCGGTCCACTGGGGCCCCAGAGTGGAGAGAAATCTGCACAGAGCACCGAGCAGGGAGCTAGAACTCATGGGTTACGCGGGTACCTCCCCTCTTTCCCTGAGCCTAGCTTCTCTGTTAAACAAAGCCAAAGATCTTGAAGGTTCTTAAACAGATTCTAAAGCTTTTCAAATCAAAGCCCCACCTCCCCTCAGAGATAGCAGATTGTCTCTCCTACCCCCTCCTGTCTCTCTGCCACCCCCTAGAATCCAGCTCCTGTCTCACCCATGACCCCGGCCGCTGCCCATGCCCAGGCACCTGAGGGGTGAGCCCTGACTTGGAGGAGACAGGGAGGAGCTGGTCCTTGCTACACTCTCTGTTCGGGCCTGCTCAGCAGCTCTCTCCCCACCGCTGCTGCCCACCTTTGTGAGATTTATGGGGCTGTAGTCACCCACTGTCTGGAGCCTCCGCCTCCCCGCTGCGCGCTCCAGCAGCCGGGACCCCTCCCTGCCAGACCCGCCTCGCCCCTTTAATCGACCTGGGAGAGCCTGGGTGACCCCAGACCTCCCCACAGTGCCTGCTTCTCTCAGGCTGGCATACTGCTTGTCCTGCTCCGGATGCACGGAGGCTCCGCCGCACCCCGCCCCAGGAGCCAGGGAAAGAAGTGCTGGCATGGCGGGTGAGAGTGGGCCATGAGCATCTCTTCTGGGTCCAGGAGGGTGGAAGGGCAGGAGGGCAGATGTGAACTGGAGACCTTTCCCAGTGCACCTATATGTGCCCAGAGCCCTAGGAGGCACGGCGAGCCTGGCTGGCTGGCACTGGAGAGGGCCCTCTGGCTCAGGCAGGGCTCAGGCTGGTCTCTAGAGCTGGGCTTCCAGCAGCCAGGCCTTGGGCTGAGTCTGCCCCAGCCTAGGCAAAGGGAGGACTACGGAGTGCCCAGGGCACTTGGCCAGGGAGGGTCTCCTCCTGCTCAGTTGTGCCCCATGAGGTTGCAGACCTCCAGCAGGTGGTAAGGGTGAATGGAAGAGAGAGTTTAAGGGTCATGGGAGGCAGCCCCCTGACTCCGGTTGGGGCTATTTCTCCTGTGCCCAGAGCAACCCCTATTCCAGCTCTTCTTCTTCTTGATGATGATCAGGTCACTCCCTTTCGGCCATATTCACTGGCCACCGTGGGTGACCACCAGCTCCTCAAGAGCAGGGACTGGGACCCACCGCGATGGCCCCAGGCTTCCCAGCCTCAGTTGGGGGCCAGCTTCAGGAATTTCCTCCCTACCAGGGAACCTTCTCACCGTCTTAACTCAATGTGTTAACTCACTTTGAACTTAATAAATTTACTTTAAAGAAAAACCTTATCTCACTACCATCCCAAGGAACAGTACCCATGAAATCAGTGGTTGGGCCTTCTTGGTTTTTTCTTTTGAATCCTTGAAAATAAAGGTATAACTATTAAGCTATGGAACAATATTCCTCCCCCAGTCATCTCTTGGGTATCTGGACCTCACTTTGGGGAGCACAGCAGAGGGTTGTGACTGTGGTGAGAAGGAGAGTTGCCTGCGGGAGGGAGGAGGGAGGGACCCCAGACTCAGCGCCAGGGTGAGGAGACAGCAGGCAAACAACGAGGTGGTACCATTTTTCCATCAATAAACAATTGTCCTCTGGCCAGGAAGGTGTGGTGGGAGGGGATGAGGCAAACCTAATAAATGTTGGGGTGCAATCTAGCCTCTACCACTGACTGTAGCTTTGGGTGTGTCACTGGCCTCCTCTGACCTGGGTGGCCCCATCTCTGAAATGGGGCCACAGTAATACGCCCCCTCCCCCACCACACACACACACACACACACAGGAGGTTTGAAGGCTGTGGTAACGGCAGTCAGTCAGGCCCTTGGATGCTTTGGAGCTCTGTGTCCACGGAAGCCATTCTTCCCTTGGCTTTGGTGGGCGGTGCTGGGTCATCGAGGGGTCAGTCCCCGAGATCTACATGCCTCTGCCATAGTCCAGGGAGGAGTGTGTGAGTGTGTTAGGCGAGGGGTGGCTTTTCCTAGAACGTGGCCGAAACTCCTCTTTACTCCTGTGGTGGACGGGAGGCGACTGAGGCCTGGCAGCGGGCCTGATGAACACTGGATGTATGGAGGGAGGGGGCTGACGGGGGCTGGGCTGGATGGAACGTGGGCTGGGTCACAGAATCCTCAGCCCCACCTCTTTTGCCCCAGTCGGCCCTGTGAGTTAGCCCCTGCATCGGGGTGCCTGTGTCTGCTACAGTGTTTGATTTCCCCCCAGAGCTAGGCTACACTTAGGGGTGCTGCTTTGAGGCTAGTGGATTGTGAGGCTGGGGGTATGCTGGGGAAACCAAGTCTGTCTCTCAAGGGGGGTGACTTCTGGAGATGAGGGAGGGCAAATCTCTTTTACGACCAGGAATATGACTCGGGTAAGCCCCAGCAATTCCTCCCACCCCTGGTGTGGGTGACACTCTGGAACCGCTGTCCCTGCTGGGCTTTGGGAAGGTCAGCGTTGAGGCTGGAGGGTAGGAGACAGCAGAGCTGGGCCTGGGGAGGCCAAGGGCTCAAGGCTGATGGGCATGTGGGGATGGGCTTCAGAGATCTTCATGGAGACCTCAACCCCCGGCCTTCTCCTTTTTTTGCTTCTGTACTGTACTTTGTCCCCTGTGCGTCCCTTACAGGTCTGGAACTTGTTTGTGTGTGTTTTGGGAAGGGAGCCTGAAGAAAGGAAGTGGGGAGGGGAGGGTCCTCGGCGGGGGGGGAAGCTTGAGCTGTTCTGTCTGCTTTGAGTTTGTCCCCAGTCCATCTCTCACTGTCCTCTCTGTGCCCAGCCTCTCCTGTCTGTCTGTCTGTCTGTCTGTCTCTGGGGAGGGAAGGGAAAGGGGCTCCCATGTCCCAGGCCGTGGACCTCCATCTTCTTGGGAATCCCGAGTGTGATCTTTGCCCTCATTTCCCCCCTGTTTCCTAGTCCTGACCCTTTTCCAAGCCAACCCCCAGCCTAAAGACAAGTGTGTCCTGGACATGCTAGTCTGAGGGAGGAAGCTAGCCCCTGCCCCACTCCTTAGAAGATGCTCTTGAAAGAAAGACAGTGCAGGCTCCTTTCCACAGCTTTCAGGAAGCATCTAAAAGGAAACTCCCCTTCCCTCCCCTGTCGAGCCCAGCATAAGGAAGGAGAAAGGGGATGTGTGGTTAGAGAGGTGTCCAGGACCCCTGCTTCCAAGCCCTCCTTGGCCTCAAAGGACAGCACCTCAGCCACAGTCATTATCCTCCAGACCCACCGGCAGAGGGCAGGAAGCTGGACACTGCCCTGGCTTCCCACCCTCCTTGGAGCCACCCTTTCTGGCTCTTCTGTTCCTAGTGGGGGGCAGGCAGCCCCTGCCTCACCCCAGGTGCCTCGTGCCGCCCCCCGTTAGGCCAACCCCTCCTCGCAGTGAGCCCAGTGGGAGATGCGCAGTCCCAGGCCGGGCACACGGTGACCCTGCCGTCCCCCCTCTCCCCCCTTGCAGATCCGGAGCGGAGCAGCCCCCCCATGCTCTCTGCAGACGATGCCGAGTATCCTCGGGAATACCGGACCCTGGGGGGCGGGGGCGGAGGCGGGGGCAGCGGGGGCCGCCGCTTCTCCAACGTGGGGCTGGTGCACACATCGGAGCGGCGGCACACGGTGATCGCGGCCCAGAGCCTGGAGGCGCTCAGCGGGCTCCAGAAGGCCGATGCCGACCGCAAGCGCGATGCCTTCATGGACCACCTGAAGAGCAAGTACCCCCAGCACGCCCTAGCCCTGCGGAGTCAGCAAGACAGGATGCGGGAGCAGGTGAGTGGGGCCGGGCTGGGGAGGGGGTGTGGCTTGTGCTCCCCTCTCCCCAGGCTCATCCGGATTCTGAGAGGTGTCTGGGGCAGAGGGGGAAAGCGGATGCCCCGTTGCTGTGGTTGGCCTTTCCTGGAGCCTGGGGAGGAAGGGGGTGGGGGCTCAGCACCCAGACCCCTGCCTGCAGCCCTGGAATTTGGAGCATGGGACTGGACAGAGAGAGCCCAGCCTCTAATCAGGCTGTTGGACTGAGCCGAGGAAGCCTGTCTTGGAGAGACAAGAGCGTGGTGGGGAGGGAGAGGGACAGCCTCGCCGTGGACTGAGTGTTCTGAGTCTGAGGGTCCATCCAGCGGTGGAGTTGAGACCTTGGGGTCGGCACCTCTGTGATATGGCCCCTAAGGGAAGGTCAGGCCTTGGGCGTTTCAGAAGGCTGGGTCTCCTGTGCCCCAGCCCTGCAAGAACAGAGCCCAGGATTCCTGGGGCCTTTTACCTCCTCCCTCCTCCCCCACCCCGTTCCTTCCCTCCAAGACTCGCTGTGTGACTTTGAGCTAGAGGACTCCTGTCTCTGTGCCTTGGTTTCTCTCCTGTCATCAGTAGGACTTAGACGGGAGTCAGGGCTCCTGCCTCTGGTCCAGGACCTGTCTCCTTCTTTATGGGGTACGAAGCTTCCTTTGTAAAGCTCTCCCAGATCCTTGGGTTCCTGGATGCATCTCTGCATCCAAGTATGCCCTTCTTGTTCGTAGGAAAGTTCTTTCTTGGGATTGGCCTTCTACTTACAGTCCCACCTTGGTAGGGGCCTTGACAGCTGCAGCACGTTGGCTGTTGAGACCCAGGCATTGTCCACTCTGGGAGAAAGGGCTGAGGGGAGGATGGTTCATCCCATCAGCATCCTTTCAATCAAGCCTTGGGGTATCCGTCCCTGCTCTCGCGCCTGTCTGGCTCTGTCCCCCTTTCCAAGTACTGCTGGGTGTGGCTGGGGAGGGGGGAGAGTGTCCCCATCCCCATCCTTACTGTAGGGAACAAGGACACGTTGTTGCATTTCTGGTACCTTATCTGCCCCTGATGTCACCTCCAGTTCTGTCCAGCCTTTACCTTTTCTCAGCTCCGGAGCCCTCCTGGGAGCAGAGTTCCAACAAAAATAAGGGAGAGTTGCAGAAGGAGATCGGGCCCTCCCCTTCAGGGGTCCCTCTCAGTAGATTCCTTCTGTGCGCTCTGGCTTAAGGGGAGGGGACAGGGACCTTTGTGATCTAGATGGGGTGAAAGGATGGTTAAACTTAAGTATAAGGGGCACAGTCAGTTGGAAGAGGGTTTGGAGTAGGGGAGATCAGGTGGACCGGCCTGGTCAGGGAAGGCTTCCTGGAGGAGGAGGTACCTAAACTAGGCTTAGAAGGATGAAAAGGGTCTGAATAGTCATAGAGGAGGAGAACACTGTTTTAGGAGGTAGGGAGATGGGAGGTGAGCATAGGTCTGTGTTGGTTTGAGGACTGACATAGAGGTCCAACTGGCTGATGCAGAGGGCTCGGGGTGGGAGGCAGTGAGACGTGTGGGGGCCAGATGGTGGTGACTAGGGGGGCCGTGGCTGTTCTTGGATGGTGAATAGGAGGGGACAAGAGGGAGTGGCTGGAGGCAGGGAAAGGAGAGGAGGAAGAGAGTGTGTCAGGGAGGATGAAGGGAAAGGGATGGGGTGGGGGTGGGGTTGGAGGGAAGATGAACTAGCCTTGTTTGCTGCCTGGATCCAGGAGGCAAAGACAGAAAAACCTGGGTGACAGGGACATGTTGGTGCCTTGGGGTGAAATAAGAGGGATGGGAGGGAAACGTTTGGGGGAGTGGGGGACAGGAATAGGGGAGATGAGTTTGAGGAGGGGGTAGGGGTTTCCCGCAGAAGTCTGTTAGGCACTGAATATACAACTCAGGACTCTGAAGGGACCACAGCTTCAGAAGGAAGGTTGAGCACGACGTGGGCAGAAATGGAAGTGGGACCCAGGGTAAGCCTGGTCACCAAGGCAGAATGAAGTCTGAGAAGGGAGAGGGCCCATGACAGATGGGGAGGGGGAACCGGAAATGTCCCGCATCCCTGAGGAAGAGGACAAAGGCCCAGCAGGACGGCCCCCTGCGCTTCTGAAGTCTGGAGGGATGGGAGAGAGAAACAGCCATTGGGATCAGCCAGGATCTGTGGGTCTGGAGGGTATCAAGAGCTCCCTTCTCGTGCTGTGGTGAGGTAGCGGCCAGTGTCAGGGGTCGAGGAGGTTGGAGGTGGTGAGGGAACAGGACCCCTGGGCTGCAGATCTGTCTGGGGAGGTTTGGCCAGAAAAACATGAAGACAGCCAGCATGGCGGCCTCAAGGGGCAGCAGGCCTGTAAGAGAGCACATGGGCATGTTTGAGGGCCTCCTATGTGTCTGGCACATTCACTGGCACAGAGTAGGTGCTCAGGAAGTGAGTCAAAAAGCACGGCCACTCACTCACAAATTCTTTCCTTTATTCATTCGCTCATTCATCCGCTGCCTTGGGGAGTAAGTGGGTAGGATCTAGGGCTGTTTCACTTACGTTGAACGCTCGGTGCCTAAGCCTAGCGCCGGCTCAGTACGTTAGTGGGGTGACCTAATGAGAGACGGATGGCTCTGAGGATGCTGAGGGCCTGGAGGAATCAGGAGGGGATGGGTTTCGAGCCTTAGGTGTGGTGTGGGAGAAGAAAGTCACCTCTGTGAGATGGCGCGGGGAGGAAAGCGGTGCTGTCAGGACAGAGGCACACTGGGCTGAGGCCCCCCCCTGCGGAATGGTTCCCAACAGCTTCCGCGAGGGGGGAGTGAAGAGCTGGAAGAAGGGACAGGTGAGGGACAGCCCCCTTGCAGAGTGTCCGGAGAGGCAGTCAAGAATTGAAGGCAAGGACTTCAGGAGTATCCGCTGGGGAAGGCCTTGCCTTGGGCTCAAAGAGCCCCCAGCCTGACTGGAGAGAAAGACCCGGCAACAGGCGCAGGGCCCTGCATAGAGACCCAGCCTCCTAAGGGACTAGCCAGCGTCACGGCGCCCCCCCTGCGGGGCGAGCTCCGTGCCAGACATGCCGCAGGATTGCCCTCCCCACCCCGTCACAGTCCCCCAGCGGCTCCTGCCCGCTCCCCCTAATGGGGTGTCCCCCCCTTCGCACACACAGGTTGGCGGCTGGACCGTGGACCCCGTGTGCCTCCTCAGCTCCCTGTGTTCCCACCTCCATGGCGACTCCGCCCCCTCCGGGGCTGGCCAGCCGGCCCAGGTGAGTCACCCGCCTCCACCCCACCCCCCAAACCCATGGCACACTTGGGCTTTGGGGAGGATATTTTTTGGAGGGGGGATATCCAGGATTTTAATTTTGCATCCCTTTCTCTTACGTAGGAGCCCGCATTTTCAGGAGACTCCTATGCCCCGTACTCTCCCCGTGATAGTCTAATTCCTACCGCTACCTCCCCAAACCTGTGCCAAAGTTTGGCTTTGGGGAGGGAATATTTTTGAGGGGGAAGAGTCAGGTGACAAAAGCTTTTTTAAAAAAAGATCTTTCGCTCCTTAAACAGGGGTACCTCTCCCCTCACCCCACTGGTTTTCAGGAATCTCTTGTGCCCCGTACCCAATTCCCACCCCCACTGTGGACCATCTCGTTCCTCTATCCCCACCCTATCCTCCATCTCTGAGCAGAGCCAACCTTCCCCTGATGTCTCACCAGCAGGAAGTTCTTCATGATATCTCTCGCCCACACTTCTTGCCATGTCCACTGCTTAGTTTCAAAATGTGGAGAGGACCTTGGCCTCCAGCCATTTGTTCTGATTTTCTGATTCTTCATATGTCTCAGTTTCCCTGATGGGAAGATGGACAGGGGCACCCTGGGACAGGATCCTAAGGGCTCAGGCTCCCAGCTCAGGCCTGGACATTGCTGTGGGAGAAAAACAGTCATCTGAAGCCCCGGAGGGGAGGAGGGGCCAGGGAGTCAGAGTTACAGCCGGTCAGGGGCAGCCCTGAGGGGGCCTTGACTTGAGGGTGGCAGAGGAGGTGTAGTGGCAGAGAATCCAATGAGTCACATGGGTACCATCTTCTCTTCCTTGCATACCCTGCTTCCCCTGGAGAGGGGGCAGCAAGCCTTGACTTTTTCAAGAGGAATTAGGAGAAGGAAAAATGTGACAGCCTAGGAAAAAAACAAGGCTCCAGAGCACGGTACTTTTGTAACTCAAGTCTAGCAAGAGATTGGCAGGCTTGGCAACACTCTCAGGGCAGCCAGCCCACTTCCTTTCCCAGCTCTTGGCCCTGTACTGACTGAACTTCGGGAACAAAGATGTATCTGCGCCCAAGGCTAGATGGCAAGTGGGATGGACCCATCCCGAGTGGCCACATGTGCGGTGGAGGTCAGAGTGGGGCTAGGACAGGGATGGTGATGAGGCAGAGGACGCATGCGCTCCCTGGATAGAGCAGATAGAGCCTCTGGAGTTGGGGTGATGGAGGGAAGTGAGGCTGGACTTGGTGAGCTCTGATGTCCCAGGTGACGGGGTCCCAGGCCTGTCCACATCTGGAATCTACTCTGATGGAGGAAAGAGGAGAGCTTGAAGGGACCTTCACCCCAGGGCTTTGAAGTACAGAGAAAAGTGGCTGTGCCCAGGATCTTGTCATCACTTTATACTTAGTGCTTATCACACTTCCCATTCCCCATGGCTGGGTACGAGGCTCCTTTTTGTAAAGTGCAGGACCAGAGACGTTCAGCAAATGCCAGAGTCACACAGCAGAGCAGGATCAGAGGCCACGGAGGAAATTTAGGCATCCTAGGCCTCCCAGACTTGGCTGGGAATTGAGTCACGGGGGAGCTAGAACGGAAACGGTGCACAGCCGAGACCCCGGTAGGGAGAGACTGTAAGCTCAGAGAGTGGCCGGTCGAGGGGCAGGCCACTCTCCTTCCCCACCCACACACACACCCTGGGCCAGACATTTGGAGGTTGGGGGCTGAAGAAGACCCTGAGAGGGGACCGGAGGCCAGACTCCAAGCCAAAGCCCTTCCCCCGCTTCCACTAGACTGTCTAACCTCCCTCCCTCCTGCTGCAACCCGAGTCCCGGGCGGCGGGCCGGCATATCGGGTGACCGCGGCGACGCAGCCACCAGCCTCCGCCGTTCCTTGGCGGGGCTGCGCCGGCGGGGCCGCGCCGGGGAGGGGGCCAGAGAGAGGATGTGCACGGCGGCGCGCCGTGCCGCGCCAGGTGGAGTCGCGGTTACCGGGGCGACCGGGGCCCGGGCCGGCTCGGCGGCGGCGGCGGCGCCTCTCTCATTGCAGCAAAGGGCACCGGCGGCGGGGGCTGCGGAGGCGGCCGGGGGAGGGGAGAGCCCGGGCGGGTGGGAGTAGGGGGCTGCCCTCCCTCCCCCGCCCGACGCTCGACCTGGGGCTGAGAACCCCGCGTATACACCTGTGGCCGCAGGTAAGGGGGAGCGGCTGCGGGGGCCGGGGTAGCCGCCTCGGGTTCCGAGGGGCGGGGGCACGGAGATGGGGGCCCTTCCCACGACTCCGAGGGGCGGTCTGGGGGTGGGGGGCTCGCAAGCCGTTGCGGTTACAGATTCCTGAGAAACGCCCCCTCCCCTCCCCCATCTCGTTCTCAGCCTTCCGCAGGGGCCCGGCCCCCACCCCGAAATGCGGCTGGCGTCCCCTCCCCCAGCCTCAGAAAGTCATGACCTTTCCGGGGTGCGCCCTTGCGCCCCGCTCAGCGCGGGTCCCGCCGCACCCCCCACCTCCCCAACACACACACACTCTGCATTGGGAAGGGGTAGGAGGTGACCGTGTCGACGGGCACACAGGGGAGAGGGCACGTGCGTCGCGGTGGGAGGCTGGCGCCCTCGGGGGGCGTTAAGGAGCCCCAGCCTGGCGGGGGCAAGGGAGGGGGGAGGCGAATGTTTACGTGGACGCGTGTTCACAAGAGTTGAAAGGTGGGTGTGTGCGCCGGTGCACGCACAGCCAGGGGACTAGAGCAAGGGTGCGACCCATAGGTTGCCCTCCCTCTCCGAAGGATGTGTCGTCGTCCTCGGGGCTCGAGGTCAGGGAGGGGTCACGCACTCACCTAGCCTACAGAGGACGTCTGCCCAGGGGAGGGGAGAGACCTCAGCTGGCTAGGCTAAGGCTCCCAGGGGACACGGCCCCGCCCTTCCAGCGCACTGCGTTGGGGAGAAAGGACCAGCTGCAGGGGGGAGGGAAGAACCCCACCAAGGGCTCCTAGGGTAGAGGAGGGAGAGAGTTAACTCCTTAGCCCCCCGAGGGAAGAAGCTGTTTCCTCTTCTCAGCAGGGAGTTTGAGGACCCCCTGGCGCTGCTTCCTTGGGCCTCCAGGAAGCTACCCTTCTTGCATTTCTGAAAGCCTGGTCCCTACAGAGTGGATGGGTTGGCTTCCATCTTATCCTCCTAGAACACCTCTCATTTTGCCCCAGCTCCTGTAAGACTCTTCCCTACAAGTGATTACCTGGAAGGGTCTCTCCTACTCAGCCCTTTCTTTTTTTCACTGTCTCACTGTCCTCTGAGACCCCCCCACTCTCTGAGTATGGGGGAGGGAGACAGCTTTGCCCTAATACTGGAGGTTTTCACTTGGGTTGGGGAGCCAGACCTCTGTTGGGCCCTTCCTGCCCTCTGCCCTCCTTCCGGGGGTTTCTGGTGCTTGGAAATTCCCAGGGAAAAGACATGGAAGGCTGAGCTGTACTGGGTGCCAGGAGATGGAAAGTGGTGCCAGACAAGAGTATGCAGGGATACCCCCTTCCACCTGTGGCTGGTCCTGTTTTCTTGACACTCATTCATGGCCAAATATTTGTTGAGAGCCTACTGTATACCAGGCACTGTGTGGGGCAGGGCGGGAGGAACAGACAACCAGGAAGAGGGTGAGGAGTAAAGGGTGCTGGAGATTGGAGGAGGAGAGTCCCACCTTAGCAAACAGAGGAGCCCTCTGCTCTTAGGCACCCAAGGCTGTCCCATGGGTTTAACCCCCTGGAAAGAGACAGAGACGCGGGATAGACGGCATCCCCAAGGACCTCTCCCTACTATGGTTTTTCCCCTCCAAGGACATTGAGTTGCCAGGAGACTCTGTGTCTCGCTCCTGGTGGGGCCAACATGAAGGAGGATCATCCTTCCCACTTTCCAAGGTGACGGAGGGGCAGGATTCTGTGTACTCGACCAGCCAGCGCCCAAAGTCCCAGGACTCTGATCTCAGCCTCACTCCAAGTTCACCAAGCACAAAAACAGCATCTCTTCCATCTTTACCCTCTAGTGGGGCTTGGCTGGCCTGTTCTGTGGCCCTGATGCCACCCAGTCCTCTCCCCTGGCCCCAGCTACTGATCCCTCCTTTCCAGGTCTGGCTGCCCCATGGATGTGCCCAGTGTTGCCTGAGGCAGGCCCAGGTTGAGGGCATAGCTAGTGTGGCTGTAACCAGGCCCCATCCCTGTCCCCCTCCCAGAGACGTGAGGTGGGCTCCAGCTGTCTGCACGTACTGAGTCCGATGTGTTGACATTTGGGGCGGGGGTGGGGGTGGGGCATCTTCTGCTTCTTTTGAATCAGGAGTTCACCTACCTGCCACATGATGTCTGGGACGTCACAGGCATGGTACAGTGACCGAGGTGGCCAGAGGCGCCATGACCTGGCTAGTGGGGGGAAGGAGGGATGAGACTTTCTCTTTGTACGTGTGTGTGCTGCTTTGTGTGTCTCTGCAGCTGGTGTGCGTGTATGTGTGTACATATGTGTGAATGGGTATCCGTCATGTCTCTGTCTGTTTCTGTGACTCCCTAGGGGCCGGGGGGGGGGCCTCTGTGATTCGGCCCGGACGGGCCGGAGGTACATGTTTTGTATGAATGGGGTTGGTCCACGTATGAAGAGCTCTGTCTCTGAGTTTCTGTTTCTGGGGTTGTTTCTGACCATGGAGGGCTTTTCTCCAAGTGTTTGTGTCCCTTTGTGGGCGTGTCTTTGTTGCTCTGGCTGTGTTTGTGGCGATGTCATTATTGGAGGATGTCTGCGCGTCTGTATGCAGCTCTCCGTGTGGGGCCTGTCGTTGCAGGGTGCTGTGGGTGGCCTGTGTGTACACGGTGTGATGGTGGTGGTGGATGAGGGACGGCGGCCTTCTCTGCAGAGCCGTCCATCACCACTGGGGCTGCAGACATGACTCTCATCATAAACCTTCCCCTGCCCTCTGCCTGGCTCTGCCTGCCCTGCCCCCCACCCCCTGCCATCACATGTCCACTCTCTCTGCCCTCCTTCCCCTCCCCAAGGCCACAGGCAGCTGTGGCTGGAGCCTGATACTCCAGTCCCCCACCTCCCCTCCCCTCAGCACCTGTGGGCATCCCCTGACACCCAGGGGGTGGCATGTGTCCATAGGTAGTTCCAGGCACTGGCTACGGCACAGACTTTGCTGTCCCCTTCCTCTGCCTGGCATGTGGCTATTTTTTGCATCTCTTGGAGCAAATGCTGGGGGCAGAGATGGGGACTGTGGCCCAGAGGGGATGGTCCTGGTGAGTAAACCTCTTCACCCTAGCCCTAACCTGGCACCACCCCCACCCTAAAGATCCGAAGCCTCCATCCCAGCAGGGCCCCTCTCCAACTCCTTTCCACCACTAAAGTATTCAGGCGGCACAGGACACCCCGCCATGGTGTCCTCCCCCCATCAGGAGCCACTGGTGTCACTCTCCTCTGCCAGTGGCTCTGAGGCCTAGGGAATCTTGTCTGCTGGTGCCAGGCACCCCAGGGCCAGGCCATCTGCTGCCTCTGTCTTCCTGCTGAGGCTGGCACCGGTCAGCAGGGTGCCCTCAGCTTTGCCAAGAACCCATCCGGCCTCCAGGCCACTCCTCCCTTGTCCTTAGCCATCTGGAGGGGCCTTCTGGTCTCCAGGGAAGGCGGGGTGACTGTAGGTTATTGTGAATGAGGAGGAACCTGAGGCCCCCATTCTAGGGGAGCAAGGAGCCCTCCCCTCTCATCTGTTCAACCACAGAACATTGCTGACACTCCCTTGCTGTCCATGGCTCCCCATCCATTGCCCAGTGCTGTGGGGTGATGGGCATCTGTCCACTTTCCCTGTAACCCAGGTCCATCATGTTACCCAGGCCTCCCTGCCCTGGGCTTGGCCCCCTGCCTACCTCTTCCACCCCCTGCCCCATCAGCCCTCCTGGGGTCCAGTCCCATCCTACTCAGTTTCACGCAAATGCTCTCTGCTTGTCCACCCAGTTAAGTCTCAATTCTTTCACTTTGCATTTAAGGGCGCTCCTCTGGCCCCAGGCCCTTCTTCACAGCCTAACCTGCTACTCTCCCAGGCCCTGTGCCCCAGCCAAACCGAACTGTTCCCTCAACACACCCTGCACGTGCCTCCCCATGCCCTCTGCTCAGCAGGCCCTTCCTCCCAATCTCTTTTTTTAAAGACCCACCAAAAACGTTCATTTTTTTAGACTCACCAAAAATGCCACCTCTTCTGGGAAGTTTTCCCTGGCCGGCCACAACCAGATGCCATTTCTCTGACCCTGCAGCTCCTATTCAGCTCTGCCAGTGTCTCACGTGTTCCCTGTATCATGGTCATCTGCATCTTTTCCTGCCTGTAACTCTCTGAGGACAGTTACTGTGACTAGGTTACGTGGCTTATAAATGTCTGGGATGATGGTTCTCCCCTGTCCCAGCAGGAGGCCTGGAGCCCTCTCAGGGCCATCCCGGGCCTCCTCTGTAGAGAATGGGATGTACCAGGCATGGCTTCCTTCCTGTTCCTGGGAGGGTGGAGGGCCCACATCCCGGGGGCTGAGTGCTGAGCGCCAAGGGTCTCTAACCTGCCCCTGGCCCTACTCTCTCCTCCCAGCGCCCCCGCATAACCATCTCTTCTCTTATTTCCATCAGCAGCCAAACTACTGGAGTTTCAAGGTCAGTGTGTGGTGCTTCTGCGTCCGTGACAACCGCATGTGCTCTCCCGCCCCTGCCCCTCCCTGCACATGCTTTGCACACAGTCGTGCATCTGCAAGGGACCGTCTGGTGTGGGTGGTGGGCCTTGGGACTGCAGGCTGGGTCTGCTGCTTTGAGAGAGCCTGGGTTCGCCTGCCAGGGGCTTGTGGATCCAGCGTGGGAGTTTGTGCCACCCCTGCTGGGGATCTGGGCTGAGGATGCTGAGGCTTCCGCAGGACGTAAAGAGTATTTGGGAACGAGAGAGGCATTTTCCCCAGCCTGGAGGGACTGCTGGCTCCAGGGGAGGGAAGTGGACCCCATGATCGTATTGAGGGCCTTGTTCTCTGAACTCAGACTTCATCTTCCAGGGAGGCCCTGTGACTATAATGGGCCCCTTATCCCTTTCTTACATCCCACTATGGGGAGCTGGTCAGTGCCAGGCAAGAGACTCACAGACTTACACCCCCAAACCCGTTGCCCAAGTGGAGGGCTGGGCTCAGGGATGGTGCCTTCCTGCCTCCTCTGGAGAGTCTGGACCATCCCCAGCTGGAGAGATGTCTGTCCCCTCCAGAGGCATCCTGCTGACCCCCAAGGGAGCACGCTCCTGGACCTCCTCTTCTCTGGCACCAGGCTCAGAACCGAAGACGCTTGCGTCCTGGAGTCTCCGGTCCCTCAAATCCTGGGCATCGTGACAGGGGGTGGGAGGTATACATTCCAGACTCCCCCAGTGCCATCTTGCTCCAAGCATCTTGTTTGCATGCATCCTTCCAGAGAAAAGTCCTTGAATCAGAGAGTCACGGAATTGTAGAGTCATGGCATCAGGCATATAGCCTTTTTGGAGGAAGCAGTAGAGCGTAGTGGTTCAATGCACGGGGCCAAGGGCCAGGCTGCCTGGTGGTGAATTCCAGTCTGCTACTAACTAGCTGGGTGACCTGGGGCAAGTTACATAATTCTCTGAGCCTTGGTTTCTCCTCCATAAAACGGAACGGTATCTACATCATAGAGTTGTTGTAAAGGTAGAAGAAACACAAGACTGCATGTCCTAAGCGCAGTGCCTGGCTCATGGTGAGCCTTACCTCATTAGCTATTAGCATCCTGGATACCGACTTAATTCCCAACTCAGAGTCACCTTGGGAACTTGTCAAAAACCTTGAACCCCAGGCTCCAAGCCCCAGAGATTCAGATTTTAGTGAATGTGGGGCACTGGAAAGAATGTTTTTAAAAGCTCCCAAGTGATTCTGTCCTAGCCTGTGGACAGCTTTTGGGAATCTCACATCCTAGTCTGACTGCCCCACTCAGTGTTCCGTCTACCTGATCTCTGACCAGGAGTCATCGGTTCCTCACTGGAGCATCTCCAGGGACCGGTGCTCACTGCTTCCGATCTTTGGGAAGCCCTTTCCTATCTTTGGAGAGCTCCGCTTAAATTACTGTTTTGTTCTCTTGCCATCTCCCTCTAGTCAGGAAGTCCTTCTGGATGTCTCACTTTTTTTCTGCTCTGTTGTCCCAGCCCAGGGCTGGAGAGACATGCTAATGGGCTTTCTCTCTTCTCAAGAGGGTTTTCTACAAAGGCTGTGAGAATGGAAAGGTGCCCAGGAGGCCAGGATGGAGACAGGAACTGGTGGGGCAGGGAATGTGGACATCTCTTCTCGCATGGTTCCCTGGGCTGCCTTCTCAGTCCCTAGGATCCCTGCCCCTCCTTCATCTGGCCCCTGTTCCATCTTCTTATTGGCAACTCACGTGTGCCCCCCAGGCACTGTGGCCACCCCCTACTCTTCACCCCTGCTAGCTGCCTCATTTTGCCTGAATTCTGTAGACCCTCATCCATACTAGCCTGGCAACCACTGACCTTCCAGTTGCCTGGCAACCTCATGACCCCCAGACCAGGCCTGGTTCCCCACACTGGGAAGAGAGAAGGGCGTAGGCCGGCACTGGTGATCAGCCTAGAACTGAGCTGCAGGGTCCAAAGTCTGGGCACAGGCATCCCCCACAGTGGGTCCAGTTGCTACGCTGCCTCCCTCCTCCCCAGAACCATGCCCACCCGCTGGTCAAGGCATTGTGTTTGAGGCTGGATGCCCGCTAATGTCCCCAAATCTGACCTGCTATATCTCCAAGCCCTTGAGGACACTTTGGGGACAGCTGGGCACACTGTCCATCAGAGGAAGATGCTCTCTTTGAGAGTGCTAATCCGACTGGAACATTCAATTGAGTTAATATGAAGATGGAGATTAATTAGGGGTTAATCAGGACTTGGGGATGGAAGGAGCTGAGGAGGAGAATAAATACTTCCTTTTTAGAGATACTTTTACTGTTTTTTAAAAAATTATAAAAATGATACATTCTGATTGTGCAAAGTTCACCCGGCAGAGAAATGTATAAAGTAGAAAGGGAATGCTCTGTCTCAGCCCCAAGATAACCAATGTTAATGGTTTTGAATGATTTGTTGCTGTTAAAGATAGGCAATTTATTTTATAGAAAAATACAATTGGGCAACATGATTTTTTTCTTGATAACATGTATATGTGTGATACATCTAATATATATATAATGTTACATAACGGGGAATGATGTAGATCTGATTCAGTATCTTTCTCCCTTAAATAGATGGGTTTCTGACAGCAACCGGGTTTGAGGGGAGGGGCTGGGGCAGACTGGCAGGAGCTGTGGCCCTGAGTGACAGCCCCAGCTTTCAGCCAAAAGTAGGCTCTTGATGTGCAATTGAAATCAGGGTGTCTCCTCTCCCAAGGAGAGAGTAATCGAGCTGTCCCTGGGGCAGGGAATGGTCACTGGGTGGAAAGCCTTCCCTAGCCACAGCCAGATATCACCCTCAGCTGTGGCTTCAGGGCAAGGGGCCGCTATGTTGGTACTGGAGGAGGCTTTTCTGGGAGGCTAGCCAGGCAGGTTGGCTGTGTGGCAGCATGTGCCATGCAGGGAGGGGCTGAGGCCTGGCACTTATGCCATGTACTCATGTGGGCTAAGCATGTGCACTGCATGTACTAGGCAGATAGTCTGTGTGAAGCTGGGGTCCACCTGGCTTTGGGAGGTTTGGGGTGGCTCTCCCAGTCACTCTAAGTCCAGGACATTGTTCCCAGCTCTGTGAGGGCCCATACCTCCCAGAGCTGGGATCCTGGGGTCCCTAGCTCTCTGCTTTCTCCCTGCTTTCAGCCCCCACCCCAACCCTCTGAACCTCACGAAGGAGAAGTTCATCGCTCTCGAATCCGCCGCTTAATTAATGTCTGGAACTAATGCCCC
The DNA here is from genome assembly GCF_026419965.1 of Kogia breviceps. NCBI lineage: Eukaryota > Metazoa > Chordata > Mammalia > Artiodactyla > Physeteridae > Kogia > Kogia breviceps. Next base: position 36,768,614 of record NC_081328.1, on the reverse strand, counting down.
AATTTGCTCAACGATTCTGCTGCTCACCTCGGTGACAAATTTGTGTTGTTGTTCTTTGGAAGCTTAAAATAGCAGGCGTGCCCATGGCTCCCGCTCAGATGGTTTCTTGTCTGGCTTCCCAGGGTGCCTGAGTCCTTGGCCCACTCCTTACCTGCTGGGTGTCCCGGGGAGGCCAAGGCCCCAAGAGGTTGGGGAACTCTCGTGCAGCCACACAGCGAGTCTGGAATCTAGGAGACCCTCAGGCGCGCGCGTGCGTGTGCGTGTGCGTGTGCGTGTGCGTGTGTGTGTGTCTCGCTGGCTGGCTGGCTGGCTGGCTGGGGCTCCCTGGGCCTGGATGGGGGCAGTGGGCAGAGTGAAGGGGTCATTCCTGGTTCCTCTTGCCCCGCCCTGCCCCTGCAGACCCGCAGCTCGCGCCACACTCAGGGAGCCCAGCCTGGGCTGGCGGACCAGGCGGCCAAGCTGTCGTACGCCTCGGCTGAGTCACTGGAGACCATGTCGGAGGCGGAGCTGCCCCTGGGCTTCAGTAGGATGAACCGCTTCCGGCAGAGCCTGCCCCTCTCCCGCTCAACCAGCCAGACCAAGCTGCGCTCACCAGGTACTGCTTGTCCATCTTCCCTCCAGGCTACTGGCTCCTCCCTCTGCTCTGCTTACCCTGGAACCCTCTCCATCCCCTTTATCACTCCCTCTCTCCTCAACCATCTTTCTAGTAAGCCTCTGGTTCCCTTCCCCCATAGCCATCTTCACCCCCCCCCCTCCACCCAGAAATCTCCTCCCCACAAGGCCTCTTCCTCCTCTGCGGCTCCCTTCCCAACTTTCCTCCACTTCTCTCTTCCCTCACTTCTCTCTCCCTCAGCACCCCCTGCCCTGTCCTTCTCTCTCCAAGCCTCCTCTCTCCTTTAGGCTTCTCTCTCACCCCCTTCAGCAGCCCCCCTTTCCTTCATCCTCTCCCTTCTCACCTCTCCCCCTCCAAAGCAACCACTCACTCTCAGTTTCTGTCCCACCTGCTCCTGCCCCCAGTTCCATTTCCTCATCCAGACTCCAACCTGCCTGCGGTCGAGGAAGTGCCTTAAGGGGCCGGCAGCATGAGGAGTGCCTGGGTGCACCTGCACTCCGGGGCGGCATCCGGCCTCAGGCCCTGCCTCTGCGGGACCAGCGCGGCTCCCCGAGGCTCCCCGGGCCGCCGGCGTGGTGGTGATAGCGGCCCTGACAGCGAGGGCGGCGTCTCCTTCGCAGGGGTGCTGTTCCTGCAGTTCGGGGAGGAGACTCGGCGCGTGCACATCACGCACGAGGTCAGCAGCCTGGACACGCTGCACGCACTCATCGCGCACATGTTCCCGCAGAAGCTCACCATGGGCATGCTGAAGTCGCCCAACACAGCCATCCTCATCAAGGACGAGGCTCGCAACGTCTTCTACGAGTTGGAGGACGTCCGGTGGGCGTGGCCCCGGGGGGGATGGGGTGGGCCTCCCCATGCTCCTCCTCTGAGGGGGGTTCGACGCCGCAGGTCATTCCCCAGCCCCCTCCTGACCCAACCTCGGCCCTCGCCCTCTCCTCCCGGAGCCCTACCGCCCCGCCCCCTTCTTCGGTCATCCCGGCCCCACCCCCTCCCTTTAAATCATTCACCCCTGCTGATTGGCCTTGGCTTCAGCTTACCTGAAAATGGCTCGTGAGGCCGAGGAGGTGTACGGGGTGGAAGCTGCTGAGTGTGTGTGTGTTGTTGGCAGGCAGCCCGAGGCACGAGATCCACTGAGCAAGGAGTTAGGAAGGGGTTGGGGCTCGTGGTCCTTCTTGGCCACCCCTCTTCCGTCTGCCTGGAGTAGCTTCCCCTCCTCATCACAGGGCTGGGGGATGGTGACCCTCTGCACCCCTCCCTCCCCCAGGGACATCCAGGACCGCAGTATCATCAAGATCTATAGGAAGGAGCCACTCTACGCCGCTTTCCCTGGCTCACACCTCACCAACGGGGACCTCCGGGTATGGCTGGGGAGGCCCCGGGCCTTGGGGAGGCTGGGCAGATGGTGTCCAGGAGCACAGAGTCTAGTCACTTGTCACCAGGGACAGCTTTGGAGAAGGGAATGTGGAGGCTGAAGCAGAGGGTGGCCTTCATTAATTGTGGAGTCATGGAGGAGTCCTTCCCCTCATCTGCCACTTTCCCCTCTTCTCCGATCAGATTTCTCGAACCCGCCTCTAAATATTCTAGGAGACCTCTCTCAGGAACCACCCCTTACCTTTTCGCTTCCCGTCCCCCACCATAGGGTGGGCTGGGGGTCGCTCCTCTGGTGCCTCTCCCTCCACCACTTCTCCCTCCGTGCTGGGAGCCCTGAAGGGAAAGGGGCCCAAGATGCAGCAGGAGGGTGGGAAGGCAGAGAACAGAAGGGACTTCGTAAGCGTCAGGGGGGAGCTGCTGGCTCCTCAAGTAAGAAGCAAGGGATCCCCCTTTGTGACCAGCCCTGTGGGGTTCGGGGGCTGTCTTCTGCACAGAGAGAGATGGTGTATGCGTCGCGGGAGTCGTCGCCCACGCGGCGCCTCAACAACCTGTCGCCGGCGCCGCACCTAGCCTCCGGTTCGCCGCCGCCGGGGCTACCGTCGGGGCTGCCGTCGGGCTCGCCGTCGCGCTCGCGCCTATCGTATGCCGGGGGGCGCCCGCCCTCCTACGCTGGCAGCCCCGTGCACCACGCGGCCGAGCGGCTGGGAAACGCCCCTGCCGCCCCGGGCGTTAGCCCGAGCCCCAGCGCCATCCTGGAGCGGCGCGACGTGAAGCCGGATGAGGACCTGGCGGGCAAGGCGGGCGGCATGGTGCTGGTGAAGGGCGAGGGCCTCTACGCCGACCCCTACGGGCTGCTTCACGAGGGCCGCCTGAGCCTGGCCGCGGCCGCCGGCGACCCATTCGCCTACCCGGGCGCCGGGGGCCTGTATAAGCGCGGCTCGGTGCGCTCACTCAGCACTTACTCGGCCGCAGCGCTGCAGTCCGACCTGGAGGACTCGCTGTATAAGGCGGCGGCCGGAGGCGGCCCGCTCTATGGCGACGGCTACGGCTTCCGCCTGCCGCCCTCGTCGCCGCAGAAGCTGGCCGACGTGGCTGCGCCCCCCGGGGGCCCCCCGCCGCCGCACAGCCCCTACTCGGGGCCGCCCAGCCGCGGCTCGCCGGTGCGCCAGTCCTTCCGCAAGGACTCAGGCTCCTCGTCGGTCTTCGCCGAGAGCCCCGGAGGCAAGACCCGCAGCACCGGGGGCTCCTCGACGGCTGGAGCCCCCCCTCCCGAGCTCTTCCCCGGGCCTGGGGAGCGCCCGCTCGTTGGGTTCGGGCCTCCTGTGCCAGCCAAGGACACGGAGACCAGGTGAGGGACGCTGGCGAGGCCCGGGGCTGCGCGGGTGGGGTGGGGAGAGGGGACACGGCAGAGGCCGTGGCAGATTGTGTCCTGGACTCTGAGACCCGGGAATCCTTGTAGACCCGGAGTAGCCTTGAGGGGTCGCCAGAGTATCTTGGCCGTGGCAGGGAAGGCACTGGAAAGACGTTTTATCTGCAAGGCCTGAGAGCTGGACGAGAGGGCCCCAGACAAGGACCCTGGAGACCTAGGTTTGCATCCGGTCCCTGAGCCTCAGTTTCCCCAACTGAAATTGAGGCTGAAGTAGAACTCTTTATTTAGTGCCTTTCCTGCTCAGACATAGAATGTGCCGCCATGAGAGCTGTCCAGCACAGGGCCGGCTGAAGTCCACGGGGGAGGGGGTGCTGGTAAGAAGTGGGGATGGGGAGAGAGGCACATTTCTTTATGTAGCCTCCGAGCTGGGGAACTCTTGCCCATCATTCAGCTCCCTGCTAAGGGTGCAAGGCTGGAGGAGGTAACCAGGGCACTGAGCTGCCCCCCTCTGCCCTCAAGCAGCACTGCTAAGAGGTGAGAAGAAACGATTCATTCATACAGCTTTCTTGTGGCCAGTGTGCCAGGCACTGCACTGGCCACTGTTTATGCCAAGCTGAGCAAACACGGTTCCTGCCCTGCCTAGTGAGGGAGACACAGCAAAAAATACTTGTTCTTCCCTTGGGAGGGTGTACTCCTCAAGGCTGTTGGGGACTCTGGGATGGCTTCAGAGAAGAGGGTAAGGAGGAGGGCATGCTGGCAGGGGGAATACATGTGCAGAGACCCAGAGTGGCCTGGGTGGGGCCCATTAGGGAGCCAGTGATGAGAGATGAGTCTGGAGAGGGAGGGGGTGACTGTCAGATGGGGAAGGGCCTTTCCAATGTTGGAGGTAGGCTGTGGATCCTTAGGCAGTGGGACCCTTTGAATTGTCTGTGTGCTGGTGGCTGGGGAGGGAATGGTATTTCCTCTAATTATCAATCTTAGGAATGGGGCGCTGGGCAGGAGGGACCCCATGCCCAGAGATGGGGTTGTTCAAAGCCACCATCTTCCCCAGGGAGCGCATGGAGGCCATGGAGAAGCAAATTGCCAGCCTCACCGGCCTGGTGCAGAGTGCCCTACTGCGAGGTTCGGAGCCAGAGACCCCCAGGTGAGGTTCTTCTCCCAACACCACTGCCACGGCATGTGGTTGGGCAAGAGGGAGGGAAAGTGAACATCAGGAGCTCTGGGCTCAGCTCAGCCAGTGTCTCATCATTCTGCCCTGGGTGACTCGCCTCCCTTCTCTGGGACTGCATCCTGAGATCAGGGGACTGGAGGAGTTTATGTTAAGGTCTCACCCAGCTTTGACAGTCTGGGGCCTGGACCCCCTGATGGCCATCTTTTCCCTGTGCCACAGTGAGAAGATTGAAGGCTCCAATGGAGCAGCCACCCCCTCAGCACGTGAGTGACTCTTCTCCCCTCCCCCACAGGTTCTTGCCCTCTTTGAGCCTCAGATTCCTAATCTGTAAAGTGGCTACATCACCAGGCTTCAATGGATAAATGAGCAGTCACCTTAGACCAAGATGCCTTCGCTCCGGCGCTTTGCTCCTCGCAGAGAGGGCTGACCACTAGTTGGGGCAGGGAGCCAGAGCCACGTCTCTCTGTGGCTGCTGTGTGGGGTCAGGAGTGGGGGGGACTTTACCCCAGGCTCACGATTTATTCCCTTTCTCCCGTCCTCGTGGTCCCTGTCTGCAGCCTGCGGGTCAGGCAGCCGGAGCAGCGGGGCCACCCCAGTGTCCGGCCCTCCCCCGCCCTCGGCCAGCAGCACGCCTGCGGGGCAGCCCACTGCCATCAACCGTTTGCAGATGCAGCTACACCTGCGTGGCCTGCAGAACAGCACCAATGACCTGCGGAGCCAGCTTCAGCAACTGCGGAAGCTCCAGGTATCACCCTCTCCAGGGCCTCGCCCTGTACCCCGCTTCCTCAAACCCCGCCCCCTCAAACCCCGCCCCGCCAGAACCTGCCCACGAAACTCCTTCCCGCGAGTCTGCCCCATCCCGAGGCCCTCCGCCGCTCACTGGGGTGCTCTCCGAAACCCTCCTCGAACTCTCGCCACCTCTGTGAGTCTCTACTCCCTCACCAAGCCCCCATCCCTCGCCCGGGTCCCCCTCACTGAGCCCTCTTGCCCCTTTCCTGAATCCTCACCGCTCTCCTGAAGCCCCAATCCACCTCACTGAGCCCCCTTCTCCGGTCAGTATCCCTCAGGACAGTCCCTCTCCCTTCCTGCCCCGCATTCTCTACCCCCTCCCCTCCCTTGGGCGGAAGCCCTTCCCCCAGATCCCCTCAGCTCTCCCTTCCTGAGCCCACACAGTCTTCCCGGGCCTGCCCCGCCTGGCAGATGGTCCCACCAGTCAGGAGCCTGGCATCGCTGTGCCCGCTCCTCGAGAGTATCCCAGGGCCCGTCAGGTGAGAATAATGAATAGAGACAGGCTGGAGAGGGGGCAGAGAGTTGCCATCTGGGCAATGGGTAAGATCTCGCCCACCCCCACCTTTGCCCCAACTGGGCCTTAGAACTCGGTTTTCCCGGCCCAGCCACGGAAGCTCTATCAAACCCCAGTGCTTGAGTCCTTCATCGAAGCCATAGCCATGCAGCCGCAAGGTGGGCAGGGCCCTACGTAGGGCCACCCCTTGCCCCCCAAATATCCGCTACCCTGTTCTCCTGCCTCTATATTTCCCCAGAACGAAACATTGTCCTCCGCCCCCCACCATCTTACCCCTTCGCTGCAGCGAACCGCCACAGCCATGCAGCTGCACCTTCTGCAGGGCCCAACTTGGCACTCCTCCCTCCACTATCCCAGGCCGTTCTCCTCCTGCCTCTATTCTTCCCCAGAAGTAAGCCCTCGGCCTGTGCCCCCCACCATCCCACCCTTTCACTGCTGCTCACAGCCACAGCCGAGCATTGGTATCTTCCGTGGAGCTTGCCCCGCGTCGGGCTCTCCTCTGCCTGCCTCCTCCTAGCCCTCTCCCGGCTGCGCGCCTCCGTTCCCTCCCACCCCAGTCCATCGGTCCATGTGCGTCCCGCAGCTACAGAACCTGGAGTCTTTGCGCGCGCTGCTGAAGGGCACGGAGGCGGAGCTGAGCATGCGCGTGTCGGAGGCGGCGCGGCGGCAGGAGGACCCACTGCAGCGGCAGCGCACCCTAGTGGAGGAGGAGCGGCTGCGCTACCTCAACGACGAGGAGCTCATTACCCAGCAGCTCAAGTGAGGCTGGGCCCAGCTTTGGAGGGAGGGCTGGGGGTGCGGCCTGGGTGGCCGGCAACCTGGTTTCACGGGGAGGCGAAGCTCCCTTCCTTCTGAATCACAGGTGACGTTCTGAAGCCTGATTTCCTTCTCCTCTGTGGCCTGATTTCTCTGTGACCCACAAACCTTTGACCATCTGGCACAATTCCTGTTTTCTTTTTTTCTGGCTTGATGCCTGCTTTTGCTATGGTCTTGCTTCCTAACGGTCCACAGTCTGGCTTCCCCGTGGCCTGCAGCCTTACTCTCATGCGTCCAGCTGCCCGATGTCACTCTGCCCTCTGCCTGCTTTCCTTCTGGCCTGTGACCCGTGCAAACTGACCCGCGAGTATTCAGGTGGAGCTTTCGGGTGTAGCCAGCTTGGTCAGCTTGGCGCTGACCAGTCACAGTTGCCACCACTCCAAGTCTCTGATCTCTGAGACCAGGTGTAGCCAAGGAGAACCCTCCTCCCGTCCTAGTGCAGCTGAAACAGGGCTCCAGGAATAGAGAACACCCCACCCCCAAATGCTTAGACATGGAAGGGTTAACAGAAGACAGTCCTCTGCTCCAAATTTAGCAAATGGCTGTCTGGCCAAGATTTGATTGTCTGGCACCATTGAAGGGAGAAGCTGCCTGCCGCTGTCCATCCACTGAGTGAGCAGCCCCAGCCCACTGCAGCCTTCCCTGGTCAGTCCCTGGGGTCTGAGACAGAGGCCCTGCTCCTCCATCTGGTCTCCTTCTTGGTGGTGCAGGGCACAAGGAGCCTGAGGTCCAGCTCCAACACTGAGAGGCTGTTCGATCACGATAGTTTTTGCCCTTCTCTGCACTTCAGCTTCCTCACTTATGCCCAGTATTAAGATTTTCGCAGTTCTCTCCAGAGAGGACTTGGATTCTACTGGTCAGCGACTCGGAGCCGGGGAGGCTGCTCAGAGGAGCCCAGCTTTCTCACCAAGGTCATAAACGGCTGTATCACTTGCAAGGGGCTGCTTGAAAAGGGTCCCTGCTCCTCAGCCGTGGGCTCGCAGCCTATAAGTACGTGTGCTTTTCAGTGATGCACAGGGCAAAGATTCTCATGACCCCTTGTGGCTGAGATGAAATAAGGGGCCATCCCACTTGGAAATAAGCTGGTGGCAGCCACTGCATCACCCCTAGTGTGACAGCTGAGTGACAACGCTTGTCAGATCTCCAAGTAGACAGATGGCTGCCAACCCCCTTACCCATGGAATTCCACTTACCCAACTTTCCTGTCCCCTTTTTGCCCCTTTTTATTCAGCACAGAGGAGCGGGGTTGGAATTTTCAAAAGGAACTTTACTGAGACATTAAAGGAAAATGAAAGGAAATATAAAAGTACAGAGGCAGAAGGGATGAAAGGATGTATTTATGCTCCTGTCGTATGAGTGTCTGGTCCTCAGCTTCCTGGGGGCCTCAGTTCTCCAGGGGTACACAGACTCCCTACCCGCTGCCCTGTTATCAAACCCATTGCTCAGACTGCTCACTTGAGAGAGCTTGGGGGGCTGATATATGCTTCCGGCAGGATTCTCCATCTACTTCGAAAGGAGTTCCTACCTTTTTTGGGGTGGGGCCTGGGCTGTACACCAGCACTGCAGTGGCTTCGGCTTGGCCAGGGGGACGTCCCTGCCCAGCTCCCATAGCCTCCTGGCATTAAGTCAGCCAGCAGGCTCATCCTTACCGCTGCTCTGGCTGCAGCCCCTGTACACTTGCTCTTGCTTGGTTTCACTCTGCCCCTTCCTTTTGCCCTGGCATCTTGCTGGAAGTAAAGGCTGATTCGGCGCTTCACTCAGCTGGGCTCTCTCACTAGCCAAGAACTTGAGCTCTGTCTAGATGTTGCCCTTAGGGAAAGCCTCTGAGACCTTTTGGCCTCTGGAGCATAATGTGACCCAACCCAGGACCAGCTTTGTAAGCATGTGACCTGTGTAATCACACAGGGCCCCACACTTGTGAAGGCCCATGCTTGGTTTAATGATCTGCTGTCACTATCTTGAAATTCTTAATTTTTAAACTAGGGGCAAAATCTTCATTTGCTTTGGGACTCCCAAATTATATCGCTGGTTCTGTCCTGACCCTTACCTCTCAACTCCTGTAGAACTAAACCTGGGTCTGGAAACCCCACTACTTTCTGATCCCAGTGTCTAGACTTGGGCTGGTCTGGACTCACTTGCAGAGCCTGCCCAGGTTATGGGCCCCCAAACTTTGGCAGATGGTATGATCAGAAAATCGAGGTGCTAATTGAGCCTAAGGGGGGCCTTGTCCCTTCTGCCTGAGAGTTGCAGTGTTATTTCCTCCTGAAGGCTTACCTGAGTGCTCTTTTAAATGAAGGTCCCTTCCTCTGCAGGGTGATGTTTGGGAGTGACCGTTTTACAAAACTGGCCCACCCTGAGCCAGTCAGGTATCACACACATCAAAAGAGAGTTGTTCCTTCGTGTGTGGTGGAGTGAAGGCTGGGGGGGGACAGTGGGTGGGTGTGGGGTGATGTTAGTTCACTGTGGGAGGGAGATGCAGCAGAACCCAATGGCTGAAGTCAGACAGGAGTAGATCCTGCTTTGCCACAAAATAGTTCTGTGACCTTGGACAAGTCAGTTAATCTCTCTGAGCCTCTTTTTTTTTTTTTTTTAATGCCAAAGCCCATTGTTAGGGTAGCTTAGTTAGTGTAGCTAATTAATTAGTTAGGTTAGCTGCTGTAACAAATTGTATAATGGTTCAAAAGTAATCAATATACCTTTATTTCTCATGGAACAGTATTGGTGGGTTAGCGGAATGGCTTTCCTCCACGCAGTCATTCAGGGACCCAGGCTAATGGGGATTTTGCCATCTTCAATATGTGTCTTCCAAGATTATCCACAGGGTCATTGTCTTTCAACCAACAGGAAGGGGAAGTGAGCATGGAGGAGCTTACATGGGAGGTTTTTAGGGGCCAGGTCTGGAAGCAGCATGTACCCCTTCCACTCATATTCCATTCGCTAGACCTCAGTCGAAAGGCCACTTCTACCTGCAAGGGAGGCTGGGAAATGTAGTCTAGTGTCTAAGCTACTATTTGTCTGTGTGTAAACTGGAGGTAATAATGGTTCCCACTCACAGGATTTGTTGTGAGGATTAAATAAGGTAAAGAAAGTGAGGAGATGAATGTGCACCTGGCAGACCGTAAGCACTTAGTACAAGATAGATCTTTAACTGGTAGTGCTGACTCACAGGATTTTGTCCTTGGCTCCAGTGTGATCTGTCTGTTCACCCGCTAGTTGGACGAAGATGTATAAAGCATGCTGATAAGATTTGCTGATGACACAGAGCTTTCAGGGGGAGCAAATCTGTTGGATGGTAGAACTGAGATTCAAAAGTTGTTCCTACATGGATTGTTGAGCTGAAATCCAACAGATGGGATTTGACAGGAATGTATGTAGAGTCCCGCATGTGGGTCAGGGACATCAGTGACTCAAGTACAGAAGTGAGATGACCTACCTGGGCAGAGTTCCTTCTTTCACTTATTCATTCCTTCCATAATTATTTACCAGGCATTTATTCTGCTCCAGGCACCATGCCACATGCTGGAAATCGGAGATGAATCAGAAAGACATGGTGTCTGCCTGCGTAGAGTTGCTTAGCCCAGCAAACAGGAGCTCCAGGGAGGAAGCAGACCCCCAACCCCAAGTGTAGGGAAGCGAGGAGACGTTCCCATTGGGACCTGAGGATGAGTGGGAGTTAGTCACACATGTGTGTGCATGTGTATGTGTGTGGGGGGGTGCTAAATGGAGTGTTCTAGGCAGAAGAAATGGCATTATAGAGGCCCAGCGAGAGCCAGCACATACGAGGACCTCAGCAATTCTGGATGGTTCTAAACAGAAGCAAGCCAGATGAGGAGGACAGTGGATGTAGCTGGAGGGAAAATAAGAGCAGCTCCCAGGGACTGACCCCTTGCATTAGCTCATTTAATCCTCACAGTGGCCCCAGGAGGGAGAAACTCTTACCATCCCCATTTTTTTGGGGTGAGGAAATTGAGACCTGGAGACAGTCAGTAACTTGTCTAAGATCTCTGCTGGGTCGGGCAGAGCTGGGATTGGAATTTGGACCTGTCTGACTCCAGAGCCAAATTTTCAACTACTACCCTCATACCCTTCTTGGCTACATTGAAGAGTTTGGATTTTAGCCTCAAAATGTTGGGATCCATTTTGGGTTCAAAACAGGCAGTGGTGCCTTGGTGGTCTGATTTACATTTTAAAAATATGGAGGGTTTTAAAATGACACAAGGGCTTCCCTGGTGGTGCAGCGGTTAAGAATCCACCTGCCAATGCAGGGGACACAGGTTCCAGCCCTAGTCCGGGAAGATCCCACATGCTGCGGAGCAACTAAGCCCGTGCGCCACAACTACTGAGCCTGCACTCTAGAGCCCGTGAGCCACAACTGCTGAGCCCGTGCACCACAACTACTGAAGCCTGCGCACCTAGAGCCTGTGCTCCGCAACAAGAGAGGCCACCTCAGTGAGAAGCCCGTGCACCGCCACTAAGAGTAGCCCCTGCTCACCGCAACTAGAGAAAGCCTGAGCGCACCAACGAAGACCCAATGCAGCCAAAAATAAACAAATAAATAAATTTTTTAAAGAAGGAAAAAACCCCACAAGCCCAGCATAAACCATCTGAAAATTGAAAGCAGCTTTGTCATTGAGGAAAGAGGCTGAGTGTCTGGATCACTTGAGCAAAGGTAGATGGACGTGGTGCCACCCTGGAAAAGAAGAGACTCTTTAGGAGCACATGCAACTGCCTCCAGTTCTCTGAAAAGCTGCCAATTTCTCTGCTGTGTCCTTGGCTTAATGAGAATCAGAGGATACAAGTTATCGGGAGGGAGATTTGGATTGATGTTGCTAGAGATCAGAACTTCAAAGAGGGGGCCCAGGGCACCTGTTAGGGAGTGTGTCTGAAGTCTCATCTCTGAAGTTTGGCTTTCTGATTTCACTTGGGCTTGTGGCCTGGTGGATGGCTTTTAATTTTCATCTGATTGGCTACCTGATTTCTTTCAAGCTGCCCAATTTCAGGGGGCTGGGCTGGGGCCAGAGGGGCTGAAAGGGTCTTTCTGTGGCTGCAGTGACCTGGAGAAGTCGGTGGAGAAGATCCAGAGGGACGTGTCCCACAACCACCGACTGGTGCCTGGGCCCGAGCTGGAAGAGAAGGCGCTGGTGCTGAAGCAGCTCGGAGAGACGCTGACTGAACTCAAGGGTGAGCCTGGGGGGCACCCCTACCCCCACCCCACTGCATGTCGTCCCAGTCCTCGGAGCTGCTCCCTCCCCAGCTCACTCCTTCCCTTCCCCTCAGCTCACTTCCCAGGCCTGCAGAGCAAGATGCGGGTAGTGCTGCGTGTGGAGGTGGAGGCAGTGAAGTTCCTGAAGGAAGAGCCACAACGCCTGGATGGGCTACTCAAGCGCTGCCGTGGGGTCACAGACACGCTGGCCCAGATCCGAAGGTCATTCTATCCCTGAGTTCTTATCTCTGACCTCCAGTTTCCCAGTGGGGTCACATACTGAGCTAGATCGATAGGTCACCCTGACCCCTTATCCCAATTCCCACAAAGCTCACTGGTGTGCCGATTGGATCTGCACCTCAGCTCTGACCTGTGGCCCCGTGCATGTTGTAGGCTTGGCCCTCCCATTTGCCGGATGCAGTCACTCCTCCCCAGGCCCTTCCACTTGTCCTGCAAGATCCCAGAGCCCTCCTCAAACCCCACCTCCCCCAGGCCAGGCTTCCCTCCATGGGGCCACCACCCTGCAGGCCTCACACCTGCTCCCAACTCTCCCAACCCTAGGCAAGTGGACGAAGGTGCATGGCCACCCCCCGGCAACCTCCTGAATCAGTCCCCCAAGAAGGTGACAGCCGAGACTGACTTCAACAAGAGCTTGGACTTTGAAATGCCACCCCCCAGCCCTCCACTGAAGCTCCACGAGATGAGCGGGCCAACCGAGGGAGCCCCTCCGACCCCGAAGGCAGGCAACCCCACCAAAGGCCTGGACACTCCTGGCAAGAGAAGCGTGGACAAGGCTGTGTCTGTTGAGGTGCTGGGCCTGGCATGGGGGGGCCAGAACTAGGCTCACACGTTCTCACCCCCCTCCTAGATTGGCAAGTGCCAACACGTGGGGACTTGTTCCTGGGGGACGAGGAAGTCTGAGAAGTATACTGAGGGTGACATTAGTCCTGCTAGACAGAAAAGCTTATTATAAACCTACGATAATCAAAGCAGTGTGGTATTAGCATAGGAGTAGATTATGTGCTCCGTGAAACAGAATAAAATGTCTAAAAGCAAGTCTAAGTTTATCCCAAGAGTAGTTTGTAATGAAGGTGGTATTGCAGGCTCACAGGGAAAGCATGTAATACTCAAGGAGAAGCCCGAGGCTCGGACCAAATGGGAGGCTTCCTTTCCATTCCTTGCATGTGTGGCTGAGGCCCCAAAGGTCCAGGAGCAGGGCAGCTGCTTCAGTCCTGACTGTCGACCCCTCCTCTCAAGGCTGCCGAGCGGGACTGGGAGGAGAAGCGGGCAGCCCTGACCCAGTACAGCGCCAAGGACATCAACCGGCTTCTGGAGGAGACACAGGCAGAGCTGCTGAAGGCCATCCCTGACCTGGACTGTGGGAGCAAGGCCCACCCAGGCCCAGCCTCCACCCCTGACCACAAGGCCCCCAAGATGCCCCACGGCCAGAAGGCAACCCCCCGAACGGAGCCCAGTGGAAGGAGAGGCTCAGGTATGGGGGCAGGTTGGGGGCTGGTGAAGAGCCCAGAGGAGGGGAGCCCCAGCCTCGGAGCTCTCAGGTTGATGGGGGGAGGCGCTTGGGAGTGAGAATCTATGAGGTCGGGCTGCCGGAAGAGGGAGGTGCTGGCCTGCCCCTCATCCACGAAGGGAGACCCAGAAGGACGGGATAGCACTGGACTCCATCCAGGGGTTTTTCCCACTGTTCTGACTGCTGCTGAGAGGACCATGCAGGGAGGATGAGCAAGTCCAGGCAGAGGGTCATCCCCCCCCCGCTGCACGTTCTGACCCAGTGTGTGTGCCAGAAGCGAGGCTGTGGTGAGAGGGGGTGCGGGTGCAGCGCTGAGCTATACGGACAGGGTTCCTGTGCTCCCTGAGCCTGTGAGAAACCCGAACCAGAAATGGCGATTGTCATTCACGCATTTATTCTTTCCTGCCACATATATTTGTTAAGCACCCACTATCCGCTAGGTGCTGGGGATAAGGAGATAAGGTTGCTTTCAAAGAGCTTAAAATTTCGTGGGAGAGTAATACTAACATCTGTGTTTATCAAGCACTTACTATGCAGCAAGAACTGCTCCAGATGCTTTCTACGTATCAATCCTTATAATTTTGCAGCAATCCCAGGAGGCAGATATAGTAATTATTTCCATTTTACAGATGAGGACACTAAGGCTCAGTGTGGTTAAGTAATCTGTCCCGGGCCATACCTCGTGTGTAAACCAGAAATAGGATTCAGGTACTAAATGCTGTCCTAGAGGAGGCCCTGGAAGGGCTGGAAGGGCTTCCCATGGAAGGGGACTTTCCATTGGAGTCTTGCATTTCCCTGGCCAATGAGAGAGGGCATTCCGGGGAGAAACAGCACATACAAATGCCTGGAGGTGTGTGTTTGGTGTTGCCCAGATGAGTCCAGACCAGGGAGTAGTAAGCAGAGCTGAAGCTGAAAGGTTGGCAGGCACAGAGCGTGCTGGGCCAAGAAACGTGAACATGGTTTGGGGTCATGGGGAATCACTGGGGGATCAAAGGCAGAGGAATGTCAGGCTTGAGTGACTTTTCTGCAGGTTGCCCAGGAAGCAGCCCCCACCCCGGGAAGAACTGGGGGAAAGGAGAGCCTGGTGGGTGGGGTCAGACTCTCAGAATAGTATAACCACTCTCTCTTGATGGAGAAAGGATGAAGATCTGTGCAGGGCAGGGCTGAGGGGTGGGCAGGAAAGGGATGGATTAGAGCAGCGATTCTCCAACTTGAATGTGCACGTGAAATCACCCGGGGATCTGCTAGAACGGGGATTCTGATTCAGCAGCTCTGGGTGGGGCCTGTGCTTCTGCATTTCGAACAAGCTCCCAGGTGCTGCCAATGCTGTTGTTCCACGGGCCACGCTTTGAGTAGCAGGGGATGAGAGTGCTGTAAGGGGAGGAGCAACAAGGCTTGGGGTTGGATTGCATGGGGAGGTCGGAGAGAAGGAGGAGGGGGCCTGTGTCCTTTCCCCTGCGCGTTCCTCTCCCTTCCTCCCTGGAGGAGGAAGGTTTATCCTTTAGGTTTATCCTAACCCTGGAGTCAGATGTGGCGCACAGACTCCAGGGTCACAAGCCCCCTGACTCCCAGTCCCTTGGCTGCCCGCAGATGAGCTGACAGTGCCCCGATACCGCACGGAGAAGCCCTCCAAATCGCCCCCGCCGCCCCCTCCCCGCCGGAGCTTCCCCTCCTCCCATGGCCTGACCACCACGCGCACTGGAGAGGTCGTGGTCACCAGCAAGAAGGACTCGGCCTTCATCAAGGTACCGCCACCGCTGGCGTAGGGGTCAGGGGGTTGAGTTGGGGGGATGCCTGAGATGACCTCTGGAGACTCTCTGGGGTGGTCCCCTCTCTCAGAGGAAGTGGAAGGAAAGAAAGGAGGCTGGCCAGTGGTGACTCTACTTCTGGCTTTGGCTTCCTCCATGGCGAGGGGCCATCCTGGCAGATGAGGAGCTGGGGCAGATGGGAGATGGTCTGGAAGTGATGGCCTAGGAGGTGAGCTGGAGGGGGCCAGAGCCTGGTCCTGATGGGGACCGGGCCCTTGCAGAAGGCCGAGTCTGAGGAGCTGGAGGTGCAGAAGCCCCAAGTGAAGCTGCGCCGAGCCGTGTCCGAGGTGGCCCGCCCGTCCTCCACACCCCCCATCATGGCCTCTGCCATCAAGGATGAGGACGATGAGGACCGCATCATCGCAGAGCTGGAGGTGGGTCAGGGGCGCACCTGGGCCCCGAGTCATCAGCCGGGCCGCTCCCTTTCCCTGTCAAGCTGACCCCAGGGTGAGGTGCCCAGACTAGGACAGGGGACTGGATTCTTGGGTCCCCACTGAGGCTGCTTCAGGATCCTCTCCTTCTTGCCTCAGTTTCTTCTCCCCTGTAAAATGGGGGAGGGGGTCTAAAGTCCCTGCCCGCACGTGTGAGTTTCTTACCGTAGTGTCTGAGACTCCCCGCAACTGCCCTGACACCTCCTATGCTCTGAGACCCCCATCCCCTAGTGTTCTGAGAACAGAAGCTCTAACAAACTCACCCGTATACCTTGACCCCCTCCCAGTGCTGTAAGTCACCCAGACTCGAGTGTTCTCAGCATCCCTCCCCGAGAGGCTGAAGACCTGGACCACCAGGGCCTCTGGTGGCCAGTGGCCATGGTGAGGGGCCAAGGAGGGCCAGCCCAGGCCACCCCCTCCCCATGAGTACCTGGGTCAGAGCCCAGCACCCCCATCCTCCCTGTACCCCCTCCTCCAAACCTGCCCCCACCTTCTGCTCCCCAGGTGTTTGAGAGAAGCTCAGTGTCTCCCCTCCCCCCCACGCCCTGCCGCCAGCCGATCCCCACCTTCCTGTTCCCCCAGGACCCGGGGCCTCCTGGGGGCTCAGCCCCAGGCCCCACGTGGAAGGTAACGGGCCGCCCCCCACCTCTCACGGCGCTCTCTCTGCCTGTGCCTCCATGCTTCCTCTCCTCACTTCTCACACTAACCCGCTAGAACACCCGCTAGAACCTGCCAGTCACATCCCTGAGTCCCGCCACTGCCACGGCCTCACCCCCTCCCCCGCCCCAGGGACCGGTGCATCACCCTTCCTTCCCTCTCCAGACTCCAGCAGCCTGGTACCTGGTGGCCCCCTTGGGTCTGCATTTCCTCACAGGCTTGATTCCAGGTCTGGCCTGTGGTGGCTTGGGTATTTTGTTCCTATCTGCAGCCAGAGTTTAGGTCTGGCCTGAAGCCCACGTTTTGTCTTAGTCCAAGATTGGAGTTTGGATCTTGCTTGTTACATGATTTTAGGCCCAACTCAAAGTCTGACACTGTCCTGAGCCCTTGCCTAGCCCCTGCCCCCATCTCCCCTACTCTGCTGCCTGTGCCAGGTGGGGGCTCTTTCTCCCACTAGAATCTATGCCTTGCACTGGGCACCAGGATGCTCAGGAGAAAGGCTCACTTACAGCCTCTCTCCACCCCATGGCCCCATCTGGGCAGAGAGCTTGGGATGGAAGAAACCCATGCCCTTCCTTGGCTGCCGGTTCTGTCTCTCGGCATTGGGAATTTCTTCCTTCTCTCTAACTTCAGTCCTTGCTGCTGTCCTGCTGCACTTATTTCCTTTTTATTTTTTCTTGGGAATTTGAGGGTGACCTGCTGTCTGCACCCCAGGGGGCTGCGCTTGGTTGGGGATGGGGAGTTGCAGGGCGGTGGTCTGGGAATCTCTCCCTTTGCCCAGTTAGGTTGTAGCAGGAGGGCGTCTGCTCTGCAGAGGGGAGCCTCCCGTGCACGCACGTATTCACCTTCTCATCCGGTTCTCTTGGCCCACAGTGGGTTCTGTGCTGGCCGCCACCCGATTTCTAGCCTGGCTTGAGACCTGGTGGTGCTTTGGCTCCCTGGCGGGGGCGAGCAGATAGGCAACAAACGGGTAGACAGTGCTGTCTGCTGGGCAGAGGATGGGCACAGAGCAGTCCAAGGAGCTGTCTGGGGGTGAACAGTATGGCAGGGCTGCCCCAGCCTGGCTGTGCCCTCGGCACCTTGGCCCGCTGCACCCAGCCACTGCATCTTTCTGGCCCTGGAAGCCAGTCCTAGTGGGGTCCAGTGGGCAGAGCCCCTCCACTGGCCCTTTGGGCTGGCTGCCCCTCTGCATCCTGAGGCGCCATCGGGCAGTGGAGCCGGGCGGGCATGGGTCGACCTCTCTGCCTTCCCAGTCTGCACCTCCCACATCCAGGTAAGCAGGTGGCAGGGCTGGGTGGGTTGCCTTGGGCGGGGGGGGCTGGGGGTCCCTGCTGCCCCCCACGCATCTCCCCATGGCTCCTTTTAGTGGAAAGAGCACTGGACTTGGAGTCAGACTGCCTGGGTTCAAATCCTGGCTCTGCCACTAGCTAGCTGTGGGTAAGTGACCTTGGGTAAATTACATGACACCCCCCACCTCAGTTTCCTCATCTGTAAAGTGATGAAAGTAATAGCCATTTCATGGGCAACAGAAAGGATTAAAGATGAAGGCGGGGGCTTCCCTGGTGGCGCAGTGGTTGAGAGTCCGCCTGCCGATGCAGGGGACACGGGTTCGTGCCCCAGTCCGGGAAGATCCCACATGCCGCGGAGCGGCTGAGCCCATGAGCCACGGCCGCTGAGCCTGTGCTCCGCAACGGGAGAGGCCACAACAATGAGAGCCCCGCGTACCGCAAAAAACTAAATAAATAAATAAATAAATAAAGATGAAGGTGTATATGGCGGGCAGTTCCTGGTACAAGACTCTGCTCAGAATTAGACCAGAATTCACTCAAGTAGGGTAGGGGTGACTGGGGGCCTCTCTCTGTGCCCCCACCAAAGCCAGAGCCCAGGACGCTCACACAGAGGCAGATGCTCTAGCTTTGCCCAAGCCTGTGCAACAGAGGGACTTAGCTGAGCCCCTCCCATCGTGGCTGTGAAGCCCTCAGAGAAAGCGCCGGAAGTAAGGGGTAGGGACCAGGAGTCTCTGGCCTGAGATGAGGATGGCAGACCCACCCTCCGAGGCCAGAGGCCAACACCTGGTCTCCACCCACACGGGGCTGCGGGTCTCGGACATTCAGTTCAAGTCAACGAATAACTAATATCTATCGAGCACTTACACCGTGCCAGGCATTGTTCCAAGCAAGTGCCCGCTTGAGCTCACTTCACCCTCCACCAGCCTCACGTTATTGTTCCTCTATCACACAGATGGGTAAACTCCTGGCAGTAACCATGAGAGCTGCTCTCAGAGTTTAACATGGGTGATGAGACGTAAACATGTGTCTGTGCTTCTAGGTAAACTGACATCTTTGCCAGAAAGTGAGAGACAGTAGGGTATGGTGGGAAAAGGCCTGAGTTCTGGTCCCAGCTTTGCCTCTAACTTGCTGCGTAAACTCAGTCAGGACCCTCCCCTGCCTCGGTTTCCCCATCTGTGAAAGGAAGGGGCTGGGCTCACCCACATGTGACCCCCCATCCCAGCTCAGGGTGCTTTGGTTGCAGGGATCACACTCTCCCTCATCTTTCCTCTCTCCGCAGGCTGCCGCAGGCCCCAGGCCCTTCTGCGTCCCCCAGATCATCTTGACAGAGTGTGCCCCCAAACCTCCCTCTCCACCAGAGGCCAGGCTTGAGGAACCCAGTCTCAGGACAACCCCTACCCCACAACCCCAGACCCTGGCTGGTAGTGGGAGGGGCTGGGCTAATCCACGGGCCCCGCCAGGCCTAATGGCTGAGGTTTCCCAGCCCGGGAACAGCTCGATGCTGGAGAAGGAAGGGGCGGCTCTGAAGAAACTGGGGACAGGGAGCTGCAACCCAGAAAAGGGAGGAGCTGGGGTCCCCTGTTCTCGGGCACCTGCCCCAGACAGGACCCAGGAGCCCTCCACTGCCGAGACCTACCCAGAGGAGACCCTCAAGGACTCTGGACACGATGCCCAACCCTGCAGCGGGGAGTGCAGGGGTCAGCATGCTGCTGGCCTGGGCTGCACGGGGCGCGGTGCCACCACCCAGCGGATGGACAGCCTGGAGGAGACGCTCCAGGAGCTGGAAGCCACCCTGAGCCAGATGGGCACGGCCCCTGCCGCAGGATCCCCTGGCAGCCCCCCGCCCCTGCCCCCTGGTCCCCAGGTGGCTGCCTCCTGCCCCATCCTCTCCTATTATCTTCCTGCTCCAGTCTTCAGAGCTGGAGGGAGTGGGAGGCTGCAGGAGCACCACGCCAGCCCCCTCCTTCCACTGGCCTTCTGTCAGCCCCGCCACCCTCCTGGGAGCCCGGTGCCAGGCTGGGTTTGCAGGCAGAGCCCCTGGCAGGCTGGGAAGCTGGCCTGCCCAGGGATCAGCCTAACCAGCCGTGGAGGGGACCAGGGCCTCTCCCCTCTACTCTGTATCTGTAAACCGACAAATAAAGTTCTTTCCCCCTTCTGCATCCCCACGCTCCCCTCCTCCTCTCCTGTCTGACTCTCTCTGTCTCTGCTGTCTCTCTGCCTGCGCCTCTGGATCCCCAGAGACCTTCTGGGCGGGCCTGGTCCCTGGGGAGGTTCAAGGGGGCTAGACTTGTCCATCTCTAGGGAGACTTCGCCCCCATCCTCCCATTCAGAGGAAGATGTGGGCCTGGGGCTGCCATTATAAAGACCCCTCCCCCAAATCTCAGGCACGTTCTCTCAGGCCAGGAGTGGTGGTGGTGGTGCCAGGGACCTTCACCTTAAAAACAGCCCCCCAGAAGGGCACCAGCTGCCCCCGGGCTACTCAAGGAAGCCACCAGGGTTCTCACCCAAGAGCTGTTGGGAACCTGGCCAGGGGGCCCCGTCCCCTCTCCTGCAGGGAGGCCTTAAACCTGGCCTCAGAGAGTGGGCCTGATTCCTGGGTGGGGATGTGGAGCCAGGGAGGGCTCTCCAGGTCTCAGAGGGCCCCCACTGCGCCTGGGGTGCCTGTGTGAGCCCACCTCCAATCCTGACCCTGTTCCTCTTCCTGCAGAGTGGCGGTGGCAGTGTGCCGCCCATGAAGGTGGTGACTCTGGGGACCTCTCGGCTGAAGGCAGCCCAGGGCCAGGCAGGCAGCCCCGACAAAGGCAAGCATGGCAAGCAGAGGGCCGAGTACATGAGGATCCAGGCCCAGCAGCAGGTAAGCCTGGGCACCGCGGGGGCGGGGCCTGGGCCCCATCCAGATGCCCTCCCCCTCCCCCTCCCCCTCCCCACTGGCAGGGCTGTGTGCTCCTGCTGTGTGCTGGCCATCTCTGCCAGTATTCCTGTGGCCACCTTCCTGCCGGCTGCCCAGAGAGGTCCTCCCTGCCAGGACTGCCCCACCGGTCCCTTAAGCCACCTTCTCCTCCTCTCTCCAGTTCCAGTGCTCAGGATCTGGTTCTCAGCCAGATGGCTCCTCTCTCAGAAGGTTCCTCACTCAGGACCAGAGAGCGCTGTCTCCTCAGCCGCTCCTGGACAAGACCCTGCTAAGGCTGGTGGCCCCGGGGTGTGGAAGGGGCCTTTATGCCTGTTTTCCTGTCACTCCACTCCCCTCCTCTGCTTCCTTCCCTCTGCTCTCAGGTCCCACCTGCTCTTTGGGGTCCCCACTCTCATCTCAGCCTCCCTCGTAGCTCTTAGGCCACCTCCCAACTAAGGGAGAAGCCAGTTTTGCATCTGCTTTTCAGTCTCGTGGTTGGGTTGCAGTGTGGTTAACGGGGAGGGGGAGAAAGGGGAGAAGTACTTCGGCCCCCCGGTGGGTGCCGTAGTAGTGGTGGAGGCGCTGCACCCTCTTTCAGATTTAATGAGTGGCCCTGGGACGGTATATAGAGTTGACAGCCTTACCCGTGGATGTTTCTGCCCTGTGGCTCACCTGTGGCCCGGTCGGAAGATGCAGATAGTCCTCAGGCTTAGAGAGACCTTTAGTGCATTCATTTGGTTCAGTAAATATTTCCGAGCGGTTCCCGTATGCCAGGTCCATTCTGAGTGCTGCGGGGGGGGGAGTGGGGGTCATGAAATGTCCAGATGCTGTGACTTGAAGAAGGTTCTAGGCTCAGAGGCAGGAGGTGAGAGATGGGCCAGTCTAGCCACCTCCTTTACAGATGAGGGGACAGCTCAGAGAAGGAAAGGGACTTCCCACGGGCCCACAGCAAGGTGGCATCAAAGCCAGGACTGGGGCCCAGGGATCCCAAAGCCCCTCCCACCACATGGCTCTGCCCAGCTCTGGGCACACAGGCCTGCCTGCTGGTCCTCTGGAGAGTCCAGTGGAGACGGGCCAGCCAGGCCCCCCACCAGCTCCCTGCTGGCCAACCGTCTTCCTCATGGGTCCCCAGACACATCCTGCCAATCCCACCCCCAGCTCTTTTTCCTGCCACCACCAAGGATGAGTTCCCCTCATCCCATCCAGGCTGGTCTCTCTCTTCGGTGTCTAGAATGGCTGCTGATGTTCCCGGGGTGTTCACTTGTGCCAGACACACACATTAATTCATTGCACACTCACTACTCTGAGGATGGGCCTTATTATCCCCAGTTGACAGATGGGGAAACTGAGGCTTTACCCAAGGTCACAGGGCCGGCAAGTGCTGGAGCGGGGTTCAACTCCAGACTGACACCCAGGCCCCCACCCCCGCACAGAGTTACTTCAGCCTCTTCAGCGGGTGCCTCCCTCCTCTGGAATTACGCTCCCCACCTCTCACCCTGACTCCCAACTCCCCCAGCACCCAGCTCCTCTGCCTATTGCCCTCTCTCCTGCCCCTCCAGTCACCTCCATCGCCTCCACGCCCTCTCCTCCGTTCATTGCTCAACCCACCCCCTCCTCCTGCTTCCTTCCAGCCTCACCCCTGGGCTTGGCTAGGTCTCCAGTGGCCTCCAAATGGCCTCTTTGCACCATGCTCTCCCCACCTCTCTGCAATGTTGGGCACATACCCTGCCCCCCCTACATGTATTGGGGGGCCGTGGGACCCTCCACCCCTTGGCATCCTCTCCTCCCTTGTCGGCCCTCACTGCCACTCCTGGGCACCTCTCCTCTGCCCACCTCTTCACTCCCCCGCGTCCATCTTCTTCCACAGCCTCTTTACTGCTCACACCACGTGCTCCTCTCCTTGGGCACCAGGCGCCATCTGTCCCTGCCCAGGTCTCTGTTCCGAGCTCAAGCCCGGCCCTGTTGCTCACTGCTCGCCCCGGTCATCCACCTATGCTGAGGGATCCCCTGAGCTCCCCCACTGCCTCACCTTCCCCAGCTACCTGGTGCTTCTCTCTTCCCACATGACTGGTGTGGCTGTATCTCTCTCACTTTCACTTTTCCAGAAACCTTCCTTTAAAAAAGCATCTTCTCCCTAATGAAGTATTACACGTTCTTTGCAGAAATGTTTTAAAGTAAAGAAATGTTACAAAGCAGCAGGGGAAAAAAATTACCCTGTGCCTCGGTACCCCAATGCGTGCCCTTCTAAGGTTTCCCTGCAACTTCTGTGACCCCTAACCTATCTTCCCAGACCTGCGGGGTGGGAGGGTTGTTTGTAAAACGCGGATTTGATTTTATCACTCCCCCAGCATACCACCCGTGCCCTCCAGCCCTGGGTAAGAAAATCAAAACTCCCTCACTGGCCGCCCTGGCACTTCCTGACCAACCTCGGCTCCCTCAGCCCAGTCCTCCCTGCCCACCCCACCCCCCAGCCCCTCCATTTGCTCCAGTCGCCCATATCACCTGGCCCTCCATCCTCAGGCCAGGGCACCCTTCCATCCCAGCTCTGTCTGGGACCTGGTCAAAGTCCTCTGCCTTCTGCAGGCTCTTTCCTCATCTGTACAATGGGGACAAAAACCCAGAGGCAGGCTTCTGAGTTCATGTAATATGATACCGTGTGTGGGAGAGAGCTTCGAAAGCCACGGAGCGCTCTCCAAAGGGAAGGGGTCACCACCATGCTTGGCTGCACTGTACCTTTGTCAGGGCCAAGGGCTGGACAGAGGCCTCTCCTTCATCTCGTGGTTCTGACACTAGGAGCTCGAAGTTGCCTTGACAGTGATGAGGGGGAGGGGAATAGAAGTGCCAGGACCAGACAGAAATCGGGGTGGAGGAGTGGAGAAAGTTCCGAGAGGGGGTGCCACAGTGCCTGATACCACAGAGAAATCAGAGGAAATGATTGAGGAAAAGCTCTTGGATGTTGTGCTCAAGATTCAGGGGTGGTATGAGAGCCAGATTCCCAGGGGACAAGGATCAAGGGCTTGGTGCAGGCATGAAACTTTAGACACCCCCTCTTCTACTAGGGCTAAGCAACTGTTGGACGCCTAGTGTATCTCCTCCATTGGTTCCAGCGAAGAGACTGTAATGAAGAGACCAGCAGGAGATGCTGAGGCACCCAGGGACCAGTGAGAGCAGGAAGCTGGACCTCCCTGGGGAGAGGGGTCTGGGGACATAGGGTTTAGGGAGTCCTGTGAGAGCTGGACAGTAGGTGCTATAGTTATGGAGGGCACAGCATGCCAGCGACATGGCACCAAGTGGGGAGGGAGTAAGGAAGAAACGTTACCCCCTCTCTCTTTCCGCCCTGTCATAATCCCCAGTGGGCAAACCCAGCCAAGCCAGCCAGCCAAGGCATGGCGGGGTCAGCCAACCAGGGTGCAGAGCAGGGCAGAAATCAGATCTGGGGATGGAGAGGCAAAGAGAAAATAGCACCCCTCTTCTGTACCAATTTTAAGTATCTTATTTAATCCTCGTAACTTTATGTCTTTTTAAAAAATTAATTAATTCATTTATTTTTTATTTTTGGCTGAGTTGGGTCTTCGTTTCTGTGCGAGGGCTTTTCTCTAGTTGCGGCGAGCGGGGGCCACTCTTCATCGCGGCGCGCGGGCCTCTCACTGTCGTGGCCTCTCTTGTTGCGGAGCACAGGCTCCAGACGCGCAGGCTCAGTTAGTTGTGGCTCACGGGCCCAGTTGCTCCGTGGCATGTGGGATCTTCCCAGACCAGGGCTCCAACCCGTGTCCCCTGCATTGTCAGGCGAATTCTCAACCACTGTGCCACCGGGGAAGCCCACAACTTTACATCTTTAAAAATCTGTGCATTAACCCCTTTATCACTGCTACAACCCTACAGCACCTAGAACAGTACTTGGCACACATAGGCACTCAGTAAATATTTGTTGGTTAGGTGAATGAATGGATGAATGAATGAATGAATTTGCCACTGATCAGGCCCAATCCAGATGGAACTAGACAATGCAGACTTGAAATGTTAATATGCTAATTATATAATAATAATAATAGGTACCATTTGTTGTCTGCATCCTGAGTGCAGGCACTGGGCCTCGTGCTCTGCGTGCATCGTCTCACGTGATTCTGGTGCCGTAGGTGCTGTTATCCCTGCTTTGCAAGTAACGACATGAAGACCCAGAGAGATACCTGCCTAAGGTCACACGGTTAGGAACTGGCAAAGCTGGGACTCAAACCCAGGTCTGCCAGATACAAATCCTGCTTGTCCTAATGCTGGATTCTACTGCTTTGCTGGGAAGCATAACTCCGTGGGTGCCGCCATCCCTTGGGGAGACGGCACTTGTGATGGCAACGCTGTGGACAGAAACATTAGGGGAACAATGGTGGGCCTCACACATAGCAGTCTAAGCGGTTTTAGCTGCACCTAACAGAAACTCCAAAATGGCTTAAACGACGAGGAAAGGTATTAGCTAATGAAACAAGAAGCAGGGAGGTTCCAGGGTTGGGGAATTCAGCAGCTCATGGACATCAAGACCTGGGTCCCTTCCGTATTTCTGTTCTGTTGGCCCATCATCCCACCCCACCCGAACACGTCTGCCTTCATTCCAGAGCTCCTAGGCACACAGATCATTTTAGGAGCAGGAGAACCTTCCCCAGAGGCCCCCAACTGACCTCCCCTCTCTTCTCATTGCCTGTCTCTAGATCAGTCACTGGCTAGGAGAAGGGAACGGCTTGAATTGCCGTAGGTTTTATCAGGACCCATTCCCCTTGGGCTGGGGGAAGCCCCACCTCTTCTGCCAGCCCAGTGTCTGATTCAGGCAAATAGCTATAGGAGGAAGGGCATATGGGCAGGAGGAGGCGGCCCTGGGAACGGCCCTGGAGGAGTCGCCAATAGGGTTGGAAGCATCAAGATGACCTACGCTTGTGGGGAAATCTATGCCTCGTAGCCCGGAGGGACAGGTCAGCAGACTCGGGGCGCAGAGAGGGGGGCTAGACTCTGACCCACAGGAAGAGGAGGGGTGTGGGGTTCAGCCCTTTGGGTCTGGCTAACGGTTCCAGTCTCCCCCAGCTAAAGCTGACCATCTATGACGTTTCTGCCTGTCACAAAGGTGACAAAGCTCTGTTTCTCTGGACATAATTAAGAGCAATGGGGGGAGGACTGGCCGGTGACAGAAGCAACGAGAGCCTTCAGAGACAGCAGCTGTGCCAGCTGAGAACTCTGAGCAGCACAGGACATGGTCACTGGACACAGTTGGACATGCTCCCTCAGCTTCAGAAAAGTGGGTTTTGGACACCGCTGCAGCCAGTCTCCTGGGAGGGAAGATGGCCTGAGAAGTTGTTACAAAACAAATGCTCACAGAGCAAGTATAAGAGGTCTCCATGCAGAAGGGGGGTATCCACGTAAGCCGGTGAACGCTGGTGCTTGCTGACGTTTAAAGGCCTTGCACCAGCTGTAGGAGAAGGGGGACATCGCCTAGGCGAGGACACATCACCTGAGTGAATGCAGGAGTCAGGTGGCACAAGCCAGAAGGCGGGTGGGTGTTCCAAAGACCAAAGCTCGGAGTAGACCGAGGCTCTTGACAAATGCTAAAGGGAAGGAATGGAAAAAGCTTTTAACTAGAGAGGCGAGCTGAGACCAAAGAGGACAGCCAGGAGGGAACCAACAGCTGGCTTGGGACACAGTGGGATGTGAAGGGACACAGGAGAAAGCGGATGTGCTCTGCTTCCACCTGGCTTTGGGAGAGAGAACTCTAAACTGGAAATGATGGGTGGGGAGGGGTGGGACTGGAGCCCAAAGTAAGTGATAAGGGAGGAAGAGAGCTCTTGGTTGTCTTTATTTTTTTTAATTGTTTTTTTAAATTAATTAATTTCTATTTTTGGCTGCGTTGGGTCTTCGTAGCTGCACACGGGCTTTCTCTAGTTGCAGCGAGCGGGGGCTTCTCTTGTTGCGGAGCACGAGCTCTAGGTTTGCGGGCTTCAGTAGTTGTGGCACGCAGGCTCAGTAGTTGTGGCACGCAGGCTCAGTGGTTGTGGCGCACAGGCTTAGTTGCTCCACGGCATGTGGGATCTTCCCAGACCAGGGCTTGAACCCGTGTCCCCTCCATTGGCAGGCGGATTCTTAACCACTGCGCCAACAGGGAAGTCCCCTCTAGGTTGTCTTTAAATGAGTCTGTCTCCAGGCCCGGGTACCCGGACCCTGCGAACACAGGCCATGCCTGGCACGTGGCACTCGGCAAAGGGCTGAGTGGTTGTTAGGATGTGGGGCTGTGGGCCTGGAACCCCTCTGAGTAAGGAATGAGCAGCCAGTCACAACGAGAGGAGTGAGAAGACCCAAACGGGGAACTCTTGCCTAGATTTTCAGAAAGGGGAAAATGTAGACCTCAGACTGCAGTGTGGTGAGCATAACCCAGAGATGGATTGCTGTGCACGTGTGGAAGAAGAAATGTGACCAGTAACCTCAAGGGTGGGTTCACTGTCAGCCGGTCAGGTACATACGGTCTCCGTGGTTCCCTTCCAGGCTGCGGGAGGCCCCGTCTGGGTTTCCCCCTGCGAAGCATCGGATAGAGGCTGCCCAGCAGCTGGGTGAGAATGTAGGTCGGGGAGAGAGGGCATGGCCGTGCCCACGCCTGGCCTGCAGGAGGCCTCTGTCAGTGTGCCACAGCACTCTGCTTCTGGTCCTAATCCCTTCTGTCTGTTTTCACCAGGATGGGTCGGTAGCTACGCGAGGCCAGGAGGGACAGTGGATACAACTACAGAGAGAAAACCTGGTCCGTGTTGCCCTAGTCGAGTGATCTCAGAGTTCTGTGCCTCAGGATCACGTGGGGTTCCTGCCTAAAATGCAGATTCCTGAGCTCACCCTAGAGATGGACCCTGGGGCGGGGCCCTGGAGTCTGCATTTGCGACAGGCCGTCCCCTCCAGGACCAGTGTAAATGCAAGGGGTCTGCTGGAGGTGAGGAGGGGGCGCGGCTGTTTCTGTCAGAGGTGACCCGTGAGTGCCGGACATGTCATGAGGGGGTGAC
The DNA here is from genome assembly GCF_026419965.1 of Kogia breviceps. Taxonomy (NCBI): domain Eukaryota; kingdom Metazoa; phylum Chordata; class Mammalia; order Artiodactyla; family Physeteridae; genus Kogia; species Kogia breviceps. The sequence goes on along the minus strand of NC_081328.1, from coordinate 36,741,143 downwards.
CTCCCATTACCCACAAGGCACAGCTCAGAGCTGGAGGAACACTTGCGGGGCAGGAGGCGGCGGGGGGAGGGTCTTTAAAGAAGCGCCCCCCAGGAGGACAAGCTCATTCCTCAGTTGCCCATGTAAGACCTGCTGAGGCTGGAAGGGGCCCTGACTGGGCTGCTGGCTGGTTGGGCTGTACTCCCGGCCTGGGCTGCCCCCCTCCCGCCTCCCCTTTGACAGCTAACTTTTCACCTCTTCCTCCCTTCTCCTGCCCTCTCCCTCCTCCCCACCCCGTCTGTTCCTGGTCCTGTCCTGGTCCCCATCCTGGCCCTGGGTTGCCCTCCCTTGTGCTTCTCTGGTCTCTCTCTCCTGCCTTCTCTCTCTCCTATCAGTAACCGTGGACCTCCCCTCCCACCCCAGGTCCTCTGTTCCAACCCCGTGCCCCCTTTCTGCCCCTGCTGTGGCCCTCCCTCCTCCCCTGCCTCAGGGGACCACTCACTCTCTCCAGATCCTCCTCTGATTTCGACTGTTTGCAGTTAATTTTCTCTTGGATTTGTGGAGATTTTTCACTTTTTAAAACTGTAACTGGGGGCCAGCACGAAGGCTCCCCTTCCTCTCTCTGACCCCTGACCTCTGTTTTTGTTCCAGGCCACTAAACCGTCTAAAGAGATGAGCGGGTCGAATGAGACCTCAAGCCCAGTCTCAGAAAAGCCCTCGGCTTCCAGAACCTCCATCCCCGTATTGACTTCCTTTGGGGCGAGGAATTCTTCCATCTCCTTCTAGAAACTCCCTTACCCCCCACCCCCGCCTGCCCCCTCCCTCCTCCCTGCCATTTCTCCCCTCAGCTTCCCTTCATCTCCACCCCACCCCGACACCATTCTCCAGACCCCCTGAAGGGGGCCTGTCCTCAGCTCTCTCTGCCATCCCCTGTTGGTGTTTTTGGTTTTTTTAATGATTCACTTTTAATTATCTTTTTTTTTTTTAAAAAAAAAAAAAAAAAAAAAAAAGAAGAAAAAGCAAACCAGTAAAACTAAAAACCAAAACATGACACCTTCCCTTGATTTCCTGTTCCACAATGGCACACTTGCTGTCCTCATGCCTCCTTTTCTCTTTCCCCACTTGCCCTCCCAAGTCCCTCCTGAAGTTCCTGCACCCCTGCCCCACCTCCTCGTCTCCCACACACTCCTCTCCAGAGCACTCCAAACAAACTCTGCGCAGTGGAGACTTGGAGCAGCCAGACACCCCCTCTCCCCTTCCTCGGAAGCCTTCCTGGAGGAAAACCTGGACATTGGACCAACCCCAAAATCAGGCGGGAAAATAGGACGTAGGGAGACTTTGGCCCTGGAGGCGCCCCACCTGTCCAACCTCGGGATGTGACTCAACGCCGCTGCTTCTCTGCTCCCGTCCACTCATGCCCGGGTGGGCCTGGAGTCGAGACAAGACGGGCTGGAGAGGGAGGCCAGAGGTGGAGGGGCCTCAGGGTGGTGTGAGGCCGTGGAATCTGTGTGTCCTCGGAGAGGAGCTGGCTTTCCTCACCACCTTCCTGCGGTGAGGAGCTGCCTGGCTGGCGCTGGTGGGAGGAAGGGGCACCTTTGGACTGCTGGTGGTGGGTGGTGGGTTGAGCAGACAGCCTGACACTGGGGACACTGCCCTTGGAGAGGGCAGCCCCGAGGAGGGGTATTTGGTACTTTTAGTTTCCTGATTTAGCACTTTAAGTGACATTAACTTATTTAACGGGGGTGGGGTGGGCAAGAATGAAGGGCCTATAGCAAATTAGATTTTGAGGCCCAGAGGGTGGGGAGGGGCTGGTTGTGAGGCAAGTGGGGGGAATAGAGAGGGGATTCGTGGGGGGCAGCGAGGACAGCTCTGACCCCACAGGTGGGGTGACTTGACCTTCAACCATCCTCTTTGAGATTTGAGGGTTTTCAGGGAAGGGCTGGGGACCCCTGGTGAGATCCTCGAGGGTCCCTGAAGCCTGATCAGCCAGCCAGCACCCCCTCAACCTGTGGGCGCCTGCTTTGCAGAGGCTGTGGGCAGTGAGGCTTTCTTTTAGTGGGGTCCTGAGAAGGAGCGGGAGAGACCAGTTTTGGCTCTTAGCCCCACTCCCCCTAGGGCACAGTGAGAGGCCCACCGGGAGAGTACGTGGATGGGGGAGGAGGAGGAAGACGGAGTGGGGTCCCCAGGGAGCAGGATTCCTATTTGGAGCACAAAGTGGGGTAAGCACAGGGGAGGGGGTGTTGGGGTTAGTCTTCCCGAGTAAGCACAGAAAGAAGGAGCCATCGAAGGGGCAGAACCTCCTAGACCCCGGAGCCTGGCGTTTGGGAGGAGCCAGGGGGAGCTGTTGAGGGTTGGGGCAGGAGGGGGAATTGGGTTGTGTTCCTTCATTTCTTTCTTTTTCTGTTGTTTTTGTTGGCTCATCCTTGTTTTCTAGCTTTGGATCATTTTTGTACAAAGGCAAGCAAGCCTTTTTGAAAAATAACAAAAGAAGAGGTAAAAAAAAATCCGTCCTAAAAAAAAAAAAAACCCCTGGAAAATAGAAAAAAAAAAAAAAAGGGACCTCATAAATGATGCAATTACTTTTAATTGCAGGCAACTCTTTACATTTAAGTGAAGTGTCTTAACATTTTATATTGTTTTAAAAATATATTTACATATTATATATATATATAATATACGTAATATAAATATATATAAATATTTAAAAAAGAAAAAAAAAAAAAGAAAACCACGGCACTCTCTCCCTGGCCGCTGTTTTGGCAGGGGAGGGGGCTAGAGGGTGGGCACATTGGCCTGGCTTCTGTGGTCCAGTGAAATGGTTTGGTTTGATTCGGCTGTACAGAGACACCCTGACTTGGGAGGGAAGTGGGGAGTGGTGCCCCCTCCTCCCTCCACTCCATTACTCTCTGCTTGCTACTTTTTCCCTTGCCGCACCTCCCACCCTCAACCCTGTGCCCTGACCGTTTGCCCCACCGTCATTGTCCTGAGTTGACTGTCTCTTGGGGGTGGGCGGGGAGGAAGGGCGTGTCCATCCACAAGGGAGCAAATGGAGGGAGTCCTGTGCCCCACCCCACCCACTCACGTGGAGCCCAGTGGAATTTGCATCTTTCATTTTGGTGCCTGCACATTTACAGGAGGAGTTGTACGGAGCCTCTGTGTGTGTGTGTGTGTGTGTGTGTGTGTGTGTGTGTGTGTATCCACTGGCACAAGTCCATTCACCAGTGTGCGGAGGGAAGGAAGCCTGAGCGTGCGCAGGCGTGACCTCCCACACGTGCGCAGGGAGGCGTGCACACAGCGGTGCATGTAACGGGCCTGGGCATTGGCATGTGCCCACCTGCACATTGATGTGGAGGAGCTTGGCTTGTGAGAACGCGTGTAATGTGTGACCTGTATGTGTGTGGACAGAAGGGTGTACGTGGAGGGGCGTGTGAGCTGCGCATGCACGTGCACATGTGTGTAGACCCCGCGTGTGGGAGCGCTTGTGTGTATGGTCCCTCGTCCCTGCACCACTCGCTCCGGCTCCCCTCCCAAGCCCCCAGCCCCTGGGCCCTCTCAAAGCCCCCAGCACGTCAAGGCCCCCCAGCTGCATGCTCCTCGCTGCTCTGTCCATCAGTGTGTGCTTGACCAAGAGAAAACCAAGACGTCTGGGGGAACCCCTGTAGCTGGTCCCCCCAGCCCCTGCCCACTGTGCTGTGTTACTCGCATGGGGGGTTTCCCTCCCGCCCCTTCCACAATATGCTGTTTCCCCAGGAGCCTCAGGCCCGAGGCTCTGAGAGGGGTCCCAGGTGGGACCCCCCAGGGCGAGTCCGGCTCCACACCCCGCCCTGTCCACCCTGTAGGGCCCGTGTTGGTGTAGCAGTGATGGCTTCTGTGGATATTCTGTGACCTCTGTCAGTGTAACTTGACAATTTCTAAATGGAAAAGGGTTGCTGTGTTTTCTCTGTCTCTCTTTTTTAATGTCCCTTTTCTTCTCCCACTTTCCTGCTCTCTTTCCTTTTCGGTTTTTCTAGCCGAGTGTTTGGGGCTTAAATAAAACTTGTTTCTTTTTCCTCTCCTGAATCTCCTTCCTAGAGGCTGCTGTCTCATTATTTCTCATCTTCATCCTAGAAGGTGCTGGGGTGGGTGGGATGGAGGATGGGGAATCCCTGGTAGCCACTGCCCTCAGCTGAGCGGGCAGAGCGCGGAAAAGAGAGGGGCCGAAACAGGAGCCCTGGGGCTGCTGCTGCCTGCAAGAGCCCGTGAGAACCAACCTCATCCAGATGCTGGAGAAGAGCACCGCTAACTGACGGGGCGCCGGCTCTCCACCATCAGCGAAGAAGGTACTGGCGTCACTTACACCTGCAAGTGACAAAGCCAGAGGCATTAGGCGTCTTGCCCAGAGTGACACAACTAGTTGGATGCAGAGTCAGAATTGGAGTCCAGCTCTGCCCGACTCCAAACCCAATGCTTTCCCCCAAAGCCAAGTCGGGTCTGCTTACCTCCAGCAGCCCCCTGGATCGGGTCTTGGCCTCCTGCCCTTTGGGTGGGATGACCCTTTAATGGTATCCACCCATCCTATCAAGAACATCAGCTTTCAAACTTTTTTAAAACTGTAGCTCACAGTAAGAAACCCATTTTAGGGATTTACCTGGTGGTCCGGTAGTTAAGACTCCGCACTTCTGTTGCAGGGGGCGCGGGTTCGATCCCTGGTTGGGGAACTAAGATCCCACATACCATGTGGCACAGCCAAAAAAAAAAGAAAGAAATCCATTTTACACCTCGATGATTTAGACATGTCCACACACAAACACCCATGTATTTAGTAAAACAGCGCCTACTATATACAATGTACTCTGCTATTTTCTGTTAGAGCCTAAACATTTGGTGACAACCCACTGAATTGGGTTCAATGACCCTTGAATGGGTCAGAACCTACAGTTTGAAAAATACTTGCCTGAAGATTTAGCCCCAATCACGCTGCATCTCTGCTTTGTCCTTCTCAAAGGCCTACTGACTCCACTTACTCCATGGTTGCCTATGAAATTAAAAGACCCCTGAGAGGAGATTTACCCTCGATTCTGGTTGGGTGGGAGCCCTGGACCCTGGCCCTGTAGCCAGTGAGCTGCCTGGCCCCTTCCAAGGCTACCACATCAGAGTCTAGCCTGCCCCGCCATCGAGTGGGCCAGATGTCCTGCTCGGGTTTTTCTGGTTTTCCTGGAATTCTAAAGGCTGTGCCACTGTCCCAGCATGTTCCAAGGGTCCTTGAGGCTGTCCTTCCAGGCATTATCCAGCTTGGCTGAGACCTGGGGTATTATTGGGTCTCCTCTACCCCCGCCTCCCGCAAACCATCCCTTCCATCCCATGAGGTAACGTCAGTGGCCTACGCCACCCTCTTCCAGGCCTCACTGGAGGCTGAGGTGAGGATGTGCTCGCTGTCTGCAGGCAATGCCCCACTCCATGGGTGACCCACTTACCAAGCAGCCCTTCAGACTCTCAGCCAGACCTCACCCCTTTTGTCCCTTTTTAAATGTTAGCAGATCTTGCCTTCTTTCTCCCACTCTATTCCCAGAAAGCTGGGCCAGTAGCCAAAACCCCCTCATCTTCTAGAATCACCTCAGTCACTGACAGTTCAAGATCAAGTAATAAATGGGCCCATCAATGCATGGCAGGAATTATACCAGGCACTTCATTCGTCCTTCAAATGCCTCCGGACTGTCTCCTCCTTGCCGGCGCTGCTCGTTGACTCACTGGGACTATGGCTGAGCGCTTAGGAGGGGACTCAGCCAAAACACAAATACCTGAGCAAAATCGAGGCAGACGGTGAGTCGTGCCCCAGGGAAGCAGGCGTGCAACAGCTGTGGCCTTGAGTAATGGGGACCACTTCAGAGAGCGCTTCCAGGCCCTGAGGTCACATTTGAGGGGAGATCTTCCGAATGGACAGGGGTGGCTGTATGGGAGCTGGTGGCTGAGTGTCCCACACAGAAGGCCCTGAGATGGGAAGTCATCTGTGGGTTCTAGAACATGAATGAAACCCAAGGAAATTGAGAAGGGGAAAGGGGGCACGACATGACATGGAAGTGTGAGCAAAGCCCCATCAAAGGGGTCTTGGGTGAATGTGGTGAGGAAGGTGGATTTCTTTTCAGAGCCGTTGAACCAATAGGAGGGTTTTAAGTCAGAAAGTGATGTGATTTGATGCTGTTTCAGAAGTTACCTGTGGCTGTGGCCTGATGAGATGGGGCGAGGGCAGGGCAGGAGTGAGAGCAGGGCTGTTATTTAGGGGCAGGTACAGATGACGGCTCCCTGGACTCACTCAGAGCAAACAGTCTGAGGGCTGAGGGAGGGAAACTGAATCTCAGAGACTTTGTAGCTACAAAGTGATGGAGCTAGGACTTAAACCCATGACTTCTCTCTCCCAATAGCCATGCTTTCTTAGTGCTTTATATACTCATCACTACACTTATTAAGTGTTCATTTAATCTTCATCACGTGGGCTATTGGTATTATTACCTCCAGTCTACTGATGGGGAGAGTGACTGAGTAAAGGATTTGACTGACCTCGGGTTAGCCTCAGAGCCGGATCCTAATTCATAGGAGAAAAGGGGCTGCCTTACAAATAGAAACCTGGGAAACCCCCATCTTCTCTCCCTCACTGCACATCTCTGAGTCCTCTGGGTGTGTTCTTCCTCTTTGACCTCTGAGTGGCTTAAGCGATCCTGGAGCTCACAGGGCAGCTGAGCACCACCCACAGTGCTGGGGCCCTGGGCATGAGGCCACCATGCCCATTAGCTGACACGGGCTCCCTTGACACTCGCTGATGCCAAATGATTGACAGCGCTCATAATGACACCTGGCAGGAAGCTCCATCCCATTCCCCTGGCCACAGTGCCAGAAATTTCACCCAAAATCCACAGACTCTCCGTTTCAGCTCAGGCCTCCATCATGCCCACGTCAAGGAAAAATCGTTATTCCTCTTAGTTCAACGCAAAAAGATTTCGAGTTTTCCAAAAAAATGTCTCCTGTGAAATATATGTCTATCCTTATGCCAGTACCACGTGTCTTGATTGGTAGTAAGTTTTGAAATTGGGAGCTTTCAACTTTGTTTTCTTTTTCGAGATTGTTTTGGCTGTTCTGGGTCCCTTGCATTTCCATAGGACTTTTAGGATCGGCTTGTCCATTTCTGCCAAAAAGACAAAAAGATGGGATTTTAATGGGGATTTTGTTGAATCTACCATTTTTTTTTTTTTTTTTTTTTGCAGTACGCGGGCCTCTCACTGCTGTGGCCTCTCCCGTTGCAGAGCACAGGATCCGGACACGCAGGCTCAGCGGCCATGGCTCACGGGCCCAGCCGCTCCGCGGCATGTGGGATCTTCCCGGACCTGGGCACGAACTCACGTCCCCTGCATTGGCAGGCAGACTCTCAACCACTGCGCCACCAGGGAAGCCCGAATCTACCATCTTAACAACAAAAGGTCTTCTGCAACATGGAATATCTTTCCATCTATTTAGATCTTTTAAAATTCCTTCCATCAATGTTTTAGTTTTCTTGGTACAAATTTTGCACTTCTTTTGTTAAATTTATTCCTAGGTATTTTATTATTTAAATAGAATTATTTTCTTAATTCCATTTTTTTTTTTTTGCTGTATGCGGGGCTCTCACTGTTGTGGCCTCTCCCGTTGCGGAGCACAGGCTCCGGACGCGCAGGCTCAGCGGCCACGGCTCACGGGCCCAGCCGCTCCGCGGCATGTGGGATCTTCCCGGACCGGGGCACGAACCCGCGTCCCCTGCATCGGCAGGAGGATTCTCAACCACTGCGCCACCAGGGAAGCCCTCCACTCTTTATTATTTCCTTCCTTTGGCTTGCTTTGGGTTTAGTTTGCTCTTCTTTTTCTAGTTTCTTAAGGTGAAAGGTTAGTATATTGACTTGAAATCTTTCTTCTTTTCCAATATGATGTTTACAGCTATAAAGTTCCCTCTAAGCACCACTTTAGCTTCATCCCGTAAGCTTTGATATGTTGTGTTTTTGCTTTCATTCATCTTAAGGTATTTCTAATTTCCCCTGTGATTTCTTATTTGATTCATTGGTTATTTAGTAGTGTGCTTTTATATTTTCACATATTTGTGAACTTCACAAAATCTCCTGTTGCTAACTTCTAATTTAATTCCATTGTGTTTGGAGGACAAACTTTGTATGATGTCAAACCTTTCAAATTTATTGAGGCATGTTTTATGGCCTAGCATTTGGTCTATCCTGAAGAATGTTCCATGTATACTTGAGAAAAATGTTTATTCTGCTGTCGTTGAGTAGAATATTCTTTAGATATCTGTTAGGTCTAGTTGGTGTGTAGTATTGTTCACATTTTCTACTTCCTTGTTGATCTTCTGCCCAGTTATTCTAGCCATTATTATTTTTTATTAATTAATTAATTTTGGGGGGCTGCATTGGGTCTTCACTGCTGTGCACGGGCTTTCTCTAGTTGCAGCGAGCAGGGGCTACTCTTCGTTACAGTGCGCAGGCTTCTCATTGCGGTGGCTTCTCTTGTTGTGGAGCATGGGCTCTAGGTGCACAGGCTTCAGGAGATGTGGCATGCAGGCTCAGTAGTTGTGGCTCACGGGCTCCAGAACACAGGCTCAGTAGTTGTGGCACATGGGATTAGTTTCTCCACAGCATGTGGGATCTTCCTTGACCAGGGCTCTAACCTGTGTCCCCTACATTAGCAGGCAGATTCTAAACCACTGCACCACGAGGGAAGCCCTAGATAGCCATTATTGAAAGTGGCAATCTCCAGCTATTATTTGGGGGGTTTTTGTTTGGGTTTTTTTTTTTTTTTTTTTTGGCTGAGACGCATGGCTTGCGGGATCTTAGTTCCCCAACCAGGGATTGAACCCACACCCTCAGCAGTGAAAGTGTGGAGTCCTAACCACTGGACCACCAGGGAATTTCCTCCAACTAGTATTTGGAATTGTCTACTTTCCCTTCAATTCTGTTAGTTTTTGCTTCAGGTTTTTGTTGTTAGAAGTGTATATATTTATAATCATGTTGTCTTCTTTATAGATTGACCCTTTTATTCTTATAAAATGTCCTTCTTGTCTCTAGTAATGATTTTTGTCTTTAAAACCTATTTTATCTCCTACATGTATAACCACTCTAGCTCTCTTTGGTAACTCTTTTCATCATATCTTTTTCCATTCTTTCACTTTCAACAATTTTTTATCTTTGAATCTCAGGTATATTTTTTGTGAACAACATGTAGTCGGAGCATGTTTTTTAATCTATTCTGCCAATCTCTGCCTTTTGATTAAGGTGTTTACTCCATTTACATTCAATATAATTACTGATAAGGTAGGATTTAAGTCTGCCATTTTGCTTTTCTTTTTAAATATGTCATTTTTTGTTGTTGTTCTTCTAGTCTGTGATTCTTGCCTTTTTTGTGTAAAATAGATATTTTCTAGTGTATCTTTTAAATTCGTGTTTGTTTCATTTACAATATTTTGGGAGAGTTATTTTCTTTTTTATATATAAATTTATTTATTTATTTATTGGCTGCATTGGGCTTTTGTTGCTGGGCGCAGGCTTTCTCTAGTTTCAGCAAGCGGGTAAGTCCTGGGAGAGTTATTTTCTTAGTCGTTGCCCTGGGGATCACAATTAGCATCCTAATTTAAAACAATATAGTTCAGGGACTTCCCTGGTGGTCCAGTGGTTAAGAATCCGCCTTCCAATGCATGGGATGAGGGTTTGATCCCTGGTCGGAGGAATTAAGATCCCACATGCTGCAGGGCAACTAAGCCCGTGCGCCACAACTACTGAGCCTGCATGCTGCAACGGAAGATACGGCATGCCCCAGCAATGATCCCGCATGCCTCAAATAAGACCAGATGCAGCCAAAATATATATATATATATACATATATATAGTTCACATTAATATTAACTTAATTTTCATAGTGTACAAAAACTTTGCTTCATTATAGCTCCATTCCCTCCTGACTCCTTCATGCTATTATTGTCATAAAAATTTGATCTTTATACATGATAAGCCTGTCAACACAGTCTTGTAATTATCACTTAATGCAATTGCCTTTTAAAGACAAAGAGTTAAAGGGGCTTTCCTGGTGGCGCGGTGGTTGAGAGTCTGCCTGCCAATGCAGGGACACGGGTTCGAGCCCTTATCTGGGAAGATCCCACATGCCACAGAGCAACTGGGCCGGTGAGCCACAACTGCTGAGCCTGCGCGTCTGGAGCCTGTGCTCCACAACAAGAGAGGCCGCGATAGTGAGAGGCCCGTGCACCACGATGAAGAGTGGCCCCCGCTCGCCACAACTGGAGAAAGCCCTCGCACAGAAATGAAGACCCAACACAGCCAAAAATAAAAATTAATTAATTAATTAATTTAAATATATATATATACATATATTAAAAAATATATTTCTAAAAAAAGACAAAGAGTTAAAGACAAAAAAAGATTTACAAATAAAAGTGTTTATACTGTCTTTTATAATGCTTAGGTGTTTCCCTTACTGGTGTTCTTTATTTCCTTGTGTGGATTCAAGTTACCATCTAGTGCAGTGGTCCCCAACATTTTTGGCACCAGGGACCGCTTTCATGGAAGACAATTTTTTCACGGACTGGGGCGGGGTTGTGGGGGTGGGGGGGAATGGTTCAGGGTTCAGGCAGTTAACAGAGCAATGGTTCAGGTGGTAATGTGAGCCATGCTGAGCAGCAGATGAAACCACTTGCCTGACTACCGCTCACCTCCTGCTGTGCAGCCTGGTTCCTAACAGGCCACGGACCTGTACTGGGGACTGGGGACCTCTGATCTAGTGTATTTCACTTCAGCTTGCAGGACTCGCTTCAGTATTTCTTATAGGACACGTCTGCTAATGACAAATTCTGTTTTTCTTTACTCTTTGTTTTTGAAGGACACAAGGTTTTGATCCATTCTCATCCAAAACCTACTACAGCTTGAAGGTGGCCCAATTGGCAGTAACCCTGACTTTATGTCTTTTCTCAGGGCTTAGATTTATCCTGGCTTCACCACTTACTAGCTGTGTGACCTTGGACAAGTATGTCACCTCTCCGTGCCTTAGTTTCCTCATATATAAAATGGATATAACAGTGTTGTGGCCAGAGCCCCAACGAGTGCTGGAGGATTCGCTTAGGACATATAAAGCCCTTGGGGCTGGTGTGGGCCCACAATAACACTGGCTCTAGCTCACTGCCCAGCTCCAGGGCTCTTCCCTAGGTTCTCTTTGACAACTGTCATCTGTTTTTCCCACAGGTGGCTACTAGGCTCATCACAGGCAGCCTGGAAGCCAGCAGGGGCAACCATAGAGACACGACATGGAAGGAAGCCCATCCCAGGTTGTAAGGCCTACACATGTGAATAAGACAAAGGGCAAAACCCATACTGTCCTCTTGGGATATCGCCTGGATCTGGAATGCCTATGATAACAGCTGTTCAGGATGGACCCCATCAGTGGCCTGGGCCTTGCCCAAGCCTCCTCTCTGCTCGGCAGCACCTCTGGACCATTCTGAAGTTCCAGACAGACCTGAGGAGGAAGGTGCCCGTGCACCTTCCTGGTCTCTACAGGAAAAGAGGGAACAGGTGCATGAAAATCTCCTGCAGCAATGAGGGTCAGTGCCCGTCCATTTTGTTTCTGTGCCCAGGTCATTGCTCAGGCCAGTCTCCCAAGACACCTATAAGCCACCAGGAAGCAAAGGTTTGTCTCCATTCTGCTACCGCCTGGTCCAGCCCCACTGCCCTCCTTCCGTGGGCCAGGTACCTCACTCTTCCCCCATCCTAGCCCCGTTCTTGCCCTCTCCTCCCTCCAAACAAGTGAGACAGCTGACTCATGCCTCGAGGAAGGCCATTTATTTCCAAGATATAGACTATACTTTTCAGACAGGACTTCAGAAGCAGGAAATCTTAGTTGTCGCCTAGAGAGGTGTGTCGAGGACACAGTGAAAGGAGACATGCGGACGTGGAGCAGAGGCTTATCCAACACTGTTACAACACTTTTTTAAATGAGCAAAACATCTTTAAAAATCCTTATAAATTCTTTATAATATGTTACACATTTAGAGACAATATTTACAATAAAGGATGAGGGAGGGAGGAGCGAGGAATCTACTTTACAGCAAATCTTTGCATAAAACAAGAGGACTGATAGACGTGGCAGTGGGTTCACAACCCCACCTGGGCTTCCCTGGAATGAGTGAGGGCGTGTGTGGGGAGGCCTGTGATCTGAGGTCTATTTACAACTTGTGGGAAGAAGAGGGGGCTGGGTCCCACCCACCCTTCCAGAAGGAGCAGCCCGGCTGAGAGCTCATCAATCAGTGTGTCCGCATGCGTGCGCGAGTGCGTGTGTGTTATGAGTGGGGGGAGAGACAGACAGGCAGACAGACACCAGGGATGTTTTCTACGCCCCCTCCTAAAGGGAAGAAGGTGAGGGCCTGTGTGCCTGAGCTTTGGAAGGAGCAGGCACAGCTGAAAGAACAAATAGAGGGGCAAGAGGTCTAGCAGGGGTGACCCTGGAACCTCCCCAAACCATCTGGGGAACAGGCAGCTCCTCGTGGTCAAAGCGCTTGGGGAGTGTGATTTATAGATTGGAAAAAGGTGTGTGGGGGGAATAACCCTGGTGAAAGTCTCAGTCCTGCCTCTTGAGAAGGTTGAGAAGTCCCAACCCCCTTCTCTAGCGCTGACAAGCAGCAGGGAGGCAGGATCCGTGTGCACTGAAGGCAGGGAGCCCCGGTGGGAGCTGGGTTTGAAGGGGGCAGGAGTGGTTGCTACTGGGAACACTTTGGGACAGTGACTACACACACTCGCACACACCACGCCCCTCCCCCCATGGACACCACCACCCTACACCTCCTCTCCCCAGACATACATACACAACCGCCCTCCCTTAGCTGGCAGCTAGGAGCTAATTGGGGGGAGGTGGGTAGAGGAAAGGAGTGAAGAGCCAGCATCACCCAGTGTCTTTTATTTAGTCTGATGCTTAGGGGTTCCCTATCCACACCTCATGGCCGACAAGGGTCCCTAAGTGCAGACACAAAGGCCCAGAAGGGCACACTCTGTCACTTATCCAAGGGACAGAGCCCCCACCCACCAGGAGCCCTGCACAGAGCCCCAGCAGCCTACCTCTCCGTCTCCTCAGCCCCGGGGCCCCCCTCCCTCCCACACACTCTGCGTCCAGTTCAGTCTTCTCTGCCCACCCCCTACCAATTCCAGCGCACAAACCAGAGACGCGGCCTCAGCGCCTCCCATTGCACCCGGATGCTCCCAGGGGCAACAAGGCGGGGTGGAGGTGCAAGCAGAGGCGATTCCTGGGAAACCAAGGGGCTCCGGGTGGGTCGAAAGGGCGCTCGGGGCGGAGGGAGAGGGAGGGGCGGTCACAGACACTGATGGAGGCGGGAGGCGGCCGAGCGGCGCGGGGCCTGGCTCTGCAGCGCCCCCGGGTCCCCGGGCGCGGGCGGCAACGAGGCGGCGGTCGACGGGGCCCGCGCCTTGGTGGACTCCAGGCTGCTGAGGCCCGAGTCCTTGTTGTCACTGTGCGCCCGAGGGCCCACGGGCTCCGGGGGGCCCCCTCCGCCCAGCTCCTTCCACTCGTTGAAGTTGAGGTCGGTCAGCGGGCTCTGCACCACCACCGTGTGGCGGCGCCAGCTGCTCCGGCGCCGCCGCGTCTCGGGAGACAGAGGCCGCCTCAGCCGCACCGGCAGCATGTCGTCCGCGGTGCCGCGGAGGCGCAGCCGCAGCGCCTCGAGACGCGAGGGCCGCGAGCCCAGCGCCGCCGCCGCCGCCAGGGCCGCCGGGGGCCGCAGCGACTCCTGGCTGCTGGACGAGGCGGAGCCCGGCAGCCCGACGGCCGCGCCCGCGCCCTCGCCGTCCGCTCGGCTCCGGGCCAGGCGGCGCCGCGCCAGGGTGTCGCCGGGCATCAGGTGGTGCGAGCTGAACGAGGGCTGGCGCTCCGGGAGCCCCCCGGGCCCCGCACCGCCCTCCGTGTCCGTCTCCACGTGGCTCAGCTCGCTGCGCTCGTCGTCCGCCTCGTCCCCCGCGCCCGCTCGCCGGCCCCCGGCGCCCGAGCACACGCTGCGGTCCATGGTAGACAGGGTGGAGTAGCCCGAGACGATGGAGCGCGTGTCCGCGGCCGGCCGCTCCTCCAGCGCCGCCGGGGGGCTGAGGCGTCCGGGGGCCTCGGGGGCGGCGGCGCCCGGCCGCTGCCCCTCCGGCCGGTCCTGGGCCCCCGGCGCCGGCGCCCCCGCCTCGGGCTTGTGCGCCTCCTGCTCCGAGTCGTCGTCCGTGCTGCTGCCCAGCCCCCGCGCCTCCCGCCGCTTCTTCCTCTTGCGGTTGACCGCCGAGATGAAGGAGATCGCCAGCATCTCCCGGGAGTACGGCTCCTTCTTGGGAGCCCACGAGCCCTGTACGGGAGACAGGTCAGTGTGCTGGGGGCGCCCGGAGAGCCTTAGCCCCCTCCAACCTCCCACCCCTACACCCCAACACCACAGCACCCAATCTCGACAGGTCCAAGCCCAGCACTCTCACGTCCGCTGTTCCTCCTGGACGGCTGTCCCAACTGGGGTGTCACTATCCACTCTAGAGACTACCCCTCTGCACCCCCCTCAATCCTGAAGCCTCCTGGGCACCTCCTCCGGTCTTAATCCAGACTCTCAGCTCTTTCCTGCGAGCTGGGGGCCGGTTTCTCACCTCACCCCAACTTTCACTCCATTCTCTACATCCAGTGCTGCATAAATCCTTTTAGACACAGCTCTCCTAATAATAGACTCGCAACAGCAAATGACACTTGACAGTTTGAACCCATTTCACATATACTATCCTGGGTTATAATACCAGAGCCTGCAGGGACCTTTCTCAGATCACAGCTCCTCCCTCCCTCCCTCTCCGTTCACTCACCTGGGAAACCTGACTTTCCACCTACTCAGTAGGCACAGGCCTCTCCAGGGCAACCCGCCCAAGCTCATTTCCCTTCCCACCACACCCCATGCCACTTCCGCCGTCCCATCAGCGCCCCACCCTGACAATCCCCAACCCCAGATCAATCCAACCACCAGCGCTGTTGCCAAAAGTGGCTTAAAAATCCTGCACAGTCCGATGATTTGGATTGAAGCCGCTCCCAAACTGATTTACAGCCCCACCGTGGGCAACTTTCAGCCACTGCTCTCACTGCTGAGCCCCGTGGGTGTTTTTTGGTCTTGGCCTTCCATGATCCCCCAGCAGAGCCCAAGCCGCCCATCACTGCCTCCTCCAACCTGGTTTTTAATCCTCCCTCTCTGGCCTCTCCTCTCTTGGGAGGCTCTTCTTCCTCCTCTTACTCCTTAAGAAGCCGTGTTCCCAGGGCTCTGTTCTCAGCCTCTCTCCTCTCTCCCTGGGGACATCCTGCTCCCGAGGTCTCCCTTGGCCAACACCAAACTCTGTCTCTTGAGCTCCCGAACTTCTTCCAACTGTGAATGTCTCTACCAAGGTGTCTGCCTGAAACACCTGAAACTCACCTATCTGGAACCACATTATGCTCCCTACCCCTGCCCCAAACTACCTCCATTCATGTCCCCAGCTCAGGGTGATTTCTCGGCCTCCTCCCTCTCCCCTCCTCATCATCCTCTGTTCAGACCCTCACTCTGCCTTTTCTGGGCCCTTCTGCCCTCTCCTAATAGAACTCCCTGCCTCCACCCGAGCCCCACTCCAGCCCTTCCTCCTCAGGAGCCATTAGTCCTTCTAAGGCAAGGCAGTTAGTCCTTCTAAGGCAAGGCAGGAATCTAATCGCCTCCAGACTCTGCAGGACCCCACCCCCACCAGGATAAAGCACAGACACAGGGCCCTTCACAACCTGCCTACTGCCCCCTCCCCCCGCCCCAACACAGCCTTCACTCTGGTGATGCTGCCCTCCGACCCCTCCCTCGATAGCACTAGCATTGGCAGCCCTTAGTCTCCCCCCACCCACCCCTGACCCTATTTATGGGATGAGCTCTTCTTACTCCCTCTTCTAGGCCCAGCTCAAACACGGCATTCTCTATACAGCAACCTCCCACCCAGCTCTCCCTTTGGCTGATCTGGGAAAACTCTTCTTCTCTTCTCTTAAGCCTTTGAAACTACACATACACCAGCTCTTCTCATGTCAGAATAGCTTTGTTTCCATATCATCTATATCAAACCCTGAGTTCTCTGAGGGCAAGGTCAGTGGCTTATTTGTGTTTGCATCCATGACTCCTAGTACAGCGCCTGTCACATAACAGGCACTCGAGAAACGTTAAGTGAATGGGGTCCCCTGAACATAAAAAGCCCTGTAGAAACGGATGCTGGGACTGGTCCCCAGCTGGGCTGAAATGACCTGCCCTTGCATCCCTTCTCACAGGTCACCTCCTGATTCAGCTGCAGTGAAACAGGCACACCTCGGAGATACTGCAGGCTCCGTTCCAGGCTACAGCAATAAGGCAAATACTGCAGTAAAGCGAGTCACATGAACTTTTTGGTTTCCTGGAGCATATAAAAGTTATGTGTACACTGTAGTCTATTAAGCATGTGCTAGCATTATGGCTAAAAAAAAGTACATCCTTTAATTTAAAAATACCTTATTGCTGGGCTTCCCTGGTGGCACAGTGGTTGGGAGTCCACCTGCCAAGGCAGGGGACATGGGTCCAATCCCTGGTCCAGGAGGATCCCACATGCCATGGAGCGACTAAGCCCATGTGCCACAACTACTGAGCCTGCGCTCTAGAGCCCACAAGCCACAACTACTGAAGCCCATGTGCCTAGAGCCCGTGCTCCACAACAAGAGAAGCCACTGCAATGAGAAGCCCGCGCACAGCAATGAAGAGTAGCCCCCGCTCGCCACAACTAGAGAAAAGCCAGCACGCAGCAACGAAGATCCAACACAGCCAAAAATAAAATAAATAAATTTATAAAAAATATACTTTATTGCTAAAAAACACCATTATCTGAGCCTTCAGGGAGTCGTAATTTTTTGCAATAGTAACATCGAAGTTCACTGATCACAGATCACCGTAAGGAATATAATTATCATGAAAAGGTTGAAATATCAAAAATGTGACACAGAGACATGAAGTGAGCAAATACTGTTGGAAAAATGGTGCCAAGAGACTTGCTCAACATAGGGTGGCCACAAACCTTCAATTTGTTTAAAAAAAAATGCGGTATCTGTGAAGCACAATAAAGGAAAGTGCAAGAAAACGCCGTGTGTTTGTAGTGGATGGAGACATAGAGCTACCTCCCGTGGCCACGGCACTCTCTCACATCAGTTAGCTTTGAGAAAGCCGGAGCCTGTCAGCAATTCAGGATTCACAGCCGTGCAGCTCCTGGGCTGTGGCTGCCCACACAGCACGACTCCAGAAGGCACCACCTGCAGCACTGCTACGACCAGCGTGAGGCACATGGTGGCCAGCGCCGCTTTCTGCCTCTGCTCTCTGAGAGACTTGAGAGGCCGCTGGGATCATCTGATCAAATTACCCTCTCATCCTGGCTAGTTACAGAAGCAATGAGGTCAGAATGGTCACTTTCAGGGAATGCAGAGGTCAGCAGGTTCACGTAAAGGCTGAAGGGTCAGTCCAAGAGAGGCTATAGGAAACCAGGGGCCTAGCACGAGCAAGGGGTGGAGGTGATCAGGAGCTAGATTCAGGTAACTATAATGAACTTGCTCCCCGCCACAGCAGTCTTGTGATGGAGTGAGCTCCCCATCACCAGAGGTGTGCAGGCAGAGGCTCTATGGAGAGGTTACAGGGGTCCTCTGCACCAGACTAGAGCAGCCTTCTTTCTTCCTGTCCAGTGCTTTCATCTGACACATAGTGAGCTAATGAACACCTGCTTGGTGTCAGGCACACTGATCTCACTGGGACTCGGCCAGTGCTTAGAGATCCAGAGAAATGAGCCCAGTTTGACCAGCCAACATTTAGTTGACTCCACTACTACAGACAGAACTGTTCTCCCACCAAATTCGTATGATGAAGCCCTAACCCCCAATGTGATAGTATTCGGGGTCTTTGGGAGGTAATTACGTTTAGATGAGGTCATGAGGGTGGGGCCCTTATGGTGGAATTAGTGCCCTTACGAGAAGAGACACCAGAGAGCTTGCTGTTTCTCTCGCATGCGTGCTCGGTTTCTGCTTGCCATATGAGGACACAGCGAGAAGGCAGCCGTCTACAAGCCAGGAAGAGAGCTTCCACCAGAAACTGACCATGCTAACATCTTAATCTTGGACTTCTAGCCTCCAGAACTGTGAGAAAATAAATTTCTGTTGTTTTAAGCCAGTCTATAGTATTTTGTTATGGCAGCTTGAGCTGATTTAAGACACACTCCTGGCCTTCGGGCTGCCTGGGGCAGGCATCCTGGCCCTACTGGTTCTGTCTCACAGGGCAGGCTCTGGAGCGGGCAACTCACTGCCTGTGAGACCTGGTTCAAAGAACCGGCTTGGGTTTCATTGTTTTCAATTTCATTGATTTCTGTTCTTATCTTTATTATTTCCTTCCTTCTGTTGGCTTTGGGCTCTGCAATGACCTTAAATAATAATTATTATATCAGACATATTTGTTGTTAACCCCATTGTGGGGGATAAATCTTATCCCCATAAATAGTATGAGCAAGCTGAGGATCAGAAAGAGGTTAAGTAACTTGCCCAATGTCCCAAAGCTACTAAGTAGTGGAGCCAGGGCTCAGGCCCAGGACTGTCTGTGCTTCTAACTGCTGAGCAACACTGCCTCCAGGCCACCTAACTCCCAAGCCAGATCCTCTACTACAGCAGCTACCACCCCAAGCCCTGCCAAGGTGAGCGACTTCTCAGCTTACCTTGGACACTCGGTATTTCCCACCTTCCTTCCCAGTGACTATCAATCTTCTTCAAGGCTCCAATCACAATTCTCCCAACTCCCTTGACCAAAAAACAAAGTGGGCTGGCTTGTACAGGGATATAACTTTCAGAACTGCCGTGGCACTTACCTTGGACTTGGCTGAACTACAGGTGGTGGAATCTATTGTTAAGAAACGAAAGAAAAATGAAAGTTGGATTGAGCAACAGAAGACTGAGTCTTGTAAACACAATTCCCTCTCCTCAAAGGCTTCAGAAACCAGGGAGTTTGGAAACCTGAGCTCTCCCCAGATCCTGGGAGTGCGATGGGGCTCTGATGTCACTTCCTATGGGATAAGGATGGAGCAGAGAAGGATGTCAGTAACCACTTCCTTTTGAGGCAGAAAGTGACATCAGGCTGCCAGCCACTGGACCCTCATTTGCTCAGGGTTAAGAGCAAGGGGGACTTTCCTTTGGCCCAGTTCCTCTCCCCTCCCCGCCTATCCCTGTTACTCTGAAGCACTGGAGAGAAAATGCCAAATATCAGATGCAGTTCACAGAAACCACAACTATGAAACACATCAAATCACAGATGCTCTGGAGAAATGGAGACCACACGGTGCACAGAGAGGTGGGTGCCTTATATCCACCCTGCACCCAACCCCACTTCCAGGCATGAGAGGGCACAGGCACCATGTGAATGATGGAGTACAGGGCAGACAGGAAGTGGGTGGGGCAGGAAGTAGAGAGGGCTGGTGATTACAGCCTGGAAAGGTTCCACCTCCAGACCTGAGGTCAGTCTGCCCTCGTGGGGCACGGCTGCTGTTAATAATCAGAGTTTTGAAGGGATGCGGGTCCCACTCCCCTAGTATCACTGGGGTGGAGAAGGAACCAGAAACAAGTCCTGACAGTGCTGTCTCCAGGACAGGGGAGGGAGCAGGCCGACCCCAGGATCCCCCAGGGTGGCCCGGGGCAGTGGGCAGGTGCGGTTAATCCACACTCTCTGGCAAGCAAGTTAGATGCCTCCTCCCCAGCCCTCCCCTGCACACAGTGAGAAGAGCAGACGGGCTGACCACACAGCGACACACACAGGGCAGGAGAGTGGCAGCGGGTGATTAGAAGATACGGGGCGGGGTGGGGGAGCTCCTCTCTGCCATCCCCACCCCCCATGTCCTCTGGCCCCCTCCCCAGCCTGCCTCTTGCAACTAGGGGTGCTGTGGTATGCCTCTGTCAGAGACAGAAGCAGTCAAAATACTAAGGGCGGGTCACCCACAGGTGGTAGGAGTTAGTGGCTCGAGCCAAGAAGGGACTGGCTGTTCCTTTGGCCCTGGACTGTCTGCTATGATAAGGCCAGAGGCCTGGAAGCAGGACTTAGGGGCTGAGTAGGCAGGGGCTCTGATTTTGGAAGCAGGAAGAGCCAGCCCTCGGAGGCGGCTGAGGCAGGAGCTATAGATATACAGAGGCTTCCGGGGTAGCATCCCTGGTGTCCGGAGACGCTGGGTCCCACTACCAGCAAGCCTCCCCCACCCAGATAACCAGAAGTGGCCGAACTCGGCACAGAGAGAAAGCCACAGAGCGTGGGGGACTGCAGGAGGGCAGCCACGCAGTGCCCAGACTTCCTGGCAAGAGGGACCAGACGTGGCTCCAACAAGTGCCTCCTTCCTCCTGAGAAGGGGCTTCTGGATGGGACGTGGGTGGGCGTAAGTTGTTAACAGCTGTGGGTAACTGGCACGTCAGGGTGGGGTCCTCAGGGCCCCGGACCGTCCCGCCTGCCCCTCGTGCCTGCCCAGCCTTCTTATAATCACCCGCCACTGTTAGTGACCGAGGCCGCGATGCCACACTGTACCCGTTAAATCTCCAACAGGTCCGCTGGAGGAGGGAAGGGGAGGAGAAGAGAAGGGGCAGGATCCAGGGGACGGGGGGAGAGCACAGGGAGAAGAGGGTGGAGGGGTGCAAGGAGAAAAGGAAGAAAAATTAAAAAGAGGAACGTGCCCAGGTCACAGCCCGTGAGAAATAAAAAGCTCAGGAAAGCAATCGGTGAAAACAAAGCTCCTACCCAGCCTGGGGTGGGCACGGCTGAGTGGCGGAGGAGGCAGCTCACAGGCAGGCTGGGCCTCCCAGAGAGGCAGAAGGCCCCACCACAGCCCAGTCCAGCGGCGGGGCCAGGAGCAGGGAAGCTGGGCCCCTGGCCAGCCATCTGGGACCCTCGGGAATGCAGATCCCACCCCCTCTCCACCCCTTCCCAGGCCCCTGCTCTCACCTGAACCTGGCTCACCAGGGGGCACTGTCCTGCCAATGTTAGGCAGGAGGTACTCGATGTTTGGCACTGACTGAGGCTCCTTGTCGTCCACAGGGGTCTGCAAACAGAAGGGGGGTCAGCCAGCGCAGCCTCAGTTGTCTGACTGCAGACCCGACGGGGATGGGGAACCCTGAGGACAGGGCGCAGGTCTCCTCCATCAGACCGGGGCTCACCCGTGCAGGGAATGTCTCCTTCATCAGCCAGGCACTCGAGTGCAGGTCCTACATGTCCCCCATTAGGCTGTTTTGTGCCTTCCCCCACACCTTGGTTGAACCCTAAAGGCCGGAGCTGTGACTCCCCCATCAGACTGGATTGGAGGACAGGGTCTGCCTTTGCTACTGGACTAAGTTTCCTTAGGGCAAGGCCTCTTATCTCCCCCCACTCCCCCTCAGACTGGGGCTCATGAAGGTGAGGACTGTCGTCTCCCATCAGATTGGAGGCTCCGGAGGAGAGGGCTTATGTTCCTTCCATCAGACTGGGATGTCCCAAGGGCAGGGACCTTCCCCTGCTTGAGTCTTGCTGCCCACCCCTCCCACCTGGGACGAGGGCCCACCATCGACCAGACCCCACCCCACGGGCCCTCTGCATCACTCACCCTCTCTCCCTTGTCCTCGTTGTCACTGAAGAACCAGTCTGACTGCAAAGGAGACAAAAGGAAGTGATGGAATCAGCGTGGGAAGGAGCTGAGGGAAGCCAGGGAGACACGGGCTCCCAACCTGCTCAGTTCAGAGGACCCACTCAGGCACCTGATGGAAAAGTTTGGACTCCAGTGTGGAAAGGAAATGCAGCCTGGAGTGGGAGAAGGCCTGAGCACAGATGGCTGGCTGGCTCAGGGAGAGCTTCTCTTCGCCTGCTTTTCACTAAACACAGTCCCCTGCACATCACCTGAAGCGAGGGGGCAGCAGCGCCATCTAGTGCCAGCCAGGTCCACTGCAGGGACAAGGCCAGCACCGGTGGCTGTAGCTGCATGTACCCCACACCAGCCTAGGCTCCACACTGACAGCAGGGGTGGAACCCCCCCGCCCCCCGGAAAAGGCAGGTGCCTAGAGGGAGGCGTTAGGAGGTTCCCTGAGGGGCAGGCAGGCAAGTTTTTCTCATAAATGCCAAACAGAAATAGAAAATAAAGTAATAATCCCACTCAAATATATTTTGTGAAATTTGAGAGTCTTGAAGGTAAAACTCTAAAAGTTTTCTGAGGAACAAAAACAGATTGCTTACACGTGAACAAGTATCAGCTTTAACTAGAACTTTCAGCAGCAACAGACACAAGAAGACAAGGAAGTAGTATTTTTGATGTGTTTCTGAACTGCAAGTGCAGGGATTTTGAACCTAGAACTTTATACCTTGCTAAACTCTCATTTAAATTTGAGTGTGAAATAAAGCTATTCTAAGACATCAGAAAGTTTGCTACACGAAGGCTCTCTCAACTGAGTACATGAGCAAGTAAAGAAATGAATCCAGGATGGAACAAGCAGTTCTAAGAAGTAAGGATGGATAATAGCGTAGAAAAGTCCACTGTTATCAAACTAAGCAATGATGCACACACACACGTACAAACACAGACAAAGTATACCCACGACAATCTGTAACTCAAAGTCAGAGGGAGAAACCAGTGACAGGTGAAAGTGCACTAAGGTACTTGGCTTTTAGATGTGGTGGAAGGAAGATGTGGATACTGATAAGCTTTAGAAATTGATAGTAAAAATTTAACGTAACTACAGGCTTTTGCAATTGTATCATTCAATGTAAGTATGGGTTTTATAAATTATGTAAGTTTTATATCAGGAAAATAAAATGAACCCATCCAAAGCAAGGTAGAAAAGACCAAAAAAAGGAAATAAAATGAAAATGTAGTAAACAGAAAATGACATTTAAGATGGCAGAAATAAGCCCTGACAGGGACTTCCCTGGGGGCGCAGTGGTTAAGAATCTGCCTGCCAACGCAGGGGACACAGGTTCGAACACATGCCTCAGAGCAACTAAGTCTGTGTGCCACAACTACTGAGCCTGCACTCTAGAGCCCATGAGCCACAACTACTGAGCCCATGCGCCACAACTACTGAAGCCCGTGTGCCTAGAGCCCATGCTCCGCAACAAGAGAAGCCACCGCAATGAGAAGTCCGTGCACCAAAACGAAGAGTAGCCCCCACTCGACGCAACTAGAGAAAGCCTGTGTGTGGCAACAAATGCAATGCAGCCAAAAATTAAATACATAAATAAGTCCTGACAGTACAGAAATTACAAAAACGTAAATGAGCTAAGCTCACTAATTGAAAGTTAAAACACACAGAATGTTATATATATTTAAGGATATCCTTATACTTAAAATTAGCATCTAGAAGGTGGATTGAAAATACACACATTGGGGGCTTCCCTGGTGGCACAGTGGTTGAGAGTCCGCCTGCCGATGCAGGGGACAGGGCTTCGTGCCCCGGTCCGGGAGGATCCCACATGCCGCGGAGCGGCTGGGCCCGTGAGCCATGGCCGCTGCGTGTCCGGAGCCCGTGCTCCGCAACGGGAGAGGCCACAACAGTGAGAGGCCCGTGTACCACAAAAAAAAAAAAAAAAGAAAGAAAATACACACATTAACCTATCAGAGTGGTAATTATTGGGGGGTGGGCAGAGGGGGCTTTGGAATGAGGTGGGGAAACAAGGAGACTTGCAAGGTTGATTATGACCTTGGGCCATGAACCTCAATTATTATTCATCATAATCAGGCATATGATTAACTCAAATAAGACAGAAGAGAAACAAGAGACAGAAGAGAAAAGAGAGATAGAGGATGAGGGAGAAATGCAGGATCGGGAGTCAGCTTCGGGCTCAAGTCCACATCGGGTAAATTACCTCTCTATTTACTTATCTTTAAAATGGGCATAATGTATGAGTATCTACTTCTAAAACTGTGGTGAGGATTAAAATAAAATACTGTATGGCTGTTATCTAAAAGACAGGAAATAAATAACAAGTGTTGGCAAGGATGTGGAGAAAAGGGAACCCTCCTACACTGTTGGTGGGAATGTAAACTGGTGCACCCACTATGGAAAACAGTATGGAGGGTCCTCAAAAAACTAAAAATAGAACCACCATATGACCCAGCAAATCCACTTCTGGGTATTTATCCGAAGGAAACAAAAACACTAACTTGAAAACATACATGCGTCCCCTCGTTCGTTGCAGCATTATTCACCATAGCCAAGACATGGACGCAACCTAAGTGTCCATCGATGGATGAATGGATAAAGAAACTGTGCATATACTGTATGTGTGTATACACACACACACACACACACACACGTATATGCAGTAGAATATTATTCAACAATTTAAAAAAGGAAATTGGGCTTCCCTGGTGGCACAGTGGTTGAGAATCTGCCTGCCAATGCAGGGACACGGGTTCGAGCCCTTGTCTGGGAAGATCCCACATGCCACAGCGCAACTGAGCCCGTGAGCCACAACTACTGAGCCTGCACGTCTGGAGCCTGTGCTCCGCAACAAGAGAGGCCGCGATAGTGAGAGGCTCATGCACCACGATGGAGAGTGGCCCCCACTGGCCGCAACTAGAGAAAGCCCTTGCGCAGAGACGAAGACCCAACACAGCCAAAAATAAATTTAATTAATTAATTAATTAATTTTTTTAAAAAAAGAAAATGAAATCTTGCCGTTTGCAACAACGTGGATGAAACTTGAGGGCCTGATGCTAAAGTGAAACAAGACAGAGAGAGACAAACACTGTATGATCTCACTTATATGTGGCATAAGAAACCCCCAAATTATCCAAGTTCATACATGCAGACAGCAGACTGGTGGTTGCCAGAGGTGAGGGGGTGGAGGGTGGTTGAGATGAGTGAAGGCAGTCAAAAGGTACAAACTCCCAGTTATAAAATGAGCAAGTCCTGGGGATGTAATGTACATCATGGCGACTATAGCTAATAACACTGTACTGTATACTTGAAAGCTGCAAAGAGAGTAGACCTTGAAAGTTCTCATCACAAGAAAGAAAAACTTGTCACTGTGTGTGGTGATGGATGTTAACTAGACTTATTGTGCTGATCATTTCACAATCTATATAAGTATTGAATCGTTATGTTATATACCTGAAACTAATATAATGTTGTATGTCAATTACATCTCAATTTAAAAAAACAAAAAGGAAATACCATATGTAAAACATTTAGTACAACACATTAATGTATAATAAATGTTAGCTATTATTAATAAAAGGTGCAGTCACCGGAGACAGGCTGACCAGAGGGAGCCCTAAGAAGCCAGCCTCTAACTAGGGTTTGAGGGAACCTAAAAGTGCTCTGGGAACCTGGAAGTCTGCAGGAAGCTTCCGGGTGGCCCATGATTCTCTGGAAGAATTCATGCTCCCTCATGCCACCCTGCTTTTGCCCATGCTATCCCCTCTGCCTGGAACGTTCGTTCTCCCTTCTCTGCCTGGCTAAATTCTCTGTGTATTTCAAAAACTCCCTGACTATAGTCGCAGCTCTACACCCAGGGCTGGGTTGGGTCTTTTCATGGGGCTTCCCTGGACATAGCCCAGAGCATGAAGAAAGAAGTGATGTCTTCAGAGCAGGGCCTGAGTTCCATTCATCTCTGTGTTCCCAGCACCTGCATTTGTATCTGGCATGGAATGACGATGTTGGTGGTCGTGGTGATGATGATAGTTAACTTTTTTGGGGAGGTGGGGGGTGGGGGACAGGTGGCACTCTGTGCAGCTTGTGGGATCTTAGTTCCCCAACCAGGGATTGAACCTGGGCCCCTGGCAGTGAGAGTGTGGAGTCCTAACCACTGGACCGCCAAGGAATTCCAATAACTAACTCTTATATAACACTACCTTCCAGGCACCATTTTAAGTGCCTTACAGATAACAACTCATGCAACCCTCACAATAACATCGTGAGGTAAGTGCTATTATTATCTCCACTTTACAGGTGAGGAAATGGAGGCACAAAAAGAATAAGTACTTGCCCAGGGTCCCACAGCATCTAAGGAGCAGAGCCAGGGTTCAACCTCAGGCAGGCTGGCTCCAGAGGCAGTGCCCTGAGCCTCTATACCAGTGCTTCTCAACTGGGGCGACTCTGCCCCCCGAGGGGGCATTTGGCAATGTCCAGAGACATTTTCAACTGTCACAAGCGGAGGGATGCTCCTGGTATCTGGCCAAGAGGAGCTCCTAAACATGCTATAAGCCACAGGACATCCCCCAACAAAGAAGAATGATCTGGCCCCAAAGGTCACTAGTGCCAGGCTGAGAAATCTCAGGGTACACATGGTAGGAATCACCACGTGTGCTGAGTGAATAAGTGAACAAATGCCTTGGCATGGTCTTTGTCTGGGTTCCAACTGACTTAGTAAACATGAGTATGAGCGGGCTGCTGACTTGCTGATGGGCAGCCGGACACCCGGGTTCGCTCATCTCCACTCTGCCATTATCTTGCTGTGTGACCCCGGGCAAGTCACTGCTCCTCTTTATGCCTCAGTTTCTACCCTCTGTACAATGCAAGGTCAGGTCTGCTGCCTTAAGGCCCCTTCCAGCTCTGCTGTCCAAGAGTTCCACAGAAACCAGGAGTCCTAGGCAGGGAGGCCAGGTGATGGTTGCAGCCGAAACTCCCAGCAGGAGGTCATGTCGCCCATGAACACCAACCGTCCACTCACTGGCCAGGGGCTCAGAGCCAGAGCCAGAGCAGTCTCTGTCACAAGTCCCACCCTGCCTGAGCTCGTGACTACACTGATTCCTGGCTACAGAGCCTCTTAGGTGGCCGGGCTCAGTGGGCTCAATGTGAATTGAGGGGGTAGCTCATTCCCTCGACAATAGTCCAGGGCTGATTATGTTCTAATGCCAAGGGCGCAGAGAATGGAGGGTTGCACGATCAGTTAGTTCCCGGGAAGGAATTCCTCAGTGGGAAAGCCCAGACTGGCATAACCTCTACAGCAATTCATTCATTCATTCATTCATGCATTCAACAAACACTGAGTGTCCGCCATGTGCCAGGCTCTAGGCTTGTTGCTGGGATCACACCTATGAAGGAGACAGATGTGCTCCATATCCCCTGACCCTGCCCAGAGAAGGAGCCGCCATTGGCTGGGGACTTCCCCCGGGACCCTAAGGGAGGGTAAGTGGACACACTTTGGGCCTTCCTTCTCCCTGAAGACTGCTGCTCCTGACATCCCAGCTGACCGCAGGCCTTAGGCTTCCTGGGACTTCACTAGGAGCCAGGGCTTCACGTCCCCACTGCCCTCCCCACAAAGCATACACTCATGGGGACCCCAACGGCTCCCTGTTGGTTTGGGGAGCTGAACTTTTCCAAGAGAGATAAGCTTCCCCAGAGCGAGGCCACATCAGGATCCCTGATATTGCTCACCAGCCCTGGCCTCCCCGACAGCTCTGGAGTGGGCCTCCGAGCTGATGGTCCCAATGTTAGAGTGCAAACAGGCTCAGAGCCCTGCCGTGTGGTGAAGGAAGGAAACAAGCAGACAAGGCCAGCCAGCATGACCAAAGCCCACCCATGGCCTCACTTGGCTAACTCTGACCAATCTCCCTCACTCCAAAGCCCCCAGGAGTCAGACCTCCCAGTTGGTTGGGGAGTAAAGCACGGGCCTTGGTCAGACAGTCCTGGCTTAAAATCCCGGGGCTGCTACTTATTAGCTGTGTGACCTTGAGCAAATCACTTTGCCTCTCTGAGTCCCCCAGTTTCCTCATCTGTAAAATGGGAGTAACATGACCTGGTTTCCCTTCCCTAAAGTGACTATGAGGTGGGGGAGGCTGAGGTTTCCCTTCCCTGGACCAGCTGCCAATCTTATTTCTCCTGGCAGGAGGGTTCTGGTTCCATTCTTTGTGGACTAGACCACAGGCCACACCAAGATCTGGAAATGGAAAAATCTGTGATTCGTAAAAACATCCCTGAGGGCCCCAGAAGGGGGTGGTGCTGGCCTGGGTTTGGCTCTGGAAAACCAAGGTCTCCTGCGCCCTCTGCTGGCCACTCTGGGTTCTCATCCCGTGGTGGATAACAATAAGAATCCTTAGAAACACCAGGCTCCTGGGACCTCCAGGCAGCCGTGAGAGGAAAGTGACCAGCCCAAGACACACTGAACATGCAGCCAGGATCCTGCCCCGGCCCATCATGCGCCCTGCGACATCCGCCTCCCCCTATCCCGGGCATCACCATTTTCTCCCTGAAGTCTCAAGTGGGCCTGCAGGGAGAGCTCTGTCCCTACCTCTGTACCTGTCTGCCCGTTTCTGCCAGGAAACCTCTCCTGGGGGCCACCTTAAGGCATCCCTTCTTTTACCCCTTCTGCCCTCCAACCCGGCAGCACCTTTCCCTGACCCTCCTCCTCCCTCCGACCCTCACATGCATCTTGGAAGCTCAGGGCCTCCTGATTCTCCTGCTGGCGATGCAATATCCCGGAAAGACAGGGATTCAGGACCCATTTCCGTCTGGCCTTAAAATGCAGCCTACTGCTTCTGAAGGGCATCCACCATCTCAGCGGCATTTTACTGAGCTTCCTCATCCTTCCCTGAGCACATCCACCCAGGAAAGCGGGAGCCAGATGCTCAGGGGGACTTGGGCCAGGGCAGCTGCTTACGTGCTGGATCAGCGTCTCTACAATCTTGTAGCGGTCAGGCATGTGGGTCACCATGTCCGCCATGTTGTCCTCGGACGTCCTCACCAGCGTTGGCCCGAAGACTAGGGCCAGGTTCCGGGGCTCCATCTGGGCAGGAGAGGGAAGCGGATCAGCGTCAACACCCCTGTGAGCTCTGACTTCCAGCCCCCCAGGCCTCCCTCACTCTGGGCCCTCAGGCCCCCAGCCCAACCTCATCCTGAGCTGACCCTGGCTTATGGGCCAGATGCCTCCTTGCGGGGTATGGAGGTGCCTGGTAAATAGAGAACAGGCCAGCTTTCAGCCCCACTCACCCCAGTCCCGGCACTCACGGACAGTTCCCCACCTGCACACCCACACTATGCTTGCTAGCAGTGGGAGAAGCCAGAGTGAGGACCCACTGGAAGTTCCAAGCGTGTTTCAGGACCGGGAGAAATCCTATCCCTCATTTCCCCCACCCTTCTTCCACCACAGAATCAGAAGATATAAGGGGTTTGCTTAGGAAAAGGCAACACAAGGGATCTGAGCTAGATCAGAGGATAGATCTCCATCAGACCCAGGAGTCTGAGGCTCTCTGCCTCTGGAAGACCCTCAGAAATTCAGGAGATGGCTCTCCAGGGAGAAGCACTGGCCAGTATGCAGGGAAGGGGTGGGGACAGAACAACCCTTAAAGAGGGCGTGGCCAGAGGGGCTTGAGATTTTCTAAACTGGAGGAGCTTAGAATATGCTGAGAAGGGACTTCCCTGGTGGCACAGTGGTTAAGATGCCACCTGCCAGTGCAGGGGACACGGGTTCAAGCCCTGGTCTTGGGAGATCCCACAAGCCATGGAGCAACTAAGCCCGTGAGCCACAACTACTGAGCCCACGTGCCACAACTACTGAAGCCTGCACACCTAGAGCCCGTGCTCTGCTACAAGAGAAGCCACCGCAAGGAGAAGCCCACACACCACCACAAAGAGTAGCCCCTGCTCGATGGAACTAGAGAAAGCCCGCGCCAAGCAACAAAGACCCAACACAGCCATAAATAAATAAATAAATAAATTTATATTAAAAAAAAAAAAGAACATGCTGAGGAGACCCCGGTAGGCTTCCCTCCCCCACACTTCACATCAGGGCCTCCACCCACCTTGTTTTTCTCTGAGTGGTCAGCTATGGTCTTCAGATGGCCCACGAGGAATTTGAGTGTTTCATAGTAATGTCCTGGGAGATCCCGGATCTGGGTGGGAGAAAGAAGGGGCGTGGGACCAGGGTGTGATGATCTCCGCCTCCCCACCATACCCCAAAGGGGCTCCGCTGCCATATCTGAGCGGGTCTGGAATCCACCCTCTAACTGCCCCCCTCGTATAGATGGAGAAACTGAGGCCCTGAGGGGAGAAGGGCTTGCTGAGGTCACAGAGGGAAGTGGTGGCACTGGGCTCGGGCTCCTGGGGCAGTGGTGCTCGCCCTGCCCAGTCTGCCCTTTGCCTAACAGCACCCCTCTCCTCACCAGCTTCCGCAGAGTCTGCATCCGCTCCCTCGAGTCTTCGATGCGATTGGCCTCGATGAAGTCATTGTATTTGTCTAGAACACAGTGAGAACTCTTTAGAGAGGTGGGCCTCCAGGCTGAGGAGGCCCTGCCGGGAGGTCAGTGTTTTGTGCCAAGGCTGTTCCACTTTGGGGGGACTCTGTGGCTTCGTGTCCATGTGACCAACCCCACCACAGCTGCCCTCAGGTGCACAGCTGACCTGGGACAGCCCAGGTGTGTTCGCTTGGGAAGAAATAAGATCTCAGCTGCCTACTGATCCTCGAAAAGGGCTCCCTGGCCCAGCCTCCAGGACAAGAACACCACAAGGTTGGAAGAGAAAAGAGAAGGTTACCTAGAAAGAGGGAGGGGTCTTTCAGCCTCCAAATACCCCTCCCCCTCTGTGTCAGCGTTCCCCCAACTCCCTTCAGAAAAAGTCCATGGGAAACTTTAAAAATGGGATGTGTTAAGTTTATCCTAAAATTCATCTGGAAGAATGATGAGGGAGGATTTGCCCTGTTAGATACTGAAATACACTAAAAAGATAGCACAGCTAAGGCAGGTGATGAAGGATCAGGACAGATAAAGGCAGCACTTCAAGTCAGTTATCTTGTTGGGAAAATAAATCCATTTCTAGCTCACATAATACACAAATAAATTCAACTGCATGACAGAGCCAAAAACAAAAGTTATTAAAATATTGGGGAAAAATAAGAAAATACTTTTATAATCATAAGGCATTCTTGAGATACAGAATCCATTAACGGTTAACAGCTTGACTATACACAAAATTACTGTTTTCAATTTCCATACTGAAAAGTTAAAAGGCAATGGCAGGGGCTTCCCTGGTGGCGCAGTGGTTGAGAGTCCGCCTGCCGATGCAGGGGTCACGGGTTCGTGCCCTGGTCCGGGAAGATCCCACGTGCCGCGGAGCAACTAAGCCCGTGAGCCATGGTCGCTGGGCCTGCGCGTCCGGAGCCTGTGCTCCGCAATGGGAGAGGCCGCAGCAGTGAGAGGCCCGCATACCACAAAAAAAAAAAAAAAAAAAAAAAAAAAAGGCAATGGCAGACCAAGAGCAAATATTTACAAAAACTAATAAAGGGTTAATATCCATAATGTACAAAGAGCTTGTCTCCTACAAATCAACAGGAAAAAAGACCAAGAACCCAGTAGCAAAACGGGCACATAGTCTGAATGAGCAGCTACAGAGGAAATGGTACAGGCCAATAAACTAGTGAAAAGATAGTTAATCTCTTAGTAACGACAGAAATGAAAATGGTAACAATAGTGAGATGCCGTGTTCTCTCCCCGATCAGCAAAAGTTTAAAATATTAATAACATCCAGTGCCTATGGGGATGTAAGGAGGCAAAATCTCTTACGCTGCTACTGGGAGTGTAAACTAGGGCCGCCTCCCCGGAGTACAGCTTGACTTTAGCTTTCAAAATGTTTTCCAGGACTTTAACCCAGCAATTCCATGTCTACAAATCCACCTCCGGGACCCCAGCCCAGGTGAGCAGGAACGCAATCAAGGAAAGTCAGTGTAACACATTTCGAAATAACAAAAATGCAAAGACAACCTAAATAGCCAGCAGTAGGGGAGTGATTAGACAAATTACAGTCTATTCAGGCTATGAAAAACTATGTGGTTGATTTAAAAGAAGAATGAGGGGGCTTCCCTGGTGGCGCAGTGGTTGGGAATCTGCCTGCCAATTCAGGGGACACGGGTTCGTGCCCCGGTCCGGGAGGATCCCACGTGCCGCGGAGCGGCTGGGCCCGTGAGCCATGGCCGCTGAGCCTGTGCGTCCGGAGCCTGTGCTCCGCGACGGGAGAGCCCACCACAGTGAGAGGCCCACGTAACGCAAAAAAATAATAATAATAAATTTTTTAAAAATAAATAAAAGAAGAATGAGGTAGAGCTCTTTGTACTGACACGAATGAATCTCAAAATTATAAGCCTCCTTCTGTTAAGAACTCAAGCAGCCGTGTGCTGGAGCCGCCCGCTCACATGGGCTCCTGCCAACCAGTTGTGTTTGGCTTTCATGTTGGTGATAGCAAATCGGGAGCTTGAAATCAGCCGTGGTGCGAGTATTTACACCATGGAAACTGGAAAATGCTACACATCATGGCTTTTTTTCCCTTGAGAGCCAGATGTGAAACATTTACCAGTGCGCCACTGAACCCGCCCAACCTCAAGCCCTACATATGCAAGTGTGTCTTTGTCACACGTGTAAGAGGGTCTGGAAGGAAACGCAATGCACTGTTAATAAGCAGCTCGGCAAATGGTCAAGAGCTGGGCTCTGGAGCCAGATGCCTGGGGCTGAACCTTGGCTCTGACACTTACAACCTCTGTGACCTTGGGCAAGTCACTTAACCTCTCTTGTGCTGTAGTTTCCTCATCTATAGAGGGGAAATAATAGTACCTAGCTCATGGAGTTGTAGGGAGCAGTGCCTGGCACATAGTAAATGCTCAGAAAGTGTTAGGATAACCTCTGCGGACAGGGAATGGGAGGATGACAGGGACCCTTGTGTTTACTTGATTCGTATCTGTACTACCTAAGTTTTTTGCAAGCACGTATTTCTTTTGTATTAAAACAAAAACCCCCAAAGTAAAACCAACACACCCAATGTAAAAAGTGGTCAGGACGCAGCACAGACAGGTATTCCCTCCTCCTCCCATCCTCCACTTCCACCCCCTACTCACCATCAGTGAAAAGAGGCTCAGGTAGCTTTCGGAAGAAGGACTTGAGCAGGCTGCTGATCACGTTGAGGTCTTGCCAGCGCTGGGGAGGAGGCAATGACATCAGGCCACAGGTAGGGCCCTGCCCAGGTGCCCACACCTCCACGCCCCCAGGTTCAGAGCCAGCCAGGCCCCGCCCAGGTGCCCACACCTCCATGCCGGTCCAGCCCTAGACCCCAGTCTGGCCCGGCTCAGGCCCTCCATGGGATCCACTCATAGCCAGCTCTCCCCAGACCGACCAGGACTGTCTGGGCTAAGAAGACTCATCACAGTAGAGCAGAGTCCCCAGCTAGGTCCTAGCCCCTCCACCACCTGGCCCCAGCACCCCCCTGCTCCAGCCGGCCCAGTGGGCTCGGACATTTGTCCACGCAGAGAAAGGAGCAGGTCCCTTCCCTGGTGCAGGCACTGTAGGGGACAGAGGTGAGCAAAACCCATCCCCGCACAAGCCTGCCCACTGGACCTCCATTAGGCCTGCTGGTGTCAACTCCTGCTTCCCAGCACCCCCCACTTAGGGCAGTCGTCCTCGGACCCCTCTCCGCATCCATGACACAGCTCACGTTCACGCCTGGTGGCTTCCTGTCTCGGGCCCTTTGCACTGGCTGGTTCCCTCCACTAGAACGCGCCTCCCCTGCCCTTCACATGACTGGCTCCTCCCGAATCTAAACATCTTCGGAGACGCCTCCCCTGACCCGACCATCGCAGCACAGCCGCCATCACCACTGCCTGCCATCTGTAGCACAGCCCTGACTTTTTTTCCTTCTGTGGCACTTACCTCAGTTGATCATTACTGTATGCATTAGTTTCCTTGTTCCTGCCTGTGTCCCTGGCTGGTCTGTAAGCCACATGAGGGGCAGGGATCCTGTCTGTTTTATTCCCACCGTGTTCCTATCACCTAGCCAGCCGTATTAGCCTGGCACTTAAACGGTCTAAATCATGAATTCTCAACCAGGGCGACTCAGCCCCCAGGGACGTTTAGCAGTGTGTGGAACCGTTTGGTTTTCACAAGCGGGGGGTGCCACTGGCATCTAGTGGACAGAGGCCAGGGATACTTCTAAACTTCCTCCGGTGCACAGGACAACCTCCCACAGAAAAGAATTATTCTGCCCAAAGGGTCAAGGTTGAGAAACTCTGATCTAAATAAATGGTTGTTTGATACAAGAATGAATAAAGGATGGCCGGCTCAGTGTCTCTCCTGTCCACCAGAGGGCACCATCAGCCTGCACAAAGTCAAGGATAACTCCTTTGAAAGGAACTGCTCAGAATAACTCATGTCCAGAAAGCAACAGAATACCCCCAACAAAGACACACAACTCAACAATATACACACTCAGGGCTTCCCTGGTGGCGGGGTGGTTGAGAGTCCGCCTGCCAATGCAGGGGACACAGGTCCGTGCCCCGGTCCGGGAGGATCCCACGTGCCGCGGAGCGGCTGGGCCCGTGAGCCATGGCCGCTGGGCCTGCATGTCCGGAGCCCGTGCTCCGCAACGGGAGAGGCCACAACAGTGAGAGGGGCGCGTACCACAAAAAACAAACAAAAAAAACACACAACAATATACACACTCATTACCATGGGTCCACAGCTTAATGCCAAACCAGCCACAGGCTCAACGGGAACGCTTAACTTCTAGCACTCCCCATGACACAAACTGATGTCTGAGACAAAACCACACACCCAACACACGCGGCATGGCCCCACCCTGGTCCCTCTTCTCCCTGGATGAGGCCCAGCTAATGTGCACACCCAGTGTGGGCTCCTGCCCATCTCCCTCCACTGCCTCCTGGCCCTGATGTGTAGGCTCTTCTCATCTCCCAGCTGCCAAACCCAAGGCCTTGCCCTGTCCTTCTTTTTTTCTTTCCCCCCATTGGAGAAAAATTCATCAAGGCTAAAGACTGGAAACAACTGAAATGCTTAACTACTAAAGCATACCTAAATTATTTGTGGAATATCTGTATCATGAAATAAAAAGAGCAATAAAAATATATGAACTCTAGATTTTTCAACGAAAGATGAATTTCACAAACAAATTATGGATGGTGATAATGCCATTTTTGTTGTTGTTTTGTTGTTGTTACTTACTCCACCTTTATTGAGGTACAATTAACAGATAAAAATTGTATATATTTAAGATATACAATGTGATTGAGTTGATAAATCTATACCCTGTGTAATGATTCACACAATCAACCTGATTAAAACACTTATCACCTCACATAGTTAGTTACCTTTTAATTTGTGGTGGGAATACTTAAGGTCTAATAGCTTAGCAAATTTCAGGTATACAATATTTAATTATAGTCACCATGCTGTACATTAGATCCCAGAATTGTCCTGTCCCTCTTGACCCCTCCTATGTCTAAGCATCTGCCCCCCCATCCCCAGCCTCACCTGAGCTGCCCTCTCCTTCTGTCCCACTCAGAGCCTGGCCCTTGCAGTCCCCCATGCCCACCCTCTCCCCAGACAGCAGCTCCCTCTGTCTTCTCACCTCTGTGCCCCAGCGTGACCCCACACCCACTCCCCAATTCACCCTCGGTCTAGTGCCTGATTATGCGTCACCCCCATGTGGGTGACTTACCACCACTCCAAGTCCAATGTGGTCACTACCTGACACATCCTCCCTCTCCTGCCCTACTCCCCGGGTCTGCCAGGGACAGATGCCACCAGCTGCAGCTCAAACTTTTGGCTCTTTCCTACCACTCCTTCCTCCCTCTCATGCAGCCAACTCCTAGAGCTGCTCCCATCCTCCTTACCCCCGCCCCCTGGGACCAGCAAGACCTCCTGACCCCTCCCACAATATCAGTAATTTCTTCCCAAGATGCCCTGCTCTGGGCCTCCCTTGTTCGTATCCATTAGGCATAAGCTAAAGCACTACTTTCTCAAATCCTACTCTCATTTATGCCTCTCCAGCTGAGGAACCATCAAAGGCTCCCTATTGTCCATTGGCTCAAGGTCAAAGGCTTTACTGAAGCCATCAAAAGCCCTCTGTCCCCTGCCCTGGGCCTCACCCTCTCCAGTGCCAAGCCCAGGAGGTGGGTCCAGTCTCTGTCCTGACACTCAGACCCTTCTCTGGGATTTTGGAAAATGCCATCACCTGCTGCCTGGACTGCCTTCCCATTCACCTGCCCCTTCCTATTCATCCTTCAAAGATTCAAACACCTGCTCCAGTCCCCAGCATCCTCTCCTTCCTCATCAAACAATCTGGCCCTTGATGAGAACCAGCTTTTTCTCTTGACCACTATTTCACACGTACTCATCTTGTCTCCCTAGCTCCTTCCCAAGGACAGAAAGACTATCTTACAGTTTCACATACAGCTTCAGAGTACTGTTGACTCATGGGACTTCACTGTCCAGATCCATGGTTTTCCAAAACAACTTTTCCAGCAGAGAGCTTTTTGTCAAGTGAAATGATACATGAAAACCCAATATGAAAAAAACCAACATAAAAAAGCAGACAGAGCAAAGCATGTTACTCTAGTTCAAGTAAGGATGGGGGATCCTGGCCTCCCACAGCACCTCTGGGGAACGTTAGGGTTCTGGGAAACACTGGCCCTGCTGCAAACTCTTTTTTTGTTGTTGAAATATTTATTTGGATATTTCCCCCAGTTTTACTGAGATATAACTGACGTATAACCTGCTGCAAACTCTTTTTTTGGCTTAAACAACAGAAATTTCTTTTCTCACAACTGTAGAGGCTGGGAAATCTAAGAACAAGGTGCCGGCCCATTCAGTTTTTGATGAGGGCTCCCTTCCTGGTTTGCAGGCAGTCACCTTCTTGCTGTGTCCTTACAAGATGGAGCAGGTGAGGCAGGGAGCTCTCTGGTGTCTCCTTTCACAAGGACACTAATCCTATCGTACCAGGGCCCTGACTTTATGAATTCATTTAACCTTAATTACCTCCTAATCGGCCCTATTCTCCAAATACACTCATCTTGGGAGTTAGGGCTTCAACGTATAAATTTTGGGAGGACACGATTCAATTCACAGCACAAGAGAAAGAGGAGATGATTGCTAGAGCAGAATTCTGGAGGAATCCAGAATTCTCCAAAAGAGGATTGTGAACACTGTTTAGAGATATTAACATTTTTCTCTATAGCAGAAATGACGAGTTGTAGTGAAAGTACGGAAACATTTTTAGACAGGACAGACATTTTGGAAGTCTGCATTAGACGGCCTAGATCTTCTTTGGAATGCGGCACTCTACCTCCTTGGTCTGCTGTTATCCACTTTTCAGAGTTATTTGATAGTTACTTTATATATTCTGTCCAGGATTTTTAGATGTAATCAGTAGGAAAGATAGGACAGAGGGTGCTTGCTCTATCTTAACTGGAACCAGAGTCCCGGTATGTAATTTTTTTTTCCTGCTCTGAACACACCTTTTAAAAAATTGAGGTCTAGTTGATATACAGTATTATATAAGTTTCAGAAGTACAGCATAGTGATTCACAATTTTTAAAGGTTATCTTCCATTTATAGTTACTATAACCTGCTGCAAACTCTTGTGTGGTTGTCAGATCCCTTCACGAGCTGCTCTTGTCTCATCTGATCAGCCACTCACGTTGCTGGCCGCTCCAGCAAACACCATATACTCCCCTTCTAACCAGGTGTCTGCAAACCTCGGCCCATTGGTCAAATCCAGCCAACGACCTGTTTTTGTGTGGCCCTTGAGCTAAGAATGGGTTTTGCATCTTTAAAAGATTGGGAAGAAAAAGAAGGAAGAGAAGGAAGAGGATAAGGAAGAGGAGGGTTTGCAACAGACCATGTGGTAACCAAAGCCCTGGAATACTTGCTACCTGGCCCTTTACAGAGAAGGTATGGTGACTGCCGGCAAACCTTAGGGGCCCACGCCTTTCCCCAGGCTGTTCCCTCTGCCTGGAGTGCCCTTTCCTGGCTTTTGCTGGCTTTTCGTGGACTCTATTCATACTCAAGGCCCAAAAAACTGTCACCTGCCAGCCTCTGTCTCCGGGCTCTCAGGCCATGGCTGCAGCTGGGGTGATGCCCTTCCCCACGGATGGCCTGCAAAGGCAAGTTGCATCTTGCCCACCTTGGGGCCCTGACCCAGTGCCAGGCACACCACAGGGTACAATGAACACAACAGACACCACGACATTGGCCCCCCTTCCATAGACCGACGCCCCCCAGTTGCACTCACCTCATCCTGCAGGTTGATGTCCCCGGGGCCACGGTTGAGCTGCTCCTGCAGGCTGGACACCACTGCGTTGTTGCCTGGCACCCGGTAAATGCCCGTGGACTCCAGTCCCCGTGCCTCCACAATGCGACAGCATGCAGCCACGATCAGGGGGACACGCTGGGGACACAGCAGGGCAGGGGTGTTAGGAAGAGTAAGAACAGCATTCTCCGGGAGAAAATACTTGCAAATGATATGACTGACTAATAAGGGATTAATAGCCAACATACATAAACAGCTCATACAACTCAACATCAAGAATACAAACGACCTGGGAACTCCCTGGCGGTCCAGTGGTTAGGACTCTGCACTTCCACTGCTGGGGGCCCAGTTTCGATTCCTGGTCAGGGATCTAAGATCCCACAAGCCTCGAGAAGACACGGCCAAAAAAAAAAAAAAAATCAAAGACCCGATTTAAAAAATGGGCAGAAGAACTAAATAGACATTTTTCCAAAGAGGAAATGCAGATGGCCAAGAGGCACATGAAAAGATGCTCAGCATCGCCAGTCATCAGGGAAATGCAAATCAAAACCACAATGAGATATCAGTTCACACCTGTCAGAATGGCTGTCATCAAAAAGGCCACAAATAACAAATGTTGGCAAGCATGTGGAGAAAAGGGAACCCTCGTACACTGTTGGTGGGAATGTAAATTGGTGCAGCCACTGTGGAAAACAGTATGGAGGTTTCTCAAAAAAACTAAAAACAGAGCTACCACATGACCCAGCAATTCCACTCCTCGGTATATATCCAAAAAAAACAAAAACACTAATTCGAAAAGATACATGCACCCCAGTGTTCACAGCAGTATTATTTACAATTGCCAAGATACGGAAGCAAACTAAATGTCCATCAAAGATGAACGGACAGGGCTTCCCTGGTGGCGCAGTGGTTGTCAGTCCGCCTGCCGATGCAGGGGACGCAGGTTCGTGCCCCAGTCTGGGAAGATCCCATATGCTGCGGAGCAGCTGGGCCCGTGAGCCATGGCCGCTGAGCCTGCGTGTCCGGAGCCTGTGCTCCGCAACGGGAGAGGCCACAACAGTGAGAGGCCCGCGTACAGCAAAAAAAAAAAAAAAAAAATGACTGGATAAAGGAGATGTGATGTATATAGATATCTATATATAGATATCTATACATATACACAACAAAATACTACTCAGTCATAAAAAAGAATGAAATTTTGCCATTTGCAGCAACATGGATGGACTTGGAGGGCATTATGCTAGGTGAAATAAGTCACAGAGAAAAAGACAAATACAGTATGATATCATTTACATGTGGAATCTAAAAAATAAAACAAACTGGTGAATATAACAAAAAAGAAGCAGACTCACAGATATAGAGAACAAACTAGTGGTTACCAGTGGGGAGAGGAAAGAGGGGAGGGGAAGTATAGGGCTAGGGAACTATTAGGTAGAAAATAAGCTACACGGATATACTGTACAACACAGGGAATATAGCCAATATTTTATAATAACTATAAATGGAGTATAACCTTTCAAAACTGTGACTCACTACATTGTACACCTGTAACTTATATAATATTGTACAGCAACTACACTTCAATGAAAGGAAAAAAAGAACAGCATTCTCCACCAGTGGGCCAGAGGTAGGGAAGACAAGATGGGGGCAGTGCAAGGCCAGAGCCCCAGTGGTTCTGGTGGTTACTAAGGCTCTCACTGTCTCCGGTCTGGGAGCAGAAATCACACCAAAGCCTCGCCGTGGGGCTTCCCTGGTGGTGCAGTGGTTGAGAGTCCGCCTGCCAATGCAGGGGACACGGGTTTGTGCACCGGTCTGGGAAGATCCCACATGCCGCGGAGCGGCCGGGCCCGTGAGCCATGGCCGTTGAGCCTGCGCATCCAAAGCCCGTGCTCCGCAGCGGGAGAGGCCACAACAGTGAGAGGCCCGCGTACGGCTAAAAAAAAAAAGCCTCGCCATGACCTGAGAAGGAACACCAGCTGGGAGTCAGGGACTCTGGGCTCTGTCTCAACTCTGCTGTTCCCTCACAGGGCTGCTTCCCCAGCTGTGTCTGTAAGACGCGGTGGAAAACTGGTTCCAAAGTCGCTTGCAGCTCTGACCCTCTGTGCCTCGGTCTCCCCACTTCCCTGCTGGCTCTGGAGCACGGCGGGAACCCACCTGGTTCTCTGTGGCTGGCTGGCACTCCTCCAGTCGGACCCCAAATGCCCTGGGGGCTGCCTTCTTGTTCTTCTTGATGATGTTGATGCCCCAGGGGGTTTTAGGGGTGGAGACACTGTCATCTGGGGTTGGGGAAGGCAGAGAGAGGCGGGGTGAGCTGGGGGCCCGGGGAGGGGCAGCCACCCCACTAGGTCACACACACTCACACACCACATTCACACACTGGACGTATGGGGACTCCGTCAGGAAGCAACCAGGATGCTGAGGGCTGATGGCAAATTATA
Organism: Kogia breviceps; assembly: GCF_026419965.1. Taxonomy (NCBI): domain Eukaryota; kingdom Metazoa; phylum Chordata; class Mammalia; order Artiodactyla; family Physeteridae; genus Kogia; species Kogia breviceps. Next base: position 36,700,638 of record NC_081328.1, on the reverse strand, counting down.
ATATCCCAGCAGAGAAGGCCAAAGAGATGAGGATATCCACCCTGGAGGAGAGAGGCCTCAGAGTAGTATAAGGACTTCTGTACGGCTAAAACAACAAGGTGGGAGCCATAGATTCTGGTACAACCGAAGGAAGAACTTTCTAATGGCCAAAAGTGTGTGAAGATGGAGAAGGCTACCTGCAGAAAGGATGAGGCTCCTGCTCCTGAAGGGACACAAGCAAGCAGAGACTGGAGGGCCACACAGCTGGGATCTCATGGAGGGAAATCAGGCTCCGGGCCCTTCCAGTCCTGAGACCCTGAGGGCCCCCGGACCCTCACAGGCATGCACACATGGGCAGACACACGAGGATAACCGTGGCACACACCTACAGGCACACACACCGCCTGACACACACACACACAGGCCCTCTGCTCCCATGCAGACCCACAGGCTGACCCCCCCCTCCCCACGCATGGGTGCACACCACCCCCGTAGCAGCCACCTTCCTACCCTTGCTCCCTGCAGGCTGGTCCTGAGTCCTGAGGCCACGTGCCGTACTCTGTTTGAGGAACTCAGACTTGAGGCCCCCCAGGCCACGAGAGCCTTTGGGGGAGGAATCAGCTTTGGGCCCAGAGCTATGGCTGTGTGGGAAGAGGGGAGAGGTCTTCACTGGGGTGACCCGGCATGCCACCTGCCCTGGCCTCCCACCTCTTCGGACCACCCCTCCATCCCCTCCATGCCCTTCTGGGCACTGGGGGCCTCAATACCCCTGCCCCCAGCAGAGGACAATTCAGGGGCCACCCTCAGGTCTGAAGGTGGGCCAGGAGGACGACCTCTGCCCAAGGTGTCTCCCACCCCATGGCCAGGGCTGCTCCATGAGGGCTGGGCCTCACCTCACTTTGCGATAATCATTAAGCTTCTTGCTGATCAGAGCTTGGTTGGCACAGCCGGGGTCCTGGAGGAGGAGGAAGAGAAAGCAAACCCCATCAGTGCCCATGGCCAGCCCACCCAGGGCTTCTCCGTGGCCCCTGCCTCGGCCTCGCCTCCCCTCTCCTCCACCTGCCAGCTGAAGGGTACAGACCCTGGAGCGAGAAAGACCAGGGCTGGACTCCCGAGCACCCCCTCACCAGCTATGTGACCTTGGGTAATCCACTTAGCCTCTCTGAGCCTCAGTCTCCTCAGCAGTAACATGGGGAGACAACATGGCAACCTCAGGGTTAGGGTGTGGAATTATGCACGTAGCACTCATCATACTCCTGGCAAGGCACAGATGAGGTGCCCCGTGAGGGGCAGCTGTTGCAATAATGAAGGTGACTTGGGACCCTCAGATAGCGCCTCTCGGGGACAGCCCAGCCAGTCCCCCAAGAAAAGGGCCCCAAATTTCCGGTGCTTTCCCCCTTGCAGTGAGGAACGACAATGTCCTGGGGAGGCAGAGCCTGGTTCAGTGAGATGGTGTCCTCAGCGTGCACTAGCACCCCTCTGCCTGTGGCCAGAGCAGTTTCACGTCTGTACCAGGGCCCAAGCCACACCATCCTCTTGGCAGAGACCAGCCGCCAAGCCCAGGACCCCCACATAACTCTGTGCAGGTGTGCAGAGGCACCTGGCAGAGGGGGTGGGCGGAGGCAGAAAGCCCAGCCCAGCCTCCTAGCGTGCAGCTGCAGCTGCCCAGGAGGGGGCGCCATTTAAAAATGCTCCTGGAGTCCCTGCCAAAGCCCTTGGCTCAGCCCCTGCTGCCTGCTGCCAAAGGCCAATCCTCTTGGCCTCCTCCCAAGGTCAATGTGTTTGTGCCCCTGCAGATAGGCCAGCCCTGTCAGAGGGGCCAGACACAATTTTGGCCCAGGGGCAGCCCTTTCTGTACTAATTCCATAGGAGACCCCCGCCTCCCAAACCTCCAGCAAGAGGCTGGGGGTGGCGGGGAGCTGCCCTCTCTGTGCCAGAGCCTGCCCAGGGCAGTCATAACGATGATGATAATAACAATTACTGTCATTCCTAACAGCTATTATTGTTCCTGCCAGTCATGGAACACTAAAGACGCCAGGTCTCTGTGAGCCACTGCCCCGAGCATCACCTCTTCACACCAAACCCTTGGAGGGCACAGCTGCAAGATGTACTCCTGTCAGCCCATTTTATGCAGGAGGGGACTGAGGCTCAGAGCGGTGAAGGGAGGATCCCGGCAGATGAGAGGCGCCCGGGGCCTGCCCTGCCCTCCCTGGCCCGGATGGGGCCAGGCCGGGCCCTCACCTCGCCCTCGGCCCTGCTGTTCTCTCGGATCGCTCTGATCCAGCCCAGCATGTCATCCCGGTCCTCAGCCTGAAAGAGATATTCACAGAAGTCAGCGGTGGTCAGCCGGAACACGTGCCTCCTCTTGGTCTCGCTGTAGGAGATGTCCACCAGGCAGGAGCCGATGCAGACGGGCGCCGCCTCGTCCTCACCTGCGACGGCCGCCGCCGCCCCTGCCGCCGCCGGCCCGGGCTCCCGCCGCTCCTTGCTCAGCGAGAGCGAGCGCGCCCGCAGCGCGGCGTACACCCGCTTCCACTGGCGCAGGCCGCCGCCCGCTTTCTGCAGGGAGACACGGGGAGAGGGGGAGGGGGGGGAGGGGATGAGAGACCAGGCCTGCCCTCCTCCCCGCCCCCAGAGCCCAAGGGGGCCCTAGGCGCTGCAGACAGTGGACAGCAGTGGGGACCCCACCCCACTGGCCGCCGGGAGCCCCCGGCTCCACTCCCGCCAGCACCTGGGGCAGCCTCCTGCCCACAGTCCCCCAAGTCTCGCAGCCCCTCACCGGCCTGGACACCCATACCCATCGTTCTCAGTCCCTGCAGAGGGTCCCCAACCTTCTTCTTTTTTTTTTTTTTTTAACATCTTTATTGGAGTATAATTGCTTTACAATGGTGTGTTAGTTTCTGCTTTACAACAGTGAATCAGTTATACATATACATATGTTCCCACATCTCTTCTCTCTTGCGTCTCCCTCCCTCCCACCTCCCTATCCCACCCCTCTAGGGGGTCACAAAGCACCGAGCTGATCTCCCTGTGCTATGAGGCTGCTTCCCACTAGCTGTCTATTTTATGTTTGGTAGTGTATATATGTCCATACCACTCTCTCACTTCGTCACAGCTTACCCTTCCCCCTCGCCATATCCTCAAGGCCATGCTCTAGTAGGTCTGTGTTTTATTCCCGTCCTACCCCTAGGCTCTTCATGACATTTTTTTTTCTTAGATTCTATATATATGTGTTAGCATGAGATATTTGTTTTTCTCCTTCTGACTTACTTCACTCTGTATGACAAACTCCAGGTCCATCCACCTCACTACAAAATAATCTCTTTAACGCTCCTCTGCCGTTGGCAGTGCCCCAGAGAACCAGCAGGGGGCTCCAGAGGGCAATCGGGCCCCCCCACCAAACATGACCCACCTTACATAAAATCCTCCTAAGCCATTCCTGGTCCACATACTGCTTCCCTCCGGGCGAAGCTAGTCAAAAGTTGTCAACCACACTTGCTCTCCCCACTTCTTTGCCTCTCACTCAAGACTCTACTCAGTATCCCCTTCCTGGGAAGCTGCTCGCCAGGTCACCCAGCCGCCATGGTGCCAAAGCCACCATGGCAGGATCTGGGCACTTCTCAGATCTTTCTTAGCCTCTTCATGGCATATGACCCAGCTAGCGGTCACTTCTTCCCTCTCCAAACTCTCTCTTGGCACCCAGGACCCTATGGTTCATGGTTTTCCTCCTAACTCCGCTGGCTCCTTCTCTGGTCCCCTCCACCCAACATCCTCTACACCAGCGGTTCTCAACCAGGGCGAAGAGCCACCAGGGGACATTTGTCTGAAGACATTTTCAGTTGTCGCACCTGGGGAAATGCTATGGCATCTAGTGGGTAGAGGCCAAGGATGCTGCTAAACATGTCGGATGCCCAGGACAGCCCCACAGCAAAGAATCATCTGGTCCAAAATGTCAACAGTGCTGAGGCTGACAGTCCCTGCCCTAAAGGAAGGGGAGCTCCAGAACTTTGTCCTCGGCCCTCCTCCTCCTGCATGCCTCCCCCATGACGCCATCCACACCCATGGCTTTAAATCCTGTCTGTCTGCTGACGGTGATGCCCAGATGTACCCCTGGCCCAGCATCTCCCCTGAGCCACACTCCGGTACCTCCAACTGTCTGCTCAGTGTCTCCATTTGCATGCCCCACGGGCACTACAGGTGCTGCTTGCTCACTACGGGGCCCTTGATTTTCCCCATCAAACCAGTTCTCCACCCCCACCTCCATCTTTTCCAGCTCAGTAAATCCACCCAGTTGCCCAGAAACAAGGGAGCTGCCCTTGACTCCTCCTCATTCTTCACCCCTGACATCCAACCCGTCAGGAAATCACAACTGTTCTGCTTCCAAAATATCACCTGTCTCCATCTTTCCTGCCACCACCTTGCCCACACCATCAACACAACATCTTGCCTGGACCACTGCACGAACCTTCCTAGGCTCCACTCTCTTTCCCGCAGCCTATTCTCCACACAGCAGCTGCAGTGACCATTTGAAAATGTAAACGAAGTCCTGTCTCTCCCCTGCTTAGTGCCCTCTCGTGGCTTCCCATCGCCCTTGGAATCAAATCTAAGCTCTATTGTGATCTGGTCCCTGCCTCTCCTAACCCATCCCTCTTTCTTTCTCACGATCGAGACACAGGGGGCTTTTCCAGTGAACAAGCCAAGCCTTTGCTTCCCCGGGGCCTTTGCACGTGCTATTCCTTCTGCCCAGAGCCCCTTCTCTTGCTTCTTCACGTGGCTGCTTCCTTCTCGCCCTTAAGGTCTGAGCTCAAGGTCATCAACATCACCTCCTCAGGGAGGCCGCCTCTAAGAATTTTTCCCCTAACGGCAGCTCCCCGCTTCCTCCCAACTTAAAGGCAATCACATCACCCTGTTCATATTACCTAAGTGCCCACTGCAGTCTCAGGTTACTGGCTGTGGGTGGCTTTCTCCAGTACAGGGAAAGCTCCTGGCGCAGGGAGCTCGTCTGCCCTCTCACCTCCATACTCCAGGGCCTAGAGCCATGCTGGCACAGGGTAAGTGCTCGTCAATATTTACTGAATCAATGAATTAATCGGCCTCAGAATACCCTGCAGGCGGGGGTTCCATCTCCCCCATCAGATCAAGGGCTCCTTTCCTCTGGCTCATGGCCCACCTACGACTCCACACCGAGCCCAAGCTTCTATCTTCAGAGCAAACCAGAGGAGGAGACTTCACGGCTGGCAGGTGAACACAGCCACACCTGGCCATGAACCCTGCCCATCATCACATACCTGCTGGACCCAGGCAGGGACGTTCAGAGCAGGAGACAGTAGGGCCCTCCAGGAGAAGTTTAGTGTCAGAGTGAGGTGGTGACAAGGGTGCCCCTTTGAGACTGAACCAGCTAGGTGACCTTGGATAAGTCAGGCCCCCTCCCCTAGCATCAGTATGCCCTACGGGTAAAAACGAGAGGTGAGCCAGCTGGTCTCCAAGTCGTATCCAGCTCAAATGCTGAGTCTGTGGCTGCAGGGATGGGTCACACCCACCGGGTCACACCCACCCACCCCCTCCTCCGCCTGACCAGTCAGTGGTCTCCGAAAGAGACTGGGAGCTGGGGGCGGGGAGAGGCTGGACTTGCTGAAGCAGACAACACCTGGCTGGCGATCAGGACCCTGGACAGACCGAGAGACCAGATGGGAGTGGAAAGCCCTGTCCTTCAGAACCGGCCAGTGAGCAGGAAGGGGCCAGGTCCTCTCCCTGCCCAGGAGACACTGCTTTGTCATCAGGCCCTCCGAAGGGCTCAAGCCTTGGGCTGGAAGTCTTTGTCCACACCTGGCTCCTCCTCCTTGGTCTCCATCTCCCACTTCCTCCCGAGGCCCGGCCGTCTCTTGCTTTCTCCCTCGGTGTTCCCGCACCCATGGCTGCAGGTGTTTGTGTCCTCCCTGATGGACAAATGCCCTCCCCAGGTGGACCTCCCTCCCAATGCCACACCCTCAGAGCCTCTGTTGCCAGGACACCTCCACAGAAGTATGCGCCAGGGCCCTCGGACTCCATAGGCCCCAAAGGAACCCCTTGGCTTCCTCTCCCCAAACCTGCCCCTCCGGTGCCCTGTGGCTCCGGGAAGGGTCTCACCACTCACTGACCCCACAGCCCAAGCTGGGACCCCAGGAACTTCCTCCATCCTCCCTCACCTCCCAGCCCTCAGCCCACGCAGGCTTTCCTTACCCCTGAATCTCTCTAAGTTGTCCCCTCCCCTCGGTCCCACTCCCCTCGCTCACCTGGACAGCAGCAATGGCCTTGTCTCCTCCTCTCACAGACGCAACACTTGCCTCCTGGGCTCACACCTCCCACCCCCCACCCTTTAAATGCCTGCAAAGGCTCACCCTGAGCGACGCGCCCGTGCCCAGGCGCCCGACACCCCACCCGGCTTCCATCTCTTGCCCTGGCTCCCAGCTGCCCAGCACCCCCTGCCACCCTTCTCCTAGCTGTGCAGGAGGGCATCTCCCCTGTCAGACCACACCCCCACATCCCTGCTTTGTGGACTCCCACACACCCTTCACAGCCTTCCAGACACCCCCTCCCACCCTGCTGAGGTCAGGGTCATATGCTACTATATGCCACTCCCCTGAACTCCCCCATCACAGCAGTCAAGCACTGGTAACTGGTAAGCAACAAATGCTTTCTCTGCCCAGCATGAACCCCAGCAGGGCAGGACTGGCCTGGCTCCCTCACCACTGAATCCCCGGAACCTCAATGGAGCGCTGGAGCAGGGTAGGCTGTTTACCATTATCCGCAGGCTGGACGAGGACACAGATGAGTGCCGGTCCTGCCTGGACTACCCTTCTCACTTCACCCTCACACTGGCCCTTGGAGTAGAATAACACTGTCCCCATCTTACAGATCAGAAAAGTGAGGCTCAGATGTCAAGGGGATTGCCCGAAGCCTTATGCTTGATAAGTGGCTGGCAGGAATTCCAAGTCTGTCTGACTTCAAAGCTTATGTTCTTTTCAGGTGCAAGACCCTTAGAAGGCAGGGTGGAAAATTCAAATAATAGCAATAAGCAGAATAGCTGCTCCCGGGGGCCAGGCACTGGGTAAGCTCTTTTTGCTTAGATCATCTCATTTAATACTCAGCAAAGGTGTATGAGCTAGTGATTATTATTTGCTCCATTTACATACGAGGAAACTGGTAGGTGAGCCAAACAAGCTCCCCCAGCAACTCGTGGCACAGTCAGGAGCCAAGCCCAGGCTCACGCTAAGCACTCTGCTCCACTTTGCCTGGGCTGCTCGGATGACAGCAGTCAGGCGGCCTCCTCCTCCCTCTTCTGCTGCCTGGAACCTGGGATTGTACTCCATGGACCCAGGGGCCCCGCCTTCTCCCCTTGGGATCCTGCTTATTTCCCGGCCCCAGGCCCAAGCCCCCTTCATCTCTCACCTGGATCTCTGTGGCGGCCCTGAACTGGTCTCCTTGCCTCCCTCTGGCCCTCTCTTAATTCACTCCCCAGGAAGCCCAGTGGAAGAAGCCCCAGAGGCTTTTAGTTGCCCTTAGGATGAAGACTAAAACCTTTGCTGGCCTTGAGAAGGCTGACCTCTGCTTTCTTTTGGGGCTTCAGCTCCCCTAAAAGAATCACCCTGGCCTTGCTCTCTCATTTTCCATGAGCCCCAGTGGCCATTTTGGGGGTGATCTGCCAACCAAGGCTCAACCACGGGATGGTTCTGTCAGAATTCCAAGCACAACTTGATCAGATCCACCCCACAGCAAAGAGCACCTCTCTGGTTAATGCTTTTTCATGAGTTCTTTAGGACCCCCAGGAAGTTCTTCCTAGCATCTAACCTCTATCCCTCATGCTGCAGCCTCAGCTGGCTCTCCTTAGCTCCAGAGGGTGGGTGCAGGAAAAGCTGGGAGTTCTGCTGGAGCCAGCTTCCATCCACCTCCAGCTCATTCCTCCAGCCATCTTACCTTCCCCTTCTTGGTGAGGACCTGCTTATAATACAACCAGCCCTCTCTCCTAACGTCACTGAAGGTTGCATCCGAGAGGTCAGAGGTTGAGTGTCGCTTGGAAGGAGCGTCAGCATCTTCGGAAGTGCCCCAGCTATCCAAGGACTGCGGAGAGACGACACAGGGCAATTTAGGGTGGCTCCCACAGTGCCAGCATCTCAGAAACCCTGCGGACCACTTGCAACCACAAGGGCCTGGCATATGCCTGTGCTACGCTCTGCTGTGCTGTGTGGCCTCATGGACTTTGCTTACCCTCTCTGACCCATCTGTGTTGAGGTCATAAGACATATGTGATGGGGAAGCCAGAAAGGAGGAAAGGCTATGACCTGTAGGCCACATGCCTCACCACACTTAACTTTATAGACTTGAAGGAACTAAGGAAACAGAGGAAGTGATTGAGTCCACATGGAGTTACATAAACAGAGGAAGTGGGAACATCAACAAAGACAGAGTTAGTGGAGCAGGTAGTCATGTCCACAAGGAGCTAAACAGAGGAAGTGATAGTGTCAGCAGGACTCCAGCAATAGAGGTAACAGGTCAAGGGAGAGTTAAGTAAGCAGAGGACATGATAAGGAATAAGCCAGGTGACAGTATCATAAAGGTATTAAACGAACCGAAGATATCGAGGACTTGAAATCAATATGCCTTTTCCAACCCATCCATAATCAAAAAGATTTAAGGTCATTTCAGAACTGATTCTGTGTTGGGACTTCCCTCGTTGTCCAGTGGTTAAGATTCTGCTCTCCCAACGCAGGGGTCCTGAGTTTGATCCCTGGTCAGGGCACTAGATCCCGCATGCTGCAACTAAAGATCCTGCACGAAGCAACGAAGATCCCACACAAGGCAAAGAAGATCCCGCGGGCCACAACTAAGACCCGGCACAGCCAGGTCCTGAGGCTGGAAATTTCGGCCTCTCCATCACTCTCAACCCTGTGTGTCTCCCCCTTTCCAGGGTGTCCCCTGTTCCCTGAAGACACCATGCAAATACTGACCCAGTGCCTCCACAGTGCAGGCACTGTTTTAGGTATGCAGAGGGGTCAAACAGTGAATAAGAGGAATGAAATCCCTGCCCTCGTGGAGCTTACATTCTAGCTGGGGAAACAGGCAAGAAAGGAGATGGACGCACAAACTGTGTAACATGAGAAGTGCTAGGAGAAAAGCAGAGTGGTGAGGGGAGGCATGAAATATCAGGCATAAAGGCTGAAATTTCACAGAAGGCCTAAAAAAATCTAAAGAAGGTGAAAAAGTGAGTCATGTGGCATGGCCTTGGAAAGGGCCTTCTAGATGGGAGATGGGGGAGGGGCGGCTGGAAGGACAGTGCAAAGGCCTTGGGAAGGAAGGCTCACGGTGTCTTTAGGTGATGCCTGAGCCCACAGAAAGGGTGGGTCACCTGGCCAACACGAGGTGAGTGTGGGGACAGCCGAGGCCGGAAGGAGACGAGAGCCGGAGGGGCCCATTTCGGGTTGCAGGAGTCACAGGCCGGGTCCCTCTGCCAAGGCTGGGCTCCACACCTGAGGGGTGGGCCCCTGGGCCCCTCCCCAGACCTCCGACACCCTCACCCGCACACACATGCCACTCACCCCATCAGTGAAGAAGCTTCGGAGCATCCGCAGGCTGGGCACGCGGTTCGGCAGGCGCCTGGGGGGTGAGGACAGAGGATGAGGCCTCTGGGAGGCACAGCCAGGACGCCCCACAAGCCCCGAAGCTCAAAGGCCCTCCGGGGGGAAGCAGCCTGCCCTGGTGTGTAGACGGCCCCATGGCCAAGAGCCCCTCCGTAGCCCTCATCCTCACCGCAGAGCCCGGCCCTCGTCCCGGAAGGTGTTGAGCCCGTCGTCGCAGGACTTGGAGCGTTCGGTGGTGATGGCCAGCAGGTAGGAGGAGCGCCGGCCGGCCTTGATGCTGCCTGTGAAGCAGCCCACAGGGGCCCAGCATCAGCGGGGCAGCAGGCGGGGGCTTCCCCAGAGCCCTCCTGTCCGGGCAGGGCCAAGAGGGGGCTCTTCCCGTGGGTCCCCAGGAGGAGCAGAAGCCGGTCGGAAGAGGCCAGACATCAGGCAGCGGGCACCCCTGGGACCAGGCAGCAAGGGAGCGGGTGGGGCTGGGGTTGCGGGCAGCACTCACTGCAGTCCTGGGAGTAATGGCGGCCGAGGGCAAAGGTGAAGGTTGGGGAGGAGGGGCTGGTGCCCAGGACAGGGGCTGAGTTCATGGCGCTGGAGACCACAGCAGAAGCAGGGACGTGCTTGGCTTGGAGGTCAATGCTGGGGCTGGTGGGCTCATCTGCGAGAGCGGAGGGAGCGGTGGGTGAAGGTACCAGAAGGTTGAACCTGTCTACCCCCCGGCCCCAGCCTCCCATCTGGGCCGGGACCACATCCCCAAGACTCCAGAAGCCCTCCAGGGCCCTGCTGGCAACATGCCCACTGCCGAGGGAGCTGACCCACCATGGGTCACCTCCCACTGTGGTCATGCAGGCTCAGCCTCTGCCTCCTCCATCACACTGAGGGCACCCAGGAGTGGGGTCGAGCCACCCTTCTCAGTCCTGGCCGGGAGGCAGGCCTCTCTGAGGCCATGGCTGGTGTCTCCCCCATCAGACTGGGACCTTCCTGAGGATAAGGACCATCTCCCCCATCAGCTGGGGGCTCCGTGAAGGTGGCTGCCACGTCCCCCACCCCAGACTGGAAGTACCCTGAAACTAAAGACTTTACCTCCCGCCCTCAGACTGGGAGCTTACTGAGACAAGAGGCTGCGTCTGCCCTGTTAGACTGAAGGCTGGCTGGAGGGGCCAGGGCTGTGCCTCCTCTCCTGGCCGGGGCTGCTTCTCCGTCACTCCCATGGCTGCCCTAGGGTGAGCTCACCACTCTCAGCCCCAGTTACCATCTCTGGGCTCCTGCATCCCAGTCTTCCTCCCAAGCCCCTAGACCCAGCCCGCCTCATCCTGCTCCCTCCACGAGTGCCTCTTATTCAGCCGAAACCTTTTCCTGCCTGGCTCCCTCTCTTTCCCAATACGGAGGTGAAGCTCCACCCTCCAGCAAGGCCAGAAACCTGGGAATCACTGACCCCTCCACTGTCTTGCCTCTCCCTTACCTAACGTCTATTCTAAAGGCGGCATATGGGGCTTCCCTGGTGGCGCAGTGGTTGAGAGTCCGCCTGCCGATGCAGGGGACGCCGGTTCGTGCCCCAGTCCGGGAAGATCCCACATGCCGCGGAGCGGCTGGGCCCGTGAGCCATGGCCGCTGAGCCTGCGCGTCCGGAGCCTGTGCTCCGCAACGGGAGAGGCCACAAGAGTGAGAGGTCTGCGTACCGCAAAAAAAAAAAAAAAAAAAAAAGGCGGCCAATGTTCAGTATTCCTTCTGCTCTCAGAATAAAATCCCAACTCCCCAGTGACTGACAAGGCCCCTCCAGACCTGTTCCGATGACCTGGAAGGGCATCCTACCTCTCACTTCAGGGTCTTTGCATATTCTAGTTTCTCTCCCTCAACATTCTTACCCTGACTAACTCCTTCAAGTCTTAGCCTAAATTTCCTTTCTCCAAGATTCTCTCCTTGGCCACCATGCCCCGGTCTAGCCCTTCTCTGCCTCCTAGAGCTCCCTGTACTCCTATCACACACCCATTCAACTGGATCGTTCTTGTCTGATCATCTGTTCCCGTGGTTGGATCACACACGCCAGGACAGCACGGAGCCTAGCACAGTGCCTGACACAAATATGCGTTGGATGGATGGAGGGAGGGAGGGTGGATGGAAAAGAGTGAAAGGAACAAAGGAAGGATAGAAAAAGAAAGAAAGGATGGAAGGACAGGTGAAAGGAAGGAAAAATGGAAGAATGGAAGGAAGGAGGGACGGAAGGAGAAGGCAGGGAGGGAGGGGGGAGGGGGAAGTAAAGGTGGATGGAAAGAAGGCTGGAAGGGTCAATGAATGGGAGGAGGGATGACGGGATGACGGAAGGGAGACAGAAGGATGGAGGGAGGAATGCAAGAATGGATAGCTGGATGGACAGACAGATGGACGGACACAGAAACGGGTTGATCTCATCAGTACCCAACCCAGAGTTTTGCCCATGGCGCCAGGTGGGTAAAGTACAACAGGGCACAGAAAACCAAGTCTCCCAAGACAGCCACCTGCACCATCACTCACCGATGAAGGGAATGGAAGCCAGAGAGTCGTCAGTAGTGGCCAAAGGGGCCACCTTTCTGCCCAGGCGTTCCCCTCGCCCACTGGCCTCTGGCTCTGGGGACTCGTCACCAAACCCAAGGTTCATCTGTCTGGAAGGGGGCAGCTGGACCTTGCGGCCCGTTGGAGGCTTCTGCCTCAGGACCACTTCGTCACGGCGATCCTCGGCGGGAGGCTCCGAGGCCCTGGCGCTGGGTTCTGGTCGGACAACTCTTGGTGGTTCAGAGGCCTCCGGTGGGAATGGTGCAGGGGACTGGGCCAAGTTGAAGGTGGGCAGCCCCCCAAAGGGCGAGTCCCGGAAGGAGAGAGCATGCAGAAGGCCAGTCCGGCGCTGGAATGATGGACTATAGCTCCGGTATCCAATATACCCAGTGTCATCCAGGCCCTGCAGGCCAGGCGGGGGTGGGGCCTGGGGCCCGGGCAGGTCCCTGGGTGGGCAGGAAGGGGTGCGGGCAGACGGACGCTGGGAAGCCCAGCCACAGCGCTCGAAGCGGGGTGACACCAGTGCCCCTGGCCCAAGCGCCTCGGCTGAGTGGGTGGCCCGGCTCAGGTAGTCGTCTGAGCGAGCGCGGTGCCAGCCCTCCTGGCCCAGCTGGCTCAAGGCACCCTGGGAGGTGGAGCAGGGCCACGGGCGGTGGGCAGTCACATCCTCCAGCCGGTCCTGGGAGGCACTGCGGGCCCGGGGAGCCATGGCGGGGCACCGTCTCTCCCCCGCCCTGCGGGGTACTTGGTTCGACAGCCAGTGTGACAAGGCCTGCTGGCACTCCAGTCTGCTGGGGGGCACCCGGCTGCCAGGCTCCGGGAAGGCACGAAGCGTCCGGGGCTCCGAGGGGAGGCGGGGGAAGGCACCAGGGCTGGGGCGGGGCTGGCTCATCCCCAAGGAAGGGTTGTCGGGATGGGAGCGGGCAGTAGACGGGATGCGGGGCCCCGGGTCACTCCAGGCAGCAGGACTCCGGGGGTCACTGGGCAGTGCTGAGATCGGCTCAGGCACCATAGTGGCCCAGGTAGAGACCCGGGCCGGCGGGGCGTAGGTCTTTCGGGGGTAGCAGATCGGAGGTGGCTCTGGGATGCTCCGGGCCTCTCCAGAATACGGCTCGTTCCCCTTCAGGTAGGCGTCCTGGGAGTAGGCCTGGCCAGGGACACAGAGGCAGGTAAGCAGGTCTGAACAGGCCTCACAGGGGAAGGCTACAGCAGCCCCTGGAGGTCAAGGTCTCCAGAGAAGGGGACTGAAGGGAGGGGACCAAGCAGGGGGAGTCCTGAGTGGGTGGGGGTGAGAGGGCATGCTCCAAAGAGAGTCAGGGGGAGGACAAAGAAATAAGAGGCCTCTGAGAGTCTTACACACACACACACACACACACACACACACACACACACACACACTCACTTGAGAAAGAGCCAGGATTTTTCTAAGACTTATGACAAGGGCTGCCTTTAGCCACAAACATTCCAACATCTGTTTTCTGGGGTCCTCCCCCGATGCCGGCCTCAGCTGCCTCCCTGCTTTCTTATGTCCAATGGTGCCCACAGACCCTCGGATGGAGCTGGGAAACCCTACCAGAGACCAGTCAAGGTGGCAGATGATAGGGGAGGAAGCGGCCTAAGGGGTGTGTCCAGGGTGGGGTAGGCTGGGGGTGGGCAGGGGCTGGGAGAGCCCAGCTGTCCCTCCATCCCCTGGATGGGACGCTGAGGGCCTGGCTCCCGGGCCACTGGGGTGAGGAGGAAGTTGCTTCCCTGGGCCAGGCTTGGGGGAGGGGCCAGACTGGCTAAGGGGCCTTGGGCCACCTTCTGGCACCCCAGGCCTGGAACTTGGCGCTGGGAGCTGAGGCTGACGCTGCATTGCTGAGGAGTGACAGGGCCGGGGGCCGGCGCCCAGGCCCAGCCAAAAAAAAGGAGGCGGCCCCCAGGGACAGCAGCCTTGTGGCCCTGGCCTAGCCTGGCCCATGATGGGCTGCCCGGGGGCCTATCTCAGGGTGAAGTATCAAAGAGAGAGAGTGAAACCAAACACACACACACACACACACACACACACACATCACAAGGAGACACAGGAAAATACACACCCAGAGACACACTCACACACACAGAGAGAAACACAATGAGACATACACACAGACAAATAACTACACCTCCAGTCCCAGGCACACACATCATGTGATGAGGACGAGCTAAACCACACCCCTGTACTCAGCCCCCTTCGGACCCACACGCCAGCCGGACGGCTGGCCGGGGACACTCACATACCTCTCCCTCCTGCCATCCTGCCGGCTCCCTGGACTCCCCACATCACGGGAGTGGCGGCAGCATCCCGGCCCGCCTCCACCCTCACCCCACCCCCCGCTAAACCCCACTGACCACTGTGCCGGCCCTGGCCTCCGTCCCCCGAGTCTGCCCTCCCCGCGGCTGCCCTCGGGCCCCCACCGGCTCTCTCGCTGGCTGGCGGGAGGAGAAGGGAGGGGAGGATGGGTGTGGAGGGGCCTCGCCGCGTCGGCGGTGGCGTCAGCGGCTGCCGCGGCCCCATTGGCCTCCAGCCTTGGCTCCCAACCACAGGAATGCCTGGGCCCCACCCTCTGGCCAGCCAGGGAGAGGGGGGCCAACAGAGGCCCCCAGATGCTGACATCTGGGGCTGCCTGCCCACCGGAGCCTGGCAGCAGAGCTCAAGGCTGCTGCCCCACCCTGCCCCTCTCCGGCTGGAGAGAGCAACGCCCCAGTTCCCGCCCTGTCACACCCCACCCCGCCCCCCTCCGGCTGGAGAGAGCAACGCCCCAGGTCCCGCCCTGTCACACCCCACCCCACCCCAGCACACCGCCCTCAGCCTGGGGAAGGGCTTACCGGCAGGGCCCTGGAGACTTGGGGAGAGCCGCCCACCCCTCTGGGTCCCCAACCCTGCCTCCCCCTCCCCAGGAAGGGCAAAGGGGACAATTGAGGTCACGGGCTGGAGGTTCCCAGAGGGGCATGGGGCCAAGTATGGCATTGTGATTACAGTGATTGTGAGAGCACGTCCAGGGCAGAAGCCAGCACGGCAGCTCCCAGGACCTCCCAGGACCTCCCAGGCTTGGCCCTCGGCCACCTCCGTGGGGGCAGTGACCTCGGGGGCAAGCAAGTTGGCATCTGGCTGGCACCCATGAGACCAGGAAACTGGGCACTGGGCAGAGAGGACTGCTCTGGACTCGGGGTCAGAGCTGGGGGCGAAACAGAGAGAGGCAGCATGTGTGTGTGAGTGTGCGTGTGTGACGCGCACGGAGCGCGTGGCATAAATGGGTACACGTGTGAGTGCGGGGTCCGCCGCGTGCAGCGTCTGTGGTACCTGCTCTGTGAGTGGTGGGTGAATGCCGAGTGCTAGCTGTGAAGGAAGGGGCATCTGCACTTGCATAGTGATTGTGGAAGTCCGGGTTGATGTGACGCCGGTGAGCGCACGCGCCTGTGCTGCGATGGAGCAGGCTGCGATGTCTGTGGGCGTACGTGTTGTGACAACAGCAAACATCTGTGATGTCGTAAGTGTTCATGTTGAGGTGGTGAGAAGTCCAGGTGTACGTGGTGGGGCACACTGCGGTGTTGTGTTGTGGGGATCTGAAATGCTGAGGAGTGTGTGGTGCACTGTGATGTTTGTGGTCGTGGGTGTGGGGTAGTGGGTGCCTGTGTGTAGCACTGAGGGGTGGTGTGTATCGTGGTAAGTGCCTGCTATGGTGTGTCTGGCAGGTGGTGTGCGTTATCACATACTGCAGTGTACGGTGTGGTAGTTGAAGGGTGGGCTTGTGCGCGGCTGTGTACCTAGTGTTCTCTGCTTATGTATTGAGTGGTCCACGGTATGCTGTGTGAGGGGGAGCACTCGACAGTGGGGTACTGTGTGCGTGTGTGTGGACACATCTATAAGAGACATGCTCACTCGAAGCCAGGCAGGGAGGGGTGCGGGTAACAGGTGTCTCACGGGAGCCACAGGAACGTGCCAGTCTGGCAGGGCCCGCTGGGCCACGCTCCTTCCAGACACCCTGGCAGGAATCCTGCCGGCCCAGGCCAGCGTCTCCCCCTCCCCCAGCACAGCCCCGATCGAAGCAACCGGAAGCCCCAGCCCGGGGACGGGCCTGGCATCCCCAGTTGGGCAATGCCGGGCTGGTGCTGCCCCCACACTCACTCCTCCGCCTCCCAGAGGGCCCGATGCAGGAGGGAGGCCCAAGGAGAAGGGCTGCATCCTGCCCCAGCACCCAGGGTCCTCCACCTCAGATAGCAGGGCAGGACTCACCAGCTGGAGGATGTCCTCGTCCTTGGGCATGATGGAGAGCTCCAGAGTGTCATCGCTACAGAGACAGGGCAGGGGGTCAGGCCAGGTTGAGGCAACAGGGTCTGGGAGAACAGGGATCCTGGTCGCCAGGGCACCACCAGGGCCAAGGGGGGGGGGTGAGTAGGGACCTGTGAGTGGGCTGGGGGCTCTCGTGGGAGAAGGGAGGCAGGGGCGCTCACCTATTCTGGATCAGAGCTATGACCTGGGAGTAGGTCTTCCCGATGACGCTCTCCCCATTCACCTTCACCAGCCGGTCTCCTGGGGACCAGGGACAGGGCCACAGGTGAGCAGGCCAAAGGGTGTCAATGGCCCTACCTGAAAACCCCTGTACCATGTATGGATGACAGTGGGGGACAGGAGCCTCCCCAACACCTGGATCCCAAAATTCCATCCTAACCAGAGGGTAGGGAGAAGAGAACCAGAGCTGTGCGATGAGCCAGGTAACCGGGACAGCTCACCTGTTCGAAGCCCCGCCCTATGGGCAGGGCCATCATCCTTCACATTCTTGACAAAGATGGTGTCCATGGGCTCCAGGCGGTGCCGGGGGGAGGGTCCTGGTGAGCATCAGCCAGGTTAGCTGGGGGTGGCTGCTGAAGGTCACACCCATGCACAGCTACACACACAGGGGACACACACTCAGAGAGTGATCACACTCACACGGACACAAACACAGACCCACACATCCACAGGGACACGGATGCACAGGGTCTGACAAGACAACACACTGCTGGGAAAATGAAAACACACGGAGTCACTCCTTAAATGGCTCCTGCGTCCCAGCGCTGTGCTAGAAAGTAGACTACAAAGGATGGACAGACATGGCCCTTGCCCTTCCCGAGCTCACGGTCTAGAGGGGCAGACAGACAGACATGTGCACACACACACACACACACACACACACACACACACACACATCACAAGACAAAGGAAGGGTGCCATGAAAGTCCTGAAGATACACAGCAGGGAGGAAAACCCACACGCATAGAGAGTGTCCACGCCCAGACCCAAGGAGAGCCAAGCAAGACCCTGAGGCTCACAGAGACCCAGCACCTGAACCTCCCACCCCACTCCCTTCCCCAGGGTCAGGGGACTCCAAGCAGAGGCCTAAGGATCCGGGGCCTGGCACTCGGCCCTCCATGACATCACGTTACACCCCAGCAGTACTCCTCTGCTGCTAACTGCTAACTGTTAACTGTCTCCACCAGAGAAACGGGCCTGCTCTAGGTCAGCTGGCTCCTCCCCTATCACAGGCCTCTACAATGGGGATTCAGGAAGACAGTGGCCCCATGGTTGCCCAGCAAAGGCCCCATTGGTAGAGAAGGAAGTCAGTCTGTTCAAGGGGTTCTGCGTTGAACACCCCGGGAAGCCTGGGTTCCAGTAAGGAGCCGTTTGGGAGAGCAAGGGTGACAGCCAGGGGAGTTAGGCTCACATGTGAAAAGAGAAAGACCTCGGGGCCCCCGTTATGCCCCGAGAACCCCAGTGTCTCTATCCCCAAGGACGGCCCTTGATCAGCGGCACACTACCTCCCTCCCCGAGGGCCCTGCAGGCCCTGCCTCTGCCTCCGTCTAGGCTGGGAGTAACTCCAGGGCAGGGGCCAGGGCTTGGAAACCTATCTGCTCCCAGAACGCCACTCCCAGCGTGCAATGGACAGGCCCAGAGGAAGAAAACTGCGAGAAAGGAAAGGGAGGACAGAGAGAGTGAGCAAAGGTTTCGAGCGGACACACAGGGAAGAGCCGAGACAGGGGCATCGGTCAAGGGTGGGGGGCGCAGCAGAATCCAGGCTGACCTGGGGGGGGAGGGAGAGACACAGAAGCGGGAGAGGACCAGTCCCAGCTGAGCCCCAGCCCCTGGAGCCCAGTCCCCTGTCACTGCTCACCTCCTCCTCGGCCTCCATTCTCTTCCTCCTGCAGGGAACAGAGGTGGGTGTGGGCCCTCGGCAGCACAGAGGGAGGCCCAGCTCCACCTGGGAGGGCCCCTTCAAGCTCCCCCACCCAGCAGCCTCCCCTCTTATCATCTTTCAACTAGCCCAACAGCCAGAGGGGGTGGGAGGGGTGCCCACGGAGAGGTCAAGTCCCAGGCACTGTCCCCCGGTAACAGGAGCCCTCTCTCAACGCCTGCCGATCCTACTGCATCAGCATCTCAGCCGTCCGAAAGGCCCCAATCCAGTGGGGGACCCACGACCCCTTCCCCTGGGGAGCTCGAAGCCCCATGGATGAGGGGCCAAACACACTCACACACAGACAGGACCCAGGCAGACACAGATAAGCAGGCATGACAAGTGCAAACAGAGGCTATCAGCTCTTAGAGAATGGCAGGGAAGCCCTGATTAGAGCCCCTCTGGGAGGGTTTTTTTTTTTTTTTTTTTTTTTTTTTTTTTTTTTTTTTGCCGTACGCGGGCCTCTCACTGTTGTGGCCTCTCCCGTTGCGGAGCACAGGCTCCGGACGCGCAGGCTCAGCGGCCACGGCTCACGGGCCCAGCCGCTCCGCGGCACGTACGATCCTCCCGGACCGGGGCACGAACCCGCGTCCCCTGCATCGGCAGGCGGACTCTCAACCGCTGCGCCACCAGGGAGGCCCTGGGAGGGGGTTTTAAGGCAAGTTTGAGGCCGGCTGGGAGAAGGCATTCTGGGTGAGGTGAGTGGAGTATGCTGGCACTTGGTGGCAGAAACAGGACTGGATCAACTGACGTGAAGCAGAGGCGTGTCAACACCAGCAAGTGACAGGAGTCAGACTAAAGCCTTCAGCTTTGAAAGGAGAGAAAGAGGGAGCCAGGGAAGGTTCTTGAGTGGGAGAGAGTAGATGTGAAAATACTTCTGGCATCTAGGTGCAGGGCTAAGAAATGGAGTCGAGGAGACCCACTGGGGAGGCCTCTGGGGTCATCCTGCTGAGTGAGGGGGTGGGGCAGGGCACTGCATCTGGGGAGGAATCAGGAACCAGGGCAAGAAGAAGTCAGAGAGACAGGCCAGCAGGATGTGGCATCTTCGAGTTGGACAGGACCTTTGGGGTCATCTTGTCTAATCCTCTCTACAGATCATCCATTTTACAGATGACAGGGTGTGACTTGTCCAGGGCCACCCAGAGACAATAGAGGAGCCAGTGCTGGAACCCAGGACTCTTGGGCACCCCAGCCAGGACAGGAAGGCTGCTGGGCTCTGCTGGAGAGCAGCCCCTCTGGCCCTGCCCTCCCGTGTGGGGAGTGTGCCCGCTGATGTGAGCTGCCAGCACAGTGAGTGGGTCGCAGAGGCAGATGGGTGCATGGAGACCGGTGAGCTCCCTGGGGGCTCCCAGCCCTGGGCATGTTCTGGAAAGGGATGGAGCCCGTCCCTGGCTTGCCCTGCCCCAGGGTCTTCCAGTCCCCCATGTGAGCGAGGTCTCTCTGAGACAGGTCCACCGCCCAGTCTAGACCACTCAGGCTGTGTCTGCAGGGTCACCCTCAGCAGGGTTCCCTGAGAGAAGGTGGAAGGGCCAGGAAGGAGGGACATTCTGGAGAAGGAGGGAAGGAAGGACCGGAGGGAGGTTCCAGGGAACTCGGAGGTTGGTGTCCTCGGGCATAAGGGGTGAGGCAGTGCCCCTCCCCCACACCATCAGCCCCCACTTATAGCCAGTGCGAAGAGTTTATGCAGGGACCCCAGACTCAGACACAGGTGTGAGAGCTGCACAGCGACATGTACACATGAAGCGTATACAGACACGTGTCTAGATATACACGCATGCACGTACACGACTAGCATACCATGCACGCACGTGTGCATACAGAGAGACACGTGCAGGCACACAGACACAGGCAGAGAAATCCAATGCCTTGGTTCTCTGGCAGGTGGGACTAAGCTCCCCAAGGGAGAGCCCCCCAGCAGCTGTGCAGGCCGGTCCCAGCCCTGGGGTAGGGGAGAAACAGGTTCACAGACTCCAGAATAAATCTTTCTCCCCTCCTGCTGGGAGAGAGGTGGGGGAAGGGAGCTGGCCCCTCCTTGGGAGCCCTGGTTCCTGCCTAGGCCCCCCTCATGTCTTCCTGTCAGGGACCCCCTCCCCCAGCCCACACCATGGCTTAGGCCGAGTAGCCCCGGTTCCTGGACTCAGAGAACTTGACGTTCATATTAGGGTTGGAAGGGCCCTCAGGAATCAAATAGATCAATGCCCTCAAGGAGATGGCAGGAGAAATGGGGCCCAGAGAGGGTGAGACCACCCAAGATCCACAGTGAGTTAGGAGTTGTACCAGGACTGGAACCCAGGTCTCCCGCCCAGCCCAGGGCTCTTTCCAGGCCCAAATCTGAGGCCAGCATGGGCCTGGGGCGCTCTGGGAGGGGGTCCCGGAGGTGTGTGAGGACAGACTCCCGGAGAGCTCAGGCTAGGGAGAGGCAACTAACCCAGCTCAGAAGCGGCCAGTGGACAAGGGGTCCCCGGAAGCCCATATCTCTGAGAAGCTGTTCATCTTCCAGAGGCTGAGTCGGTGGGGGGCCAACCCGGCTCCCTCACCTCTAGCTCCTCGCCCCGAGCCAGCCACGGCCCCTTCTCCTGAGAAGACTGAGCCCGGAGCGGGTGGGGGCTTGTCTACGGTCACCCCACACAAATGACCCAGCCAGGGCTGCCCCTGCCTCTCGGTGACCCTCTTCTCCAGGCCACAGAAGCAGCAGGGAGGGGACAGCACAAAGGAATTCCCCCTGAAAGCTCCCTCAGGCCAGGCCAGCAGGGGCACAGGACGTGTACCTTCAGGCTACAGTGCACAGCGGACTCAGGCGGGTACACGATGAAGTGGCGCAGGGTGAAGCCAAAGCCGTCCTGGAGGCTTTTGTGCAGCAGCAGTGTCCTCGGGCCCTGCCAGGGGAGGGGGCGCCCGGGAAAGCACCCATCTCTTGGGCCCAGTGGCAGCTGTGGGAGCACAGGGAGAAGGGTGAGACGCCAGTCTGCACACTGCCTCCTGCAGCCCAGAGGACCTGGGGGGCTGCCAGTTGCATGGACCCTCTTGTGCCCTGACCGACGCCCTGCTCTCCCCTTCCTCCTTCCCTTCCCCCCTCATCAGCCCAACAGTTTCTTTCTTTCCTCAATTCCCTCACAACACCTTTGTGTCCAGGGAAATAACAGTGTGGCGAGCCAGGTGTCCATTCAGTTCCGTTCGGCCAATGTTCACTGACTCTGGACACACAGCCTTCCTGCCTGGGAAGTGCCTGATGCTGTCTGAGCTCATTCCCGCCTGCTGCCCAATCTCACACATGCACACACACACACATATGCAGACACAGACCCATCCATACACACTCACGCAGACAGGACACATCACAAACACCCAGACAAGCACACTCAGGTGCAAAAGTGCACAGATACACCGACGAACACATACACGCCCACTCAGGTAGACACACGCACACGGCACACACAGGCGCAGAGACTGGCACACACGTGCGTCCTTCAGTAGCAGCAGCAGGAACAGGTGGGGACTTACGAGCCGCAAGGGAGTGGACTGAACGTCCGAGAGTCCACTGAAGGAAGTGAGTGGAGAACCGGGTGGGGGGCGAGGAGGGGAGACACTCTGCCGCCCTCTGGCCGCCGCACCGGAATACTTGGGACTCCCCAAGATGACAGGGCAGAGGGTGTCTGAAGACAAGGGTTTGGGGGGCACATGGGTCTGTTTCTGAGGCAAGAGGGAGAAGAGGAGGATAGTGCCTGAGAGGGGGCTCCCTTCAGGTGCCCTGCTCGGACACAGAGAGGGAAAGTGGGTGACAGGAGGGTGTCAGAGAGATGGGTACACAGGGAGGCAGATGGCAGACTGGAGGACATGGGAGTCACGGACAGGCTGCCTAGTGAAAAGCCAGCAGGGCTCCCTCGGGGGGCTCTTTAACCCCTGATCTCGGGCAGCCTCACCTACCTGGTGCCCCTAACCCAAACCCCTCAAAGGGCAAGAAGCCCCTCCCCCACCCCCAACAGTCCTCACCCACTCATTCCTCCTTGGCACCAGGCAGGAGCCTTCAGCTGTGGGAAGACAGGTGCGGCTGGGTGCAGAGGGAGGAAGCCCATTGGTTTCGGGGTGAGGGGCTCCCACTTCACTACGAAGTTCCCCTGGCTTCCCCAGCTCGAATCCGCCACTCAGATGTACTGATACTGAGAAGTCCCTGCATGCATGCATCCATCCGCCCTCCTGTTCACACATCCGGCAGGAGCAGGTCCTGTGCCCAGCCCTAAGCTAGGGATTTCTGCGTGGGGTGGGAGGCTGGGCTGCATGGGGCGGGAGGTTTGGGGAGGGGATATCCTCAAATCTCAGAAGATTAAAGAAAAACGTAACAGAGGCAACAGGCTTACTTAGTACAGTCCCAGAGGACATAGCCAGGTGGAAGATACGAGGAGGCCTAGTGAAGCTTTGGGCCAGGGACACCATTCTATAATCACCATACATCTGTAAAGCTACCCAGATGAGACTGTGAGTTCTCTGTCCTCACAAGGGTCCAAGCAAAAGCTGGACAACCCCCATCCAGGAGGCCTTAGGAAGACTTAGCTGGGATTCTGGCATCGGGCAGGAGGTCCAGTGATGGCCCCTCAGCTCCTTCCACTTGTGGCTATAGTCTGGACTCTCCCACTGAGCTCCACACCCCCATGGGGGTCTGAGGAGGCCAGAGGAGAAAATTCTCTGGGAATTCTGTTGAGGTCTGAAATCCCCTGGATTTCCTGTCTCCACAGACCTGGCAAGGAACTGACCAGGGAGGGAAGAGGGCCTCAGGGGACGCTCCACTGCCCCCTCCTACCAAAACCCCTGCTCTTCTCCAGTGTGGGGTGCCTCCCCTGCATGCCCTCCACCCAGGCTCTGGGCTGAGGCTGTTCAGAGGGCCTATTGTTTTGCTGGTGTCCTGGATTAAGGTTTAAGCCACCAGCTGCCCCAGTGACGAGAAGTGGCTGGGACAGGTCCCCGCACGTCCCCCACCTTTCCCCCAGCACACATCCTGACTGGAGCTGCCAGCTGCCTGGGGGTGCCACTTCCGGGGGCGGTTGGGGGGGGTTGGAGGAGGGGCCCGTAATCCAGGGCAGTGGGCATGCCTTTCTCTCTCAGGTCCTCTCCTCACCCAGGCACCACTGGTGGCCCCTCCCTTAGCTCTACCTCTCCCTTTCCTCTTTTCCTTCCTTCCAGTGCTCCTTCCCCCATCCCTGCCAACGAGGTTCCTGAGAATGTCCGTGTGGTAATCCCCCGCCACAGCTACCACACCCTGCCTGACAAGGAGACACTGAGGCCCCCATCAGTGGCCAGACTTCGCCGCTCTCCTGTGGGAAGTTCTTCCTTAGGTTTAACCTCAGTCCTTCATTCTATTATGCATGCATGTTTCCTCTCCTCTCCTCTCCTCCAGTCTGGGACAATACTGGGTCTTGCTCTCATCTTGAGGGGGAGGGAAGTGACAGATGCAGAAACAGAGAAGGGAGCAGCAATGGAAGGTGATGAGATTGGGAAGAGGTACAGTTCACACACATCCCCAACTCTGCTGTCTGAGGTAGGCACAGAGACAAGGGGAAGGAGAGCGAGAGGCTCAGAAGACATAGGGAAATCACTGATGAATGCTCCCAGGCCCAGATCTATTTCCAAACGCTCCCACTCTCATGTCAGGAAAGAAAGAGACATCCAGAAATACAGCTGATGGTGGGAGAAGGGCAGGTGACCCCAGGGCCACAAATTAGACAGAACTGGACACGTGGTGGGTTGGCAACACCAGGAACTAGAACCCAGGAGTCCTGCTCCTCCCCTCCCCCAGGAGCATAAAGAGGTCGTTGCAGGGAGCACAGCTTTCACGCTGGGCATGGCGCCCACTGTGACTCACGCCCTACCAGCCTGGTCGATCCCGGACATCAGAAACGCTGTCCCCACCCCCCTCTCCAGCCCTGTCAGTCCTCACCCTAAGATCACTCATTCCCTGCTGGGGCCCATTCGCCACCTCAGCCTCCTTGGCTCGCTTGAAAACCCTTGAGTGTCTCTGCGCCCAGGTCCCCTACCAGGGAGACGGCAGAGTGATGCCCCTCCTGCTTCATTAGGGTACCCCTGCATGGTTCTGACTCAGGGTCACTGCCAGCCCAAACTCTGCAGGATTCCATGTCCTGGCATCTCTTCAAACAACCCTGGTCCCTTCCATCCTTCCACTGCCTATAAATCAAGAGGCTTGAGCCCACTGGAGGCCACCAGCAGACTGAGGGTTGTGATCTGGCACCCCTGGAAAAGCTCTCAGCCACGAGCCTGCCGCCCTCACCTGCATCTCTCCAGCTTCTCACTCACTCCCCACTCCGGGGGCGGGGGTGATCGGTTCCCAAGCGCAGGGCGCACACAGCTCAAGGAACGCAGGGAATTGGTGGCCCGGTCCCACCCACCGGGGCGAGGCCTGTCCGGACCCCTACCCCTGCCTCCGACCGACCCCGTTGGCCCCCGAGGCGCTCACCCTGGCCGGGCGCTGCCCGGGCGCGCGGCGGTCGCTGTGGCTGAGGCAGGGCAGCCAGAGGCAGCGCGGCTCCGGGGCGCTGCAGTCCACGCCGACGGCGCGCTCCCAGCGCCAGCCCCCGGCCCCCGCGCGCTCCACGCGCCACACCGCGCTGCCCACGAGCGCCGCGGCCGGCGGGGGGCCCCGGGCCCGGCCGCCGCCCCGGCCCCAGCGCGCCGTGTGCCCGGCTTCCGGAGAATGGCGCGCTGCGCGGGGGCCGGCGGCCGCTCCTCGGCGCCCGGCGGGCGGCGTCCTCGGCCCCCCGGGCGGCGGCGGCGGCGGGCGGGCCCCGGGGGTCCCCGCCCGCCCCCCGGAGCCACGGGCCCGGAGCCCTGGGGCCCCCAGGGGACGGACGGCCCGCGCGGACGGCAGCAGGACGGCTGCAGCAGCTCCGCGCCTCCTGGCCGAGAGCGCCTGAGCCCGGACACGCCGGCGAGTCTCGCAGGGCAGACGCCTCCCCCTCCGGGGCGGCCCCTGTGCGCGGCCGCCCCATCCCACACACTCACACTCCCCACACACGAGAGGCCCTGCACAGCGCCCACGCAGTCTCACACACACACACACACACACACACACACACACACACACACACACACACACACCACTCACATAAAAACTTACTGTACCTGCCCGCGCAGTCTTACACTCCTTTCAGACCAAAGCTCAACCAGCTGCCTGCGCCCCAGAGAAATACATATTCCCACGCGTACATATGTAAACACACACCCAACCCACCTTTACAGACCCGCACCACACACACATCTAGATACCCCACACCCTGCCCCCCCCACACACAGTCACTCACTCCCCCTGTCCACATACATACCCTACACAAACACATTATTCCCTTCATATACACATTGCACGTGGACATCCTTCTGTATGCACACACACTTTGGACACCCTCCCATGGGTACAATGGCCCACACACCACACAGAGACACATTTGCAAGCATACCCACTGTGCCCCTGAAAGCACACCAGGCCCCCACCTGCCCACCCGTACATTCCACACACACCCCACAGAGAGACCCACAAACCCCATGAAGGCACACACCTAGAACACGTGCACACACTACCCAGCACACCCACTCCATGCATTGCTGCCGTGCCCCCTCAGGTCTCACACACACACACACACACACACACACACACACACACACACACACAGAGCCCTGCTCAGAGAGCAGTGCTCTCTCATAGTCACCCCACCTCAGAGTCACGTTATACCCTTCCCACCACCACCTGTGGGAGCGTGTGACAGACCCTTTTCCCCAGGACCCCCTGCCCATTATGCTCTACCCAGAGGGGCCACCACAAGCCCACAATGGGCTCCAAGCTGGCCCCCACCTCACCCGTAGCATGTGAGTCAGACAGGAAGCCCCAGTCGATGGCAGACCCTGCCCTCCGCCCCTTCCTGGCTCTCTCTCTTCCCAGGCCCCTTTCCGGGTGGGGCCGACAGAGGCCTTGACTAGTAGACATGTCATGGCCACCCCCATTTCTATCCCACTTGACTGTTCACCGTGTGCTCCCCCCCCGCACAGCCACTGCCCTGACCCAGTTTTCAGAAAACAACAGAAGCCCAAGAGCACCCAGCTCGCTAGGGCAGCACTGGGACTCCAAGTCCGGAGACCCTCATTCCAACTTTGGATCTTATACCTAAATTCTAGCCAGCATCTAGGTAAGGGAGGCCGGCAGCAGAGGGGAACAGATCCAGCCCAACCCTGCTCCCAAATCTAGGAGTCGGGGGAGGAAGAGTCATGGGGTTGGGCCCTTGTGGGGGAAAAGCCACCAGAAGGGAGAACCAGGCAGAAGCGTCATCTCCTCCTTCCCTCCCTCATCCCATCACCTGCTGTCCACAGCAAGGACAGGCCAGGATGGAGGATCCTGTGGGAGGAGGTAGAGGAGAGAGAAAGAGGGGCACACAGAGGAGGGGAAACCAAGGGGAGAAGGAAGAGAAATAGAGGACCATGGGGGTGGGCAGGAGCCGGGGTGGCGGGGGGAGGAAGGGTGAGGGTGAGGCGTGTGGGGGCCAGGGAGCGGTTTTGTTCTCCTGTTTCCTGTTTGCCGCTTGCTGGGCCCCCTGTGCAGGAGCTGGACCCCCACCCCCACCCTGGCGGAAGCCGGAAGGGAAGAGCGAGGCCGCCACCAGCGCTGAGTCAGGAGGGTTTGGGACAGAGTGGGAAAGGACCGCGGTCAGGGGGAGCAGGACTCCTGGCATCTCCGTAAGCACCTCCCCTGCCCCCATCACTAGGAAACCAAGGCTTCTGGGTCAGGATCATTCCTGCCCTTGTCATGCCCTCCAAAGGCCAGGGCCTCAGACCAGCTGGAAGCACCACCGAGATGTCCTCGGCCATGTCAGACTCTGCCGCCCCAAATGGAGGGCAATGACCACAGGGATGTCCTGACTCAGAGTCTGACCTGCTTTCCCAGCAGGCAGCCAGTTAGTCCCCCCAGCTGCCTAACTTCCTTTCCTCTTGCTGCAAGTCCAGTCCCTGGTTGTGAGGAAATAAGACTCACTCTCCCCTCTTATGCCCCATGGAGCCTCTCATGGCCAACAGGTGCTGCTGTGTATCTGGATCAAGAATCAACCTCCCTGGGGCTTCCCTGATGGCGCAGTGGTTAAGAATCTGCCTGCCAATGCAGGGGACACAGGTTCGAGCCCTGGTCAGGGAAGATCCCACATGCCACAGAGCAATTAAGCCCGTGCGCCACAGCTACTGAAGCCTGTGCACCTAGAGCCCATGCTCCGCAACAAGAGAAGCCACCGGAATGTGAAGACCGCGCACCTCAACGAAGAGTAGTCCCTGCTCACTGCAACTAGAGAAACTAGTGCAGCAAAAATAAAATAAATTCTTTTTTTTTTTTTTAAGAATCGACTCCCCCCCACCCCGCCCTCGAAACTGCTAAGGGTTCTGAAGGCTGGTTCTGAGGGCTGCAGGGAGAGGTGAGGTGGAGAAGCAGCACTGGGTTTCTGTGTTCAGGGCAGCAGAGACCTGGGAAATGATAAGCCATCTATGATGCCCATCTCCTGCCCTCTAATCTGGCAGGGGCAACAAGGCCCCCAGAAGGAGGTAACAGCCTCCTCCAACACAAACCCACACCTTCCCCACCCCACCCACTCCACCCCAGCTTCCTCCACAGGCATGTCAGGAGCACGGTACACACCACAGGGCCTAGAAACTTACACATAGTTTGAATAAATGATCTTCCAGGCCTGGGGAGCCTCTCGGCCCCCTCCCCCATTTCCTTTGGGAAAGGAATGTGGGGTGGGCCCCAGAGTGTAGTGGGGGAGGGGGCCAAGGGCTGGGAAATACCAGGCGTAGCTGAGATTCTATTCCAAGCCTTCCTGCCTGGTGTGAGTCCTCCTCCCCTACACCCTCCCCAGCTTCCTCCCCCCAAATCAGGAATTACCCCGCTGAGCAGTCCCTCCCATCAATCCTCTAGTTTGACCAGCTTGCAAAATCCATTCAACCTTATCTTCCTGAAGGTCCCAGCGGAGGGCTTGGGGACTACACCCCCAAAGGGAGGGCATCCGGTCTGCCTCTCTCCACATGAGATCATCATCCATTACTGTTTGAAAGCACTTTCACTTTATCTCATTTGACCCTTACCCTAAGAGTTGGATATTTGAGATTGTTTTTATACCCATTTTTCAGATGCAGAAACTGAGACTCAAAGAGGACAAGTGACTGGTACAAGGCTTGCTTTTACTAAAGTGGGACCATCCCAGGGTTCTACCCCTAACTCAGATTGTTTTTATACCCATTTTTCAGATGCAGAAACTGAGACTCAAAGAGGACAAGTGACTGGTACAAGGCTTGCTTTTACTAAAGTGGGACCATCCCAGGGTTCTACCCCTAACTCAGATCTCTTTCCATTATCCTCTCATTTACGTATTCAAGAACCACGACTTGAGTGCCTGCTGTGGGTCAGGGGCTGTGCTGGGGGCTGGGACAGCTTAGAAAAACAAGACGAGTGTAGACCTTACCCTCAGGGCGCTTACAGTTCTACTAGTGTTGTCCTAGCTCCTGAAGTCTTCAGGGGTCCCCAGTTCCAGATCCAGGCCCAAGCCAGCTGCCTTCAGCCCCACCAAGGGAGACCCCCATATACATACCAAAGGAGGCCCTGTGTCAGGGCTTCAGGGCCTCTTCTCTCTGGGAGCGGACAGTTTGTTTGAGAGTGGGGTTAGGGGCCTCCCAGGTAAGCCTTTGAACCAGAGTGGGCTGAGCTGGAGAAGCAGAAGACTGCAGGGGCCAGCCTGACGACCAGAAACGGGAAGAGGGGAGCATCCTGGGGCCCAAGGGTCAGATGATAGGAGAAGGAGAGAAACTGATACTGCTGAAGGGCGTGTGGCTCAGGAAGTGAGAGAGAGGGGTCTCAGGGTCAATTTGCCTGCTTTCCTTCCTCTGCTTGCTTTGTGCCTCCTCCCAGAATTCAGGCTTCAAACCACAGGACAAACAATGCCCCCAACCCAAGAGAATCATCCGGCAGGCATTTCTAAAGCTCGGCCGACTGGTTCCATACACCCATCACACACCATCAAACTGGGACCCCCCCACACACAACCTCACACACAGACGGAGAAAATCCCCTGCCAGCCCATCCATCCCAGGCATGCAGGCAATGCGATACCCAAGGAATGCCCGCCCCGCCCGCGCCTGGGCCTCTGACCCCTGCCCCAGTCTCCTCATTCAAGGGCAGCCGCCCCCTCCTTCCTCCTCCACCCTTCTGCCCCACTCAGATGCCTGCTTCCCAGCACCACTTGTGTGCAGTCCCGACGTGCCCCAACAGGCCAAGTGGATGAGCCGGCCAGGCAGGCCAGAGTCTCCCCAACACCCTCTGTGTGCAGATAACCCCGCGTCACCGGGAACCTGGGAACCCCACACTCGGTCTAGCCTGCGGGCAGTGGGTGGTTCAGAGGGTCTCTCCAGCCCCCGTGCTTTCCCCATCCGGGGCCAGTCTTGCCCTGAGTAAGGGTGTCGCAACGCTCCTCTCCCACCCTGAAATTGGGCCCGTGCCAAGGAAGGCTGGGGGAGGGGAGGGTGAGAGAAAAGGGAGGAGGAAGCACTGGTGATGCCAGAAATCAAGGAGGGACCAACACAATCCCAAGCAGCACAGAATCCCCTAGTTCTTCCGGTGGCAGTACTGCTCAGGAGTTAGCACGTGGGCTCCAGGGCCCTCTGGAATCCAGGGCTTCTGGGACTGAGTCCTATCGCTACCCCATTCTGGCTGTGAGACCTTGGGTGAGTTATTTAACCTCTTTGAGCCTCAGTTCCTCACCAAGAAAATGGGAATGACACTAAGTTCCGCCTCATAGGTTCTTAGGAGAATTAAGTCAATTAAAGAAAGTCTTGAGCATATAGTAGGGGTTCAATAAACGCAAACTTTTGTTTGTTTTCTTTTTTAAAAAATAATTTTATTGAGATATAATTGACATGTAACGTTATATTAGTTTCAGGTGTACAGCATGATTGGCTATTTATGTATATATTGAAATGATCTCCACAATAAGTCTAGTTAAACATCTGTCACCATACTTAGTTACAGAAGTTACTTCTTGTGATGAGATCTTTTAAGATCTACCCTCTTAGCAACTTTCAAACATGCAATACTCTATTATTAACTATAGTTGCCATGCTGTACATTACAGCCCCAGGACTTATTTATTTTATAACTGGAAGTTTGTGCTTTTTGACTCCCTTCACCCGTTTCACCCCACACCCCCACCACTCTGGCAACCACCAGCCTGTTCTCTGTATCTGTGAGCTTGGGGTTTGGGGGGGTTCTTTTTAGACTCACATATAAGTGAGATCATACATAAGGTATTTGTCTTTCTCCGACTTATTTCACTTAGCATAATGTCCTCAAGGTCAACGCAAGATGTTTTTTCATTGTCTTTTGCATATTCACACTCTCACACACCCAACCACACTCACATTCAGACAAGCAGACAACTCAGCCACACGTACACAAAGACAGTGACACATGCAGACACTCAAGGAGGTCTGTACAAACCCAGGCGAACCTTTTCATGTGGTCATCACCACCACCTCCCACTGCCTACCCGCTACAGGCCCCTATGTGCCCCACCTCCCCCTAATAAGCAGGGAGGAATCATCAGGAACCCCCCTTCCATAGCAGAACTTCGGCAGGCCCAGAGCCCTGTCAGTAGGCCATTTGGGAGTGAGGAAGGGGCGGGCGACATGAGACCCCAGGATGGAACCTGCTCCCAGCAGACAAGGAGGATGGCAAAGGTGCCAGGCTGGCAGGGCCCCCTCCCAGCAAGAGAGCCAGTTCCCTCCTCAGGGACACCAGAGGGAGTTCGAGAAACTAAAGATAAGCATCTTTCCTCATGGTGGGAAATGAGCACTTGCAGAAAAGGGTGAGTCTGGAGCCAGCCACAAAGTAAACAGTGGGGCCATTGCCCAGGCAACTGTGGGCCAGCGCGGGCTAGAGCCCACCACAAGCCCTCTCCAGCCCCTGATTTACGACACTCACCAGCCCCTTGACTGTCTCAAGGCATGCCCTCCACGTACCCATTCTGGTCTCTGGGCCTGTCTAGGGACTCCCCAAAAGGAAGAAGTTATGCTTCCTCCATCAGATTGGGCTCCCTGAGAGCAGGATTGTTGTTTTTACCCCATATTAGTCCAGAGTCTCCCAGAGGTCATGGCCTGTGTCTTTCCCCCTCAGATTGGAGACTGCTCAAGGGCCTGCCGTGAGTCTCCCACATTAGACTGAGAGCTTCCTAAGGACAATAGCTACTAAATTTTCAGAAAGGTATTTGTGGGCTTCCCTGGTGCTGCAGTGGTTAAAAATCCTCCTGCCAGGGGCTTCCCTGGTGGCGCAGTGGTTGAGAGTCCACCTGCCAATGCAGGGGACACGGGTTCGTGCCCCGGTCCGGGAAGATCCCACATGCCGCGGAGCGGCTGGGTCCGTGAGCCATGGCCGCTGAGCCTGCGCATCCGGAGCCTGTGCTCTGCAACGGGAGAGGCCCACGTACCGCAAAAAAAAAAAAATCCTCCTGCCAATGTAGGGGACACAGGTTCAAACCGCGGCCCGGGAGGATCCCACATGCCATGGAGCAGCTGAGCCCATGGGCCACAACTACTGAAGCCTGCACACCTAGATCCCGTGCTCCACAGCAAGAGAAGCCGCCGCGATGAAAAGTCCCTGTCATCACAACTAGAGAAAGCCCCAACGCAGCAACAAAGACCCAACGCAGCCAAAAATAAATAAGTTTTGTTTTGAAAGTAAAGAAATGTATTTGTACCGCTAGAGTCCTTTGTCCATAGTAGGCTCTCAAAAATTATTTGCTGGGCTTCCCTGGTGGCGTAGTGGTTGAGAGTCTGCCTGCCAATGCAGGGGACATGGGTTCATGCCCCAGTCTGGGAAGATTCCACATGCCGCGGAGCGGATGGGCCCGTGAGCCGTGGCTGCTGAGCCTGCGCGTCTGGATCCTGTGCTCCGCAACGGGAGAGGCCACATTGAGAGGCCCGTGTACCGCACACACACACACACACACACAAATTGTTTTCTGACAGCGAGAATGTGGAGGAATTGGAACTCTTATAAGTCTTGCTGGTAGAAATGCAAAATGGTGGAAAACAGTATGGTGGTTACTCAAAAAATTAAACATAGAATTACAATATGATCCAGCAATTCCACATCTGGCCATGTACCCCAAAGAAGAGAAAGCAGGGACTCAGATATTTGTACAATGATGTTCATAGCAGCATTATTCACAAAAGCCAAAAGGTAGAAACAACCCAAATGCCCAATGACAGATGAATTAGATAAACAAAATGTGGCACTAACATACAATGGAATTTTATTGTCTTAAAACTCTGACACATGCTACAACATGAATGAACCTTGAAGACATTATGCTAAGTGAAATAATCCAGACACAAAAAGGCAAGTATTTTATGATTCTACTTATATGTGATACCTAGATTCTTAGAGACAGGAAATATAGAATGGTGGTTGCCAAAGGTTGTGGGAAAGGGGAGTGTAAATTATGGTTTAGTGGGTACAGAGTTTCAGTTTGGGAAGATGAAAAAAGTTCTGGAGGGGCTTCCCTGGTGGTGCAGTGGTTAAGAATCCGCCTGCCAATGCAGGGGACACAGGTTCGAGCCCTGGTCCGGGAGGATCCCACATGTCACGGAGCAACTGGGTCCATGCGCCACGACTGCTGGGCCTGCACTCTGGAGCCCGTGAGCCACAACTACTGAAGCCTGCGCACCTGGAGCCCGTGCTCTGCAGCGTGAGAGGCCAGTGCACGGCGGCAGCGGCGGCAGCGGCGGTGAAGAGTGACTCCCGCTGGCCACAGCTGGAGGGAGCCCGCGCGCAGCAACAAGGACCCAGTGCAACCAAAAATAAATTAAAAAAAAAAAAAAAAAAAAAGCTTTGGAGGCATGTGGTGGTGATAGTTGCACAACGATGTGAATGTACTTAATGCCACTGAACTCTACACTTAAAAATGATAAATTCTGAGTTACGTATATTTTGCCACACACCAAAAAAAAATGGCAAAGTCAGAATTCAAATGAAAAAAATATATATTGTTGAAAGAAGATGGAACAAATGAAAGGGTCTTCCAATGGGGCCCAGGAGCAGGCCCTGCCCACAGAGATTGCCCGGGACAGCTGGGTACCTCCTGCCAGAAGGACCTTTCCCTCCCACCCCGTCCACTGTGCCTTCTCAGAACCCCTGCTGTCATCTTTGAGGCCCTAGTAGACCGAGCACAAGGGGAGCTCTCAGGCTTCCAGGGGAGTCTGAACCTCCCACAGAGTAGGTCCTTGGCATTGATGAGGACCTACCATCTATCGGAGGCTGGACTGATGGATGCACAGTCCCTCGAGAGGCCACGTTCCAAGGTGTCAGAACCTTGGAAGAGTTTTTCTAGCAAAAGCCAGGCTAAGTATGGGGTTCCTGACCCCCTGAGGCCTGGCCCCCCCTCAGCACACACGTCTTTCCCAAGCCTACATATGCTTACACACCACCCGTAACATATACACACATACCAGGGTGTGCACACAGAGGCAAGACCACGTTCTCGCGTGCTCTCTTGTGCGCACGCTCCAAGAAAACCATGCCTGAACGCTGAAGGATGCACAGTCTTGTCAGAGACGCAGGCAGGTCCCGTGTGCAGGAGAGCCCCCTGGTGGCCCAAGTCTGGCACACTTAGCTCCCTCATAGCCCAGAGTGGGCAAGGTGCCCTCATTCCTTCCACCCCACCTCCCCCACTGCATTCTCCAGGCCCCCAACCAGGCCCCAGGGTCACCCTCCCCACCTCGTACAGAGGAGCAGGGTCTTCTGCAGAAGGACAGAGCAAATGTGGGACCTTAGGAAGGGTCTCACTTTGGTTGGTCAAGGAGTCCTGGAGAGAGGCCAGAGCCCTTTTTCAGACTAGATCATGTTAGGGACAGTCATTCCTGAAGGCCAGAAAATGCCTGCAATGACTCTTCTCCAAAATCATCGTATCCATTCTTTGACTCCACACTGAACAGCTCATTTCAGAGGAGACTGGGGGAGAACTCTGGCCATGGCTCTTCCTATTGTCCCCCACACCTCTCTCTGGAAGTTCTTCCTGTTATCTGTCCACCTGGGCAGAGACAACAGGTGCACCCACTGGTTTCTTCCAGGGGACCGCTCAGTCCAAGTCAAGCTGAGCGGTCATCCCCTCCCGGGGCAGGTCTCAGCAGATCCCAAAAGCCTCCCCAAGGGCATATGGGGCTCCCTGCAGGGAGAGGTTCTCAGCTCCACCCCTGAAACCACCCCCCCCCTCACCCCAGGCCCTGCTCAACCTGCCCAGGTTATCCCTTCACCCTGCCTAAGAGTTGAACCTCTCCCTAATCCAGCCCATGATGCCGCAGAGGCAGCTGGAAGGGTGGAGGGGATGGATGGTGGCTCTGCAGGGACAAACAACCTCCCATGGCTCCTGCCTGTGAGGGAACTGAGATGATTTCTGGGCTGGGCTCTGTGGTAAGAAGAGGACAGACAGCAACGCCTTCGGCCCCAGATCCTCCCCCTTACCATGTGCCTGGCTCTGCATTTGGGGACATTGTAACAGCCACAGCAGTAATTAATATTTGTTGAGCCCTCACTATATGCCAGGCACACTTCACATGCATTACCTCATTTAACAGCAGAGCAGCCTCTTGGGATAAGTGTGACACACACCCACACACCACCTTGGCCTCTTGGGCCCCCCACCCAGTCTGGTGCTAGGTAGGGAATGCTGAGCTAACCCACAGGGCACCTAGGGGTGGGGGATAGAAGGCTGGTGAGAGAGAGAGACCACTGGCCCAGCATCGAGAAAAGCTGATCTAGAGAAAGGGTCACACTTGCCAATGGTATTGGCCCTAGTCCTTTTCTGGCTGTGTGACCTCAAGTTCACACAGGTTTTCTTATTTCTTCAGCTACAAAATGAAGCTAGGGATAGCAGCCTGACAAAGTTGCTGGGAAAGCATTCTGGGAACCAATAAATGGGAGGGGTTATGGCCCCAGCCCTACCTCCCACCCATCAGAGTGGACTCTGCTTCCCAAATGTCTCCTGAGTCCACCCACTTCACCATGTCCACTCTATCCCAAGTCTCCATCACTCCTCTGGCCCCTTACAGTCCAGACTAATTGTTTTAATATTATGACCACCAGGCCCTGTGGGACGTGCCTCTGGGTTCCAGGCCCACCACACCCCCTTTCTCTGTGCTTCAGTTACCCTGGCCTCCTTCCATTTCCTTTGCGGACCAGGCAGCCTTCCAACCTCAGGTCCTTTGCACATGCTGTTTCTGGAATGCTGTTCTCTCTTCCCTGGCTCCCTCCCTGCCTCACCAACCCACACCCTAATTAACTCCTACCCACCCTGAAGTTCTCAGCAAAAAAGTCACTCCCGGGCTTCCCTGGAGGCGCACTGGTTGTGAGTCCGCCTGCCGATGCAGGGGATGCAGGTTCGTGCCCCGGTCTGGGAGGATCCCACATGCTGCGGAGCGGATAGGTCCGTGAGCCATGGCCACTGGGCCTGTGCATCTGGAGCCTGTGCCCCGCAACGGGAGAGGCCACAATGGTGAGAGGCCCACGTACCACACACACACAAAAAAAAGTCACTCCCCAGAGACACCTCCTCTGGCCCCCAGACACCAGGTCAGGTCCCTTTGCACCCTCTCACAGCACTCTCGAGATGGTGCCTGTATATTTATGAGGTTATTTTGACCAACATCTCCCCCCTGGGGCTGTGAGTTCTGGAAGGCTGGAACCATGTCTGCTTTGCTGGCAGTCAAATCCACAGCTCCTGGCATGGCACCTGGCACAGAGTGGGTGCTCGGCACACTGCTTCTGAATGTACAGGAATGAATGAGCTTCTCCTCAGAGAAAGCAGATGGTTGACAAACCCCCTGCCCCCAGGAAAGGTCTACCTGGGGCAGAGGCTGCTTCGCATCTTTGTCCATCATTTTGTAGCCCCCACTCCTTCCTCAGTAGGAACCAGATCCAGAAAGTGGGGGTGCTGGAATAAGGAAGTAAGGGGTGGAGAGAAAAGGGAAGCTGCTTCATCTATTTTGCAGGGTCTGCTGCCCCCTCACCTCAGCTGGCCAAGCCCTTGTCCACTCAGGGCTGGTCCACCACATCCACAGTTCCCTCTCCCTGGAATATAACATTTGTCTCTCTCCCTCCCCCACCTTCCCTTAACTGATCCCTTATCCTCGAGGTCTCAGCTTGACTGTTTCTGAAAAGCTTCCCGGACTGCAAGCTAAGGAACTTGCCGGGGTGCCACAGCTAGCGGCAGCTCAGTTTCAAGCTCAGGTCTGTCTGCCGGCAGAACCCAGGCTCTCAGCCACCTCATTATACGCCTCATTACTACCAGTTTCTCCCTGGAGGACCGGCCGAAAGACACGCCCCCTTCCTAGGCCTCAGTTTCCTCCTGTGCGTTCGGCCAATCCTAGATTTCAGGAAAATTGGCAGAGATCGAAGATGGGAGAGGAGACAGAGGGAAGAGCGAAGAGAGGAGGAAAGAGGAGGGAGGGAGAAGCGCGGAGGGGCGGCAGCCGCGGGCTGCCAGACGTGAGTAACGCCAAATATGCGAACTACGCCAGCCCCTGAGCTATGAATAGGGCGGCCACGCTGGCTGCCCAGGTCTGCCCTTCACGCCCCGCAGCCCCCCAGCCCAGCCCTCCCACGCCAGCCCTGCACAGGGTCCTGAAATGGGGCGGAGGCCCAGGAGGCAGTCTTGGAAGAGGAGGCTGAGTGGCAGGAGCGAAGAGGTGTGGTCATGCAGATGACATGCAAATAGAGAGCAGCTGGCTTATCTGATTGGTGGGTCTCTGTCCTTCCGGGAAGGTGGTCCTAAGGGGCACTAGACCCGCACAGGGCCCCTGCTCACACCGGCTTCCACCCGGGGAGCCGCGGTTCCCGAGTGATCCTTCGGGTCAGCCCTTGGCTGAAGTCGCACTGATATGTGCAGCCTCTGGAGGCCTCTCACCCTGTTCTGTCAAGGTCCTGGTAAGGCTCTGCTGCTGTGATACCATCCCCGCCCGCCCCAGCGCCAGGTCAGCCTCTCCTCCTTGGAGCTCACATGTCTGACAAGACAGCTGGGCACTTGGGAAATTACAACAGTTCCATCCCTGCCTCTGGACCCCCTTTCTTCATCAGTGACGGAAGTGGGGAGCACTTCCCTGGCCCAGTTCAGCCCCTTGTGTGCCCCCAAACAAGTCAGTAATTCACAGAGCCCGGCTCCTCTTTCTTTCATTCTGGCACTATTGACTAGGTGTCCCGGAGGGCGAGGCGTCAAAGAGTTGTAAGATTAGGTCCCAGCTGTGTGACCCCAGTCAAGTCTCTTTCCTCTCAAGTCTCCTCAGTTGTAAATGGGGTCCTTGAGAGGGCTTAGTGTGGAGTGTCTAGCACATAGAAGTTGTTCAACAAATCTTAGTTCAGTAGTCCACAAAGGATTTTTTTTCATTAATTAAAAAAACATGAGATTTTATGAAGAAACAGACATGAGAAAATTAAAAGGCTGCAGAGCGTAGTGTTTAAACATTCCTAAACAGGATTCAGAGGAATCTGGTTTTGAATCCCAACTTGAATCCCACTTCCTAGCTGTGTATACTTTTGGGCTAGTTACTAACCTCTCTGAGCTTCTGTTTCTGCGTTTATAAAATAGAGATAGTCTATTCTCCATGAGGTTGTTGTGCAGATTAAAGAGCTAGTGTGTATAAAGTGCTCAGCACAGCAGTGCCTGGCACTGAAATGTTCAATAAATGTTAGTTGCAACCAATACTCCTATTATTATCATGAGGTTTTCACAAGGCAGTGCGAAGCGCTATGGAAACTTTCAGTTCATCAGTCAACAATATTCATTCAACTTGGCCTGGTCTAGAAGCTGGAGATAGAGCAGTGAACAAGACACAAGTCCCTACCCTGATGGGGCTTAAAGTCTAGTCCCCAGAGGAGGAAATCCCCATATATTCGAGGAATTGGTGGCTGGTGGGGGGAGGGGTGGCAGATTTACAGAGAAGGATATTTGAACTGAGCATTGAAGGATAAATAGAAGTTTGTGAAATGGAGAAGGCAGGGAAGGCTATATCAGACAAGGGGAAGAGATGGCACAGAAGCTTCTGGGGAGGGGAAGAGGGTGATGCATCCCACTCCTATCCTCTGCATCTCCAATTCCATGTTCAGCCCTCATCATCTCTCAGATGGTCGGCTGCCTCCACTTCCTGACACCTTTCCATGGCTCCACAGTATCTACGGGAGCAAGTCAAGTTCCTTAGTATGGCATGAAGGATCCGCCATGATGACGGAGGAGAGGGACAGGATCTGGCCCTCACTGGCCTTGACAATCTCATCTCTCTTGACTCTCAGTCTTGCTCTCATTGACCCCACAAGAGGCCAGGCTGTTTCACACCTCCTTGCCTTTGCTCACGCTGGGTCCTTCTGCCTGGAATGCCCTGCTCTCCCTTCTCCACCACCCCACTGATCCCAGCAGGCATGTTTCAAGCCTTGGCAAGCCTCACCTCCTTGGGAAAGTCTTCTTCCCCTCAGAGCTGGAGCATCTCTAGAGGAGGCAGGGACTCAGCCCGTGTTTATTTTTATTTTTTTTTTTTTTTGCGGTATGCGGGCCTCTCACTGTTGTGGCCTCTCCCGTTGCGGGGCACAGGCTCCGGACGCACAGGCCCAGCGGCCATGGCTCACGGGCTTAGTTGCTCCGCGGCATGTGGGATCTTCCCGGACCAGGGCACGAACCCGTGTCTCCTGCATCGGCAGGCGGACTCTCAACCACTGCGCCACCAGGGAAGCCCGGCCCGTGTTTATTGACAGAGCCATGCGCCACACCACTCGTGAGCAAACCC
Organism: Kogia breviceps; assembly: GCF_026419965.1. NCBI lineage: Eukaryota > Metazoa > Chordata > Mammalia > Artiodactyla > Physeteridae > Kogia > Kogia breviceps. The sequence goes on along the minus strand of NC_081328.1, from coordinate 36,661,445 downwards.
AGACTCCAGGGAGCCATAGGGAAAATCCCTGTGCAAGCAGAGTCACGGAGAAGCAGAACATAATTGTGCTGCCTGCATCCACCACCTTTCCCTCATTAGGCCAACCCCTACTTGGATTTCAAGGCTCAGCTGGGGGCAGAGGGAAGGGTCCACTTTCCCAGGGTGGCAGCTGTGCTCCCAGGCTCTTCCTTGTCAGGGAATGTAGCCGTGACACAGGATAGCCTCAGTTAGGATTCAAAAAGACCCAGATTTAAATTCAGATGCCGGGTGACCTTTGGTGGAGTAATTTAGCCTCTCAGGGTCTTGGTTCATATATCAGTAAATGTACGACCACTTCATGGTGGTCCTTGAAAACTGATCAAAAGAAGTTTCGATAAAGAATCCTCAGCTTAACGATTGTTAACTATTGTTTGGAAACAGGAGATGAGAGAAAGGAGATTAATCATATCACCAACTGGTTTTTAACCAATCCCTATAGCAATTCTCCCCAGTGACACTGTTCCCATCTGTAAACTCCTGTTACCACTTTTGTGACCTCATTCACACTCAAATGATGTCACAGTGAAGACAGGGTCTGTCTAACTCGGTCTGTCTCCCCAGTTAGATCAGGCCGATTTTTATGATAATATTTTGGGGGGTGGCAAGGGGTGTTCTGGACTGGCAGATACTGTAGATGCACATCTCAGAACCCCTGAAAAAATCTTAGTGGAGCTTTTGGGTGGTGAGAAAAGCAGACAAAGAACCCCTTGAGGGCCGGGCTGTGTCATATCCATCCAGGTCCCAAGACCCACAGAGAGAGCCTGGAACCCAGAGGGCACAGAGGAAATAGTCACCAAATGAACAAAGTATGGCTTGCATGAAAATCTAGCCGCTGCCTGATTTTCCCAGGCACTGAGCCTCCAGTTTCTGGAGTCAGGGCCTTCTCCTGCCCCACGCTATAATTAGGGAGAGGGACACTCTCACACAAGCCAGGCCTGGGAATGTCCTCAGAGCCCTGGGCCACACCCAGTCTCGGATAATGCTTTCCCTAGCACTGTGGGGACCATAGCACCTGGGAGCCACTGGAGGAGGAAAAGGTCCCAGTTCGAAAGGAAGAGGGCTCTGTTTCTCATCCCACCAGCAGTCCTGGCCTTGTGTAACCCCCATTTCCTGACTCCCACTCTCCCCTCTTGCAGACATCCCACCCCCTCCTGGGCTTATGGGTCCAACCTCAGCTGCCCCCTTATCCCCTCACCCCCACCAGGAGCTTCAGGGCAGAGGTGGGGCACGATGCCAAGGCTTCATTAGAGCTAATGAGGGCTCAGCTCTTCGGATGCCAGTGCAAGATACAGGAAAGTACCAGAACTGCCCGCAGCCCCCAATCATGGCCTGGGGTGCTCAGCTCCCTCCTCCCTCTCTTGGGGAGGAACCAGGGGCCACACCCTCGGAAGAGGAAAGGGAGATTTGGAAGAATCTTCCCAAGTACAGAGAGTGCTGTGGCGCCAGGGGAAGATGGGGATGCGGGGCGTGAACCAGAAAACAGCCTCAGGGTGGGGTAGGGGTCTCACCTGGGCTGCCGAAGGCTTCAGGGTCCACTGCTCGGTCCAAAAAAAACTGCCAACAGAAACTCGCCCCTTCCTTTCCCCCGGTTCATGGAATCACAGCAGGTCAGGGCACTTCTCCACTACCCTCAGATTAGAACTCAGCAGCCCAAACCCACTTCTCACCTGGCGTCCAACCTCCCTCTTCCTCCCATTTTTGCCTGTCCCTTCCCCTCTGCTTCTAGTCCCTTGGCCTTGGTCTTTCTCTAAGCCTCAGTTTCCCTTTGAGCCAAGTGGGGAGGCAGGGGAGGGGGTGGTCTCTAATATCTGTCCAGCTAAAACTTACAAAGATGTTCCCTTTCTCAGGGCATCTCTCCCCACTCCCTCGCTCTCTTTTGGAGAATGGTGGAAACTCTGTGGTGGAGGGTAGGGGTCCGCACTGCAGCCTCCCCTTCCAGCCTTTCCGGGCTCTCAGGCTAGCCCAGATCTCCACCCCTCCCTCCTACCGAGGCCTCTAAGTCCTTCATCTACGCCCAATTCTCTCCTAGGAGCTCTCACACTCTTTGAGGAAATTGAAAAGGAAAAAGCTGCAGATTTAGGAGCCCAGAGCCAGAGAGAAGTCAAGCTAGGAACAGTTGGAAACCAGGCCAAAATGAACTCTGTCCTTCCCTAATTAACCCTCACTTGGGGGACAACCCTGGAGTGGTTGTCCTCCCACATGGCTCCCACATGTCCCCCTAGCCTGACCACATTCCCCCGGCCCACACACCTCCCCCCAGCCCTCCCGCCAAAGGGGCCAGTCCTGGGTCTGCTTCCATCCTTGGCTTGTGGGTCTCAGTCATCCCCATGCTCCGCCCCAAGTTCTCTCCTCCCAGGGATTCAGGCTGAGCTTTGAAAGGGTCACTTCAAAGAGGACCTGCCTGCCGAGGGCCCAGCCAGACCCAGGGCTGGCTGCTCGGCCAGATTCCCGGTGGCTGGGGACAAAGGCCCCACTGTTCCCCCGACCCCCAGACGCCCCCAAATGCACTGGGCATAAGAAGTCTTTCTTTCCACAGTTCTGTTCCTTCCAGGCTCCAGCTCTTTGCCACAGGGAGTAGCCCTGGCCCCTCGTCCAGGAGAGTGTGGGGGGTGGGGGGTCAGGGAGCTACCAGTTCCCCACCCCCACCATACACCCAACGGGCAGCCAGGATGTGGAGGCAGCCTTGGGCTGACTTCAGAGCCAGTGGTCCAGGCATCGCACCGCCCCTCAGCCACCAAGCCCTTCCTGGCCTGCAGTGGCCTCCCCGCTTCTCCCACCCATCAGAACCAGGCTCATCCTTCCAGGCCTCCTCCAGGCAGCCTCTCAGGACTCCCTCTCCTCAGAGGAGCCTCACAGCCCAGACCACAGCAGCCAACCTCTCACTCCGCCCCCCAGTTCCCAACAGCGGGAACCAGGTCTCACCTGCTCCTCTAATTTCCTACCACACGGTGCTGATCCCAAAGCAGGGTCCTTAAGGTTTTCTATGTCAACCCCTCACCCAATGCCTGAATTCTCTCTAGTCTAGTCTATGCTTGCTCACCTCCACTGACAGGGGCCTCATTACCTCCAGGAACAGCTCTTCAGATTACTCCGACCATAAAGGGTTCTCTTCATTGAGCCCAAATGGTGGTGTTCTCATTTCCATCCAGTTGCTGCTAATAGCTGAGACTACCCAATGTGAGCCAGTCCACCTGTATTACCTCATTTAATCCTCTCAACAATTTTGAGGGATTATTTCCGGGATAAGAAAATGGAGGCTAAAAACAACTAAGTAACTTGGCCAAGGTCACATAGTGAATAAGGGCTAAAGCTGAAATTTGAACCCCCTCAGGCTAAAGGCAGGGCCTAGACACCCAACGTGCCTCCCAGTGTACCAGGGGCCGTGCCAGGCCTGGGCCTCTCATCTCCCGAGGCTGCTTGTGGACATGAGAAGGCAGACCACACCCACCACACTTCTTTTTTCCTAGTTAGCTCCCACCAGCCTTTGTCAGCAGATGAAGTGTGGCCTGCGGATAGTGGCAGACCCAGCCAGTGGGGAGCATGGGGAGTCAGAGGGGAAGAGGTCACCCGCCTAGGGCTACGCAGGTGTGAGAAGGTTGGAGGAGGTGACCTTGGGACTCAGGTTTAGGACTGGAGGTGAGAGATGGAGAATTGATAACTATGACAGGCCCTGTCCCAAACCTGACACTCCGTCCACCCTCCAACTTGAAAGGCACAGAACCTTCCACAAAGGTGATGCATTGGGCTGAACATCTCAGGGCCAGAGAGATGAAAAACGAACAGACATCTTTAATCCAACCTGTAGTCTTTTCCCACCTGCCCATTGCTCAGCGCCATCCCCTTGGAACTCTGCAGGAGGAAGGGAGGGGGTAGGAGCAAGAGAGAAGTCAGAAAGCTGAGGGGCCCCAGTGGCTGTTGTTAAGTCTTGGAGGGCAGTACTGATAGGGCATGGGGTTTTTTTTTGGCCATACCACGCGGCTTGCAGGATCTTAATTCCCCGATCAGGGATGGAGCCCGTGCCCCCTGCTGTGAGGGCACAGAGTCCTAACCCCTGGACCGCCAGGGAATTCCCCTGGGTGAGCCTTCCTTTCCTCTCTAGGTTTGGCTTAGGCACTCCTGGCACAGATAACAAAATGATGCTCCTCTAGGCTACTTTCCCAAGACTCCAACCTAGCTACTTCCAAAGGATTACAGGATTCTGTGATTTTTCCATATACTGTCAGTGAGTCAGTGAGTCAGTCAGTCAACAAACATTCTCGGAGTACTGGCTGCATACCAGGCTCTGTGGATACCAAGATAAACATGACACCTCTGGGGCTGCTTGGAATAAGCACGGTCAACTCCCTAGCTCTGCCACTTACTAGCTGTGTGACCTCAGGAAGCCACATAATTCACTGTGCCAGTTTCTTCATCTGTCAGATGAATAGGAATAATGTACCCAGTGGTCAGCACTGTGGAAGTAGTTGCTATGACTATTTTCCCAGTCTGGCAGGGGAGACTGATGTGTAGACCAAGCATCACAATGCTGGGGCAGAGCTGGGCACGGGGCACCCACGAGGCCAGGGGAGGGGCTGCTCCCGGCCTGCACTTCACAAACATTTATGGAGAGCCGCTCTGTGCCAGGCACTGTGCTGGCCACTGGGGACACAGAGATGAACGGGACACATTGTCCACTTGTCCCTGCTCCTCCCTGCCCTCCTTTTCCCTTCCTGGGGCCTAGTCTCAGAACCCTGCACTGGAGGGGGGCACCCGGGACAGGACTGTGTGGGGAAAGGCATGGCCTGGGAGCCCAGCAGTCAGAACCCCTGGGTTCATGTCCACCACTCCCGGCCTATCTGACCTTGGCCACTCTCTGGCCTCAGGTTCCCCACTGTTGGACAAGATGACCCCTCCGGTCCTGACCCACTCTGATAGATGATGAATACACTCCACCCCCAAAGAGCTTTAAACTCGCCCCAGAGTCCAGTCCCAAGGCCATCCCAGCCTGTCGTCCCACTGAGGCAGTGAAGAGGAGACGCCTGCCTGGTACTGACTGGAACTGCCCTGCTGACGAGCTGGCACAATTTCACATGAAAGAGGGAGGCCTGGATCTAAAGGCGGGTTGTTTGAAGGGGTTGGAGGGTACTAGGGGAAAGGCAGAGCCAGCTCCCACAGGCCCTATTCATGGCTGTCTCTGGGGAGGGAGAGAGAGCAGGATAATTAAAACCAGGCTTTGTCCAAATCCCTGACCAAGCCAATATCTCACCTTTGAACCCCTGCAGCCAATAGAGCAGGGCTGATGCCCCTTTGGAAGGAAAACACCAATGAACCAAGCCACAGCCCAAGTGCGGTGGGCTAGCATAGGGCGGGGTGGGGGGGTTGGTGGAGTAAATGAGCTGATTCCCCACCCACCAACCATGGATGGACACCTGAGGCTTTGCCACCCTGAGACCTCTTGTCCCCATCCCTGTCCCAGCTGAAAGCAACCAAGCTCCAATCCAGCAAGAGGTTGACCTTGATCTTGGCCTGTACCCAAGACGGACCCAGATTCAGGGTGAGAGTGACAGCAGACAAGGCAGGTCATGAAAAGCAGGGTAGTGCAGTGAGACCATGAACTTGAGCCAGACTTCTGGGTTCCTACCCTGGCTCTGCCACTTGTTAGCAATGTGATTTTGGCCAAACTATTGGCTCTCTGTGCCTCAGTGTCCTCAACTGAAAAATGAGGATAATAACGGCACCCACGTCACGGTGGTTCTGTGAGGATTAAATGAGGTAACTTATATAAATCCTGGCCTAGAGTAATTGCTATCTATGTCTTAGCTATCAGCTATACTATTAGAGCAATTCTCCATCCTTAAAACGTATTTTTTTCAGGCACTAATATATATGCTCATTTGAGTATATTTGCATCTCCCATGAATCTCTCCAGATTTCTACACTGGAATCCAACATTACAGGAATCTACCTAACCCACTCTACTGGAGGAAACTTCACTACGTGGTGCTCCAGGCTCACCTGGGATGCTGCAGCTTGTAAGCCTCTCCCTAGAAGTTCTCCCAAATGGCTAATTGCAGTCCCTCATTTGGTAACTTATTCCATTCTCCTTTGTAGACTCTCTTTTAATCTGATACATCATGAAGTCCTTCTTAAGTATCCCTGTGATAAAGGATGAAGCAATAAATGCCTCTGCCCACTACGGTACTGCCCTGTTCAGCACCCTCCCTCATCCCCCACTCCATGCCCAAAATGCTGCACCCCTGGGAGCCAGACTGGCCTCCTGCTCCCATCACCCCTGAGCTCAGGGTTGGCCTGATGCGGGGGCACAGAGGTTCCCATCCAGGCTGCCCAAACACAAGGCCTATTCCCAGCGTCCAGTCCCTCTCTGAGCTGAGATCCTCAAAAGCCTGCCCCATTCCCCATGGTGTCCCAAAGGCACCTTGCTAATAATGCTCCCCTCCCTAGAGCTTCATCTTGTGCTGTGACTCCCATCAGAAGACCCAGGTTCTAGACCTGGCACTGTCACTGTGTAGTCTCAGACCCTAATACCCACCCTGCCTGCTCCCAGGGCTTTTGAGGCCCTCAGATCCAGCATTGAAGGATTTACTGACCTCATCATTCCCAAGGGGAGGGAGGGGCTTCAGATGCAGGAAACTGGAGCTCCCAGAAACCTACGGTGGACCCAACCACCTTGTGAGCAAGTAGAAGAAGAGACTGGGGCTAGGGGCCTTTGGGCTGTGTTTGGAGGCGAAATGACTGGTTATGTAATTGAGATTCAAGTCGCAGGCCAGTGAGCACATCTCAGTGAGAGCGGCCGCTCTGGGGAATGGGGCTGTTGCCCTGGCAGAGGGGGAGAACCCCAGGGGATCAAACTCCTTCCCTGCCCTCCCACAGCTGGGCCACAGGGTGGGGCTGGGGGTGGAGATAGTAGAGGGGGGTGGAGATGAAGTAGGTGTTGGTGTGTGTGTGTTGGGGGGTGGGAGGTGGGAATCCCAGGAACTCAACGATAATGACGTTCACTTCCATCCCCCCAGTCCACCCTGAAATTCAAGTTTCTAATTAGGAAACACTTTGGCTGAAAGCTGGAGGGGGAGTCAGGGGATAGAGATGCAGACCAAGGGAGAACTGTGCCTACATCCAGCTCCTGAGATACACACCAGTTTCAGAGTTTGCAAAGCACCAGACCCCCAGCTCCAACACTGAGGGGATGGTTGGGGAGGAATGGCCCTAAATCCTCCAGCCCCGTCAAAAGAGGAAGAGACCTCCTCAGCCCAGGTCTTGATCCCAACCTGGACCCCCAGGAAACTTCTTTTTCAAGCTCAGAAAATGACTGGCCTGACAGTGTTCAATCCTTCGACTTGGAAAGGGGTGGAGTGCATGTTGGGGCGCTCCAGTGGGACGGGGCAGTCAGGCTCAGAGGTAGGGTGCTGGCCCCAGTGGGGCCCGGAGGCCCCTGCTGGCCCTCCCCAGCCTCAGCAGCCGGCAGATGAAAGAACCCAAGCAAAGCAGCCCAGCGCTGAGTAATGACCCTGGCACCCCGTGCCCAGACCCACCCACAGCCAGCCCGAGAGGGCAGAGGGGAGGGCAGCCGCGCCTGCAAGACCAGGGGTCCCCGGCCTGTTTCTCTTCCCCGGGGTGCGGGGGGGCCGTAGACCCGCGCCGGACAGTTCGTCGGGCGGTCCGGCCCGGCAGCGGGGGGAGTGTGGCGCAGGGAAGGGGTGTCCGGCCACAGTGGCCAAGGACATCCCGCTCCGGGAACCCCTCCCCCACTCCCTCTCCCTCCAGCTGTGCCGGGGCCTCGCCAACGGAAAACGAAAACTCGGGCAGAGGAAACGGCGGCAGGCGCCCCGCCTGGAAAACCCGGACAAAAGGCTTGGGCCTCCCGCCCCCGCTGCCCGGCCGCCGGGGGCCTGGCACCGCCGCCCGGGTCGGTGCCCCCGGCCCTGGCAGCCCCGTGCTAGCCCCGGCCCCCTGCCTGCCTTCTTCCTTCCGCCCCCTGCCCAGGGCAGCTCGCGCTCCGGCACCCTCCCCGGCCACCAGCCGATGTTCCCTGCAGCCATGCCCGTGGTGCCCGCGCCGTGCGCCCCAGGCTGTGCCCGCCGAGCGGGGGCGCAGCGACCCCTGCCCTAGCTGCCAGCTTCCCGTTAGCGGCTGGATCCGCCCCCTCCCCTGGCTCAGCACCCTCACCTTGGGGGGCCGGGGCTCCGGGCGGGGCGGGATCCCGACCAGGCAGAAGGCGACTCCATTCATCGGGCGGCAGCTGCGGCTCTGCTGCCAGGGCACTGCTGGGGGCGCGGGCAGGGACCAGGGAGGGGCGGGGCCGGGGCGGGGCCGACCGCGGAGGGGTGGGGCGTCTCTTCGCTCCTCCTCCTGCGCTCCTAATGGGGCGCACCCTCTGCCTCTTGTTAGGGTAGCAGACTGGTACAGAGGGCTGAGGCAGGGGTTGGCGCTGGCAGCGGAGCTAGGGGGCAGAACACAGCCAGCGGAAGAGAGATGGTCTTAGAGAGGGTTTGGGCCGGCCTCCAGGGGACTAGCCCAGATAGACGGTGATCCGGGCCGGCTGAGGAAAGAGGACAACGGCACAGAACACAGAACTAGCACCGAGAGAGGGAGGGAGGGAGGAAGGAAGGGAAAGGAAAGCAGAGAGAAACACAGCCAGACAGAGAGAGTCAGAAACAGAGACGGAGAGACCCAGAAAGCATGAGAGAGGCAGGGACACGACAGAGACAGAGTAGAGCGAGGCAGAGAAAATCAAAGACAAAGATGAAGAGACCCAGGTTGGAAGAGAGGGAGAGACAGAAAAAAGGCTTAGGGAGCCTTCCATCCAGAGACTCACGGAAGCTGAGACAAGGGCAGAGATGGTTATACCCAAGGGGGACGGGGAGGACGACGAGGGTAACAGGGGAACTTTCAGGGGCTTCATGCTCCTCAATCTAGGACACCCCTCCCAGGCAGAGTCTCAGCCCAGGATCCCATGCAGGCTGTGAGAGAGGCAGGTGCCCCAGCCCTTCAGACCCCCACCGAGCCAGCCTGTGGCTCAGGCCTCTAGACAGCCCACAGACCCACTCTGCAGTGGGTGACAGTAAGAGCAGAGACCCTCCAGGCCTCCCAATCACAAGCTCCCACAGCCTCCCTTCCCAGCTTCATTCTGAGCTGGGCCCAAAGAACCGTCGGGGTCCTGAGTCAGTTTCTCATTTCCCTGCCCCCAAGCAGGACCCCTGCAGCCCATCCCCTGATGATCCAGGAAGGGGCAGTCTCTCAGTCCTTAGTTTCTGCTGGAAAGTTCTTTCTGCTATCTAACTAACATCCTTCCTACCTCCTATTTTTTACAGCCTACGCTTACCTCTTTCCCTTGACTTTTTGTAGTTTTAAAGGGCTCCTGCATTCCTTCACCCAGATTGTGAAAAAAGGAAGGCAGAGACCACAGATTAATAGGAATATGATTTTGGGCAAGACAGGCAATGAAAGCAGGAAGGTCGACTCTGCCTGCTGAAATGGGCCACCCACTCTGGGGCAGTGAGCCTCATAAAACCTCTTTGCTTCACCACCACCACCATCCCGACTCCTGAGAGCGGATGAGCCCCAAGTCCTGGACCCCTCAGGATCAGGGAGTCAGGCCCTGCAGGGGGCAGTATGGCCCAGACACCTACTAGAACATCCTTACTCCTGTAAACCTGAGAAGGAGATATTGACTTGTTTTTAAATCTTATGTTTTATTTAATTTATTTTAAATTCCCTGGAAGTCAATGGAAAGGGATGCTTTTGTAATAATGGAAGGGCAGTTAAGGGCAGTTAAGGACTCCTTCCTTCCCCACCTCTCTTCATCAAGGTCACGTGCAGCCAGAATTATGCGCCACTTCTGAGAAGTTCTTCCTGCTATCTAACCGGAATCCATCATACTGCCTGTATTTTCTTGCTTAATCTTAAACCAGGTCCCTCTGTCTGACTCTTTCTGCCCTGTGGCTCCAACAGTCTAAGGCTTGCTGCCACCCTGGCTCAGGGGTCCTTTCCTCTCAAAACAAATGTGTAAGGGGAGAGTGGTGGCATCTGAGATCCAGAGTGGACTGAGGCTGTGGGGAAGGGGAGGAGGGTGGTGGCCTCTGGGGTGCCCCTGGCTCACTTTTTCCAGAGCCTGATGCCCTCAGACACTGCAGGAGGCGGTGAGAGGAAATGAGCTCACACTGGCCGGCAGGCAATTCCTCCCTCCACAATGCACTGCACTCACCTCCCCCACCCTCTCCCACTTCCCAGAAAGTGCGCTCTTCCCCCACCCTGCTGCCCTTCCCACCTCTTCCTGCACCTTGACCTGCACCCCCATCCCGTCCTGGCCCTCCCCCATCCACCTTCTCCAGCACCTCTTTCATTCTTCCTTTCTATCCTGGCTCCCCTTCCCTCTGACGTCTGTGTCTCATTCCCTGCATCCTACTCTCCACGCCCCCCAAGTCCACTCTCTTCCCGGCACACTCTTTCTCTGGGGATGAGGGCAGTGAAGCCCAACACGGGATGGAGGATGTCCCTCACTGAGGACCCTCTTTATACTCCCCCTCTTTCTAAATTCCTCTCCCAGCCCAATCACCTTCCTTCATTCACAAATGTTTACTGGGAGTCCTGATATACCATGGGTGGGACGGTGGAGGTTGCCTCTGGGGATAGGAGATAAGGCTTAGCTCCTTCCCTTGAGGGGTCCTGAGATCCCAGAAAAGGAGCCATGGGAGGCTGGAGAAGCAGAGGAAGTCTTTCAGAAGCAGGTGACCGTGATCTTTTGAGGGCATCATGGATGGGACGGGGTGGGGTGGGCAACGGGGGGAGAAACACTCCAGGGAGAAAGAATATCATGGACAGAGGCAGGGAGGCAGGAGAGAGCAGACTCTAGCAGTGTGGCTGGAGCCAAGCGGAAGGTTCTGGGCAGGAAGCATGGAGGGATGAGGAAGGAAATGCGGGTGGGGATGTTACTGTGGAGTGACTGTGCCTGAGGCACTTAGATTCTAGCCTGGCTTAGGGCAGGGATTTAAGCGGAGATGTGCCATGGCCACTGTGGCAAGGGCGGCCAGGTGGGGGGGCCCTGCACCTGGGCAGGGGGCATGAATAATCAGAGGCCCCCAGGTCTTGTTGACCAAATGGGAGTTGCGGGAAGGAAATGGAAGCGTCTAGAACAACTCCGAGGTTTCTCACTCAGAATATTAGGTAGACGAGTTGTCTGGAGTGTTCTCAGGGAGAAGGGACGTGCCAGGCACTGGGCCAAGTAATCCTTTGTATACATTATTCCAAATTAGCCTTACAAAGGAGCTGTGAAACAGATATTATAATCCTCATTTACTGGATAAGGACACTGAGGCCGAGAGGGCTTGAGTATCTTACCCAAGGCCATGCAGGATTTGAACCCACGCCTTTGGGTTCCAGAGTCCACACACTTAACCTGCAGGCTGTGTTGCTGGTCGAGTAGTGATTAGCAGCTCGAACCCTGGGTCCATCTCCCTGAAGAGAGGCCTGAGCTAGAGAATGGCTTTGGAAGTCATCGGTGGATCAGGAGTGTGGTTCAGATTCTCCAGGGACAGTGCAGAGTGGAGACCAGATGTAGGATGGGACCCAAGGGCACTCACCTTTTGGGGCAGGTGAGGAAGGAAGGGGCAGCAAGGAGGACTGAGGAGAGAGAGCCAGAGGAAATGGCACTGTGTCAGGCAGGGGACGGGTAGGGTGGAGGCCAGACTGTGCAGTGAGGAAGAGCATCAAGGGTGAAGAAATTTAAAAAAAAAGGGGGGGGGTGAAAAAGGGAGGGTGGTGAAATGGAATTGGGCCACTGAGACAGTTACCAGGAAGGGACAGCCGGACAGCACAGGTGAGTCGGGGTGAGGCATGGCTCTATTTGAGTGGGGGACACTTGAGCAGGCTTTTTGGTTGTGGAGGAGAAGCCAAGGGAGAGAGCCTGAGGGGGTAATGAGTGGAGTAGAGGAAAAAGAACCCAGAGTCGTGCCAGAGGAAGAACCCGCCTTCCCCAGAGCCAGGTAGGGTTAGGAGGGGAGCATGGGGAGAGGTCAGGGAGTCCACAGACCAGAGCAGTCCAGGGTCGGGATCAGGCCTGGGCCAGGAGCCAGCTAGGGGTTGTACAGTGTCATCAAGGAGCCCTGAACCAAGAGTCCAAAGGCCGGGGTTCAGGTTCCCATGCTGCCCTCCTAGTAGCTGAATGTCTTTGAGGAAAAGTATATTCTCTGAACCTCAGTTTCACTCTCTGTAGATGAAAACAATAGGCCTCCTCTGCCAGTCTCCAACTGAGGGCTCACATTCGATAATGGATTCAAAGGAATGGGTGGAAGGCAGGTTACAGGGCTGGTTGGTGACCATAAACCTGGTAATAGCTGCCTGCCCTTCCATTGAAGGGGAAAGAGCACCCCCTGGTGGAGAAGGGCAGGAGGGCAGGACTAGAGGGAAGGGCCGAGGAGAGACCTGACTTGTTCTTGTTCCTTTGGCTTTCAGCCCCCAGATCCTCTGCTTGTCCCCTCGAAGCAACCCATGCCCACCTAAACTTTCATTTCCAAAGCAGGTGGTACCCAGTTCAGTCAAGTCCAAAGACATTTATTGAGTGCTGTCTACATGCAAACTGCTCTGTGGGGGAGCGGGGAATGAACCAAAAAGCTCATATTCCAGGGAGGGCAACAAGCACAGCAAAGGGTGGCTGGGATGGTGCCATGATGGTGCTACAAGCAGAGCATCGAGCAAAGCAGAAGGGAGCCTTCCATAATGAGAAGAGAAGGCAGGGGCCTTGGGAGGTAGTGTTTGACCTAGACCTTGATGGCCCTTAACAGGCAGGTGGCAGAGAAAGGAGGCCTGAAGGCTGAGAGCTAGGGAAGGGGTGGGGCCCAGGTCTGGCAGAGCCCCAGGCATCACAGAGAGGGGACCTCAGACCTCATCAAGCTCCTTGAATGGTGTAGGATGGGGCAACGGTCCACTCGAGATCATGCCAGTCTCTACCCTCATCCCTTCTGTCAGGTCCCTGAGGAATCCTGGATAAGAGGGATCCCACCTGAACACACCTCAAGGAGGGAGGTACAGCCCCCTGGCCCAAGGGCTGAGAGGCATTGGCAACCTGCCAAACAGCTGGGGCCCCAACCCAGCAACCTTCGGACAGCTGACTTGGGGTTGAGAGAGAGGCTGCAGCTTCCTTGGGCTGGCAGCAGGGCAAACAAGCCACACCCAGCGAAACCCTGGTATCAGGACAGGGGGTGGATGAAAGATGCCCCAGCCGTGCCGCTTGCAACTGGCAGCCCCTCAGGGGAATCATGTTGGGAAACGTATGTCACGGCTGGGGAAGAGGAAGAGGTTTGGGGCTCGGGTCTCAGCCCCGAGGGCTCTTCACTATGTGACACCGGGCAGTTGAATGTATATGAGCGTGTGTGCAAGACTAAGAGACGACTTATGACGACCGTGACATCATCTAGCAGGGGCTTGAAAACACCAGGATGGAAGGGAAGGGAATTAAAAGTGTTGAGCACCTACTATGTGCCGAGCTCTTTACAAACATTACTCCCCATGACAACACTGGGAGGTAGGTATTATTAGCCTCATTACATAAATGAGGAAATGGGCTCAGAGAGGTTAAATAGTTTTGCTGAAGTCTGACACTAAGCCCTTACTCTTTCTATGAAGCACGACCCCTCTGGGAGGAGCTAGGCCATGTAGTCCCCTCCAGCTCCAGGATGCTAAATTCATGATTCTTTGGGAGGGCTTTTAATTTCTGCCAGCAACTGGCCTGCAGCCCTGCTTCTGCCAGAGGCCCTCAGACCCTGCCTCGCTCTACCTGGCCCCTGCAAATCCCTGCACGGAGGAGGGGCAGCTCCACTCTCCTCCCTGTCTCCCTACCCTTCTGGGAGGGTGGGGGTGGGGAGAGGAGGAGAGAGGAGGGGAACCTAGAAGCAGAGCAGAGAAGGAGGGAGGGGAGGAACAGAGGGGAGGGGCGAAAGGAGGAGGGGAGGGGTGGCTCCCACCTCCCCCTGGAAGCTCTGGAAATCCCCAGCAGCTGCTTCCCCGCTCCTCTGTCTGGCCCAGAGCCAACCCTGGGAGGGAGTGAGGGGAGTAAAATGGAGAGAAAAGAGGGGCAGGGCACTGACCACAGGGGGGCGAGCCCTTCGGTCTTGGCACCCACCCCGCCCAGCAATTCCAGACCCTGTGAGAGATTCCAGGCGTGCTCCCCTTTAAGGAAACCCTACATGCCAAAATCCACACATACCAAACAGACACATCAGGGCGGTCCTTGCACTATAAAAGGATTCTTTGCTTTACAAGAGGGTTGGGCACAAGGGAAACTTAAAATAGGAGCTTCCCCTGGTGTGGTGAAAGAAGCTCTGATTTCAGAAGCACCCCATACACAACCATGCTTCCGGCATATCCAGAAAGCTGGCAACAGCCGCGGGGCTGGCAGGGCTGCAGCTGCCTTAAGGCACTGACATCAGCGCGGGCACCTCCAAGGCTGTGCTGATCATCACAGTCCCCTTGTGGGTTGTGGGGTGTCTCACAGTCCAGGGGACAAGCTGGCTGCTGTGCGTCGCAGCAGAGGTGTCTTAGGACACCTAGAAAGCACTGGAAAGCCACGGCTCAGCACAGCTGGCAGGGATTTCACAGCAGCCCAGAGAGGACAGATGTCCAAGGGCTCCCAGTGTCCCTTTGATGAGGCCACGGCAAGAGCCCAATGTCCTTACTCTCTTCCATGGTCTGTCCTCCCTTCCACGATGCCAGGGTACAGGGGAGCCAGGCTCTGCCTCTGGGAAAGGGGAAGCACCTGACCCCCAGAAGAAGTATGAAAGGCTGATGGAGGAGCAACTCAGGCCGTGCTGCAGGCCCAGTGAGATGTGTTCAGGGTCCTCTAGGCATAAAGTAATGGTGTCGCCTAGCCCTGCCCCTCCTTTTTTTAAAAAATGGAGGTGAAATTCATATAACATAAATTTAACTATTTTAACGTGAGCAATTCAGTGGCTTTTAGTCCTGTCCCCCCAAACCCTGCTTTTTTGTGCTCAGAGTGGAGTTGAGTCAGTAATGACAATAGCAGAGAATGACGAATGGAGTCCCCTTCCCCCTGCCAGGCCTGGTGCTCCGGGGAGCTGCCACTGGCCATTTAAATTAACAGCCAAGATGCCCAGCAGGCCTGGAGACTAGACCAGCCCACAGCCCTCCCCAAACATCACATCCAGCCTAGGGAAGACGCCCAGAGTGCTTCATGACTCCTCAGAGCCCCTCTTCAATCCCCAGAACTTAAGATCACCCCGTCCCTGACTCCACACCCTCTACCCCTCCCCACACCCCTCCTCACCACCATCACAGGGAACACAAGAACCCCTCTGCCACAGAGGGGAGGGTGTCTCAGAGCCCAGGGCCCCAGGCCACCACCTTAAGCAGAGCCTGGGAGTGTGTGGACACTAAAAGGCACACCCAGGAACAGAAAACCCTTCCACTCCAGGCCCCACCCCAAGACCTCTCACCTCAGGAAGGGAGCAAGGCAGCCCTCCCTTCAGCCCACATCAGGATTCTGTCCATCTTAGAACAGGGGGCTGCAAGTCAGGATAGAGGGCCCCCCACTCACTTAAGGGGACCAACCCCTCTTGTCCAGGATTTGCTAAGCTCTGTGGAGGGAGTGAGGTGATCTGACCTGAGGGGGCCATCACCCTGACCTCCTCTGTTGGATACTGTGTGAAAGACAGCCCTCCCAGAGCCTGACTGGGGCTGCAGGTCTGTGTCTGGGGGGCATGTGAAGAAGCTGCCCAGCCCACCCCATCTTTTCACTGCCATGAAATGGTGGCAGCAGTTGCTGCACCTGCTGTAACTGGGAATGGAGGGGGATGCTGGCTGGGAGAAGCCCCTTGATGTATAGGGGGAGGGGGACGGTTGTATCTTGAGGTCCCACAGGGTGGGGGCGGTCGGGAGGGTCAGCGGTAGTTTTACGACCACCTTCTGTCACTCCTTCATTATGCAGAGCCTGCTAGCATCCTGGATGGAGCCGGGACCTTACCGAGTGGGGAGGGGGGCTTCTAAATGCTCTCCTTCTGGAACAGGGATGGGGAGCGAAACAGCGTGTGAGCCCTCGGTGAGCGCCTCCCTGTTTGTCAGTGGTGGGGGAGTACTCGGGTGTGTGTGTCTGTGTGTGTGTCTATGTGTGTCTGTGTGTGTGTGTGTGTGTGTGCGCGCGCGCTCACCAGCTCTGTGTCACACCAGTCGTAACCCTTCCCCAGAGCTCCGCCCGGAGCTCCAGAGCCCCAACCCTCCCAAGGTGGCGGGCCCCCCTCCCTCTCGGCGCACCCACCCTCATCCAGTCCTCACTCCCCCCGCTCTCCCCTCCCCGACACGCACCCGCGCCCGCTGACCTGCTCCATGCTGCCGCCCGTTATGCAGTCCTCGCCGCGTCAGCCCGGGGGGGCGCAGGGGGCGGTGGCCCCTCCACGCGCCCAGTCGGTGCAGCACCCGGCCACCGCCGCGCGCAAGGAGCGCCTGGCGTAGGCAGCCCAGACCCCCACTCGGCCCGCCCCGCCCCGCCCCGCTCCGGCCCCGCCCGCAGACCCCGCCCTCTCCCGCCCCACCCCACCCGCGGGTAGAGGCACAGCGCTCACACACACAGACACACAATGCACACACACTGCTCACACATCCAGGGGCGCATCCCTGCCAACACCCACTGTTCTGCCTGTCCTGGGGGCACTGTTGGTCCAGAGAAGATCCCCTTCAAGGGCAGCCCCTTCATTTCTGAGGTTATCAGAGTCGGAAGCGCCCCACCCTGCATTTTACAGGGCCACGGAGGGGCTTGCCCAAGGTCACACAGCAGCTTGGTGACAGAGTTGACCCCATGGCCCAGACCACTGTGATTGCCTGAGAGCGGGGCAGAGATACCCACAGCACCTGGACCATAGGTAGGCCCTGCCCTGGTGAGCAGGGTTCAGAGCCATGTGACTCCATGAGGACAGGAGCTGGTGTGGAGGGCCACTCCCTGTTGCCAGGATTCAGCCTCTCTTCAAATGTGTTCTGAGGCCCTTGGGTGGGTGTGGGGAGCAGGAATGGAGATTCCTGTCGCCCACCGTGTACCATGCCCCAGGCATGTGCCAAGCAGGAGGAGGAACTGAACTGTTTGTCTACTGCCAGAGAAGGGTCATCTGAAGCTCCAGATGCCAGCTGGGGACCTGACTTGTGGGCAGCGGAGCCACCAACTCTGGTGAAAGCCAAGGAGGTGGCAGAAAGGCTGCCTCCCCCACTGAGACCCCTCTCCCCCATCAGGGGTGGCTCCTGACTGCCCACTGCCCCTCTGTCCAGCCCATATCAGGGCAGGGCCACACCGAGGGGGCTATCACATGAGCAGGCATGTGAGAGGAGGGCATGCTGCCCAGGGCAGGAGTATGGAGTCCCAGAGTGGACAGGGGTAGGAATTAACCTGCCCTGAGGCAGGCAGTGGGGTTGGGGCGTTGGTACGCAGGCGCTGGCTGCCCAGAACCCCTGGGCCAGTGCCCAGGCGGCATGAAGGGGATTTCACA
Source organism: Kogia breviceps (assembly GCF_026419965.1). NCBI lineage: Eukaryota > Metazoa > Chordata > Mammalia > Artiodactyla > Physeteridae > Kogia > Kogia breviceps. The sequence goes on along the minus strand of NC_081328.1, from coordinate 36,643,929 downwards.
CTTCTCAGTGCGCCCTGGCCTCTTTGTTAGGCACCAGAGGGTGAGGGAGCAGGGGGCTGGAAGCTGAGAAGGGGAGAGTTAAGCTCCTCAGTGGGCCCAGACAAAGGGGGCTTTATAGGCTGGGTGTAGGGGGCATGCTAGGGGGAGGAATTCAGGAATGCAGGCTGGGGAGGCCCTGAGCCCCCCGGGCAGCCCCGTTTGGGGCTGAGGTTGGACTCCCCCAGCCCTCCCATGCTTTGGCCCTGCAGAGTATTCGCTGCTTTGCTCCTGGGACTGCAGCCAGGAGTCCCGGAGGCCCTTCATCCCCAGCCGCCCCTCCTCTCAGGGATCTGGGGACACTACCCACGCACTCCCAGTCTTCCCCGCCCAGCTGGCTGCAGCCTCTCTTGGCTTTCCTGCCATGCCCTCTCAGCGGCCTCGTGGCCCTGTCTGCTACCAGAGTGAGTGCCCTGCTGGCTGCCAGGGGAAGGGAGGGACAGACTTGGGTAGGGGTCAAAAGGCTATGGGGTCAATGGGGCCCTTTGTCCCTTCAGACAGAGTCTGTCCTGGGCTAAAGAGATAGGAGACAGAGAAGAGTGCTAGCCAGGAAGCACATGCCCCCAACCCTGACCTGGCATCTCCCAGGCCGTGGTGGAGCTGGACCTTGGTCTGTGGAAGGCAGGCCTGATTCTTCCCAGTTGGTTTCCCTCTGGCTCTCTTTCAGGGCTGAAGCAGCCACTGAAAGTGGAAACAAGGAGGAGGAGGTGGCCCAGCAGCAGCCACCCATGCTGGCCTCTGAAACAGCTGTTGCTTGGCCTGGCCTAAGCTCTGGGCTTGGGCTTTGCAAGGTTGAGAACTGTCTGTCCCCAAAGATGCTGATCTGGCCCTGAAGAGTAAACTCCTACTAGCCAAAGTCATGGTGGCTAGAATGCTAGACCCTGAAGCTCTTTTATCAAAGCACCCTGAGCACTACAGGAAGCTTCACAAGCAGAGAATCCCAGTGAACGGAAGTGATGGTACTGCCCACTATCTCTGCCCCAGCCTGCAGGGTCCACATGTGCAACCAGCCCAGGCCTCCCTCTTCCCTGGCAGGCCGGATCTGGATCTCCGACAAGGTCCTACTCTGATTCCTGTATCTACTGTGCATGGGTCAGAACCTTCGACAACAGCAGTACCTCAGAGGAGCAGTAGGGGTGGGGGCAGGGCCCAGCTCAAGTTGTTGGACAGGTGTCTTTTTTTTTTTTTTTTTTGCGGTACACGGGCCTCTCACTGTCGTGGCCTCTCCCATTGCGAAGCACAGGCTCCGGACGCGCAGGCTCAGCGGCCATGGCTCACGGGCCCAGCCGCTCCACAGCATGTGGGATCCTCCCAGACCGGGGCACGAACCCTTGTGCCCTGCATCGGCAGGCGGACTCTCAACCACTGCGCCACCAGGGAAGCCCAGGACAGGTGTCTTATTTCATCTCCTTCGTAAGATTAAAAAGAGGAAAGTCTTATCTCTTGATGAGCGTCTTGGGCAAAAGTCTCCTTTTGGGGGTAAAGAAAATGTCCAAGTCTGGTCAGCATTGTACTTTCCATCTCGCTGAGAAGGTTCAAGTAACGGTGGAGGGAGGCAGACCGAGCTCAAAGCCAGGGTCTGCCATGTATGGTCTTAGGCAGGTATTCTCACCTGTCTGAGCTCTAGCTTCCTCACTGGTAAACCAGGAATGATAATAGCACCACCTCACAAGGTTGATGAAAGATTAAATGAGATGCGAGTATAAAATGCTTGGTCCAATGAAGGCCCCATACATGATAAATAAAAGCTAAGTACCTTCTACAAAGAGCTGAATGGATTCATCTTATACTGATTATTATTAGCTTTAGTGCAGCAGGTGAATATTTCCGACCTTGTGCCCAATCTGGGAGGCCAGACCCTGGCTACAGCCGGGTGCTCCTTTTGAGGGTGGCACCGGCCTTTAGCTGGGTGGGGGAACAGAAAAGAAGGGCAGTTTCCAGCCCCCTGCCCCCACCCAGCCTCCTTCTCTTTGCCTCTGTAGCCTCCAGGCCTCCCTGAGGAGCAGGAGAAGTGGAAAGGGAGCTGAGAGCCACCAGGTAAGGAAGACAAATCTCCCGGTGCCGGTGCGGTGGGCCTGAGAGGAGAGGAAAGAGGAGGAGTACCCAGGAGGGAGTAGAAGGAGCCTAGAGGGAAGGGGGGCCGTGGGCAGCGGGCCTCACTCCTCCACCTGCTGCTCTGCAAACAAAGCCAAGAATGATGCAATCCTGGCCTGGTGCAGCTGAGGCTGCAAAGCCCTGAGAGGGAAAAGTGGGCACTGGGGGTGGGGAGGGGAGGGGCAGCAGGGCAGATGCAAGGGGCCTGCGGATGCCGGACCCTGGAGTCCCAGCCCAACGTGTGACTTCTTCGTGTGGCTCCTGGCCACCTCCTGAAGCCCCTCACCCTGGGTCAGACCCCTCCCCAAAGAGTCACAGCTGCCTTCGAAGCAAGAGGCAGACATGATGCAACTAGGACATCATTCCACAAGGGGCGGGAGATGATGAGAGACCCAGACATCAAGTTGACTCCGAAGTCCCCATTGGGCCCTTCACCAGCAGGCCTGGGGCTGCAGGCCTCTGTGTCCCCTTCCTCTCATCCTGGAGACAAAAAGGCAAAATCCTCCAGAGAAGGTGGGATGGGAAGGCTCAGGAGAACCTCACCAAGGGCTTGCACAGAGTAGTATATATTTATAGAATTAAATAAAAACCCAAGGCAGACGCTGCTCCAGGTCTGGGCCCCCAGTGCCAGGAGACGCCGGCGTCCCCCTGGGGCAAGTGTACCATTAGCAGCCATCAAGCCAGCAGAGGTGGGGGTGGGGCGGGAAGGTGCCCTCCCTCCCCCCCAGTGCATCTGCCTCAGTTCCCCACTGTGCCTGGGAGCCAAAAGAACAAAGGCTTCCCCCTCCTCCACCCGGAGAAATGGGGCTCGTCCCACATGCCAGGGCCATGTGGAGGATGTGTCACGGGCCAGGGTCCCCAAGGGGACAGGGCATTAAATGGGGGCAGCAGAAGAGGACTGCAGATACTGTGTTCAGGAATATTTTAGCCCAGCCTCGCCCCACCGCCGCCCAGAGCCGAGGGGACAGCTGGCTGGTGGCCTAGCCCAGAGGAGCCACTAGGTGGCAGGAAAAGCCCAACTCAGCCAGCCCCCCCTGCTCCCACCCCCGGCCCCAGAGCCCCACCCGCCCACAACCTCCCCTTCTCCCTCTTCCCTCCAGCCCATCCCTCACTGCACCTCCCGTGATGGGGCCCCTGAAGTCTTTTCTTTCTTCCTTCCGCCTTTGGGAAGGGAAAAAGCTCTCAGTCCTCCTCAAAATGTGTTAATAATGATGATAATAATTAGTGCCCATAGCTGTTTATTGAGTGCTGAAGAGGTTCCAGGCATCTTACATGCATTATCTCACCTGCTCACACATGAGGTAAGCTAAAAAAAAAAACCTCTCCCTTTTTTCAAGAGGAGACAGCAAAAGCATAAATAGATTGCTCTCAAACCCAGGGTCCTCGCTTTGGAGTGTTATCAAGTGGGTGTAGGCGTGGGGAGGAGGGGAAGGACCCATCAGATGCCTCTGAGTTTTGTCCACCATCCTTACCAGCCCCTCTCCGCTCCCCCACCCCTTGAGAGTCTAGGAGGGTGTCTTAGTCTCGGGGCGAGTGTGAGGTTTGAAAAGGCTACCCAAGTGATTCAGGCTCACAAAAAATCCCACCCTGACTGAGAGCCACTGCACCCTACCCTGCTGCCTCACCTCCAGGCTCCACAAGGCATTCTGGGTTCTCCCCTTGCCAGCCTCACTTCCCATGTGAATTTCTTTTCCAGTATGGCTGCCCCCAATTCAGGCCCAAAGGTGATTCCAGCCCAGAGGACCTTTCTCCACCGCCAGTTCCACTTCCGGCCTGGCTGTCTTTGACCTCCTGGATGGTTTTCAGCAAACATTCATGGGGGGTATTTCTCCGTGTGCTGGCACACCACTAGGCTGAGGGGGTGGAAGACAAGCCAAAACCAAACAAGACATAGAACCCACTCTCCACATGCAACAAGAGTTTCACATGTCTAAAGCCGGGCCTACGCTCACTCTACATATGGTATCCCATTCAAAGATAGCCCCATATCCAGAAGAAAAGGATACCTATCTCTATAGCTGTTTTCTTCACAGTATCAGGGCACTGGGAAAGGTGGCAGGTGTGGGGAAGGGGCACCAGTAGATGACACCCAATGCACACTGAAACCTTTTTTTCTTTGTTTTTTTGGCCACGCTGTGGGGCATGCGGAATCTTAATTCCCCGACCAGGGATCAAACCCGCGCCCCCTGCATTGGAAGCATGGAGTCTTAACCACTGGACCGCCAGGGAAGTCCCACTATGAAACTTCTTGAATTCTTCTTTAACTCTGCCAAATCTCTCACCTAAGATAGCTGTTGCCAGACTCTCCCATCCCATTCCAAATCTTCCAAACTCCCCCCAAGCTCAGCTGTTACCTTCTCACACTTATTTTTCTCTCCCAGGATAAACCTAGCTAGCCTCTCCTAGTCTCCTGCCTACCCCATCACCCCTCATGATTTGCAGAGAAAAGGCCCAGAAACAAAGCCATGTTTCTCAGAAGGGGGAAGGGGGAAAGCCAGGGATGAGATGAGAAGCCCATGTGCCCATGTGAAGACGGGCACCTGAGCTGAGCTCTTAAAATGCAGGGTTTCTGGTAGGTGTGAATTCAGCAGGGGGGCAGTGGGTGGTTCAGTGCCACCTCTGGTCACCTGCTGACACTACAGTCGGTGCCTCTTCCACCTAAAGGGCGGCACCTTCTCTGTCATTCTCTCTGAAGCCACTGGCACGAGAAGGAAGCGGTCCACATGCCCCCTCGGGAATCTCTTGAGTTACAGCTATGTCACTTAGTTCATGCTCTTATTCCAGCCACGAAAAGTCCAATCCCTTAAGAAGATTCTGAAGAATCCTGACATTTAGTGGCTAAAAAAAAAACACCCATACCTCCAATCGAGTTGTCCTGTGCAAAAGGTGAAAATCCAGGTTCGAGTCTGGCTGACTAGGAAAACAAGGCAGCACTCCTGGGTGGGGACTGACCTCATCTTTCCTCCACCATCACCACGTTGGCACGTCAACTCAACTGTGCCAGCCCTGGGGGCAGGGAGAGAGCTGAATAGGACACAGTTTCTGTCCCTCACAGACCAGAGGTTACAGCTGAGTAACCAGCAGACACATGAACAACTATTTTAACAGAGGAAGGAGCATTTGTCTGGCTGAGAGCGGCTGGTGAAAACTCCAGAGGTGACCCTGGAGGAAAATCTTGAAGGGTGAGCAGTTCTGCAGGTGAAGAAGGTAAGAATTTAGGGTCCTCCAGGCAGATGGGACAGTATGAGGGAAGGTGGAGTGGCGGGAGAAGGGATGCCATCATCTGGGGACTTCAAGTTCAGGCTTTGTGACCAGAGTGCATCCTGTGTGGCAGGGGAAGGAGAAATGGCCTTGAACATCAAGTTGAGGAGTTAAGGTTTTCTTCTCTAGGTTTAAAAGTCATCAATGATTTTAAACTAAGGAAGTGACTTGAGCACATCTATAATTTGGAAGGACTATTAGAAGGATTGGAGAGGGGAAAGAGGAAGCAGGAAGGCCAGTTGGGAAGTTGCTGTAATTGTCCAGGTGAAAAAGGGGAGTGCCTAAACTAGGACATGGCAATGGAGGAGGGATGCATGATGAGTCGCAGCTTAAATGGGGATCCGTGCACAGGATAAAATTGCAGTCGAAATTCCTCTTGAGAATCTCTTGGGAAGGGGCTCCACTAGACATCAACGATAACCCAGTTAGTGCTTCTTCGGAAATGGGGTCAACTCTTGTGCCTTTGGCTGAGCACCAGAGGAAAACTGTTGGTCTTCAGAATCCACACGGCACAAACAGGTGCTAGAATCCTTATGCACAAGATGCTTGCATTCTAAGAGACTGGAAGGAAACCAAGACAGAAAGTTCACTTTTCCCATCTCATCCTCAATCGGCGGGGGACACAAATGAAATGGAGGAGGGAATCTCCTGCACAGTTATGATTTGTCACATGCTTGTAATTGAATTCAAGTTAGATACATGCATGATAAGACACCACTGAGAGGTGAGATGGAATGAAAAGTGGCAGCTGAAAGTAGACAGGAAACATAGGAGATGAAGGAGGTAGTTTCAGGTTTTGGGGGTGAAGAGTGTGGGAGGGGAACTTTTTATTTATTTTGGGCTCCCTGTTTCCAAAAGAATGCCTTTTCTTCTGTGCGCTTTATCACCAAGCCAGAGGGGACTAGTACCTCTTTCCTAACAAACCTAACGCATCATCACTAATATGAATGATGCTGATTTGAAATGATGAAAACCTATGTCTCTACTTTCAAGAAATGCCTACTAACACTTTTTTTTTTTTTTGCTGTACTCTGGCCACTCCCTGTTGTGGCCTCTCCCGTTGTGGAGCACAGGCTCCGGACGCACAGGCTCAGCGGCCATGGCTCACGGGCCCAGCCGCTCCACGGCACGTGGGATCTTCCCGGACCGGGGCACGAACCCATGTTCCCTGCATCGGCAGAGGCAGGCGGACTCTCAACCACTGCGCCACCAGGGAAGCCCCTACCAACACTCTTGACTGTTGGTGTTGGCAAAGATTCTTTATGATCGACAAGCTGTGTCCAAACAGGGGACATTAGAGCATTTGAATTGCTGATTCCGAGTCAAGCATTTTCCTTTGTAATGTTCTTCACACTTCACGGCTTGGAGCATTTTTTCTTCCAAGAGGGAAGAGAACTTTAATCAGGAGTTCATGCCTTCATAGAATGGCTATCAGAATTGATAAGACACTGTTTCATCCTAATGTGGACCTGTGACTTGGGAATGAGCTGAATAGCACAAGTGGGGATTCCGAAACTCCCTCCTGGGGCACCTCTAATCAGTCCTAAGAAAATGCAACTGCTGAGAACTAGGGTTTCATCTCACTCAGCATGCTTTCTACTCTGAGGATGCAGAAAAGCTGCCAAAAATTCTCCAAAATGTGCCAAGGTGGTACATTGGTCCTCTAAGTGGGGAACTTGGAGAGGGACTGGGTGGGAAAGTGAAGAGGGAAGATTCGAGCAGCTCCAAGTACACACAATCAGAGAAACATTTCTGGTCCTTTCCTCTCCAAAGAGGACAGCTCAGGAGGAAATGGGCTAGAAAGGCAGGAGGGACACAGGTCAAACTTATGAAAAACCTTGACTGCCAGTCTAGGTATATACTAGGAATGACTACTATGGTAAAATAGGAACTCTCCCAAAGTAGAGCAAAAAGGGCCCAGACAGCTCTCTGGAATTCTCCTGCATTTCCTGGGGAAGGAGAAAGCAGCTCTGAGCAATGGCTATCAGCCTCAGGAATTTTTCAACATTTCTAATTGTGACAAGACCAATTCTGGATGTGCTCTGCTTAGCTGACATCACAGGGATTGCCAGGGGTGGGTCATCTGACCCTAAGTGGGTGGTGATGGTGTGAGGAGTCATATGAGATGAGAGAGGGATTAAAAAACAATAACCCAAATAACATGAAAGAATTTCTAAACATTTTTATTTCAAATCTCTTTTCACCCCTTCCGCAAAAAGACAGTGGTCAGTACAGCAATCATAAAAAGGAGATACAAACACAAAAGTCAAATGTCTCCCGCACTGACACTTACAAAAAACCGGGAATTATACATGGGGTTTCCAAACAGGACCTGCAGCAGCTACTAATGTCCCTTTACAAGAGTCAAACATGCCTATGAATACAGTATATACAGACACCCCATTCTGGAACTAATCTACAGGGACATCCCAACACCCTCCCATCTATCCCCAGAAAAATACCAAAACACACCCAAAGTGCATTTGTTTTGTTTATATCAAAACATCTTTCCCTTTCCCCAACCCACCCTCAGACCCTCCCACCCCATTTAAGATTGGCCTGCAAGTCTATTTTAACCATTTAGTAATTTTTTATAGTTTATGAAAATAAATTATACAGCAACTATTTTAATAAATTAAGCACAAAAAGGTAGAGGAAAGGAGAAAAACTAAGTGGGAAGACAAAAGCCAGGCCACGCTTTGGCTGGGAGGAGGGTGGCGTGGCTGAAGAGGACGGAAGTGGTTGCAGGGGCGATGTGGCCCCCCTTCTGGTGAAGAACTCGCAACCACCCCGAGCCCAGAACGACACCCCTCTTCACTGAGTTTCTTAAAAACCACCAAAAACTGTACAGCAGTGGCTGTGGCACGGGCAGCACCAGTTTGGGCCTTCCAACAAGCAGCCTGCCCACGGAGCGGTGCCTGGATTACGCTTCTTGGAAAAGGTTCTGGGCCTAACAGTGAGGGGCAGGTCCCTGTTCAAGGGAGCACCAGAGATGGAGTAGTCAGACCAGCCTTCCTGCTCCACCTGAGCTGAGTAGGGAGCTTAGGACAAAGCTCGGAGCGGGGCTGTGCGGGTTTTTGATCTCCTGGGTTCTGATCAAGCATGTCCTAAGTTCACCTTACACTCCATCTCCAGGAGCAACTAGATTGCAGTCCAGCTGCGAGCAGACATTCAGGTCTTCCGCTGCCATGACTGGCTGCTTTTTGCCTGCCCCTCTCAGCATTTTGGAAGAGGGAGTGGGAGGGGGAGGGAGCAATTCCAGGTACCCTCTAAGGAGATGAAATGGGCGTGAAGGCATGTCACAGACTCAGCATGCAGGACTGGCTTCCTGGGAGGTGGATGGGAGTGGGAAGGAATGAGAGAAGGGGCAGAGAGGACAGGACGGGAAACAGGAAGAAACTGGGGGCACCTACCAGGAAGGTCAAGAAGCATGAAAAGGACAAAGACAATATGGAATCTGTATGTAAGGAAAGGTCTTTCCCTGGCAGATTAGAGAATCAATAATTTAAATACAATTCCTTACTCTTTTTATAACTGCAGCATCTGAGTCCCCAGTGCCTCTGTCTCTATGCTCCAACCCCCATCTCACACCTCCCAAGGCTTCGCTATCTTTTCAAGGCCTCCTGTCATTTTGTGCTGAGCATGAAGACTCCAATGTCAAAAGAGGATAGATCACGGGGACTAGCAGACTTGACTCTGCTTTCTTGAGCTTTGTGGCCCAATAATCCTATAGCTACCATGGAGGGAGGGGGGTCACGATTTTTCTTTCTTTTTTTTTTTTTCTTCTTTTTTAATAAAAAAGGTTTTACTCCCCAGGAGCAAATAAATCATTTTGAACTACTGATAAACACTGCTGCAGTGAAAAGAAAGATGGCTACATGTATGCAATAGCACAAATTCAGTGTAAGAACAGCTGTGTTGACAATTAGAGATAAAAATCATTTATCCATTTCCCCCTTTCCCATGAACCAAACCAAGAGGATTCCCATAGGGAAAATGTCTAACTCAAAAGCTCCTCCCTTAGGGACAGGGGGCACGTCATTCTCTTAAAAGTGGACAACAAATGGCAGGTCTCCCCCCAGTGGAGATGCTCTCAACACCCCCAATGGTGGCAAAACTTTTGCAAATGAAAACACACACACACACACACACACACACACACACACACACAATATGACTTTCAGACCTCCTTCCAGCAGCCACAGAGCTATATATGCCAGTGCCTAGGCCTCCAACTTCAGGGCTCAAAGCCAAGGGAGAGGCAGAAGGGCAGGGGGGAATCTAACCTAGGGGACAAGTTTCTCCTATCCCCATTTCCTGCCAGGGCCAAGGGCTTCAAGCAGGCTGTGCTCTTCCAGTCTTCCAGGGCCCAGGGTGAGGGCTGAAAAGGCTGGCACCCAGGGCATCCGGCTTTACTCCCGTCTCTCACCCCGGATCTGAGAACACTAACCACCCTCCCAGTTGCCAGTGCTTCCTGGATGTGCACTGTAGGGGGCTTGCCGCTATCTCCACATCTCTCCCAGCCTTAATAAGGGGTCTGCGTAATCAGCTCAGGTGACAAGTAGGAAAGGAGGAGGAGGAGGAGAAACCACGGCAGCAAACTCCCCACCACACCTCCCCCCCCAGCTCAGGAGGCTGGGTGCTGCCGCCCAGGGCTGGCCTTCCAGGGTTTCACACTCACTGCACCTAGGCATAGGCAGGCAACCAGGCCAAGGTCATCGCCAACTGTCCCGAACTCCTATTCGTCACCCATTTTTCTAGTCCCCGCAGCAGAGCCCCCACAGCCTTACACCCTGCAACCAGAGTACACTAATTTCAAGTAATAGCAAGCTGTAGCAGTAGCTGTCACTAACTCACAGTGGTTCACGCCTGTCCTGAGGAAGGTTACAGTAGATCAGTCATAAACAAGCGAGAGTTACACAGGCAGGGCCTGAGGGTATTGACATCACCCATCCACAACTTAGAAACCAATGACGGGTCCCTAGAAGTGAGAACCTTTTCCAGTTTGTGACTTGAAAATACAATGACCAAAAAGCAATGAGTTCCCTCTGTAGACTGCATTTCAATTAGCACTACACAGAATCGGCAGGGAGGCAAGGGGCCGCAGGCAGGAGAGGTGAAGAAGAGCTGCTGGCGAAGGCCAGCTGCCCCACTGCCCCTGTCCCTCCCTGTTTACTCTGACCAGGCTGGTGCCCTTCCTCCTCACCTCCTGATGAAGCCTGTTTCCTCCTGCACAACTCTGTCTTATAGTCCACTCTACTGAGGAAGGACCAGGCTACGGCCTGGGCTGTGACTAATGCACAGACAGATCACGGACACAGTAAACACTACCCTTCCCGGGAGGAGCAAGGATGGTGGTGAGGGTGGGTCACGCCTCCTCAGCTGGTTTGGTTTTGTACCTGAGAGTATGGGTTCTCCACTGGAAACCCCTGGTACCACAAGGGGTCCAGGGGCTCTACCTTCCTCACTCAGGCTGTGCCGAGAGCAGTGAGGTCCCTGGCCACAGGCAGGAACCTGGCTGACTTCTGGCTTTGGGCTCCACCTCGCCATCATAACCCCTCAGCATTCAGACCTGCCTGATGACTAGGAAGTTTCGGTCTAGACCACAGCACAGAAAAAGGATTCTTTGATGCCTGCTCTAACTTGGGACTGTGTACTGCTCAGTACACACCCTGCAGATTCTGCTTCTGTGCTCCTGTTCTTGTGTTTCTCATCTCACTGCCCTGCCCTCACCTAAAAACCAAAGTCTCACAGCACCAGAGCTTTCCTAGACCATCTGATCTACACTGATCTTACCCACTCTGAATTTCTTTAAAGACAGCCCTTGATTCTCTCTGCCATGCTGAGTCATTCTCCAAATGCTTCATGTGTGGCCGCCACCTAAAAGCTCCCTTAGGCCAGATAATATGTCTTCCGCCTCCTGTGTTTTCCACAGTAGCTAGCCCAGAATCAGGCAAATGAACACTAAAAAGTAGTTAAAAAAAAAAAAAAATCCCACGTAGCCGCACAACAGCCACTCGAGGATCTCAATGGATTCCAGACAGCAGGCTCTACAGTTGGGTGGCACTTTCTGCAAGATGGCAAGTTAATTTGTACCTTCGAGAGGCAAGACCTATAGGTTAAGCCAATTCCCGGGATCACAACCTTAACTGGTTGGTAATACTACCACGGCAGCCAAAGAGAGAAGAGGTACCACACCACAAATCAAAGGTGGGTGGGCTGTGTTTATGTTACAAAGCTCATTTTGTGGGTCACCTCCTCTTCACAGCCAGGTGACAATGCAAGTTTCCTCCCTATTCAGTTACAAGGAGGAAGAATGGTCATTCCATGCAGGACGTAAGGCAGAAGGCCAATGCTCCCAAATGAGGCAGTCCTATAAATTACAAGACACTGGGGCCTCACCCCAAACGATCAGGAAACCATAAACCTGACAATATTATTTATCTCATGCGATGAGGCAGATATAAGCATAGGGGAACCAAAAGAGGCAGTCTGTTGGAATACTTACTGCAAAAGAGTAATAAAGATCAAACAGCTCAATTTTCACATCTTAATAGCAAACCTCTCCTCAGAGTAACTATAGAAAAGCAAACCCATAATGTTATATGATTTGACAATAGCCAAGTTCAGAAAATCACTGGAGTTTTTCTCCCTCTTCCTCCACTTCCATCTGGAAAACAGGCAACTCTCAAATCAGTATCTGACAGACGTCCCAATGAAAGGAGGGCAAACAGGATCTAACTCAGGAAAATGTTTGGGTTGCCAGAAAGAACTCAGGAAAATAAAGAAGCCCTTGCTACCTCCTGCTCCAGACAACCTAAGAAGATGAGCTGTAATTCTCTCCTCCCTCCTCATTGATGTCAGGCATGCCATTAAGGCTGAGACACTAGGGAGCTTCCTCTAGGAAGAGCACAATAGCTTCGTTTCTCACCTTCCTCCACATTCCCTCTCACTAGATGACAGACATGTGGAGGTAAAGAACACTGACTAAGTCATGGGTATGGTTTGCCATTAAGAATCTGGAGGCACGCTCCATTAACTTCAGCAGCCTGGGACTGGAGCTCTGAACTGTTCAGGTGATGAGAAAAACTATTGCCTCGACAGCCGGCGGAAGCAATAGGAATGATGTTACCATGACCAGAGTGAAAGGTACAGTTATCTCGAGGGAATGGGTTGAGGGTAGAGGAAGAATAGGGCTAACTTGAGGTCACAGAACTTAGGAATTCAGTAAAATAAAACGAACACAGCTGCTATGAGAGGTGATTCTGAAATCAGGTTCCTAAACCTTAAAAGCAAAGTATGCGAGGAGTCACTACTTCCCCCGGCAGAGCTATGTGCCAGTTCTGTCCAGTCATCATCTATTAGAGACTAACCACCCTCCTCTCTTCCCTGCTCCTGCTGAAGCTACCCATGCCTACAGAGAAGCAGATTCTCAACCCTCAGAAACTCCCGACTTGATTTGCACTTCTGACTCCTTTTCCCTTCTTCAAGGTCAATGGTGGAGACTCGAATTCTGCCTTTGGCACCACCTGAATGACGCTCACTGGCAATCCCCTCTCCTCCCCTCCTCTCCTTTGGGTCTGCTCACCCTTGGCACCACTTCCAATCCAATGCACACAAATCCCAGCTGCCTTTAGGGTGAGTTTTCCATACTGAGAAATGCAAATATCCAGAACAAAACTTCTGAAAAAGGAACAGTGTTGAGACTTCTTCCAGTTTTCCAAGGAGTTCACCCAGTTCCAGTAGCACAGGGCTGGATGTGAGAAGGTGGAGCCCCACTCAGAGAGTCTGGTCTTGTGCTTCATCCAAGCCCCAGGGCGGCGAGGGGAACCAAAGTCTTTGCACAGAGGATCCCAACCCTTCCTATTCCTCTTGTTTTCTTCACTCCTCTTTTCATGGTAGCTTCATTTCGTTCTTTGAAACTGGAGCTTGGCAACCAAATGCCTAGGTAAAAAAGGGGAATAATTAAGAGTGGCTCAACAGAGTGGAACCAAAATGGAGTGAAAGAACAGCCTCTGGAGGTGGAGAAGTACAGCTCAAAGGGAGAAAGGGGCCTGGAGAGCCAAGTGCTTCCACAAACACTGCAGCTGGCTGGGGATGCAGCAGTGGCCTTTGTCACGGGGACCTGAGCAGCCTACAACCTGGTCGCCAAAAAAAGGCCCTAAAATGACTAATAAAGATGTCCTATACACTGCCTCCCTTCTCTCTTTCCCGTTTCCCTTCATTTTCCACACACTTCCCCCCGCAATTCTTCCCTAAGGCCCACCTGCTCTAGGCACTAGAAAAAGAACTGAGTCCCTGAAGTAAGCCCTGGTGAGCCAAGCTAGAAACAGCTGTAGGCCCTGTGGCTTCTGGCTATTGAAGAGGGCTGACATATAATCACAAAGGCCAGTGCAGCTTCTACCTTCTGATTTAAGAAGGGCACTGTTCCAGCTGTTACTCTGTGCCCTAACTCCAAGTATCCTGGCAAAAAATTCTCTAGGTAAGAGCACACACAGACCAAGTGGCCCACTTGGAACTCTGAAATTAAAACCAGCCTGACCAACAAGAAATCATAATGGCCGAATTTCACACCTGAAAGGCCTTTCCCTTGGGAAGTGTTACTTCCCTTTTTCAAGGGGTCCTAGGAGCAAGTACAGCATGATGCTTATTCTTTGCTACAAGCAACAATCCCAGTGTCACAGCAAAAAGAGGTCCCGGGAGTTCAGTGCAATCCTTTGCCAATACATGACTGCCCCCAACACTTGTGGCAAATGGCTAGCCCCAGCCTATACCTGATCATATCAGGGCCTTTGTACTTATAGGATCCCCTGCCTAGAATGCCTGCTTCCAAGATCCTCTCACAGTTAACTCCTTGATATTCAAATCTCAGCTGAAACGTCACGTCCTCACAGGAGCCTTCCCTGATCATTCAAACTTGAGTAGTATGCTACCATTAACCACTAAACTTCACCCAGTTTTATTTTCCTCATAACATGTACAGTCAACTGAAATTAACCTATTCACTTACTTACTTGTTGCTTGCTGTCTGTCTCTCCCTACAAGAACTGCAGCTCTGTGAGAACAGGGCCTTGACTATCCTGCTCAGCACCCTCTTCCCAATTCACGCTGGCCACCTTATAGATGTCTGCTGAATGAATAAACAAATGATGGGGAGCTCACTAACTCCGGTAGAAAACCATTCCATATTTGCATCTGTTAAAAAGCTTCTTCTAAAGTTGGACTGAAATCTGTTTAAAACTTATTCTGTGGTCCTGCCCCCTGGAACCACACAGAATAAGTTTAATCACTCTTCCTTAGGAAAATCCATCAAATACTTCTTTTGGCCACCAAGCCCCTCGTACCCTAAAACTTCTCTGGTCCATGATAATCATTTATTCCCCACACGATAAAGTGTGAAGCCCCCGACCATCCTGAACCTTTCTCTGAATGTGCCTGTGTTCGTGGGGGCCCCTCCTAAGGCACAGCACCCACAGAAACGGTGCTCTAACTGAAGGGTCCCAATTACTCCTCAACAGCACAGTTGGGTAGGTGGACCCCCCTAGTTCCCCACCCTAATCAATGCAAAGTCACCAAGCAGAGAAACCCTCCTAGACATTAGAGCACTAAGATGTTTTAGGAGACACTTCCAAGGGCATACAGCTCACCGATACAGGGCACATCTTGTTTAACTTGTTTTGCTTCACTGCACTTCACAGATATTGCATTTTTACAAATTGAAGGTTTGTGGCAATCCCACATCATCAGATGATGGTTAGCATTTTTTAGCAATAAAATATTTTTAAATTAAGTTATGTAGATTTTTTTAGACATAATGCTAGTGCACACTTAACAGACTACAGTATAGTATAGATAAAACTTTTATATGCTCTGGGAAACCAAAAAAATCATGTGACTTGCTTTATTGTGATATTTGCTCTCTTGCAGTGGTCTGGAAATGAACCCAAGGTACCTCCAAGGTATGCCTGTAACTGAAGACATGACAAAGAAACTGTACATCCAGCCCAGGATCCTTTAAGTTAAAACTCCACAGCCTCCTGGAGATACCATTTCTTGATCTCTCTTCCTCATTCCTTCTCCCCTTGCTAAACCTGGTTCACATGCTCTCCCCCACAGTAGCACAGTATCAGGGACCACCAGAGCCAAGAGCAGACACACAGCCGGGTTCACCTGAGCCACAAAAAAGCCCATAGGACAAAAACACCAGTTGTCATTTTCTCCCATTATGAAGAGAACTGAGAGGGTGGGGAGAATTAAAGCCCCCTTTTTACTCTAAGGCTGTCACTCCTGTGGGTTATTCCCCTTAGTTTGTTTTGTATGGGGGATGGGATTGAGAACAGAGGTTAGAAAAGAAGCAGAATAATTCAGTGCTTAAAAAGGACACTCAGGGTTTTCCCTGGTGGCACAGTGGTTAAGAATCGGCCTGCCAATGCAGGGGACACGGGTTCAAGCACTGGTCCGGGAAGATCCCACATGACGCGGAGCAACTAAGCCCATGTGCCACAACTACTGAGCCTGCATGCCGCAGCTACTGAAGCCCGCGTGCCTAGAGCCCGTGCTCCACAACGAGAAGCCACAACAATGAGAAGCCTCCACACTGCAACGAAGAGTAGCTCCCGCTCACCGCAACTAGAGAAAGCCCGCGCACAGCAACAAAGACCCAACACAGCCAAAAATAAATAAATAAAATAAATAAATTTTTTTTAAAAAAGGACACTCGGGACTTCCCTGGTGGTCCAGTGGTTAAGAATCTACCTTCCAATGCAGGGGACGCAGGTTCGATCCCTGGTCGGGGAACTAAGATCCCACATGCCGCGGGGAAACTAAGCCTGTGCACTATAACTAGAGAGCTGGCGCGCTGCAATTAGAGAGAAGCCCATGCACCACAACTAGAGAGAAGCCCAAGCGCCGCAACAAAAGATCTCGCGTGCCACAACTAAGGCCTAACACTGCCAAATTAATTAATTAATTAATTTATTTATTATTATTATTTTTTTTTTTTTCAAAAAAGGACACTCCTCAGTAAAAGGGGTTGGGGGTGGTCTCTGCATCCCAGCAGTAGGTCACTAAAATGTGAGATCTTGCACATAACCCACACTACCAAAATCACCATTCTCTAGTAATTTTGTTCCCTACTCCCGTCTACCTTTCAATGTTCACATTAGTGCAATTTAAGAAGAGTCTTTTTTTTTTTTTCCTTTGGCCGAGCCCTGAGGCATGTGGGATCTTACTTCCCTGACCAGAGATCGAACCCATGCCCTCGGCACTGAAAGCGCGGAGTCCTAACCACTGGACCACCAGGGAATTCCCAAGAAGTCTAATTAGAATTCGTATGTGCAAACCAGTATTCCAAGATACTTTATGGGAAAATAAATGAATACTCAGTGTAGCAATGGGAGAAGAGCCTCTTAGATAAATGAATTCCTTAGCTAATTCATTTATTCTTTTCAACAATTTACTTTTCAGTGGCCCAGATGGAATTCTAAACAGAAGAGCAAGCTGTTTTTCCCTCATCCCCATATTCCAAGCCATGGGACAGAGTGGAACTGTCACTGAAGTGCATGCCTATTACAATTAAGGGCATTTTGCGTTCCCTTTGATGAAGCTTTCTTCCCCTTCGCTTTCCTGCTTTATATGTCATCTGTGCAATATCAGGGCGATCAGCCAAAGTAGGAGAGAAGGCTGCGCACTTAGCTGCACTTGTGTGTTTTCTTTATATGTATTCAGTGATTAACTAGCTTGTTGCTTGGCAAATACTCTTTAAGCCTCTTGTGTCTATCTGCTCTTCTCCCAATTGGGGTATGTGCCTCCCTGGGACTCCATGATCAAATGTGGCAACTCTCTGGACAGATGCCTGGATCAGGGTATACGCATGGGGTGAGAGGAAGGGGGATGAAGCCCAGTGCATGATAACCGCCCAGGAGGAGACTAGGCTGGACAGTGAGGCAGAGTGGTGGCATACCCTTGGTGGTGACCAGCAGGGGGCCCCTCGCTACGTGGAGGGTTCCAACACCTCTTGCTTCTGTTTGGAAATGAGCTGCGCTTCCTTTAGAGACAGGTATACCTCTTCCTGAGGATCATAGTAGTAGAACTTTCGGATATAAGAGATCAGAGGCCTACGAATAACACAAGAGGGATACACACAAAATGTTATACATAGCTTATAAAAGACAGACCACCTTTATTCAACATTCCCTTCTTTTCAGTCCCTGTATGGTTGGGACAACACCAAAGACTCTTTGTTGCCCTGACAAAATTCCCACTTTCTCACTTATTATAGTTTTGTCTCCCTCCCTCTTACCACCTCCACTCGGCCCTTCACAGAGTCTGCAGAAGGGAAGCCAATACACACACACACACCTTCCTCCTTCCTGGCTGTAATGTGACATTTCTAAGTTAGGTGCTAAGACATAGGAGAAGTGAAAGGACAACGCCTGTGAGTTGCCAGGCTCTGCCTGTACACTCAGCTTGCAGGCCTCCCTAACACTGTAACTAACCCTCCATTCCTGCCCCACCTCTAAAGGCCCCATTGTACTTAGGTAGTGGGAGATCCGGGATGTGATCTATCCGGACGAGCTGTCGGATTCGGAATCGGCAAAGGTGCTGGAGGGATTTGACATTGCTGAATCGGGACACTGGATAGAGCAGCTGGACTGGAGTTGGTGGGAGTCCTTTAAGAACAAAAACCGAGAGAAATATTCAGATGACGCTATACAGCTAACTATAATTTTCCTTATGAAGAGAATCCAGGGAAGGGAAATGGGGCTTCTTTACAGTTCATCTATGTGTTCTGTGTAAAAGCTCCCCTCCACAAAGGACTGCTGATTTCCATACCACCACTACCATATTTCATACTCAAGGGAATCTATGCTCCCCTGCTGCAAGCCCCCACAGCTTCACTCTTAACAGCTAAGAGTCTTGCTCTTCAGAACAGCTCAATGAAAAATGCCGAGCTACAGACTTTGCTTGGAGCCAAGTGGACAATCCCAGGCCCAAGGCTCTCAGTGAAGGGCAAGAATCTAAGGTATCCCTATTGGGAATGGGAGACACTTGTTTAGCATCTAGAGTACCCAGAAGGTGAGGACTCAGAAAGGCTGTTCAGAGGGGTCCCCACCAAATTCCACCTGAGAGGCTGGTAAGCAGAAGGCAACAGCTAGGATCAAATTTTATAAGCCTGTCACTCCTGCCATTTACTTCAAGCCGGGACAGTCAGGTTTAGCTACCTCTTACTCCCCCACCAACCCTCTACCCTACCAACCACGCTCCTTGCTTCTGAAATTTTAGGTTGGGTACAGGAACAGAAAAAAAGAGGATGATGCTTTTAAAAGAAAAGCAACTACAGTAGCCTGGGCAAGCTGGAATTGGTACTACTCTGCGCACAAGTGCCTGCGACTAATGGGAGCCCCACACTCTTATGTTTCATCGCAATATCAGACTCTGTGCTGGGAAATTCCAACCCCCTCAGGGGTCAACACCACAGAATGGAGACACCCAGAATGGCAGGGACACTGAAACAGATTCAGGGGAACAAAGAATACCCTGGTTTCAATAAACAAAGGGGCTATGGAAAGTAAACAAGAAAAGTGCTCTCAGAAAGAATCTGAGTTGCAAAACCTTTGAAAGAATTCTTTTCTCAGCCATTGCCATATGAAAAGAAATTCTGTAGACAACTTGTTGGGAAATAAAATATCTAGTATTTTTGGAGTTTAATTTCAAACAGTTTTTAAATTTTGTTTGAAGGCATGAGAAGAAAAAATTAAAGCTTGCAGATTGCCTTCCAAAGCCCTTTCATGGTTGTTAACAACTGACTTTCTAAAAAAAATTGAAATACACGTTATGCTAAACAAGTAAGCTTATCTTAAAAATCATTTAACTCATTTAGTCTTCAAAGCCCTATTCAGACAGATAGCACTATTATCCCCATTTTACAATGAAGAAATTGAGGCCTATTGAGCTTAGAGAACATGCTCACAGCACAGAACCAACAAAGCTGGCCTTCCTTGAACACCTGCTCTGTCTGAGGAAGAGTTTAGCCCAGGGAACCTCAAAGGAGGGTCTTCCAGGAGTCTCCCCAGAGTGCCTGCCCCTGTGACTGTCTGACAGGCGGGCTGTCCAGACAGTCACAGCTCCTTGATTCATTCATGACCAGCCTCTCTTAGTCCCTGACTTCTCACCCCCATCCCTTCAAATCTAAGGCTTATATTTTGAAGCACTGTAGCCCTCCTCCACCCACACACACCATTAAAAAAAAAAATTCACACATGGATTTTTCTTTTGAATATATTTAAACTCAAGTGGTTTTAAAATGATTGGGGTTCAAATTCCTCTGAATTTTACCCTTTCTCTCATGTTTTAAAAATAGTCTTTAGTAAATTAAACTATGACAAACAGAAAGCTTCCTGGGGGGGTTGGTTGTAATATTGCTAAACTTAACATGATGTTTCAGAGATAAAAGTAATTTATGCACCTAATTATTTATTCCCAAAGAAGGACTATAGGACTTGTGCTTAAAGAGGTCAGGATAATAAGTAGCATACAATTATCTGATTGTTTGCCTACTTGAATTTTAATGACCATATATACTTGCCTATTTAATTGTGTTACTTTTAGCCTTAAGTTCACAAATAGCAATTTGAAACCTGTTAATTCTCTGATATTCCCTGGTTTTGCCCGCAAACACAGCAAATGACTGAAGTTCTCACATCCAGAGCTTGTTAACAAATGAGGTCAGAAATGGAAATAAATCCAACATAAGACACCAGTGCAGCGAAAGTAAAAGACAAGGTAGAAGAGTGATCATCAAGAACTTTCCTCTGGTCCTCATGCCAGGGTCCTGGGCACAAATCCAGTTTCCAGCCACTTGGCTATTTTCTCTTCCCCCAAAAAGGAGCAGGTTAGGAGTGACAAACCTCTTTCAGGTCTGAGCACCCAACACCCAGGCCTTCCTCCCACAACAAACTGTTCCCTGAAGGCCAGAATTATCCAGCCCCAAACTTGTCGATAGGGCCGAATTGAGAAATCCTAGGATACAAGGAAGACATAGCCCTAAACAAGTAATCATGGCCTAAATGATGGTTACAAAAGAGGAAGCAACCAATTTCCTTAGAGTTATCCAATTCAAAGTGTGATTAAAAAAACAAAAAGTGTTTTCTCTTCAGGCACTTCACAGATGATGGAGATTCTCCCAACTAAGAAGGACACATTCACTTTGAGTTCTGGCTCTCACAGCAACATAAGTTTTGTGCTAATCCAATCACATTCTCTTTCTGAGATTGCTGCTTGGTGTTAGGGGTTTAGTTTACAACTGTGAAATGGACCAGACAGAGGTGAAATCAGCAACCTCAGATTTACCATGACCATGCTCCAACACTGCCATGAGAAGAGATAAGGGGCAAACCAAGCTCAGGTGCCATCAGTTTTACCGATTCCTCCCCCAGATGCGAACTATTCCACTTATTAAATTTCTTCTGCTCCTTACTTGCCACCATCCAGAACTTTCCCATTAGTCCCAGCTTTAAAATTCCCATAATCCCTGGCATCCTTTTACACCAGTCTGGATGTGCTGTGACTGCATCCAGCTCTAGATCTGAGCCAGAAAAACCTAACTTTGCATCCTGACTCTGCAACTCACTGCACATCAGTTTCTTAATCTGTATTCTAAAAAAGAAAAAAAAAGGGAGACTGTAACATCCCTTCAAGAGATTTTGTAAGGGTTAAATGAAATAATACTAGCCCCCTGTAGGCATTCAGTTATCATCATCCCAAAGTCTAAATAAAAGGGCTCCTTTTAGAATCCACCGTGTTATAATCCCTGGTGCAGGCTGACAGAGCTCAACATACATTCTAATGACTACCACTTCCTCACGGGAATCCTCCCCTCTAATAAAGTCAGCCTCACAGAATGCCTAGACCTCTGTGATAAGAAAAGGAAGGCAGCAAACAATGGTAAAGGAGAACCATTGCCTTCTTTGTCCCAATCCTTCAAAGAGAGGTCACTTATGGTCTAGGGGTGAATACTAATTCGCTTTGCCTTGTCAACTTGATTACAATTTTAAGTGCAAATGGATATTCTACCTGTAACATTCCTCACAGGTGCTAGAAAGACAGTCTCCACTAATAAACAAAATTCTGACTTCTTTATGTCCTCTCCACAAATCCCAGCAAACTCAACCTGCAATCGGTTTACTGCTATTTTTTTCCCATAACAGAGGGTGGGAAATAAAGCACAAGATTTGGAGTTAGTTCTGCCTCAGTTTGAATCCTGGCTTCAGCACTGAGTAACCTTTAGAGTAAGTGGCTTCACTTTTTTTTCTTCTGAGAAAGTCTTTATTCCTCCTTTATTTTTAGAAGATAATTTCGCTTGATACAAAATTCTAGGAAAGTGGTTTTATGTTTCAAAACATTAAATATTTCAATCCACTCTTTTATTTCTTGCATGGTTTCTGAAAAGAAGTCTGACTTAATTCTAATCTTTTTTTCTTAATAGATTTTTATTGGAGTATAATTGCTTCACAATACTGTATTAGTTTCTGTTGCACAACAAAGTGAATCAGCCATATGCATACGTATGTCCCCATATCCCCTCCCTCTTGAGCCTCCCTCCCACCCTCCCTATCCCACCCCTCTCGGTCTTCGCAAAGCACTGAGCCGATCTCCCTGCCGCTATGCTGCTGCTTCCCACTAGCTACCTAATTTTACATTTGGTAGTGTATATATGTTGATGCCCCAGATTTCCCTTCCCACCCTGTGTCCTCAAGTCCATTCACTATGTCTATGTCTTTATTCCTGCCCTGCAACTAGGTTCATCAGTACCTTTTTTTTTTTTTTAGATTCCACATATATGTGTTAGAATACAGTATTTGTTTTTCTCTTTCTGACTTACTTCACTCTGTATGACAGACTCTAGGTCCATCCACCTCACTACAAATAACTCAATTTTGTTTCTTTTTATGGCTGAGTAATATTCCATTGTATATGTGTGCCACATCTTCATTTCTGGGCCTCACCCTTAAGTTTCCTCACTGACAAAATGAAAATAATCTTTTTTTTTTTAATGTAGACCAATCTATTAGCTAACTTTAGGGCTGTTGCAAGAAATCAGAGCTATTGAAATAAAGAACCTGACAAAGTACCTGGCACATGATAGGTACTCAATAAACAGTAGCAATCACTGCAAGCTCTAACCCTTAACAATGTTAAAAATCTTACTTAAAATTTCTGCAGACAGGACACATTTGTGGAATGAAACGTGCTGTATCTGTGGAGTCCAAGATTCCATGAAGTCTCTCAATACTCTACAAGTAGATACATGCTCCAGACTTCAGAATCCTCTGAGAGGATTTCCCTGGTTCACCCACAAACAGAGCTGATTACCCACCCTGTCCTTGTCAATCACTGTCATGTCTTGTATTGAATTTAACATGTGCTCTTGCCTTTATCTTCCTACCTGTCCCCTTTTTTAACCTAAGAGCTCTGTGAGGGTAGAGAAGTGGCTTATTTTTAATTTTTTTTTTTTTTTTGTGGTACGCGGCCCTCTCACTGCTGTGGCCTCTCCCGTTGCGGAGCACAGGCTCCGGACACACAGGCCCAGCGGCCATGGCTCATGGGCCCAGCCGCTCCGCAGCATGCGGGATCTTCCCAGACCGGGGCACGAACCCGTATCCCCTGCAATGGCAGGCGGACTCTCAACCACTGCGCCACCAGGGAAGCCCAGAGTGGCTTATTTTTGATACTGAGTTTAAAAAATAAATGTTTATTTGTTAAATAAATACCCCAAAAGCCACAAACTCTAAAGATTGCTAAGCAGAGTCAGTTCCTGTAAGAAAGGATTCTAACATTTTCCTTTTTAACCAAGTCAACTGCATGAGACCCAACTGTCTTGACAGCACTGAGGCAAATACTAAATGAAGTGAGAATTAATACACTTCACACCCTGTCGTGCCTTACTGAAATCACCAAGGTTATAAAACACACTCCTGTAACCTGGTTCAATCCTGTTACTGATGTTCTGCTGGAGGCTTCCCTGTAACTTCTTTTTAGAGCAATTTCTTGGCACCCAGTTTGTTTAAGAACCTTAATTTGATTCAATGGCAAAGCATGAAGTTCTCATTTTAAGTTCTGTTTGTATCTCACAAATTCCTCAGTTAATGTGCTTGCCATTTTACTTTTTTCTAACACTATAAAAGCAGATTCCTGAAAACCATCCCTTCTCCCCACCCTTCAATAGAGATTATATAGCTACCTCCCTTCTTGGGCAGAAAGACTACATAACCACACCAGCAAGGATGGGAACTGCCCAGTGCTCCCAAACGGAGACTAGTCTCTGTATTCAATATTGGTAGGGATATGGGACACAACAAAAAGTATCTACTCTCTGGACTTCCCTGGTGGCACAATGGTTAAGAATACACCTGCTAATGCAGGGGACACAGATTCGAGCCCTGGTCCGGGAAGATCCCACATGCCGTGGAGTAACTAAGCCCGAGAGCCACAACTACTGAGCCTGTGCTCTACAGGCCACAAGCCACGACTACTGAGCCCACATGCCACAACTACGGAAGCCCCTGAACCTAGAGCCCATGCTCCGCAACAAGAGAAGCCACCACAATGAGAAGCCTGCGCACCACAACAAAGAGTAGCCCCCACTCGCTGCAACTAAAGAAAAGCCCGCGCGCAGCAATGAAGACCCAATGCAGCCATAAATAAATAAATAGGTAAATAAAAAGTATCTACTCTGACAGAAAGTTTCGTACAAATGGACAAAATCCAGAACAGACTGCTATTAAATTCAGCCTCCTTGACACTCACCATTTCTAGTGAATATTCTTTTACTTTCCCTGTTCCCCAAGGAGATGACCTAAGAGCTCTGTTTCACATGTAAGTGTGAGATACCTCTGCAAGTTAAATATTCACATGACTCCTGGACATCAGTGGTGGGATCAGTTTTTTCATTCATATGATCAAAGAAGCAAAGATTCCTTCTCAATATGTTGAGGGATCAATTCCTTCTCAATACAAGGGCAGGAGATTAGCCACTGGGCTCTAGGAAGAGTGGTTGCTACAAGAGCCAGGGAGAAAAGCTTCAGGTAAAAAAAGCTTCAAGTGTTTTTTGTTTTTTGGTTTTTTTTGGGGGGTGGGTGGGTGGTGCAGGGGTGGGGGCAGAGATCCTACACTGGATCATACCCAAGTCAGTTAAATAATTAATGTAACTATAGCCTTACCTGGAACCCTGGATCTCAAGAAATAGAGAAACTTCCCATTCTTGGAGTGCATGATGGCTCTCTTAATGAACTCCACCACTGATTGACAGCGATCCTCAAACTTGGGATGACACCACAGGCTGAAGGTTCCTGCCATGGAAAGTTAAGGAGAGGTAAAAATGCAAAACTTACTTCGAAAAGATATGAGAGGCTGGTTTGAACATTTTAATGATTCTCACTTCTGGGAGGGTAGTTTTTAGTCAAGCTCAGTCAGACAAAGGTCCCTGTTCCTGCTTGTTCTACAACTAATGGAAAGATGTTGCCTTTAATAAGACATAAATTAGGTCTTACAAGGTTTTTGTTAAACAATAATAAATTCAAGTCAGAAAAAGAGATATAAATAGATTTTGTTGGCTATGAACATGAATCTTTAAACCACAGACCATAAAGAAAAGACTGCTATAGCAAAAGCGAGTTTAAATGACATACCCTCAAAAAGATCTAAGTCTTCAAGTATGCATGGAATAGTCCAGGAAAGACAGGAACAGCAGTTTTGTGGGTCTCACTCATTCATATGTGTGTTAGGCGCAAAAATCAAATTCTAAGTCTTGTCCAGGAAAGACAGGAACAGCAGTTTTGTGGGTCTCACTCATTCATATGTGTGTTAGGCACAAAAATCAAATTCTAAGTCTTTTCTTCTGTAACTTCTAAAATCCCATGCTCCAACATGTTACAAAGATCCCACCCCAAACTTTAGAATCCCGAAGGCAAAAGGGAATCTCAACTCCCATGACTTAAAAAAAAAAAAAAAAAAAAAAAAAACCTCTAACAACTAAAGCACTAAATCCAAAGGAGTCACAAAAGGGATACTAATCACTCAAGAGAACTGTAGATTTGAGTCTTCCTAGATACTCTCACAGGATCACTTAAAAAGACGAAGACAAATGTTCCATTGCAAGCTGGCAACTGAAAGGCCCACAGGCTTCTATTAAAAATTCCATTTATTCAAGGAAGAAAAGTCCCTTTGAACAAAAAGTAACTGGAGAACCATTTGAAAACGCCCTCCCATTCCTGGCATCTCACCTATCAGAACCTAGAGGTCAAGCATTTATTCATCATTTCCATGGCCTAGTCACTTATCATTTTAATAGGTTTATAAAAGCACTTCACTCAGAAATGCTTTGGGTTTTTTGTTTGTTTGTTTGATTTTTGCTTTTAGAAAGAGCAGGAAAACAGGCAGCAGTCTACCCCACAGTTCTCTAATTCTCAGGTCTTTGGACTGAAGTTCCTTTCTCTTCATGCATCTCTGAAAGCAGAGGTGGAGGGGCTTCCCTGGTGGCGCAGTAGCTAAGAATCCGCCTGCCAATGCAGGGGACAGGGGTTCGATCCCTGGTCTGGGAAGATCCCACATGCCACAGAGCAACTAAGCCCGTGCACCACAACTACTGACCCTGCGCTCTAGAGCCCACGAGCCACAACTACTGAGCTAATGTGCCACAACAAGAGAAGCCACCGCAATGAGAAGCCCGTGCACCACAATGAAGAGTATCCCCTGCTCTCTGCAACTAGAGAAAAGCCCCGTGCGCAGCAATGAAGACCCAACGCAGGCAAAAATAAGTAAATAAGAAAGCAGAGATGGGGGCAGAGGAAACCATGGACAAAGCTATGCTGACCTAACAGGTAATTCCTGCCTAACAAGAGAAGCAAACCAAATAAATCCTGCAGAACATGGCTGAGAGCAGGAGAGACACATGGTGCCTGAGAAGAGCATGAAAGAGCCCCTTACTTGAAATGCAATATCTAATATAGCTCATTTGAAGTTAATCACATGTGGGAAGAGTATGAGGGATAGGGGGGCAAGTCCCTGAAATTTCCGAGTTCTCCACACTTTTAAAATTTGTAGCATATTATAAATTTTTGACAAAGGATGTATTAGCCAGCCCTACCACCAATGACCATCACAAGTTTGTGGCCCAAGTCAAATACAGAATGCCCATCCAGACTGCAGTGTTGAACAAGTCTGCTTCTCAACATCACTGGAATATTAAGCACAACCGGACCACAGAGGGGGAAGTACTGCCAGGAAGGAAGATAGACAGTCTAAAGTACGTTGATCCCACAAACTCTCATAGAGTTCTGATGACTATTTCCTATGGCACTACAAAGCTGACCAAAAGAAGACATAATTATCACCATGCTGCCTGGCAAGAAGAGCTGATATGACTGCCAGGCAAAGAAATTCAGGACAGAACTGTCACAGGATCAACAAATTCTCCTCTTTGTATATATGATTTAATAGTAAATATCTCTAGATGGTAAGTTTAATTATAAACCAAGGTTTGGAAGAATGTGTCTAATGGTCCTAGGTTATTTCTTCCTTCTACCAAGAGAGTTTTACTGGCTTTGTTCTGTTCTTCAATAGTCTTCTTCAGACTCTCCAATTTAGTAGACAAGATGCTGAGAATACTTTTTTTTTTTTTTTTGCGGTATGCAGGCCTCACACTGTTGTGGTCTCTCTCGTTGCGGAGCACAGGCTCCAGACACACAGGCTCAGCGGCCATGGCTCACGGGCCTAGCCGCTCCATGGCATGTGGGATCTTCCCGAACTGGGGCACGAACCCGTGTCGCCTGCATTGGCAGGCAGACTCTCAACCACTGCGCCACCAGGGAAGCCCCTGAGAATACTTTTAAACAGCACCCTTAGGCTTCTCCCAACCCCACCAACATTTCTTCTAGTGATCGAAACCAGTGCCCATATCAATATTCAATTGAGTCTACGAGATTTTCCTCCCCATTCACAGTTCCATTTCTATGAATCCTTCCAATGAAAAAGTCAGACAGCAAAAGTAGGGAAAGGCAAAGGGGGAAGAAGGCTTCCTTCAAATGCCAGCACTTCTCACCTCTGTAGTGCTCCATTCTGGTGTGATGGGTGATACCCTGTGATCGGAAACTGAGGCTCAGGATATAACGAGGATCAGAGCTGTCCCGTACCAGGAAGGAACCATCGGGCTTGCCTTTCAGCTTCATCTCTGCATCTTCCCAATTCATCGGCCCCCAATACCAGCCACACTATCAAAGAAGAAGTGGTCAAGTAGTTAATGGAACAGAGAAACGTCAAAGTTTTCAGCACAATTTCTCTTACCACAAGAACCCCGTTTCCAAAATGCTGCAATAGGTAAAAGCTGCTAGGAGTGTCTCAACCATTAGCAATGAACACCAGGTTCATCACACTTTTAGGCCTCCAAAGTAACACAAAAATAATTTTACAATTCCATTACCAAGGCCCTACAAAGAAGAGAAGAGTGACCTGGGTTAACTATGTAAACATTTCTCCATCACGTTCAGGTTTTTTTTTTTCAGATTCAATTTTACAACATCTCTTATAGAACTAATAATAGCAGCATATTGTTTTATCACTGTAAATACAGAGGAAAGGAAACTACTCTTCCTCTAAAAATAATAAAAGGGGAGCTGGTACAGAATTAGGAGAATGCAAGAGGAGGCACCACCTACCTTCTCCAGCTCTCGAAGGCTGGCTGCAAAGCTGCTCGAGTCGGGCCGGTAGAGGGGACACTGGAGGGGTGGCGGGGGTTGGCTGTGCAGGGATTCGGCTGCTCGGAGGGGAACGATCCGGGGAAACGCATCTGCAGGGCAAGAGAGTGGCGGTCACTTGTCGACCCTCATTGTTCCCAACCTCAAGTAGACCCTCCCCCCAAAACAAAGAGGCTAACTGAAGAGGGGCAAGGCATTAGAAGATAAGCTGGAAAGGGTGGAAGCCAAAGCAGTGGGGAAGAGCTGGATGGGCTGGGACAAAAAGCTGTGTGAGCTCGTGTAAGCTGTGAAGGATGGGTGGGGGCGTTTAACCCCAGGAAAAGGGTAAGGAGCAGCTCATTAACCTGACTAAGGTGACTACTTCAGGGCCTTCACCAGCCTAGAGCGATTCCAACTTCTCCCACCTCGAGGTGAAGTGCCGGTAAAGCAGCCATGGAAATAGTGACTTGCTTACTTGCTGGGGAAGAGCAACGATTTTGCCAGGCAAGTATATTTTGCCAAGCGAGTAGAAAATAATTCATTTCATTCATTTTATTCCTTGGGTACTGGAGGCCGGCAAAGCAGGTATGGCTACTAAATGCTTGGTACTTATTTACAAGGCTGCAGTAAATGCTAAAAGCTTAGAAAAACCACAGAACTTTGAAAACCAGCAACATATTAAACCTCCTCCCTCTACTAAAATTAAGGCAGTTTCCTAAATGATACTGACTCAAAGACTGCAAAACAGTTTCAGCAGCAAAGAGACAAAAATATACAAGTCTTTTATCTCTACTAAAAATCAGATTCACCTCCATAAAGAAAACGGGTTAGAAAAACCAGTTCTTGGCCTCATTTCCAAGGAGTTCTGGTCCAGCCAAGGGGATACAATTTAAGCTTTCTCATAAATTCTGTTATTTCCATAAATAAATTTCTCCCATCCTTCAGAAGTATATCACTCGGTACTCCCCACTCTTGCAAGTCCTGCGTCTAGGCTAAGCTAACCTGGGGCATGAGGTGGAGGAGGCGGAGGTAGGGGGAAAGACTGCAGGGAAGACCCCATCGGAGCCACAAGGACAGATGTAGGCAGCGTCCCACTGATATCATCTAGAAGAGAGAACAAAAGCAAGAGGTTCAGAAATATGGGCACAGAATGAGCAAGGTGAAGGCAGAGGAGAGGGAGAAGGATCATCAGGCTGCCCTCTGGGGCAAGACGGCCTGACCTTCACCCTGTCTTTTTGCACACAGGGCAACAATCACCTTAATCTGGTTTCCTTGGCTTGAAAGCAGGAAAGTAAGGATATCCCTAAAGCTGCCCACTAGCAGTAGATTCAGAGCAAGATAAATACCCTTTATAAATAAATAAAGATCGAATCAATATATGGACAGTAGATGTTATAGCATGCAGGTAAGAGACCCATTTAACCACTTCGGGAGAGGACAGGGGTGCTGAGAAAGGGACAAGAAATAACTGGGCCATCATTAGAAACCCAGGAGCTTGTTTGGCTCCTGGCAAAGAACAACAGGTCCATAGAGCTCACCCTCCCACTAGGGCAAGAAGACAGAGAGGGGAGGAAACTATACCTAGGAGGCTGAGGCTTCTTCTTGGAGGAGGAGGGGGGGTTGGAGGGTGTGGAGAGGTCAGGCCCCGCTGAGAGATGTCCACGTCCACAAGTGACACTGTTTCACCTGAGGGATTCATGGAGCAAGCATGTTACAGTAGCACCTTGCCCAAAGCCGAGGCCAGGAAGCAAAGGGAAACAGAGGGCAAGCAAGGGAGGCTAGAGAGGTCCATGGCTCTCAGAAAGCTCAAAATCTAATGCTCCTTGGCTGGAATCACACACCCCACCCAAAAAAAACCACCTGAGAAGTCAATTTTAAATTCCATCACTCCTTTACCATGTTAAAGATCAAGGATCTTTAAGACAAAAACATGGGATTGACAGTTGAAAAGCCAACTAATCGTGGCTCTGCCATTGAGGATATAACCTTGAATAAGAGGTCTTCTTTATTCAAATAGAAGCCACACCATTTATTTTTTACAGATTTGTATACGAATTTTTGCCTCGGAGAGCAAGGCAAGCAGCTTGTTACAAGCCCAAATGGACATGTAAAGCAAGTTCCATTAAAATGTAAGAACTGTTAAGCTGAATGCAGATAAAGGTCCCAATATTAGCTCCAACTTCTTCCTAAATGGCTTTCCACATCTAGATTTTACCAGGATATTCACTCATAAGAGAACCAACCATTTCAGATATCCATTAATTCCTAATAGCTGAGGCTGCAAAGGCCGAAAAGTGCATTTACAACCCTAATAATTAACTACTTCCTCACTCAGCCAAAAGTCAGGCACATGGTTTCCTTACTTCCCAGCATGTCACACAGTTCTGTTCTCTGCCATATACACTCCTTCTTGCCACCCAACCCCGTCTAACCTCTCTCCACTTGAATCATCAGAGAACGAAGGGTATTTTATCAACAAAAGGTTGACAGCCAAGAATAAGTTTTGGTAGGTCTGATCCACAAGTCAGAATTTGGGATTTCTGTAATTTGGCCCTTAGGGTGTTATTTCCAACATGTTTTTCTTATTTGGGAAGCTGAATTACCCCTCAGCTAGAATTTTAATGTTTCCCAGTTAAGAAAATGAGGCAACAAATATCTCTAAAAGGCCAGGAGCTGGGTTTTCAGAATCTAATATGGTTTTTTTAACAAAGGTCTTGAACACTAATTAAGATAAGCAGAAAAGCTCTTCCAAAAGTCATCAGTGGAAGTTCTAGGAACTCATCACACAGCTTAATGACTGAAGGCCTAGCTGCCCAGAGCAATGCAATGAGCCCAGGTTTCTTGAAGGGTCAGAGAGGTCTAGATTGTAGGCACTTAAAGGATGTAATTCAAGAGAGCTAAGGCTCTTTGAAATAAGAACGTGGAACATGAAACTACAAATGTGGGTTTCATTACTTTAAAAGGGAAACAACTACTAACTAGAAAGACATTCTGCTACAGGATAAGATCCTTTAATTCTTTGCTTGGGATAAGAACAGAGGGGATATGAACAGAGGACCTCCTTCTCCACCTGTGCCTATTGCAGGCACCAACTCACCTGTCCTGACAGCTCACAGCAGTCTACCCAGTGATGGGGGTGCCACTAGCTGGCTTAACATTTTCCTAGAAATGTCCAGTCTCAGATCATAATTCTTGCAATCATCTTTTTTGAGGGACACAGCATCCAAAAGAGTTTGAAACTGGGATTCAGTTTAAAGGCTTCTCAGCCATGCCCAGTGAAGAGCACTCTGTTTCTGAGATTTGAGGCTGTGTGCTCCAGACTTCCTTTTCTACATCTCATTCAAGCAGGAGCTTCACACCTGACTCACATAACAAAGGTCTCCCTCTCAGAAAAAGCTCCCCTTTAAAGGAGAAGGCAATAGGATATTTGACGGCTTTCCTACTTTAGCAACTGTGTTCCCTGCTGCAAGAGGAGAGACTTAAATTAGATCCAATGAAGAACTCTTTAACAGCTGCAAGAACTGCTAGCCCCTAAAATGGGTAAGACAAGAGTTCATGTGATCCCCTTTGACCAAAGTCTTTAAAAATAGACCAGATCATCATGGATCATGTTTATTAGATAATCCATGAACTCCCTTGGAAGCAGGGACAGGAATTGTATGACTTTTGGGGAGTCCTTTATGTGCTATGAGCCTATAAATTTGTAATTTCTACTTTTAATTTATATGTGATGACCCTGAACTAAAGCCTGCATAACTACCAGGGCCACCTAATTACCAGCAAGCAGTCTCTACCTCAAACTATAAAGCATCCAAAGTCAAGAATACATTTCACACCGTAAAAATAGCCTCACCCCAAACCCAGAAGGCACGAAATGAAGAAAATAACTGCAGACATGCTTGAAGCTCCCTCTGAGATGCATCTGCAAGTGTTTCCTGACTTGTCTCAGAACACTCGTGCTTTCAGATGTCAGAAGAAAAAGAAAGAGATCACCCTTACCTGTGAACAGGGGGCTGAAGGAGACTGGAGAAAAGGCACTTTGAGTTCTTGTCAACCTGGGTTTCCTGAGGGGTGAGAAGCACACAGAATGAGGTGCAGAATGAACACACATGCATTTAAATCACTGCAACAACAACAACAAAAAATCATTGCAACACTCAATTCCAGATGCACCAAAAAACAAAGCAAACCCTAGTCGTTGTCAGCCACACTTTTGTAATATAGCCTAAAATTTAAAGGGGGAGAACAAAATAATTAAGGCAATTCCTAAATAGATTTGGCTACAGAATTCAGCAGCCTACAAAGCAATAAGAAATCTCTTTGGAGCTTACCATACCCTTCACATTAAAAGACTAAAACGCCTTGAGTGGTAATTAGTAAGTCCATTTCTAGAGGAAGCAAGTCAGACACAGAGTTGATTTTTCACATGGGAGCCAAAAAAAAAGTTCTTGACCTGAACAGGTGCCACCTCAGAGCACCAGCTTTCCCTCTGGGCCTGCTCCTGCCAAAATGAACCAGGCAAGATTTTGGGACTTGAGAACAGCACTATAGGATACACATGTAATCTTCAACCAGTAAGAACTCTGACTTTTGCAAAATGCCTCCAAGCCATAGGTCAAAGCCAAAGGGGAGCCTCTTCAAGTTAGGAGCTCTGCCTGGCACCTGAAGAAGACGGCCTCTTCCCCTTTTTGAGCTGCCAGTCACAGCACTCCCCCACCCCCGGAATGCTCCTGATACTGCTCCCAAACCAGCTGGAAAACACAGATCTCCTGTGAAGACACACCAAAGGTAACTTCACTTTGCACCAGTTTCAACTGGCTTTTGGTCAAGAAATGAAAGAAATCCAAAAGACTCTGACAAAGACTTTCTGGCTAGAAATGTGCTGAGCTCAAAAAACTCACCTCAGGGGCTTCCCTGGTGGCGCAGTGGTTGAGAGTCCGCCTGCCGATGCAGGGGACACGGGTTCGTGCCCCGGTCCGGGAAGATCCCACATGCCGCGGAGCGGCTGGGCCCGTGAGCCATGGCCACTGAGCCTGCGCGTCCAGAGCCTGTGCTCCGCAACGGGAGAGGCCACGGTAGTGAGAGGCCCACGTACCAAAAAAAAACAAACAGAAAAAAAAAAAAAAAAAACTCACCTCAGAATGATTGAATTGACTAAAAGGAAAAGAAGTTGTGGAGGTGATGAAAATACGTATACCTTGATTGTGGCAGAGGTTATGATTTTGACATTTGCCAAAATTAACAGAACTGAGCAACTTTTAAAAGGTGAATTTTAGGTGGTATATAAATGATATGTCAACAAATCAGGCTTAAAAAAAAAATTCTACCACCAAATTAAATGCCTGACTCCACACCTTGTAGCTGGCTCACTTTCCAAAATTACTCTCACCCAAAGGTTGAAATAAAACTTCAACTTCACCAATAGATGGGGTCAGAAGCAAAGAAAATCCAAAATGAAATCATATTTAAAATATTTGACTTTGGAAGATCTTTATTCATTTATGTTTTAACAGAGATGTCTGCGCTTCTCAGAACTCACTTCAAACAGAATTTCAAAACCATACTGTGAAGACCTTACTCAGAAATAGCCAAGATGCCGGAATCCCTCTCCTGACCTATCTCACACGCCCTCTGCAGCCACCTCCATGCTGAGACTTGAGAAGTCTAATGATGGTGCCCACTGTCAACGCCCCGCCCACAGTATGCACAGGAGAGGTGGCTACACCAGAACAAGACACAAGCACACACAGTCCCTCTATTTATAAAAGTTGCTCATGGCAGTCTGCAGCTTAGTTGCAACACTCCAGAGGGCTGGAATGGAAAGTTAATTCCACTGGACATTAACTTCAAGACTGAAGAGCTTTCAAGCTGATTTTTATTCAGTAACTTGTGGATACAACATTAAACTCAGTAAGCAGAAACCTAAAGCACTGGCCTTTCGAAGGGTTCACACCTCAGCCATTTGGCGGTTTGCCTCTTTTCAAAGGAAGCTGCGTTACTCTGCCATCTGCCCATACTGGGGACGAGACTCCTCAGTGCCAAGCACTGAAGAACAGCAGTACCCAAATGCACACATCTTGCGGAGGCCTTCTCACTCCAGCTCATCTTCTCCCCGCCCCTGGCATTTTGAAGAAAATCATAGTTTCTAGGATCTAGAAAAAGAAATACGTACGACTCTAAACCCAGGCAGAGCCATTTGAGAGCCCTAGGATGGCTTTTTCTGGCAAATAAGGAAGGTTAGAGAAGTAGAAGGTCTAAGAGGCTGAAAGGCTAATAATAAATATGAGTGCCTCCTTCTCTCTTTGGGGAGATATTGTCTAACTGAAAATCCAAAACAGTTTCTGTCTCAAGGATCCTGAGAGCATTCTAATGGCAGTCATTCATGAAAAGACCAATCTAGACAACTATAAAAAACAAAGCAAGGGAATGATGAACATAAAATTGAGGATGGTGGTTGGTTACATGGGGGAGGGGGAGAGGTAATCAGGAAGTAACACACAGGGGTCTTCAAAGGTACTGATAACATTCTGTTTTTTAAGCTTAGTGATGGTTACCTAGGTACACATTTCATTATTATTATTATACATACACTTTATACATCTTTTCTTGTATATATGAAACATTTTAAATGATAACCATTCTAAGCTGGATGTGTTTTTTGGAGAGCAACATGAATGACACGGCTCCAGATAACATTTTTAACTAACCCTTCTATACTACATTCCCTTGTTATTCTATTCCTCCCCAGACCACCTTGACAAGCATTAGGGTACAAAGTTAAGCCACTGTAACTCTGCCAGTGGGCCACTTGCATCTTAGCAGCAGAAAGACCTGACGGGTCACGTGGGGTAGGACTTGGTGGGCTATGCCTCAGATGGCAGAACAAGACAGGGGCAGCAGAAGACCTTACGTAAAGGTCTTCTCTGAGGCAAGTAGTCCTTTGTGTCAGCTATGCACTGCTTTGCATGTAACAGAGATAGGATGCCTCTGTCCATTTCCACTCTGCAAATTACTAACTGTATGGCAACAGATCTGTGGGATAAAAGGAGTTCATTAGACTAGACAGGCTGACAACACACTGATATAACCACTGGCCACTTTTCAAATTCCTTGAAGCCTAAAATATAAACAATGAAATCGTAATGCTCTCCTCCCTCTCTTGTCCATAAATCCCCTCCACGGTGTCCTAAGACTTACACATGTCCTTTTCTAACTTCTAAAGTAGGATGTCCAAATATCAGGTTTTGCAGCCACAACCTACCTCTGCCCCTGCTAAAGCACAACAGTGCCAAGTCAGCCAGCCTCTGCAATTTCCAACACATCATAAGCCAGTGTCTGCTCATGAGCTACAGGCACAAAAACCACATATTCATTTTTAGTTCCAATACACAGACATCTGTGCAAAAAGGTCAGATCTGAAACTCCACCATAAACCAACTAAAGAACATACGGAGGGAACTTCCAGAGAAAAGCCGAGGTGTAGCCCAAGGTCTAAAACCTTAGGAATGATGTCAGTGGGCAAAATGTTAAGAAGTAAAAGACACAAACTCAAATGGACAGAGATTTCTGAAACCAGGCTGCTCATTCCAAAAGAGAGCTTGGGGCTTCCCTGGTGGCGCAGTGGTTGAGAGTCCGCCTGCCGATTTAGGGGATACGGGTTTGTGCCCCGGTCCGGGAAGATCCCTCATGCCGCAGGGCGGCTGGGCCCGTGAGCCATGGCCGCTGAGCCTGCGCGACCGGAGCCTGTGCTCCTCAACGGAAGAGGCCCCAACAGTGAGAGGCCCGCGTACCACAAAAAAAACCAACCAAACAAACAAAAAAAAACACTTGGAGTTAAAAAAAAAAAATCAGACCCTCCTCACCACACCATAAAATCATTTTGCTCTCAGCATGTCATGCTCTTTCTCAAAAAGACCCCTTAGACCTGAAGACCCAAGAAAACAGAGAAATGGGTTTCTCATGTCTGCCAGGTCTGTCCACAACAGCAGGGCCTCAAACTGATGCCAAGGGAGCCTGCCTCTCCTTCCAGAATTGAATCTTTTTTTCCCAGATAGGAAACCACTACAGAACTTTTCTCCATTTTTCCCCCTCACAACTATGAAGACTGCCAGTAATATCCTCAACTGGTAAGTAGGAAAAAAACAAACCTTGAGAAATGAACAAGGTACCCATTTCCAACCAAGTATGTATTATATGATGATTCAAAAAAGTAGGATCAAATGCTATTTCTCACCAAACACAAAGGAAGACAATCAGCTAAACATATGTGAAACAGACAAGGAAACTTCACTGGTTTTCCTGAAATAGCAATCGTATATAACACTGAAGCCCACGGGCATCAAGCCCAGCTCTCTGAATTCCAACATATGTGTGTTACACGGCCTAGCCCAGTTCTGAAAAACAGAAACCTGATTAACTGGTGAGCCCATTTCTTCCTTCACTTCAAAAGAGTTCTCTAACCTAACTCATACTAGACCTAAGACTCTGTATATCCAGGAAGGTCAACTTAGCAGACTCTAAAGCATCTGAAAGGAACTAAAGTTTGCTTAATGTTAAAATATGGAAACGGTTAAGCCTTATTAATGATTGTAGGGGGACTTCCCTGGAGGTCCAGTGGTTAAGACTCAGTGATTTGGGCTTCCCTGGTGGCACAGTGGTTAAGAATCCGCATGCCAAAAAAAAAAAGAAAGAAAGAAAAAAGAATCTGCCTGCCAATGCAGGGGACATGGGCTCGAGCCCTGGTCTAGAAAGATCACACATGCCGTGGAGCAACTAAGCCTGTGCGCCACAACTACTGAGCCTGTGATCTAGAGCCTGCGAGCCACAACTACTGAACCCATGCGCCACAACTACTGAAGCCCACACGCCTAGAGCCCATGCTCTGCAACAAGAGAAGCCACCACAATGAGAATCCTGCACACTGCAACGAGGAGTAGCCCCCACTTGCTGCAACTAGAGAAAGCCCATGCACAGCAACGAAGACCCAACGCAGCCAAAAAAAAAAAAGAATCCTCCTGCCAATGCAGGGGACACGGGTTTGAGCCCTGGTCCGGGAAGATCCCACATGCCACAGAGCAACTAAGCCCATGTGCCACAACTACTGAGCCTGCGTTCTAGAGCCCGTGAGCCACAACTATTGAGCCCGCATGCCGCAACTACTGCAGCCCGTGATCCACAACAAGAGAAGCCACCGCAATGAGAAGCCAGCACACCATGACAAAGAGCAGCCCCCGCTCACCGCAACTAGAGAAAGCCCGCACGCAGCAACGAAGAGCCAGCGCAGCCATACATACATACATACATACGTACATACATAAATAAATAAAAAGACTGCGCTTCCACCACAGGGCACGCAGGTTCTATCCCTGGTGAGGGAACTAAGATCCCACATGCCGTGCGGCATGGCCAAAAAAATAAATAAAATTAAATTTAAAAAGGATTGTAGGGCTTCCCTGGTGGCACAGTGGTTAAGAATCCACCTGCCAATGCAGGGGACACGGGTTTGAGCCCTGGTCTGGGAAGATCCCACATGCCGCGGAGCAACTAAGCCCGGGTGCCACAACTCCTGAGCCTGTGCTCTAGAGCCCACATGCCACAACTACTGAAGCCCACGCGCCTAGAGCCCGTGCTCCACAACAAGAGAAGCCACTGCAATGAGAAGCCCGCGCACCCCAACAAAGAGTAGCCCCCGCTCACCACAACTAGAGAAAGCCGGCACGCAGCAACAAAGACCCAATGCAGCCAAAAATAAATAAACAAATAAATAAATAAATAAATAAGATTGTAGGAGGTACTTTCTAGTGATAGCTGTGGGGAAGGTAAATGCTGAGAAGAGCAAAGAGAATCATGCCCAGAGGTTACTGTAAAAGCCCCAAATTATACAGCAAAGACTGCAGAGACTCATAATTAACTCCAACAATAAGAAGGCAGGCATATACCTTCTGGCAAAAGACTGACATTTCTCATGGCTTCCAGGTCCCACCAATCAAAACAAGAGTACAAGCTAAAAATCCAAACTTATCCTTCCTCCCAACAGGGCGGACTTACCAAGGAGGTGCAGATCCATAGAAATCACAACTACCCTGGCCAGACTTATCAAGCTTCTCACAGCTGCGAGGCTGCCAGCAAGACTGGCACATAGTAAGCTGTGGAAAAGCTAACAAGAAAATCTAACAGCACCAAATCCTAAGCACTAAAAAAAAAAAAAAAAAATCACCAGTTCAATCTTACTACTTCTCCAAAAGCACAAAATATTCCATCTCAATTTCTCGTCTTCACTCTATTCCTATAAGGACGGGAACAAGACAGGAATCACTCCCATTTTACAGATTTAAAAAAGGGGGAAGTATGAAGAAGACAAAATTGGCCCACATCCCGTAGCTGATGCTCGAGCCCTACATGGAATCTAACTGTTCACATTCTCTGTACAACATGCTGCCTCCTAACAGCAGTCAACCAAACGTTCATACATGAATACATAGCTCTTCTCCAATTCATCACAAAAAGCTCTTGGACCAAAAAATGTAATTCTCCAGTGCCCTGAACTAAGCTTCTTTGCAGAGCTACAGCCCAATTTGCTCAGCAGTAGAAATCTGTATTGTGCTTAGTGTGAGGGTTGGTCACAGAGCAGCCAATGACCATTAAATTCTGCTTCCAAATGCAAAAAACCGTATAGTGTTATATGCCTTTTCCTCCTCCTAATCTATTAGACGTAGCAGCTAATTTCACACCACACCTCCTATTTGGTGTCTCTGGAATCTTAGACCAAGTCCTGGTCAATATGGAACAAAGGCAAGACAAACTACAAGAAAACTAGCAATCTATCCTATGTCATTACCCACAGCTTCAATCCTGCCCTCCCCACAGCTGATGAAAATTTCATCTACACTGGTTACGTGGAGCATCGAATGCAGAGCCTACCACGAAAAAGCTGCTTCAGCAGCCACACTTTTCCAGACCTAAGCTCCCAGCGTGAGTTCATTGGGAGGCAAATGTGGAAACATACATCTACCTGAAGGGGCAACACGCATCAACCTACTGATTTCCTCAGGAAGTCTGGGTTTGGTCTGATTCCCAAGATAAGCCCCTGGCCCAGCTGTTTAGAAAAGGCAACAAAGTCAAACTGACCAAGGGCAATTCCCTGGCGGTCCAGTGGTTAGGACTCTGCGCTTCCAAGCAGGGGGCACAGGTTCCATCCCTGGTCAGGGAACTGAGATTCCCCCGTGGCACATGGCAAAAACAAAAAGAAACAAACAAAAAAACTGACCCCACACTTTCCTTTTGAAGTACAAGTTCCTTTGAAAGGATGAGTGGTTTCCAGTCCAGATCACACCTTAGGACCGACTAGGGAGCTTTTTAAAAATTCAAATTCTTGGCCCTCTGATCTTTTCCCAAAGCTTCCCACGTGATTCTGATGAACAGTAGTTCTCAATGTTTTTCAGCCTTGGGTTGTGGCTACCAGTGCATCTCATGAATCCATCACATGAGCTGCACCAAAACCAGTTCCAATCTTTCTAAGAACCCACTCAACAGTGCAAACCACAATGGCAGTTATCACAAGGGAAGTCTCATTTCAGTGACACAAAAGTTGACAGCTTTTCTAAACCGATGTACAAATCTAACACTGGATGTCAGAGAACCATCCACCCTTCAGAAATGCAGGAAAAAAATGTCTAAGTTTGGAATTTTCATCAATTGGCCTAGAACTCATACTTAAGACTTCTCATGTGGGTTTGAGAGCAAGGCTATTTTCTATTCTCACAGTGGTCAGCATACAGGCTTGAGATCCCAAGTATATCTAAGAAACCAACCAAGAAAACATTAAAACTCTGAACAGAGATGCCCAACTGACTGCTGGCCTACAACTACACAAGTCTGTCACCACATCTGCACGCGTGAGTGTGAAGGGGGTGCTGGTACACAGAAAGAATAAGCAAGGTGGTCAAACACTACACCAACTTTTTGCCCCAAAGGCTACACCTGTTCAGCAAGCCCCCCGCCAGGGGTAATGGTAGACAGACACCTTGGAAAAACTTTAAAAGCTGGGCCAGGGTGGGCGTGGGGGGGCGGTGGTTTGGAATCATCGCCCAACCAGAGAGATGGAAACCAGCTGATAAGTGTCACAGCGGGAGTGAATTCTTAGAGTGAAGGCTGCTCCCACAATCAGCTCTGACCTAATGGGCAATGTCACCACCTTTCGCCTCAAGTCTCCGCCTCCTTATGAAGACCATATCTTAAGAATTGTCAGGATCGTGTTAGCAGTAGAATAAAAGGGAAATGAAACAAGAAAAGGAAGTCTGTCAGGCAGCCCCACCGACCCCCAGCCGGTCTCACCTCCCCGCGTCCAGCTCCCGGCCCGCAAAGCCTCCCACGTCTGTCAGGCTCGCAGCTGAAGCAGCCAGCTCTCCGGAAGGCCTCTTGCCGGCCCCATCCCCACCGCCGGAGCCACCGTTGCAGCTCTTCGTGCGGAACAGGCGACTGAGGCGGATTTTGAGGGAGCTCTTCCGAGAAGGGCCTGCGAGCGGCCGGAGGGGCCCAGGAGGAGGCGGGGGTGGGGGAGGTGGCTGCTGCTCCCCTCTACTCAAGCGCCCTGGAGGGACCAAGTCCTGCACCGGGAAGGGCACCGGGGGTAATTCAGGGCCCGGAGGCTGCAGCAGAAGCCGGCCGCCCCCTCCTCCTCCGCGGCCCGGGCTGCTGAGCTCCTCTTCTGAGCAGCTGTTAGTCTCCAGGCTCTCGGCCTCTGACTCCAAGCCTTCCAGGACCAGCAGCGCGTCGCTCGTTTCCGTGGGGTCCTCCCCGGCCTGCGGGGCGGCAGCAGGCGGCTGGGGCTGCGGAGGGGGCGGCTGAGGGGGGCACGGGCACGGGCAGCAACCTCCGCCGACCGTCTTGACCCCGGGCCCCGCAGGCTGCCCGAGCCCCAGAGCCGCCAACTGCGCCTCTAGTCCAACCGCCGGGCCCCAGGTCCGCTCGAGCGCCAACCCCGGCGGCAGGGCCTTGGGGTCCAGGGCACAGCGGTGCCGAGGACACAGCAGTTCCGAGGGTCCCGGCTCCCGGGCCGCCTCCGCGTCCTCCTCCTCCGGCGGCCGACCCACGTTGCGGAACACCATCAGCTGAGGCGGCCGGGAGCCCCGCGGGCCCGGCCGCGTGAGGAAGGGTGGCGGCGCGGGGCCATGGCCCGGGGGCGGCGGCGGCGGGCCTGGCTCGGGGTCCGCCTCTCCATAGCCGAGCAGGCGGCTCAGGACGCGGTACGAAGCGGCCGCCGCCGCCGCCGCCTCACCATCCCGGAGCTCGGCCCCCTGCATCGGGGAGAGGGAGGGAGGGCGGGCGGCTGGGAGCCGGGCTGGGGTGGGGACTAGGCCGGGCCCCTCCGGAGCCCCGCCCGCCGCTGCCCCCGGAACGACAGTGCTAACGGCTGCCGCGGCCTCTGCCTCATACAGGGGGCGGGGGTCGCGCGGAGCCCAGCGCGAGCCCACCCTGCGCGGAGCCGCCGAGCACCGCCCCCAATGCGTCACTTCCGGGTGATGGTGGCCACGCCCTTTCCCCAGGGCGTGCTCGCGCCGGCCTCTCCGAAGAGTGACGTTACGCGGGGCCTGGGCCGCTATTGGCCGTGAGCTGCTTCTCGCCTAGCCCTTAGTCCGGTACCCCGACCCTGGTTTTTCACTTCCCGGGCCCTCAGGCCGAAGCCACCCTTCCGGATAAGGTGGGGTCCCCTGGAAAGCTTGGTCTAGTCCTGGGAGAGAGCTGCTGGCCTTGGGAGGACAGTACCTTTTGGCTCTGGTCCCGCCTATGCCGCTTGCGATGTGTGACAGTGGCCAAGTCGTTTGTTCATTGACTAACTGTATCCCCGCCTTGGCATCCAGTGAATATTTATGGAATGACACATGAATAACATGTTCTAGACCCAGTGCTGTGCTGCTAAATGTTGAACAGCCGACTGTCGGGAGAAAAGGGGAATGTATGCACGTATATAGGTACATAAGGATGTGTAGCACAGAATTTACAAATAATAATGTACATTTGCAGATTCCTTATAACCAATTTATTCTCACAGAATGCTTTCACTGATTTTTGCCCAACTGCTGTATGGGTAGCCAACACGTGGTTTCAGTTGACCGGGGAATGTAATCGCCACATGGATGTTGGTCGATGTCCTCTGTGTCAATGTAAGAGGAAAGTGAATAAACAAAAACGTCTTACCTGTCAATTATGGGAGCGACTTCTTTGTTGAATAAGAAAACAATTTTCAAATACTGAAAGAATATTTCCTCAAGTTTTGTGCTATACAGAATGTAATGGCTACAGACATAACACATTCACTTAAAATGTGAATTATTTACATTTTCTCATCACTTTCTTAAATTTAGATTATCGACAAAACAATAAATCAAGTCCCTATTTGTAGCGTCTGCCGATTTCTCTGGTGTAAATCCTCCCACCAAGGCTGATTTCAATCTACCATCCTGACTTTACTGAACACAGAGCATACTATTATGCAGTAGTTTCATACTATTATGTAGCAGATA
Source organism: Kogia breviceps (assembly GCF_026419965.1). Classification (NCBI taxonomy): domain Eukaryota; kingdom Metazoa; phylum Chordata; class Mammalia; order Artiodactyla; family Physeteridae; genus Kogia; species Kogia breviceps. The sequence goes on along the minus strand of NC_081328.1, from coordinate 36,601,286 downwards.
CAACAACACAAATAACCTCAAGAGCACAGGTAAATAATAATAGTAAAATTATTAGGAAGTGATGAGTTTTGAGAATGTATTACCTTTGTTTTTAATATATTTAATGTTTGTAGAATTTAATTTTTAATCGTTGGCTGTGTTTAGCAACTGGCTTGTAGGGAATTCCCTGGCGGTCCAGTAGTTAGGACTTTATGCTCTCACTGCTGAAGGCTGGGGTTCAAGCCAAAAAAAAAAAAACCAGCTGGCTTGCAAAATTTATTCCACGCCCCCTGCAGTGGGCGTGCAAAGTCTTAACCACTGGACCACCAGGGAAGTCCCAAAATTTCTGAAATTTTAACAGTTGGCTTTCACAAGCCTGTATGAGCCAGTTCCACAGTACCACTAGACCTCAGTTTTCTCATTTGCAAAATAGGGATAAGGATTGCTGCTTTGCTTACTTGCAGGCATGTTGTGAAGGTCACGTAAGTTCAAGCTTGTGTAGAGGTGTGACTGGAGGCAGGGAGACCAGTTAGGAAACCACTGCAATCTTCCCATGAAGAGATGTCGAGGGATGCAAAGGATAAGGAGGAAGGGTCAGCCAGCAGAACTTAGCAACTTTAGTACCTGAAGGTGCATTTAGGGGAAGATGATCCAGGGTCTGCTATGAGTTCTACAGCCAGAGAGAACTTTTAAAAAATATATTTACTTATTTAGCTGCATTGGGTCTTAGTTGCAGCATGTGGGATCCTTAGGCACAGGCATGTGAACTCCTAGTTGCGTCATGTGGGATCCAGTTCCCCGACCAGGGATCAAACTCGGGCCCCCTGCATTGGGAGCATGGAGTCTTAGCCACTGGACCACCAGGGAAGTCCCCAGAAAGAACCTATTAAAATGAATATTCACCAATAGCCTGTGATTATAACCCTTCATGGTTTCCCGCGCTTCTTAGGCTAAAGACAAAACTCCTTAAGGAGGCCTATGGGGTCCTGTGTCATCAGACCCCTGCCTCTCTGGTTTCATCTCCCACCAGGCTCCACCTTGTTTTCTCTGCCCTGCTTTTCCACTAGCCCTGTGTCAGGCTCAAAAACATGGCCATTGCATAAGCGGTTCCCTTTTCTTGAAAGGCTTTTTCCCTCCCTTTTTGCTTCATAAACTCCTACTCATCCTTCAAATTAAACTTACTTCTCTCTACCTCAGGGAAATCTCCCTGCCTGGGTACTTCCTCCTCACTGAGCTCCAAGACCACTCCTTTGTTCCACTTAATTGCACAGGTGTGATTTGTTATCTATCTGTGAGGTTATTTGATTAAAGTCTGTCTTTCCTATTAAGCTGTTAGCTCTGTGAGGGCAGGGGCCTCGTCTGCTTTTTGCCCATCATGGACTCTCCAATGCCAAGGACTGCTTGGCACGGAGTAGGCCCTTGATACATAAGCATGGAACGGTTGTTCCATGCTTGTAAGAAGCTCCTGATACAAATTCATCTCTAATTCTGCACAACAGAATTAATAACCTCCCTTGCCCATGAAAAAACTGAAGAGTTACTTACCTAAGGTCACACAGTTCAAAAAGGCGAAGTGGAATTCAAAACCAGCTCTGACTCCAAAGATTATATTTTCTACCCTCTCTCCAATACCTTTTAGGTGTTACTTAGGTTTCTGGAGAAAAGAAGAGAAATTGCTATAGGTCCATAGCAAACCAGAGGCCTAAGAAGACCACCCAAGATCCCTGGCTGTCTCTGGAAAACTGGCTCCAGAACAGGTTACCCCCACGAATGCAAGGTCTGTAAGCTCCACAGCGCCCTCTGCTGTCCAGCTAGTTTCCTGGCCCCAGAGGGAGGCAGACCATGTCTGCCACCTGGGGGTATCTCCACCTGCCCTGAGCACACAGAGGCACAGGGGAACACACACACAGGCTCTTCCTAAGGCAGAGCAAGGGATGCTGCCTTTCTCCATTTCCTTAAATGTCCAGACGTGTAGTTCCTGTAGTTCCTGGAAAAAATATTGAAAATTAAGCTCCAAGCAAAGGAAATGTATCTTTGTATGAGCTGGATTTTTGGGGTAGGTTTTACGTCTACATATACCTGTTTCCTGAGGGCTATATAAGTGGTCCCTGCAGTGGTAGAACCCTAGTTTAAAAGGTTTGCAAAGAACAATTCAGAGAATCTAAACCAGTCTTGAGTTCACTCAGTCGTTCAGCAATGGGCTAGGCTTCAGTGATGAATGAGACAGCCATGGTCTCTGCCCCTCTAGAGCTTGCCATCTAGTTTTGAGTCCTAGTCATGCCATTTCCTGGACATATTACCAAGAGCAAATAATTAAACATCTTTGAACCTGTGTTTCATTTGTAAAAATAGGTCAATAATAATCTCCCCTTGATAGAGCTGTTTTAGGGATTAAATGAAAACTTACTCGCAAATGCTACAGCACTATTCAAACATTAGTTATTATTATGAAAAGCTTCTTGGGGGAAAAAACAACTGACTATTATGTCTTCACCCAAGGTGTTCTGTTGGCCCTGGACTAACAGTAACCAGTAACAATACCAAGAATGTGGAACGGAGCACTTGCTCACCCCACCCCACCCCCTACCATCCCTCTTTCTGTTGGCACACTGGAATCAGAGAGGCAATGGATGTGTGGATGTGTGATACAGGTCTGATCCCAGACCACTCGCTGGCTTTGTGGCCTTGAGGAGGTCACTTAGCTGACATTCGGTTTTCGTTTTCGTTTTCTTCTCTATTAGAGAAAGGTCTGAGATATAGGCACTCTTAGTTCTGACATCATAGGGATTCTGTGGAGGTTTGTCCTCTAGCCCCCATCTCTTCCTCCACCCCTTACGTTCCCAGTGAAGGTTCCAAAGCAGAACTGTTGCTTGCAGAGGCCACCAGTAGAGCAAGAGTTTTTAGCCACCACCACCCAGCCCTCCCTACATAAACTCAGAGATCTGGGACATCAGAGGTTTAAGAAGCGGGGATGGCGGCAAAGTGAGAAGGGGAGAAACTAACAGATAGCACATGCACATGGGGCCAAATCACTGTGTGAGCGATCAGCGATGGGAAAGTGGTGGAAGAAGGAGGGAGAGGAAGGCAGGGGCTTTGTTCCGTTGCTGACTTCAAGAATCCACACCCTTCTGGATCCCAGGAGGCTGCCTCAGACAGTGCTAACTCTGAGCTTTCCAGTTATTGTGTCCAACAGAGGGAAGGATGTGAAGGGTAAGAAGACCTGGAAGAGCAAGAGAGGTTAGCCATGGTTTTCATGAAGAAAGGAAGAAGGCAGGGCTTAGAATGACAAACTGAAGGTGGAAGAAGCAGAAGCAAAACTGTTCATTCTCTTCCCCCCTCCCCACCATGACCCCCTTACTCCAGGCAGTGGTTAACTCTGTGATGCAGGAGAAGGCGGGCTTCCCTGGCTGGGGAGGTGGAGACCTGGTGGAGGCTCCTCTCTGTCAAGAGCAACAGTGTGGTCCTAGGGAAGTCCCTTCACCTCTCTGGGCTATAGTTATGTCTTCTTGAGGTCTCTGAGGATGAATAGCAGGGTGATGGTGGGGGTTTGATGGGGCAGTGTAGGGGAATCAGAGCTCTGGGTTTGAGTCTCAACTCAAATGAAGCAGCTATGTGATCTTGGGTGAGTCTCTGAGCCTCACTGTCTGCATCTGTGAAATGGGGATAAGAATATTCAGCATAGGTGGGTTGGGGAAGAGTCATTGAGATAACGCAGGTGAAAAACACTTTGTAAACTGCCACAGTCTGTACAAATATCAATTATGGTTCTACTGGGCTCTCTTGGGACTTCTCTGGTGGTCCAGTGGTTAATACTCCACACTTCCCATGCAGGGGTCCTGGGTTCAATCCCTGGTCAGGCAATTTGACCCCATGTGCCGCAACTAAGAGGCTGCGTGCCGCAGCTAAGACCCGGCGCAGCCAGATAAATAAATAAAATTTTAAAACCCTATACTTATTGGGCTCTCTTGCCCACCCCTTGCCAACCCCAATCTGAAATTCTAGTTCAGCAGCACGGTGTCGGGGGTACAGGCAGCTACAGCAGATTGCCAGGAGCTGCAGCTTGGCCCTTTATCATGGCCGTCGAAATTGCTGCCAGGAGGCTGAGTGGAGCAGAGGGGTGGAGAGAGGGGCACAGGCTCATCTGCGGTTGCTATGGCGCCCCATCCTGGATTTGCCCATCTCTCCTAATGGAGCAAAGGGCAGAGGGAGGGAGGGAGGAAGAGAGAGAACGGCTGGTCCCTTCTATCTCTCCCTGGAGCAGATGTAGGGTGGGGAGTGAGGGGAGGGAGCCTAGATATTGGATGAGAAGGGGAGGGAAGAGTGGTGTGCCAGGATTAAAAGGGTTTGCGATGGGGGGCCACACTGAGAGAGCAGGGAACAGAGCCCTCGTGCCTACGTCCAGAAGCCAGCTGATGACGTTAAAGAGAAGAAAAAACCAAGCAAGACAGCGTGAGCATGAGAGAGAGGAAGAGAGAAAGCAAGGATAGGAGGCGTGCAAGCAGGCAGCCCCAGACTGCGGCCAGCCTCTGCCTGGGATCTCCTGAGCCTCCAATACCCTGGGCAGCCTGGACCCCAGGGGCCCTGAGAGCTGCCCCAAGGATGAGCACCAGGGCAATGGTCATACCTCCTCATTTGTGGGGGCTGCTGGTCTGCTCTTTCCTCTGTGGCTGGGCTCTGGGGGGTCCGAGGCTCCTCCGCTCTCTGCCTGCGCTGTCCTCCCAAGTCAAGCCAGGATCTGTACCCATGTGGGTGCCCCCGGAGGCGGCTGAGGCAGCCCTGGCTTTTCTCTACTCTGGAGATGCCCAACAGCTGTCGGGGGCTAATTGCAGTGAGCGCTATGAAGCCCATGGGGCAGGAGCCAGACCAGGGCTCCCCCCAATCCTATGGAGGGCAGCGGGCACCATTACGCAGGCTGCCAATTTCCTCAACATGCTGCTACAAGCCAACGACATCCGGGAGTCCAGTGTGGAGGAGGATGTGGAGTGGTACCAGGCACTGGTCCGCAGCGTGGCCGAGGGGGACCCAAGGGCATACCGGGCTTTGCTGTCCTTTAACCCTCCACTGGGGGCCAGCCACCTGCAACTGGCCCTGCAGGCCACCCGGATGGGGGAGGAGACCATCCTTCAGGACTTGTCTGGGAGCAGGGTGCAGAAGGAGAGCCCAACCGGGGCCCTGGACACCCCTGACCTGCAGAAGCGGGTGCTGACCAATGACCTAGGGAGTCTTGGCAGCCCCAAGTGGCCACAGGGGGATGGATATGTGGGGGACTTGCAGCACGTGAGGCTGTCTCCTCCTTTCCTGGAATGCCAGGAGGGCCGGCTCCGTCCGGGCTGGCTTATCACACTCTCAGCCGCCTTCTATGGACTCAAGCCAGACCTCAGCCCGGAGATCAGGTAAGTGGGTTTTGTGCAGGGTTTGATGCTATTGTAGATTTGTGGGGTGGGGGGCCCAAGTCCAGCCAGCTGTGCATAGGCCATTTGGTATGCACATGTGTGGGGGACACAGATGTGTGTATTTGCATTCAGCTGTGTATACCTGCAGTTGACCCTAGGAACCTATAACTGTGTGTTAACATATACAGGTGTCTGTATGTACTACATATAAATCACTGCATTTACAAGTAGATATACACATGTGTGTGTACAGATGTGTGGACATAGCTGGGCATAGGTCCTGGCCTCCAGGTCTGAGTAGTGGGTACAAGGCAGGAGAGGGCTTGGTGTGGGAGACAGTGACAATCCATGCACTGGCTTCTCAGAGGAGTCAGTCAGATGGGCGCTTCGGGAGTGAAATTCGCTGCTCCCTAGCAATCTAGAACTGTAAAAGGAGGTTTCTGCAAGGGAAGGAAAACACTTGAGGGGAGGCTTGGCACCATTGCCTTTTCTTCCCAGGAGTTGGCCAGATCCCCAGGGTCACTCCCAATGGCTATATTCTTATATCAAGTCCTGACCCCAATAGCCTACGATACTCCTCAAATAACTGACTTCCTCCCTCAGCTGGAGTAAAGAGGTGATTGGGAGCCATGATGGGAAGGAGGGAGCAGATGGATAGTGTACCACAAGGCATTCAACAATCAACAACGGGGCTTCCCTGGTGGCGCAGTGGTTGAGAGTCCGCCTGCCGATGCAGGGGACACAGGTTCATGCCCCGGTCCGGGAAGATCCCACATGCCGCAGAGCGGCTGGGCCCGTGAGCCATGGCCGCTGAGCCTGCGCGTCCGGAGCCTGTGCTCCGCCAACGGGAGAGGCCACAACAGTGAGAGGCCCGCGTACCGCAAAAAACAACAACAACAACAACAATCAACAACGTTGTTTTCCCAGCTCTGTGTCCCCATTCATTGTCCCTGGCAGAGTTCCTCTCCTGGCCACAGGCAGCGTGGCTCCTTGCCAGCTCTCTCCCCATTTAGCCCAGAGCAGGGGTTGAGAGCCCTTGGGCCAGGCAGCTCTGACTCTGGGCCCTTCTATTCCATATCTCCTTTGCTGTGATCAATTCAGACCTGGTTTGGGCAGAGTGAGGGGGTGGTTAATAGCTGTGCTTTGCGTGCGTGTGTGTGTGTGTGTGTGTGTGTGTGTGTGTGTATACATGCAGTGGGAAAGTGTGAATATCCCTTTCAGACAGATCATCAGAGCCGCAGCTCCCATATGTCTCGCCCCCTCCCTTTCCCATTGATAGAAATCAAGAAATGCTAGGATGTTGAAAACCTGAGGGATGGGGGGGTGTGGGCAGGGAAAAACCTAGGGGGAGGAGGATTGTTGCTGCAGAGACAGCAAGGGTTAATAGCACTGGAGAAATGGCCTGCGTGTGTGCCCTCTCTCCTGGCACACTGCAGCCACTGTGCTAAAGTTTGTAGAGCTTGCATTGCCTCATAGTCTGGGGTCCAAGGACACATGTCCACCTTGGCATCCTTCACTGTACCCCTAACTGCTAATTCACTGCCCTAGGGGGCAGGTGCAGATGGACGTAGATCTTCAGAGCGTGGACATCAATCAGTGTGCCAGCGGCCCAGGCTGGTACTCTAACACACACCTGTGTGATCTCAACAGCACCCAGGTAAGGATACAGAGGGTGGGGGTGCTGGTGTCCTGCCTCCCTCCCCTTTCCCATCACTGCCATCAGGAGCAGCTGACAAAGGCACACCACCCTCTCCGGGCTTCAGCGAAGTCCCTACTGCTAAGATAGATAGAGATGAGATACCAGGCTTTTTAAGAGTGAGGACACATACAGCCTAGACCCATCCCCCACCCGAGACAGCCACCTTCATTCCTTTGCATTCTCAGTGTGCTTCCCTGTCTGCTCTCCCTTCTGGTACTGGCTGCTCCAGGATCCCTTCCCAGGACCGCCTCCTGAGCCTCTATTAATCGTCCCCTTTCCATCTCCTGAACCACAGTTACACTGACTGCATGCTTGTTCCTGAGCTGAACTAAAGCCAAGGGGAGCCCTGCAGCCTGCTGGGAGGTGTGGTGGGTTTGGGCATCTGTTGCTCTTCAGGGCACAAGTGTTTGGAGCTATCAGTCCAGGGATGGATAAGGGCTCCCATTGTCCAGTGCACTTTTAAACCCAGCCACATTCGTCTCTCTGGGTATGCATTTGTCTATGGTAGGAACAGAATGTTTTCCAGTGGTCTGAGTAAGAGGGGGAGCTGGGCCAGATTTCAGAAGCACCTTCTAGGGGCTGGATGTATAATCTTCCTTCCTTTGCCCCACTGCTGTCTGTTCCCAGCCACTCCCTACAGTAGGTCTGACCTCATCCACGGGCTCATCTTCCCTGCCTGGCTCTGAGGTCTGCTCTGTCCCCTGCTGGGCAAACATAAATGGGTGGATGTGGAATAAAGAGCTGGCCTTGGCATCCCACCAGCCTGGCATTAGCCTGGCATTAGGGCTGGGGAGAGCAGTTCTGCGCCAAAGCCAGATGGCCCTGATGGAGGGAGCTGCTCCTCCATGGGGGCCTTTTCAACCCACCTGTGTGCCAAAGAGAGAGGCTGATGGGGACCCTTGAAGCAGGATGTAGGCACACAGGTGTGGTTGAGCTCAGATTTCTCCCTGCTTCCACCTCCCCAGCACCTTGCTCTAGCATCAGCTGGGCACTGGGAAATGAGACCTGTGAGGCGTCCGTCAGGGCCAGTCTGAATAAAAGGGTGATCCATCTCCATACTCTTTGCTTGGAGGTCTCTTTGAGAAGAGAGGCAATGGTGGGGGCAGAGGAGGGTTTCCAGGGATGGAAGGCTTCAAGGGCTGGGGCGGCTTTCTGGTGGGGCTCCCCGGTGTAGGGGCCGTGGATAGGAAGGTAGATGCACCCTCCGTCTCTTCCCAGGAGGCAAAGCCTCATATAAATACCGATTGTGTTTGTCACCCCCACAGTGTGTACCCCTGGAGAGTCAGGGCTTTGTCCTTGGCCACTACCTCTGCCGCTGCCGACCAGGCTTCTATGGGGCAAGCAGCTCCGGGGGTATGTAACTATGCGGAGTGCCAGGAAGGTGTTTTACAGGCTGGGCTGATTGGAGGGGGGCATCTGGGGAAGAAAGGCAGGCTGGGGTGAGACACTGGGAGAAAACTCATGGAGCAAGGGAAGAATGTTGAGAGAAGCAGGAGAGGCAGGCAGGGTCCAATTTGGGGGTGTCTGTTCCTTCCGAGAATGAGCTTATAACATGCCAGTCTGATGCAAGCTGACCTCACAGTGAGTCCTAGCCTGGAATCACTTCTTCCTGTTACCCTGCCTTCCCCTGAAAGTACCCACTTCTTCATTCCTACCCATCCTGACGCTACCCCAGGGGCCACAGACCATAAGAGGGCAGGGAGAGAGCTGTGGTGACCATTGGGAGAGAAGGCTGGGGTCTCAGGATGTCCCAGCCATGCCCCTCTCCCTGCACCCATCTTGTTCTTTATAGGCTCAGAGGAGGGCGCTGACCAGCCTACCGGGCAATTTGGGTCCCCTCAAGGCAGCTCCGGGAGGCTGCTGCGGTGCCAACCATGTGCTGAGGGCTGCTCCAGCTGCCTGGATGCCACGCCGTGCCTGGTGGAGGAAGCCCCTGCGCTACGGGCAGTGGTGCTGGCCTCTCAGACATGCTGCATGCTGGCTGTCTTCCTGAGCATGCTGGTCTCCTATCGCTGCCGCCAGAGCAAGGCAAGGAAGGCCCCACATCTCTCTTCTACACACATGTCCTACCCATCCTGAGTCTCTAGTATCAACCGGAGACCAGAGACTACCTAAGACTAGAACTTGAGAGAAATGGGTTCTGGCCCTGATTCTTAATCTAACTCACTATGTGACATGAGGCAAGTGACCTCACCACCTTAGACCTGTTTCCTCACCTGCTCAATGAAGGCACTGGACTTGATTCAAAACACTGTGTAGGCACTAGGGGAAGTGATCTGGCCCCTCAGACATGTAAATAAAATGACAGCACAGCAAAACAGGGGCCAGGATAGAGGTGTCAGTTGCTGTGGCAGCTCAGAGAGGGGACCCAGTCACCCTGCCTGAGATGGCGTGGGAAGACTTTCTGGAGAAGATGACATTTGAGCCAAAGTTGACGGTCCACTGACAGAGAAGCGAGTTTCTAGACAAGGAGGCAGTCTGACCCGAAGCTTGGAGGAAAGCCTGAGATCCCTTCTAGCTCCAGCAACCTCTGATTCTAGCCCAGGTCTGCAGCAAGGCCCAGGCTGGGACTGGGAGGGGCATGGGCCTGGGGTGGCAGGAGCTATATGAAACCTTTGCCTTAGCCAGGCTTAGTGCCAGTGGAGCTAAGAGACTGTGGTGAGAGTGGCTGTGGATGGAGAGGGCAGAGCTAATGTTACAAGGTGAAGCTTTAGCCCAGGGCCATGGGGTGACCCCTCAAACAGGCCTGAGACCCTCCTGTACCATCCTCCAGGCTCTGTCCTCTTGCTGCCCTGCTTACATACCTCTCTCTTTCCTGGGTTCACAGAGGATCCGGGCATCTGGAGTGGTACTGCTGGAAACCATCCTTTTTGGATCCCTGCTGCTCTACTTCCCTGTGAGTCTGTGGCCAGAGGCTGACCCCACCTCCCAGGATCCCCCATAGTCCCAACCTGGTACCCTCCAAGCCCCAGAATCCTTCCTCTCTGCCCTGTTGGGGGGATTCAGAGACCTCAAAAATCCTCCAACTCATACCCACAAATGACAGGCTGGTCTAGTGAGCTCTGGAACCAAACAGCCAGGCTTAAAAGGAGCTCTATGACCTGTTACGTGACTTAGGACAAGTTACCTAACCTCTCTGATAACAAAGCTACTCCTCTGCAGAATGGAGGTGATGATGCCTCTATGAAAAGGCGGTTAGGAGGATCAGCAATGTGTTTAGCATAGGCCTGGCACACAGTGGAAGTGCAGTGGAGAGCAACTTTTTTTGCCCCCTCCCCACCAGGTCTTCATCCTGTACTTCAAGCCCAGTGTATTCCGCTGCATCGCCCTCCGCTGGGTCCGGCTGCTGGGTTTTGCCATTGTCTACGGCACTGTTATACTCAAGCTTTATAGGTAGGGTCTGGGGCAGAGCTTGCTCTCACGCTGCTCACTCCAGGCTACCCCAGCTCATTAATGGAACAAAGTTCTTCACAGCCAGACCCTTCTGCCTGCTCCCATCACTATGGCCCTCCCTTCCATGTAACTTTTTTTGGGGGTAAGAGGAGGCGGTGAACCATGGAAGGGATGGGAGGACAGGGATGTGCGGAGGGAAGGGAAGCAATGGCCGGGGGCATCTCCCCTCCCTGCATCCACCAGCCACACTCTAACCCTTGTAGAGTGCTCCAGCTGTTTCTGTCTCGAACGGCCCAGCGGGGCCCCCACCTGAGCAGTGGGCGGCTGCTGCAGCGTCTGGGGCTGCTTCTGCTGCTGGTGCTGGGCTTCCTGGCTGTATGGACAGCGGGGGTCCTGGAGCAAGGCAGCCAGCACGCGTCCCTGGTGGCGCGAGGCCACACCCACACAGGCCGCCACTTCTACCTCTGCCACCACGACCGCTGGGACTACATCATGGTTGTGGGTGAGCTGCTTCCACTGAGCCCAGCCTCACTCTGGTCCCCCTCCCTGTACCCCCAGGGGTCCTCCTGCCTTGTACCTGGACCCCTGCACCGGGGTGCCCCTGGCACGGCCTACAGGGAAAGGGGTGCATGGCTGCTGAGGTGGTACCCGGCTCTCCTTATTTCCCTGCAGCCGAGATGCTGCTCCTGTGCTGGGGCAGCTTCCTCTGCTACGCCACCCGGGCTGTTCCCTCAGCCTTGCACGAGCCGCGGTACATGTGCATTGCCCTGCACAATGAGCTGCTGCTTTCTGCTGCCTTCCACGCAGCCAGGTGAGGACGGGCCCTTCTACCCACCACGCCTCCCACCCTAATACCACTCCTCACCTCTCCCAGGTGAGGGTACCCCCATCCCACAGCCCTCCTTGCAACACCTACTACGCCTCAGCAAGGTGAGGAGGGCCCCCACCTGTAGCTCTCTCCCTACCCCACAGATACCCTTCCTGTAACCATGTCTCACCCAACACCCGAGAAGAGGAAGCATGCTCCACTCCTAACTCCTCTCCCATTCCACACGCGCCCCCCTACCACGACTCTCCTCCACATACAGGCTCCATTCTCCCTGCCTTCTTCCCCCTCACACCCCAACTGTCCTTGCAGCAGGCCTGCTCTGAGTGTCCACAAGGATCTGGCCCTGTGGTGAAGGTAGAATCAACCCACAGGGTGGTCCATAACAGAGTTAAGTGCTATAAGCAGCCAGAGAAGGCAAGCTGGAGTAGTCTGGAAGGGCTTCTCAGAGGTGGAGATTAACGTGAGCCCTGAGGTGGGAGGGCAGGAAGAAGGAAGAGTGCCCTCCTCACTGCACGGAGCACCTCCAGGAGATCAGGGCGGGGGCTGGGGAGGACAGCCACTGAAACAGGTGAGAGGAAAGAGGCCACTCCCACCTGTAGCTAACCATCCCCTTCCCACCTCACCCTCAGGTTTGTACTGGTTCCCTCCCTGCACCCAGACTGGACGCTCCTCCTCTTCTTCTTTCACACCCACAGCACAGTCACCGCCACACTGGCTCTGATCTTCATCCCTAAGGTGAGGTCTTCCCCTGGCCTCGATGTGAGGCAGATGCAGCCCCTTTGCCAGGGGCACTGTGGAGCTGCTGTGCCCATAGCACCCTCTCCAGGCCAGGGTGAGAATGACACCCTGGGCCCTGAGGGATCTGGGCCCTAAGCAATGAGCCCACTTAGGAGTCACGGAAGGAATCTCCGTCTCCAATCCCTGGGCAAGGGAAATAAGAGCTAGAGCCGGGACTTCCCTGGTGGTGCAGTGGTTAAGAACCCGCCTGCCAATGCAGGGGACACGGGTTTGAGCCCTGGTCCCGGAGGATCCCACATGCCGCGGAGCAACTAAGCCCGTGTGCCACAACTACTGAGACTGCGCTCTGAGAAGCCCACGCACCGCAACGAAGAGTAGCACCTGCTCTCTGCAACTAGAGAAAGCCCACACGCAGCAATGAAGACCCAACACAGCCAATAAATAAATCAATAAATAATTAAAAAATAATAATAAAAACACTTGGAGTTTAAAAAAAAAGAGCTAGAGCTGAAGGCTGAAGGGAGTCCTTGTAATACATCTGGAAGGTTGGCAGACTCTGAAAATCAACTCAGAAGCAGTTACAGAAAGATAGGTGAGGGGGGGAGAGCTGAAGGACATGGCTAGGAATTGTGGGGGCAGGGCATTGAGACCCTGGTCTCTGAGCTAGAGAAAATCAGGAAGGAGAGGGAACAATACTCCTTGGACCCCCAGAATTCCAAATCAGAGAGGGGATGAAGATTTATGGAATGAATACATATGCCATGGGGCAGGGAGCCAAAGTGAGTCTTTTTCCCGATCATGCCCACCATGGCCAGTTCCAGAAGCCGGGGGCTCCTCCCCGAGAGGAGATCTTGGATGAGGTGTACGAGGACGAGCTGGACCTGCAGCGCTCAGGCTCCTACCTGAACAGCAGCATCGCTTCAGCCTGGAGCGAGCACAGCCTGGACCCTGGAGACATTCGGGTAGGTGCTGCCCTCCCTGCCTCCTCTTGATGCTACTTAGGGACTGGGCAGGGGGCACAGCTGCCCTGCCACCCGGGCTGTGTGCCACTGCAGGTCCCCTCTCCTCCCCATAGCTTTTCCTCTAAGACCCGCCTCCCTCTCTTCTCCACCATTGCCCTAAGCTGCTTCCCCTGACTCTACTCAAAGGAGGCCACACAGTGGATAGACGTCCCCCCCCGCCCAAAACCCAGATTCCTGAGGCCCACTTGGCAAGGCAGAGGCAGAACCATGAGTGGAGCTCAAATCACCTGTGTCTCCTGTGTCCTCCACTCCCACTCAGCAGGGCCACCATGAGGGGCAGCCTAAGAAACCCCTCAGTCCCCAACATACCAGGCAGTTAGTGACCCTAGGGCCATTGGGGCTGGGTAATTCAGGCAGTGAGTGGCTACCAGGGATTTCCACACCAGGATCCCCTTTCCCTGCACCCAGCCGTGTTAGAGAAAGGAAGTTCTTCCTGAGTCTTACATCAGGAGAGCATCCTTACCTTATTTTTCTGCTTAAGAATATCACTATAGTCACAGAAACCCTAGTGAGAGGCTCAGAGGGTAGGAAATAAAGAGACCTGGTGGTAGAGCCCATTGTCTTATAGAACCTGCATGTGGGAACAGTCCCAGGAAGCCATTTTGTCCATCCCTCTCTCTTTCCGCCGTATCCTCATCCTCTGAGCTCTGCCTGCCCTGCCACCTACCCCCTGGGGATAGGCTGAACTGAGACCCCAATCCAGCAGGCAGGCCAAAGAGTGGAGGCACGCTGCCACAGAGACACCATCCTTGACCCTCCAGTATGGGGAGCAGCAGCCCATGTACCTCCCCTATGCTGGCTGCGAGAAGAGATCCGAAGTACAAAAGACTTTCAAAGCCCCATTTCGTCACTTGAATATGGCAGTTTTCACGCCCACTGGTCCCACCACCAATCTCATATAATCCTCTTAAGGAAGTAACACTAGGCAGCCAGTTTTCCTTACTTTATTGAAGCAGAGGCTCAGAGAGGGCAAGAAGATAGCCTGGAGGCACATGATGGGTCAGCAGCCTCAAACCCAGGTTTCCTGTCCCCCAAGCTGGAGACTTCCCACCACACCACAGTGCCCAGAAAGTGGTGCGCTGAGGCCTCGGAGCTGAGCGGGTCAGGCTCGGAAACTGGTAGGTTGTTGGCCCTGCAGGACGGAGAGGTGAATTCTGAGTTTTAAAAGCTGGTAAGGGAAACAGCTTGGTGGGAGAGAGATCCCCCAGAGAAAATGGTCTGAGCAAGGGCTGAGGGGCAGAGCAGCGCCGCCAGGGGATGGAGAGCTTGGCCCTCACCGCCAGCTCTGCTCCCCTGATCCCCCCGCCCCCAGGACGAGCTGAAGAAGCTCTACGCCCAGCTCGAGGTCCACAAGACCAAGGAAATGGCCGCTAACAACCCGCACCTGCGCAAGCGAGGGAGCTGGCGCCAGGGCCTAGGCCGCTCCTTCATGAGGTACCTGGCCGAGTTCCCCGAGGCCCTGACCCGCCAGCACTCCCGGGACTCAGGCTCCCCAGCCCGCGGCAGCCTGCCCGGGGGCTCCTCCCGCCGCCGGCTGCTCAGCGCCAGGCTGCTCAGCGCGAGCCTCCGGGAGCCCGCCGTGCCGCCGGGTCTGCGCAAGTCCCGCAGCACCTGCGAGCAGGACCGCGATCCCCGCGGGGAGCAGTACCCGCCTCTGCTGGACTCGCTGCTGAGGAAGAAGCTGGCCAGGAAGGGCCCGCAATCCGAGAGCCGCGAGTCGGCGGCAGGGCCGCCCGCGCTGAGCTTCAGGTCGGCCAGCGCCCACAATCTGACGGTGGGAGAGCGGCCGCCTTGCGCCCGGCCCGCCTCGCTGCACAAGTCGCTGAGCGTCGTGGCTGGCTCCAAGGAAAAGGCCCTGCTCGAGGCCAGCCAGGCCTACCTGGAGGAGACCTACCAGCGGGCGAAGGAGCGGGAGGAGAGAAGGAAGGCAGAGGCCGCCCTGGCCAGCCCAGCGCGGAGGCCCTCGGTCTGGAGGCTGGAGCGAGCTCGAGCGACTCCCCTGTCGGCCCCACCTTCCCCCGCCAAGAGGAGCAGCGTGGACAGCTCCCCTGCCTCCAGAAAGCTGCACGAGGAGGCCGTGAGAAGGGTGCCCCACCCGCCCATCCAGCACCAGATCTCCACACCCATCATGGCCACATCCGGGGTGGGCCTGGGGGAGCCAGGGATGCTGTCTCCCACCTCCACCTTATCTCTGGCTCTGCTGCCAGCTCCTGCCCCTGCCCTGGCACCCATCCCAGTACCCCCACAAAGCCCCAGCCTACTCACCTACATCTGCCCCTGG
This sequence comes from Kogia breviceps, assembly GCF_026419965.1. NCBI lineage: Eukaryota > Metazoa > Chordata > Mammalia > Artiodactyla > Physeteridae > Kogia > Kogia breviceps. The sequence goes on along the minus strand of NC_081328.1, from coordinate 36,585,952 downwards.
GAGAATGCAGAACTAACATCGAAGAAAGAAAATGTGGCTCGGAAAGGCCCCTCGGGGCCAGAGCGAGGCAACCACTCTCCCGCCCCAGGTCGGGCCAGGCTCTGGAGGGCCCTCTCTGTAGCAGTAGAGAAGAGGGGGGCTGGGGAGCATGGGATGGACAAGGAGGACAGGTGTATCCAGGGGGAAGCTGATGAGAATGAGGACAGGCCCAAGGCCTTCTCTAAATCCCACAGCCTCAAGACCCCTGTTCAGCAGGGTTCCCTGCGTAGTCTGGGACTGGCTATCAAAGCTCTGACCCGTTCTCGGAGCACATACAGAGAGAAGGAGAGCGGGGAAGGGAGTCCTGAGAAGGAAGAGAAGGGCCGAGCTTTGGGAGAGGGTGTGGGGTCATGTCCCAGATCTCCCAGGTCAGGCCGGCCCAAGGCGGTGAGTAAGCAGGCCGCGCTTGCGCCCTGTGATGACGAGGAGTCCCTCCAGAACCAACAGAACGCTCACACAAGCAGAATGCTCCAAGTCTGTCACCAGGAGGGCAGCAGGGAACAAGAAGACAGAGGCAGGAGGCCATCCCAGGGTCTAGGGGAGGGGAAGGTTGCGAGAGCAGGTAAAACAGGGCCTGCCACACTGAGGCAAGTCAGGCAGGGCACAGTTAGGGACAAAAATGTTAAGCAAGCAAAAGAAGCCCCTAGGGGGTGGCGGGTACTGCCCCAAGCTGGCCTCCAGCCCCTGGGCAGTGCTGACCAGAGGGTGATAGATGTATGCCCCTGGGAAGTCACCGAGTCAGAAACGTGTCAGCCTGACAGTAGCAACAAGGCCGAAATCTGCCCCTGGGAGGTGAGTGGAGTCCCTGAGGAGGAGGCACTGAGGCAAGATCAAGATGCCTCCCAAGAGGAGAGGGGGAAAGCCTCAGAAAAATCAGAACCCAAAGATGTGGTTGCCATTGCTCAGAAAAAGCCAGAGAGGCTGGTCAGGGGACAGGAGGCAGTGTGTCCCTGGGACAGTGCCGATCCTGGGGGTCCATCCCCTCGGTCAGCCCCTCAGGACTCTGACAGAACCAAGGGCAGGTCGGAGACAGTGGGCAATGTGGAGCCTAGAGAGATAGAGACACGACCGTGGGAAGCCGCTGGCCCAGGAGCTTGTACACCTGACATCACCAAGGCAGAGTTCTGTCACTGGGAGGCAAGTGAAGGAGGAGAGAATGAGAAACTGTCCCAGAAGGGAGTAAAGAAGCTTCCCCAGGCAAAGCAAAAAACTCCCAAGAAAGCAATCTTCTTGGAAGAACAGAAACTGGGTGAAGGGTTGGAATCTCTTTGTCAGTGGGAAAGGACAGATTTCCGGGGTCCCTCAGCAGTCTCTACTCAGGCCCCGGGAACCCCGGGGTGCTCGGGGAGTTTGGGCAGTAGTGTCACTGAGGCGTGTCCACGGGAGGCAGGAGATGCTCCTGCTATCGGGAAAGCAGAGATTTGTCCCTGGGAGCTGGGTGATGAGGTAGTAGGGAAGGAAATGATAAGTCAGAGGACAGGTGGAGAATCTCTCCAGGAAAAGGGAAAAACCTCCAGAAAAGAGAGCTTTGGAGAGATGTGGGAACAAACTGGGAAAGCAGTGCAGAAATTTAGTCAACAGCAGGAGTCAGTGTGTCCCTGGGAGAGCACAACCCCTGGGCACTCCAGCCCACATCTAGAAAACTCCTCATCCAAAGCTGGTGGCCAACTCCTCAGCAAGGGAGGAAGCAGAGCAGAGCAGGTGGAAGATCTCAGGTCAGAGGCAAAGGAAGCAACACTTGCCAAGGCAGAAATCTGTCCCTGGGAGGTGAATGAAAGAACAACGGAGGACTGGACATCGGGACAGGCACCAAAAGAATCTCAAAAGGACAAGGAGAAGATGCCTGGAACATCAGGAATCAAAGATAGCACAACTTGGGAAAAGCCTGAGGGACAGATGCAAAAGCAGGAAGCAGTCTGTCCCTGGGAGAGGGTGGACCCTGGCAGCTTCTCCCCACAACCTGGTCCTCGAGACACAGATAGACCCAAAGCCACTTTCCAGATGTCAGGAAGTATGGGAAGCAAAACTGCTGAGATCTGTCCCTGGGATGCGGAGGAAATCCTGCCTGCTGAGAAGGCAGAGATCTGTCCCTGGGAGGTGAGTGCTGGAGCAGGGGAGAAAAGGGCTTTGGGAATTGAGGCCATTAGGCAATTTCCAAATGATACAGGAAGGGCTTCTGCAGATTTTGGACCTGGAGAGATAGCTATTACTGCTCCAAAGAAGCCAGAGAGGCAGGACCGGGAGCAGGAGGTGGCCTGCCCCTGGGAGAGCTTGGATCCAGGGGGCTCCTCTCAGCATTCAGACACTCTGGGCACCGACAGACCAAAAGCTGGGCTCCAGCTGTTGGACCGTGTGGGGTGCAGGCCAGTTGAGGTGTGTCCCTGGGAAGCAGAGGGAGCGGCTACCAGTGAAAAAGCCAAGATCTGTCCCTGGGAGGTGGATGAAGGAGCCCCCGGGAAGGAATCGGAACAAGAGATGGCGACTGATTCCATGGGGCAGAGGGAGAAAACTCTAGAAAAGGGGAGACTCACCTCCCTGGGAGAAGACATATCAAAATGGGAGACAAAACTGAGCCAAGAGCAGGAAGCTATGTGTCCTTGGGAGAAGGACTGGAGGACACCCTCTGCTCAGGCCCCCGAGGTCTCAGACTCGTCCAGCAGCGGGAGGGGCAGAGTGGCAGAGGGGCACTCCTTGGAAGCGAGTGATGAAGCAGCGCCGAAAGGGGACCTGACACAAGACCCAAAAATGGGCTCCTTCCCAGAACAAGCAGAAAAAGCAGAAGTCACTGCTGAAGATGGGGAAAAAGCAAGCAATGAGCTACGACCTATCTGTCTACAGGAGAGCATGGCCCCGGTGGGCTCTTTCTCCCACCCAGACAGTCACTGTCCTGACCAACCTAAAGCCAGTGCTCAGACACTGCTCAGCGTTGGGGGCAGGCTTGCTGAGGTCTGCCCGTGGGATGCTCCTGCCATGGGTGCTCCCAAACCTGACAGTGGCGCCAAAGCTGAGGCCTGTCCCTGGGAGGTGACTGAAAGAATCCCTGAGGAAGGGGTGTCAGGACAGGATGGAGAAGGGGAGCCTCAAGAGGAGGTGAAAGCCCCAGAAAAACCAGAGCACAAAGTTGTGGCTGTTCAGGCAAAGTCAGAGAGTGCAGATGGGAAACAGGAGGCTTTGTGTCCCCAGAAGAGTCAAGATTGTGGGGGTCTGTCTCTACAACCAGCCCCACAAGCTTCTGACAGAAGCAAAGAGAGTTCTGAGGCAAAAGGCAGTGTGGGGGCCAGAGTAGCAGAAGTGTGTCCATGGGAAGCAGAAGAGGCTCCCTCTGATAAGAAAACAGAGATCTGCCCTTGGGAGGTGAGTCAAGGGGCAGCAGAGAAAGGGAGACTGGAAGAAGATGTGGCCAGAGAATCTCAAGGGCAAGGAGAGATGTTCCTGCAAAAGGCAGGATCTGGAGGGACTGAAGAACACTTTGCAGAAGAAGTAAAAGTCAACAGAGAGCAAGAGACGGTCTGTCCTTGGGAAGGCACAAGGTCAGAAGGGCTCTCCCCCAAGCCAGATGCTCCAGACATGGACCAACCCAAAGTCAGTCCCCACAGAGCAAGCAGTATGAGGAGCAGGATGGCAGAGCTATGTCAATGGGAAGTCACAGATCCAGAAGGAAATAAAATAAAGGGGACCATGGCAGACATCAATATATGTCTTTGGGAGGTAACTGGAGCCCCATCTGAGGAATCTGGCCTCCTAGCTTTAACAGAAACTCAGAAAGAAAAACTCTGCCCCACAGCCCCTGAGAACCCACCATGCCTTTTAGTCCACAGACCTCTGGGTGGCTTCCTTCCAGAAGGCAAAAGCCCCTGCCCCGAAGTGAGCAAGCCAGCCAGTACTTTCACTCTGGAAGGTGTCAGAGAACTCCAAGTACCTTCAGAACTTGGGTCGAGGACCAGCTTAGTCCCAGAGCCAACTCTCCAGGAAGCTAAGGCTCAGAAGTCTTCCTCCTTAACCAAAGACCAAGGAGAAGTAGCTTCTAAAGCTCAACACGAAGAACTCACCCCTCCAACTGTCTATCCTTGGGACTGGGAGTAACAACTCCGTCAGGTGAGGTGAAACATTGGGTGGCTACCTTTTAGAAGCCAAGGTCCTTTCCAAGTCCTAGGTGTTTCCAAAAAACTGAATCAAACACACTTGGCCACTTTCTCTCTCCAAGGTGGCCAGAAGTCAACTCATTCCAAGATAAATGGTACAAAAAGGGTTTAGCTCGGATCCCAAAAGTTAATCCCATCCCCTCTTTACTTCCAACTCCTCTTCCTGCTCCAGAGAACAAGGGCTGGACCTTCTACTTCTAATGAATCCTCCCATCCAGCTAGAATACTCAACACAAGCTGTCTGTGACAGGACACTCACTTGTAAAGCCAACGTTAGTGATAAAGGGAAGTCAGCTGTGCCCAGCCCACATTTTCTCAAAAGGAGACCCATTCTTCTGTGAAGTCTACGAAGGACATTTTTTGAGAAGAAACTAAACCACGCAAGGCATTGGCAACATAGGGGCTGAGAATTACAGGTTATAAAGGTCACCATAGGAAGCTCAGAAGCCACTTATTCAAGTTCAAAGATAAATCAGGGGGAAAACTTAAATGGCTCAAAAGAGTTGCCTGAAATGCCTTAAAGACCCTGTCATTTTGACTTTGGATCTCCAGGTTCTGCTTTATTGATTCTCTCATACCTGCCCTTCTTGACTGCTGAAGTACAGCGAATCAAGCACACTTACGTCAACATCTGGCACCCAAAGCAACATCAGAGACAGCATAAAGGGAAAGGCAATTGCTTCAGGTCCTTCCCACGCCAGCTTTAACAGTTTAAGCCCAGTTTAAGTATGACTCTTACAAGCCTTTTCAGATGGCCTTCCCTCCTTCCTGCCCCATCTTTTGCTAAAATCTGCAGAGTTCATCCCACTGCCTCATTCTCCTAGCCTTTCAGTGCTGTCATCAAAGGGACCCATCTCTGTCGTCAAATGCAACTGGAGCCGGGGGAATTTCTGGTTCCAATGCAAGAACCACTCCAAATCACTTGTACAGTAACAAGAGGTCCACATCAGTCTCTTTCCCAAGAAGCCCGAAAAAGAAAGGAGATCCTGTTTACAGCCAGCACTTTAACTGCCCTCAGAAAGAGTAGTGCTATGAGGCAGGTTAGAGGCTTGAGGGCCAGGGAGAGGGCATCGTGTAAATACAAAGCCTCCTTTCTTAGGGAGCTCTCTCTCATTCTTAGCTCGGTTCAATTCTCTCAAGTCAATTCAGGCTACCCTTACTTAAGTGGTTCTAGATAACAGAGTGCTGGAATTAGGTGATACTACCAGAGGGGAATGAGGAAGGAGAAAAACATTGGTCACAGACATCCCAGGATTGGCAGGGGTGAGGTGGGGGTGGAAATACGCAGACTAAACATGGCACAGGGGCCCACCCTCTAACTGGACAGATACTGATGCCATTCACCAGGAGGAAAAAGACAAAAGAAGGGGATCAAATACCCAATGGGGAAAATATCAGTCTGCATGTAAACACTCTGGGCAGCTACAGGGCTTCACAGAGAAAGGAGCAAAGTGCTCCATTTCCAACAAGAAGGAATGGAGTAACCCACTTTCAGAGACCAGAGGGCCTTGTTCCATATATAGGCCTTCCCTCTTACCTAGGTCCCCTGCCCTAGGCTTCCAGAGCAGTAACTAGTGTGTTGTTTTTCTGGGCTCTAGCTAGTTAGCCTCACAGCTTCCGAGCCAATGCAAATTCTGCACCTCAGAACAATCCCACTGGGTCTGGACTAGCTGGGAACACAAAAGTTGTCCCTCTAACCACAGTTGTGAAATAAACCATGGGGAAAAAAATACAGAATGCTTTTTCTTGACTACTGCAGTTGTTTCTAGCTTATTCATTATGGTGATTTTATTTTTTCAATGTTCCTAAACATTAATAATAGATAGATAAGGAAAGAACAATGCCTGCTCTAAAGCCCAAGGTAGCCACAAGGCAGCCTTCAGGACCATGGGACTGTCTGGCTAATTCTCAGCCAGTGCCCAGCTACATGGGTAGCACTGCAGATGGTCTCTGCCCTGCCCTTTAAGCCAATCCTGCACATCTGGGCCATTTGCTCAGCTGGATTTGATCCCAAGGGGAAATGAAAATTGCACTTATCCTCTGGCTCCCTGGTGGCAACTATTGCTTAGCTGCTATTTAGGATTATCTAGAGACCCCTGAGACAGAGATAGGGGAGTGGGGTGAAACAGCTTATTTGAAACACTGTTTTTTAATATATTCAGAGAAATCAAGACATTGTTTGGCCATTACGTGTGCTTTGTTTCTGTTTCCCTACCCTCCCAGGATTGCCTCCCCTTACTCCATACTCCCCAGCTGTGGATCCTACTCAAAGCACTCCCCTTCTCATTTTGCCTTAATCCAGGGCTCAGGCAAATAGGATAGGATCAAACCTCACTTGGGCAGCAATGCTGGAAACTGATGTACATTTTAAGCCAAAAGGGTTGAAACTAAGTAGCATGATGAGGGTGGCTGCTGTGGATTAACCTACTAGTGCTGCCTCTTCCCTAAGCATACACATCTTATTTCTATGGTCAGCACTCAGCAGCTGTTATTAAAACATCAGTTTTCCCCAGTGAGGCCTGGTCTGTCTGCTGCTTTGCTGAAATGGTAGTTTTACAGAGACTGAGCGGTCAGGTTATTCTCAACCTGATTCCAGTTTCTTTGGACTCTACTCTCAAGACAAGGTCAGAACAGATTAATCCTTAACCCAAGTGATAAACTCCTTAAAAGAAAATAATAGGCTTGAAAAACAGAAACACAAGAATTAAGGTCCTGATTTTTAAGGGGAGCCCTCATGGGCCGATCAAAGTAATAGTACTATAAACCAAGCTTGCTGCTGAGACAGTGATTTCCCTTGTCATACCTCAGATGACCCAGGACACGAGCATGAGAAGTCCCACATCCTCCTCCAGCTGGAGCTAAGGAACAAGAAGGGGCTGGGCTGTTTCACTCTACATAGGTCCATATTCTGGTATCTTTGCCTCCAAATTCGGGCTGGGAAAAAAGTCACCATCTCCAAAAGGTGCTAAAAATCAGGGAACTAAGTCTTACTGATGGATTTCCCAAATGTATCCACACTACCATGGCCCCTTCCTCCTCTAACGCTTCCTGGGATCACACCAGGATGCAGCTGATAATTAAGAACAAAATCCAGGCCTCCCCTGGTGGCACAGTGGTTGAGAGTCCGCCTGCTGATAAGGGGGACGTGGGTTCGTGCCCTGGTCTGGGAAGACCCCACATGCCACGGAGCAGCTGGGCCCGTGGGCCATGGCCGCTGGGCCTGCGCATCCGGAGCCTGTGCTCCGCAGTGGGAGAGGTCACAAGGGTGAGAGGCCTGTGTACTGCAGAACAAACAAACAAATAAATAAAAATAAAAAATCCAAAGGCTGAGAGCTAATGATTTCTTTGGATTTACATTCATCTCTGAAATACAAATATTGATTCAGTGAGTCAGTGTATGCGAAAAGACCCTCTTAAATGACACCACTTTTATAGACACTAATTATTCTTCCCAAGTCTGGATTTCCTGTAAGTCACATCACTCACAATTAAGATAACTTCCACTTCTGCCCTCTGAAGGCTGGTCTACTTCCATCCCGAACCAGGAGAAATATACAGAACCCACCACATTTGTCCAATACCTGATAGTGCTTTATTTCAAACTGTGACCCTGCCCTGTAATTAGAAAGTTCTGCCAGTTTGCTCCTGACAGTTCTTGCTGCGGGAAAAGCTGGTATCAGATGTTCTCTGAAACATACTGTTTTTCATCTGGAGTTAGAAGCTAGATATAAGATTAAAAAAAGAAGAAGTAGGTCCATTGCTGTGCACAGGACCAACCCACTAGGGCCCAAGCATCAGTAGTGGTTACTGAGGATGAGACTGCTAAAAAGACCCAAGCAGGGCAAGAGAGAACAAAGGTAGCTCTTTCTACAGCATGAAGAAAATGGATGACTTCACAGCTCCCAGACTCCCAGACTTCGCAGCTTCCAAGCACCTCACCACCCACACTTCACCCGAGGAGTCACTTTTGCCATCACGCTAGCTGAGGCTTATGGACCTCTCCTTGTGGCTCTTCATACTCTTCCCAAGGTTTCATCTGGGGGCCAGGGATCATCACCGTCTGAAAGAGCAGGATGCTGAGTTATCTACTATCCAAGTCCATAGCTTACCTAAGAGATTCATGCCCGCCTCCAAACCCACCTCCGTGCCCACCGCCAACAGACTCCTCTTCCTGGTGGTGCATCACCCTCTCTGTCCACTAGGTGGAGCCCAACAGGAGTGGCTTAGGATGCCATGTCTTAAACCATGCAAGCTGCTTTACCTTAAGGATAGGCTGCTTAGGGGGTGCCCATGGGGGAATGATCTTGCCATGCATTCTCCAGCTCCCATAGGGATTCACCAGATGCTTTTCAAAGACAACATACTCCAGGACATCCTTGGGCACATCTTCCTGTCCATACATCAACCGGCCAAACCGATCATAGATGACCAGAGTCTGCATGGATGAAAGCACATCTAGTCGGTTAGTCCTCAGAGTTGTTTAATTCTGAGTCTAGACTAACAGATCAACCACTGACACTTTACTCTTAGAGGGTTTTTGACTGGGGGGCGGGGAGGGGTGGTGGAAGGAGGTGGGAGGGAGTCCAGGAAGGGTGGGGAAGAATATCCCCACACCTGTTTTAGTACAGCTAACATCCAGCAGTGGGAAGGGTGCAGCAACAAGGTAAGAAAGACCATGGTGAACCTTTCCTTAGAACTCACAGTCCCAGGCAGCTGTACCCAGGACTCAGAGGTAGGTGCCCAACCTGAGAGTGAAGAAAGCCGGGAAGAAAGCAGACTGGTGCCTCTACCTGCCGGGTGTGCATGCGGATGGTGACCTGGCCATACGTGTTGCCCTGGTTCAGCAGACTTGAACAGCGAACCTGCACCACCTGGGGTGGCTCTAAAGATTCTACAAAGTTCCAGCGGACAGTCTTGTATTTGATGTCCCAGACCATGTCCTGAGGGCAGAGGAGAATAGTTCAACTGGATTTTTCCCTCCCTGTAGTGAAGCTGGTGCTTATTTCCACGCTTGCTCTTCTTGCAACACCCAGTCTACATGCAACGTTTCCCATCAAATGCTCTCTGGTGCTTATTTTCTCTCACCTTAAGCTACTGCTCAAGCTCACCTCACAACAACTCTCTTTCCATTTCTAAATCACAACTCAAGACCCACCTACCTCCTTGAGGACCCTTCTCCAAATCAATGAAGACCACGCTCCAAACTGCCAGCTTACCTAATATACCATTATCCCTCCTACACATTTTCATAATCTGCTCATTATTGCATGCATTTCTGTTGACTGCACGTTTGTTTTTTTTCCTCTCACCTTTCGGCAATGAAAGGTGGGATTTTATAGGAATTTTATAGCCTTTTATAAAGGCTAGCCTGCTAAGACTAGGATAGCTATCCTTGTCCCTGGAGAGATGAAGGAAAACTGATAGAAACTGAAGTTCTTATTCTTGAACCTCTAACTGAACCACAAAGTCCTCATTGTTAGGGGTCTCCCAGAGTACCCAGCACCCCTGTTATCACACAATATAAGCCTCATGAACACTGGTTAAATCCTTTATTGTAGTGTAGGTATGTGCAGGGCTGGCCTAATGTGACCATACCCTCACCTCAGGATCTGTAGTCTCAGTACTGCTTGCTGAGGGACTTCCTCTTTCTTCATCTGCATGGCCTTTACCAGAGTCCATATCAAGTCATTATCATTCAGCCAAAAATAATGGAACTTCAGCTTTTGCCTTAAACTTCCTGCACTCTCAAAACTGATCCTCAAGAAAATCAGAGGTGATATTAGAATCTGTCTACTCAGAGGTCCCACAGTTCTAAGGAAGATAAGAACCTACCGGAAAACAGTTTTCAGTTACCAAGGTATGAAGCCGGTCATGGTCTGAGCTAAAAAGGAAAGAGATATATATCACTGACTCCTGCTTTCATGATACTGTGTATGAAAGCTGAAAATAGCCCTGAAAATGGAAAACAACTCCCTTCATTTTTATAAACATTTTCTGCACACCTACTATAAGCCACATAATATACTAAGTCCTAGTCCAAAGATGAAGAACAGCATGATTTACCAGAAAACCACGAGATCAAAGAGCAGTGTAAAGTTATGTTTGAATCTCAGGAGCAGAAAGAAATTTCTCTGAAATTACTATACCTTCTTGAGATGGGCAAGAAACCCTCACTGGGATGTGGGGACTGATTTTTGTTCTAAGCTGGAAGAAAATCCAACACAAATAACAATCAAAAGCTCAATTTAACTCCTCTTACCATGGACACATAATCAATACCAACTGCTTAGCCTTATTTCTTACATATTCATCTTTGAACCTAGCCAAAAGATAACCATCTGTTTTTTCTGGTCTTTTCTACACAAAACTGCCCCCTGCCCCATCTTTGTTGCTACCAGAGTGACCTAGTTATGCTGATTCTATGCAGTAACAGTAAGAAAATAGTTGGCAAACCCCAGCTCCTGTACATATAAGATTTTAGGAGGGTTCCTAACTGAAAGGCTTCAAATAAACCTAAGACCACAGATTAGTTTCTTTCAGATACACATTCATGACTTTTCCCCACAATTTAATACTTTCTGAGCAGTTTAAGTCTTTGCCCTTTGAAAAATTGTGTCTCTAATCCCAAAGTGGGTAATGGATTAGTTCTGTCTATCTGCTTCCCTTCCACTTCTATGCCAAATACAAAAGATTCTGAGTCATTTCCCCCACTGTAGCTCTAGACTAGACTAGACTGAGGTGTGGTGACAGCTACTACAACCACCACACCTATCACCTCAGAATAAATTCTTCCTCGTCACTGTCCTGGCCTAGAAATCTTCAGTAGAAATGAATTCCCCTTTTTATGAGTTCACTCAGTATTTTGCAATAGAACTTACCCTGAAAAATAAAAGGAGGACATCGCTTTGGGCAACATAATGGACTGAGCTTATGTGAAACTGCTCGTACTATAAACGTCCAGAAATGTTGGAGAGAATATAATACACACAGACACACACACATTTTAAAATCTCTAGTCTAGTTCACAAGAAAGGAAGGTAAGTCCTTAGATGCCAGAAAGGAAGAGGGAATTAAAAGCAGAAGGGAAAGAATACAACCTGATACCACAACAGCACAGAGATGATTCAGGGATCTAGAAATAGGATCTGATGGCTAGAGCTTGACTTTTCCTAAAACCTTGGATGCTGGAAGGACAGGGAGTTCGAAATGAGATCCCTGCATAAAGCTATGACCCTCAAAAAGAGTCCTGTACCTGCAGGAAAGGGAAACAAACAATTAAAGCCCTAAGTCCACATTATACCCAGAGGTGGACACAGAATTTATGGTATCTGTATGATGTAAGAATTCCTAAGCTAAGAAATTAACATAAAAACTGATACCTGGCCAATGATATCCCTAGAGTATCTGGCAGAAACACCCCCAAAACCTCTCTGGGATCATACTCATAACTTAGGTTGTATGCAATTCCCTCAGAAGAAACACTCTCCACTGCAGATGAGCTCACAATGAAACATTACAAAACATCTGGAAGCTAGCAAAATCAAGACACAGACATCAAGCAAAATGACAGAGGAGGAAGCACTAGGGTTGGGTCCCTCCATTTAAACAACTGATAAATTAGAAAAAATAACCAGAACCACAATTTCAGAACTCTGGATGTTGAATGGACACCTATAACAACTAGGGGAGTGCTTGACGAAGGGAGAAGCCAGTGATCTTGAGTTTAAGAACATGTGCAAACCACCTACCCTCCTCTTTCCCTCAGCCCTGCCATTACTGGTGGGGATAGTGGCCTGTGTTCCTGGAGTGGATGGCTGGCGCAAGGGCAGGCAGTAGGGACCCCTCCCTCCAAAAATTTGAGTTGCACATTTTGGTCAGGCTGGTGGATTGCAGAGAGACCAGAGCAAATGATGTCATGGTTTCAGCCCTGCTGGCTGCAGCAGCTTTTCCCACCAACAGATTTAAAGGGATAAAGGACCAAGAACACCTGTTTTGTTTTTATTCAGCCAGACAATTTAGGAAATCTTTGTCAGGTCACTGGCTGATTGCAGAGATAATGGAAGAGAAACTTCAATGACTACCCAAAACAAAGAATACACACTTAGCAATACTAGCTTGGAAAAGTCACAAATGGATGGCAGTGGCACTGATGAGCAAAATCAGCAATTCCTGAGAAGCAGAGGAATCTGATTTCCAGAGTTACCACATAATAATACTCAGAATGTCCAGTTCTCAACAAAAAAAGTATACAAAGAAACATGAAAGTATGGCCCATCCACAGGAAAAAAATTTTTGACAGAAACCATCCCTGAGAAAGCCCAAACACTGGAATTATTAGCCTAAGGCGTTAAATCAACTATCCTACTTATGCTCACTGAGATAAAGGTAACCATGGACAAAGAACTGAAGGAAATCAGAAAACAATGTACAAAATAAGAACATCAATAGATCCACCAGAGGGCAGACAGCAGAAGCAAGAAGAACTACAGTCCTGCAGCCTGTGAAACAAAAACCACATTCACAGAAAGACAGACAAGATGAAAAGACAGAGGGCTATGTACCAGATGAAGGAACAAGATAAAACCCCAGGAAAAAAAACTAAATGAAGTGAAGATAGGCAACCTTCCAAAAACAGAATTCAGAATAACGAGAGTGAAGATGATCCAGGACCTCGGAAAATGAATGGAGGCAAAGATTGAGAAGAGGCAAGAAATGTTTAGTAAAGACCTAGAAGAACTAAAGAACAAACAGAGATGAACAATACAATAACTGAAATGAAAAATACACTAGAAGGAATCAATAGCAGAATAACTGAGGCAGACGAACGGATAAGTGACCTGGAAGACAGAATCGTGGAATTCACTGCTGCGGAACAGAATATAGAAAAAAGAATGAAAAGAAATGAAGACCTCTGGGTCTTCATTCCCAGGGACCTCTGGGACAACATTAAACACCAACAACATTCGCATTATAGGGGTTCCAGAAGGAGAAGAGAGAAAGGACAGAAGGAGAAGAGAGAGAGAAAGGACCAGAGAAAATATCTGAAGAGATTATAGTCAAAAACTTCCCTAACATGGGAAAGGAAATAGCCACCCAAGTCCAGGAAGTGCAGAGAGTCCTATACAAGATAAACCCAAGTAGAAACACACTGAGACACACAGTAATCAAATTGACAAAAATTAAAGACAAATATTGAAAGCAGCAAGGGAAAAATGACAAATAACATACAAGGGAACTCCCATATGGTTAACAGATGATTTCTCAGCAGAAATTCTACAAGCCAGAAAGGAGTGGCATGACATGTTTAAAGTGATGAAAGGGAAGAACCTACAACCAAGATTACTCTACCCGGCAAGGATTTCATTCAGATCTGATGGAGAAATCAAAAGCTTTACAGACAAGCAAAAGCTAAGAGAATTTAGCACCACCAAACCAGCTCTACAACAAATGCTAAAGGAACTTCTCTAAGTGGGAAACACAAGAGAAGAAAAGGACCTACAAAAACAAACCCAAAACAATTAAGAAAATGGTAATAGGAACATACATATGGATAATTACCTGAAATGTGAATGTATTAAATGATCCAACCAAAAGACAAAGGCTCACTGAATGGATACAAAAACAAGACCCATATATATGCTGTCTACAAGAGACCCACTTCAGACCTAGGGACACATACAGACTGAAAGTGAGCGGATGGAAAAAGATATTCCATGCAAATGGAAATCAAAAGAAAGCTGGAGTAACAATACTCATATCAGATAAAATAGACTTTAAAGAATGTTACAAGAGACAAGGAAGGACACTACATAATGATCAAGGGATCAATCCAAGAAAAAGATATAACAATTGTAAATATATATGCACCCAACATAGGAGCACGTCAATACATAAGGCAACTGCTAACAGCTATAAAAGAGGAAATCAACAGTAACACAATAATAGTGGGGGACTTTAACACCTCACACCAATGGACAGATCATCCAAACAGAAAATTAATAAGGAAACACAAGCTTTAAATGACACAATAGACCAGATAGATTGAATTCATATTTATAGGACATTCCATCCAAAAACAGCAGATTACACTTTCTTCTCAAGTGCGCACAGAACATTCTCCAGGATAGATCACATCTTGGGTCACAAATCAAGCCTCAGTAAATTTAAGAAAACTGAAATCGGGCTTCCCTGGTGGTGCAGTGGTTGAGAATCCGCCTGCCGATGCAGGAGACACGGGTTCGTGCCCGGGTCCGGGAAGATCCCACATGCCGCAGAGCGGCTGGGCCCGTGAGCCATGGCCTCTGAGCCTGTGCGTCGGGAGCCTGTGCTCCGCAACGGGAGAGGCCACAACAGTGAGAGGCCCGCGTACCACAAAAAAAAAAAAAAAAAGAAAACTGAAATCGTATCAAGCATCTCTTCTGACCACAACACTATGAGACGAGAAATCAGAAATCAATTACAGGGAAAAAAACGTAAAAAACACAAACACATGGAGGTTAAACAATACGTTACTAAATAACCAAGAAATCACTAAAGAAATCAAAGAGGAAATCAAAAAGATGCCTAGAAACAAATGACAATGAAAACACGACGATTCAAAAGCTATGGGACGCAACAAAAGCAGTTCTAAGAGGGAAGTTTACAGTGATACAAGCCTACCTCAAGAAACAAGAAAAATCTCAAATAAACAATCTAACCTTACATCTAAAGGAACCAGAGAAAGAAGAACAAACAAAACCCAAAGTTATCAGAAGGAAAGAAATCATAAAGAACAGAGCAGAAATGTATGAAACAGAAACAAAACAATAGCAAAGATCAATAAAACTAAAAGCTGGTTCTTTGAGAAGATAAACAAAATTGATAAACCATTAGCCAGACTCATCAAGAAAAAGAGGGAGAGGACTCAAATCAATAAAATTAGACATGAAAAAGGAGAAGTTACAACAGACACTGCAGAAATAACAAAGCATCTTAGGAGACTACTACAAGCAACTCTATGCCAATAAAATGGACAACCTGGAAGAAATGGACAAATTCTTAGAAAGGTATAACCTTCCAAGACTGAACCAGGAAGAAATCAAAATATGAACAGACCAATCACAAGTAATGAAATTGAAACTGTGATTAATAATCTTCCAACAAACAAAAGTCCAGGACCAGATGGCTTCACGGGTGAATTCTATCAACCATTTAGAGAAGAGCTAATACCCATCCTTCTCAAACTCTTCCAAAAATTGCAGAGGAAGGAACACTCCCAAACTCATTCTATGAAGCCATCATCACCCTGATACCAAAACCAGACAAAGATACTATAAAAAAAGAAAATTACAGACCAATATCACTGATGAATATAGATGCAAATATCCTCAACAAAATACTAGAAAACAGAATCCAACAACACATTAAAAGGATCATACACCATGATCAAGTGGGATTTATCTCAGGGATGCAAGGATTCTTCAATATACGCAAATCAATTAATCAATGTGATATACCATATTGACAAACTGAAGAATGAAACCCATATGATCATCTCAATAGATGCAGAAAAAGCTTTTGACAAAATTCAACACCCATTTATGATAAAAACTCTCCTGAGAAAGTGGGCATAGAGGGAACCCACCTCAACATAATAAAGGCCATATATGACAAACCCATAGCCAACATAGTTCTCAATGGTGAAAAACTGAAAGCATTTCCTCTAAGATCAGGAACAAGACAAGGATGTCCACTCTCACCACTATTATTCAACATAGTATTGGAAGTCTTAGCCACATCAATCAGAGAAAAAAAAGAAATAAAAGGAATACAAATTGGAAAAGAAGAAGTAAAACTGTCACTGTTTGCAGATGACATGATACTTACTATACATAGAGAGTCCTAAAGATGTCACTAGAAAACTACTAGAGCTAATCAATAAATCTGGTAAAGTTGCAGGATAAAAAATTAATGCACAGAAATCTCTTGCATTCCTATACACTAATGATGAAAAATCTGAAAGAGAAATTAAGGAAACTCTCCCATTTACCATTGCAAGAAAAAGAATAAAATAGCTAGGAATAAACCTATCTAGGGAGACAAAAGACCCATATGCAGAAAACTATAATACACTGATGAAAGAAATTAAAGATGATACAAACAGATGGAGAGATATACCATGTTCTTGGATTGGAAGAATCAATATTGTGAAAATGACTAGACCACTCAAAGCAATCTATAGATTCAATGCAATCCCTATCAAATTACCAATGGCATTTTTACAGAACTAGAACAAAAAATCTTAAAATTTATATGGAGACACAAAAGACCCCGAATAGCCAAAGCAGTCTTGAGGGGAAAAAAATGGAGCTAGAGGAATCAGACTCCCTGACCTCAGACTATACTACAAAGCTACAGTAATCAAGACAATATGGTACTGCCATAAAAACAGAAATACAGATCAATGGAACAGGATAGAAAGCCCAGAGATAAACCCATGCACCTATGGTCAACTGATCTACGACAAAGGAGGAAAGGATATACAATAGAGAAAAGACAATCTCTTCAATAAGTGGTGCTGGGAAAACTGGACAGCTACATGTAAAAGAATGAAATTAGAACACTCCCTAACACCATACACAAAAATAAACTCAAAGTGGATTAAAGACCTAAATGTAAGACCAGACACTATAAAACTCTTAGAGGAAAACATAGGCAGAACACTCTATGACATAAATCACAGCAACATCCTTTTTGACCCACCTCCTAGAGTAATGGAAATAAAAACAAAAATAAACAAATGGGACTTAAGGAAACTTAAAAGCTTCTGCACAGCAAAGGAAACCATAAACAAGACAGTAAGACAACACTCAGAATGGGAGAAAATATTTGCAAATGAAGCAACTGACAAAGGATTAATCTACAAAATTTACAAGCAGCTCATGCAGCTCAATATAAAAAAAAAAAAACCCCAATCCAGAAACGGGCAGAAGACCTAAAGAGACATTTCTCCAAAGAAGACATACAGATGGCCAAGGAGCACATGAAAAGCTGCTCAACATCACTAATTATTAGAGAAATGCAAATCAAAACTACCATGAGGTATCACCTCACACCAGTCAGAATGGACATCATCAGAAAATCTACAAACAACAAATGCTGGAGAGGGTGTGGAGAAAAGGGAACCCTCTTGTGCTGTTGGTGGGAATGTAAAGTTATACAGCCACTATGGAGAACAGTATGGAGGTTCCTTAAAATACTAAAAATAGAATTACCATATGACCCAGCAATCCCATTACTGGGCATATACCCAGAGAAAACCATACTTCAAAAAGACACATGCACCCCAATGTTCACTGCAGTACTATTTACAATAGCCAGGTCATGGAAGCAACCTAAATGCCCATCGACAGACAAATGGAAAAGAAGATGTGGTACATATATACAATGGAGTATTAGCCATAAAAAGGAACAAAATCAGGTCATTTGTAGAGACGTGGATGAATGTAGAAACTGTCATACGAGTGAAGTCAGAAAGAGAAAAACAAATATCGTATATAAATGCATATATGTGGAACCTAGAAAAATGGTACAGACGAACTGGTTTGCAGGGCAGAAATTGAGACACAGATGTAGAAAACAAATGTATGGACACCAAAGGGGGAAAGTGGGGCTTCCCTGGTGGCGCAGTGGTTGAGAATCTGCCTGCGGATGCAGGGGACACAGGTTCCTGCCCCGGTCCGGGAAGTTCCCACATGCCGCGAAGCAGCTGGGCCCGTGAGCCATGGCCGCTGGGCCTGCACGTCCGGAGCCTGTGCTCCGCAACGGGAGAGGCCACAGAAGTGAGAGGCCCACGTACCACCAAAAAAAAAAAAAGGGGGAAAGTGGTGTGGAGGGGAGGGTGGTAGTGTGATGAACTGGGAGACTGGGATTGACACACAGACACGAATATGTATAAAATGGATAACTAATAAGAACCTGCTGTATAAAAAAATAAAATTCAAAAATTCAAAATAAAAGAATATCAATAAAGAGACAGAAATTATGAAAAGGAACCAAACAAATTCTGGAGTTGCAAAGTACAGTGACTGAAATTAAAAATTCACTACAGGGGTTGAACAGCAGATCTGAGCAGGAAGAAAGAACAGGATCAGTTAACTTGAGGATATGACAATTGAAATTATCCAGTCTAAGGAGCAAAAAGAAGAAAGAATAAAGAAAAATGAGCAGAGCCTGAGGGACCTGTGGGGCACCGTCAAGTGCACCAACACACATATCAAAGAGTCCGAGAGGAGAATAAAGAGGTGGCAGAAAAAAACATTTGAGGAAATAATGGCTGAAGGGACTTCCCTGGTGGTCCGATGGTTAACACTCCATGCTTCCGGGCTTCCCTTGTGGCTCAGTGGTTAAGAGTCTGCCTGCCAATGCAAGGGACATGGGTTCGAGCCCTGGCCTGGGAAGATCCCACATGCTGCGGAGCAACTAAGCCTGTGTGCCACAACTACTGAGCCTGAGCTCTAGAGCCTGCAAGCCACAACTACTGAGCCCACGTGCCACAACTACTGAAGCTCGCATGCCTAGAGCCTGTGCTCCTCAACAAGAGAAGCCACGACAATGAGAAGCCCACACACCGCAACGAACGGTAGCCCCTGCTCACCGCAACTAGAGAAAGCCTGCGCACAGCAATGAAGATCCAACTCAGCCAAAAATAAAAATAGAATAAATAAAATAAATTTTTTTTAAAAAAAAAAAAAGGAAAGAAAGAAAGAATGGCTGAGGGCTGAGAATCCACCTGCCTATGCAGGGGACATGGGTTCGAGCCCTGGTCCGGGAAGATCCCACATGCCATGGAGCAACTAAGCCCGTGCGTCACAACTAGAGCCTGTGCTCTAGAGCCCATGAGCCACAACTACTGAGCCCGCATGCCAAGAGTCCGTGCTCCACAACAAGAGAAGCCATTGCAATGAGAAGCCCACACACTGCAATGAAGAGTAGCCCCTGCTAGCTGCAACTAGAGAAAGCCCACGCACAGCAACGAAGACCCAGTGCAGTCAATAAATAAATAAATAAATAAATAAATAAATATATAGAAGAACTGTCAACCAAAAATTCTACAGACAGAAAAACTATCCGTTAAGAATAAAGGAGGGGGGCTTCCCTGGTGGCGTAGTGGTTGAGAGTCCGCCTGCTGATGCAGGGGACACGGGTTTGTGCCCCGGTCTGGGAGGATCCCACATGCCACAGAGCGGCTGGGCCCGTGAACCATGGCCGCTGAGCCTGCGCATCCAGCACCTGTGCTCCGCAACGGGAGAGGCCACAGCAGTGAGAGGCAAGTGTACCGCAAAAAAAAAAAAAAAAAAAAAAAAAAAAGAATAAAGGAGGGACTTCCCTGGTGGTCCAGTGGTTAAGAATCTGCCTTCCAATGCAGGGGACGTGGGTTTGATTCCCGGTCGGGGAACTAACATCCCACATGCCATGGGGCAACTAAACCCTCGTGTTGCAACAACTGAGCATGTGAGTCACAACTAGAGAAGCCTGCACACTGCAACAAAAGATCGCGCATGCCACAACGAGGTTCCCGCGTGCCTCAACTAAGACCCAATGCAGCCCAAAATAAAATAAATAAATAAATATTTTAAATAAATAAACATAAATGAAGTGGGGGGACTTCCTTGGTGGTCCAGTGGTTAAG
Source organism: Kogia breviceps (assembly GCF_026419965.1). Classification (NCBI taxonomy): domain Eukaryota; kingdom Metazoa; phylum Chordata; class Mammalia; order Artiodactyla; family Physeteridae; genus Kogia; species Kogia breviceps. The sequence goes on along the minus strand of NC_081328.1, from coordinate 36,566,101 downwards.
ACTCCACGTTCCCAACACAGGGAGCCCAGGTTCGATCCCTGGTCAGACCCCACATGCTGCAACTCAATATCCCACTCAGATGTAGAGAACAAATGTATGGACAACAAGGGAGGAAAGTGGCGGGGGTGGTGGTGGTGGTAGTGGGATGAATTGGGAGATTGGGATTGACATATATACACCAATATGTATAAAATAGATAACTAATAAGAACCTGCTGTATAAAAACAAATAAAACTCAAAAATTCAAAATAAATAAATAAAGATCCCACATGCAGCAATGAAGATCCTGCATGCTGCAACTAAGATCCAGAGCGGCCAAATAAATAAATGTTAAAGAGAAAATTAAGTGGTGAATTCCCTGGCAGTCCAGTGGTTAAGACTCCATGCTTCCACTGCAGGGGGCGTGGGTTTGATCCCTGGTCATGCCACATGACATGATCAAAAAAATATATGTATTGAATATTTCAAAAAAATAAAAATAAAAAAATGAAGTGGAGGGAAAAAAACAAAAATAAAAAATGCAAGTGAAATAACAAGGTAGAACTAAAAAAATTAAATAACAATAACACAGGAGATGTATGAGGCAGTGACTGAAATTCAAGTGTTTGAAGCTTCTTGTGATATTGTCAACAATACATGCTAAACATTTTAACAATAACTATTATAAGAACAGAAGTAGGATGTAATAGTTCCAAACAAGTGGAAGGAATAAAAAAGTTAGAAGGAAATTATATCAATACCACAAATGAAAGGAAAAAAAGAAACAAAGAAAAATCATGGTAACTAGAATGCAAAAAATAATGTAGTAGGAAAAAATACATCAAATATAAAGAAAACTACACTGAACAATAAACACAGCAGGTTTCAAAAAAATACATCATTCACGTAAATTTCCACAACACATTAAACAATACTGTACATTGTTTATACACATGTACATGTGGTGAAAGTATAAAAATGTGCGTGAGAGTAATAGGGAAGATAGTGGTTCTTTCTAGGAAGAAAAAGAATGGGGAGATGGGGCTTTAGCTGTATCTATAATGCTTTATCCCTGTGTCTTTCCCCAATTAGGCATTCAGAAGCAAATATGGCAAAATGTAAACATCTATTACCTTGCAAGGTATTTTTTTATGTTTGAAATATTTCACAATCAAAAACTTTTTTTAAACAAATAAAAGTAAAAAGAGGGCTTCCCTGGTGGCGCAGTGGTTGAAAGTCCACCTGCCGATGCAGGGGACACGGGTTCGTGTCCCGGTCCAGGAAGATCCCACATGCCATGGAGCGGCTGGGCCCATGAGCCATGGCCGCTGAGCCTGCGTGTCCGGAGCCTGTGCTCCGCTACGGGAGAGGCCACAACAGTGAGAAGCCCGCGTACCGCAAAAAAAAAAAAAAAAAAAGTAAAAAGAAATAATTAATGGATTTGAGAGTATAGGTTTGGGATCCTACCTGAAGCCTAGCCACAGCAAGCTACACTTCAAAGAATGTCAGCAACAGTCCAAAGACTAGTACTTAAGATTATTCCAGGCCCCTCATGTTGATTTTTCATCTACCTAGCAGCCCTGACTTTTCTCCCCTGGTTGAATCAAGAAAAAATTGGAAATTTTTAAAAGAAACTTATTCAAAATAATTAAGGAAAGGAAATGTACATATACAAGACAAACACACAAAAAGGGTCAGGATGAATTAGGGATCAGGCGGGTGAAAATAGCAGCTGTTCAGCAGAGTCTCAACACTTGCCAGTGGAGCTGAGCCAGACCAAATGGTGAAAACTCCCAGAAGCAGTGAGAGGAGTCAAGGACAGCTCCAGGCTCCAATTATTTCCCACAGAGGAACATCTCCCACTCCAGAACTCTTACCTAAAGAAAAAAAAAAACCTGTGCCTAGAATAATAGCTGCTGAGAACATAATGGGTATAAGACAGGGAGTTCACGTACTTGTTTAGACACAGGTGAGCTTCAATGAAGATATCTTGGGCTTTTTCAGGGAAGTCCTTTATTTTAAAATTAGGATCACTTTCTCTTATCCTCCGGATTCTGTAAAATTAAGCATGAGAATCATTTCTAAAGACTTCACACAATTTCCAAAACTTACAGCTTACTTTACGTCCATTAATATCTGTCCATTTATTCAATCATTGTTTTTTGAATGTGCCAAGTCCTGTAAATTCAACCTTCTAACTCACACTTAAATCAATCATTCTAAAGAAAGGCCAAAGCTGGGACTTCCTGGTGGTATAGTGGTTAAGAATCCACCTGCCGATGGAGGGGACACAGGTTCGATCCCTGGTCCAGGAAGATCCCACATGCCATAGAACAACTAAGCCCATGTGGCACAACTACTGAAGCCCGCATGCCCCAGGGCCCACGAGCCACAACTACCGAAGCCCGTGTACTCTTTGGCCCAAGTGCTGCAACTACTGAGCCTGCATGCTGCAACTACTGAAGCCCATGTGCCTAGAGCCCGTGCTCCGCAACAAGAGAAGCCACCCCAATGAGAAGCCCGCACACCACAATGAAGAGTAGCCCCCACTCACTGCAACTAGAGAAAGCCAGCATGCAGCATTAAAGATGAGATGCAGCCAAATATTAAAAATTAAATTTAAAAAATAAATAAAAATAAAGACCAAAGCTTCTCATAGTGAAATTTCAGAATTTTGGCCTCGAAGAAAACATCCTATAAGCACTAAGAAAGAAAAAACAGGTTTCATACAGAGGCTCAAGAGTAAGAAAGACATTGGGTGTCTAACTAGCAACATTAGAAGTTAGAAAGACGGGACTTTCGTGGTGGTCCAGTGGTTAAAACTCTGCACTCCCAATGTGGGGGGTCCGGGTTCGATATCCCTGGTTGGGGAACTAGATCCCACATGCCGCAACTAAGAGCCCACATGCTGCAACTAAAAGAGCCCACGTGCCGCAACTAAAGATCCTACATGCCGCAACAAAGATCCCTCGTGCTGCAACTAATACCCAGCACAGCCAAATAAACAAATAAATATTTAAAAAAAAAAAAGGAAGTTAGAAAGACAATGGAGCAGTGCTTTTAATTGAGAAAAAAATGACTCCCAGCCCACAATTCTATACTTGGGAAAATTATAAATGAAGAGGGAGACTAAAAAAAAGACTTTTCCTTAGCCTTGCAAGATCTCATTTATCTAACATCCACCCTTTCTCAGGAAGCTGCTGGGGAATGTGTGCCACCAAAATAACTGAATGAACCATGAAAGAGAGATGTAAAACCCATGAAACAGGGAATACATATAAGAGCAAGGCAAAAGGAGTATCAGGATGATGACAAAAGTAGATCCCACGATGTACAGTGAGCCTAAAGAGTGACCAATACAGACTGAAATAGGTAAGAAGGCTCCAGAAGGGCTTTCTTCTTGAAGATGGGATTGATAAAATACTTAATGTTTTCTATGTACTGAGAGAAAATTAACACAACCAGGGGTTCCACAAGCAAATGAGAAAAAAAGACACTTGACACCAGAAAAAAAACCTATTATGCAGGAAAGGAAATGTAATAATAATATACTGCATGACTCTGCTGTCAATAGCATTTTCGTAGTTATAATGTAAACAGGGAATTCTGATCTAATCAGTGTTACTATAACTATATTAAGAGGATGGGGGACACCATAACCCCGTGGAATTTATCCCAGGAATGTAGGATTGGTTTAACACTAAAAAAATCAATTAATGCAATATATCATATCAATAGAATAAAAGACAAATATCACATGATCATCTCAACAATCAGAGAAAAAGCATTTGATAAAATCCACTCCTTTGCACTTTTCACCTCAGAGCCTTGCTTGTACCTGTTTTGTCTCCCTAGAATGCTATTCCTCACTATACCCTTCTACTCAGCTAACTCCAAGCAACCCTTTAGGTCCCAGCTTTAAATGTCATTTCCTTAGGGAAGCCTACCTTTAACTCCCAGACCAAGTTATCTTTCCCTGCCATATGTTCCCACAGCACTCATACTTCACCATATCTGTAATTATTTGTGTACAATCAGTATTTAATAACTGGTTTCCTCCCCTAGATAATAACTCCATAATAAAACCACCTGTGTTCTGTTCATCATCATCATGAACCCTTCCACCAAACAGCTCTTAGGCCAGGAGAGAAATACATGAGAGGAAATCATCACAATACAGAGCTATCAGAAGTAGCAAGAATATGCGTACAGTTACAATTATAACAAAGGCAGCTCCAAAAAGAGTCAGAGAAGGCTTAAAAGCAGACAGAGATTAAAAGCAGACCTAGAGATTATCCTACTTAGCGAAGTAAGTCAGAAAGAGAAAGACAAATACCATATGATATCACTTATATGTGGAATCTAAAATACAACACAGGGACCTCCCTGGTGGTCCAGTGGTTAAGACTTTGCGCTCCCACTGCAGGGGGCACAGGTTTGATCCCTGGTCAGCAAACTCAGATCCCACATGCTGTGCAGTGTAGCCAAAAAAACAGAAACACACACAAATAAACATATCTATGAAAGAGAAACAGACTCACAGACACAGAGAACACACTTGTGGTTGCCAAAGGGGGTGAGGGAGGGAAGGACTGGGAGTTTCATTTAAAAAAAAAAAAAAAAGCGGGACTTCCCTGGTGGCACAGTGGTTAAGAATCCACCTGCCAATGCAGGGGACATGGGTTCGAGCCCTGGTCTGGGAAGATCCCACATGCTATGGAGCAACTAAGCCCATGCGCCGCAACTACTGAGCCCACGTGCCACAACTACTGAAGCCCACACACCTAGAGCCCGTGCTCCGCAACAAGAAGCAACCACAAGGAGAAGCCCCTGCACTGCAACGAAGAGTAGTCCCTGCTCACCGCAACTACAGAAAGCCCGCGCACAGCAACAAAGACCCAAAACAGCCAAAAATAAAAATTAATTAATTATTTTTTAAAAAACGGACACAATGCTTGAGAGAAAAAGACATTTTTCAGGCAAAGGCAAGGATGTGCAGAGACAAACAGCACAACATATGTCAAGGAACTGGCAATTAGTTTGGAAATGTTAAAGTTTAGGATGAGAAAAATGGAATAAGGAGATGATGGTGGAGAGGAAGGCAAGAGCCAAATTATAAAAAGCCCTGAATACCACTGAAGAAATCCGGATTTTATTCTTCAGATAACAGGGAGCCACAAAGGAGTCTGAGACGAGTTGATGTGATAAGATCTGTATTTAGAGAAACAGGTTATGGCCACATGAAGAATTAACACTGACTCAGTACACTTGTGCATAGAAATCTATATATGACCCTAAGAACCTATCAATTTAGATACAGTTAGAGGTAGAGTGACAGATACTTAAAGTCTCTTTAAGAAAAAAGTTTTGGCTCTGCTCCTTAACTAAAGCCCAGTTAGCTCCCTAGAACACTTCTGTCTTTTTAAGCCTTTTTGGCTTTTCTTACTCTCTTAAGTTTAAACTCTAAGGTATTTCTCATAAAAATATGCTCTATTATTACTTTAAATTTTAATATATGTGATCAAGAAAGTGTCCTACAAACTTCAATGTTAACTACCTAAATGATGTGACAAAAACGACCAATCGGGCTACCGTGGTGGCGCAGTGGTTGACAGTCTGCCTGCCGATGCAGGGGACACGGGTTCGTGCCCCGGTCAGGGAAGATCCCACATGCTGCAGAGCGGCTGGGCCCATGAGCCATGGCCGCTGAGCCTACGTGTCCGGAGCCTGTGCTCCACAACGGGAGAGACCACAGCAGTCAGAGGCCCGCGTACCGCAAAAAAAAAACAAAACAAAAAATGACCAATCAAGGTTGAGATGCTACGATTAAGAATGCCCATATTATACATTAGCTCTATTACAGAGAAAGAATATACAACTTATCAAGGGAGTTACAGCCAACGCAATTAACCCAAGATGGCCTCTCTGGATTAAGCAGCAACAAGAAATTTTTATTCTAATACTGACTCCCAGCTGTCTCAGACACCTACGATAATTGTGATGCCACACTCTTCTTCAATCGCTCAGTTCTCTGTGCCAGTCCTTCCTTAGAAAGAGATGACACTCGGGCATCACCCTCAGGAGGAACATAGGCGTCAAAGATACCAGCTGTAAAGAGAGACAGAGAAAACTAAAAAAGCATTGAAAGATTGAGAAAAAGTCATCCTGAGGTCATAAAAAATTGGGAGGGCTCCTAGATACAAAATAGACTAACAAAATAGACTTCCATGTAAAGGGAATCGTGTTGCATTAGAAAAAGTAGAATAAGATCATTTCAGTCTTCTCTTAGAGCCTCAGCTTCTTCTTGTATAAAATGGAGAAATTTTAGCCTGGTCTTCTAGGAATAGTGTGAAAACAAGATCAAAGATGACCTCATGAAATATAACGTATACAAATTATTGAGACTGAACCGATTTTGTAGTTAATTAAATGCTATCATTCATACTCCAAATCATTCTACTTTCCAAGAAGATCCTGACAGAAGGGGATTGGGTCAGGGTCTCAGAAATACCATGTCTCACCTGTACAGGCCAGATGTATGGGACGCTCCAAACGTTCTGGAGGAATGACCAGTCCTGCTTTCCGGGCATATTCTACAAACTCCTTTTCTGATTTATATTTGGGTTGATAAGTAGGGGGTGTGAAACGTTTTTTAGTTCTCACTGGAAATACTGCTGTGGACTGAGTCACCAGGACTGGCTGGAGGATGGTAGAAAAAGGTTAGGTAACCTGGAAAAAAATCAATCTTGTACAAACTATAAGCAAAGATAGAATAGGCACATCCAAAGAATGACTTAGGAACAATTACAAAGCCACATATCACGGGGGGAAATGCACAACTATCTTAATTATGAGTGTCTCTTACTAAAAGCCAGTAAGCAACTTTTACTAACACCATTCAACGTTTACTAAAGGCTTTCCTTTATTTAGTACTTTCCATAGTACAGGACTGTGCCAACTCCTAGAGATGCAGAGTTGATGAAAGCAAGGCTTCTGCTTTCAAAGAACGCTCAGTCTGATGGGGAACTTAAACACCAACCCAATACTGAAATGAGAATTAAAGTCCTCTTCTTGGCATCTCCTCTACATTTACTCAGATTCCATTCTGCTCATTCTATTGGGACCCTCAATGTAAACTTTATTCTGTCGTTGTAGCTCCCAACTGATCAATAAGCTCTTCAAAGGCCAGGTCTCTTTCCTCTCTGACCATGAGGTTGTTCAGGCAGGTACAAGACTCCCTTCTTTACAGCTACTGTTCAATTAAAGACATTTATAAAAATCAACGGGAAGCGAACCCACCTTCCAACCATTACTTCTTCCCCTTTAACACCCCCAGGCCAGTCAGACCCAGACCAAACCGGAGAAACTTAATCCCCGAGAACTTGCCCGCTCTCATGGCCCTACCGAGGCTCTCCCCACTCAACCACATCTTAAGTAGTTGTGTCTCGTCTACCTCAACTCTTCCCTAGCCTAGGTACGCCCTGTAACGTCCAAGTTCACCAAGGACAACTGCAAAGCGAGTATTTCCCTCCACTCTGTTCCCCTCCAGCCCCTAGACTCCTATCTACCCTGTCCCTACCCACCTGCCGAGACCACCATCCTAAAGCCCTGGATAAGCGAGACAACCCTCGCGGCACGACGGCTGCCATTTTCCTCACGCAAAGGTAGCCGGGATGGAGACAGTAAAAAGCCTGGGGCCGGAAGGGAGGTGCATAGGGCGGAGCTAGCTCGGGAGTGGAATTTTCCAGGGCACGAGCCCGCCGCCGAAGTGTGAGCGGCGCGAACGCGCACGTACGCGTCCGGGGTGGTGGTGGTGGTGGTGGCGCGGGTGGTGGTGGTGATGGTGGTGGTGGTGGAGGAGTTGGGCTGCACATGCGCAGTAAAACGGCGTTGGGGGTAGGGTGGAAGCACGGTTGTCACGCGCCAGGCGGAGAGCGTGCAGCCGAAACTGCGCCTGCGCGCCGGGCTTCCTGGCTGCCAGGAGTTACTGCATTGAAGTAAGAGTGGCACAGTGCTGCACCTTGTGAACGAAGAGATGTTTCCTTTCCGAGATGATTATTTTACTTCAGTGGCTTCTTGGATCCTAGAAGGGGCAAAAATGACTAGTTTCTGGGTCTGTATCCGACCTCGATATGCTGGGTAACCTTAATCCGGAGCTCTAGTTTTCCCAATCTGTACCGTATGAAGAATATTCTTTCTTACTAGCAAATTAAGGAAATTAATGACTACTATGTTTATTGAAGCAAAAGACACGTGGACTGACAAAATCATTTATCTGTTTGCCATTGTGAGACAGAGGCATAATAATATTTTTATTAACAAAAAATAGCTTATACTTAGAAATTGTTTACCGGGTGCCAGGCATCTTTCTAAACTTTTAACATATATTAACTCAGTCTTCACCACAAACGAGCAATATGCTCCTTTTACATATGTTGCATAGAAATTAAGTACATTATTTAAGGTCGCACGGCTAATAACTGGCAGAACTGGGTTTCAAATTCAAGCAAACTCCAGAACCCATGCACTGACTACTACGCTGTATTGCTTCACATTAAGTGGTTAAAGGATTCATGTTGTTGGTGTCATCCTGGAAAATCCAGTGCTGTAATCATCGTTGAATGACAGACACTTTTCATACTTACCCTTGGGTTTTTTCTCATTCTGTCAATTAACATTTATTGAGCATTTACCTATGGTTTTTTTTTTTTTTTTTTTTTTTTTTTTTTTTTTTTTTTTTGCGGTATGCGGGCCTCTCACTGTTGTGGCCTCTCCCGTTGCAGAGCACAGGCTCCGGACGCGCAGGCCTAGCGGCCATGGCTCACGGGCTTAGTTGCTCTGCGGCATGTGGGATCTTCCCGGACCAGGGCACGAACCCGTGTCTCCTGCATCGGCAGGCGGATTCTCAACCACTGCGCCACCAGGGAAGCCCTACCTATGGTATTTTGCAGTGAGTTGGGAGCTATGGGCTGTACAGGTAGAAATAGAATTGCTACTAAGGTCCAAGTAAAATGCTAAGGACTATCACAGGAAAGAGAGATTACTTTTGAGTTTGGGGATCTCATGTCTTAAATCTTGACTTTTTAACTATACTGTGTGTGTATATACATATACACACACACACACACACACACATTGATTTTTTTTTTCCTTTTTTTTTTTTGGCTGCGCAGGGCATCATGTGGGATCTTAATTCCCCAACTGAGGATTGAACCTGCACCCCCTGTAGTGGGGGCACAGAGTCTTAACCACTGGACTGCCAGGGAAGTCCCTGTATATTCTTCAAGGGTAAGAATTCCCCCACAAGTCCTAGCCACAGCATAGAACCTATAGCATGATACATTAATAGTGACATGAAATTAGGTGTTACACATATGTGATAATTAAAGAATATATATTAAGCATTTAAATGAGATATATCTAATTATTTTTCTTTTTTTTAATTTTTACTTTTTTTAACATTTTCTTGGCCACCCTTTGCAGCATGTGGGATCTTAGTTCCCCAACCAGGGATTGAACCCCGTGCCCTTTGCATTGCAAGTGTGGAATCTTCACCAATGGACCACCAGGGAAGTCCCAAGATGTATCTTAACAGAGTCCTGTCAATCTACTCTATGCCCCAGAAAACAAAACATGAACTTTTTTTTTACTGGTTTTCCTGACAAAGTGGGGAAACCCCAATCCATGATGAGTGGTTATTAATACAGAACATTGATATAGTCTTTCTGGGATTATCTTCTTCACTGTTGAGTTTTAGGTTTGCCTCACATGGTAGCCAACACATCCCAGATCATCTCTGCCTGCCTTCTGGTCAGTTTCTCAGGGAATGCAAACTTGTTCCATATCAACCTGGATGAAATAATAAGGGAAGTCAATCTTGTTTAATTCATTCTGAGATGAATTATAAGTGGGTTATAATTATAAGTAGGTTTTATTAGCTGCTGTTTTGGAAAATTCGTATTATCTTCCTATCTCATTAACTCCATGGAAAATTGGGAGTTGTCTGCCTGGGGAAGTTAACACGAAAAGGATATTTTGTAATCCTACAACCCAACCCAACTACAACCCAAGTAGTTCGCATTTCAGAAAAAGCAAAGTAAGAGCAAGAGAAGGAAGCTCATTATGTAATTAGAGGAAGGAATAAGGTGGTCAGGGGCTTAGCCTTGCAAAAAACAGTCTTGCACGTAGTAGACACTCAAATATTTATTCAATAAGTGATCATGGGGGAAAAAAAATAAGTGGATCAGTAGAATCCCAGATAAAATATGACGAGGCAGAGGGCAAAGTTGATTTCCTGTTTCCGCAAATACGGGGCGTTCCTGGAATCACTCGTCTTATTGAAATTTCTAAATGGATCCAAAGAAGATGGGATATCCCATGAGCAGTGGGATATGTACTGTATTTGCATTTTTTTCCCTCTCAGTGGCAGATGATATCAAATATTGGAACTTCTGAAATTCTGCCTGGTAGTCTGCATTCTAGGAGAAGCACTGTTGATTTGAACATGGAAGATCCTTCTGGAGAATCGGAAGAATCTGATTCCAGTACGTTTATTGATTACCGTAAGCAATATGATACTTTGATTGAAGCGAGTGATAGGCTTGCCATGTGTTTATGTTGTACTTCCCTCCCTTGAGAGAGCACGTGAAGAGCAAAGGAAGTGAAGTGAATTGTCCAAGATAAGGTGACATAGAAGAAACCAAGAATTCTGATTTTCTAAGAAATGTTCTTAACTGATCTTTAGCTAACAGTGTTAGCAGAGCTTCTTTGTCACTAGAAGAGGTTAGTATCTATGACTCTCACATAGTGGTGCTTGAGTATACATCTTAGCTCCACTTCTTTTCCTCACCATAGAGAAGGGGTAATTGAGTACCTAACTTACAGAATTGTTACTAAGTCATTAAATGAGTTAATACATCTTCCCATTCTGTTTAGTTATGGTAACTGCTTCCAAGTCCCATGATAGCTGTGGAAGGGATATATGGAGCCTAGCAGAGTCCTAGTAAGTGTCTGCTCTTTATGCTGGACACAGATAACATCAGCAGTCCCAGAGTCCACCCCAGTGTAGTGTTCCTAAAGCAAAAGAGCCCATAACCTGGATATGAATTGGAAATCCTCAGGAAGCCATATGTGTGTTAGCTCTTTTCCTCTAGGGAGCAGTTCTCAGCTCTGTTAAAGTTAAAACCATTGAAATGAAGGTTGTTTCCATACCCCAAAGTGATTCCTTATTTCTGTGCTGCATGACTTTCTTCTCCTAGCTGCTCTTCTGTCTCATCCATCCTTGCATTCATCCCTGCTGCTGAAGACAAAGGCTTTTTCCTTTATCCTTTGCTGCCTGCCTCAGCCTCTTTATTTCTAAAGGTATGTTAAGGAAGAGATATTGCTCATCCTGGCTCAGCCAGAAAAGAAGCCCATGCACCCTGCTGTTCAAGCTAGGTCTAGAACTAATCCCTCCCCTCTTCTTGCTCCACTTTCGCCCCAGCTGGCTAAATCAAGTGATAATCCTAAAAGGGAATTTCAGGCTATTTGTGACTTCCCCTCTCCCTCACCCCGGGCCCTCCCCAACCCCGCCACATTCAGGGAGGAGAGAACAAAGTCCCTGGATCAGAGTAATCTGTTTCTAACCCACTTCCATTCGCAGAGATTACCTCTGCGGGAGGAGGGAGACAGAAATAAATCTGACATCTTGGCACTGGGAACTTGGGGAAGAAGCTCCAGGAATGCCTGCAGGGTTGTAGGCATGAGATTCAGGAGCCTGGGAGCTTGTTCTCATAGGCTGGGTTCCCAAAGAATGGGAAGTGTGTTACAATGGGAAGAACTCTGGTTTGGGAGGCAGGAGACATGGGTTCTAGTCTCACCATTGCTGATATTGACTTCCTTGTGGCCTTGGGAGTCACTTTGCATCTCTGATCACTAATTTCCCCCATTAAAAAAATAAAATCAGGGCTTCCCTGGTGGCACAGTGGTTGCAAGTCTGCCTGCCGATGCAGGGGACACGGGTTCGTGCCCTGGTCTGGGAAGATCCCACATGCGGCTAGGCCTGTGAGCCATGACCACTGAGCCTGCGCGTCTGGAGCCTGTGCTCCGCAACGGGAGAGGCCACAGCAGTGAGAGGCCCGTGTATCGCACACACACACAAAAGAATCACTCTCTTGAGCCCTAAAAACCTGCAGCCCCCATTGATGTGTATTGAGCTCCTATTAATAATGCACAAAGGCCTAACAAGGACTCCCTTTGGGGACCCTTGTGAACCAATGGCTCAGCACACCTTCCCTCTGGTCTGTATTCTTTCCTCTACCCTCCATGGGCCCTGATATACAAACATGTATCTTACAGTTGGCCATTCTTTGGGGATGCTCTCCAGTGGCTGGGTGAGGGCTTCGTTTCCAGCTCTTCGCAGTTGAAGTCAGGAAAGCTGTGTGAATGCAGGAAACTTCCACTAGAGGGTACCAAGGTTTCACTGGGATCTCAGATTGCATAGAGGTCTATGCAAACCCAGCAATTCCAGGGTTTTTAAGTACCTACGTTCAGAGATTTAGAGGTCTCCATTCATTGTTCCTTACCTGGTCTGCTCCTTACTGTTCCTGGAAGGCTTAAGAAGTCTCTACTATTTTGACATTATTTTGATTTGATTTGACTTCAAATCAAAGGCAGCTTGGTATAGGGTAATCCAACTGGCCAGGTCCAAATTCTATGGGCAAATTCCTTAAGTCTTTTGAGGCCCAGTGTACCCATCTGTGAAATGGGGATAATAAAACTTACCTTGTAGGACTGTTGTGAGCACTAAGTGAAATCCTATGTGAAAACATATGACTGGTACGTGGTAGGTGCCTAAAATTGTTTTTTCACTAGGGGAGACTTCTCAGAATTGCCACAAACTGGGAATGGTGTTGACGGATTTGTGAGAACCGAGTACCTCCAAACAAGAAATGTGACTTTTTGCCATTTTGCTCTTGAGTCTTACAGGATTCCAGGCTAGTGCTGCTTGGTCCTGCTCAGCCTCAGTCCTTGGTCCTAATCTCTGTGTCAGCCCAGCCATGACACTCTTCTGCCCTTCTCTTATCCTGGTTTCCTCGGTGGTAAGTTTAGTTTCTACTTCCTCGTCACCTCCTTGACAAAAAGTCCTTTGTATTTTGCCCTGTGTTTTCTTTTTTTAAAAAATTTAATTGTTTTGTACAGCAGGTTCTTATTAGTTATCCATTTTATACATATTAGTATATACATGTCAATCCCAATCTCCCGATTCATCCCACCCCCACCCCCCTGGCTTTCCCCCCTTGGTGTCCATACGTTAGTTCTCTGCATCTGTGTCTCTAATTCTGCCTTGCAAACCAGTTCATCTGTACCATTTTTCTAGATTCAACGTATACGTGTTAATATATGATATTTGTTTTTCTCCTTCTGACTTACTTCACTTTGTATGACAGTTCTGAGACTGAGCAGAAGTTTGGGAAAGGGGGAGGATGAGCGTGTCAGGGCTTGCGTGTCAGCAGACATGTTACAGCTGCAGGGCAAACCAGGGTGAAACCACGAGTCAGAGGCCCCGAGGGGCAGGCTGCTGTGAGGCCCGCCCCTCGGCTCCTCTCTCATCTCTGTCTCACCCCAGAGGTTTCCTGGCAGAAGTGGGAGAGGTTGGTATCGAGTCCTTGAGCCCTGACTCATTCCCTGACTTAGTTGGGTGTTACCCAGTTATCTCCCAGATCTCTCTCCAGAGGCCTTTACTATACAACTGTGTCATCCCCAAAGACAGAAGAGGCAAGCAGACCACTTATTTATTCCATGCCCATGTGAGGATCCCAACAACAAATAAGAAGTTTGCCATCTTCATGGCTTTATATACCACCCAGGAGGTTATTACATTGGTTATAAAATGAACAAAATCATCTCATAATGCTGCCCTAAGAGATCGGCTATTTTCCAGATTGCTTTATAGAAACAATCATGGTTAACTTTCTCAAGAAAGAATAAAGTTGTGATTTTATTTTTCTTGGACAGGGAAAGGGGCCAGGGAAAGGGTGGACGGGGACTGGAACACTGAGCCAGGAAGTGACCAGCCATTATCACATAGTGAGTCAGGGGCCTATCTAGGGACTAACTCAGGTTACCTAACCCCACCCCAAATTCCATTCTCTTTGCCTCAGTCTAGTTACTTGTGGTCTATAGTAATGTTCCAAGTTTTCTGGACCTCACAAAAGTTCTTAAAATCTCCAGATTCCTGAGGGCTCCATAGGAAGTCAATTGTATTATGCTTCTAGATCTCATACATGTCCCTTTCACTGTTTGTCCTGTGAAAATGTGAGCTGCATGTCTGTTGCCTCCCTGACAGATTGTTGAAAACACTTTAGAGTTATTTAAGAATCAAAGAAGCCCAATGTAATAGTCTGTGTGAGCTTAGATCTTAGAGACAGGAGATTCCATTTTTAAATCATTTGTTGGTGTTCACATCCTACTATCCTTGTGTGTCACCGTACTAGTGGATGCTGAAAATTATTTTCTTATCTCCCCTTTACACAAAGGTCCCAGTTGCTCCCTAACTAGGGTCATGCTTCCTAAAGACATGAGATGGTTTCCAAGAAAGCAGATTTCAGCTTTATCCCTTGGCAGAGAGAATGGAGTCATTGCACACAGGCCAAAACATTTTTTCTGCCAGAGCTTCCCATCTGGAAGAAAAGAGAAAAAGAGTTTCAGAGTTTCCATAACGGCTGCCTAAAAATGGGAGGGAGGAATAGTGAGCCATAGGGAGGGGAGAAGAAAGCTACAGGGCTTGGAACCCCAAGCTCCATTGTCTGGAAAGAATGTCAGATTCTACAGGCCTAAAACCCTGGCCTAGCAGCACCTACCTTTCCCTTCCTCCTAACCTTTAGCCAGGATTTATTTTGTTCCCCATTCCTTTACCTTTCACATGTATTTATCTGTCCTGCCTATCCCATCTCAGAATTTTCCTTCTATTCTTTGTTCTTTATGTACCTCCCTTCCAATTTTGTGCTTTCTGTATGGACAACTCTGAAATGTTCCTAGACTACTTTAATGCGTCTCACAAAAATAAGATGGCAGCGTTAGAAGGAACTTTCTCATAACCTGTGATGTACAGAAGGACTTCAGTGGGTCCAGGAAGCTTCTGAAATTGAATGTCAGTTTAGTCCATATATGCATCTTTCTGGCAAGAAGGCCTGTAGCTTCTATCAAGTTCTCATATCTTCCGTTCAAATCCCTGCTGTTGACCCTGTAGTTCAGTGTGTTTCGGTGTAAGTTTGGGAACCCAAGTTAATTTTGGAACCTAGATCATGACTTCCATTTTTTAAAATGAATAAAATAGAAAATATCAATGTGGGACTTTTCTGGTGGCGCAGTGGTTAAGAATCTGCCTGCCAGTGCAGGGGACATGGGTTCAAGCCCTGGTCCAGGAAGATCCCACATGCCGCGGATGCCACAGTAGCCTGTGCGCCACAACTACTGAGCCAGCGCTCTAGAGCCTGCGAGCCACAACTACTGAGCCCATGTGCCACAACTACTGAAGCCCGCGCGCCTAGAGCCTGTGCTCCACAACAGGAGAAGCCACCACAATGAGAAGCCCGTGCACCGCAACGAAGGGTAGCCCCCACTAGCTGCAACTAGAGAAAGCCCGCACGCAGCAACGAAGACCCAATGAAGCCAAAAATAAATAACTGAATAAATAAATTTATTAAAAAGAAAATATCAATGTGTATCACACATAGTAAGGATGTTAGTTTTGATTAACATTTGATTCAACATGCATATGTATAATAATTTTTATTTTATGTATATATATATATATATATATATATATATATATATATATAAAATCAAAACATCCAACCTCATTCATTTAGTGAATATTTATTGAGTATCCAAAGACATTGCTCTAATCACTGGGAACATGGAAGATGAAAGAGACATGTTTCTGGCCCATAAGCAGCTCACATTTAGTAGGAAAGAGAAAAGTTCACAAAACATTTGCAAAAGAACAAGTTCCACTGTAGAAGTAAGCACAAGGTACAAGGTATAAAAGAGAGAGTATGACACACCATTTAGAGTTCAGGTGGGGCCAGACTTGAGTTGCATCTGGAGAGATGAGTAGGAATTTGCAGGGTACATAGCAAGGAGATGTGCAATTCTAGGCAAGGGACTGACATGCACAAAGATACAGCAGTGTGAGACAACACAGGATGGCCAGAGTGGCTGTCACACTGGTCTCATGTGTTGTCTCTGTACTGTAGAGAGGTTGGATGCACAGGCCAGGTCATGGAGAGTCTCCCACTTGAATGCAGAAAATGCTAAATATTCCTAACAGACTGTCACCCAGCTCTGCTTGGGCTCTCTCAGTGTGACAGAACCTAGAACTCTGTGAGGCTGTTCATTCTGTCCTTGAGCATCTGATTGTGACACATTCCTTCCTGTGCTGATGTAATATTTGCTTCTCTCTTTCAACCATTGATTCTCATTTGCCCTCTGCAGCATTTCAAAAGGAGTTGACATCGTCTTCTATTCGGTTGACCCAAATGAAATAGCATTTTTATAGATCAAGATGGTTGGATACTGACAATTTCGTGTTGTTGGCCCGTACTTAAAAAAAAACAAAAAAACAACAAAAAAAACCAGCTAATTGAGGATAGCAATTATTTATCCACCTTAGTCTTTTCTTCCCAATATTTAATATCTTTAAACTCCATCAAATTATTCCTCACGTAAGTTACTGGATCCTTTTCCAACCTGTTCTCTCCCTGGGCATAGACAGGTTCATCAATATCTTTTAAAATATGAGGTACCCAGTGGATGGACCTAGAGTCTGTCATACAGAGTGAAGTAAGTCAGAAATAGAAAAACAAATACCGTATGCTAACACATATATATGGAATCTTAAAAAAAAAATGGTTATGAAGAACCTAGGGGCAGGACAGGAATAAAGATGCAGATGTAGAGAATGGACTTGAGGACACGGGGAGGGGGAAGGGTAAGCTGGGACGAAGTGAGAGAGTGGCATGGACTTATATATACTACCAAATGTAAAATAGATAGCTAGTGGGAAGCAGCCGCATAGCACAGGGAGATCAGCTCTGTGCTTTGTGTCCGCCTAGAGGGGTAGGATAGGGAGGGTGGGAGGGAGATGCAAGAGGGAGGAGATATGGGGATATATGTTTATGTATAGCTGATTCACTTTGTTGTAAAGGAGAAACTAACACACCATTGTAAAGCAATTATACTCCAATAAAGATGTTAAAAAAAACCCCTAAAATTAAAAATTTTCTCCGCTCAAAAAAAAAGCCCATGGTAGGTGTTCATTAGAAGAAAATAATAAATTATAGTATTTGTCAAATAAATAAATATGAGGTACCCAGAACTGGTCAGTTTAAAGCACAGTGACACTATTATCTCTTTTGATCTGACCTTGTGTCTTTTAATGAAACTGTGACTACATTGAGTTTGGTGAGTCCTAAACCTTTTTCATGTAAAATGCTGTCAAACCAGTCCCATGCCTTCCTTGTACAATTGACTTTTTAATTTTTTGACCTAAATGTGAGTCTTTACTTTATCCCTGTCAAATTTCATCATGTTGATTTTGGCACTTTGTTCTAATCTGTCATGATGATTTTATTATTTATTTATTTATTTTTTTTAATGGAAGGATAGTTGATTTACAATGTTTCAGGTGTACAGCAATGATTCAGTTATACATATATATATTCTTTTTCAGATTGTTTTCCATTATAGGTTATTACAAGATATTGAATATAGCTCCCTGTGCCATACAGTAGGTCCTTGTTGTTTATCTATTTTATATATAGTAGTGTGTGTATGTTAATCCCACATTCCCAATTTATCCATCCCCCATTTCCCCTTTAGTAACCATAAGTTTGTTTTCTATGTCTGTGAGTCTATTTCTATTTTGTAAATAAGTTCACATGTATCTTTTTTTTTAGATTCCACATATAAGTAATGTCATATGATATTTGTCTTTCTCTAAGATGATTTTAAATCTTACTGCTATCATCATCTAAGCTACTGATTTTAAAAATATCTAATACGACAGTGAGGCCCCTCTCTTTATTGCTATCAACTTTTAAAATCAATATCCTTTGCAGTCAGTTGAAAAGCTAGTTAAAAATCTACATAACTGTGATTATCCACCCACAACCCCCCAGGCTCATTTTCTTAGCCCCATCTACCTGCTCCTTTACTACCTTGCTCTGATCCGTCCCTGGTCCATTAAGCAAACCAGACCCAGGCATCACATAATTACCGATTTCTGTATGGGACCTACAAACACCAGCTGCTTCCCCCCCCGCCCCCAGTACGCGGTCCTCTCACTGTTGTGGCCTTTCCCATTGCGGAGCACAGGCTCCGGACGCGCATGTGGGATCTTCCTAGTCCGGGGCATGAACCTATGTCCCCTGCATCGGCAGGCAGACTCTCAACCACTGCGCCACCGGGAAAGCCCACAAGCTGCTTTGAAAGGAATCATCAACGACCTTCCCGCTTGCTAATTCCCCGCCTGCTCTCATGCTGATCTTCCCTCCATGCAGCTCTGCAGAGGCTTTGTGATTCCCAACTCTCATTACTCCCACCAGCTGCTCCAGGTGTGATGTTTCTATTCTTCTAGGATGTAGACTCCAGCTTGGACTTTGGCATTGCTCCTCCAGTTGGCTCTTGGTGCTCTCCCCTCTCCCTCTGCCTACGATAGAACTCTCTTCTTTTTAGCTTGGTTATTAACCATAAATAATATGTATAACTTTGCCTCAGTCTTTTTTTTTTTTTCCTGGTACGCGGGCCTCTCACTGTTGTGGCCTCTCCCATTGCGGAGCACAGGCTCTGGACGCGCAGGCTCAGCGGCCATGGCTCACGGGCCCAGCCGCTCCGCGGCATGTGGAATCTTCCCAGACCGGGGCACGAACCCGTGTCGCCTGCATCGGCAGGTGGACTCTCAAACACTGTGCCAGCAGGGAAGCCCCTTTGCCTCAATCTTTTTTAATGGCTATATAGTATTCCATTGCATAGATGGACTATGCTGATGGACACTTAGGTGGTTCCCAAAATTTTGGCATTACAAAGAGGCCATGAGTCTGTTTGCAAGTACCAAGGTAGGATAAATTCCTGGAAATAGAATTGAAGAATCAAAAGATATGTACCTTTTTATTTTGATAGTGCCAAACTGCTCTCCAAGTTGTACCATTTTACTTTAGTGGTGGTTTAGAGCTCAGCAACATAAATAATTTCAAATTAAATATACCCGTTCTTAAAAGATATCTTGCTGTTATACTATTGGAAATTTGAAATGGCTTTTAATTTTTCCCTTCTCCCTCATTTCTTCTCCTTACTCTCTCCTCTGATTTCTACCCCACCCTAAACTCCAAATTCTTCTCATTCATTTGTACAACGTAATTCCACTGTCTCCAGATCCTAATGATTAACTCTCCCCATCCTTGCATTTGCACATACAAACCTCAGCATATTAAACCTGCTGCCATCCAAAGCCATCCTCTTTAGTAATAACAATATTGAGCAGGAACAGTATTAACTGATTTAATTCTTTTAACAACCTTGTCACGCAGGTACTATTATTATCCCTACTTCATGGGTGAGGAAATTGAGGTACAGAGAGGTTAAGTAGCTTGTCCAAGGTCACACAGTTTAAAAACGGCACAAATACTATTTGAACCTAGATAGCAGGTCTCTAGAGATCACAATCTTAACCCCTACAGACAGATATCTCTCTTCAGAGATTAGTCTACTTAGGTTCTTATCAAATTCTAACCTAATGTTCTTCGTGCTTCCTATGATATAATTCAGGCTATGGTCTCTATTCTGATCCCTATCTAGCCCACAGCATGTTCTATTAGTAGCTCTGCCCCACAAACGTGTCTGGAAAAAACCAGTTTCAGGATGGCCGTATTTACAGAGGAAAAAGTGTGGGGTGGGATCACAGGCAGAGGGGGACATCAGTCAAGCCCTCTTTCTCCCTCTGCAGAGGTGTGGCCTCCTGTTCTGGTCTCTGGGTGGGTCTCCCCAGACAGGAAGGGAGCAGTTGGCTTAGTCAGTCTAATTTTCCCTAGAGCTCAGCACACTGTGAAATTCAGGAGGTGCCTGAGGCCAATTTAGGCAAGTTCTATTCAACCAACATTCATTAAGTCCCAAAAATGGGCCAGGCACTGTGCTGCATAAGTCACAAGCTCTAGAGTGAAGATAAGCACTTCAATTACCAGTTCCCTTACAGTGTGATAAGTGTCTTTATAGTTAGAACCTTGACTGCATTGTTTGGAGTGGGGGAGGGCAAGAGGAGAAAGGGAAAAGGGAAAGTATGGATAAAGTGCATATCCCTGGGTGTTTTAATTTTAAGGAAACGATCCAGATTAGGGAAAGAAATCATAACTCAGTCTCAGTAAGGATTTCTGACAGAAGGTTAGTAACTTCTCAAGTACTGAGGTCTTCAAATGTAGGTGAGGTCAAATACCTTGCCTGTTTATCTGGATTGGTGTGGGAAGGAAGGTATGAGGGCAAAGAGTAGTCAGGAAAAGTTCCAAGATCCATAATGGTGGGGAGAGGTGGATCTGTGAAATGCTAATTCCTACTTTTTCTTGGCAGCTTTTCTGGAAATTGTGATGACAGCTGGTGGTGGGAAAAATCACTGAAATCACCAGTGACCACAACAATTTCCCTGCCTCTAAGTGGCTGGCTACCACCTGAGCCATTCCAGATGATGGCAGGCTGCTATGGATCCTTTCTTTTCTTCCTTCCTTTCTCCCTCCCTCCTTTCTTTCTTTCCTCTCCCTTCCTTTCTTTCCTTTTTTTTTTTTCCTGCAGTGCAGCTGACAGGATCTTAGTTCCCTGACCAGGGATTGAACCTAGGCCCTGGCAGTGAAAGCGCCGAGTCCTAACCACTGGACTGCCAGGGAACTCCTCTTTCTTTTTTCTGTTCTCACTCCCCCTCCTTTCTTCCTTCCTTTCTTCCTTTCTTTCTTTCTTTCTTTCTTTCTTTCTTTCTTTCTTTCTTTCTTTCTTTCTTTCTTCCTTTCTTTCTTTCTTTCAGGGAGGAACAGAAAAAGAGGTTCATTTTCCAAGAGCAATGAATAAGCAAGCCACATCTTCTACATTAACTAGGCAGCTTCTTGTAGGATAAAAAGGCCTGGCCAAGAGACTCAATCAACAGAGAGACCCAGTCTCTGGCTTCATATCTGGTCCAACTTAATGAGAACTTTGGAAATTCACGACCTATCTGTACATCCATTTCTCATTTGTGCTGTGGTAATAATAAGTTCTTGTCTCTCAATGATATTGCAAAATAAGGAAAGAAAGGAATAATAGATAAACATTTAAAGGCCTCAGGAAGGGCTTCCCTGGTGGTGCAGTGGTTAAAAATCTGCCTGCCAATGCAGGAGACACGGATTCAAACCCTGGTCCGGGAAGATCCCACATGCCGTGGAGCACCTAAGCCCGTGGGCCACAGCTGCTGAGCCTGCACTCTAAAGCCCATGAGCCACAACTACTGAAGCTTGTGTGCCTAGAGCCCATGCTCCACAACAAGAGAAGCCACAGCAATAAGCCCGTGCACCACAAGGAAGAGTAGCCCCCAATTGCCCCAACTAGAGAAAAGCCCGCGTGCAGCAACGAAGACCCAATGCAGCCAAAAAAAAAATAAAATAAATAAATAAATTTATTTAAAAATAAAATAAAAGCCTCAGGAAGTAATACTCAATAGGGTTTTTTTAAATTGTTTTTAATAATTTCATGATTGTTTCAGTAAAGTAAAAAGGCCATGGTTGATGTGCTGTTTTATTAAATGGGTGCTGAGTGTTGCTAAGGGGCCTCTCTTGAGTAACTTCCTCTTCTTAATTGGGACAGAAATTCTGGCGGTGGATGGAAACATAGAAGGGCAAAAATAAAACACAACTGTTCTACAACTTCTGGTTCTCAATAGAGTCCACTTAAGCATTTTGTTCTATTTCAAAACTAAGGCATTAAAACAGGGGCCAGTTCTAATGAAGAGCATACTTATGAAGAAATATGGATAACACAAAGAGAAAGGAAAGGCAAGAAAAAAATTCACTAATGAACTACAAGGGGCCATAAATCTGGAAACGTGAGTGAATATACTTAAAAGATTTATGAATATTACAATACGAAACATGCTATGTTCAGTAACGTTACACGATATGTTCCTCACTAGGGATGCCTAGTTTGATGCGATGGGCCAACAACCCACAGCACATGCAGTGCTAATGCATAGTTTCTACCATTCCTTGCAAATGAGTCTGTGATACCTTGTCTCGTATAATTTATCTTTGATTTTCATTTTCACTGAATAAACATACATACCCCAGAAGAAGTAATCAAGGGGGTTCAATCTGTAAAAATATAAACTGTTATCTATGTTTCCAGACTTTATGGCTATCTCTGTAACTTCTACAGAGATGAACACAGAAAATAGATGCAAAGAGAATGGTAAAGAGTCTAGAGAAAAAGAGTCTAGGGTAAAAGTAGAAACATACAGACTGTGACCATGGAAACAAAACTGGGGGGGGGGAATATCCAAATCCAAGCAGGGAGAGACAGAGACAGAGAAGAGAGACATAGAGATCCTTTGGAAAATAAGGCAACATATCAAGGGGACAGGACAGTGAGAAGGACAGAAAAGCAGGTCAAAAAGGAAAAAAGCATTCTTAAAAGGAATTTCCTAAACTTCACAAACTGTCAAATGCAGCCTTCATTAGCCACAGCTGATGGATGGAAGCATACTTTTTCCACAGAAAATTAGAAAAATATAATTTAAGAACTAGAAAGAAATTAAAAGTTTATCTAGTCCAACACCTAATTTTACAAATGAAGAAATTAAGGCACTGAGAGGTTCTAGAGACAGATTTGGGTGGCTCTGTTGAAAAGGTGGGAGAGTCTGATGACCATCAAGAGAAAATAATGTCTTTTTACAATTCTCAATATTCATTTATTTTTATTTTTTATTTATTTTTACTTTTTTATTGCAGTATAGTTGATTTACAATGTTGTGGCAATCTCTGCTGTATAGCAAAGTGACTCAGTTTTACACATATACACATTCTTTTATAAATATTCTTTTCCATTATGGTTTATCACAGGAGATTGTGTATAGTTCCCTGTGCTATACAGTAGGACCTTGATGTTTATCCATTCTAAGTGTAATAGTTTGATTCTACCAATGCCAAATTCCCAGTCCATCCCTCTCCTTCCTCCCACCCCCCGGCAACCATAAATCTGATCTCTATGTCTGTTTTGTAGATAGGTTCATTTGTGCCATATTTTAGATTCCACATGAGAGTGATATCATATGGTATTTGTCTTTCTCTTTCTGACTTACTTCACTTAGTATGATAATCTCTAGTTGCATCCATGTTACTGCAAATGTTATTATTCTGTTCTTTTTTATGGCTGAGTAGTATTCCATTGTATATATGCACCACATCTTCTTTATCCATTCATCTGTCGCTGGACATTTAGGTTGTTTCCATGTTTTGGCTATTGTGAATATTGCTGCTATGCACAGTTCTCAATATTTAAATGACACAGATGATGGAAACTCATCTACTCTTTTTTTAAAATTAATTAATTTATTTATTATTTGGTTGCACTGGGTTTTAGTTGCGGCCGGCAGGCTTCTTAGTTGCGGCTCACGGGCTCCTTAGTTGCGGCAGGTGAACTCTTAGTTGAGACACGCATGCGGGATCTAGTTCCCTGGCCAGGGATTGAACCCAGGCCCCCTGCATTGGGAGTATGGAGTCTTAACCACCATGCCACCCGGGAAGTCTCCTCATCTGCTCTTGAGTGGGCCAATTTATGCACCATCTGTTAGGGAAGAACTAAATGAGAACTCAAGCTCTAGACTTGTCTTGTTCCAGCCATTCTTTTTTTTTTTTTTTTTTTTTTTTATTTAAAATTAATTTATTTATTTTTGGCTGTGTTGGGTCTTCGCTTCTGTGCGAGGGCTTTCTCCAGTTGCGGCGAGCGGGGGCCACTCCTCATCGCGGTGCGCGGGCCTCTCACTGCCACGGCCTCTCCCTTTGTGGAGCACAGGCTCCAGATGCGCAGGCTCAGTAGTTGTGGCTCACGGGCTTAGTTGCTCCGCGGCACGTGGGATCTTCCCAGATCAGGGCTCGAACCCGTGTCCCCTGCATCGGCAGGCGGACTCTTAACCACTGCACCACCAGGGAAGCCCCCCAGCCATTCTTTAGGTTAAATTACATCAGCCCTGGAGTTTATGGAAAGAGATCACGGGAAGACTGAGCGTTGAGGTGGAAAGAGTGCCTGTCCTGTGTCAGGTTAACCTGGGTTCTTGCACTGGCTCTGCCAGTTACTAGCCACTGAGATCCCAGGCAAGTCAATTAATCCATACATTTCTCAGTTTTGCAAAATGAGAATAATACCATGTGCTCCATGTGGTGCTTGAGGAGATAAGTGAAAGAATACATAGTATAAAGTGCATAGCAATTCACCAAAGTAATAAAAGTGGCCAATGTTAAAAAAAAAAGTTCTTCCTAACTAGGAATCAAAGAAATGAGAATAAAGAGCAATGGGATACCACTTTCACCTACCAAACTGACAAAGATTAAAAGAAAACAAAGCTAATAACATGATGCTGGAGGGCGTGGAAGCAGATATTCTCATATTTTGCTCAAAAGAATGTAAATTTGTACATTTCTGGAGATCAGTTTGGCAACATTTTTAAGAGCCTTAAAAATGTTCGTGCTGAAAAAAAAATTAAAAAAAAAATGTTCGTGCTGGTACTTCCTCGTGGCACGGTGGTTAAGAATCTGCCTGCCAATGCAGGGGACATGGGTTCAATCCCTAGTCCAGGAAGATCCCACATGCCGCCGAGCAACAAAGCCTGTGAGCCACAGCTACTGAGTCTGTGCTCTAGAGCCTGCGAGCCATAACTACTGAGCCCGCTACCGAAGCCCTCGCGCCTAGAGTAGCCTAGAGCTACTGGAGTCCTCATGGCTAGATCCCGTGCTCCACAAGAGAAGCCACCGCGATGAGAAGCCCACGCACTGCAAGAAAGAGGAGCCCCCTCTCCCTGCAACTAGAGAAAGCCTGCATGCAGCAACGAAGACACAATGCAGCCAAAAATAAATAAATAAACAAATTTAAATGTGGCATATTTAAAAAAAAAAAGAGTACATAACTGTAGGGATTATATTTGCAGAAGAGAAAGTAAATATTATAAAAAATAATGTTCACGCTCTTTGATCCCTGATTTTACTTCTAGATATTGAGCCTAAGGAAATAATCACATGTAGGAGGAAAAAGGTATTGTATATCTGTATCTATAAGTTTGTTCATATAAGTTCTTTATATCACGGGTCCCCAACCCTGGGGCCACGGTCTGTGGCCTATTAGGAACAGAGCTGCACAGCAGGAGATGGGCGGCAGGTGAGCAAAACTTCATCTGCTGCTCCCCATCACTTGCATTACTGCCTGAACCATCCCCACCCCCCTTCTCTGTGGAAAAATTGTCTTCCACGAAACCGGTCCCTGGTGCCAATAAGGCTGGGGACCACTCCTTTATATGACAGAAAAAAATACGGTAAGTATGAATTTTCACAACCTTCCTCTCTCCCACGAGGCAAAAAGAATGTTTTGCTGCTCGATTGGTAAAATGAGGGTATTGGGTCCTGGAGAAAATGCAATAGAGCTTCAATTTAATTTACATTGAAAAAGGCAGATATTTATAGGAAAGTGGGAAGAATTTTATCAGACTGTTTGGGGTCAGGGACCAAAGAGATGATGGGAAAAGGAAGGCAGGGAATGGAGAAACCAGGAAAAGCAGAGCTAGTTGGGAGGAAGTTTCAAACAACTGTCCTCTGCATGAAGTATTAAGAGAAAGAGGGAGAATAGAAGAGAGGATTTTGAGAAGCTTTGCTATGTCTTATTAACAGAATCTCCCTTTGGTTTTATTTTTTAAAATATATTTATTTATTTATTTTTGACTGCATTGGGTCTTCGTTGCTGCGCGCGGGCTTTCTCTAGTTACGGCGAGTGGGGGCTACTCTTCATTGTGGTTCACAGGCTTCTCATTGCAGAGCACAGGCTCTAGGCATGCGGGCTTCAGTAGTTGTGGCACGCAGGGTCAGTAGTTGTGGCACACGGGCTTAGTTGCTCTGCGGCATGTGGGATCTTCCCAGACCAGGGCTCGAACCCTTATCCCCTGCATTGGCAGGCAGATTCTCAACCCCTGCACCTCCAGGGAAGCCCTTCCCTTTGGTTTTATCTTGAGAAAGTAAAGATTTACTTTTTCTTTTCTTTATTCTCATTCTCCTCTTTTTCCTTGATTCTTTCTTTTATTTTTAAATGCTGGAATGATGTTTCTGTAAAATCTTAGCTTGGGCTACCTGTCAGCTTGGGGAAGCCCAAGGTTTGGGAAGCCCAAACCTTATTTTTTAAAGTGAGTAGCACAAGAATCATACAGCTTCTAGATAAAGTACAGAAGAGTATCTTTGTGACCTTGAAGGAAGCAAACATTTCTCAGCAGGACACAAAAAGCATTAGCCATAAAAGAAAAAATGGAAAACTTGGACTTCATCAAAATTATAAATATTTACTCATCACAAGACATCACTGGGACTTCCCTGGTGGCACAGTGGTTAAGAGTCTGCCTGCCAATGCAGGGGACACGGGTTCAATCCCTGGTCTGGGAAGATCCCACATGCCACGGAGCAACTAAGCCCGTGTGCCACAACTACTGAGCCTGTGCTCTAGAGCCCACGAGCCACAACTACTGAAGCCTGCGCACCCTAAAGCTGTGCTCCACAACAAGAGAAGCCACCGCAATGAGAAGGCCACGCACCACAATGAAGAGTAGCCCCTGCTCGCTGCAAAAAAAACATCACTAAGAAAATGAGTAGACAAATGACAGACTGGGAAAACAGTTTTCATTTTACATATACATGACCAAGGATTCATATCCAGATAATTTAAGGAATGCCTAGAAATTAACAACAAAAAGTTGAGCTACCCAATTAAAAAATGGGTGAAAGATTTGAAAAGATGCCTCACAAAAATATATAAATGGCCAATAAGCCATGAAAAGTGCTTGTAGTAAATGCTATGATATGCCAGTCTGATTCTCCTTTTGGAATGAAGGACTTACTCCTCAGCTGTTGGAAAGGCTGCCAGCATACAGCTTCACTTCAGTGATTGCCTCTGCTGAAGAGTCCTGACTTCCCCAAGGTCAAAGCTTATACACACACACACACAATGAATTGCTCTAGGCACTAAGTAAATGTTTAATAAACAAGAGCCTCTTCTCTCAGTGGCCTACATCCAATGACTAATCAACATGGGGTACAAAAACCCAGCCACTTGTCCAAACTCAGAACAGTTTTGACGGCTCATCCCAGTTTCAGCGCTTTCTGAAGGTCAGCTGAGGCCTCTGACACTACATTGTATAATAGCTCAACTTTTTCCCTTGCTCAGTCATGCTCTGTCTCTTCTCTTCCACAGATGTTGAGCCCAAGTGCACTCCCTAAAAAACCTCCTGCCAACTAATCTCCCAGTGAGTCTGCTTCCAAGGGAATTCAACCTGTGACAATGCTCAACATCAATAATCATCAGGAAAATGCAAATTAAAACCATAAGGCGATGCCATTTTACATCCACTAGAAGGGCTAAAAAAAGACAACACCAAACGTTGGTGAAGATGTGGAAAAACTGGAACCCTCATATAGTGCTGGTGGGCCTGTAAAAAGGTACCACCATGTTGGAGAATTGTTTGGCTATTTCTTATAAAATTAAATATATATTTAACCCATGACACAGCAATTCCATTCTTAAGTATGTAGCCAAGAGAAATGAAGACATATTTGTATAAAATTGAATAAGAATACTCATAGGTAGCCTTAGTTATAGTAGCTCAAAACTGGAAATAATACAAATGTCCATCAATAAGAGAAGGAATAAATAAATTACAGTCCTACCATACTACTCAGCAATATAAAGGAATGGAATACTGATACACACAACATGTGTAGATTAAAAACATTATGTTGGGGCTTCCCTGGTAGCATAGTGGTTAAGAATCCACCTGTCAATGCAGGGGGCATGGGTTCAAGCCCTGGTCGTGGAAGATCCCACATGCCGCGGAGCAGCTAAGCCCGTGCACCACAACTACTGAGCCTGTGCTCTAGAGTCGACGAGCCACAACTACTGAAGCCCGCATGCCTAGAGCCCGTGCTCCGCAACAAGAGAAGCCACTGCAATGAGAAGCCCACGCACCGCAACGAACAGTAGCCCCCGCTCGCTGCAACTAGAGAAAGCCTGCATGCAGCAACAAAGACCCAACGCAGCCAAAAATAAAAACAAATAAACTAAATAAAAAACAAACAAAAAATTTATGTTGTATAAAGCCACACACGCACACACACACACACACACCCATCCACACACAACACATGCTAAAAGATTCCATTGACATGAAGTACAGGAACAGGCAAAACAAATCTACAGTGACAGAAATCAGAAAGTAGTTGCGTTGCTCGGGTGAAGTGGGGGCAGGAGTGGGGATTGACTGAAAAGGCCATGAGGAAACGTTCTGGGGTGATGAAAATATTCTATATCTTGTTTTGACTAGTAGTTACACAGTGGTTACAATTGTCAATATGCATTGACCTGAACATTTAAGATTTCTCCATTTTCATTGTATGAAAATTATATTTCAGTCAAAGCTTATACACACATACACACACAATGAATTGCTCTAGGCACTAAGTAAATGTTTAATAAACAAGTGAAGAGGTTCTTTTTCTAAAGAACCAAATTATTTTGTTCTTTATTTTTTATTTGGTTCTTTATTTTTCTAAAGAACCAAATTATTAATAATTATGGAAAATATTTCTCTTTCCTGGGTTATAGTAAAATGTGATTCTCTTGGGATATTCCTTGATTAAAACTCTGAATATTTATTCTTCACAGTGGTGTTTTTCCCTCCCGCATTAAAATGGTTAAGCTTTGATCTCTCCCAAAGTGGCAGAATCAGGTCTATAATGTCTGCCTGCATCATTTGCAGGTGAGTGGAAATGCTAAAAGGATATTAAGATAGTAACAGTGGTGAGAGAAAGAAATAAAAAACCATCATCGGTTTCCCAGTGCGGTAGATCAGCATTTGGCTGCTATTCCACATAATCTTGCCAACATCACTCTCAAAGCAATTTCTCTTATAAAATATGGCACAGTCGCCACCCTATTTTGAACATGGGTATTTAATCTCAGAAAAACTATTTAAAGTATTTGAAATATTTGAAGAGACAAGTTGATTTTTATGGAGCTGGTTGATATCAACCTATGCTGTTTTCCACTAAAGTTAATACCCTGGGGAATATGAAAATTAGAAGAAGGGAGTCAGAGAATCCTTTTAGGGGTTTCATAACCTAAAAAACTAAACATGACAGAATGCCAATGACTCTCAAGAGAAAGATTTTTGTAAACACACAAAGCTACTTTAAAATTCCCTTTAATAAAATCAAACAGTTCAAAAACCATTGTCTGCCATCTTCAAAATCTGAAAGACTACTGGTGGAGTTGCTAGATTTAGCAAACAAAAATACAGAATAATACAGAAAAATACAGAATCTTCAAATTCAATTTGAATTTCAGGTAAACAATGAATAGTTTTTAGTATAAGTATCCCCCCCCACTGCATATTTTAGTATTAGCAGGTCCCATGAAATATTTGAAACATATTTATACTAATAAACAATTTATTTTAAAAAATTTGTTGTTTATCTGGAAATCAAATGTAACTAGGCGTCCTGTACTTTATCTGGCAACCCTAGTACTGGGGAGAGTTATTTGGCCTCCTCTGCAGAACATGAGGCCAGGTGGGCCTGGCTGATGAGAATGTGCCTTTAGGGTTACTACATGGAATTACAAGGTTAGCAATGGTCACGGTAAAAGGAAAAGAACTGACCCTTTCTTCTGCTCCATGGATTTCTACTCTCCCTTTCACACTGAAGAAATACTGTGAAAAGCATTTCAATGTATTTCTAATTATTTAGAGTGGTAATGGATTAGTTGTACTAAATAAAGAGTATACTTCCTTTGGATCTCTAGGGTTTGTTTATGTAGGGACTAAAAGCCTAGGATTAACTGTATGGATTTATGAACCTAGAGAACTTGTTTCTCTTGCTAGGTTTGGTGGTCCTAGTGAGGAGTGAACAGACCTGATTTTGTAAAGCAGTTGGAAGACTTCGAAGTTGCTGCATGAAAATATTTTCTAATGAAGTTATTCCCACCACCTCTTTCATTAAAGGATTACCCACATTGTTCTGCTTTTATAGGACTTGTTACTGTGGCAGATCTCCCTATTTGTCAGATCTCATCCTCTTTAATGGAGGCTGGAGTACTAGTACTCCAGAGGTAGGTTGAAAACAGCAACATTGCTCTGAGTCTGTTTTGAACGCTCATGGAGGGAGCATTCTTTCTAGCAGCAGCTGATGCTCTGCAGCAAGGGATTCTATTACCTTCATTTGAGCTGCCTGGTTATTCTAGCAATCAGATCTTTCTGTCTCCTTCCTGTTACCCGGCCTTGACACCAGCTATCATGTGCCCACTTTGCCTTGACTCCCAGGCCCACAATTCTTCTTTCATTTCCTTTAAACTCATATGCCAGAATATTGGAATTTCTAGGACATTTACATGGCTATGACAACAGTGGAGAATATTTGAAATCAGGACTGTCCAGTAAAATTTAGGGCATGTAGTCCCCCTAATATTTCAACACTTGTCCTCTGACAGTTACTTAGGACGGCATGGGTATTTGGAAAGGAGACAGGACTGGGAATCAGAAATTCTTGTCTTCATGGCTTTTGTCACTGCTTTGCAGTTAATTTTAGGCAAATTACTGCGTCTATCTCTGTCACTTTCTGATCCTTTTTATTTGAAACCCCTTATAAAAATAATAAAAAAGAACAAAGCAAAAGGAACTCATTTTCAACTTACTCTGCCTATCCTTAAAATTTAAGTTTGAATCGTAGTGTTTGTAATACAGCATATTGGGCTTCCTTGTCCATTTACCATGAGGGTGGGGAAAGTTAGGGAAAACTAAGGCCTTAAAGACTTTACCATTTAATTTTAACTTCTTGTTTAGGAGGATAAAACAAGTGTCTGCTTTCAGGACTGCAATTTGTAAACTTCAAGTCTGAACCCAAGCTGGATAGAACTATAGTATTCTAATTCCCGGAAAAAATAAAAGGGGCTTATAAACTAAAGAAAGTGATTTACTCTGTCAGACAGTAAGAATAGCACTATCTGTAAAACAGAGACTCCTTTTTCTCTCTTCTACCTTTTCAATTCCTTTGATCCTGTCAGCCTCCCCTCCACATGATATCCTCTTAAATTGAGATAAGATAGTGATGAATCATGTTAGTAAAAGTACATAGAGCCGGGCTTCCCTGGTGGTGCAGTGGTTCAGAGTCCGCTTGCCGATGCAGGGGACACAGGTTCGTGCCCCGGTCCGGGAAGATCCCACATGCCGCGGAGCGGCTGGGCCCGTGAGCCGTGGCCGCTGAGCCTGAGCCATGGCCGCTGAGTCTGCGCGTCCGGAGCCTGGGCTCCGCAACGGAAGAGACCACACAGTGAGAGGCCCGCGAACTGCAAAAAAAAAAAAAAAGTACATAGGGCCAAACAAAGATGTCATATTTTGGCATCACTTGGCACTGAGACACATCAGGACAGGGCAGAAAGTGTTCAGGATTTCCTGATGCAAAGTTCCTAAAACTGTGGTTCCCACTAAGTGGTTAATGTTGGTTTGGGGCAAGAAAAATACAAATTTCTCCTCCTGAATGTTGGAATTGTGCCTTTTTGCCTAAAGAGTTTTCTTTTTTTTTTTTGGCCTGCCCTAATTCCTGATGTCAGGTCCCCAGGGTATCTGTGCTCTGCCTCATTCTCAGTGAATGTATATTTTATACAGTGTGATCACACTTTGAACTAAAATAGACCATATCTAGAAATCTGCTGGTACAGCTTCCCAAGGACTAAAGAATATGAACAGTTTGAGCTGTTTTTTGTGTCTGTGGCTTCTTCTTGAGTCAATTCACAATACAGAGATGTTACCCTCTAGATTTTATTTAGGAAAAAAAAGGCATCAGATCCCAAAGGCTAGCCTCTATACCAAGACTATTTTCCTAGTAAATGCAGAATATCTGCAAAGGAAAGGGGCCTAGATGCCTACTTTTCAGTCTCTCTTCAGCTCTGGCATTATTTTTTTTATTGAGGACAAGATAACTTTCAATTCAGTCCTGTGTGTAAGCAGGCCACAAGCCAATTTCTAGTTCCCCCTACGCTTTTCAAGTGTTTATTAATCTTG
Source organism: Kogia breviceps (assembly GCF_026419965.1). Classification (NCBI taxonomy): domain Eukaryota; kingdom Metazoa; phylum Chordata; class Mammalia; order Artiodactyla; family Physeteridae; genus Kogia; species Kogia breviceps. The sequence goes on along the minus strand of NC_081328.1, from coordinate 36,533,781 downwards.
ACTCCAATGCAAATCCTGTAGGGAGGCTGGCAGCAGCAGATTTTCATCCTCAGTTATTTAAGATGTGGCTAAAACTTCAAAGGCAAATTGGTCTCATAAAATCACATCCTGTAAGACATGATTTCACCAGGTTGGCAGGCCTTACTGCTTTGAGTATCTTTTCTTCACCCCACCCTTAACCTAGGGTTGGACAGAGGTGAGATTATTCTCTTTGCTAGGTATGGGGTCAGGTCTTGAAGGAAGACTAATTCTGATGTAAATTCTTCTTGTCAGGGATTTAAAAAACAATTAGAAATAGAGCCAAGGGTGGAGAAACTGAGGCTATCTGACTGTTGCCAAGTTGCTGAGACTAATCCTCTTGGCTACTTCACTGGTCTGGTTCAACCTAAGCCCTCGCTACTTTTTTTTTTTGGCTTTGAAGTCAAGGCAACACCATTGCTAAGTCAATTCCAGCATGTCAGGTCCAGAACACTGTAACCTTTAAAGACTTGGGATTCCATGGGAAATGTTGTAGCAGCATTCCAGAGACCCACGCATCAGACACAGACATATGCATTCTTCCCTGCAGCAGGGGGCGTTGGCCTTACTCCCTAAGTGATGTCCTCAGGAGTCTGGCAGCTGATCCTTCATAAAAGGACAGGGTCAAACAGGCTCATCTCAACTTGAAGATCACCAGCAAAGGGCCTGGGTTTAGTCATGTAGTTGCCCAGTCACTTGGCATTGGTAAATAATCCTGGAGTAGTAGTAGTGAAAAAGGAAGCAGAATTACTAAAAAAACGGGGGGGTGGGGGTGGGGGAGGGTCTAGAAAGGAAGTAAGACAGGTGGAAATGCATGACTTTTTCAACTTCCTGATGGAAAGATCCAAGAGAAATAAAACTCTTTCTGACTCTGAGGACCTTTCTTTGGCCATATTTGGATGTATATAATGTCATATTGCCACTCTCAAATACATAAATAAATGAACACATACAGATATATACACATACACATATATCACCTGTTACATCAAATATAGTTATTATCCATCAGTATAGTATACATTTTAAATAAAGCATATGGAATTAATCTACTCTCTTTCATGAAGAACACAGGATGGGTAGGCAACATTCCATCTACTCCCCACATTTCTAACGGTCATTCCAACAGCCATTTTAAGTTAGAGAAAAGAGTGAAGCTGGGATCTCATGGCATCAGCTTCCTATGGATTACTCTCCAAATTTTTGTTTCCCTGGTTTTTGGAACCCCTTCACCATCTTCCACAGGTAAGACTCATGTTAGTGGAACTGGAGTTACATGCTTGAAACTGACATTGAAGGCTATAATTTCTAAGTGAGGCTAAATAGTAACAGTAATGCTTTGTTTTCATCTAATGTGGTGGGTTTTATAATGCCCTCCCAAACTCTTCCACCTGTTTCTCTTCCCCTTTCAATGTTCCATGGCAAGTGTGTCTCGCCCTTCTGCCTGAATATTTTGGCTTCCTAACCTGATTCCTTTATATTCTCTTTGCTTGGAAACATCTCTTTCAATTACTTACATTTGCTCTATACAGTTGACCCTTGAACAGCATGGAGGTTAGGGGCACTGACCACTCCCTCCAGTCAAAAAAATCCATGTGTAACTTTACAGTCAGTCTCTGCATCTGAGGATTCAATCAACCACAGATCATGTAGTCCTATAGTTTGTATTTTATTGAAAAAAACCCACACATAAGTGGACTCGCACAGTCCAAACCTGTGTTGTTCAAGGACCAACTGTATATCCTTTACTCCCAACTTTTTATCTACAACTCGTGCTGTGAAGATCATTCTGATATTAAGCACATGATAGGACTTCCCTGGTGGCGCAGTGGTTAAGAATTTGCCTGCCAATGCAGGGGACACGGGTTTGATCCCTGGTCTGGGAAGATCCCACATGCCACGGAGCAAATAAGCCTGTGCGCCACAACTACTGAGCCTGTGAACCACAACTACTGAGCCCACGCACCACAATTGCTGAAGCCCATGTGCCTAGAGCCCGTGCTCTGCAACAAGAGAAGCCACTGCAATAAGCCTGCACAGGGCAATGAAGAGTAGACCCCACTCGCCACAACTAGAGAAAGCCCGTGCACAGCAATGAAGACCCAAAGCAGCAAAAACAAAACACAGAAAAGAACATGACCGACTTTTTTTTTTAAAGAAATTCCCAAGCCACAAGTAAAATAATAATACTTTTCTTTGAGAAAAGTATGTATTACGCACTTATCTGCTTTACAAATGTGGAAACTGAAGCAGGGAAATTATAAGACTTGCTCTAGGTCATATATAAAGATTGGGACTATGTCCTTAGACTCTCAGACTAGTGCTTTAAAACTAAAGACAAAAGGGACTAAGATCAAAATGAATTTGATTAGTTTTTTTCTTTCTTTTTATTGAAGGATACAACTTGCATATGTTCTTTTTCATTTGCAGATTTTCAAGGGCTTTATTAAACAGAGAAGACTAGAAATCTGTTAGAAGTACTGCTAATGACCTTGAGATATTACTGACTTCCCTACTCTTTCTGAAGCCCCATTGGAGGGAAATTAATTTCCAAGAGGCTTAAACTTCATTTAAACTATGCCAGAGAAGACTGCCTGGAGCATATGTTAGATCCTTAGTCTTAATGGGAACTATATGCTACCTTCCATTCCTCTATCCCAAGTAGGCCTGGGTTCAATCTTGACTTGCTGCATTGGAACCTCGTGGGTCATGGGACTAGGGATGTGGCCAAGTAAGATTCTCCTCTTTATTACTGTTGCCATGAAGTCTATGGCCCTGGTAGGTTTTGCGTTTTGTTTTTGTTTTTTAAATCATTTCTGTGATTTTATAAAAGCAGCTTGCTTCTAGCCTTAGGTTCACATAGGTTCTCTGTGGAGCACACAGCTTGTATACAAAGGAAAGGCTTTGGTAAGACTGGGTAAAATACTCTCTCTTGGTCAGTTGGTTAGTTGGGTCAATAAAAATTGAGATGTACTTTGTGCAGGTCTCAGTACTGACAGTTACAAAAGAATAAGAAGTCAAGCTTTTGCTAGTAGTACATCTTAAAAAGATATCCATATAAGACAAATTAAAAATACAATTACAGAAAAACAGAACAAGTACAAATAAGTCAGCAAAAGCCAGTATTTGAGAGCTGATGGGAAATGGGTTACAGTTGGGTGGAGTTAGTCAATGAGGACTTTCTGGAAGAGGTGAGTTTTGAAGGAAGGGAGGGGCATGGGTTTGTGAAGAAGGACGAGGAGGCCTTTCCAAGCAATAATTCATGAGCAATGGTAGAGAAGACAGTGAGCAAGCTCTAAGGACCAAGTGGTAAACAGCTTAGCTTGCTAAGACTGGAGAATCTATGTTAAAGGGTAAGGAGAAACAAGTCAGAGAAAACGGTAAGGACAGTGCATGAAGAGCCTTAAATGGTTATATATCAAATTTGCTTTAACAGAAAAGAGGAAGTCTCAAAGCTTCTTGCATAATGAAAATAACTTTTTAAGAAGCTGAGGTACAGATGAATTAGAATAAAACAAAACTGGAGACGTAGAAAATAGGGGAGATGCTGCAAAATTTTCCAGGAGAGAAAAAAAATGGCTGGGTCCTAATGCCAGCTCTGCCATTTATTAGCTATATGACCTTGGGCAAGTCACTAAATCTGTGTGCCTGTTTTCTCATTTGTAAAATGGGGATAATGGTGTCCACCTAACAGAACTGTTGAATGGATTAAATGAATTAATACATTAAAAGTGTTTAGTAAGCACTCAATACATTAGTATGCAATTATTTATTACATTATTAATATATTAGTATTATATTATTATTTTATGACCAAAAAGTGGTCATAGAAATGAGTCCATGTAACAAAAGGCCCCATCTCACATCTTACTTTGAAATGACTGCAGCTTTTCAGTCTGTTCTAAAAAGGTATGTAGGATTCAGAGGATAGGAGGGCAGGCCTAGTGTCCAAGACTGTGCTGATCAATATAATAGTCACTAGTCACATGGGGCTAGTGAAAACCCAAAATGTGCCTAGTCAAAATTGAGATGTGCTGTAAATTGAGATGTGCTGTAAATACACACAATTTCAAAGCCTTATTATGGAAAAAAAATCATATACATTTATTTTTTTGGCCACACAGCTTGCGGGAACTCAGTTCCCCAACCTGGGATTGAATCTAGGCTGTGGCAGTGAAAGCCCAGAATCCTAACCACTAGGCCACCAGGGAACTCCCTCATTAAAACTTTTTTGTTGATTGCATGTTGAAATGATAATATTTTGGATATATGGGGTTAAATAAGATGTATCAGTTTCACCTTTTTCTCTTTTTTTTTTGAATTTAAAGTTACTTATCTGGCTTGCATTATATATATATATTTTTTAAAATAAATTTATTTATTTTTGTCTGTGTTGGGTCTTTGTTGCGGCGAGCAGGGGCTACTCTTCGTTGGGGTGTGCGGGCTTCTCACTGCTGTGGCTTTTCTTGTTGCAGAACATGGGCTGTAGGTGGATGGGCTCAGTAGGTGGGTGGGCTCACAGGCTCTAGAGCACAGTAGTCGTGGTGCCTGGGCTTAGTTGCTCCGTGGCATGTGGGATCTTCCCAGACCAGGGATCGAACCCGTGTCCCCTGCACTGGCAGGCGGACTCCCAACCACTGCACCACCAGGGACGTCCCTTGCATTATATTTCTATTGAACAATGGTGGTCCAGTACAACTTTCAGCACTGAGTTTTAAAAATTAAGCGGTTCTACATGAGAAGGTTCTATAAAGGAATATGGGGAATTATAGATAAAATCTCCTGTCCTTGACACTTTAAAACATATTTAAATATACACACATTTATATATAATTAATATATATTTGTATTTAAAATATATATACCTCAATTTGCGAGATACCTACAAAACTGAGGGAGCCACAGCTAATTTACCTTTAAAGAGGCCACAATTGGTAAAAGGTCTTTTATTTTATTATTATTATTTTTTTGGCCCCACCACGAGGCTTGCGTGATCTTAGTTCCCCAACCAGGTATCTAACCCAGGCCCTGGCAGTGAGAGCACAGAATCCTTACCACTGGACCGCTAGGGAATACCCAGGTCTTCTATTTGTTTAAAAAAGGCAGAAACAAAGATGAAAACAGAAAAAAGGTGAAACACATCTTACTTTTGAACATTAAATCATGAAAACAAAAATCTTCTAATTTCTGAAATCACACTCTCAAAGGTCCAAATCTTATTGGTTTAAGTAACCTGAATTAAAGGTTTTCTGACAAAATTTTTCATATCATCCCTTGAAGTTACTACTTAAAATAACAGGAATAATTACGGCCAAAGAGCCTCCTATCAGGGTTTTCTGCTGGTCTGGAGGTAAAAATCTAGTTTGGGGTTTTGCTCTGAATTGATATTTCAACATTTTGCCCTGACTGCACTGACCAACTATATAGGCTTCTATTTCCAAAGACAGCGCGGGGGTTAGCGGGGTGGGGGGAAAGAGAGAGAGAGACAGAGACGAGAGAGAAAGAGAGAGAGAGAGAGAGAGAGAGAGTGTGTGTGTGTGTGTGTGTGTGTGTGTGTAGGGGGTGGGGGGGCCCTCGCGAGAGACGAGAGAGAGAGAGAGAGAGAGAGAGAGAGAGAGAGAGAGAGAGAGAGAGGAGAGAGAGTGTGTGTGTGTGTGCGCAGGGGGTGGGGGGCCCTCGCGAGAGACGAGAGAGAGAGAGAGAGAGAGAGAGAGAGAGAGAGAGAGAGAGAGAGAGAGAGAGAGAGTGTGTGTGTGTGTGTGTGTGTGTGTGTGTGTGTGTGTGTGTGTGTGTGTGTGTGTGTGTGTGTGTGTGTGTGTGTGTAGGGGGTGGGGGGGCCCTCGCGAGAGACGAGAGAGAGAGAGAGAGAGAGAGAGAGAGAGGGGGGGGGGGGGGCCTCACGCCTTTTCTGTGCTTCTCAAACCCTTCCGGGCTTCTTCCGGCTCGCAAGCGGCCTGCTCCCCGCAGCAGCATAGACAGGTGCAGCGCCGGCAGCCGCCTCCGACCCCCAGGGCTCGCCTGCGACCCTACATCCCGCCAAGCTGGCCGCGCCCTCGCCGCTCCGCCCCCTACCCGGCGCGCGCGCGCACAACGGCGGAGGCGCGCCCGTCCGGCGGGGCCGCGCACGCAAACTGCTGCCGCCGCCGCCGCCGCCTCCTCCCTCCCTCCCTCCCTCCCTCACTCTCTCCCTCCCTCCCTGCTGGCCCTCCTCCCCTTCCCTCCCCTCCGCCCCCTTCCCTGTAGGCAGCCGGCCCGCCAGCCCGCGCGTCCGTACTGCCTGCCTCCCGGCCCCTGGCGCTCGGGCTGGGTCTCTCCCCCGCCCCCAGGCTCCCCCGGTCGTTCTCCTCAGGCGGTCGCCGGCGCTCGGTGGATGTGGCTGGCAGCCGCCGCCCCCTCCCTCGCTCGCCGCCTGCTCTTCCTTGGCCCTCCGCCTCCTCCCCTCCTCATTCTCCTCCTCAGCCGCTCCTCTTGCCGCCGCCGCCGCCTCCACAGCCTGGGCCTCGCCGCGATGCCGGAGAAGAGGCCCTTCGAGCGGCTGCCTGCCGACGTCTGCCCCATCAATTACAGCCTTTGCCTCAAGCCCGACTTGCTGGACTTCACCTTCGAGGGCAAGCTGGAGGCCTCCGCCCAGGTACGGCGACCCTCTGGCGCCGGGGGCGAGCTGCTGGGCAGTCAGGCCGCGCCCACGGGCTGGGCTGGGGGCCCGGTCGGCCGGGCGAGCGGGCGCGCGGGCCTGGGCGCTGCGGACCTGGGGCTGGGGGGGCCGGCTCGGGGACGGGCGCGCCCCTCTGGGGCGGCCCCGGGGCGCCCGGGCGGCTGTGCTCTGCCCTGCCGGCCTGGAGCCCGGGCCGTGCTGCAGAGAGCGCCGCGTGAACCGGCCGGCTCGGCCCGTGTGCCCCTCGGGGCCAGCACACCTGTGTGGAGCCACCCCCAGACCCCGGCCCTTCCGGGCTTGGTCGTGGTCTGGGAGAGGCTGGAGGGTGTTGGGGAGGCCAGAGGGGTCATCGGAGTCCATGCTCAGCCTCCTGACTCAGTTCTTTTCTCTCGTTCTCCCTACGCCCCATGGAGGACACATTGGAAGGGACAGTCATCTGGGACTCCGGCTGCCGCGCGTTAGCCAGGAGGGGAGATTCTAGAAGGGGGAAGAGGGTGAGAAGGAGAATGTTAATCCCGGGCAGCCTTGCTGAGTTCTCCCCGCCTGCTCCGGCCCAGGGGCTGGGTTTCTAAAGATGATCCGCCCCCTCCCCCTTCTCCTTTCCCTCAAGTGACAGTGCAGCATTGACTTTGTACTCTCCTAACCTCTAGAGAAGCTGAAGGAGGACCCCCATCTCCGCTTTTCCTTCCATCTTCCTAGCTTTGCAGCCTTTAAAGCAGGTGGATTTATTGCTACAGCGATGGTTGCTTAGCAGTACCCTTCCTCTGAAAGAGGCTATTAGTTTTAGCATACTACCGGTGAAAATATTCCATTACTCTTCATTGCAGTTTTTGGTGAATCATGCTTCCCCCCACCCCTCCCCCCGCAGATTATCTAAAGTATTGTTTGATTTTGGAGATCATTAGTATTGATGCCCTACAAAGATCCAGAACAATAGACATTTATGATACCATGTTATATGATGTATTCTGTGAAGTCTGTAATGAAAAATGGGAACTGTTTAGTAGTTACCTTTAAAAAGAATGATGGTAAATATATTTTGTTTCATTTCTTTTCCTACTGCAGTCAGGGGGAAAAAATCAGTAGGCCTCAACCTTAAAGAATAGGGTGTATGTAGCAGCGAAATGAAAGAAATATAGACTAGTGTAGCGTTCGAATGAATTGAAAGTTGGCAGTTGTTTTTGAAAGCCGACTACTCAGATTGAAAATATGTCTAAAAGTGTAGAATTAAAAAGTATACTGTCAGATTTGGAGTGCTTGTACGAAAGCATGAGGGCTCTGTTGTCTGGCTGCATCGAAAGGCAAAACTTACCCCTGTGAAAGTCAGGTGATTAAAAAATTTTCCGTTAAGAATATGTATCAGAATGAGTGCATCTTGGGTCTAAATTAGGATTTGAGAGGGTTATTTGGGAGCCTGTTTATTTAATCCAAGTGACTAGAGTGTTTGATATATATTGGCTGTGGGCAGATGGGAGGGATTGTAAACAGTAGTGTGTCTTGTGACTTGGCAGACCTGCGGGAAGAAGGACCTAGCAATGAATGAGTTTGCATTATGTGAAAAGACTAACATAAAAAAAATCATTTGTTTCTTTACCCCGATAGTTGGTGTACCCCATAATGCATTCATAATTTTGAGAGGTATATATATTTAGGGAAAAGTTTCAGAAAAAATATTACCAATAATAAAGATTTTCAAATGATTATTTTATTGGGAAATGACAGTTTTATTTGTGTTAGGGTATAACAACAAGCAGTGGCATGCTTCTCCTTAACCCCTTTTCTACTTGCTTTTGGAAAGAAATGAGAAATAGGTGGTGGACTGGTTTGGTCCAATGAAGGAGCATGTGGTAATGTACTAGGTATTAGCAGGGACTCATTAATTTGATACAAGGAAATAAATGAATATTTTTTTTTGTAACATTAAGTTTTCAAAGCTTTTCAGAAAATTTTTTTCAGGCAAGGTGGCAACACAAATGAAAGATGGCATGATAGAGAATTCTAACAGGTTTTATTAAAGGATGATTGGACTTTTAAATTGTATGCTTTGCCACCTTTGGAAGTGTGAAGAGGAGTTAACATTAGTAAAAAGTTAACATTAGTAGTAAAAAGCATATATTGATGTTTTTGAAATCCGTAGATTGGAGCAGTAAGTTTAACTTGTGGCATTAGGTGGTATCTGATTGTGGAAATATAAAAATGTGGACAAAATTATATCTCTAGAAGCCTAGATTGATAATTGGTATTGTGTCAGTTCCCTAACAGTTTGGAATTACATTGCACAAAGTATGCAAGTTGCTTGGTTGCTTTAGTTGCAAAATTTTATGATAAGCTCAGAGTATTTGTACAGGTTACATATTAGAAACTTAGTGGATTTTTAACCTGGTCTGGGGTGTGGACTCCTGGGGAAGATGAAAATTAGTCAATGTGCAGTGATTTAAAAGTAGTTGTCTTTTACGTAAGTGAGTGTGGTCTAATTCAGCAGGTTTTGAAAATGTGTTACCATGGGCCTAGAAAAATGGGACATTTCCTTTCCTCTCCTTTTACATTAGGATATTTGAGAGGAACAGACTTCGTAGCTATTTAAAATTCTGACTCTCTTGCTTTGTGGATAATTAATTTAAAAGTAGATTACAAGTTTATGTGAGTGGCTACAGTTCCTGGTTATGAGTGTATAGTGGTTTATACAGTAATTCTCTTATGGAAATATTTCACCTGTGCCAGAGAAATTAACTTTATCCTTCAAGGCCAGAAGTCAGGATATACTAAACAATCCCTGGCCTCCGCCAACAAAATATTCATGATGGTGATGACTAAATTGGCACGTAGAGGAGAGTTACAGATACAGTAGATTGTTTGGCAGGCTAAAACTTGGCACCTAAACGGATGTTATTGTCACCCTGTGTTATGGAATTTTCTGCCCAAATTTTGCAGATATTCTATGCAGTCATTTTAGTAGTTTTTTTATTACTTAAAACAGATAAAGTTAATTAATTTGTATATCATTGTGCTAGATCACTAAATGGTCTTAAATTTGAAAGATTGGTCATAAGGAATTGAATTCAGATTTTCTATTCTGTTTCTTGAAATGTATCAATGAGGAAACACCTGAGTATAAGAAACTTTTGTATGGTAAGTTTTATCCAGTATCATCTGGCAATGAATTTTGCAGTGAATTTTCCAGATAAATGAAGCTTACCCCTTGAGGCACTCAGACTTTAAAAAACATGTAAATATTTTGATGGAAATGTTTATCTTTTTAAGCTCCATAATTCCTCATAATCTAGGTTTCTTTCTTCTTTTTCTAAATACTGGACAGCATTCTAACATGTCATTGATACTTATAACCATAGATTACCCAAAACTGTGTACTATAATTTATTAGTTTCATATCTTTTCTTTAAAGTTTTTTTGTTTGTTTTCCTTACTCTCAGATTATTACTTGCTGCTTATTGTGCCTTGTTGCTCCCTATTGTGCAATTTCTTCCCTCTTCTATTTTACTGAACTTGTTCTGAAGAGGTCTAAGTAATCAAGTAAACAAGCTTGTTTGAACTTAAAATTTTTTTCTAGGTGCGGGTTTGATGGATTCTCTTCTGAGTGAAGGGTATGAGCTTTATTGTGTGGACTTTGTACCATCTATTCTGGCTTCCATAAAGGCCTTTTTTTTTTTTTTAAACTTCCTGGTTCTTGATATTGTCCAATACAACAATACAACCTGGATAAATGCAGTCTTTTTTTTTTTTTTTTTTTTTTTGTGGTACGCGGGCCTCTCACTGTTGTGGCGTCTCCCGTTGCGGAGCACAGGCTCTGGACGCGCAGGCTCAGCGGCCATGGATCATGGGCCCAGCCGCTCCGCGGCATGTGGGATCTTCCCGGACCGGGGCACGAACCGGCGTCTCCTGCATCGGCAGGCAGACTCTCAACCACTGCGCCACCAGGGAAGCCCAAATGCAGTCTTGAGTAGTAAATTATCTATGAAACTTCTCTGAACTTTGCTACATAAATGAGACTGTTCTTATTGTAAAGTGAATCTTATTCTAATCTGTATTTGAGTCAGTGGCAAAGGCCTGAGTCTTCAGATAGCTGTTTTGTTGTTAATTGAGATTAGTTCTCTAGATCTTGGAGATTCCATTTTGAACACCATACAAGTATGTAGTTCTCAGTTTATTTAGCCACTTGTAATCACTTTAAAATTAGGAAACATTTTAAACACAGAGAAGTAACCACTACCCAGATTTAGCAGATATTAATGTTTTGCCCCATTTGTCTTAGTGTGTACATGATGTTTTTTGGAAAATAAAATGTCACAGATACCACTAAAGTTCATTTCCATCTCTTCTCATCCTCACCCTGAGAGGTAAATTCTCTTTTTTGGTAGGTATTATTCCTATGTATAGTTTTAAAGTCTTAGTGTGTACAAAAGTAGCTACAAACAATAAATAGTAATATTCTGTATGTTTATGTATTATGTTTGACTTTCTACAGCTTGCTCTTTTTAATGTCTCTTTTGTTAGAAAACTCAGCTCAATTTGTGTTTACTAATTATTTGCTCCTTATTGTCTTTAGAAATTATAGCCCTATTCCACAAAGGCAATGATTATTACAAAATTTTAATGATGAAATCGCTTTTTAGGCAAAGTGACTCAGGCTTCAGACTGACTGGTATTTGGAATTATCACACTGGAGATTTCCTTTTACTAAAATCTCAGGATTTTAGCAATCAGAAAAAAACCCTTTTGAGTCTTTCTAGTACATGTAAGGTGTATTCCTGAGTGATTGTAGTAAAGACTTATTCAGGAAAAATATTGTCTCAGATTGCTGCTTTCCTAGCTCTTAGGAAACTTCCATTGTAAAATTGTTACCAATGGTCAAGCTGTCTCTTCAGTAGAACCATTACTTAGCATTTGGTTCAGTTGAAGTACAGTCTGTATGGGACTCCAAGAAGACTTAACTAACCCTCGGTTTGAATCAAAGAAAGGATATGCTAACGTTCCATTCATTAATAGCACCAAATGGAAAAGGTGAAAATAAGCTTGTTATCAACACAATTTATATGCCAGTTTTAACATTCTGCTTTTATTTTAAGTTTGGAAAGTGAAGATTTTTTTTTAAATTAATTAATTTATTTATTTATATTTTATTTTTGGTTGTGTTGGGTCTTCGTTGCTGTGCGCAGGCTTCCTCTAGTTGTGGTGAGTGGGGGCTACTCTTCGTGGCGGTGTGCGGGCTTCTCATTTCAGTGGCTTCTCTTGTTGCAGAGCACGGGCCCTAGGTGCGTGGACTTCAGTAGTTGCGGCATGTGGGCTCAGTAGTTGTGGCTTGTGGGCTCCAGAGCGCAGGCTCAGTAGTTGTGAAACACAGGCTTAGTTGCTCCGTGGCATGTGGGATCTTCCTGGATCAGGGCTCGAACCCGGGTCCTCTGCACTGGCAGGCGGGTTTTTAACCACTGCGCCACCAGGGAAGTCCAGTGAAGATGATAATGCTGAAATTCCTTTGATTTGTTACCTGTTTTAAAATTTTAATTAAAGTATAGTTGACTTACATTATTACCTGTATTTTTGACAGTGGAACATACAGGTAGTATTCAATAACATGATGATGTTAGTGTGTGAGAAATCATATTGAATCATTAGGTCTGTGCTCTTGTTGGGAAAGCATCAAAAAGATCAGTGTGGTGGTTGAGTACTTAAGCATACGCTTAAGTCCACATGGATGTTTTAAATTACATTCCTTGGTTGGTACATAGAGTATGCTGATATCCAATATAAGATATAATATGTGCTATATAATACAGCACATAGTTCTTAAATTTTATACCATTTTGATTAGGTACTTTATAGACTGTTAGGTGCACATTTAGCCTTGGTCTCTGTGCATGTGTTTTTTAAAATTTTATTTATTTATTTATTTATTTTTGGCTGTGTTGGGTCTTCGTTGCTGCGCGCTGGCTTTCTCTAGTTGCGTCCAGTGGGGGCTACTCTTCGTTGATGTGTGCAGGCTTCTCATTGCGGTGGCTTCTCTTGTTGAGGAGCATGGGCTCTAGGCATGTGGATTTCAGTAGTTGTGGCATGTGGGCTCGGTAGTTGTGGCTTGCGGCTCTAGAGTACAGGCTCAGTAGTTATGGTGCACAGGCTTAGTTGCTCCGCGGCACGTGGGATCTTCCCGGACCAGGGATCTCGAACGCATGTCCCCTGAGTTGGCAGGTGGATTCTTTTTTTGTGTGTGTGTGTGGTACGAGGGCTTCTCACTGCTGTGGCCTCTCCCGTTGCGGAGCCCAGGCTCTGGACGCGCAGGCTCAGTGGCCATGGCTTACTGGCCTAGCTGCTCCGCGGCATGTGGGATCTTCCCGGACCAGGGCATGGACCCATGTCCCCTGCATTGGCAGGCGGACTCTCAACCACTGCGCCACCAGGGAAGCCCTGGCAGGTGGATTCTTAATCACTGTGCCACCAGGGAAGCCCTCTGTGCATGTGTCTTAATAATGTCATCTATTAAGTGATTACTATGTATCAGGCACTAAGTGGTAAAAGCCCTTTCTATGGATTATCCTGTTGTTTAAAATGCATCTCTAGAGGCTTTCCTGGTGGTCCAGTGGTTAAGACTCTATGCTTCCACTGCAGGGAGCACAGGTTTGATCCCTGGTCAGGGAAGTTCTGCATGCCGTGAGGTGTGGCCCCCCAAAAAAAAAAAAATCTTTAATATGAGATAGAATATACTGTCTTTTTTAAAGTTTGAGTGGAGTTCTATTATTAACATAAGTATTTTTGTTCCTTTAGTTCTCCCCTTCCACCCTTCCAGAAATGGCAGTACCCTGAAAAAAAGAATTAATTGTTCTTTAACAAGCAGCTTAATTCATTAGTGTAAACAGGTGGGTTTTCCCTAAATCCAGGGGGAATTGGAATGTACTTGTAACTAGATGTTGTGCTCTGTACCTTTCCAAAGTTAACGAACACTTTTCCTCAAAATGGTGCAATAATAGTGAGATAAATGTCATTTGGCATATGTAGTGTAGTACAGGTATCTTCACATGGTAGATTAACTGCTTGGCTACCATTAAATTCATTGTAGGTGTTGATGGATGAAAATAGGATTGCCTAGGTAAAGATTAAGACATGTAACTAGGGACTTCCCTGGTGGTCCAGTGTTTAAGACTCCGTGCTCCCAATGCAGGGGTCCTGGGTTAGATCCCGTGCCAGAACTAAGACCTGGCGCAGCCAAATAAATAAATATTTTTTTAGAAAAGCAACAAACATGTAACTAAGCCACTGTTATTAATGATTTTGTTGGCATAAACATCAAACTCTGGAAGGTTTTTATTCATTTTACCCTTTGGAGCATACCCCAGTTCTGTGTTTTCTGAAAATTTTTTTAAAAGTCAGTTTGTGAATAGGCAAAGAGTTGTTTTTTTCTTTTTGTTCAAACATAGTGCTATAAACAGCCAGTTGGGATGTAAAAGTTTTAGTGCTGTTTAGGTATGTTCTGGTGCAGTAAACAGTGTGAAGGAATATTACCACTTACAAAAAAAACCCCCCAAAAAACAAAAACCAAAAAAACTGTTCACTAAATGGCATTTTTGTGTAGAAACAGGAAGATTTATGAGAATAATTTTTTTTTTTAATGAGCCAAAATAGTTTCACTTTATATGTTAGAGATTTTGACAGTCTGTTACAGGCTTAATAACATACTATCTGTAATTTAGGTCAGGTAATTTTGGTTTAATATTAATCATGTTTATGTATTAGTTATCAATAAAATAATTACTCTTAGGTATAGCTTTTTCATACAGATTTTATAGTACTCTGTGTCCTTACCTAGTTCTGTGGTCTGTTCAGTGACACTCAAGGCACTGTTGGGTTTTGTTTGGTCTATACAGTGTTGTAGAAAATTTTGAATTAGTTGTCATCAATTAGAAATTGGGAGATTGCACATGAAATCTGAATTTGTGCCTTTTTGTTTTTTTCCGGTACGCGGGCCTCTCACTGTTGTGGCCTCTCCCTTTGCGGAGCACAGGCTTCGGACGCGCAGGCTCAGCGGCCATGGCTCACGGGCCCAGCCGCTCCGCGTCATGTGGGATCTTCCCGAACCGGGGCACGAACCCGTGTCTCCTGCATCGGCAAGCGGACTCTCAACCACTGCGTCACCAGGGAAGCCTTGTGGCTTTTTTAAATTGGAAGATCTGTCAACACTGAGTCTGTTTTTTATTGTTTATAGCAATAATTGGTTAGCTCCAAGAAATGTCTACTTCGCCCTTCCTTTACACATAGCTTTCCTTTATGCATAGACTTCACCTGGCCTACTGTACTCATCTGTTTCATTAGCCTCTGTAGGCATTTGTGATTTAGGACATCTGTATTTTTGTTATTTTAGATTTAGACCATTCAAATGTCTGAAAATGAATTTGAGATTTTGTGTAATTCAACAGTTATAGAAAAACAAGGTTACAACCAAATGGAAAATGAGCAAGGGTTATGAATGTGCAAGTAGGAGAGGAAAAACTTAGGGGTCAAAAAAGAAAGAAAGAGAGAGGGAGGGAGGGAAGCAGGGGTGGGGGGCCAGAGGAAGAGAGACAGAGAAAGGAGAAAGAGAAAGAAAGAGAAAAGAGGTAACTAATATTACTAGTAATCAGAGAAATTCTAATTAAAACAATAATGGAATACCATTTTTAAAAATAAATTTACTTATTTATTATTTATTTTTGGCTGCATTGGGTCTTTGTTGCTGTGTGCAGGCTTTCTCTAGTTGTGGTGAGCAGGGACTACTCTTCGTTGCTGTGTGCGGCTTCTCATTGCGGTGGCTTCTCTTGTTGCAGAGCACAGCTCTAGGGCGCTCGGGCTTCAGTAGTTGTGGCACACGGGCTTAGTTGCTCCATGGCATGTGGGATCTTCCTGGACCAGGGGTCGAACCTGTGTGCCCTGCATGGGCAGGCAGGTGGATTCTTAACCACGGCGCCACCACGGAAGTCCCTGGTATACCATTTAATACCCACCAGATTGTCGAAAAATTTTAAAGTTTTTTGGAGGTTGCTGAAACTGGGATTTCTTTATTCTTTGCTTATCAGAGCGTGCATTGAAACTACTCTGGAGTATAATTTTAGCAACTCTTGGTAAAGAAAATGGGTGCACAAGAAAACATGGGCCAAGATGTTTATTATAGTACTCTTTTACATAACAAAAAAGTGGAAATAACCTAACTTCCTTCAGGAAGGAAATGGATAAATAACTGTGGTTTATTTATAGAATGGAATACTACTATGCAGAAGTAAAATTAAGGAGTTAGGTTTACATCTATCAGCATTTACCTAGCTCAGAAACAATGTTAAATGAAAAAAACAGGTTGCAAAAGGTTATACACACTTTTGATACCATTTGTATAAGATTAAAAACATTGTTTGCTGATCTTTATATATGTAACAAAAGTACTAAACATATATGAGAAAGATACACATTAGCCTTAGGATAGTGGTTATCTCTAGGGAATGAGGAAGAGAGGAAGGGGCTTTCATTATATCTGTATTTTATTTTTTGGATTTAAATCAAGTAAGACAAAGTCTTAAAAGTTTATTTAATTTTGGTGGTGAGTCATTAGTGTCTGTTATATTCAGAATGTTTCTTTGGGAAAAGAAAAAATTTAGAGAGTGTTTTATGAAGTTCTGACATAGTTTATGATACCAGATTTCTTCCTTTATCCTTACAAAAAGAGGGGACCCTCATGATGTTTTTTGTTGTTGTTGTTTTTTAACATCTTTATTGGAGTATAACTGTTTTACAATAGTGTGTTAGTTTCTCCTTTACAACAAAGTGAATTAGTTATACATATACATATGTTCCCATATCTCTTCCCTCTTGCGTCACCCTCCCTCCCACCCTCCCTATCCCACCCCTCTAGGTGGTCACAAAGCACTGAGCTGATCTCCCTGTGCTATGCTGCAGCTTCCCACTAGCTATCTAATTTACATTTGGTAGTGTGTATATGTCCCTGCCACTCTCTCACTTTGTCCCAGCTAACCCTTCCCCCTCCCTATATCCTCAAGTCCATGCTCTAGTAGGTCTGTGTTTTATTCCCGTCCTACCACTAATCTTTTCATGACTTTTTTTTCTTAGATTCCATATATATGTGTTAGCATATGGTATTTGTTTTTCTCCTTCTGACTTACTTCACTCTGTATGACAGACTCCAGGTCTATCCACCTCATTACAAATAACTCAGTTTCATTTCTTTTTATGGCTGAGTAATATTCCATTGTATATATGTGCCACATCTTCTTTATCCATTCATCTGTTGATGGACACCTAGGTTGCTTCCATGTCCTGGCTTTCGTAAATAGAGCTGCAATAAACATTTTGGTACATGACTCTTTTTGAATTATGGTTTTCTCAGGGTATATGCCCAGTAGTGGGATTGCGGGGTCATATGATAGTTCTATTTGTAGTTTTTTAAGGAACCTCCATACTGTTCTCCATAGTGGCTGTATCAATTTACATTCCCACCAGGAGTGCAAGAGTGTTCCCTTTTCTCCACACCCTCTCCAGCATTTATTGTTTCTAGAGTTTTTGATGATGGCCAATCTGACTGGTGTGAGATGATATCTCATTGTAGTTTTTGTTTTTTTTTTTTTTTGTTTTTTTTTTTTTTTGTGGTACGCGGGCCTCTCACTGTTGCGGCCTCTCCCATTGCGGAGCGCAGGCTCCGGACGCGCAGGCCCAGCGGCCACGGCTCACGGGCCCAGCCGCTCGGCGGCACGTGGGATCCTCCCGGACCGGGGCACGAACCCGCGTCCCCTGCATCGGCAGGCGGACCCCCAACCACTGCGCCACCAGGGAAGCCCCTCATTGTAGTTTTGATTTGCATTTCTCTAATGATTAATGATGTTGAGCATTCTTTCATGTGTTTGTTGGCAATCTGTATATCTTCTTTGGAGAAATGTCTATTTAGTTCTTCTGCCCATTTTTGGATTGGGTTGTTTGTTTTTTTGTTATTGAGCTGCATGATAAGTGGTGCTGGGAAAACTGGACAGCTACCTGTAAAAGTATGAAATTAGAACACTCCCTAACACCACACACAAAAATAAACTCAAAATGGGTTAAAGACCTAAATGTAAGGCCAGACACTATCAAACTCTTAGAGGAAAACATAGGCAGAACACTCTATGACATAAATCACAGCAAGATCCTTTTTGACCCATCTCCTAGAGAAATGGAAATAAAAACAAAAATAAACAAATGGGACCTAATGAAACTTGAAAGCTTTTGCACAGCAAAGGATACCATAAACAAGACCAAAAGACAACCCTCAGAATGGGAGAAAATATTTGCAAATGAAGCAACTGACAAAGGATTAATATCCAAAATTTATAAGCAACTCATGTTGTTGTTTTTTTGCAGTACGTGGGCCTCTCACTGTTGTGGCTTCTCCCGTTGCAGAGCACAGGCTCAGCGACCATGGCTCACGGGCCCAGCCGCTCTGCGGCGTGTGGGATCTTCCCTGACCGGGGCACGAACCCGTGTCCCCTGCATCGGCAGGCAGACTCTCAACCACTGGGCCACCAGGGAAGCCCCCTCATGATGGTTTTGATGTGCAGGTTGAAATACATGATTAATTGCAACATGTAAGAAATGTTTCCTAATTACAATTTTTTTGAAATTAAAAAATTTAATTAAGTTGTTTTAAATCAAGATTTAAGTAGAAAAAAATGGCTTTTATTTAGCTCATTGGTCAGATCTTTGAATTCTGTGAAATACCTAAGTATTTATTATTGCTTTTAATATAATCCAGATAATATATAATCTATTCAGAACTAGTCATTAATTTCTACCGTTGATGCATATATATTTAGTGTTGGTTTAAGTGGTGTATGGCAAGGGTCCCCAACCCCCGGGCCTCGGACTGGTACCAGTCTGGCTTGTTAGGAACCAGGCTGTACAACAGGAGGTGAGCAGTGGATGTGGGAGCGAAGCTTCATCTGCTGCTCCCCATCACTCCCATTACCGCCTGAAACCCGCCCCCACCCCCCCATCCATAGAAAAATTGTCTTCCACGAAACTGGTCCCTGGTGCCAAAAAGGTGGGAACTGCTGATGTATGGGTTTTTGAAAATTGCCTATGACACATTTTAGGCCGAGATGAAGATGTACGTATTATTAACCTAGGCTATTTCTGACATTGCCGATTTTTTTTTTCCACCTTAGGTGAGGCAGGCAACCAATCAGATTGTGATGAATTGTGCTGATATTGACATTATTACAGCTTCATATGTACCAGAAGGAGATGAAGGTAAGCGCTGTTTTCCCTTTTAATTTGCTGTCTCTGTGTTTATGTATAATATGTACTTGTATGTGCTTTTGTGTGTGTGTACACATAATATATACACTTGCAAATTAAGATATTAATGTTTGTTACTTTTGAAATAGGAAAATTCTTTAGATGTTCATAGCAGATATTTGAGTGATGTAAGATAAAAGAAATGTAACAATTTAAATTCTACTTCAAACATTAACTTATTTTGTGACCCTAGGCAGATCACATTTCATGAGTGTAAAATAAATATAATACCAATCATATAAAGCTGAAGAGTTATTTAAAAATTAAGTACTTTGAACGTGAAAAGTTTCTCAAGCAGGCTTAGTTCATATGCGGTTTTCTTAAAGGTTTTTTTTTTCTCTTGATAAATAGATTAGAATTGAGATAGTGTTACTCATAACTGGAAGAAAAATATTTGCTTTATGAGATCTAATGTGAAGGTTAGGAACTAGATGATGGAGTTAATTACAGGGGAAGAATATGTTTAAAAGAAACATGGTATAGAATGTGAGGGAACTCAATTAGCATATTTAAAATAATAAATATTTTGGACCTTGTAATTACAGTAAGAATTAAATTGAATAATCAGTTTTGGCCTGAATTCTTATTCCCACATAAACTGCATTTTAAAAAGTTATCAAGTTTGGTATAAACTCACAAGTGTATTAATATTGGATCTGAATTACTTTTTACTCTTGACATTCCTTGTTAAAATGGGTTATTGGTTAACCTCTACTACTCAGAGTTTTCCTCTTAGAAAGTCTTCTCATTTGATATAAATTAAGTTAGAAATTTGACCTTTTAATTTACATTTTGTATTGCTATTTCCCTTCTTTATATTATACTGAAAATAAGCATACAAGTAACATTTTAAGGCCTGGCTATATTTATTTTGTGGATTTTTCTTAAAATATCTTGTCCATAGAAAGATTAAAAAATGCAAGTAGCAGTTGAGCATATTATTGCCAAGAAGTACTTATGTTCAGTTGATCGTAATTGAGATCAGCTGCTGCCATTTTAAGTTAGAGGAACAGATCTTTCAAATGGACTTTGATTGCGTGCCAACTTTAAAAAAATTGTTTGGTAAATGAAAGAGAGATTGTTTAATTTCTTTACCTGAAGAAAAATGGGAGCATCTTAGCTAGGCATATCAAGGCAAGCTTTCTTTGTTGTAGATAGAGAACATTTAAATTCAATATAGGATTTTAAAATGTTGTCAAGTTTAGATAGGTAGAACTAGTAAAATAAGTGTACCCTCCAGCTGGCATGGTTTCAGCTCAGGTTTGTTTTTTTATCCTCCTCTACTGAAATGCCAGGAAAGAATTCAGAGAATTTAAATGTTTGAATATGCATAACTGAATGGTGCCAAGCTCATAATGATCTGAATCTTAAGGAAGCAGTGTTAGTATTCTCAATGAAAATTCATACAGTAGAGAGGATTTGGAGAGTGATTCATATAAAACATTAAATTGTTTAGATACATAAAGTATTTTCTTCAGAACTAGCTAAGGTACATTTCTCAATTCATTCTTCTATAGCAGTAGGAAATACCTGGAGTCGTGTAAACCCATTTAATTTTAGAGTATAAGAGAATGGGGAGTTGTATTAATTTGGTGTTTTAAGGAGTCAGAACAGATAGATTTGGCCTTCCAGATATATACGTAGCTTAATTTTGCCCTTAGATAGAGAAGCATTTCTTGATTTTTATCTTGTTAGGAGAGTATAATATTGTTTCTTTAGAAACTAATAGTTGTGAACTTGACTGTCAGCTCCTTCTAGGGCTGTATGCTGGTGGCAGGGTGATAAATGGGTTAATAGGAGAGATACCATTTTTTAACCCAGGTAATCTCATCTAGTACCTATTTATGATTACCTTCTGGAAGACTGTTTTACATATCTGTAGCCAAAATCTTGGTGCTTTAAGGTAAACTCAGAAAATTATTTGAAGGCGTGAAGTTGTTGCTTCTTTGTGTAAGTTTTTAATTGATGAAAAAGGCCATCTTGTGATATGTGCAATAACCCAGAAAGATCTATTGGCATGTGTCTTTTTTAAACTAAGGCACTGCCTTTTAAACAGAAGTAATTTATTTTAAAACCTATTTGAAATCTTTGTAATATTTTTTTAAACGAGAAATCAGTAAGAAAAACGGCTGAAAACTGTTTTTTTACTGTTCTGCACTTCAAGGGTTGGTGAAATCATTAGCACTTAAGCCAGTGCAAGGAATGCACCTCCCTACACAGTGCAGGGATTAGTATTGTCATCAGCTTCTGCAAGAGAAATACGAAACTTTTGAGTGCCTGAACTCAGGTCCTGACAGGTAAAGAGTCTTTTAATTTATCATTAATAGTTGATGGCTTGGGCATAACCACATAGAGAATGATCACTTGAAAGTTTTGTACCAACTTTTGCCTTAGTATACTCTGTCAGGTATGTGTTTGTAGAATTAGCTGTGTAAGAAAAAGTTTTTCCATTGGTTACATCATATTTCATGCAGAGTTCTAATATATAGTTTCAGATCCACCAGCATCACTTTGGTTTATCCATAGAAGGCATGTAAATTTTAACACATTTATTCTTAAAGTAGGATTGTATATTTCAGTTGTACGCATATGTGCGTGTGTGTTTAATGGAAGAATAAAGCAAACAGCTTAGAAATACTGCCAAATATTAATTTTGAGCAAAACTATTCACTTCAAAAATAGGAAGGTTCCTCACATTTGATCATAAGCTTTTATCTAACTGTTAGTAATCTATATTCTGTCATACAGTTATGTGTGGATTAGTAAAAACATTAATAAACCATCTTCTTTTTGCAATAGAATTGTTCATGGCATTGTTCTGAAAATACATATGTGACTAATTAAGTGCTAGCCCTCAAATCAAGAGGATTGAAAGAGAAGGGAATATATCCCTTTCTAATACAAATGTATTGAAATATATCGTATTTCATAAGGAAATTTTCAAAGAAGTCTGAGTATAACTTTACTTACACAAGTAACAATATAGGGTAGGGGCCTAAAACCAGATTTACTGTGGGGTTAAGCAAATAACAACCTTGAATGAATTGGGCTGGATGTAGGAAAATAAGAATGTTGGGGCAGAGGCTGAACCAAAGAGTCCATGTCTCACGTAAATCTACTAACATTTTAAAGAACTTTTTCTGGCCAAACAGAACATTTTTGTGGGTCATATTGAGTTCTGTTGATTTTGCAACCTCTAAAGAGGGATTCTAGAGAACTGTGGTGTGTTATGCATATTCTTTATCACTTGGACATGAAGATAAGACTTAAACATAGTTAGATCCCTGCTAGGGGAACTAAGATCCCACATGCCACGCAGTGCGGCCCCCTCTCAAAAAAAAGAGGAACTTCCCTGGTGGGGCAGTGGTCAAGAATCTGCCTGCCAATGCAGGGGACATGGGTTTGAGCCCTGGTCTGGGAAGATCCCACATGCCATGGAGCAACTAAGCCCGTGTGCCACAACTACTGAGCCTGTGCTCTAGAGCCCGTGAGCCACAATACTGAGCCTGCGTGCCACAACTACTGAAGCCCACGTGACTAGAACCCGTGCTCTGCAACAAGAGAAGCCACCACAAAAGAAGCCCACGAACCATAACGAAGAGTAGCCCCCACTCTCAGCAACTAGAGAAAGCACGTGCATCAGCGAAGACCCAATGCAACCCAAAATAAAGAAAGAAAAAGGAAAACAAAAAAGAAAAAGTTTTTTTTTTTAAAAAGAGGAAAAACCCTTATAAGATTCTTCTAAGTTCTTAATTGAAACTGATATAAATTATGTATATTATGCCATGTTACTATTAAATATGTTAAGCACATTGTTTTAGTTTGCTATATGAGTTCCAGTGGTATGTACTTTTAAAAAATTCAGAATCTAGCATAATAGCTCTTTTAGGTAGCTTTTAGTTTTTCGAGCACTAAAATGGCATTGTTTTTGAGAACTTGTTTTTATTTTGTCTCTCATTTATTTACTATTCCCAAGTGTATTGAGTTTGGGGATTTTATTTGTTTGTTTATTTGTTTATTTATTTATTTTACTTAGAACTCCCAGATTCTCTGGGATGTTCTTTTTTTGTTTGTTTTTTAAATCTTTTGGCCATGCTGCACAGCATGTGGGATCTTAGTTCCCCAACCAGGGATCGAACTTGTGTCCCTTGCATTGGCAGGGCAGAGTCTTAAGCACTGGACTGCCAGGGAAGTCCCTGGGATTTTATTTTATTTTTTTGGCCATGCCGTGAGGTTTGTGGGATCTTATTTCCTTGACCAGGGATTGAGCCCAGGCCCATGGTAGTGAAAGTCCCAAGTCCTAACCACTGGACTGCCAGGGAACTCCTGAGTTTTGGGAATTTTGAAAATAAAGTCTATTATGTGCTATTACTGTTCTGAAGAATAGATGAATTAATGCATAAGCTAACCATAGTGTCCAGGCTACACTGAGGAACCAAATATTTTCCCAGTTCTTTGGTAACTATCAGAGCTGCCTGTTTTCTGAATTAAATTTTGTTGATTTTATTTTTTTAATTAAAAAACTTTAGTTTTTAGGGTTTTAAGTTCAGTGCAAAATTGAGTAGAAAGTACAGAGATTTCTCATATAGCCCCTGTCCCCACACATACAGCCTGTCCCACTATCAGCATCCCAAACCAGCATGGTACATTTATTATAGTCAATGAGCCTATATTGACCTCATTATCACCTAAAGTCCATAGTTTACATTACAGTTCACTCTTGCTGTGATACATTCCATGGGTTTTGACAAATGTATGATGACATGTATCTACCATTATAGTATTGTACAGAGTTTTTCAGTACTCTAAAAGTCTTCTGTGCTCTGCCTATTTACCCATCCCTCCCCTTGGCAATCATTTATCTTTTTACTATAGTTTTGTCTTTTCTAGAATTAGGTGGAGTCATGACTTTTCAGATTGGTTTCTTTCGCTTAGTAATATGCATTTCTTCCATGTCTTTTCATTGCTCAGTAGCTCACTTCTTCTTAGCTCTGAATAATATTCCCTTATCTGTATGTATCAGTTTTTTTATCCATTCA
Source organism: Kogia breviceps (assembly GCF_026419965.1). NCBI lineage: Eukaryota > Metazoa > Chordata > Mammalia > Artiodactyla > Physeteridae > Kogia > Kogia breviceps. The sequence continues at coordinate 36,509,754 of NC_081328.1, read as the reverse complement.
CCTGCTGAAGGTCCTCTTGGTTGTGTCCAAGATTTGGCAGTTATGAATAAAGGTGCTGTAAAGATCCATGTGTAGGGTTTTGTGAGGACATAAGCTTTGAACTCCTTTGGCTAAATATCAAGGAGCATGATTCCTGGATCCTATGATAAAAGAGTATGTTTAGTTTTGTAAGAAACTGTCAAACTGTCCTCCAAAGTGACTGTCATTTTGGATTCCAGCCAGCAATGAATGAGAGTTCCTGTTGCTCCACATACTCCCCAGCATTTGTTGTTGTGTCTTGGATTTTGGCTATTCTATAGGTGTGCAGTGGTATGCCATTATTTTAATTTGCAGGACCCTAATAACTTCATGTTGATCATCTTTTCATATGCTTACTTGCCATCTATATATCTTCTTTGGTGAGGTATCTGTTTAGGTCTTTTGCACAATATTAGTTGGATTGTTCTTTTTCTTATTGTTGAGTTTTAAGAATTCTTTGTACATTTTGGGTAACCGTCCTTTATCAGGAGTGTCTTTCACAAATATTTTCTCCTACCCTGTGGCTTGAATTCTTATTCTCTTTAATGTTGTCCTTCTCAGAGCAGAAGTTCTTAATTTTAATGAAGTACAGGTTGTCATTTATTTCTTTCGTGGATTGTGTCTTTGGTGGTGTTGTATGTGAAAAGTCATCACCATACCTAAGGTCAACTAGATTTTCTCCTATGTTATCTTCCAGGAGTTTTATGGTTTTGCATTTTACACTTAGGCCTATAATCCATTTCAAGTTAATTTTTATAAAAAGGGTAAGGTCTGTCTAGATTAATTTTTTTTTTTTTTTTGCATGTGGATGTCCAGTTTCCAACGCCATTTGTTGAAAAGATGTGTCCATTGTATTGCTTTTGCTCCTTTGTCAGAATCAGTTGACTATATTTATGTGGGTCTATTTCTAGGCTGTCTGTTTTGTTCCATTGATCTATTTTTCTCTTGTTTCTCCAGTACCACATCATCTTGATTACTGTAGTTTTATAGTAAGTCTTGATGTTGGGTCTGACTTTGTCTCCTTTAGTAGTGAGTTGGGCATTCTGGATTGTTTGCCTCTCCATATAAACTTTAGAGTCAGTTTTAAAATATCCACAAAATAACTTTCTCAGATTTTGATTGGGATTGGTATTGAGTCTGTAGATCATGTTGGGAACAAGAAATATCTTGACAGTATTGAGTCTTATCCATGAACATGAAATATCTTTTTATTCATTTACTTCTTTGGTATCTTTCATCAGATGTGAATCTTGTACATATTTTGTTAGAGTTATACCTAAGCATTTCATTTTGGGGAGTGATAATGTAAATGATAATTTTTTTTTAAGTTTTTTATTTATTTTTGGCTGTGTTGGGTCTTTGTTGCTGCGTGCGGGCTTTCTCTAGTTGTGGCAAGTGGGGGCTACTCTTCTTTGCGGTGTGTGGGCTTCTCACTGCGGTGGCTTCTCTTGTTGTGGAGCACGGACTCTAGGCATGCGGCTTCTGTTGTTGTGGCTTGCCGACTCTAGAGCACAGGCTCAGTAGTTGTGGCACACGGGCTTATTAATTTCAGACAGAACAGACTTCAGAAGAAGGAAACTTCTCAGGGATAAAAAAGGGGAATTACATAATGATAAAAGGGGCAATACTCCAAGAAGACATAACAATCCTTAATATGTATGCCTCTAACAGCAGAGTGTCAAAATACATGAGGCAAAAACTGATAGAATAGCAAGGAGAAATATATGAATCTACTATTACAGTTGGAGATTTTAACACCCTTCTGTAAGAAACACGCAGATCCAGCAGCAGTAACTCAGTAAGGTTACAGTTGAACTAAACAGCACCATCCATCAACTGGATATAATTGACATCTATAGACTATTTCATCAAACAATAGCTGATTATACATTCTACTCAAGCTCACATGGAACATTCACCAAGACAGACCACACTCTGGGTCATAAAACACACATTAACTAATTTAAAAGAATAAAAAATTATAAACTGTCTGCTCTCAGACTACAATGGAATTAAATTAGAAATAAATAACAGAAAAATAGCTTGAAAAAATACTAAAATACATGGAGATTAAACACACGTCTAGATAAGACACAGGTCAAAGAAGAAATAACCTTCCAAAACAGAAAGCACCAGGCACAGATGGGGTTCACTCGTGAATTCCACCAAACATTTAAGAAAAATTATACCTGTTTTCTACAATCTCTTCCAGAGGATAGAGGCAGAGGGAACACTTCCTAACTCATTCTACGAGGCCAGCCATTACCCTAATAATCAAAATCAGACAAACACATTACAAGAATACTACAGACCAATATCTCTTATAAACATAGACGCAAAACTTCTCAACAAAATATTAGCAAATCAAATCCAACAATATATAAAAAGAATTATATACCATGACCAAGTGGACTTTATCCCAATATGCAAGGCGGTTTCAATGTTCAAAATTAAATTAACGTACTCCATCACAGAAACAGGCTAAAGAAGAAAAATCACACAATCAAATGAATAGATGCAGAAAAAACATTTGACAAAGCCAACATCCATTCATGATAAAAAACACTCAGCAAACTAGGAATAAAGATGCACTTCTTCAACTTGATAAAGAATATCTACAGAAGCCCTACAGTTAACATCATACTTAATGAGAAACTCTGAGCTTTCCAGCTAAGATGAGGAACAAGCGAGGATATCCCTTCTCACTTCTACTTTTCAACATCATACTGGAAGTTCTAGCTAATGCAACAAGACAAAAAAAGGACAGGAAATAAAAGGTATAAATACTGGAAAGGTAGAAATAAAACTGTCTTTGTTCACAGATGATATTGTCATGCAGAAAATTCAAAATAATCAACAAAAAACTCCTGTAACTAATAAGCGATTAAAGCAAGGTTTCAGGATACAAAGTTCAAAGTTGCAGGATATAAGGTTAACGCATTAAAGTCAATTGCTTTCCCATACAACAGCAATGAATAAGTGGTATCTGAAAATTTTTTTAAATTATAATTTAGGGACTTCCTTGGTGGCGCAGTGGTTAAGAATCCACCTGCCAATGCAAGGGACACGGGTTCGAGCCCCGGTCCAGGACCCACATGCCGCCGAGCGGCTGGGCCCATGAGTCATTGATGCTGAGCCTGCGCGTCCGGAGCCTGTACTCCGCAACAGGAGAGGCCACAACAGTGAGAGGCCCACATACCGCAAAAAAAAAAAAAAAAAAAAAAAAAAAAAAAAAAAATATATATATATATATATATATATAGTTAGTTACTTCCACTTTCTTTTGATTAATGTTAGCATAATATATCTTTTCCCAATCTCTTTATTTTTTTAATGAAACATTTAAAAATTCTTTTATTTATTTATTGTAAAAAAAATTATTTATTTATTTATTTATTGTATGCGTTGGGTCTTCATTGCTGTGTGCAGGCTTTCTCTAGTTGTGGCGAGCAGGGGCTACTCTTTGTTGTGGTGTGTGGGCTTCTCATTGCTGTGGCTTCTCTTGTTGTGGAGCATGGGCTTCAGTAGTTGTGGCTCATGAGCTCTAGAGCACAGGCTCAGTAGTTGTGGCACATAGGCTTAGTTGCTCCATGGCATGTGGGATCTTCCTGGCCCAGGGATTGAGCTCGTGTCCCTTGCATTGGCAGGCAGATTCTTAACCACTGCGCCACCTGGGAAGTCCCATCTCTTTATTTTTAATTTATATGTGTCTTAATATTTAAAGTGGGTTTCTTATGGACAGCATGTAGTTAGGTCTTATTTTTTCATCTACTCTGACAGTCTGTTTTTTCATTGGTGTATTTATACCATTGATACCTTTTATGGTTTTAATTGAATGTTATATGATGCCACTTTCTCTCCTTTCTTAGCATATCAATTATATTTCTTTTTTAAAGATTTTTAGTGATTGCCTTAGAGTTTGCAGTATACATTTACTACTAATCTAGTCCACTTTCAAATAAAAATATACTGCTTCACAGGTAGTATGAGTACCTTATAATAACAAAATATTCCTAATTCTTCTCTCCCATTCCTTGTGTCATTGCTGTCATTCATTTCCATTATACATATGCATCTACACAGAAGCCAACATAATCAAATACATTGCTATTACTATTTTGAACAAACTATTATCTTCTAGATCAATTAGGAGTAAGAGAAGTAAACATTTTTATTTTTCTCTCATTTACTCATTCTCTGATGCTCTTCCTTTCTTTATTGTAGATCTGAGTTTTTGACCTATATAATTTTTCTTCTCTTTAAAGAACTTTTAACATTTCTTGTAAAGCATGTCTACTGGCAACAGATTCCCTCAATTTTCGTCTGAGAAAGTCTATTTCTAATACCTCACTTTGCAAAAAGACTTTATTTTTTAAGAGCAGTTGAGGTTTACATAAAGATTGGTTTTCCTTCACTTTGAAGGACAGTTTTGAAAGGTACAGGATTCTAGGTTAGTAGTTTTTCTCTCTTAACACTTTAAAGATTTCCTTCCACTCTTTTCTTGCTAGTATGGTTTCTAAGAAGTTGAATGTAATTCTTATCTTTGGTCCTCTGTAAGTAAGGTGTTGTTTTCTTCCTCCAGCTTCTTTCACGATTTTTTTTTCTCTGGCTTTGATTTTCTAAATTTTGACTCTAATATGCCTAGGTGTAATTGTTTTTTTTTTTCTTTCCCCTCCTTCTCTGAGCTTCCTGGATCTGTGGTTTGGTTTCTGACATTAATTTGGGGAAATTCTTAGTAATTATTGCTTTAAATATTGCTTCTGTTTCTTTCTCTTTTTCTTCTCCTTCTGGTATTCCTGTTACATGTACGTAACACCTCTTGTACTTTTCCCACAGTTCTTGGATATTTTGTTGTGTTTTTGTTTTTTTCAGTCTTTTTTGTCTTTGCTTCTCAGTTTTGGAAGTTTCTAGTGTCAAGTCCTCAAGCGCAGAGATTCCTTTCTCAGCTGTGTCTAATAATGAGCCCATCAAAGACATTATTTTCTGTTACAGTGTTTTTGATCTCTAGCATTTCGTTTTATTTCTCAGAATTTCCATGTCTCTGCTTGCATTATCCATTGTTAGATATTAATCGTACTGGTCTGATAATTCCAACATTCCTGCCATATCTGATTCCTGTTTTGATGCTTGTTCAGTCTCTTTAAGCGGTGTTTTCTGCTTTTTAGTGTGCCGTGCCATTTTTTGTTGAAAGGCAGACATGATGTACTAGGTTAAAGGAACTGCAATAAATAGGACTTTAATAATGCAGTGGTAAGGTAAGAGGGGAGCGGAAGCATTCTTTAGTCCAATGATTAAAGCTTAGTCTTTTCCGTGAGCTTGTGCTCCTGGTCTGTGAGCTTCACTGGTGCTTCTCATGTTTTCTTACCCCCTTAGGTAGGGTATTTCTTACCCCCTTAGGTAGCCCCCTTAGGAGGGCCTGGAGTTGGGCTTTACTTTACCCCAGGTATGTTAGGCTCTGATGGAATCCCAGCAGGTTAAACTCTGGTAAAAGAGTTTCTCCTGAGGGCAGGTTTTGTTAAGAACAGAATATTCTAGCATATTTCAGAATGGTTTCTTTTCCCCCTCCCCTTGCCAGAAGCATGAGAGGATTTTTCTCTGATATTTACTTTTAAGACCTGGTATAGCTCCTGGAGGTAAGACTCACAAAAAGCATGAGGGTTCCCCTATGACTGGGTCCTCCTGGAATTATAAACTCTCAAGCTTGTCCACACTAAGCCTCCAGCACTTCATCAATTACAGTTCAGGTATTCCTACCCCAGCACTAGTTGCCAGGGGTGATTTCTTCTTGTGGATTTCTGCCCTGGTATGTTGTGATTTTCTGTATCTACCTGTCTCCAGTTTTTTCAGCAGTGGTTTGCTCTTTGTCCTCACTTCTCTGGTGGATCTAAGGAGAGTTGTTGATTTTTCAGTTTCTCCAGCTTTTTACTTGTGTTGTTAGGATGGAGTGGCAACTTCTGGGCTCCTTACATGTAAGACCAGATATCAGAAATCCTCCTAGTGATTTTATTTTTATTTTCAATATAAAAGGTTGCATTCTTAAAATATAAAAGCAATATGTGGGGCTTCCCTGGTGGCGCAGTGGTTGAGAGTCCGCCTGCCGACGCAGGGGACATGGGTTCGTGCCCCGGTTCGGGAGGATCCCACATGCCGCGGAGCGGCTGGGCCCGTGAGCCATGGCTGCTGAGCCTGCGCGTCCGGAGCCTGTGCTCTGCAACGGGAGAGGCCACAACAGTGAGAGGCCCGCGTACCGCAAAAAAAAAAAAAAAAAAAAAAAAAAAAGCAATATGTGCCCTTTTGTGGACATATGCTTTCATTTCTCTTGGGTAAATACCTGGGAATAGGGACTTGCCTGGCGCAGTGGTTAAGAATCTGCCTGCCAATGCAGGGGACACAGGTTCGATCCCTGGTCCGGGAAGATCCCACATGCCACGGAGCAACTAAGCCCGTGTGCCACAACTACTGAGCCTGCACTTTAGAGCCTGCGAGTCACAACTACTGAAGCCCGCGCACTCTAGGCCCCGCATGCCGCAACCACTGAGCCCGTGTGCTACAGCTACTGAAGCCTCCGTGCCTAGAGCACGTGCTCCACAAGAGAAGCCACTGCAATGAGAAGCCTGCACACTGCAAAGAAGAGTAGCCCTAGCTCACCACAGCTAGAGAAAGCCCACGCGCAGCAACGAAGACCCAGTGCAGCCGAAAATAAATAAATGGATGAATGAATAAAAACACTTAAAAAATACCTGGGAATACAATGGCTGCATAATATGGTAAATGGAGAATTTTTAAAGAAACTGCCAATTTTCTCAAATGGTTGTACCATTTTATATCCCCATCAGCTGTGTGAGATCCAGTTGCTCCATATCCTTGCTAATGTTTCTTACATTCTGTCTTTTAAATTCTAGCTATTCAAGTGGTTGTGTAGTTGTATCTTGTGGTTTTAATTTACATTTCCCTAATGGCTAACGATGCCAAGCATCTTTTCATGTCCTTATTTGCCATACGTATTCTCTTCCTTGGTGAAGTATCTATTCAGACCTTTTGCCATTTGGGGGGAGTTGTTTATCATCTTAGTGAATTTTAAGAGTTCTTTATATATTCCAGGCATAAGCCTCTGGTGGACGTATGTTTTGCAAATATTTTCTCCTAGTCTGTGGCTTGCCTTTATATTTTTTGAAGAGCATAAGTTTTAAATTTCAACAAATTCCAGCTTATTGAATTTTTCTTTTATAGTTCATGGGTTTTTATGACCTATTTTATTTTTTTATTATTGTTATTTTTAAAATATTTATTTATTTATTTATTTTGGCTGTACCAGGTCTTAGTTACGGCATGCAAGATCTTCACTGTGGCATGTGGGATCTTTAGTTGCGGCATGCAGGATCTTTTTGTTGCAGCATGCGGGCTCTTAGTTGCAGCATGTGGACTTAGTTGCATCATGCATGTGGGTTCTAGTTCCCCAACCAGGGATCGAGCCCAGGCCCCCGGCATTGCGAGCTTAGAGTCTTACCCACTGGACCACCAGGGAAGTCCCTTATGAGCTATTTTATTTTATTTTATTATTTATTTATTTATTTATATTGTGGCTGTGCTGGATCTTCGTTGCGTGGTGCGGACTCTTTGTTGCAGGGAGCAGGCTCTTCTTTGCGGCATGTGGGCTTCTCTAGTTGCGATGTGTGGGCTCAATAGTTGCAGTGTGCAGGCTCTCTAGTTGTGCATGGGCTCCAGAGTGCGGGCTCAGTAGTTGCGGTGCAAGGGCTTAGTTGCCTCGTGGCATGTGGGATCTTAGTTCCCCAACCAGGGATTGAACCCGTGTGCCCTGCATTGGAAGGCGGATTTTTAACCACTGGACCACCCAGGAAGTCCCTGACCTATTTCAGATGTTGCAAAATTTGAGAACATTACAGTTGTCTTCTAGAAGTTTTATAATTTTAACTTTTACATTTAGGTCTTTGATCCATTTTGAGTTAAATATGAGATAAGGGTAGAGGTTCTGTTATTAGTTAATTAATTAGTTATTGGTATATGGCTGTCTACTTTTTCTAGCACTATTTGTTATAAAGGTTATTCTTGCCCCTTTGAATTTCTACACTCTTTCTGCTGTTTTTTTTTTTTTTTTTTTTTTTTGCGCGGTACATGGGCCTCTCGCTGTTGTGGCCTCTCCCGTTGTGGAGCACAGGCTCCGGACGCGCAGGCTCAGCGGCCATGGCTCACGGGCCCAGCTGCTCTGCGGCATGTGGGATCCTCCCGGGCCGGGGCACGAACCCGTGTCCCCTGCATCGGCAGGCGGACTCTCAACAACTGCGCCACCAGGGAAGCCCTCTTTCTGCTGTATTTTAAGTCTTGAAATCAGGTGGTTAAGTGCTCCATCTTTGTTCTTTTTAAAAAGAACAAAGCAACTAAGCCCGTGTACCACAACTACTGAGCCTGTGCTCTAGAGCCCACGAGCCACAACTACTGAAGCCCGCGTGCCTAGAGCCTGTGCTCGGCAACAAGAGAAGCCACCACAATGAGAAGCCTGCTCGCTGAAACGAAGAGTAGCCCCCTCTCGCCACAACTAGAGAAAGCCCATGCGCAGCAACAAAGACCCAATGTAGCCAAAAATAAATAAATAAAAAATAAAAATGATTTTGGCTATTCTAGGTCCCTTTAATTTTCATATAAATTTTAGAATCAGCTTGTCAATTTCTACAAAAAAGCCTGTTGATATTGTTATAGGTATTGCATTAACTCCATTGGGGAGAGCAATATTTAGCTTTACCATTCATGAAGAGTATTTATTTCTCCATTTATTCAGATCTTCTTTAATTTCTCTCAGCAGATGTTAGCTCATTCTAGAGAGGAATTAATTTTCTTCCTCCTCCTCCCCTTCTCTTCTTTTTTTTTTGCAGACAATATAGCCAGCTCATCTTTTTTTTTCTAATTGTGGTAAAATGCACATAACATAAAATTTATCATCTTAACCATTTATAAATGTACAGTTCATTAGTACACATTTACCTGTAGAGCAGTCATTATTACTGTTCATCTCCACAGCTCTTTTATCTTGCAAAACCAAAACTCTGTGCCCATTGAACAATAACTCCTCATTTTCCCCCATCTCTCAGGCCCTGAGAACCACCATTGTACTTTCTGTCTCTATGAATTTGACTACTCTGGGTACTTCATATAAGTGGAATCACACAGCATTTGTCATTTTATGACTGGCTTATTTCACTTACCATAATGTCTTTAAGGTTCATCTATGTTATAGCATGTTTCATTTTTAAGGAAGTGTGGTACATATATTTTATCTGCGTATCTGTCAGTAGACACTTGGTTTGTTTCCACCTTTTAGCTATTGTGAATAATGCTGCTATGAACATAAGTGTACAGATATCTCTTTGAGACTCTTTTAATTCTTTTGGATATACCCAAAAGTGAATGGCTTGATCATATGGTAATTCTGTTTTTTATTTCTTGCCATACTGTTTTCTGTAGAGGCTCCACCATTTTTCATTCCCATCAGTAGTACACAAGGGTTTCAATTTCTCTATATCCTTGCTACCACTTATTATTTTCATTTTTTGGTAATAACCATTCTAATAGGTATGAAGTGGTATCTCATTTCAGTTTTGATTTGTATTTCTCTAATGATTAGTGATATTAAGCATCTTTTCGTACACTTACTGACCATTTGTACATCTTAGGAGAAATGTCTATTTAAGTCCTTTGCCCATTTTTAAATTGGGTTGGCTGGTTGGTTCTTTGTTGTTGAGTGTAGGAGTTCTTCACATATTCTGGATATTAACCCCCTAGCAGATATTTTCTCCATTCTGTAGGTTGCCTTTTCACACTGTTGATTGTCTTTCTTTCTTTCTTTTTTTTTTTTTGGCCATGCCACACAGCTTGTGGGATCTTAGTTCCCTGACCAGGGATTGAACCTGGGCCCTCGGCAGTCCTAACCACTGGACTGCTAAGGAATTCCCTGTTTGTATCTTTTTATGCACAAAAGTTTTAAATTTTGATGTAGTCTAATTTGTCTATTTTTCCTTTTGCTGCCTGTGCTTTTGGTGTAATATCCAGGGATTATTGCCAAATCCAGTGTCATTAAACTTTTATATTTTCTTCTAAGAGTTTTATAGTGTTAGTTCCCACAATTTAGGTCCCTTTTATAGTGTTAATTCCCACATTTTGATCCATTTTTGTATATGGTATAAGGGGTTCAACTTCATTCTTTTGCATGTGGAAATTCAGTTTTCCGAATACTATTTTTTGAAGACTTCCCTTTCCCCATTGAATGAATGGTTTTAGCACCCTTGTTGAAAATCATTTGACTGTATGTGCAAGAGTTTATTTCCGGGCTCTCCATTCTATTCCATTGGTCTATATGTCTGTCTTGATGCCAGTACCACACTTTTTGGGGTTACTGTAGCCTTGTAATCAGGAAATGTGAGACTTCCAACTTTGTTCTTTTTCCAGATTGTTTTGGCTCTCCAGTGTCCTTTGAGATTCTGTTTGAATTTTTGGATGGGTTTTTAAATTTCTGCAAAAAACACTGTTGGGCTTTTGAGAGGGATTGAATTGAATCTACATATAGATCACCTTGGCTATCATGGACATCAAACAATATTAAGTCTTCTAATCCATGAACAAGGAATGTCTTTCCATTTATTTGTATCTTCTTTAACTTCTTTAACTTTTAACTTCTTTAAGTCACATTTTGTAGTTGTTAGTGTGCAAGTCTTTCACCTCTAAAGTTTTTCCCTAAGTATTTTATGTTATTTTTGATGCTATGTAAATAGAATGTTTTATTAATTTCCCTTTGAGATTGTTCATTATTTTAAAAATAACTATTTATTTTTGGCTGCATTGGGTCTTCGTTGCTGCGTGCAGGCTTTCTCTAGTTATGGCAAGCAGGGGCTACTCTTCATTGTGGTGTGTGAGCTTCTCATTGTGGTGGCTTCTCCTGTTGCGGAGCACGGGCTCTAGGCCCGTGGGCTTCAGTAGTTGTGGCACGTGGGCTCAGTAGTTGTGGCTCGTGGGCTCTAGAGCACACGCTCAGTAGTTGTGGGGCACAGGCTTAGTTGCTCTGCGGCATGTGGGATCTTCCCGGACCAGGGCTCGAATCCATGTCCCCTGTGTTGGCAGGTTGACTTTTTTTTTTTTAAATAAATAAATAAATTATTTATTTATTTAATTTTTGGCTGCGTTGAGTCTTCATTGCTGTGCACGGGCTTTCTCTAGTTGCAGCCAGCGGGGCTACTCTTTTTTGTGGTGTGTGGGCTTCTCATTGTGGTGGCTTCTCTTGTTGTGGAGCATGGGCTGTAGGTGTGTGAGCTTCAGTAGTCGTGTCACACGGGCTCTGTAGTTGTGGCCCATGGACTCTAGGGCGCAGGCTCAGTAGTTGTGGTGCACGGGCTTAGTTGCTCCGCGGCATGTGGGTTCTTCCCGGACCAGGGCTTGAACCCTTGTCCCCTGCATTGGCAAGTGGATTCTCAACCACTGTGCCACCAGCGAAGCCTGACAGGTGAATTCTTAATCACTGCGCCTCCAGGGAAGTCCTGAGATTGTTCATTGTTAGAGTACGGAAAAGCAACTGATTTTTTTTTTTTTTTTTTTAAAGAAGGTTATCTCCCTTTAAAATTATTTATTTATTTATTTATGGCTGCGTTGGGTCTTCATTGCTGCGTGCAGGCTTTCTCTAGTTGTGGCGAAAGGGGGCTACTCTTTGTTGTGGTGCGTGGGCTTCTCATTGCGGTGGTTTCTCTTGTTGCAGAGCACGGGCTCTAGGCATGCGGGCGTCAGTAATTGTGGCACGCAGGCCCAGTAGTTGTTGCTCACGGGCTCTAGAGCGCAGGCTTGGTAGTTGTGGTGCATGGGCTTAGTTGCTCCGCGGCATGTGGGTTCTTGGCAGACCAGGGCTTGAACCTGTGTCCCCTGCATTGGCAGGCGGATTCTTAACTACTGCACCACCAGGGAAGCCCCCTACAAAGCCATTTCTTAATGTTGCACATATTGGTTATCCCTCCCTTTTTTGGCTGTTATAAACAGTAGTGCAAAAGACATCTTTTGTGAACCAGTGTGACAGGTTTTGGATATCTGTATTGCCGTTTTACTGGATGTTATTATGCATCTTTCTATTTTCTCATCTGAGAAATGAAAAATATATTGTTTACATTTGAACTTTTTATTAATAGAGTTGAGTATCTTTTCATATACTATTGGCCTTTTAATTTTTTTGGTAACAATTTTATATTTGTAATTTTTTGGGCCTATTTTTTATTGCTTTGAACATACATGATATATATTGTAGGTACACCCTTTGTTATCTATTATTGCAAAATTTCATTGTGTCTGTCTTTTGTGTTATAACTTTGCCATACTAGTTAAATCTGTCAGTTGAGTGAATTTTTTAAGTTAGCTTTCTCCCTCCTTGGTAATATGCAGCTAACTGAAAGGCTATTTTGATTTCACATTTTGGTTTAGAATTCTCTTTTGTCGTGCCTTTCTAGATTTTTCTAGTTAATGTTTCTGGACTTGATTCAGTCTGTGGTATTTTGAGTATACAAATTAAAATTTCTAATTAGCATCCTGTGACCATTCAGTCACTTGAGAGTTATCCAGAAATCTTAGAACTTGCCTTAAAATAAGGCATAATAGGATTTATATTACCTATACTGAGTATGAGTTGTCTACTCTTCTACCTGCTCTCCCTTGTAAAGAGGAAAGTGAGACCATTTCAAATAGAAACTAAAACTTTCTCATATCTTTTAATCCAGATATATTAACAGTTGATCCTATTTTTTTTGCCACACCGTGTGTCTTGTGAGATCTTAGTTCCCTGGCCAGGGATTGAACCCAGGCTTTTGTCAGTGAAAGCACTGAGTCCTAACCACTGGACCGCCAGGGAAATCCTTATTTAGGTCTTATTGATGTGTACATAAATAATTATTTATGTAAGCATCATAATTAATGTTAGAATCAAGTACCTTCAATTATTGTGGAACTACAAGTAATATTGTACAGAATGTTCCCCTCTATCTCCCAGGTTCTGCCTGTCTGCTCACTTTTCAGATAAATTAGCTAAAGGAAGTTTAGTTTATTATTTAGTTGAAGCCTTCCTCTCCCCATATCAAAGTTTTTTGTTTTATTTCGTTTTGTTTGCTTAAGTGGTCATTTGTGTAGTAATTCAAGGAGTTTTTATTTAATATCCATTAAAAAAAGTTTTTTTTTCTTTTTGGCCATACTGCGTGGCATGTGGGACCTTAATTGCCCGACCAGGGATTGAACCCACGCGCCCTGCGGTGGAAGCGCAGAGTCTTGTTTGGCCACGCCGGGCGGCATGTGGGATCTTAGTTCTCCAGTCAGGTATTGAACCCGTGCCCCCTGCATTGGGAGTGTGGAGTCTTAACCACTGGACCATCCAGGAAGTCCTGAAGCGCAGTCTTAACCACTGAACCACCAGGGAAGTCCCAATATCCATTTTTAAGTGGTAGTTTGGTAAGTGTGAAAGCATGTCTGAAGTATCCTTTATCTACAAGAAACTTAAAACCAATTGCAAAGACAGTAGAGACAAACAGAAGACATATTTTTCAAGGGAAGAATTTATAAATAGTATTAACATTAAGATAAAACCTCACAATTTAAAAAAAGATATATCTATTTTTTGTTAATTTTATTTATTTTTGGCTGTGTCAGGTCTTAGTTGCGGCATGCAGCATCTTTCGGTACGGCACACGGGCTCTTCTTTGTGGTGAGCAGGCCTCTCTCTAGTTGTGGCGTGCAGGTTTTTCTCTTCTCTAATCGTGGTGTGCAGGCTCCAGGGCGCATGGGCTCTGTAGTTTGTGGCATGCGGGCTTTAGTTGAGGCATGCAAGCTCAGTAGTTACGGCACGCAAGCTTAGTTGCCTCATGGCATGTGGGATCTTAGTTCCCTGACTACTGATTGAACCTGCGTCCCCTGCATTGTAAGGTGGATTCTTTACCACTGGACCACCAGGGAAGTCCCCAAACCTCACATTTTTAATTCCTGATCTTGTTGGGATTTCTGAGTTTATCTGTGAACTGTGTTCTGTTTTCTATGAAGAATGGATCCTTTTTTTAAAAAAATTCTGGCCACACTGCGGCTTGTGGGATCTCAGCTCCCGACCAGGGATTGAACCTGGGCCACAGCAGTGAAAGCACCTAATCCTAACTACTAGACCACCAGGGAACTCCCGGAATGGATCCATTTTAAAATAAGTAATCTTTGGGAGTTCCCTGGTGGCCTAGCGGTTAGGATTCCAGGCTTTTACTGCCGTGGCCCAGGTTCAATCCCTGGTTGGGGAACTGAGATCCTGCAAGACATGAGTCATGGCCAAAAAAAAACTGGAGTCCCATTGAATAAATCCTTGCATTAGAAGGAACAAATGATAACAGTAGCCAACCTTTTTATTCCTTTTTAGTACAGGTCAGAGAGAAAGAACATGAAGTTTGCAATTGTACATACTTACATTCTTTCACTTTCACTTTAGTTGGTTTTGAGTGATAGTGAAAGACTCGCTGATGAGGAATAGTTAAGTTTCCATATGGCTATGTAACAAATATAAAGTATATGAGTGTATAATGGTTTTAAAGTTTTATTTGTATTTGGAAAGTTTTAAAACATTAAACAGCTTTAAGCTGATATGGATTGCTTTAGTGACTGTTGTTTTAAGAATTTAGATGACTTATCATTTGATTATACAAGGTGTATTTGTCTTCCTAAGTTAGGTTTCCTAACCTTCAGACCAGGTCCAACCAAGGGTATCATTTTTCTTAATAATGATAATGTTAATAGTGATGATAATTTAAAAGATGAATTCATCGTTTAGTGTATGCTAGGCATTAAATGCATTACATAATCATATAGATATCCCTAGGTACAGAGAGGTTATATAACCTACTATAGGTCATAAAATTGGTAACTGATTCAAACTTAGACAGTTCAGCTCCTTGGGTCCATGCACTTCATCACACAGTCTACTGCCTGTCATTAAAAACCACACCAGATATATATATATATTTTAAACAAATTTATTTATTTTATTTTTGGCTGCATTGGGTCTTCATTGCTGCGTGCGGGCTTTCTCTAGTTGCGGCAAGCGGGGGCTACTCTTTGTTGCAGTGCGCGGGCTTCAGTAGTTGCAGTGCATGGGCTCAGTAGTTGTGGCTCGTGGACTATAGAATGCAGCCTCAGTAGTTGTGGCACATGGGCTTAGTTGCTCTGTGGCATGTAGGATCTTTCTGGACCAGGGATAGAACCCATGTCCCCTGCATTGGCAGGTGGATTCTTAACCACTGCGCCACCATGGAAGCCTCCACACCATATTTTAATTATCTGTTTGTGTCTGTGCTACTTCTTATTAGAATCTAAGCTCCTTAAGGACTAAGAGCCGTGATTTATTCTTTTTCATCTGTGGTCTTCCATGGTATCTGACATATAGTAGGTGTTCAATAAATATTCATTGAGTGAACTAAAGCAAAATGTAAAGAAATGCAGTAATAAGTCTGTCATATTTTGGGGGCCTGAATTTCTTTTTTTTTTTTTAAATTTATTTATTTTGGCTGTGTTGGGTCTTCATTGCTGCGCGCGGGCTTTCTCTAGTTGTGGTGAGTGGGGGCTACTCTTTGTTGTGTGGCTTTCTCTAGTTGTGGTGAGTGGGGGCTACTCTTTGTTGTGTGGCTAGTAGTTGTGGCTTGTGGGCTCTAGGGTTCAGGCTCAGTAGTTGTGGTGCACAGGCTTAGTTGCCCCACGGCATGTGGGATCTTCCTGGACTAGGGCTCGAACTCATATCTCCGGCGTTGGCAGGCAGATTCTTAACCACTGCGCCACCAGGGAAGTCCCCTGAATTTCTTCATATGCTTATTCTATTGACTTTATGTGTAACAAACAAAATTATATTTGGGATACTTTTCATTAGCTTTAATTTGTGTTTTACTTCCTTTTGAGGAGTACAATCAAGATATTTACTAATTGTAAAGATTCTGTACAGTGTTTTAAATATTAAGGAAATGCAGAGTGTAAAAATTGTAAATTATCTACTTTTCAGATTAAATGGAGAGAAAAACTGATTCCATAGCATTATATAATATTGTATTATATGCTATTTTTTTCCAGTTTTATTGAAGTATAATTAACAAAAAATTATGTATCTTTAAGGTATACAACTTGATGTTTTGATATACATATACATTGTGAAATAATCATCACAAGCTCATTAACATGTCCATCACCTCACATATTTACCATTTTCTGTTTTTTTGTTTTGTTTTGTTTTTTTGTGGTGAGAACACTTAAGATCTATCCTATTAGCAAATTTCAAGCATGCAGTACAGCAATAGATACATTGCTGTACATTAGATTTCCAGAACTTAGTCATCTTGCGTAACTGAAACTTTGTGCCCTTAGACCAATATCTCCCCATTTCCCCCTCCCTCCGGTTCCTGGCAGCCAGCATTCTACTTTCTGCTTCTGTGAGTTTGATTGTTTTAGATTCCACATATGTGATATCGTGCAGTATTTGTCTTTCTGTGTCTGGCCTATTTCATTTAGCATAATGTCCTCCAGATTCATCCATGTTGTCACAAATGGCAGGATTTCCTTCTTTTTTAAGACTGAATAGTATTCCATTGTGTGTATGTATGTGTGTATATATATGTGTGTGTGTGTGTGCGTATAAATAAATAAATACACACACACACACACAAACACACATAAACATAACATATTTTCTTTATCCCTTCATCCATTACTGACAGACATTTAGTTTGTTTCCATATCATAGCTATTGTGAGTAATGCTGCAATGAACATGGGAGATATAGATTTCATTCCTTTATGTTATATACCCAAAAGTGAGCTTGCTGGATCATAAAATAGTTGTTTTTAATTTTTTGAAAAATCTTCATACTGTTTTCCATAATGGCTGTATCAATTTACATTCCCACCAACAGTATTACAGAGGTTCCCTTTTCTCCATATCCTTGCCACCACTTGTTTAGTATGTTTTGTCTTTTTTCATAATACATATGCTTGTTCTTAAATGCTAAACTGAAGAGTTAGTTCTCCAAATCAGTGCTTCTTAACTTTTTTTTTTTCCAAGATGTTAATAGAAAAGGATGTTTTCTTGGTACACCAGAAAGAAGGAGGCTCACACGAGGAGGGTGGCAGAGGCCTCTCATTGCTCAAGACCTACTGGCTGCCCCAAGGGCCAAGGAAATCAATATTTTGGCAAACCTGTAATTCATATTTGGAACTGCCACAGAATATTGCTTGGAAAATCTCTGCTGTAAATAGTTTCAAACTTTTAGAATTACAAAGGATCTTCTCTTCCAGATCCCTATAATAAAATATTATTTTATTTTTTAATGTATATTTTCTATTATAAATGATAATTTTATAAACTTATTATATTTATTTATATATTTTATTTATTTTTGTTTTCTCTTTTTCCTGCCCTTAATCCCCAGATATTTGTCTTTTTTATTAGTCTTTTAAAAAAATTTAATTTAATTTATTTGGCATTGGGCCTTAGTTGCAGCATGCAGGATCTTTGTTGCGGCGTGCAGGCTTCTCTCTAGTAGTGGTGTGTGGGCTCCAGAGCACGTGGGCTCAGTAGCTGTGGCGTGTGGGTTAGTTGCCCCCCGCCATGTGGGATCTTAGTTCCCCGACCACGGATCGAACCTGCATCCCCTGCCTGCATCCCTGGCGTTGGAAGGCGGATACTTTTTTTTTTTTTTTTTGCGGTATGCGGGCCTCTCACTGTTCTGGCCCTCCCCATTGCGGAGCCTGGATGCGCAGGCTCAGCGGCCATGGCTTACGGGCCCAGCTGCTCCGCAGCATGTGGGATCCTCCCAGACCAGGGTACGAACCCGCATCCCCTACATCGGCAGGTGGACTCCCAACCACTGTGCCACCAGGGAAGCCCGGAAGGTGGATTCTTAACCACTGGACCAACAGGGAAGTCCCTTATTAGTTTTTTTTAAAAACTGACTTTTGATTTTTTAAATCCTCAACTGAATATTTTTTATTTCCTTAATTTCTGCTCTTTATTATTTCCTTCTACTTTCTTTGGGTTTATTTTGTAGTTTTTTTTTTTAACTTCTTGAGATGGATACTTGGCTTATTAATTGCTTTTCTAGTATATTCACTTAAAGCTGTAAATTTTCCTCTTAAACATATATTGCTTTTAGCTGTATCCCCCACTTTTTTTGGTTTATTTGTTTTGGGGGAAATTCTCCAGGCAGTGACTGTAGCTCTTGTTGCTTGCTGCTGCTGCTGCCCCTCCTTCACTCCTCTCCTCCCCCCCACCCCCCTTAATAGCTTTGTGAAGGTATATTCAATATTCACATACAATAATCTGCATATATTAAAATGTGTAATTTGGTCCTTTTTTTTTTTTTTTTTGTGGTATGTGGGCGTCCCACTGCCGTGGCCTCTCCCATCGCGGAGCACAGGCTCCAGACGTGCAGGCCCAGTGGCCATGGCTCACGGGCCCAGCCTCTCCACGGCATGCGGGATCCTCCCGGACCGGGGCACGAACCCGTGTCCCCTGCATCGGCAGGCGGACTCCCAACCACTGCAGCACCAGGGAAGCCCTTTGGTACTTTTTGACCTATGAATGCAACAAGGTTAATGAACATATCCAATACCCCCAGTGTTTCCTCATGTCCCTTTGTAATCCATTTCTCCCCTTCTCCTCATCCCCAGGCAACCACTGATCTGCCTCTACATTTTTTGACATTTAGTGTGTTTTTTTTTTTTGCGGTACGGGGGGCCTCTCACTGTTGTGGTCTCTCCCGTTGCGGAGCATAGGCTCCGGACGTGCAGGCTCAGCGGCCATGGCTCACAGGCCTAGCCGCTCCACAGCATGTGGGATCTTCCCAGACCGGGGCACAAACCCGTGTCCCCTGCATTGGCAGGCGGACTCTCAACCACTGTGCCACCAGGGAAGCCTGACATTTAGTGTTTTTATCATTCAATTCAAAATATTTTGTGATTTTTGATCTGGAATGTTTAGATGTACCTGGAGATTTTCTAGTTTAATTGTATTATGGTCAGGAAACATATGATTTCAGTCCTTTAGACTTTTAAGACTTGCTTTATGACCCAAGATATGGTCAACTTTTAAAATGCTTGTGTGTGCTTCAAAAGAGTATAGCTGGGCTTCCCTGGTGGCGCAGTGGTTGAGAATCCGCCTGCCGATGCAGGGGACGCGGGTTCGTGCCCCGGTCCGGGAAGATCCCACATGCCGCGGAGCGGCTGTATAGCTGTTGCATGTAATGTTTTATGTATGTCTTACTAAGTCAAGTTTGTTAACTTTGTTTAAATCTTTCATTTTTACTGATTTTTTTTCTCTTGCTTGTTTTGGTTAACGTTTGCATGTAATTTTTTTCTCATTCTTTACCTTCACTATTTTTTTTTTTTGCAGTATGCGGGCCTCTCACTGCTATGGCCTCTCCCGTCGTGGAGCACAGGCTCCAGATGCATGGGCCCAGCCACTCTGTGGCATGGGCCTTCACTATTTTTGAATCTTTATGTTTTAGGTATATCTCTCATAAACAGCTCATTGTACTTTTTTTTTCTTTTTAAATCCAGTCTGAAAATCTTTGCCTTCTAAATAAAGCATTTATTAATCCATTTACGTTTAATGTAACTACTGTTATTTGGCTTTAAATCTACCATTTTCTTATGTACATTCTCACATTCTCTTAATTAGACAAGTTAAAAAAATTTTTTTTATTGTTGTTGTTTTTTGGATGTGTGTCAATACCCCAGGAATTATAACAGCCATCCCTGACTTAAAAAAAGACCCAGTGTTAATTGATCATTTTACCCTTCTCCTGGATAATATAAGGATCTTAGAGCACTTAATCTCCATTTATCTCCCTTTGATTTACATGGTATTATTGTGGTGTAGTTTAATTTTCTTATGTATGTATGTATATTTAGTTAAATAATAAAGACATTATTACTGTTATATAGTATAATGTTCATTTAGCTTTACCCAAATATTTACTATTTTTGTTGTTCTTTATTCCAGTAATCCTTTTAGAATCATTCTTTTTCTGTTTGAAGAATACCCTTTGTAATGTTTAATGTGGGTCTGTTGATGGCAAAGTCTGTTTTTGTTTATTTGAGTATATCTTTGCTTTACCTTATTTTTTTACCTTCATTTTGAATTCCTACATTGTTTTTTAAAATAAATTTATTTATTTATTTATTTTTGGCTGAGTTGGGTCTTTGTTGCTGCACGCGGGCTTTCTCTAGTTGCGGCGAGTGGGAGCTACCATTCATTGCAGTGCACGGGCTTCTCATTGCGGTGGCTTCCCTTGTTGCGGAGCACAGGCTCTAGGTGCATAGGCTTCAGTAGTTGTGGCATGTGGGCTCTAGAGCACAGGCTCAGTAGTTGTAGCACGCAGGCTTAGTTGCCACGCGGCATGTGGGATCTTCCTGGACCAGGGCTCGAACCCATGTCCCCTGCACTGCCAGGTGGATTTTTAACCACTGTGCCACCAGGGAAGCCCTCCTACATTGTTTTAATTGTAGTTGATTTACGGTATTAGTTTCAGGTGTACAGCATAGCAATTCAGCATTTTTACAGATTATACACCATTTCAAGTTACTACAAAATAATGGCTTTATTTCTCTGTGCTATGCAAGATATCCTTTTTACTTATCTACTTTATGCATGGTAGTTTGTATTTCTTAATTCCATACCCCTATCTTGCCCCTCCCCCCTTCTCTCTGTCCATTGGCAATCACTTATTCTTTATAACTGTGAGTTTTGTTACATAAATTCATTTGTTTTATTTTTATTTTTAAAATAAATTTATTTTATTTATTTATTTTTTGGCTGCGTTGGGTCTTCGTTGCTGTGCATGGGCTTTCTCTAATTGAGGTGAGTGGGAGCTACTCTTTGTTGCGGTGTGCGGGCTTCTCATTGCAGTGGCTTCTCTTGTTGCAGAGCACTGGCTCTAGGCGCACAGGCTTCA
This sequence comes from Kogia breviceps, assembly GCF_026419965.1. Lineage (NCBI taxonomy): Eukaryota > Metazoa > Chordata > Mammalia > Artiodactyla > Physeteridae > Kogia > Kogia breviceps. The sequence goes on along the minus strand of NC_081328.1, from coordinate 36,488,744 downwards.
GTAGTTGTGGCATGTAGGCTCAGTAGTTGTGGCGCGCAGGCTCTAGAGCGCAGGCTCAGTAGTTGTGGCGCACAAGCTTAGTTGCTCTGCGGCACGTGGGTTCTTCATGGACCAGGGCTCGAACCCGTGTTCCCTGCATTGGCAGGTGGATTCTTAACCACTGAGCCACCAGGGAAGCCCTGATTTATTTTTTAGAATTCCAAGTATAAGTGATAATGTATAGTATTTGTCTTTCTCTGACTCATCACATAATGCAAATGGAAGGGTTTTTTTCTTTTTTATGGCTAGGTTTCTGTTATATGTAAATTACATCTTTCATTCATCTGTTGATGGACACTTGGGTTGCTCCCATATCTTGGCTGTTGTAAATAATGCTGCTGTGAACATTGGGGTACATGTATCTTTTCAAATTAGTGTTTTCCTTTTTTTTTTTTTTGATATATAACCCAGGAGTGGAATTGCTGGATCATATCGTAGTTCTATTTTTGTTTTTTTAAGGAACCTCCATACTGTTTTCCATAGTGCTGCACCAATTTACATTCCCACCAACAGTGTACAAGGGTTCCCTTTTCTCCACATCTTTGTCAACATTTATTATTTGTAGACTTTTTGATGATAGCCATTCTGACAGGTGTGAGGTGATATCTCATTGTTGTTTTGATTTGTATTTCTCTAATAACTAGCAATTTGGGGCATCTTTTCATGTGCTTGTTAGCCACCTATATGTCTTTTTTGGAAAAATGTCTCTTCTGGCTTTCTTCCTATTTTTTGATTGGGTTATTTGTTCTTTTGATATTGAGTTGTACGAGCTGTTTATATATTTTGAATATTAATCCCTTGTTACTCATGTCATTTGCAAATATTTTCTCCCATTCCAAAGGTTATCTTTTCATTTTATCGATTGTTTCCTTTCCTGTGCAAAAGCTTTTAAGTTTAATTAGGTCCCATTTGTTTATGTTTGCTTTTATTTCTTTTGCTGTATGAGACAGACCCCCCAAAATATTGCTGTGATGTCAGAGTGTTCTGCCCATGTTCTTTTCTAGGAGTTTTATGGTTTTAAGTGTTAAATTTAAGTCTTTAATGTATTTTGAGTTTATTTTTGTATATGGTTTAAGGAAATATTCTAATCTCATTGTTTTACACGTAGCTGTCCCGTTTACCTGGCACCACTTACTGAAGAGACTGTCTTTTCTCCATTGTATATTCTTTTAAAAAATATTTATTTATTTATATTTATGGCTGTGCCTGGTCTTAGTTGCAGCATGTGGGATCTTTTAGTTGCAGCATGTGGACTTCTTGGTTGCAGCGTGCAGGCTTCTTAGTTGTGACATGCATGTGGGATCTTGTTCCCTGACCAGGGATTGAACCTGGGTGCCCTGTATTGGGAGTGTGGAGTCTTATGCACTGGACCACCTGGGAAGCCCCTCCATTGTATATCCTTGCCTTCTTTGTCATACGTTAATTGACCATAGGTGCCTGGGTTTTAAAGTTCATTTTCGAGGATTATTTTTTGCTGGCTATAAAATTCTAGATTGCAATTATTTTCTTCCAGTACCTTGACTCTTTTATTCAAGCTGTCCTCTTTCTTCCATTGTTGATCTTAAGAAGTCATCTCTCAGGCTGTTATTTCTTTAAAAATAGCCCTCCTGCAAACTTCCCTACCCCAGATGCGCATAGTCTTTGTTTTTCTGAAGTTTAACTATACTGTATGCAGTTGGATTCCTTTTTATGTAGCCTGCTTGGGATTTGAAGGGCTTGGTGAATCTATGGCTTAATATCTTTTAATTGGTTTTAGAATGGTCTTGGTCATTATCTCTTCAGATACTGCTTCTGCTCCATTCTGTCCTCTCATCTGCACTCTTGGGATTCCAGTTAAATATATGTTTGTTCTCCTAACAGATCCTCCATCTTTCTTATCCTTCCCTGGGTTTTTTATTCTTTTGTTATTATGTGCTTTGTTTGGATCTTTTATTCTGGTTTATCTTCCAACTCATTAATTCTTTACTCAGCTGTATCTAATCAGCTTTTAAAAAAAAACTTATTTATTTATTTATTTTTGGCTGCATTGGGTCTGTTGCTGCACACAGGCCTTGTCTAGTTGCAGTTAGTGGAGGCTACTCTTTGTTGTGGTGTGCGGGCATCTCATCGTGGTGGCTTCTCTTGTTGAGGAGCATGGGCTGTAGGCATGCAGGCTTCAGTAGTTGTGGCACGCGGGCTCAGTAGTTGTGGCACACAGACTCAATAGTTGTGGCACTCAGGATCAGTAGTTGTGGCTTGCACGCTCTAGAGTGCAGCCTCAGTAGTTGTGGCGCATGGGCTTAGTTGCTCCACAACATGTGGGATCTTCCCAGATGGGCTTGAACCCGTGTCCCCTACATTGGCAGGCAGATTCTTAACCACTTCGCCACCAGGGATGTGTCCCTAGTCTGCTTTTAAGATTGTCCATTGAAGGTGTTTTTCTTTGTGTTTTGTTTCAGTTTTTGTTATTGTACATTTTTGTTCTATAATTTATTTTTCCAAGTGTACAGGTTTTTGTGGTTTTTTTGGCGGGGGTAGCTTGTCATCCTCTGCCAGATTATTTTTTTTTTTGCGGTACGCGGGCCTCTCACTGTTGTAGCCTCTCCCGTTGCTGAGCACAGGCTCCGGACGCTCAGGCTCAGTGGCCATGGCTCATGGGCCTAGCCACTCCGCGGCATGTGGGATCTTCCCGGACTGGGGCATGAACCCATGTTCCCTGCATTGGCAGGCGGACTCTCAACCACTGCACCACCAGGGAAGCCCTCTGCCAGATTTTTCAAGCTTAGGCTTTTATCTTCTTGAACAGAGTAAGAAAGTATATAAATATATCTGCTAATACCTGGGGACTCCTGTTTTATAGTCCATTGTTTTAACTGTTTTCATTTAATTTGTCTTGTCCTCTGATGTGCCAGGGTTTATTTGATTATTGTATGTTAAATTAGGAAAATTGTATGGTCAGAATAAGATGATATTTTCTTTGTCTAGGGAAGATTTTTGTTTACTTCATCTGTGGGTCACTAGTACTCAGTTATAATATTTTTCCAGTATCAGGGCTTCAGATTTTCTGAAGTCTTATTGCATTCCATGTGTGGACTAGTTTTCTTCTTAGTCACCTTTACTATGAGGTTATCAGCTTTTGAGGTTCAGGTCCAAAGGAGGAACTGGTTTGCCAAGACCCCTCCCCATCAGTCTTGATGGACCCTGAATTCCAACTTTTGTCCCAAGGGCCTACTAGACTCAGCCTCTAAGGCATGTCTACCAAATCAACAAATGACTCTAGAACAGCAGTGGCCTGGCATGGGATAGCTTCCTGTTTTTGTAATCCTGTTTCTTCTTAATCTTGACTTCCTTATCTTGTTGCTTTTTGATGCTTTTAAGAAGAAATTTTTTTCCCTCATCTAACTTTTTTAGTTTTGAGGAGTTGGGTAAGTGAGAGGGACAATTTGTTTAAATTATATGCTACACCATTACTTGAAATAAAGTTTCTAATTGTTTTATAGGTGAAGAAACTGAGATCCAAACAGGTTAAGTAATACTGTAAGGCCACATAATCAGCGGCAGAACCAGGTCTACAGTCTATGTCTTTGTGTTACCCTAGTACTTGTACTAGTGATAAGTCATTTTAACTAAATATACAACAGTCATTTATTTAAAATAGGTATACTGTAGAAGGGATTTCTTTGTTCTCTTGGGCCTGATTTGTATTTGGTATATGGCTAATTCTCTTTAGACTTTTTTAGATAGCCTAATGGGGTAGGATCATTACTATATTATATAAATCCATTTCAAAATATGGAACTGTGAATATAGTTACTGCTTTATCTGTAACTGTGCATACACCAGAATGGTTTCTAAAACCACAGAAACAATATGGTAGGTAGGTTGCCAAAAAACAAAATAAAACCTCATCACATGTTTAATCTAGAACTGAACTATACAGGCGTATGTGGGCTATATGGAATTATGTGGGCTAGGTTTCCTGTTACTTACATATTGCAGTGGCTTGGGGGAAATGACATTCTGAGTTCCAAATAGACAATATATAAAGGAACTTTTAAAGTACAGTTGAATTGGAGCTTCTAATGTTGGGATTTTTAAAAGATTTTACATTTGTATCTCAATATAATACGAGAGCAGAATCCATTAGAGGCCTGTTTATATGACATAAGCAATGACAACTTTGGCTGACTTTCTGCATGTTTTTTAAAAAATGTGGCCTCCTGAGTGTACCACCTTGTAGTTCTCTCTTTGTACTTCCTTTTCTGTGATTAAATTTCACATGTTTAAACATAAAGAGGGAGAAAAGTGTATCATGGCTCAACTAATGATTACCTTTCAATCCAAGATTATCATGCTCAAATATTTTTAAAATAAATTTATTTATACATTTATTTTTGGCTGCATTGGGTCTTCATTGCTGTGTGCAGGCTTTCTCTAGTTATGGCGAGCATGGGCTACTCTTCATTGTGGTGTGGGAGCTTCTCATTGTGGCGGCTTCTCCTGTTGCGGAGCACGGGCTCTAGGCGCATTGGCTTCAGTAGTTGTGGCACGTGGGCTCAGTAGTTGTGGTTCATGGGCTCTAGGGTGCAGGCTCAGTAGTTGTGGCGCATGGGCTTTGTTGCTCTGTGGTATGTGAGATCTTCCCAGACTAGGGCTCAAACCCGTGTCCCCTGCATTGGCAGACGGATTCTTAACCACTGCACCACCAGGGAAGTCCCAATCATGCTCAAATATTAACATAAGAAGGCTTTTTTAATGCAGAGAGAGGGAGAAAGAGAGTGTATATGTGTTTGTAGAGGGCTAACGTTAAAATGTTAAATGAAGTGAGGAAGAAGAGGTGTTGTTCTAAACTTAAAACTTATTGCTTCTTCCAATAAAAATTAATTTAAAAAATCTGATTGCTTCTGCTAACTTTTACTGGTGAAATAACAACTTTAGTTAATTGTAAACTTCCTTCTTGATATAAATGTAGCATCTTCTGAAAAACTGTTCTGTACTTGGCTTATCTTGGAGCTTGTTATAAATCAGTACATAAAGAGCTTCCGGGGCTTCCCTGGTTGGTGCAGTGGTTAAGAATCTGCCTGCCAGTGCAGGGGACACGGGTTCGATCCCTGGTCCGGGAAGATCCCACATGTGGCAGAACAACTAAGCCCGTATGCCACAACTACTGAGCCTGTGCTCTAAAGCCCGCGAGCTACAACTACTGAAGCCCATGCACTGCAACTACTGAGCTCACACACCGCAACTATTGAGCTCATGCACCACAACTACTGAAGTCCACACGCTCTAGGGGCCTGTGTGCCGCAACTACTGAGCCTGCATGGTGCAACTACTGAAGCCTCCGTGCCTGGAGCCCGTGCCCCGCAACAAGGGAAGCCATAGCAATGAGAAGCCTGTGTACCACAACGAAGAGTAGCCCCTGCTCATCGCAACTAGAGAAAGCCTGTGCGCAGCAATGAACGCGCAACGCAGCCAAAAAAAAAAAAAGTGGAGGGCTTCCCTGGTGGCGCAGTGGTTGAGAGTCTGCCTGCCGATGCAGGGGACGCGGGTTCGTGCCCTGGTCCAGGAAGATCCCACGTGCCGCAGGGCAGCTGGGCCTGTGAGCCATGGCCGCTGGGCCTGCGCGTCCAGAGCCTGTGCTCCGCAACGGGAGAGGCCACAACAGTGAGAGGCCCGTGTACCACAAAAAAAAAAAGTGGCATATTAAAAAAAGAGAGCTTCCTCCTTTTTATGATTTTTAAAAAATTTTATTTATTTATTTATTTATTTATGGCTGTGTTGGGTCTTCATTGCTGTGCGCAGGCTTCCTCTAGTTGCGGTGAGCAGGGGCTACTCTTCGTTGCAGTGCGCAGGCTTCTCACTGCTGTGGCTTCTCATTGCAGAGCACGGGCTCTAGGCATGCGGGCTTCAGTAACTGTGGCACGTGGGCTCAGTAGTTATGGCTCATGGGCTCTAGAGAGTAGGCTCAGTAGCCACGGTGCACGGGCTTAGTTGCTCCGCGGCATGTGGGATCTTCCCAGACCGGGGATCGAACCCGTGTCCCGTGCACTGGCAGGCAGATTCTTAACCACTGCGCCGCCAGGGAAGTCCCCTTTTTATAATTAAATGGAATGAATTTATCATAAATCATTAAGAATCTATGCTGCAGTGAATAGTATTGTACATATCTCACATCATTTATCTAGGATAAATTCCTGGAAGTGGAATTGCTGGGTCAGAAGGTGTTTGTATTTGTGATTTTGATTGATATTGTCAAATTGCACTTTATAGAGATTGTATCAACATCTACCAACTTGATAGTCAGACACCCTACTCAGCAGCATATCTTCTCAAATTTTTTGATCTTTGTTAATCTGATGGTAAAAAATGATTATTTTGCACTGCCTTTACTTTGCATTTCTTTATATTGTAAAATTAAAATCTTTTCATATATTTAAAAAGTCATTTGTATTTCACTTTTCTGTAATCTGCTCAAGTCATTGTCCATTTTACTTTGGTGCTGCCCTTTTTTACTGATTTAACTTTTTCCATAATATGGGTTGTAGTATTTTTTTCCCCGATTTGTCATATGTCTTTTGATTTTTGCTTATGGTTATTTTTATAATGCCAAGGTATTTTTGTATTAAATGTATTTGTTTCTTTTATAACGTCTAGATCTTAAGACATTTAATTATTAAAACAGATTTTTAAAATGTTAATTGAAGTAGAATTGATTTGTAATATTATGTTAGCTTCAGGTATACAGCATAATGATTCAGTATTTTTCAGATTATACTCCATTAAAAGTTATTACAGGATAATGGCTATAATTCCCTGTGCTATACAATATATTCTTGTTGCTGATCTATTTTATACATAATAGTTTCTATCTGTTAATCTCATACCCCTGTCTTGCCCCTCCTACCTCTGTCTCCCCTTTGGTAACCACTAGTTTCCTATATCTGTGAGTCTGTTTCTGTTTTGCATATACATTCATTGTATTATTTTTTAGATTCCATATATAAGTGATTATCATTCAGTATTTGTCTTTACTAAGCATAATATTCTCTAGGTCCATCCACATTGCTGCAAGTGGCAGAATTTCATTCCTTTTTATGGCTAATTTTCCATTGTGTGTGTGTATATATGTGTGTGTGCGTGTGCGTGTGTGTGTGTGTGTGTGTGTGTGTGTGTGTGTGTGTATCAAACCCGTGTCCCCTGCAGTGGAAGCATGGGGTCTTAACCACTGGATCGCCAGGGAAGTCCCTGTACCGCATCTTTATTTGTTCATCTGTTGGTGGGCACTTGGGCTGCTTCTGTGTCTTGGCTGTTGTAAATAGTGCTAGTGTGAACATTGGGGTACACATATCTTTAAATGAGTGTTTTTGTTTTTTCTGTATTCATACCCAGGAGTGGAATTGCTGAATCTATCGGTAGTTCTATTTTTAGTTTTTTGAGGAACCCCTGTACTGTTTCATAGTGACTGCACCAATTTACATTCCCACCAACAGTGTACAAGAGCTCCCTTTTCTCCACATCCTTGCCAACATATATTATTTGTAGACCTTTTGGTGATAGCCATTCTGACATAGGTGTGAGGTGATAATCTCATTGTTGTTTTGATTTGCATTTCTCTAATAATTAGTGGTGTTGAGCATCTTTTCATGTGCTTAAGACATATTTAGAAAGGCTTTTGCCAGCCAGAGATTATTTTTTTAAATCAGTATTTTAGTAGTTCCTGTTTTTACATATAAATCTTTGTTCCATCTGTAATTTTCCTAATAGGTATAAGGTATGAATACAACTGAAATTTTTGCTCCGACACCATTTATGGAATAATCCATCTTTTTCCCCACATCCAATTGCCACCTTTATCATATACTAAATTATATATGTATGATTCTTCTTCTTACTTTTTGAATATGCTCTGTATTTCTGAGTTTAGTTCCATACTTATTATAGTTACTGTAACTTTGTAATATGTTCTAATGTCTGGTAGAGCAAGCCCTCTCCTTACACTTTTTCTTTCTGAATTCATTTAGTTCCTCTTATTTATTTTTGCATATGGACATTGGAGTCAGATTGCATAATTATAAAATGAAAAAATCCTGTTGGTATTTTTATTGGGATCATATGATATGTAACTTAAGAGAATTAACAATATTTAAGATATATCCCCAACTAAGAATATTATTTACCTCTCCATTGTTTGTCTTCTGTGTCTTTAAGTAGTGTTTAAAATTTACTTCATAAAGATTTTATATATTTCTTATTAAATATATTCCTAGGTGTTTTATACTTTTTGTTGCTATTATGAATGGGGTCTTATCTTCCATTATATCTTGTAGTTATGAGATTTACGAGGTTCTTGATCCCTCTATATTAATTTTGTATCATGCTACCTTACTAAATTTTCTTTTTATTTCTAATAGTTTCTCAGTTGACTCTTTTAGATGTTCCTGACATATAGTCTTATCACTTGCAAGCATTGCAAGTGATATAGTTAAAATTGCAAGCATTTTATCTATACTTATTTTATTAAGAGTTTCTATCAAGAGTGGCTACTGAACTTTTATTGTGTTTTCAGCATCTATGGAGTAAACTATTTTTGTCTTTTAAATCTGTTTTACTGAATTGGTTTAGTTGTGTTTAAAACACTATAAGAAATGTTTTGGCATTAGGGTAGATGGTATCCATCTGTTTTTAGTATGACCCCCTCTCCTTAAAAATTATAAACTTTTTATTGTGAAAATTATCATTACCTCAGAAAAATGCATATAACAATTTTACAGCTTAGTACTATAACCCTAAGAACCTCTCACATGCCCCCTTCTGATCACATCCTCTCCTTCCCCAAAGAGACTACCTTACTTTGACTTTTGAGGTAGGAATTTTCTTTTTCTTTTTAAAAATATTTATTTATTTGGTTGCTCGGGGTCTTACTTGCAGCACATGGGCTCCTTAGTTGCGGCAGGTGGTCTCCTTAGTTGTGGCACACGGGCTCTTTAGTTGTGGCACATGAACTCTTAGTTGCGGCATGCATGTGGAATCTAGTTCCCTGACCAGCAATCAAACCTGCGCCCCCTGCATTGGGAGTGCAGAGTCTTATCTGCTGCGCCACCAGGGAAGTCCTCAGTAATTTTCTTAATTTGCTTAATAGTGTGACGATGTAAGTGTGCATCCCTGAGCAATATAGCTTAATTTACCCTTTTTTTTTTTGTATTTTATATAAATGGAATCACAGTAAATACTGTGTGGTTGCTTTCACTCAGTATTAAGTTTTAAAGACTTATCCATGTCATTTTGTGTAGCTGCAGTGCCCTGTATTCCATTATAGGAATATACTGAATGTAGTTATCCATTCTCCCACTGGTGGACATTGATGAACATCTGGATTGTTTCAGTTTGGGGTTACTGTGCACAGTGCTGGTATGTACTTAATGTTCAGGCTGGTGCACATAAGCACACTTTTCCATAATATATATGCCTAGGAGTGGTCTTGCTAGGTTATAGGGTATACATATCTTTAGGTTATAGCAGTTACACTACTTCCAGGAGTGGGTACCATCTGTTCTGTGTCCTCATTAACACTTGATATTTTCAGACTTCTTGCTGTTAGCTAACTTGGTGGGTATCTGATGGAGATTTTAATTTTTATTTCCTGATTTTAATGAGGTTGGTTACCTTTTATATGTATATTGGACATATTTATTTCCTCTGTTGTGATGTATCTGTTAAAAGTTTTTTGTCCATTTTTCTACTGGGTTCTGTGTCTTTTTCTTAGAATTTAAAGGAATTCTTTTTATGTTCTGGATATAAGTTCTCTGCCCCTTGTGTGTTACAAATATCTCCTGCATCTTCACTTTCTTAACGGTGCCTCTTTTTTTTTTTTTACAGGTTACCTTGTTTTTGTTTATTTGTTTTTATTTATTTTTGTCAGTGTTGGGTCTTCGTTGCTGCACGCAGGCTTTCTCTAGTTGCATTGAGTAGGGGCTACTCTTTGTTGCAGTGTGTGGGCTTCTCATTGTGGTAGCTTCTCTTGTTGTGGAGCAGGGCTCTAGGAGCACAGACTTCAGTAGTTGTGGCACACGGGCTCAGTAGTTGTGGCTCGTGGGCTCTAGAGCGCAGGTTCAGTAGTTGTGGTGCATGGGCCTAGCTGCTCTGCGGCATGTGGGATCCTCTGGGACCAGGGCTCGAACCAGTGTCCCCTGCACCGGCAGGCAGATTCTTAACCACTGCACCACCAGGGAAGTCCCTTAACGGTGCCTTTTAATGTACAGAAGTTCTTAATTCTCATTGGGTCAAATTTATCATTGTTTTGCTTTATGATTATTGCTCTTTTGTCCTTAAAATATTTTCCCCTATTTCCAACATCATGAAGATATCTTCCTATATTATCTTCTGAAAACTTTATTGCTGACTTTCATAATCTACTTCTTAAGTGTGGTGTGAATTCAGATCCATCTTGGCTTTTACCCCTTAATGGGAATTCTGTTGTCCCAATACCATTTACTAGAACATGATCCTTTCCCCACTGCTATGCAGTGTTCCTTCTGATAGTTCACATGGTAGAAATGATACTTTTAGTATCTGTTGATTAAGTGTTTTTTTTTTTTGCGGTACGCGGGCCTCTCACTGTTGTGGACTCTCCCGTTGCGGAGCACAGGCTCCGGACGCGCAGGCTCAGTGGCCATGGCTCATGGGCCCAGCTGCTCCACGGCATGTGGGATCTTCCCGGACCAGGGCACAGACCCGTGTCCCCTGCCTCAGCAGGTATACTCTCAACCACTGCGCCACCAGGGAAGCCCTGTTGATTAAGTTTTTGGTCAACCTTCTATGAATTTAATAGTACTTTAAAATAGATTTTATTTTTATGACTACTAGTATTATTTAAATTTGAAAAAATGTTAGATACTTCACTATCTAGGTGTTTTATACTTACGTTGTTAATGCAAAAGAGATCAAAGAATCAGTGAGGCCCTACAGGAAGCCTGTGGTTCACAGGAAGGAAACTATTGTTTGTTTATTTATTGTTTATTTTTTATATTTATTGCTTTATGTAGCAGAGTACAGATTGAATAAAAGATTAAGTTGAAGTACAGGATTGTAAGTGCATGTGGACATATTTAGAAATTTTCATTTAGGAGAAACTCTGTCCTAGATATATATTTTTTTAAATAAATTTATTTATTTAATTTTGTCTGCGTTGGGTCTTCGTTGCTGTGCGTGGGCTTTCTCTAGTTGCTGTGAGCGGGGGCTACTCTTCATTGTGGTGTGCAGGCTTCTTATTGTGGTAGTTCTCTTATTGCAGAGCATGGGCTTTAGGTGCTCGGGCAGCACGTGGGCTCTAGAGTGCAGGCTCAGTAGTTGTGGCACACGGGCTTCCTTGCTCCGTGGCATTTGGGATCTTCCCAGACCAGGGCTCGAACCCGTGTCCCCTGCATTGGCAGGCGGATTCTTAACCACTGCACCGCCAGGGAAGTCCCTGACCTAGATTTTTTTAATAAGGAGAGCAGGAGTTACCTTATAATTACTCATTGTGTTATTCATTGATAACACAAATTGGCTTTAACAGTAACAGTAGGTTCCCTTATAGGGATGTAGATGTTTACTAAATAAAAGGCATTGTATCCCTCTTGAGGCCTATTATGGCAGAAGAAAGAACCAGAATTAACATATTAAGTGACAAAGTGGGAAAGGCCAGCTGAGAGGGGAGATTACAATGAAGTAAAGCAGATTCACGAAGGGGCCTGAGGATCCTGGTATTCTTTATGGAAGTAAGCAGGGTAATTTAAAGGAAAGGTAATGGACCAGATAGGATACCTGCACAAATATTGAACAAACTCTTTGTTCTAGAACTCATGTGAGAGAGGTTCTCAAATTTTGTCGGAGACTAAGTGGTACAGTGATTAAGAGTGTCTGCCTTCTTTTGGTTATAGTTAAAGAGTTTTGCACTGGCTGATTGTACAAAGATGAGCCACTTCACCTTTTGTGTTTTCTAAAGATGAGTATGGTTTTTGAATTATGGTTGGCCAAAGTCCTAAAGACCTAGGCAAGAATGCCTCCTTGTCAATAAGCCACACTTGGAAAGCCCAGAATGAGAACACATATTCATTAGATTTGTTTGATAAATGGGCTTCCTATAAAAATTTGACCAGGATCTCAAAAGGAATATCTTTAAAAAGATTCTTTTTAAACAATTAAAAATTTTTTCATAGTTAATATGTACACATGATGCCAAATTCAAAAGATATGCAGTACTAAGTAAGCCTGCTTTCCCCCTCTCCAGCCTTCCAGCTCTCCTGCCTGGAGGCAAAGTTGTCAGGTTTGTATGTATCCTTCCTCAGATTGTTCTATGCATTTACAGACATATGTGTATATATGTTCATGTGCATGTGTCTGTATATCTACGGATATCTATAGATATATGGATATGTGTGTGTCTATATTTCTGTATATACATATGTAATGTGTGCGTGCTCATAAATGATAGCATACTGTGTTCTGAAATTTTTTTTACTTAAGTCAAAATTATATCTTAATTGGTTTTAAAAACATGACATTTAAAATCCAATTTATAGGGCTTCCCTGGTGGCGCAGTGGTTGAGAATCCGCCTGCCGATGCAGGAGACACGGGTTCGTGCCCTGGTCCGGGAAGATCCCACATGCCGCGGAGCAACTAAGCCCGTGAGCCATGGCCGCTGGGCCTGCGCGTCCGGAGCCTGTGCTCCGCAACGGGAGAGGCCACAACAGTGAGAGGTCCGCATAACGCAAAAAAAAAAAAAAAAAAAAAAAATCCAATTTATAGGTCTATCTTGTTATGAACTTTGTAGGTGTATATTGTCATGAGTCAACTTATAGTCAAGGTGAATATTGTTAGTAGTTTTGAGTATAAGATTTTTCTTGTTACGGTTTTATACATGCTATGGTTATATTCAAATTTTGCTTCTGTTTATATGATTACTAAAATACACACTTACCACATGCATGCTTATTCCCAAATATGTATGTTTATATCCATAGATTTGAAAATGCCAATTACATTTAATTTTTTTCTGAAATGTAGCACTCCATGATAAGTAATTTGTCATAACCAGACACTGTGCTAAGCACTTTGCATAGAGTATATTATATAATCTTCAAATAACTAAGGAGTAGGTAATGATTTTAATTTTACAAGTAAGATGATGAAGGCTCAGAGAGTTGAATAACCATATATGCCTGATTATAAGATTCCTACTCTCCCATTTAAAAAAATATATATATATTTTTTAAAGAAGATGTTGGGGGTAGGAATTTATTTATTTAGTTATTTGTTTATGCTGTGTTGGGTCTTCGTTTCTGTGCGAGGGCTTTCTCTAGTTGAGGCAAGCGGGGGCCACTCTTCATCGCGGTGCACGGGTCTCTCACTATCGTGGCCTCTCTTGTAGCGGAGCACAGGCTCCAGATGCGCGGGCTCAGTAGTTGTGGCTCACGGGCCTAGTTGCTCCGCGGCATGTGGGATCCTCCCAGACCAGGGCTCAAACCCGTGTCCCCTGCATTAGCAGGCAGATTCTCAACCACTGCACCACCAGGGAAGCCCTAAAATATTTTTTTTTAAAGTTTTTTAATCAAGGTTAAGTTTGGTTAAGTTTAATTTTATTGTTTATACATGATGTAGGAAAGTGTCTACTTATAATGCTCAGTTTACATACATACATTTTAACTTATAAATATGTTAATAAAAACTGTTATTGATACATTAGTATTAAATTAATATGAACATTAATTTAGAACTATTACCTTTTCTTCTCTACTTCAGGGAAGCATATTTATTCAGACTTTTCATATGTATTTTAATATTAATGGTTTTCCACACTTTGAACAATCTAATTGTTCCAGAGCAAATATTATCTTCTAAGGTATTTGAAATAGATCCCTTTTTGAATCACTGTATTATGTTTTAATTGGAAAATTTCTCTCTAGCCATAAATCCCCATTCATGTAACATTAGTAAAGTTTTTTTTTTAAATATTTATTTATTTATTTGGTTGCACTGGCTGTTAGTTGCAGCAGGCAGGCTCCTTACTTGTGGCATGCATGTGGGATTTAGTTCCCTGACCAGGGATCAAACCCAGGCCCCCGGCATTGGGAGCGTGGAGTCTTATCCACCTGCGCCAACTTATTCCCTGCACCACCAGGGAAGTCCCAGAGTTTTTTATTTTATTTTTTATTTATTTATTTTTTTGCGTTACATGGGCCTCTCACTGTTGTGGCCTCTCCTGTTGCAGAGCACAGGCTCCAGACGCGCAGGCTCAGCGGCCGTGGCTCACGGGCCCAGCCTCTGTGGCATGTGGGATCTTCCCGGACCGGGGCATGAACCAGTGTCCCCTGCATCGGCAGGCGGACTCTCAACCACTGCGCCACCAGGGAAGCCCCCAGGGTTTTTTGTTTGTTTGTTGTTGTTTTTTTTTTTTTCGGACGTGCAGGCCCAGCGGCCATGGCTCACGGGCCCAGCCGCTCCGCGGCACGCGGGATCTTCCCAGACTGGGGCACGAACACGTGTCCCCTGCATTGGCAGGCGTATTCTCAACCACTGTGCCACCAGGGAAGCCCCAGGTTTTTTTTATTAATGTATTTTATATGGATAGTATTGATGATCTCTATGATGTAATCACTTAGTCTTGCTTTTTAAAGTGATCTATTTGTGCTGCTAATATTTACTAAACCTACTATGTGCCAGAAACCGTTCTAGCATTGGACGTAGAGTGGTGGACAAAACCAAGAATCAACATTCCAGATACATATATTCAATCTGGAAAGAAAGACAATAACACATATGTGTTGTAAGGTAGTGATAAGTACTCAGAAATCACAGTAAGAGGATATAGAGTGATGATTGTTGTTTAAGGTGATAGAACAGATTTCTAAAGAAGTGATTTGAGCAGAGACCTGAATGACATAAAATGTGTAGGTAACTGGATAAAGAATTTTCCATGAAGTTGCAGAAACTCTGAGGTTGTAGAATGCTTGCAGTCTTTGAGGAACAACAGTGAGGTACCAGCAGCAAAATATGAGTTCTAGTCATTGCTCTGTATCTTCAATGACATTTTGTTATATGTTTCATGTGTACAACATTTTATTTCTACTTCTGTATACCATACAGTATGCTCACCACCAAAAATTTCATTTCTGTTCATCACTATACAGTTGATCTCCTTTACCCATTTTGCCCTCTCCTGGGGCACCTTCCACCCCTAGTAACTACTACTGTGTTCTCTGTATCCGCATGTTATTTTTGTTTGTTTGTTTGTTTTTTGTTTTTGGTTTTTTTTTGCGGTACGCCGGCCTCTCACTGTTGTGGCCTCTCCCATTGAGGAGCACAGGCTCCGGACGCGCAGGCTCAGTGACCATGGCTCACGGGCCCAGCCGCTCTGTGGCATGTGGGATCTTCCTGCACCGGGGCACGAACCCGTGTCGCCTGCATCTCCACCACTGCGCCACCAGGGAAGCCCTGCATGTTTGTTTTTGTTTGATTTAGTTTGTTCTTGTTTGATTTAGTTTGTTCATTTATTTTGCTTTTTTAAAATTAGTTTTGTTTTATATTCCACCTATCAGTGATATCATATGGTATTTGTCTTTCTCTATCTGACTTATTTTACTTAGCATAATAACCTCAAGGTCCATCCATGTTGTGGCAGATGGCAAGATTTCATCTTTTTATGGCTAATACTCCATTGTGTATATATCCCACATCTTTATCCATTTATCTGTTGATGGGTGCTTAGGTTGTTTCCGTATCTTGGCTGTTGTAAATGAGGTTGTGATGAACATAAGGGTGCATATATCTTTTTGAATTAGTGTTTTCATATTCTTTGGATAAATACCCAGAAGTGGGATAGCTGGATCATATGGTAATTCTATCCATCCATTCATTCATTCATTCATTTATTTATTTATGGCTGTGTTGGGTCTTCATTGCTGCACACAGGCTTTCTCTAGTTGTGGTGAGCGGGGGCTACTCTTTGTTGTGGTGCGTGGGCTTCTCATTGCGGTGGCTTCTCTTGTTGCAGAGCTCAGTAGTTGTGGCACTTGGGCTCAGTAGTTGTGGCGCACAGGCTTAGTTGCTCTGCGGCATGTGGGATCTTCCCAGACCAGGGCTCGAACCCATGTCCCCTGCACTGGCAGATGGATTCTTAAACCACTGCGCCACCAGGGAAGTCCTAGTAATTCTATTCTTAAATTTTTGAGGAATCTCCATACTGTCTTCCATGGTGGCTACACCAGTTTACATTCCCACCAGCAGTGTATGAGAGTTCCCTTTTCCCTGGGTCCTTGCCAACACTTGTTATTTCTTGTCTTTTTGATAATACCCAGTCTAACAGGCATGAGGGGGATATCTCATTGTGGTTTTGATTTACATTTCCCTAAAAATTAGTGATGTTGAACATCTTTTCATGTGCCTGTTGGCCATTTATATGTCTTCTTTGGAAAAAATGTCTATTTACCTCCTCTGTCCATTTTAAAATCAGGGTTTTTTTTTTTGTTGGTTGTATGTGTTGTTTATATATTTTGGAGATTAACCCCTTTTCAGATACATCATTTGCAAATATCTTCTTCCATTTGGTAGGTTGTCTTTTTGTTTTATTGATGGTTTCCTTTGCTGTGCAGAAGCCTTTTAGTTTGATGTAATCCCATTTGTTTATTTTTGCTTTTGTTTCCCTTGCCTGAGGAAGCATATCTAGAAAGACATTGTATTGGTAAGACCAATGTTGAAGATTGTGCCCGTGTTTCGGGTTGTCTGTCTTTTTATTAAGTTGTAGAAGTTTTTATGTATATTCTGGATACAAGTGTTTTGTCATATATACAAAGTAAAATATTTTCTCCTGGTCTGTGGTTTGCCTGTGCATTTTCTAATTAGTGTCTTTTGATAATTACAAGTTAAAAAATTTTTTTTTACATATATATTCTTTTTCATATACTTTCCCATTATGGTTTATCACAGGATATTGAATGTAGTTCCCTGTGCCATACAGTATGATATTAATGAAATTTGATCTATCAATTTTTTTCTTTTATGGTGAGTGCTTGTTTTGGTCCTCTCCAAGAAATAATTGCCCATCTTAAGCAGACTTAGCTTTTCATTCTGAATGTTTGGGACTCCATTAGAGGCTTAGATCTCACAGATTACTCTAGCTGCTGTGTGAAGACAAGATTATAAGGCAGCAAAAGTGGAAACAGACCAGTTAACAATTTATTGACCGGAGACATATTAATACGTCTTTTGTTAGCTGATACAATTAACATCACCGTGAGACGTTGTTAGAGCTTAAAATTGATCAAAGGTTCATTATACAACTTATGACTGTCGTTATCATTCACGTTTTGCTCCATTAGGTTTTTGTTCCACCTTGTGTATATTATAAATGCAAGTTTATTACCGTAAAATTTTCAAAAATGATGCATTGTGAAATTTTGAGTGAAGGAGAATATTTCAGTGAATTTTATCCAGATGCTTTCTCTTATTGTCCGAGCGACGTATATACTAGTGTCTCAGAAGATGATAGTTCTTCAGAACATAGTTCTGATTCAGACAAATGTGAATATTAGACCAACAAAAAGACAAAAACCTTAGTGATTGATTCTGATATGGAAAGTGAAAGTAAAACCGGTGGTTCTGGAGAATGATCCTTTTGTTTGGCAGAAGAGTGGGTTGAAGACAACATTTCACAAAAATTAGAAGACTTTACAGGTGTGTCAGGTGTAACTTTTTTAAAAATAAATTTATTTATTTATATTTTTGGCTGCGTTGGGTCTTCATTGCTGTGTGCGGGCTTTCTCTGGTTGCAGCGAGTGGGGGCTACTCTTTGTTGCTGTGTGCGGGCTTCTCATTGCAGTGGCTTCTCTTGTTGAGGAGCATGGGCTATAGGCGTGGGGGCTTCAGTAGTTGTGACACGTGGGCTCAGTAGTTACATGAGCTCTTGAGCACAGGCTCAGTAATTGTGGCACATGGGCTTAGTTGCTCCGCGGCATGTGGGACCTTCCCAGGCCAGGGCTCGAACCTGTGTCCCCTGCATTGGCAGGCAGATTCTTAACCACTGCGCCACCAGGAAAGCCCAGGTTTAACTATTGAATGTAATAACCCACAAAATGTTAGTGAAATAACAATTTTTGGTAACGACTTTTTTGAGTCGGTCGCTTCTCAAACAAACTTGTATCACCAACAGAATGAAAAATCATATAAAAAGTATGATGAGGCTTTAAAATGTTCTGATGTAACCAATAGTGACATGAAGAAGTTTCTTGGATTAATAACTTTGATGGGACAAATAAAGTCACACTGATAAGAACATTGGTTGACTGATACCTTACTTGAAACACCTATCTTTCCAAAGATTATGACGAGAAGAAGGTTCCAACAAATAATGACATTTCTTCACTTTAATGATAACTCAGGAACTCCACTTCCTACAGACAGAATTTCAAAAGTTAAACCTCTTTTGGATTATTTTCTACCAAAAGTATTTAATAAATTAAAAAAATATTTATTTGTTTGTTTATTTATTTATTTATCTATTATCTATCTATTTATGTGGGCTGCGCCGGGTCTTAGTTGTGGCATGCAAACTCTTGGTTGCAGCATGCATGTGGGATTTAGTTCCCCGACCAGGGATCAAACCTGGGCCCCCAGGATTTGGAGCGTAGAGTCTTACCCAGTGGACCACCAGGGAAGTCCCTCTACCAAAATTTCAATCAATCTATATAACCAGACAAGAGCTGTCACTTGTGGAGGCAGTGATAAAGTAGAGAGGATGACTCAGATTCAAAACCTGTAATCCCAGAAAACTTACAAAATATAGAATTTTGGTCAGGATGGTTGGTGAAAGTGAAACTGGATATATATGCAACCTTGAGATGAAGGAAAGAAACTATAAGAAACAATATTATCGGTCCTACAACATTATCTTGGTTCGTGACACCATATTTACCAAGACAGTTATTAAAACAGTGTGTCCACATCTGAAATATTGTTGAAAATAAAACCAGAGTTTGTGGGACTGTAAGAGAGAATCATGGTCTACCAAACCAATTAAAGGAGAAATCCAAGTATCTGCAGAGGGGAGAAATGACATTTTTATGGAAGGGAGAAGTGACTCTTCTTATATGGAAAGACAAGAGGCTGGTCCACAGGGTGACAACTATTCATGACGCATCCATAGCCTCTCCATAGCATAGATCCATAACATCTACAGGAAGTAAGACAGGAGGACTGGCCATCAGATAACTAAGCCCACTTATATATTAGAGCAGCTGTCCCCAACCTTTTTAGCACCAGGGACTGGTTTTGTGGAAGACAGTTTTTCCACGATGGCAGGGGGATGGTTTAGGTGGTAATGCAAGCGATGGGGAGCGGCAGATGAAGCTTTGCTTGCTCTCCCGCCACTCACCTACTGCTGTGCAGCCCAGTTCCTGACAGGCCACAGACCACTACCGGTCTGTGGCCTGGGAGTTGGGGACCCCTGTATTAGAGTATAATAAATATATGAAAGGAGTTGATCAGTCTGATCAATATCTGGCAAACTTCAGTATCTTCCAGAAAACTTGAAAATGGTATAAGAAAGTAAGTTTCTATTTGAGTGATTGAGGTTTATTCAATGCATTTAAAATTTTACTGTAACCTTAATGCACAGAATAAAATGACTTACAAGCAATTTTTCTTAGCAGCAGCTAGAGAATGGGTAACTGGCCATTCTGGTAAGTGTAGTGGTAGTCCCGAACCTGGTCCTTCTTGTGGTGTTTTGCAAAGATCCACCTTGTCAACTCTTAGGTAAAATAAAAGAATATATGCTAGAGGAAATAATATACACAGGACTAAAAAAAAAAAAACTGCCAGAAAGTGTAGAGTCTGGTCTTAGGGGAAAGCATAGTGAAACATGGTGTATTTGTAATAGATGTTCTGTTCCCCTGCACAGAGGTGCCTGCTGTACTGCGTATCACACTCTAACAAAATATTAGAATGCTTTAGTAAGACATGTACAAAGTTTCAAATAAGTACATTACGTGCAAAAGAAGTTGTTGATATTTACTCAAACTTGGGTGTTTCAATATTCCCTTATGTAACAAATTGCCGGCCACAGTTTCTGCAAAAATCCCCTGGTCAGCAATGTTAAGATGCTATTGTAGTGGTCGAGGAAAGAAAATAATGGTACTTTGGACTGGGCTGTAGTGGTGGAGACATTGAAAAGTCTGGGATTAAGGGTGTTGAATTTGCTTGTTGGATGTATGGTGAAAGAGACAGACAGACATGGAGGGGAGGCAGTTAGGATCATTTCGTATTTTTGACTTGAGCCACTAGATAAATGGTGGTGCCGTATACAGAATATACAAAACTATAATTGACTGAGGTTATTTCAAACTCTAATGTACATTTGCCAAGTAGTATGTTGTCCAATATAAAGTAATTGGAAGAGTAGCCCATAATACAATAGACTTTTAAAGAATTCAAATATATAGCTACTTTCTCTCTCTCCTTTTTTTTTTTTTTTTTTCTGTACGTGGGCCTCTCACTGTTGTGGCCTCTCCCATTGCAGAGCACAGGCTCCGGATGCACAGGCTCAGTGGCCACGGCTCATGGGCCCAGCTGCTCCGCGGCATGTGGGATCTTCCCACACCGGGGCACGAACCCATGTCCCCTGCATCGGCAGGCGGACTCTCAACCACTGCGCCACCAGGGAAGCCCCTCTCTTTTTACTTAGAGAATTTTGGCGGAAATTCTGCTCTTTTTTTGGTACACATGTATAGTTGATATGTACATTTGGAAGCATATTTTGTAGAATGTAATCTAACAATACAGTGCTTGATTATTTCAATTTGAAAACTGCTATTCTTTTGTTTTTCTAGCTTCATTTCTTACCATTTTGAAGCATTTCTTCCCTATAGGCAAAGTAAGATTCTATTCTTGGGGATCAAGTTAGAGCAAATCTCAGATTTTTGCCAGCAAAAGTCATTGTTTCAGTAGAGATTTCATTAATATTGTATATATATACACCAAGTCTTGAGTTTCTGTTCAAATTTAGGAGCTAGCTTATGATAGCAGAAAGAATTTTGGCAACAGGAATATGAAGGGAACTGAGTTCTAGTCCAGCTCTGTGACCTTAGGTGAATCATTAACTTTATATGCCTCATTTTCTTCATCTGTAAAATGAGGAATAATTGATTAAAGTTCTTTTAAAAACTGAAGTTATAGTTTCTTATTGGTTTTGTAGAGATTTTGGCTTTATAAAGACATGTTTGAACCATCGTATTAGAAACACTGGAGGGATTTCCCTTGTGGTCCAGTGGGTAAGACTCCATGCTCTTAGTGCAGGACACCTGGGTTCGATCCCTGGTCAGGGAACTAGATCCCGCATGCATGCCACAACTAAGAGTCTGCATGCTGCAAGTAAAAGTTTGCATGCTGCAACTAAGAAGTCCACATGCCACAACTAAGAATCTGCATGCCGCAACTAAGAAGTCCGCATGCTGCAACTAAGATCCCGCATGCCTTAACTAAAAGATCCTGCATGCCGCAACTAAGACCCAGCGCAACCTAAATAAATAAATAAATACTTAAAAAACAAACAAAAAAAGAAACATTGGAAATTTAATCTTTGGGTGACTCATTTGAAAAAAAATGTGAATTGTGGGCATCTTGCCTGGTTCATAGAATGTTACTAAATTTGAATCACTGTTACCCATATCAAACTTAAGCCTGTGACTGGTAAGGCTACCTGTCTTTTAATAATAGCTTATTGAGATATAATTCACACACTATACAGTTCAATTCAGTGTTGTTGTTTTTAAAATTTGTGGTATGCAGGCCTCTCACTGTTGTGGCCTCTCCCATTGCGGAGCACAGGCTCTGGACGCGCAGGCTCAGTGGCCATGGCTCATGGGCCCAGCCACTCCGCGGCATGTGGGATCTTCCTGGACCGGGGCACAAACCCATGTCCCCTGCATCGGCAGGCGGACTCTGAACCACTGCGCCACCAGGGAAGCCCTCAGTGGTTTTTAATATATTCACAGAGTTGTGCAACCATCGTAAGAATCAATTAGAGCATTTTCTTCCGCTTTTTTTTAAAAAAAATTTATTTATTTATTTGGCTGCGTCAGGTCTTAATTGTGGCATGCGGGCTTCTCTCTAGTTACAGCACGAGGACTTCTCTCTAGTTGTGGTGTGCAGGCTCCAGAGTGCATGCGCTCTGTAGTTGTGGCGTGTGGGCTCTGTATTTTGCGGCATGCAGGCTCTCTAGTTGAGGTGCACTGGCTCAGTGGTTGCAGCGCATGGGCTTAGTTGCCCCACGGCATGTGGGATCTTAGTTCCCGACCAGGGATCGAACCTGCGTCCCTGCATTGGAAGGCGGATTCTCAACCACTGAACCACCAGGGTAGTGCCTTAGAACATTTTCATCATCACAAAAAGAAAGTACCCATGAGCAGTCACTTCCCATTTCTTCATGACCTTCCAGCTCTAGGCAACGGCTAGTCTACTTTCTGTCTCTATGGATTTGCCTATTCTGGACATTTCATATAAACATGTGGCCTTTTGTGTCTGGTTTCTTTCACTCAGCATAATATTTTCAAGGCATATCCATTTTGTAGCATATATCAGCACTTCGTTTCTTTTTGTTGTAGCATAATATTCCATTGTATATCATGTTTTATCTGTCCATCAATTGTTGGACATTTGGGTTGTTCCTACTTTTTGGCTACTAAGATCATTTGTGTATAAATTTTTGTATGGACATATGTATTCATTTCTCTTGGACATATATCTAAGAGTGGGATTTCTGGGTTATATGGTAACTCTGTATTTAATCTTCTGAGGAACTGCCAGACTGTTTCCCTTAGCATTTGTTTTCATTTGTTTGTTTTTTTGGCTGCGCTGGGTCTTTGTCGCTGCATGTGGGCTTTCTCTAGTTGCAGCAAGTGGGGGCTACTCTTCGTTGCAGTGCGTGGACTTCTTGCGGTGGCTTCTCTTGTTGTGGAGCACCATGGACTCTAGGCCCGCGGGCTCCATAGTTGTGGCTCACGGGCTTAGTTGCTCCGCGGCATGTGGGATCTTCCCGGACCAGGGATCAAAACCATGTCCCCTGCATTGACAGGCGGATTCTTAACCACTGCGCCACCAGGAAAGTCCCTCCCAAAGCATTTGGAAACATTTTTACATTCCTATCAGCAATGTATGAGGGTTCCAAATTCTCTACATCTTGCCTTAAACCTTATTATTGTCTATCTTTTTGGTTATAGTCATCCTAGTGGGTGTTAAGTGGTATCTCATTGTGGTTTTGATTTGCATTTCCCTGATGGTTAAAGATGTTGAACATCTTTTCAAGTGCTTATTAAGGCTACCTCTTTGGGCAGTTTTTCTTTTGGAATGGGGATATGATGTAGTTGGAAGTTGATCTACTTAGCTCTTTACCTAACGTGTCAACTAAGCATTCTGAAGTATCAGTTAAATAAGCAGACTCTTCTCACTCCTGGTAGGGAATAAATCAAAGTCTTAATTTAATCCACACACCTGTTTTCACCTTCTTTATTTATGTAAAATGTAACAACAAAGAATTTCACTGGAAATATGATTTATATCTTGTTGGAATTGTTACCTATGTTTGGGTGGGGGACAGAACTTTCACTGATATATCTTTAACACCGAAATCTTAGCAATCTGCTCAGTATTTCAAATGTTCATGAGTAAGACTGCAACATATAAAGCAGAATCATAGTCACACAAAGATGAGAATGAAGCGTGTCTAGGAATCTGGTAGAAAACCTTCTCATATTTATAGCAGCTCTATTTCCCTTATATCATAAAAGTTTTGTGAATTAATATAGGATGTGTAATTGTTTCCAAGGAGCATGTTTAACTTAGGTTACATAGCCTAAAATAGGTTACTTTGAAATGATACTCTTGTTAATAGGAACTTAATTTATTAAATTAAGAATATTTAGTTTTAGTAGAGATTTTGCTCTTGAAAATGTTAATTGCTGCCGTCTGGATTTGGTCTTATCAATCCAGTCAGATTTGTGAAGTAATTTTTTTTTTTCCATTCCAGAAATACATGCTACAGGATTTAACTATCAGAATGAAGATGAAAAAGTCACCTTGTCTTTTCCTAGTACTCTCCAACCAGGTAGGAGAAATGGCTTTTGTAAAATCCTGTTATGAATAGTGACATCTTCTTCCAGAAAAATTTATCGTATGCCTTTTTTTTTTAACTCATTGTTTTAAGGAGATTAAGTATTAAGACAGAGCTTTAGACAGTCAGGTACACTTCAACTTTTGGGCCACCAGAAAAAATAAAAAACATAGAACATAATGCATTGTTTTCACCTTTTCAGTTTTTTAAAAAATATATCTACCTAGCTCCATCTTCTACTAATTGAATCCAAATCTCTGAGATGAATGTCCCACAGATGATTCTGAGATACCACCAGAGATTAGAGAGCTATTATTGCTAGTGAGGGCATGGATGGAAAGATTCATTGATAGGTTACTATATGTGCTATATAAAAGCACAAAGAAACTAGACGTTCTGAGCTTAATATAATGGAAGAAATTATATACAAATCAATTGGTAAAGCACTAAGACTTCGATTAGTGAGCAAATGAAAAGCCACAGATAATTTGTATGAAAGAAAATGCAAATAAATAATAAACGTGAAAAGACATTTGCCCTCCTAGTAATGAGAAATATTAAAACAACAGCTACTGATATATCAGTTTTTGCCTGTCATATAAGCTGAAGTAAAAAAATGATTCTCAATGATGTGACTGCCTCATATTACTGGTAAGAATGTAAATCCATGTAATTAATTTTGAAAGCAGTCTGGCAGTATGTATTAAGAGCCTAAACATGTTCATGTCTTTTGACCTAGCAATTCTGGTAATAGGAATATATCCTAAAGAAAAGTCATAAATACAGGAGATACTTTATGCCTAGAAATGTCTATTGAGATGTTACCTAAGGTAGTAAAAAATTAGAATTAATACATTTGTCCAACACTAAGGGAATAATTAAGCTAATTATGACATATATGTATGGTGGAATATGAGGTTTGGGCTTCCCTGGTGCCACAGTGGTTGAGAATCCGCCTGCCGATGCAGGGGACGCGGGTTCGTGCCCTGGTCCGGGAAGATCCCACATGCCGCGGAGCGGCTGGGCCCTTGAGCCATGGCCGCTGGGCTTGCGCGTCCAGAGCCTGCGCTCCGCAACGGGAGAGGCCCCAACAGCGAGAGGCCTGCGTACCGCAAAAAATAATAATAATAATAAATAAATAAGTGAGGTTTGTGAATTCTTAACACTGTGAAGTACTTACTATAATGTAAAATTGAAAAGCAGAATACAAAATTACATATACAAGGTGATGAATCAGATCTCTAAAATGGTACAAATGACATTATATGTCTGGTTGTTGACATAATTAATGATTTTTATTCTTATTCATACCTTTCTCTGGTTTCCATAATTTTTATATTGAGAATATATTCCCTTAATAGAAAAGTATTTTAAGAAAAATTTTAAATTGGAGAAATTTTGTCTTTTATTTTGATACTCTTAAAGACCTTTCATTTTGTCTTTTTCTAACTAAGATTATTTTTGTGTGACATTATTATAAAAACAAATGATTGCCATGAACATGTATTAAAAGATACTGAAGAATATGTATTTTATTCAAATAAATCTCATTTTAGTTCTAAAAAAAAAAAGATACTGAAGAATATAACCTGAAAATTGATATTCCCTCTCTCTGACCCCTTCTACTTCCATTGTCTACTAATCCTTCCAGAAATATTCTATTTCTTTCTAGAAATATTCCATAAGTGTATATGTACCTTTTAACCCACAGATGGGATCACAAATGTCAGTGGCTTGCAACAAATATTTCTTGTTTACACATGGCCCTGAGGACTGCTGATCATCTGCAGCCATATTGCCAACTTTACGAGCACCACTAAGCTCCCAAGTCAGCTCATTCCAGGCTCTGTAGTGAGTAGCTACTATCTGCAGCATGCTGTTCTCTCACATGGCAGAAGGCAGAAGCTCAGGGATGGGGACAGAGCCTAACCACAAAGACACATTTAAAACTTCTTCGTGGGGCTTCCCTGGTGGCGCAGTGGTTGAGAGTCCGCCTGCCGATGCAGAGGACGCGGGTTCGTGCCCCGGTCCGGGAAGATCCCACATGCCGCGGAGCGGCTGGGCCCGTGAGCCATGGCCGCTGAGCCTGTGCATCCGGAGCCTGCGCTCCGCAATGGGAGAGGCCACAACAGTGAGAGGCCCGCGTACCACAAAAAAAAAAAAAAAAAAAAACTTCTTCGTGGATGGTGATGTCCATTCATATTTCATTGGCCAAAGCAAATAGCATGGCCAAGCCCAAAGTCACAACAATTACTAGACATTTGATAAAACTTCTAATATGAAACATAAAGCAAAAGGCAAAACAATAAGTATAGTAGAAATATAGGAACTTGGAAGAAGCAAAGACAAATGAAAAGAAAGCCTCAAAAAACACAAACAGATTAATATCCTTAGAAGTATTATTAATATTACATTCATTAAATAAGGACCGTATGGAATAGAGTAAGAAAACTTTTGGAAATTATAATACATTAGACGTAAAAAACCAAAATAAGTTGTAGACGATGAAATAGAGGCATCTTCCAATTAGGAAAATTGGAGGACCAATCTAGCAGGACTGGACATCTGTCTAGTGAAAGAGAGGACAGAGAAGATGGTAAGGGGAAATGATGAAAGACACAAAACATGAACATTTCTCTGAACGGATGGGACAGGAGACTTAGGTTTGAAAAAAATACACTACTGAGAGAGACTGACTCAAATGTAAAAAGTCCCACATCAAAGGAAATTTTAGAACTTTCATGGGTAAAGTGAGACTCTCAAAGAAAGAGTTTCTTCCCGAGGCGAGGGACTTGGGAGGAAGGAAGACTGACAGATTACCTTCAAAGTTCAGGAATCAGAATAGCAGTAGATTTACCATCAGGAACAGTGGAAACTAGACTCTAGTATGGCCGTTCCTTCAAAATTATGAGTGAATCTGATTTTCAATCTAGAATTCTGTGCTTAGCCAAACTGTGAAGTTAAAGAGAATAAAATATTTTCAGATTTGGAAGGTTACAGAAAATTTAATTCTTTGTAAAAGATGTAGGAGTGGAGATGTAGTTTAGCTACACTTCACTTTTTACTGTTTTTTTAAAAAATGTATTTATTTTTAGTATTTATTTTATTTTTGGCTGCGTTGGGTCTTCATTGCTGCATGCAGGCTTTCTCTAGTTGCGGTGAGCAAGGGCTACTCTTCGTTGCAGTGTGCAGGCTTCTCACTGCGGTGGCTTCTCTTGTTGTGGAGCACGGACTCTAGATGTGTGGGCTTCAGTAGTTGTGGCTCGTGGGCTCTAGAGCACAGCCTCAGTAGTTGTGGTGCACGGACTTGGTTGCTCCGCAGCATGTGGGATCCTCCCGGACCAGGGCTTGAACCCGTGTCCTCTGCATTGGCAGGCAGATTTGTAGCCACTGCACCACCAGGGAAGCCCCACTTCACTTTTTGTAGTAAGAAGAAAAGAGTGTGTAAAATTGTAAAATGAAAAAATAGCTAAATAAGCAAGGTATTTAGAAATCACAGAGTTGCTACTGAGGCAAGTGTAGGGAGTAAGTGGCATTGGGCAGGTGCCTGCAGCTTATATATGTAAGCATGTAGAACTATATGAGGTTTTAAACTATGAAATATTATCTTGATAGAAATAACATGAACTTTTAAAAAATTTTAAAATCTGTATCATTATAGACTATATTCTATGTTCATACTGTGAAAAGATTACAAAGTTAGTTGCAAAAGAGAAAAAAAAGTTACTTTTTTGGAAAAATGATACCTCTGAAAATTAATGAGTCAAAGAATATTTGTTAGGGAAATTAGAAGATATTTAGAACTGACTAATGAAATTACTACTTACAAAGCATGTGGGAGGCAGGTAAAACATTCTCAGAGAATATATTTAGCTAATAAGGAAGACTGAAAATTAATTAGCTAAGTAAGCATCAAGATCAAAATTAGACAAAAAGAATAGGTGGCTTGAAGAAAGTAGAAGAGATAAAGATTTAAGAGCAGAAATTAATGAAATAAAAATGACTTACTAGCTATTGACCTTGGGCAAGTTATTTAAGTTAAATAAACTCAGGCGGAGTCTGAATTTGAACACCAGCAGTTTAACTAAAAACTTTGCACTTCTAACCACCACATTATGCTTTTTATTTTTAAAATTATATATTAGAAAATATAATACATGGGCATGGTTTGAAATTCAAATGATATATAGTGATAATTTGTTGGTCATTCTATCCTGTCTTCCTCTCTCAGCTCCACTTCTCAGAAGTGATCAGTTCCTATGTATCCTTTCAAAACTGTTCCATGCTTTTATAAGCATTTATGTATGTACCATTTAAGAACACAGAAGTTAGCATGTCATACATATTCTGTACCCTTCTTTTTCCCTTATATATATGAGTTCATTTATTATCAGTATATAAGAGCTACATCATTCTTAATAAGGACTGTTTACAGTAGACGTGGTAAATTAAGTCATTTCTAATAAAAGCAGGGACAAGTCAGTGAAGGTTATGACCATTAGTATACTATCATTTGACAGAGTTTTGGAGATTTTTAGCTAATATAATGATATACATAAGTAATTGATATGAATATTAGAATTAAAAAATTATTTGCAGATGTGACTATGTTAAATTATTGAATATCTATAAATATCTGTTCAAAAATCACTGGCTTTCACATTTTCCCAAGATTCTCTGGGTCAAAGTTACCCAGTCATTCTTTGCTTTAAGAATAAAGTCCTTATTTTTTCAAATTTTAAGTGGTCTCTCTTCTGGTAATGAAGTAAATATTGAACATATATCAGGAGGATATTAGTAACCTTTGTGTTTAGCCTCTTCAAACTTAACAGTCATACCAAATATTATATAGCTAAGTAAAATATCTTCTTTTCTGAAATTGGCACCATTCTAGAATAGTGGTTAACTTACTGTGATCATTGTAAGGCCTAACAACCTCAGAATCGGTGGTTAAGGATCCTGTAGAGTGATGTTCATTTGGAGAAACACTAGAAGATGTTAACATTTTGAAGAGTGGAAGACAGGATCATAAGAAATGATGACAGAAAGGCAGAGACCTTTATTTTCTCTTTATATAATCTGTCTTAAATTTCATAGGGTTTGGTAGTCTCATTAACTTTTTAATAATTTAATTTTTAGTAATTTTATTACTTCAGGTTTTACAACAATTATTATACTCTCCTAAGCTTTAATAAACAAATAAGGTTTTTGGAGGAGGTCCTAATTTTTCAGTTGTTTAATTAATAAATGAGCTTATTGTATATTTTAAGAGGCTTATTACCCCAAGCAGATAAATGTTGCATACATTGGATATTCAAATAAGGTATCTAATTTGAGGAAGCAGTGTCAATTATGTGTGAAAATAGGTATAAAATCAGACTTTCTGGCAATTGGTTTGTCAATATGGTATAAATTTCATAATGAAATTTATCGTGAAGTCCTTTTTCCTCCTGTTCTTGCCCTAAAATTCTACTATATCAATAGCAGATACTTTGTAATTAGTATTGTATAATGTGACACTAAATTTATTAATATATTAAAAAACCTTAGACTTGTGTTTTATTTGAATTTCAGGTAATAGCCGTTCCCAATAATTTATATTTTGTTTAGTATGCCACTTTTTGGAAGGGGGGTCACTGTCAATATCTTGCTATATAGTATGATGACCTTGGAGATTTAAACCCAAGTAAAAGTGTAAGCAGCATTTCTTATTTAGTTTTGAGTTTTAAATCCACTTTTATTCCAAATAGGAAAAGTCAAAAGTAGATTTACTTTGGAATATGAGTTATGTAAAGGACATCTTAACAGCTGACTTAGGGAAAACAGACTGGCCAATTCCATTTATGGAATTGTAACATAAAGTTCCATCAAACAGTTATCTTTAAAGGGGTTTTTGTAATCTAATAGATATTCCTTGTAAACTTTATTAATGTGAACACATCTGCTTAAAAAAAAAAAAAAAATCAGTGAGGGACTTCCCCGGTGGTCCAGTGGTAAAGAATCTGCCTTCCAATGCAGGGTTCGCAGGTTCGATCCCTGGTCGGGGAACTAAGATCCCACGTGCTGCGGGGCAACTAGGTCCACTCATCACAACTACTGAGCCCATGCACCTCAAGGAGAGAGCCTGCATGCCAAAACTACAGAGCCCGCATGCTCTGGAGCCTGCACACCACAACTAGAGAGAAGCCCGCATGCAGCAACTGGAGAGAAGCCCGAGCACCGCAGCGAAGACCTAATGTAGCCAAAAAAATAAAGAAAATAAATAAATATTTTTTTAAAAATCAGTGAATTTCTAATGAAAATAGAGAGAAATTTTTTATTTATAGCTAAATTCTTTAGTATCATTTAGAATTCTTTCATATTCTTTTACTGTATTCTTATTTACTGTCCCAGCAATCTATCATTCTCTTTAAAAGTAAAAAGTACTGGGACTTCCTTGGTGGTCCAGTGGGTAAGACTCTGTGCTCCCAAAGCAGGGGGCCTGGGTTTGATTCCTGGTCGGGGAACAGATCCCACAAGCATGCCGCAACTGAGAGTTCGCATGCCGCAACTAAGACCTGGCACAACCAAAATAAATAATAAATAAAATAAATAAATATAAAGAAAAAAAGAAAAAAGCATTTATTGACCCCTTCAGACAGAATGTCTGGTTTAAAAAAAAAACTATCACAAATATCTATTCATTGGACCTTCAATTTAGTTGTTTTGTTTTATTTTCCCAGCACGATTAATTTAAGAATGTGGCACTTTCTTTAGTGGTGACTTTGCTGCAAAGTTCTGAAATTTTCACTTGAAATTATTTTCAGAACCAGTTTGAAGCACATAAGAAAATCAGTTTAATTATTTCATAGACACAGTTAGTGTTTTGCCTAGAAATAGATTGCAATTTGTCATTCGCATATTCTGTAGACTTGAACTGTTCATGACTTGGACCTTTCCAAAAAGCAAGTTCAATTTTGGAAGGTGAAGACATGACTTTGAGAACATCCAAAAGGATATGTCAGAGAGAGAGTCAAGAACATTTTGAACAATGTCAGTGTCATTGCTCTACAGCATTCCAAAATGACAGTTTGAAACATTAGGATATAAAAGTTTTGATATATGGGCTTCCCTGGTGGCGCAGTGGTTGAGAGTCCGCCTGCCGATGCAGGGGATACGGGTTGGTGCCCCAGTCCGGGAAGATCCCACATGCCGCGGAGCGGCTGGGCCCGTTAGCCATGGCCACTGAGCCTGCGCATCCGGAACCTGTGCTCCGCAACGGGAGAGGCCCCAACAGTGAGAGGCCCACGTAGTGCCAAAAAAAAAAAAAAAAAAAAAAAAGTTTTGATATAAGTGGCTAATTACTTTATAATCATACTGTATCTGACTTGTTAGATTCCCATGCTCTAGATTCTTTTATAAAGAAGCACTTTAAAGGGCTCTATTACAAAGTCAATATTTTGGGGTTTTTTTTGTGTGTGTGACTGGATTTGTAAAATGTAGAATGGGATTATTGTTTTGTTATGCATCTGAATTTAGTAGACGACTACTAGATAATAGTGATAATCTTTTTTCTGTTAGCAAAAGAGAACATAGTTGATGCTTGAACAACACAGGTTTGAGCTGCACGGGTCCGCTTATACTCAGATATTTTTCAGTAGTAAATACTGTACCACACAGTCCAAGGATGGTTGAATTAGGAGATGTGGAGGAACTGCGGATATGGAGGGCCCTGTATAAGTTATAGGTGGATTAACCTCTGCGTTATTCAAGGGTCAACTGTACATATACTCATAAAAACTCACATTTTCTTCTCTCTCTTTTTTTTTTAAATTAATTTATTTTATTTTTGCCTGTGTTGGGTCTTCATTGCTGTGTGTGGGCTTTCTCTAGTTGTGGTGAGTGGGGGCTACTCTTCGTTACAGTGCGTGGGCTTCTCATTGCGGTGGCTTCTCTTGTTGCAGAGCATGGGCTCTAGGCGCATGGGCTCAGTAGTTGTAGCTTGCAGGCTCTAGGGCGCAAGCTCAGTAGTTGTGGCGCGCGGGCTTAGTTGCTCCATGGCATGTGGGATCTTCCTGGACCAGGGCTCAAACCCATGTCCCCTGCATTGGCAGGCGGATTCTTAACCACTGCACCACCAGGGAAGTCCAAAACTCACATTTTTATATAAAAAAAAGAACGTCTCTCTGTATAACTGAGTCACTTTGCTGTACAACAGAGGTTGCCACAACATTGTAAATCAACTACACTTCAGTAAAAAACAAAACAAAACAGAAAGTCCATTTTGTTTAAATTGATTTTGCTCTTATATAACAATAGTATATGTATTCAGGTTGCATTTTTATTTGCATTTAATAATTATTGATTTAATATTATTAGATTTCAAATGATTGAGGTAACTGTAAAAGTTTGTTTTATGCCCTGTTGCTGATCAAATCATTGGTCTTCTCTATAGTTCCTTACAAATGTATGGAATCAGTGTTCCATTTGGATTGAACATCTGTGTCTTGTCTTAATAATAGAATACTTGGCATGAAGTCATCTAAAAGGACCAATTTACATGGTATAATTGGCAGAGAGCATGAACTTTGGATTAAACAGACCTAAGTTTTTAATCTTATTCTTGCTACTTACTAATGGTGTGACCTTGGGCAAGTTATTTAACTTTTCAGGCTCAGTTTCTTCATCTGAAAAAATGGAGACAATACCTACCCAACTAAATATTTTTAAAGCACCAATGCACAATAGCTTGTCATACATTTAATAATAAATGTTCATTTCTTTTCCTGCTTTTATCTTCATGTATTGGTAATTTGAGACTAAATTAGTAAAATTAAAGAACTTTCTAAGCAGTCACCCTAAACATGATTTTAAGGTTTACTTTAGGATTAGTCTGCTATTTACTTTAGTAAATACTGTATTCTCTCCATTGCCAGGAGGAGTATTTGAGAAAGGAAGGAATGATTTGAACATTGTCAATCGCAAGCTGAATTAGTGTTTTAGGGACATACTTTTGATAACTTGTACTTAATATCTCCATGAAAATGTTTTCATTTATCTTCAATCACAGGTACAGGAACTTTAAAGATAGATTTTGTTGGAGAGCTGAATGATAAAATGAAAGGTTTCTATAGAAGTAAATATACTACCCCTTCTGGAGAGGTGCGCTATGCTGCTGTCACACAGTTTGAGGTATGGTATTCTTTAATATGTTATGATCTTAAATTAGACATTCTGACAAAGGTCTAATTCTATTATTTGCATGATTATTTGAGGCTTAGGTGCCTTTGGCCATAATTGTATTATTGATTTTGGAATTTTTATTTTATATTCAGCCAGTTATCTCTGTTATACAAGAGAGAGAATTAGGGGTGTGGGCTGGGGAATGATTTTATTTATAACAGTACCACTATTAATTTAGTAGGAAAAGCCACAGGTACAAAAAGAGGTACAAAGTATAAAAGCAATCCAGGTATTGAAATTTTGTTACCTGTATGTCTGTATGTATAGTTATATATGGATATATATAGATATAGAGCTATCTGTTTAAATATAATTTTGTTACCTGTATGTGTGCGTGTATGAGTGTGTGATTCCAATGCTTATTTCTAGCCCTTTTGAGCACTTCTTCATCCTGGAATGGTTGGCTGGTGTGTGTCTCCCAATGATTTTTTTTAAGAGAGGATATGTGGGTGGTATACTTCCTGAGTCTTTGCATATCTGAAAATCTTTCATTTGCCTTTATACATGACCAGTTTTACTGAGCATGTAAGAGATTTGCTGGGGGGAAAAAGAAATAAAGAGCAGCCCCTGACCTCCAGAAGTTGTCCTAGCACTGAAAACTAGTCCATGTTGTTCTCCTGTTGGACATAAACAGTATCACAGAATGCCAACCTCAGACAAGGTTACTCCGAGACCATGATAAAGTGAGACAAAACAAGGGCACTTCATAATTTCATCCAAGCATAGACAAAAACAAGTTCACTTTGTTAATCACAAAAGACAAACAACTCTCTCTCTCGGTTAAAATGAGTGACTGCTGCTTCTTTACCATTTGCAGTTTTAGGCTTGATGTAGTCTGCCCTCTCCATAGATAAATAACAGTTATTGAGATACCCACTCATAAAATTGCCTCCACTTTCTGACAGCACCCAACTTAGAATGAATCCTTTCTTCTTAAATCCTCCTCCAAATCATTCAGCCAAATCCAAAATCACATAATTGTTTCTTCCTTAGACTCTTTTTTTTTTTTTTTTTTTTGTGGTACGCGGACCTCTCACTGTTGTAGTCTCTCCCGTTGCAGAGCACAGGCTCTGGACACACAGGCTCAGTAGCCATGGCTCATGGGCCCAGCCACTCCGTGGCATGTGGGATCCTTAGATTCTTACTGAGATACCCCATGGTTTCTTCTGATGTGAGTTTTCCCGTGCAGGCTCAGTAGTTGTGGCTCACGGGCTTAGTTGCTCTGTGACATGTGGGATCTTCCCAGATCAGGGTTCGAACCCGTGTCCCCTGCATTGGCAGGCGGATTCTTAACCTCTGCACCACCAGGGAAGCCCCTAGGTGTTCACTTTTCATTAACTTTTAATAATTGGTAAACCCTATTGATGTTCATATTCAGAGCTGTCTTCAGTGTAGCAGTATTTTCTTCTATTGCATCTTCGTCGTGGTTTCTGTTCTGATTTCTTCTTCAGGAACATCATTTAATAATAGATTTAACTCTAGTGTCTATCCCCCAAATGTACCTTTGATTGCTTTTATTACTTTGTCCTTTGGATATTTTGGAAACCTAAATCTTACTATCTATGTCATTCATTTAATTTCCTCTAATATAAATACATTATTTACTGCTGTTGCTCCTAATTTGATTTTTTCTGTGCATTTCTTTCTTTACACTCTTACTTTTCCAAATGTCTTATTTATTCTTTTTTTAAACATCTTTAGTCTTATTTATTCTTTAGTAGAATTCATAATTTATTTAGTTTCTTTGAGAATGCAATCAGCCATCTAATGTATTTCCTTGGTGAAATCCTTTTTCAGAAGTATGTGCTTCCTCTACCTTTGCATATTTTGTTACTTCTTTTTAAGATACAGAATCTTGTCAATGGTTCTCTTTCTATTTTATTAAAGATTTTTTCTTTTATAACTGATATTCTACTGCACCACTAATCTTATTTTGCTTTAACAAGTTTGCTCTTTTTTATTTTTAAAGAAAGAATGAGATCTCTTTCAAAAGGTAGGTCAGATGGTGACAGTTTTATGTGTTGTATATGGAAGTGCCATTAAACAAATGACCTGTCTGGAACTGATACAGCATCTGTCTTTATTCCTATTGCTACCATTCCAGATAAAGAACAAAGCACATCAAAAATTCTGAAGATATTTTTATTTTTATTTTGAAATCAAAGCCAGAGAAGCAACCAGTCATATTTTCCCATCGTTGAATCGTTATAATAGTATACTGTTAACCTTCCTGTGCTCTATGTTGTGTTGACATTATAGATAAAGCCATTTGCCTTTAATTTGAAATATTGAAATGTTTTAACAAAAACAAAAATATAATTGTCAATTACTCTAATACTATAAATTGTTAAGCTCTATAGCAGACCTAGTTCCTGGATAATTGCTGATGTGGCAATGATAGTAAACCTTGTGTTTTCTTTGTAGTCAGTCCCTAGCTTGTTGCCTGGCACTGAGTAGAAAATAAATATTTGAAAACGTGAATGAACAAATGATAAAAAGAAAGAAATGTCTGTTATTTCATGAAAATAGTCTGGTAGGTTAATTCTGTGATATTTTATATTTCATATTCTTTTCTTAAGGCTACTGATGCCCGGAGAGCTTTTCCTTGCTGGGATGAGCCTGCCATCAAAGCAACTTTTGATATCTCATTGGTTGTTCCTAAAGACAGAGTAGCTTTATCAAACATGGTATGTTTGTGTTTGTATGTTCATATCTTGATAAGCATTTAGCATATTTAGTTTGCTGATTAGATGTGATAGCATGAAACCACCCAGCACAGTGATTGACACATAATTGGAACACAAATGTTAGTTTTCTTAATTTCTGAAAGCCTTCTTTTTCTTTATTGCCTTATTTGGGGAGTTTCCCCCCTCCTGGAAGAAATTCTTTATAAACTATATTAACAAGATCATCTAATTCCTTCAATTTGGAAATCTAAATAAGAAATGAGTTTCATAAATATTACGTGAAAGGAAAAAAATCTGATATTCTTATTAAATGCCGAAAGGAATAGCCACAAAATGAAGTGTATTTAGGTTTTTGGATGATTGTATTCTTGGAATATGCTCCCTTCACTGATGTCGTTGATCCTCATTCATAATAGAGTAAGCATTCACTACTTGAAGTGTATTGTCTAAGACTGCCTTACTTAAGACATAGAGTAGCTTGTGGCTTATAATAGGAGTCTAGGGAACTTGGAAATGCCTGCTGTACCTGAAAATAACTGGCTTTTGCCTCCTTTATTGGTGGAGAGAATTCCATAGATTCTCTTCTCAAATATTTTCAGAGAGGATGCTAATATATTACACTGAAATGTTCATTTACAATTTAGTATGAATGAATTTATCGGATCAATTCTTGAATAAGTCTTACTTGGAAGAAAGAATAGTGAGACCTTGGGGAAACTGAGAGCCTGAATAGGAAAAAGAGGGAGAACACCAAAGGGAAATTAGGGGACTCCAAAGGTAAAGTGGAGATTTTGTGACAAATTTGTTTAGAGCCAGCCTTGGTACAGAGAATGCTCTAAATCTAGAAATCTGTACCCTTTGAAATGTCTGATTCCACAATTACATTTTATTTTCATTAATATTTGTTGTCTCCTATCCTTCATTCACTTGAAAAGTATTGAGGTCTTAAAACATCCCAGTATCTGGCATATTAATATGTATTCAAGAAAAGTTGCTTCTTTTTTCTTACAAATCCTTGGAAGTTTTAACACTTTAGGTTCCAGTTTCTTAGTGTGAATGCTTTATCAGGTGACTTTCCTTCTTAATAGGAAAGATCTTGACAGCATAATAGCACTGGATGAATTAGGATAGAGAAGTAAGCAGTGCTGGAAAGGGGGAAGAAAAGGCCCCAAAGCCTAGAGTTTTTGGCTAGTGTTTGCTCTAAGGTATTTAATGTAAATCTGTTAAATTTTCCTTTTTTTTTTTTAAAGAATGTAATTGATCGGAAACCATATCCTGATGATGAAAATGTAGTGGAAGTGAAGTTTGCTCGCACACCTGTCATGTCTACGTATCTGGTGGCATTTGTTGTGGGTGAATATGACTTTGTAGAAACAAGGTCAAAAGATGGTGTGTGTGTCCGTGTTTACACCCCTGTTGGCAAAGCAGAGCAAGGAAAATTTGCGTTAGAGGTAAATGTACTTGAAGAGGATTGTTCCAACAGTCCATAACTCCAGGTTGGGGAATTTACATTTCTGATCAATTATTAGTACAATTATTTATACTTTAATCTGAAATTTCATGTACTACTTTGGTTTTACTTTTAATAGAATCTGGGAACTAGCAACTTTGGTGTTTTATTAACATTTTACAAGATGATGATTAAGAAAATATTAGAGTAGAATTTATTTACCCAGAGAGTGGGTGGGAAAATATGTAATTATACTTTTCATACTGAATTATAAATGGATTAAAGTTTGGCTGACATACAAAGCTTAGGGCTAAAGCAGTCTTTGGAGGTGGGGCTCCCCAGGGTTGGTTTCTAGTAACTTGAGATATTTGGCTTGCAACAGGATTCCTTTGTGGATTTCTATATGAATGACAGTAAGATTTATCAGATGGTTCTTTTGTCTATACTTTTTATAGGTTGCTGCTAAAACTCTGCCTTTTTATAAGGACTACTTCAATGTTCCTTATCCTCTACCTAAAATTGATCTCATTGCTATTGCAGACTTTGCAGCTGGTAAAGTAAATTTCATTTTATTGATGAATTGTAATAACTTTTTTGAATTTTATGATTTTTCAAGAAGTATATATAAATATCAATAAATGTTTATATTTATTTTATGAAGGTGCCATGGAGAACTGGGGCCTTGTTACTTATAGGTATGTTAATGATGTATTACCCTGCCTTATCTTTTTAAGTCACTGATTTCATGAGAACTTCACTCCTAAGTACAGTTCAGTAGCTTCTGCTTTATGATCTGTCATAAATTTTCCTACCTCCCCCCACTTCCTTGAACTTTTCGAGAATGCAGATGAACACCCTCTGGTGCTACTATGTGAGAGTATAAGATTTTAAAGTGAGCATCTGGCATTAGTAGCATTTGTAGATGTATTTTTGGCTGAGTTTCTCATTTCAGTGCCTTTTCTTCCTTCTAGTAGTTACATAGTTATTTATCCAGCTTGAAGAACTTTCCCTGATTTAATATCTTCTGGCCAAGTTGTTACATGTCTGTCACCACAATACAAACATGTAGGTTGTATAATTTTAAAAGCAGTGTCTGTAAACAAGTTTTTGTCTTCTACTTTCAGTTGCCTTCTTCAGTGAGCTAAGTTTTGGACAGCCTGCTCAGTGTTTTTAGGACTGTGGAATGCATCTTCTCCCTACTTTCTGCTCCCCTTCTTTTAATGGAAGCACTGTCTTTTCTCTCTGTCTAGCACAATAATCCCTAATCCTTTAGACAAAATTTTTCTGAAATTTCAGGCAGCTGTCCTATAAACAAACTGATAATTAAACTTGTGTCACATTTTTGATCTTCTGTTATGAATTCTGTTGGAGTGGTGTCTTTAATCTTCCCAGAACTTTTTCTGTCCTGTGTACTCTGAGGAAATATTTTCTTGACATCTTTAAAGCCTAACTTGACCATCTTATTTACTGTTTGAATCTCCCTCCCCCACTTCTGCATGCCTGCTTTGATTGTAATACTTAAAAAAAAATGTTTTTTTTAAACACAGGGAGACTGCATTGCTTATTGATCCAAAAAACTCCTGTTCTTCATCACGCCAGTGGGTTGCCCTGGTTGTGGGACATGAACTCGCCCATCAATGGTTTGGAAATCTTGTTACTATGGTATTTAATATTTTTAAGTGCTCAAATATATTTATTTTTTTCATGCTGCACCTTTTTTTGTCTACATAGTATTTCAGGTTTGGCTGGAATGTTGTACCAAAAATGTAGTTTTTTTATTGAAAAACTTTATTTTAAAAGGTCCACTTTGAAAAGTGTTTATCAGAATATTCTTGTTGATCAAAAGCATGTAGATAATCTTTATTCAACAGAAAATACTTCCTAAACTGTTCTAAATACTGCCTGCGGGGGAAGTCATGATACTAATTTGGGTGAAAGGAAGAGATTCCACTTAGGTAGAGAGATTGCATGCAGTGAGATTCAGACTAACTGTAGTTTCTTGTGTCATATATATTATGTAGCTCACTAACTGTAAAGTAACCTGATAAATGACAAACTATCCTTGATTAGGTTGAAATGTTTTTAAGGGTCATTTTCTTCATTGCCTGAAATTTTAAGTTGAAATTTGACAGAAATAAAGGCGAAGAAACAACAGAATAACTGTGAAGTATATTAAAATTTTCAACTGTCGTATTGAAGTTCTTGTTTATTATAATGTTTGCAGTGAATGATCTCTGTCCTCTAGTCTTGACCTTTCCCTCTTACTCTGAATAAGTGCTATCTATAGCAGCCAACTGTGTTAGAGCTAGGGAGACCAGCATTTAATAAGTGAACTAGAAGTGCCTCTGCAAAGAAAGAACTGGAGATTCTGGAGCCAGCCAAATTCCCTGATGGCATTTTAGGTTGCCAAAGAGCAGAGCCCAATTTGGATATTAGTTGAGTCCACATGTCACAAAAATAAGCAGGAAAGGAAAACATTTAGCAACTCTTACATATTTGAAAGAGTTTCTAAAGACGGTCAGCCCTTGAAAGTAAATCCTTTCCTTTTTGCTTTGGATGTTTAAAATTTTGCTTAGCGGTAAAAAAAATTTTTTGAAATATAATTTTATGCGGAAGTAAGTATACTAGTACCTGTATTCAATATGTCAGAAACAAACAAACAATATGTCAGAAACATTCTTTTCTCCTAATGCAGCAAGTTTGTTGCTACCAATTTTTTTTCTCAGTGTTGAGCAGACTTTATTTTTTATAATATTATTTTTAAACTTCCAGTAATAAATTTTAGTAGGGGAAATGCGTGCGTTCTCATTTTGCTTTTAAACAACTTTTTACTGGATTGGAGCAACTTCTGGTTATTAGATGTCACTTGTTTCATTAACCAAAATTCAAAGGCTTAGAGATAGGGAAATTACTAGGTTTGTACCAGCTTATCCCAGTGGAGGCTTAGTTAAATAAGTGCACAAAGCATATAAACAGATAGCCATTTATCAGTTGATATTGAAAATATTTGATCTTTTCAGAATTTAAAAATAAATAAATAAATAAATAAATTTATTTATTTTTGGCTGTGTTGGATCTTCGTTTCTGTGCGTGGGCTTTCTCCAGTTGCGGCGAGTAGGGGCCACTCTTCATCGCAGTGCGCGGGCCTCTCACTGTCGCGGTCTCTCCCATTGCGGAGCACAGGCTCCAGACGCGCAGGCTCACTAGTTGTGGCTCACGGGCCCGGAGCGGCTTGTGGGATCTTCCCAGACCGAGGAACGAACCCATGTCCCCTGCGCTGGCAGGTGGATTCTTAATCACTGTGCCACCAGGGAAGCCCTACAGGTTTTTCACCATTGCATTAGTCCTTTGTCCTGAATTCATATAGTATTGCTTTCTTTTCATAAGAGATTTAATCAATTTTAATGAAAATTGATTGAAATCTCTTTCTAAAAAGTTGATTTCTTTTTCAAAAAGTTGATTTTGTCTGTGACCCATTATATTCTTTGTCCACTCCACTGTTAATTCTTATTAACAGATGAGAATTTTATATTCCATAAATGTTTAAACACCATTCGTTACTGAACTACTTACTGCCATGACATTTCTGTTAATTTCACATAATTCTTATGTAAGCAGTACTGCTTTTCTGTTTATCTATAAAGTTTAACTTTTCAATCAACAATGATTTTTCCCTGTCATTATGGAAATAGTTTCTAGTTTTCCTTGTTTGGTCCTGATAAGCTTTCTGGTTTTTTTTAAGAGAACTGTTTATTAAACTAAATTTTATATGACAATGTGGGCTCTTGCCTATATTTATGCGCTCTCTTCCCCTTTTCCATATTTAGGGTGTTTTTCATCCTCCTTCTTCCTCCTTTTCTACCTTTAGTACCAGAAAGTTACTTAGCAGTGGTGATAATGCTAGTGTCACCAGGTTGGCCTTTCTTGGCATTTCTTTTGTTCAGGGATGTGAGTTATTTACTAAATGTTTTGAAATGAATTTCAGTTCATTAAGACCTTTAGAGTATAGTGGAAGGGACAAATGAGTTTTTTAAATTAGTGGAGTGACAAGCATCTTGTTTTCTTTATATATTTCCATCTTTTGTTTTTAGGAATGGTGGACTCATCTTTGGTTAAATGAAGGCTTCGCATCATGGATTGAATATCTGTG
Source organism: Kogia breviceps (assembly GCF_026419965.1). NCBI lineage: Eukaryota > Metazoa > Chordata > Mammalia > Artiodactyla > Physeteridae > Kogia > Kogia breviceps. The sequence goes on along the minus strand of NC_081328.1, from coordinate 36,447,080 downwards.
TGTAGACCACTGCTTCCCAGAGTATGATATCTGGACTCAGTTTGTTTCTGCTGATTACACACGTGCCCAGGAGCTTGATGCCTTAGATAACAGCCATCCTATTGAAGTGAGACATAATTTTCACTCATTGGCCTTTGCTCTCATTTTCAATAAAATATATAATTTGTTTATAGAGATACTTAGGACTCTGAAAAGAAAATTGCATGGGTGATGTCATTTACTTTTGTAATTTATATTTCCATTCTTGAAATTCTAGCAGTACTAAGTTCTCATTATGTTTCTTTTAAAACATTTATGTTCTTTGTAGATGCAAGTGCTCTGTACCCATAAGCATTCACTAAATAGATTTTTATTGAATAGTGTGGGGGAACCATAGCTGTTGGGTAGTATGATTCTGTTGTTTCAGAGAAAATTCTGAACATACTCTTTATTGTTGTCATTGTCTGTTTTTATATAAATATTTTAATTCTTTTGACTTAGCCTGTCCTTATTTCAGCTAGTTTATCTGTATAAATTTTGCCTCTAATGAGCTAGACTTAGAGTCTACTTTGACATATTTAACCAGGGCCCTATGTAACTGTAAGCCATAACAATTAGTGCAAGAAGTCAAATGTTTTTCATCTCTCCCTTCCTTACCCTCACTTCTCTACCCACAAAGAGATCAATAGTGACTTGCCTCCCAGCAAAGCGGTGCCAAGATTGGAACCCAGGTCCTAAGAGATGATGGGGATTGTGTTATATATTCTATTTTATTAGTATTAGTTATTAAACCCTTTTAAACAATTACACATTATGAGTCACCTAAAGGCAAAAAGTATCTTATGATTTAGAAGGGTTTTCCTAGATAGCTTTTTATGTAATTCAGTATTACAGGCTGTCTGTTTCCTGTCATAACCTTGAATCACACTGTCTGCTAGGTGAGTGTGGGCCATCCTTCTGAAGTTGATGAGATATTTGATGCTATATCATATAGCAAAGGTGCCTCTGTCATCCGAATGCTACATGACTACATTGGGGATAAGGTAAAAAAGCAATTTAAAAAATCTTCCATTCTTTTATGGTGAAACCATAGAGTTTTGCATGAAAAAAAAAGTTTGCTTTTATTTAGGTTAAGTTCTTAAGTAATTTTTCTAGAATTTATAAGGACAGTACTCTGGCTTGTCTTTATTTCTTTTTATGCTGATTATTTTGGGCTCTCAGATGAATGATGTTGCAGATACGTTTTGGGGGTTGATGGAAGTCTGGTATAAAACTTAAAAGCAAGAGTAGAAGGCAAAGAGTATGCATTTTTAAACAGAAGGTAGTAGACATTAGGGGGATACATGTGTTTTAGTAAATCTAACAGTCAAGTAATTTGAGTAAATTAGTTTTTGAGTACTGTATACTCAAAATATACTATAATTCTGAGTTCTGACTTTGTGTTTTCTCAGGACTTTAAGAAAGGAATGAACATGTATTTAACCAAGTTTCAACAAAAGAATGCTGCCACAGGTAATCTTTAATAGCTTGAGATAGAAATGGAGAGAAAGTGTTGGCATACTATCCAGAGTGTGACATTTTATTTTTTTGAAATACTTAATTTTCCATGTGCTGGATAGGAAATAGAGTCGACTTATTTGAAGATGTGTTACATCATGGATCAACAACATGAATCAGGATCTATTATCTTTTTGGTCATCCTCCAGTAGTCTGCTTTCCACAGCTCAATGTTTTGCCACTTTAAAGAGTCTGAAAAGTTCTGTTTACTTTACCAGAGCCTGTTCTTTTTGATGATTTGTGGGTTTTGTTGCCCTTCGTTGACCATTGACCATTAAAATAGCTGCAAATTAACCATTTGTGGGAGTGAACTTGTGGAACTACAGATTTTCAATGAAGTAAATTCTTAAGATTTTATGATGGTCTATTAGATATTAGAGTCAAAAGGAAGAATAAAGGTGTTAATAGTTGATTGAATATGAAGCTGAGTTCCTTAGTGAACAAAAATAGTTTAGAAAACAAGATTTGTATAATGTCATTATTATAAGTCTGGGGTGGGGCCCGAGAGTCTGCATTTCTAACAGACTCCCAGGTGAAGCCAGTGCTACTAGTTCATGGGCTGTACTTTAGCTTACCAAAGTGTAACTGGTACAGGGTGTACCATGTAACTTTTTTGGGTTTGTTTTCGTTACTTATGAAAGACAATTGGCAGTTCAAATACATTCCCATTATCATCCATGGTTTTTATCCTCTTGTAGCAGTTGTAGTGCTCTCTGTCTACTGTCTCTGCCTCTCCCTTAATTTATGCCTTCTTGATCTCTCCCCTGGAATTCACTACTAATTTACTACTTGCCTTGTCCCACTCTCTTCAGTTTCATCTCTCACTCTGAGGCTAGCTAGGGTTATCTTTCTAAAGTGAATATCTAATTACATCACCCTACTGATTAAAAACACTTGAGATGCCACATTCCTTTCACGATAAAGTCTATACTTCTTTGTAAGCCATACAGTCTTGAACAGTTCAACCCCTGCCTACTTTTTTAGCCTCATGACCTGTTACTCCCACACATGTGCCTCTGTCTTCAGCTTATTGAACATATTGCTGTTACTGACATTTTCTGTCATTTCTTATACTTCCCTCTTTTTTGGGGGGGGGGCCGTGCTGCACGGCTTATGAGATCTTAGTTCCCTGACCAGGGCTTGAACCCGGGCCCACGGCAGTGAAAGCTCAGAGGCCTAACCACCAGACCGCCAACGAATTCCTTTTTATTTTCCTCTTTGTACCTTTATTCTGTCTACCTGGAATGCCTTTTTTCTCCCTGTCTAATGAACAACTCTTCAAGGTGCAGACCAAAAGTTTACCTCTTGTGAAACTTTATTCTTTGGATTTTTCTTTCACTGTTCTTGCCCATGTTATAGTATGTACCATGTTGTATTGTTGTTTTGCTTATTCTACCACCAGAGTTGTTTGACCATTTGGGTCAAAAACAGCATCAGCATTGAGTATTTTTTAACTTCTGTTAATTGAATGGGTATAATAGTTTTAAGTTTGTGAATGATTGTTTAGTAGTGACCTTGAATATGTTTCTATTTGTTTGTTTCTGTTTTCTTCTTGTTTGAACTCACCTGTTTGTCTTTTGTTTATAACTTGTAATTTTTTAATAAATTGGAACAATTAAGAACATCTTAGAATATAAGACCATAGAGTTCATTTAATGGGAAGGCAAGGGGAACATTAATTTGGCCCACTGTTCCTGAACCTGAAAGAATCACAAAATTGGTCAGTGTTGCAGTGTCAAGAGTTATATAAAATTTCTGGTTTGTTTAGGAGAATAAAAATGGAAACATTTTAGATTTTTATTGTTTGTATTTATCTTCTAGAGGATCTCTGGGAAAGTTTAGAAAATGCCAGTGGTAAACCTATAGCCGCTGTGATGAATACCTGGACCAAACAAATGGGATTCCCTCTCATTTACGTGGAAGCGGAACAGGTAAACTTATAAAAAAGTCCTTCAATTTTTCTGATTGTATTAAATGAAATTCAGTCAGTGTTAACAAATTTGCTTTTCTTTCCTTTAAGTATTCTAGGTAAGATTTAAGCCAGCCCTTATACTCTTTTCTCAATGATTTATTATGTCTATACCAAACAATTTGCCCCATGTCTTTAAAATTATACATGCTTATGGTAGAAAACAAAATATTGTCTGCCCTTACTGTCCCCAAGGAAAACACTGTAACCTTGTTGATATAGTTCTAAAATCACCAAATGAAGTTTATTCTGAGAATGCAAGGTTGGTTTAATATTAGAAAACAGTCAATGTATTGACTCATAATCACTACATTAACAGAATCAAATTAGAAAAACCACATAATGACCTCACCTGCTGCATAAAAAGGATTTGGTAAAATTCAACACCCATTTATAATATCATTCTTTAAAATTAGTTTTTAATGTTGGATGACATTGTGATTTTGATTAGAATTGCATTCATATTAGTTGAACTGTTACCTGAATTCAGACAGGTGTAGTTCAAAGTGAGTTGTCCTCCAACAGTACTGAGAATTACACATCAACCTATAATGCATACCAGAAAGTTTGTCTTAACTTAGTTTAATTGTATGAAACTATGAAATCATTCTCTTAAATTTCTTTGCCATGGTTTTATAAGCTGCATAGGGAATTAATTCCATTCTTTTTTAGGGAGGAAGATTCATAGCTCTTTTTTAGGTATGTGTTTGTCCTTGTGGTTCTGCATTGTCCATGAAGCTAATATTTTACAAAGGTTCAATGTGGCAATCTTAAATAAAGTATACGCATTGAAGGACCTCTCAGTTAGATTGGCTGCAAGCATTTGAAAAGGCAATTTAGGGAACACAATCATATTTGGTGAGAAAGGATATCTAAAACTTTAGTGAGCTATCATTGTGACCATTCTGTTTCTTTCTAGTTTATCAGAAGAGAGGACACTAATACCCCACTTCCTCCCAATGTTACTGAGACTCAGGGAACTTTTCCATCAAGCTACTTTCAAGATCTTACTTTTTCTGCATTTTTTTTGTCTCCAAGCACAGCCAAACTAATCCTCCATTTTACATTATAATAAAAAGCCTGTCTATGACTCAATTCTTTTACAAATAGGAGAACTCTGCAACATTGTATCTTGATTATGATCTGTATCTCACTTTATATTCCCTAAATTTAAATATCTTTGCTTTATTTCTGAATGAATTTAAAAGTCACCTAATAACTTTTTCAAGGAAATCTATGTGATACATAATTAATCAGTGATGTAGTATCAGTATTTAAGTTCATTAGTAGTTTCTTTATGGCATCAAAGTGGCCATTGCTTCCTCACTCAAATTTTTTAGTTTTTCATTTCTGTCTCTTGCAGTCAGTTTATCCCTTTATAAAGGTCATTGACCCAATTTAGTGTTTGATTTAAGTGATCTTAAAATTGTTGTATCTTGCGTTATTTAAGATGTCTAGGGCATAGTAACAAATGATAACTAAAACAAAAGATTGCATAATTGTTGAAGTATTTTTTTAAAAATATGTACTTGCCGTTGTTGCTTCTGGCTTTTTAGTTTTTTGCAGTACCTCCCCCCAACTTTTTTTGTTTCTTTGCAAAGCTCATCTTTTGAAACAAGATGTGTGCTGCTTTCATGTTTGTCAGTTGTTCTAAAAATGACTTTGGATTCTGAATTCAGAATTTGAATTCTGAATATTGAGTCCACATGCTAATTTAATGTTGCTACTTTTTGGAAGTAGAAAAGGCTAAAGACATAACCTTCCTCCACAAAGGTTAACTACGTATCCTTTTTGAAAACTTTAACACTTTGAAGTTCTTATCTGGATACATATCTCTTCTCATGAGCAATACTTCATAGAACCTGGCCTTTAATTTTTAGAGTATTGTTATTTTGAGGGCTTAATGAGAAATAGTGACTTTTCTACCATTCTATAGTATCATGCTCTTTATCACAATTGCATTTTGTATATTCAGGAGCCATTTGACTATATGGTTTCACCTCTACTTTGTCACAGAGATGTCGTCCCCTCCAAAAAAAAAGTGTTGATGCTACTACAGCCTTTGTTTTGTTTTGCTTCTTTAGATGGAAGATGACAGACTACTGAGGTTGTCCCAAAGGAAGTTCTGTGCCAGTGGACCATATGTTGGTAAGCAAATGGTTATGAGTGGGAGCTGATCAGTGAGTTTGGATACCATACCAGTGTTCTAACTAATAAGAAATAATTGGGCTTCCCTGGTGGCGCAGTGGTTGAGAGTCCGCCTGCCGATGCAGGAGACACGGGTTCGTGCCCTGGTCCGGGAGGATCCCGCATGCCGCGGAGCGGCTGGGCCCGTGAGCCATGGCCGCTGAGCCTGTGCGTCCGGAGCCTGTGCTCCGCAACGGGAGAGGCCACAACAGTGAGAGGCCCGCATACCGGAAAAAAAAAAAAAAAAAAGAAATAATTATCCATTTAAAAATATTTTTAATAGAATTAAACAGAAGCAAGGTAATGGTAATAGAATAAAAACGAAATCTAGGAAATCAAAACAGGAGATTCATGGGGTATTTGTAGTATTGTCATATTCTTAGATTTTTGAAAGTCCATGTCTCTCTGTGTTATTGGGGGCTGTATTGAATGAAGAAGTATAGGAACACTCAAGAAGTGTTGTCTCTAACCTTAATCCCTAAAAGAAGACTTGGTATGCATTTGTGTACTAAGTCTTATGCACTTATGTACTAAGTACATTTGGTATACTTGTGTACCAAGTGTTTACATTGTGGCTAATTTTTTTTTTTAATTCTTGGGCATAGTAAGTAACTAAGCAAATAAAGCCCAATGATTATTTAGATTTATTATGTACCAGTCAGTCATTGTGCTAAGCACTATCTATACCTGACCCTTATTTTATACTCTCAGCAACCCTATTAGGTAGGTCATATTATTTCTGTTTATAATAGGGAAGCTGAGGCATAGCTAACTAAGTAAGTTAAATGGTGCAAGATAACCTATATAATAAGTCAAAGAGTAGGAATTCAAACAAAATAGTTGGATTATATAAGTTTATAATCCTTAAGTTTATACCCTTAACTATCACTCAACTCTGCTTTTTCAAATATTTCTACATGACATTAGACTTTTTTTTAAAAATTATTTTCGGCTGTGTTGGGTCTTCGTTGTTGCACATGGGCTTTCTCTAGTTGTGGTGAGCGGGGGCTACTCTTTGCTGCGGTGCGTGGACTTCTCACTGCAGTGGCTTCTCTTGTTGCAGAGCATGGGCTCTAGGCACGTGGTCTTCAGTAGATGTGGCACTTGGGCTCAGTAGTTGTGGCTTGCGGGCTGTAGAGTGCAGGCTCAGTAGTTGTGGTGCACAGGCTTAGTTGCTCCACGACGTGTGGGATCTTCCTGAACCAGGGCTCGAACCAGTGTCCCCTGCATTGTCAGGTGGATTCTTAACCACTGCACCACCAGGGAAGCCCGAGAATAGACTCTTTTACCCAGGGAATTAAAGATGAATTGAAAAATCAAGAAGTAAACTGTTTTTCTGCACCTTTCTCGCTTCCTTTAAAATAGCAGTTCCCAACAGGGGGAAGGGTATATCAGAATCACCAGTGCCTTTTCATGTTCCACCCACCAAATGATGATGCACTTTACTAGGTTTAAGAGGTACAGCCTTCAACCCTTAGCCTTCCTTAGCATTGAGAGTTACTCTTAATAAATATGTCTTACAAGTGAGGTGACATGTTTACTATCTAAATAAATAGTGTCACAGTTGCTGTTTTCTGCACATATCTGCAATCTGCATTGTAGGACTGACAGGTTTTGCAAATCTTTCCAATACTCTGTGACCACTATAGACATTATTAAAACCTGAATTATCCCAGTGTCAGGAGGGAATTTTCATTTGTGGTTTAGCCTGATAGCATAAAGCTATATAATTTATTAAGATAGTTTCATTAATGTACTGGGCAATGACTCTCTTTTGTTTGGTATCTTAATGCAAAATCTGTTTTGCTGTATAATACCTAAGAGAGTGTATGTATTTGCCTTACGAAAGCTTCAGTTTTTAGATGTGACTCCTCTGTTCGAATCCAGCAGCTCCCAAGGTGTATCCTGTCTGTCGCAGAAGTAAAATCAGCCCTTCAGTTTCTCAGCAGTGTATATACCTGTTAAGAATTGCACCTTAGAATTTGTTTTTAAGTGCTATGTGATACAACGGAGCAACTAAGCCCATGCTCCACAACTGCTGAGCCCGTGAGCCACAACTACTGAGCTGGTGCACCACAATGAGAAGCCCGTGCACTGGAACAAAGAGTAGCTCACTGCAACTAGAGAAAGCCTGCACGTGGCAACAAAGACCCAATGCAGCCAAAAACAAATAAATAAAATAAATTTATAAGTGCTATATGAGAGCTTTAACCCACTCGAAATGTCTTTTATTAGTAAAATCATTATCTCTTTTGCTCTGAAAAGGGAAAACAACAATTAAATTAAAATTGTTGTATTTGTGATTCTACAAGTAAGCACAGTGTTCTCTTTTTTATAGGCTATTGTGATTTCATTAGTAAATTCTCTCTTCCTTATTATTATTCAGGTTACCTGGAAGAGTTCATGTACCATTAAAAATGAGCTATTGGCTTAACAATTGGATTCAAACCCATGCATGGGACACCAGTCCTCTCTCTCTACCTTACCTTCTATTTCTCCCAGTGAGAAATTATTTTTCAAGCTTCCTCTTTGTTCTTCTCTTGCTTAAGGAGAAGGCTGTCCCCAGTGGATGGTTCCTATCACAATCTCTACTAGTGAAGATTCCAGCCATGCCAAAATGAAGATTCTCATGGACAAGCCAGAGATGAATGTAGTTTTAAAAGATGTCAAACCAGACCAGTGGGTGAAGGTGAGTCCAGAAATGACATGGCCATTTTTATCTTACCTAAATTGATTTATTTCTTTCATTTCCTTTATGCATTTTACGGCTGGCTGTAAATTCTACTGCTTCATTTTGGACTAGGACTTGAAAAGAAAAATACATTTCCGAACTTCCTTGTGTGAAATTTAGGGCCAACTTTCAAATAGTATTGTCTAGATATTTGCCTTTATGTCAGGTAAGCAGTTACAAAGGGATAGGATTAAACAGGAAAAAACTAGTAGTCTATGTATAAAGTCACATTAACCAAAACATTTGTAGTCTTGCAACATCAAACTGCCCTGTCATTGTAATGACATGTTAACTTCAGTGATGTGTTGTCATTGTACATGTACAACTATAATCAAGTGAGATCAGACATATAATAATCAGTTTGTGTCACTGAAATGTGAAATTCCTTTTAGCTGGTGTTTTAAAGCCATTTCACAACAATAAGAGTCAGTAAATATTATTTTTCATTATTCTGTACTCTGCCTTTCATAATGAAAGTATCTATTACAAACTTTTCTCCCAATTATAGGTTCCTAATAGGAATTATACATTGTCTCAGGCTTTTGTGCTTGCAGAACTATTTCTCCCTCTTTTAATTTTTTAAATATATTTTTATAATATACTCAGTAGAATACTATATTACCATTTGAAATTACAATCTGGAACATATGTAGCAATATGAAATTTTTCTTATAAGAAAAAACACTATGATTGTAATTAGGTAAATAAAGGTGTTATTCCTATAGTAAAAGATAAAGGGAATCAATAAAATAATTACTGTATTAGAAATATGAAGTGACTTAAATATATATAAATAGTAAAATATTTATATCTTTTTAAAAAAATTGATTAATTTATTTTATTTTTTGCTGTGTTGGGTCTGTTGCTGTGCATGGACTTTCTTTAGTTGCGGCAAGTGAGGGCTACTCTTCGTTGCAGTGTGTCGGCTTCTTATTGCGGTGGCTTCCCTTGTTGCAGAGCAGGGGCTCTAGGCGCACGGGCTTCAGTAGTGGTGGCACGTGGGCTCAGTAGCTGTGGCTCACAGGCTCTGGCTCACAGGCTCTAGGTCACAGGCTCAGTAGTTGTGGTGCACAGGCTTATTTGTTCTGCCACATGTGGGATCTTCCCGGACCAGGGCTCGAACCCGTGTCCTCTGCATTGGCAGGCGGATTCTTAACCACTGCGCTACCAAGGAAGCCCAAAATATTTATATCTTATACTGTCATTTTATCATTAAAATATTTTGCATATAAATATTATCAAAAATATTTTTGACTGTTGGTAAATAGCATATAGAAAATAATGATAGTCAATGATTACCTCACTCCAAAAATCATATGAAATTGCCTTTTAACTCCATGTAATTCTTTAAAATCTAGGACCTGACAGCTGTTATTCTATTGAGGCTCTGGGCTCATTAGATCAGTATTTGTAAAGGTTTAGTCTTCCTCAGAGATTTTATTGTCCAAGAATTTTTATTTTGTAGTAAATGTTTTCTGTAAACTGAAAACCATTCATTGAAATTAGAAATAGAAACTTAGCCGCATTTTATCCTCCTTTTCAGCCATGTTCTTTTCACTGTCGCTCACTTTGCCTCCCACTATGCCAAGTTTCTGTTTTCTTTTGCCTCTGTATTCATCTTTGACAACTGATTACTATCTTTATATGTTGTTTCATTTTAATATTTGTCTCTTAGCATAAATGATCTCTGTTGTTTTTCATCCAGATATACTAAAACTAGAACTTCTTTCATACCTACAAAAAATTGATTTAAAAAATAAATGCGGGAGCTTCCCTGGTGGTGCAGTGGTTGGGAGTCTGCCTGCCGATGCAGGAGACGCGGGTTTGTGCCCCTTTCCAGAAGGATCCCACATGCCGCGGAGCGGCTAGGCCAGTGAGCCATGGCCGCTGGGCCTGCGCATCTGGAGCCTGTGCTCCGCAGCGGGAGAGGCCACAACAGTGAGAGGCCCGTGTACTGCAAATAAATAAATAAATAATTTTAAAATGCAGCTCTTTAACAATACCTGTTGGATATCTTTTCAGTTAAACCTGGGAACAGTTGGGTTTTATCGGACCCAATACAGCTCAGCCATGCTGGAAAGTTTATTACCAGGCATTCGTGACCTTTCTCTGCCCCCTGTGGATCGACTTGGATTACAGAATGACCTCTTCTCCTTGGTGAGCCTCCAGTAGTATGATGGATTTTGTTGATTAAAGGATTTTGTTTTTCCTGGAGTGCCTGAATGAAGCATAACTAGAAGAATGTAGTTCTTCCTGAAGGTTGAATGCCTTTAGGACCAAAGCAAATGACTAATTATTAATTAACATGACAAGATTGAACCTATATAATTTACCAGAAACAAATCTCATTTTATTACTCCTAAGCCAGCTGTTTGCAACTAAAATTATCCTTTGTAAGGCAGAAATTCTTTTCAACAGACATAGATATGAACCTTGAAGAAATTTCTCTACTTATGTGGTTTTTTAAAATAATTCAGAGTGATTTATATTTTTCTAAAATAGTGGTTGTACTTTGCAGGGAAAGTCTAGTAGAATTTTTTAACATTCTGTTACTATTCAAATTATAATAGCCCATTAGCTTTAGAATTATATATATTTAGCTTTGTTCCAGTAAAAATTTTAAGGAACAATTAGTCGTATTATCTTTATGACCCCAAAACATAGGTTAGATAATTTCTAGATGTCTCTATGATAAAATTGTCAGATTCCTCCTAGTGTTCCTTTAATTGGACTTGAAATTTTCATTCCCCTCTGCAGTAACTGGTTTTGGATTCCTCCTTTGTATAAACACAGATTAGCATTGATGCACAAAACCTCACATCTGCTGATTTCATTGCTGAGAGAGACCTGTCCCAGGAGAGTGGTGTGTTTGTGCAGTTGGCTGCTGTAACAGAAGTTCTTTTTCCTGACTCTGTTAGTCAGTTCTGAAAGGACTGAATTTGTAGTGCCTTCCAGTTTGCCTTCTTTTAGAAATGAGTAAAGGACAGGCTGACGTTGACATAGTTTGCAGGTCTAGTTTTGAAAGCGCCTCTGTCAAAAACCAAAGCCCCAACTGTTTTTGCAACTTTTCTGAAAGTATGAAAATTTTCAAAATAAAAAACAATGCCAAGACCCCAGAAACTGAATAGAAATAGGAAGTTAACTGTTTTCTTTCTTTTTCTAAATTGGTGGAATTTTAGCAATTTTTTAAAGTGGCTCTTCTATAAATAGCAAAAAAGTAAGGAATGGTGTCATAATACAGTTTTTATTTTATAAAATTCTGTAGTGGTCTGAGCTTATATAGTCTAGTCTCTTCCTTAAGGGATGGCCGACTAGCAGAAGATAATGCCAAAAATACATGCTTATGTTTTTAGTTTTGCTTTTGTTTGAAGACTAGATTAATTTATGTTTTTTCCTATCCCAGGCTCGAGCTGGAATCATTAGCACTGTAGAGGTTCTAAAAGTCATGGAGGCTTTTGTGAATGAGCCCAATTATACTGTATGGAGCGACCTGAGCTGTAACCTGGGGATTCTCTCAACTCTCTTGTCCCACACAGACTTCTATGAGGAAATCCAGGAGTTTGTGAAAGATGTCTTTTCACCTATAGGGGAGAGACTGGGCTGGGACCCCAAGCCTGGAGAAGGTAATGGATGTACTGAATGGGGAAAGAATTGATCAGAAATTGATCCTTTTTTTACTCAGCTGTGGTTAACAATAACAATAACATGATCTTTGTGTCTGCTGGATGTTACTGTGTATTCACCTAACTAGAAAGTAAGACTTAGGACTTTTAAACCTCCTGGTGAAGTTATGTGGGTAATCAACATAAAAACAGTGGTGGCTATGTGTATTTGTTGCTAAATATGATTTATGCACAGAGCAAATGATGGAAATAAAAGTCACAAAGTTCCAAAGGCCCATTTTTAGTAAAGAAAAGCTAAAGGGAATTTTGGATTATTTTATTTATTATTACCATAAATACCAGGCACCTTATGTACAGCTTGAAAAGGTGTTGAGAGACACAGGGGGCCAATTTTCTGAATTAAAGGAGTTATTTGCTTTCTACATGTATTCTCTCCTCTTTATTTCTGTAATCCTGTATTTATTCTTTTGCTGTCACTTAAATGTTGGGAATAGTGATTATAGGGCTTTAAATATAATTATTTTCTACCATATGCTAATAACTGAAGGTGGTATTTCCTCCTGCCCTTCTTATTCTGGGAGTCTTTTACAATAAGAACAATAGTAACAATTATCTAGAGCTCTATGTCTTCCTTTTATTGATTCAACAAATATTTATGTACCCAGTAAATGCCAGGTACCATACTAGGAGCTGGTGGTATAACAGTGAACAAAAAATCGCCCTGTGTGGCTTACATTCTAGTGGAAGACACAGCAAACAGTTCAATAGATAATATATATATATATATTTAAAATAAATTTATTTATTTATTTTTGGCTGCATTGGGTCTTCATTGCTGTGCACGGGCTTTCTCTAGTTGCGGCGAGCAGGGGCTACTCTTCATTGCAGTGCACGAGCTTCTCATTGCGGTGGATTCTCTTGTTGCAGAGCATGGGCTCTAGGCACATGGCCTTCAGTAGTTGTGGCACGCGGCTCAGTAGTTGTGGCACACGGGCTTAGTTGCTCCGCGGCATGTGGGATCTTCCTGGACCAGGGCTCAAACCCGTGTGCCCTGCATTGGCAGGCGGATTCTTAACCACTGCACCGCCAGGGAAGCCCAATAGATAATATTTTAGGTGGCAGCAAGTGAAGAAAAATAAAGTTAGGTAACATAGATCAGGAGTAAAAGGAGTAGTAAGCCACTATTTTATGGAGAGTGGACAGGAAAATACAGGAAAAACTAGTGAGGTTATATTTGAGCATAAGCAGAGACCTGTAGGAGAGAACTGTGAGGATATCTAGTGGGAAAATGGTCCAAACAGGAAACAGCAAGTACAAAAGACCTGAGGCAGACGCATGCTTAGATGTTCAAGGAATAACAAGGAGGCTGGTAAATTCAGGACAGAGTAACTGAGGGAGAGAGGAGGGTGGAAGCATATCAGCTCCTATAGAACCCGTGGGACTTTCACGTTTAGTGGTATGAGAAACTCATTTGAGAGTTTAAAGCAGAGGAACATGACTTATTTACTTAGCTGTGTGAAGAACAGACTGTAGTAGGGGAGGCAAAAGAGGAAGCAGGGAGACAAGTTAGAAAGCTATTTCAGTAATCCAGTTAGGTGTTGGTTGCAGGTGGCACTTGCAGGTAGTAAATTCTGGGTATGTTTTGAAGGTAGAACTGAAAATACTTGGTGGTGGCCTGTGTGGTAGAGAGAAAGAGAGGAGTCATCAAATTTTGGCCTGAAGAACTGAAAGAGTGAAGTTACCATATACAGGGATGGGGAAGACTGCTGTAGAAGCAGATTTGGGTACAAAAGGGAATCAGCAGTTTGGTTTTGGACCTTAAATTTGATGTCCTTTTAGACATCCAAGTGGGGAGTCCCATACCTAGAGGTCCAGGCTGAATAGATACATTTAATGCATAGATGGTATTTAGAGCCATAAGATTGGATGAGGGCACGGCCAGTCCAAGATTTAGAGATTGGGTAGAAGAGGAGGAATCAGCAAGGGAGATTGACTGGACAATAAGGTAGGAGAGACAGGAGGGAGAGGAGTGTCCCAGAAGCCTTAAAGAAGCAGTAGAGAGAGAGAAGTGATCATCTGTGACAAATGCTGCTCTAAGTCAGGCAGAATGATGAAGAACTGATGATTGCATTGGCCAAGTTCTGTGGCATGGTGATGAACAACACCAGAATGGGAAGAGAGGAAAAGGAGACAGCACTTTTAGACAACTTTTTAAAGGAGTTTTGCTAAAAAGAGGATCAGATAAAAGGGGATAGAGATGTGAGGTCAAGGGGGCTTTTTTTTTTAAGTGGGAGACTTTATAATATGTTTTTGTGTTGATGAAAATGATGCAGTAATAGAAAAATTCATGATGTGAAAGAGAGGTAATTGCTGGAGTGATGGCTGAATAATCGAGAGGAGTCAGGATCCATTGCACAAGTGGAGGAGTTGGCTTTAGGTAGGAATACAGCAGATCCATAAGAACAAGACAGGAAGTATATGGACACAGATGCAGGTAAATTGGTAGGTGTTGTACTTTTCTTTCATGATGATAATATGTGAAACTTTGGGGGCTAAAAAACACCTTTTTGAAATAGGAAGAATGTCATTAGTTTCCCAGCTTTACAGATGGAAGAATCAAACATAGCAAAATAATAAAAATATTGCCTGTATCAACACAGCAAATCAGCACCAGAATTATAAGTTGGTTCTAATAAGAACCTTCACTAGTGTCGTGTTATCTATTGATTTCTTATGGTTTTCTTAAACTTATTTTTTATGGAGTTACTATTTAAATATGGCAAAATGTGCATGTTCAATTCAGTGACTTGACAAATGCATACATCATTTCCATCACCACAGGAGGTTGCCCTCAGGCCACTTCCCAGTCCCTGCCACTGTACCCACCCCACCAACCCTCACATCCCCTGCAGGCAAACACTATTCTGACTTCTTTCACCCTAGATTAATATGGTCTCTTCTAGAACTTTATATAAATGGAATCATATTATATAGTCTATTCTTTCATCTGGCTTGTCTCACTCAGTATAATGTTCTAGAGATACATCCTTTTTATCGCTGAGTGCTATTTCATTGTATGAATATACCACAATTTATTTGTCCATTGTGCTGTTGCAGTCCATCAGTTTGTATGCTAGGTTAACTATTTTTTTTTTAGGTATAATCAATATACCACAAAATGCACTCTTTTAAATATACAATTCAGTCTTTTGTCACAATGTGGTACAACCACCAGCACTATCTAATTCCAGAACAATTTCTTTACCCTCAAAGGAAACTCCATACCCATTGGCAATTACTCTCTATTCCCTGGCAACCCAGTCCCAGGCAACCACTAATCTGCTGTCTCATGGATTTGTCTGTTCTGGCATTTCGTATAAATGGAATCATACCCTGTATGGCCTTTTATATTTGGCTTCTTTCATTTAGTATGTTTTCAAGGTTCATCCATGTTGCAGCATGTATCAGTACTTCATTTCCTTTTATAGTCAAATAATATTCCATTGTATTATATGGATACACCACATTTTCTTTGTTCATTTATCAGTTTATGTATGTTTGGATTGTTTCTACTTTTTGACTGTTATGAATACTGTTATGAACATATGTATACAAGTTTTTTTGTTTTGGTTTTTGGTTTTGTTTTTTTTTTCGGTATGCAGGCCTCTACTGTTGTGGCCTCTCCCATTGGGGAGCACAGGCTCCAGACGCACAGGCTCAGCGGCCATGGCTCACGGGCCCAGCTGCTCTGCAGCATGTGGGATCTTCCTGGACTGGGGCACGAACCTGCGTCCCCTGCATCAGCAGGCGGATTCTCAACCACTGAGCCACCAGGGAAGCCCTGTATACAAGTTTTTGTATAGACAAATACTTTAATTTCTCTTGGGTGTATACCGAAGAGTGGAATTTCTGGGTCATATGGTAACTCTGTGTTTAACCTTTTGAGGAATTGCTGGACTGTTTTTCAAAGTGGCCACACCATTTTACATTCCTACCAGCAATGTATGAGGTTTCTAATTTCTCTCCATCCTTGTCAACACTTGTTATTGTCTCTTTTATTCTAGCCATCCTAATTGGTGTGAAGTGGTATCTTGCGGTTTTGATTTGCATTTCCCTAATGACCAGTGATAGCTTATTGGCCATCTGCATATCTTTGGAGTAATCTGTCAGATTTTGACTTTAAAAATCTAAGATTTCAATGTACCTGGCATACTAGTTCTATATGTGACCTTTCTCTAAACCTTGGGTCAAAGTTGCATGATCTAAGTCTGTTCCTTTCACACATAATTCTTATTATGTAATTACCTAGATGGAGTGAACATTTAGTAAATCCAGTTGGCATTGTAACTGTAGACAGAGGCATCATATTTGCTTGTCTAGTATGTTAAGTACTTCATTTCATTCTTATTTGATAAATTTAAATCAAGTGTTCTCTCGAGTACTAAGGTAATTGATTTTGTTTGTTCAAGACTGTAGACATGGTATAACACAATTATAAGATATCCAGGTGGCATATTTGTAAAAATAAGCTTTTTAAGTAGTTCTATATCTTTTTTACTTCTCAATCAGGTCATCTAGATGCACTCCTGAGGGGCTTGGTTCTGGGCAAACTAGGGAAGGCAGGACATAAGGCAACATTAGAAGAAGCCCGTCGTCGGTTTAAGGACCATGTGGAAGGGAAACAGATTCTCTCTGCTGATTTGAGGAGTCCGGTAGGTTTTCATAATAAAGTACCTTGATTTCTAGGTGACTTCATCATTCTGTGTAGTGTGGAATGTATTTAATAGTAACCAAAAATGACCTAAGTATTGACTCACAAATCATGTCTGATTCTTTTATTTTTTTCCTTTATTTATTTATTTATTTTCTTTACTTATTTTTTTTTTTTTTTTTTTTACTTTTTGGCTGTGTTGAGTCTTAGTTGCAGCATGCGGGATCTTCACTGAGGCACACAGTCTCTTCGTTGCAGCACTCAGGCTTCTCTCTAGTTGTGGCATGCGGGTTTTCTCTCTCTAGTTGTGGCCAGGGGCTACAGAGCACGTGGGCTCTGTAGTTTGCAGCAGACTGGCTCCTTCGTTGAGGCGCACGAGCTCAGTAGTTGTGGCACACAGGCATCTAACCTGTGTCTCCTGCATTGCAAGGCGGATTCTTTACCACTGAACCACCAGGGAAGTCCCCTGATTCTTTTATTTTTTTAAGATATTTTATTACAATTTTTTTTTTTTTTTTTTTTTGGCTTTACATGGGTTTTCTCTAGCTGTGGCGAGCAGGGGTTACTCTTTGTTGTGGTGCGCGGGCTTCTCATTGTGGTGGCTTCTCGTTGCGGAGCATGGGCTCTAGGCGCACAGGCTTAGTAGTTGTGGTGCGTGGGCTCAGTAGTTGTGGCTCGTGGGCTCTAGAGCACAGGCTCAGTAGTTGTGGTGCACAGGCTTAGTTGCTCTGTGGCATGTGGGATCTTCCCAGACCAGGGATTGAACCTGTGTCCCCTCCATTGGCAGGCAGATTCTTAACCACTGTGCCACCAGGGAAGTCCCTCCTGATTCTTTCAATATACACCACTTATGAGGTCTGTAGGCAGCTTCTCATTGATGCCAAGCTTCTCAGTCTGCACTAGGGTACTGAAAGGTGATTGACTATCTGTGCACATTCTCCTGAGAGACTGGTGTGTTCTACTGTTACTTACTACCTGCCATCTACCTTTCTGGTTGTTCATGTGGGCTCTTAGATCCTTGCCACAATTTGTATTAATACGTAATATCCACACAATTTTTTTTAACTTGCTTTCTGTCTTTTCTTAACATTAGAATATTTGGAACAAGATACATTTAATCAGATGCCTTCTTTTTTGTTCCTGTATTCTCTTGTAGGTCTATCTGACTGTTTTGAAGCATGGTGATGGCACTACCTTAGACATTATGCTGAAGGTGAGTAAATTTAGAAAGGGCTCCCAGTTTCTGCTTTTTATAGAGAGTATGAGCTTGAGTGGTTAAAAAATGTCCTGGCAAAAGATGGGCTTCCCTGGTGGCGCAGTGGTTGAGAATCTGCCTGCCGATGCAGGGGACATGGGTTCATGCCCCAGTCCAGGAAAATCCCACATGCCGCGGAGCGGCTGGGCCTGTGAGCCATGGCCACTGAGCCTGCGCGTCCGGAGCCTGCGCTGCGCAATAGGAGAGGCCACAGCAGTGAGAGGCCCACATACCGCAAAAAAAAAAATAAATAAATAAATACATGCTGATCTGCATACTGTAGACATGCAAATATTAGGAAACTGGGAGAAATATATAATATCTGTTTATCTGTACTAACAATACAAGTGCCAAAAGTCATCTAATTTTTTCACTTTTTTTTTACTCACGAATTTATGCATCTTAAATCTTAATACCGAAATGTTAATTTTGATTAAAAAGTCAAGTTCTTCAGACTTTTCCCATCAATGCAAATTTACTTGGGGTTCTGCCCATTTTATACAAAAGGTTTGTTTCTGTGCTTAGAAAAGGGATAGATGATTAGGTGTCTCAAGGGTTTGGTCTATGCCAGTGCCTCTTATGAATGGACAGGAAATTAATTCACTTGCTTTCACAGCCTCTGTAGTTTCCCAGGGTGGTTGGCATATAATTAAACTCCGACTTAGAAAAATATAGGTAAAACTTTCCATGTCCTTATAATGGCAGTGATCTGTTTGAAAGTCCCAATGCTGTGGAACAAGTGCTATCTCCAGTCCTTGTCCATGCAGTTATTAGTCTAAGAAATAACTTGACAATCTGGTTGCATTAGAGGTGGAGAGAGCTGATTCTACTTATTACCATTAAATAAAATGTGCAAAATGTGCCTAAATACCCAAATCATCTATCAGACCCATTCATTAAATGATCCGCACTTAGGGAGACAAACAGGATAGGAATGGGATGTGCT
Organism: Kogia breviceps; assembly: GCF_026419965.1. Classification (NCBI taxonomy): domain Eukaryota; kingdom Metazoa; phylum Chordata; class Mammalia; order Artiodactyla; family Physeteridae; genus Kogia; species Kogia breviceps. The sequence continues at coordinate 36,428,122 of NC_081328.1, read as the reverse complement.
TTAATACTTCTACACTTAATCAGAATACTTTTCTTATCCCAGGTGGATCAGAATTGCAAATCTAATTTCTAGTATTTTAGTTCTAAACAAATCCTATTTAAATGATTAGAATGTTTTAAAAAATAGTTATTATAAACTTTATTTAAGAAACTACATCTCAAACTGTATTGCTTTAACTACCTATCTTGTATAAGGATTTCCTTTCTAATAACATAAAACAATACACTTTGGGTTTACCTTTCAGCTAAATGACATTAAGGTCCCTTCTCATTCTTAATATTCTGTGAACCTATGCACTATAAATCATGTACTACTTTGCATATGAAATGAAGTACTTGGTATTTTTTGTCTGTTCCATAAAGGTGTGGGAAAAATAGGGGTTCTGAAATGTTCATGAGAGGTAGTACTCTGACATTTTCATGTCATGGCATATTTTTAAGAATTTATACTAGTATGTTTATTTAATAAATGTTTGCATCTAACACAAGGGAGCTCACAGTGATTCAGCTTTACTATGGAAAGAGTTCTAATGAAGGCAGAATCAGGGTTCTTCAAGAAACCAGTCAGAGGGATGGATTGGGAGTTTGAGATTAGCAAATGCAAACTATAATTATGTATGTATAACTGAATCACTTGCTGTACATCAGAAACTAGCACAACAATGTAAATCAACTATACTTCAATAAAATAAATTTTAAAAAAATAGAAACCAGTTGATGAGAGATGAGGCAGACTGTTTTCTGTTGGTAATTTAAGAATAATGAAGCAGGATAAATAACTTTAATTCAAAGTGTATTTGAAATGTGGTGTTATGGTGCCATCTAGTGGACTCCTGTAACAGGTTCTCCAGGGGGTGGGGTGGGGAATGCTTCCTAAAAACCAGAGTTCAGACCTTGAGTATTAGAGCTGAAAAGGACCTTAGAAATCATCTGTCCACCCCACTCATTTTACAGATGGGGAAACTGAGACCCGGAGAGGTTAAGGACTTAGTCAAGATCACACAGCTAGTTAGAGGCAAAACTGGGACTAGAACCCAGGTCTTCTGACCTCCTATCTATTTTACTACACTGCTGCTCAAAAGAGTCCAAAGGAAAGGAAGAGGAAACTGGGAGCTGTGATGGGGTCTCCAGACACTGGTCAGTGTTAAATCTTCAGAGGGGAAAAAAGGTCAAGAGAGTCTATAAATTAAGTTGTCCTGGAGAAGTATCTCATATACATTTGTAGTTCTAATTTTAAAAAATATATAATAATATTTTGTTTCTAATTATGAAAAAAGATTTTGGTATACTCATTATGGAAGGTTTAGAGACTAGAAAAGTATAAAGAAGAACACAGAACTTACCTGTAATTTTAAAATGTCACAAATATAGCATGTATAATATGATCTTATTCCTGATTTGGTTTTTCTTTACGCTTTTCTGTTTTCTTAATACTCTTCATTCAGCGTATGCTGCTTTTGCAGTTAAAAAATGTGATGATCCCACTGATAAGAGACAATTGTTATTGTTAACATTTTGATGTGTTTTCAGGGTTTTTTTTCCCCTTCACATTAACTTTTTAAAAATTTAGAATCATTTTGCTTTGTCTCTCTTCTTTCACTTAATATATCAAGAGCATGTTTATGTCATCAAATATTCTTAAAATATTACTTTCAGTAGTGCATCTTATATTTTTCACTATTGTAAATAGTGAAAAATATTATAAATTGAAGTGGTATTCATAATTATTATTTTGCTCCTCTAACATAGAACATTAGTCAGACATCAATGAGTAAAGAATTTGGTCATGACAGGTTGACCCCTTAGATCTTGATGTTGAACTGCTCAGAACTGATAACAAGCTATTCATACAGTAAGCACTTACACTTAGTGTCTTACTATAGGGGCACATGACAAATTTAGTGCCCAAACATCTTGAAAAATATTCTTTTGTTAATTTCATATCCTGCAGTCTTAGCCAATGAGAATGTAGAGCAAAAGTTTCACCTTAATGGGGGAGAAGTTAATTATCTCTATCTGTATTTTTTCACTATAGCTTCACAAACAAGCAGATATGCAGGAAGAGAAAAACCGGATTGAAAGAGTCCTTGGGGCTACTCTTTCACCTGAATTGATTCAAAAAGTCCTCACGTTTGCACTTTCAGTAAGTTACAATGAAAACTGCTTTTAGAGGGAAGTGTTACCCACTGATCTGTAGCAAGTGTCCTTGATTGAGTATTCTCTGCCTTAACCCTAGACTAAAGGCTCCCTCATTCTTGGAGGACTGGAATAAGCTTTTGTTACTAATCACTGTATCTCCCTCTAGTGGTGAGAATCAGAATAGTTGGGAGAGGAAATAAACTGGAAAGCTGACATATCCCTGTGCCTACTTTCTGTCTCTTCCTTTCTTTACCCTATAGAGCAAGTATCTATTGAGCAGCCTGTTTGTATCCCAGTGCTTCATTCTCAATTTGGCTGATATTTAGGTTAAACATTCTCCTCTTTGTTAGAAGCTTCTGGTGCCAGTTATTCCTAAAACAATAAGTGTCTTCAGTGGGATTACTTGGGTACCTCAACAGCATTTGCCCTTTCTGGCAGCAGATGATGTTCTGGATATGGTAGACTTTTAGTTCTCTTCCTTTTTTTAGGAAGAGGTACGTCCACAGGACACTGTATCAGTAATTGGTGGAGTGGCTGGAGGCAGTAAGCATGGAAGGAAGGCTGCTTGGAAATTCATAAAAGACAACTGGGAAGAACTTTATAATCGATACCAGGGAGGATTCTTAATATCTAGACTAATAAAGGTAGGTGAAAATTTTTGAGTAGCTTGCTTACCATGGATATTATTGAGAGACATCCATGATTCACTAGACCCATAGATTATGGCCTTTGCTTTTTAAGAGTTTCCTTAAGTAGTTATTAGCTTTACTAAAGAGTTTCTCCATAACCCATCCTGTACCCTCTAGAATAAACTGAAGTTGGGAAAGAATGGAATGATTTGTTTTTATGGTAAATGGAAGTTTGTTCCTAAACTCTTAGTTGTTCTTACTATTTATAAACCATTTTTTATTTTCAGCTATCAGTTGAGGGATTTGCAGTTGATAAAATGGCTGGAGAAGTTAAGGTAAGGAAAGGACTGTTTACTTTTCACTTTTCAATCCAGTAAGTTAAAACACTAACCAAATTGTAATGAGAGTGTTGGGGTAGTGTTGTACTTTAGGGTCTCCATGTTCTTGCTTGGAGAAAGACAGGTTAGGTTGTATCTTTAATGCTTGAAGAATTTAGAGTTGGAATCTTCTTTGGGGCATTGAATTGTGGTTGAAAGAATGTGGAACTTGACATCAGTCGACCTGGGTATAAATCTGTGCTCTGCCCCTTGTTAGCTGTGTAACTTCAAGATTTTTAACCTCTATGAGCCTGGCTCCTCATCCATAAAATGAAGTGTTAAGATATTTAGATTAAATAACATAGGGGGCCTGGAACATAGTAGATCCTTGATATTAGTTCTTTTTCCTTTTCTAAAACCTTCATAGGTCTTTTGTAGGTACAGTGAGACAAGATGACTATGTAGGGACTCGCCTCTTAGCTCTTAGAAAGACTGATAATAAGTTTAGTGGCAGAGTTCAGCGTTTGGAGGACAAATCTACACTGATTAGGAAAATCTTAACTTTAAGCCTTTCATTGCCTTTAATTGCAAAGTATTTTTTAAGTGTCACTTCCACCTTCATTCTTGAAAGCAAGGGGGTTATCAGGTGTGAATTTGGAAATTCTGAGAGCTATAATGTTTGATTCACTTTATGAGCCATTGTTAGAAATAAGATTCATTTAGTTTACATTGTGTATTGTATTGTGTTAATAATTACCTTATTGTAAAGGTAATAAATACTCTGAAGGAGAAATACGTATAATTAGTTTGAGGGGAGGGCAGTGGTTAAACTAAGGCTGGTAAAGTAGGTAGAGGCCAGACCAAGGAGGGCCTTGTAGGCCATATTAAAATTTTCCTAAGAATGGGAAGCCCTTGAATGGCTTACAAACCAGATCAAGTCACTCCTTTGTTTATATGATAAAAATTTCAGTCTGGCCGCAGTGTGGAGAATGCATAATTTGGAAAGGAAAAGAGAAGATGTCGGGAATCTAACTCTCCATGCAAAAATGATTTAGTAGCTTGGAGAAGATGGAGTAAGAGAAACTCAGGGGCTTGATTTTGTTAATCTTTAATTCAACCAGTATTTCTGAGTGGCTTCTCTGTGTTGTGAACGTATCTGGGGAGGAAGAAGGAAGAATCAAGGATAATTCCCAGGTTTCTGGTATGTAAATAGTGGTGCTGTTTCTTGAGGTGAAATGAGAGGAAGTCTTGTATCTTACTCAGGCCCTAAGAACCCAACTGTGATAGGAGCCTTGGAGCAGGAGCCACTGTCATCCATGTCAATAAAGTTATTGATTTCTAAAAGGTCTAGACTTAATCTGATGAATTAGTCATTCTCTCTTATATACCTGTGATGACTAGCTCAAAGGAAAGACCCCTATTCTTTCACTCGTTGGTATTTTCTATGGAACCAGGTGTACTTCATTAGAAAATGGTTTATTCGGTGTTTAATCAATAAGCATTGTGATAATTACAAGAAACTGAAGTAGTTTTACTGTATGAAAAATGTGAGTCTATAAAATTTTAAATTTTTAGGATATAGAAGCAATTTAAGCTTCTTAATTTTATCAACCCTTAAAAATTAATCTTTATTTGAAGCAGCCAAAATGTGTTGAGTCCTTAACTACTCTGTGCCAAGTATTATGCCGACTGTTTATATGGGTTGTGTCTCTTTAATCTTCTGGAGTAAATATTTTCTCATAGATGAGAAAACTTACTTAGAGCAGTTAATTTACTCAGTCACAGGTTAGTACATGATGGAGCCCAGATCAAGTCCCAAGTCTGATTCCAAAACCTAGACTTCAAGTAGGTTTTTTAACCCCTGTGAGCCAGTTTCATCTGTAAAATGAAGTGATAAGATTGTCATTTAGATAAAGTAACTAACACAGGGGGCCTGGAACAGAGTAGGTCCTTGATATTAGTTCTTTTTACTTTCTTTTGCTGGTTGGACAGTGAACTTAAAAGAAAAGCCGTAGGTTCAGTCTCTTTACTGTTAACTTTTGATTAGGTTTTAAGTATATATTTGGAGGAGAATTCCTGTAGGCAGGTACAAGGAGCTGCTTGTTTTCTTTTAGCTTGGAGGTGGCAGTGGTAAATTTTCATGAGTGAAGCTTATGAACCCTTTATAGACAGTGGGTATTTTTTCATAGCCTGTGATACTAGCTTCTTACCATTGCTGGTAATGATCCTACATTCTGGGTTGTTTTATACCAGGCTTTCTTCGAGAGTCACCCAGCTCCTTCAGCTGAGCGTACCATCCAGCAGTGTTGTGAAAATATCCTGCTGAATGCTGCTTGGCTAAAGCGTGATGCTGAGAGCATCCACCAGTACCTCCTTCAGCGAAAGGCCTCACCACCCACAGCATGAACCTGGAGCATGCTGCCACTGCGGTTCTGCTGCTTCGTGCAGGGATAAGGTGGAGCACCGAACAGCTGATTCATATGCCAAGAATTTGGAGTCCTCTTTCAAGCCAGTGGGGGTTGGACAATGAATGTAGTTAACTGGTTCCTGCTCACACTCCAGAATTAAATTCTATTGAAAAAGGAAAATCAGCAATTCAGCAAAAAAAATAAAAAATAAAAAAATGTAAATATGATAGTAATAAAATAGAGCATAACGAAACTGTGAAACTTCCTGAAGCCTTGTCAGTGGTTAAAAGTATTTAACACTCTCCTGTTAATGACAGATGTTCTGTTTTTATAACCTACCAAAAGGAAACTAGAGGCTTCTGGGTAAAGAGGATTTTTGTGAAATGGGTTCTACAAGCAGCCTACAAGCCAAGGGTAGTGTCCATTGCTGGGGATGTTAAACATGAAAGGCTGATAGCTGGTATAACATAGAGTCTGTGCATAATCTCAAGTGGGTTTTGTTTTGGGTTTTTTTTGTTTTGTTTTGTTTTGTTTTGTTTTTGGCATGGGGACTGATCAGGAAGATATATTTTCCTGCATAACTCAATCTGAACCAAGGATTGTAGTTTTCCTCCTTGCTTTCCCTTCTGTGTGACCCCTTGGCAAAAAAAAAAAAAGAAAGAAAGAAAGAAAGAAAGAAAGAAAGAAAGAAAGAAAAGAAAAAAAAACCTATCCTGGTCTGGGTTTTTTCCTCCCCTAGTTCCATCCCCAACCCACTACCCTGGTGTCCTTCTTAGAGATAAAGAAATAATAAGGAAACATCTTTTATAGCCACATTAAATAAGAGAAACTGATATACATTATTTTTTTCTTTCTTTTTTAAGATGACTTTTAAGAACCCTGAATTGCATATAGGTGAGACAATAGAAATAAAAGGTTTTCATCCAGGCCTTTCTGAAGGAGTTACTCTGCTGAAAATGGTCTTAGTTGTCTGACAGGCCAGCTGTTGAATCTCTTTATGACAGTATCAACACTGGCTTCTTCTGGTTCATTTTGGGCATGTAAGAAGTCATTGGTAACTGCTGCAGGGCCTATATATTAGTGGTAACTGGTTTTAAAAACAACAAAGAATATAAGCCTGTGTGTGCCACTCTGCTTCCACAGTGTATCCTACTAACAAGCCTCACCAACCTAATCCAGTAAATTTTAAGTCTAAATCTCATTCCTTTCCTCTTTCCCTACCTTTTTTCTTTTCTTTTTCTTAAAAAAAGATATTTTTGTGTGTTATTAACAGGAATTCATATTTGGTGTGGCTTAACTATATTTCAGAAGGTCATCAGATTGTGAGACTGCTTCCTTGAAACATTTTTGTGCTATTGTTTTAAAAAAATAATTAAAAAAACAGTTGGCGTTAATAAAAATGTCAATGTGAAATTGATGTTCTGATGTCCTTTATTCTCTCTGATAAGCAACTAAAACCTTTCCTATCATTCAGTAGGATTATAAGTTTTACTACCATAGGATTTTTTTGAGTCTGAGAAAATCCAGTTGCTGAATTCCTAATGAATAGTACCTAACCAGAAAAATCCTAAGGGCTTCCTTGGTGGCACTGGTTAAGAATCCGCTTGCCAATGCAGGGTACATGGGTTCAAGCCCTGGTCCGGGAAGATCCCACATGCCGCGGAGCAGCTAAGCCCATGCGCCACAACTACTGAAGCCCGCGCCTAGAGCCCATACTCCTCAGCAAGAGAAGCCACCGCAATAGAGCCCACTCACCACAACTAGAGAAAGCCCACACGCAGCCACAAAGACCCAATGCAGCCAAAAATAAATTTTTTTAAAAAAAGAAAAAAAAAGAAAAATCCTAAGATTCCTCCTAAATTAGTTGTGGGTTAACTCAAAAGTCTCTTAGAGTCAGCACTGAGGCGTTAACTTGAGCCTGCCAGTTCCCATTTATTGAGGCTTCCTTTTATCTAGGCATTTGCCACCGGCAAAGTAGGGGCATCAAAAAGACTGAAAGAAATTCTGCTTTAATTAAAGAACTCACAATCAAATTCTGGAAAGAAGTTATTTTAGTTTCAGCATACATGCAAGTTTTGTGTATACTGGTTTAGCAGTTTGAATTATGTTGGGGAAGAGGTTGCGCTAGGTATCTTCCACTTCCTCCTCAGAACTGCTTTTCATCCTGCTCTGCATCCCAGGAGGTATTGACCCCCATGGACTGCATTAACAGCCTCCTTTGCCCTTTGACTTCAGGTTGTGTTGATCCAATTAGTAACACCCTCAGAAGATCAAAAGGCTGAGGAATGAATATTTAGAAGCTAGGGTATTTATTCCCCTGGCTTCTAAATTGCCAGGTCACATAGGTTGTCTGAGTCCCTCTACCAAGGACTGCGACTCCTATCAAGCAGCCTCTCTAGTTTCTGTCTCCTTCTCTTTGGCCCTTCAGATCTAGGGATAGAAAGGACCACTCATTTACTAGCTCTGGATAACTCCATTATTCCTAGTTTGTTTCTCTGAACTCTACCCATGTCTTTGTAAACAGTCCCTTTATTAAACCTTTCTCAAATTACCCAGTTTTAGTGTATTCTGTTTTCTACTAATATCTTGATTGATCTGGGCACCACAGTCCTGATGCTTTGGGTCTCTAAAGGTCTTAATCTGACATTTTGCATGTCAGATATTTTTGTTTTGTTTGGCCACACCACGAGGCTTGCAGGATCTTAGTTCACCGACCAGGGATTGAACCTGCACCCTCGGCAATGAAAGCGCATTAACCACTGGACTGGCGGGGAATTCCCTGTCAGATGTTTTAATTTGTCTTCCAAATAGCTCCCTATCCTAGGTAATATACTCATCTTACAGATGAGAAAGCAGGCACCGAAAAATTAGGCAAGGTAGTTAAACAGCAAATAACTCTCAGTACTAGTGATCAACGCAAGCTTGCCAGTGCAAAAACCTGTGTTCTCCTAGCTAACTGTTAGGTCTCCACAATTAGAAGATCATACAGTCACACTGGACCCAGGCAACAGCTTTAAAGATATTCAGTCATTTTCCTTTTCCCTAATATTCTTCGGTTAAAATTTTTAGTGGAAATCAGAAGGTTGGAAAGAAAGAAGAATGTGTTATTTCCTTACAGAGAATGTTATTTTATATTTTATTAATGGGAAGCAGTAAAGCCTTTTGGGACAGTGGGCAGTTGTGGGTGAATTCTTATCTTGCATTTTCTAAGGATGAATTTCAGGAAGCAAGGAACCTCTTTGAAAAGAATATCTCTCTGTAGTGTGCAATTTGGGGGGGTAGGAGGGGTTTTATAGCTTTAAATCAAGTCTTTCAACTCTTATTATCCAAATGAGTCCTGGACTTGGAGCCACACTTGTAGGGTTAGTAATTTTTTTCTCAGCAAGAAAATAAAAAGCTTTTGGTAATAAATTTATAATTTTGAATCTATACTTAAAGCATCATTTTTTAAAATAAATTTATTTTTATTTTTGGCTGCATTGGGTCTTCATTGCTGCGCATGGGCTTTCTCTAGTTGCGGCAAGCGAGGGCTACTTTTCGTTGCAGTGCGCAGGCTTCTCATTGTGGTGACTTCTCGTTGCAGAGCACGGGCTCTAGGCACACGGGCTTCAGTAGTTGTGGCTTGCGGGCTTTAGAGTGCAGGCTCAGTCATTGTGGCGCACGGGCTTAGTTGCTCCGCAGCATGTGGGATCTTCCCAGACTAGAACCCGTGTCTCCTGCACTGGCAGGTAGATTCTCAACCACTGCACCACCAGGGAAGCCCTACAGCATCTTTTTTTTTTTTTCTTTTTTTCCGGTGCGCGGGCCTCTCACTGTTGTGGCCTCCCCTGTTGCGGAGCACAGGCTCCGGATGTGCAGGCTCAGCGGCAGGCTCAGCGGCCATGGCTCACGGGCCCAGCCGCTCCGCGGCATGTGGGATCTTCCCGGACCGGGGCACGAACCCGTGTCCCCTGCATCGGCAGGCGGACTCTCAACCACTGCGCCACCAGGGAAGCCCAGCATCATTTTTGACTGAATAATAAAATCAGCTGATGAGAATTTAATCTTTTCTTACTCAATAGTAGTTTTAGGATCTCAGAGTTGTTGTTTTTAATAGGACTCTCTTATCTTTTGTTGTAATGGAAAATACCCAGCCAAGATGTACCATGCCTTCTTGTACCAACCCAAGTGCAAGTAAAGTGGTTAAGGTGTTTGGTTTCCAATGCAAGAGTGAGACAGGAGACCCTGATGTTAATGAAACATTGGGCCAAACAACTGCTTTCCCTAGGAACCCAAATCAGGTTGCTCTAACAGTACGATTGACGGCAAACTGTGATAGATGGCTGTGTCAGGAAAAATCAATTGGGTTCTTACTGCCATTTGTAAAGAACTCTGCTCCTCTGATTTCGTTGCTGATATCTGGCAGCTGTAGCTTTCACTGCTGAACTTCTGGTCCAACGCTGGGGTGGAATTAGCAACAGGGAAGGAACATAGCTTACTATCATAATCTGTGCTTTCTCAGGAAGCTGCCAGCAGCTGCCAGCAGACATGCTATACACCAATTAAAATGACAACCAAGAAAGAAAGAAAAAATCTTGCCATGGTTTGGCTGATCATACCAGTATGGTCCTCTGAGACATCCACCTCCTCTCACCCCAAAACAACCTTAATTTTTATCATAAATTTGACAAACTGTACAGGTAAATTACATTACACTGCAATTTTAATCCACTCTAATTTATTAGGGGATTATCTACCTTGTATTATATATACTAATCTTATGGATATACTCTTAATGCTTATTAGACTGACAAATTAAGAAAACAGTATACTGAATGGCTGATGGTTTAATGGGAGAAGTCTCAAGACAACATAGAATACAAGATAATGGAGGAGAGGTGAAAAGAAACAGTTTATAAGAAAAAAAACACAAAACATTTAAAATATTTGAGATGAATGAGAATGGGTGAGATGATTGTTGCTTTTCTAATAGGTCAGTTCCTTCAGTCTATCAATGGAGCAGTTAAACTCAGGAGAATGTGAAGGGGTGTGGCAGGATGAAGTTAATGCTGTGGCCTTTACAAGTGTAAAGAAGTGCCTCCTCTCTATTCTTGTAACAATCCTAGAGTACACAGACTCTACTGGATAGACAGCATAACAGAACATGGCTTATAGAAGATCTCCTGGCTACTAAATCTGGTCTCTCCCTGCCCCTGCTGACAATCTTATTTCCTATAAATGGAAGGTTCTAGACCTGTGTCTCCAAATGCAGTAGCCACTAGCCATATGCACTATTTAAGTTTAAATTAAATAAAAAATAAGTTCCTAAGCTGCACTAGCCACATTTCAAGTGCTCAGTAGCCACCCATGGCTAGTGGCTACCATATTGGGCAGCACAGATATAGGTCATATCCATCACCAAAGAAAGTTCTATTTGAACCGTTCTATATCTAGTATACGCAAGTGTATTTTTTGTGTATGGTAGAAAATAATTACAGTCTGTGCTTTTCTTTATCAACCTCATTGTAACAATTTGCTCTTCATCTGAGAATACTGTATCCACTTAAAATTTTAATTCTGTTTACAAAATGTAATACAGATCCATTTTCCAAATTTTGAGAGGAAAAAAAAAAAACCTTAGAAAGAGACTTTCCCTTCTTATAAGCCCACCTCCCAAAGACAATCATGATTAATAGATAAGTCTGGGGCATATTCTTCTAGCTATGTTTTTATACTCTATGCACTTAATTATTTTTGGTAACAAAGACAGGCTGTGCCCCCTTTGCCTATTTCCCTTTGTAACCAGTGCCACACATTTTCAGTCTTTGCCTTATGAAGCCAAGTGTGCTAGGCTCAGACCTGCAACCCCTGATGTCATGCTTTAAGTCACGGAGCTCATCACCAAAGATGACTTGAGAACAAAGTAACATATGGCAAATGCATACCTTGAGAGCATTTCTTCCTTGTTTTTTTTTTTTTTTTTTTTTTTTTGCGGTACGCGGGCCTCTCATTGTTTTGGCCTCTCCTGTTGCGGAGCACAGGAGCACAGGCTCCGGACGCGCAGGCTCAGCGGCTATGGCTCACGGGCCCAGCCGCTCCGCGGCATGTGGGATCTTCCTGGACCGGGGCACGAACCCGTGTCCCCTGCATCGGCAGGCGGACTCTCAACCACTGCGCCACCACGGAAGCCCTCTTCCTTGTTTAGATTCTTTGGTTCGCGACTGTTTTCCAGCCTGACTGCCTGACACTAAGTGCCAGTTTTGTGGAGTGCACATATTTGAGGAATGTGGCTTTAAGCTCTCAGGCTGTTAGTTTAAGCAGTTCATGTAATGAATTCATTCAATGTTCTTTCCTTACTGGCAACGTGAACTGCACTATATTTGGAACTAACATTTGCAACCTTATACGCCACTGCCTGGGTATTTAGCCACAAGTTTTGATCACCGTGAACAGGACTGAGGAAGTTATATGGTGACAGATTTCATAAAGACTGTGCTGAGGAGAGATGTAGCTGGCTTGAAAACTTTCAGGGACTTCAGCTTGCTGCAGCTGTTGAAATGAGGCCATGCGTTCCTCCCACCGGACCCTGCTTACCTGCTTACCGCCTGCCTCGCCAGCTTGAGCAACTGTATTACTTCCACTCCTAGGCTTGCACCATTAATTTGGTAACTATACCTCACTGCTTCCAACAAGTAAAACAAATGTGCCATCCAACTATAAATGACCCAGGTGTGCACCAAACCAAGACCTGAGATGCGAATAGTCAGAATAGCTTTCGTTTTTTTACTTTCAAAAGATAATCCTTTATTTAAAAAATTTTTTTAATAGATTTTATTTATTTATGGCTGCGTTAGGTCTTCGTTGCTGCGCGTGGGCTTTCTCTAGTTGAGGCGAGTGCGGTCGGGGGGACTACTCTTTGTTGTGGTGCACGGGCTTCTCACTAAGGTGGCTTCTCGTTGCAGAGCACGGGCTCTAGGCGTGCGGGCTTCAGTAGTTGTGGCTCGCGGGCTCTACAGCGCAGGCTCAGTAGTTGTGGCGCACAGGCTTAGTTGCTCTGCGGCATGTGGGATCTTCCCGGACCAGGGCTCGAACCCGTGTCCCCTGCATTGGCAGGCAGATTCTTAACCGCTGCGCCACCAGGGAAGCCCTGAATAGCTTTTAATGTCCCTGTCATCTGTGATCCACCCTTGACTGCTCCAAAAGGATGCTGGGCAAAAGTCCTCATTGGTATGTGAGCATCACAGAAACAACAGAAGAGGTAAGAAACAGCACCAGCCTTTTCTAGTCATTAACAAAGAATACAGTGTCACTGTGTTCTAACCTTACAACCTGCTATTGGATGTGGGAGGTGTGCATTTTGGTCACTAATCAAAGGACGTTGATTATTGAAATATCAGAAGAAGCCTGTCAGAAAAGCCCCACAGCACTGGCCTTGAAGGAAAGGTTTTGATGCATTAGTTCCATGGCTATGGAATCCAGATAGCAGACGCATTACAAAAGCTTTCAGAACAAAAGTATATTATACGAGGCACTGAGACTATAGAATCAGTTAAGGCAGATTTGGTTTCTGCCTCATGGCGCTTACAGTCCAGCAGGAACAAGAATTATTGAATGAGTAACTTGAAGTGGGATGAGTTTTTGGAATGGGAAGTGCCGGGGGGTATAAGAGGATATTACTGGGGAGTCCAACATAGCCTCAATGTTCAGGAAAGGCTCCCGTGAAGAAATGGTGTTAAACTGAGACCCAAAAGATGAGTAGTTGCTAGCCAGGCAAAGAGGACAGGGAAAAGTGTTCTAGGTGGAAGAAACAGCACATGCTACGCAAGGCCTATGGCTGGAGAGAACCTGACCTACTTAAGGAACTCAAAAGAAACCCAGAATAGCTGGAACAAAGAGAGGTCTTGGGAAGGTAGTGAAAGAGGGATCTGGAGAGGTAGGCAAGGCCCAGATAGGGAGGGACTTAAGTCACGTTGAAGATTCTAAACTTTAGCTAAAGGACAATGGAAAACCATCAGTTTCCTTATCTGTAAAGTGAGAAATAATAATCTGAGTTACCAGGAAACAAAATGAGAAGAATGCAAGTGAAAGGTCTTGTAAGTTACAAAGCATGATAGGAATATTACTAACATTATGATACTACTAGTAGTAATACGCAGTGCTGCTTTCTTAAGTAACAGAAGTAACAGTTCAAATCTTCTAAGTGGGAATATGAAATTGTCTTTTTTTTTTTTTTTTTTAACCGTGCCATGCAGCTTGCAGGATCTTAGTTCCCTGACCAGGGATCAAACCTGTGCCCCCTGCAGTGGAAGTGAGGAGTCTTAACCACTGGACAGCCAGGGAAGTCCCTGAAATAGTCTATAACATATAAAACTCTGACTTAAAGGAACTGATGGAAAGGTCAGAAGTTTATTTCAGTTGAAACTTCCAGTGTGAGGGTCACGAAGCCAGGCATGAGCTGAGCTGTTTGGAGCAGGGTCATGCCATTTATGGCCACATGTATTTCTCAACTCCACACTGACTCCTCAATGCCACTTCCAGGAAAGATCAGTGTTCTGCCTCCTTCTCAAACCCACCAGAGCACAACGGCTGACACATTCTTTCCCCTTCATTTCTTCCAGCCACAGCTGGGGCCCAGCATCTCCTAGGTCAGCTTTTGTAGAAGCTGTTCCCAAAACATTACACTCTTCTGAGCTCTTCACAGCAATATAATTATCCCAGTTTGCACCTGAATTACATTTTAGGAGAAATTCAACACCTTTCCAAATCTGTGATGTTTTATTCTTACAGCGGTTCTGTGAAGCAGGCACAGACGAATCTCACAGAAATGACTTGAAATTGGGGGCCCTCCTCTCCTGTCTGACTGGCACAGATATGCTACCAGGAGAACTTAATGGTTCATTTTAGGCCATTTCCTCTTTGCCTGTAACACATTAAACTTTACCCAAGGACAGAGGTTGTGCAGGTACAGGCATTTGATTTAGGCCCCATTAACCTCTTCCCAGCCCTGGCCAAACAAACCAGACACAATTCTTCCCCAGAGGTCACTAACTACTATAATGTCCACAGTACCACACACCAGAGGTTGCAAACTTGTATTTTGTCTTTGATTTACACAATGCCTTTTAAATCTTTTTGAAAATTTAAATGCCAGCTTTAAAAAATCATGGTATTTCACATAAAAATCCAGATTGCCAGGGCTTCCCTGGTGGCGCAGTGGTTGAGAGTCCACCTGCTGATGCAGGGGACACAGGTTCGTGCCCCAGTCTGGGAAGATCCCACATGCCGCGGAGCGGCTGGGCCCGTGAGCCATGGCCGCTGAGCCTGAGCATCCAGAGCCTGTGCTTTGCAACGGGAGAGGCCACGACAGTGGAAGGCCCCACGTACCGCAAAAAAAAAAAAAAAAAAAAAAAAAAAAAATCCAGATTGCCAGCTTTTCTTTTTTTAAAAAAAAATTTTATTGAAGTATAGTTCTTATAATGTTGTGTTAGTTTCAGGTGTATCTAGTTTTTCTTGAAAAATCAAGATCTGACATCAATGTCTGGAGCTGAGTACAGACTTATGACCAGCATACTCTACCACGGTCCCCACTCTGACTAGATCCTTTATGAAGGTCCCACGACAGGCCCAGAATATCTGAGTTTGTGCACCCACCCCTGTACAGACCAGGTATCATGAATACCAAATCCCTCCTTTGTGACCCTTTCATATGAACAGGGCTTATTTACTCTGTTTGAGTGCAACTTTGGGAATGTTTTGGAGACCTTTATGTAGATGAGAAAACAAGCTTTGGCCACTCCAGTCCATCTCTGGTGGATCTTAATTATTTGCAGCTACTTCCCAAGGGTAAAGGTAAAAAGCTTTATTCTACCAGACTTCTCATAGGCCACTCCTTTCTGTTGTCTCCTCTGTTCCATTCTGGCCCCTTTGTTCATTCATTAGAAATTCAGAACTTTTTTTTTTAATACTTATGAAGGTGCTGGGACAGTGGCCTCAAATCATTTTTGGAATGAGATGGAGAATTTAAAAAATGCATTACTGGAATCTCACTTCCAAGTATATATCCAAAAGAACTGAACACAAGATCTCAGATACGTGTATACCCATGCTCAGAGCAGCATTATTCATAATAGGTAAAAGGTAGAAGCAACCTAAGTGTCCCTTGATGGAAGAATGGATAAACAAAATGTGCTACAAACAATGTAATACTGTTCAGCCTTAAGGGGGGAAATGTATCAACCTTGAGGACATATGCTAAGTGAAATGAGCCAATCACAAAGAGACACACACCGTGTGATTCCACTTACAGAAGGTATCTAGAATACTTAAATTCATAGAGACAGAAAGTAGAATGGTGGTTGCCAGGGGCAGGGGTGAGGGGAAAGTAGAGAGTTGTTCAATGGATATAAAATTTCAGTTTTGCAATATGAGTAAGTTCTAGAGATTTGTTACACAACCATGTGACTATACTTAACACTACTGAACTATACACTTAAAAATGGCTGATGGTAATTTTTTTTAACCACAGTTTTTAAAAAAGTATTTTAATGCATCACTGGGTGTCAGGAGACCTAAGTTCTGCTAGAGGCTCCAACGCTGACTTGTACAACCTTCGGCAAAGCACTCTCTGGAACTCAGGTCATCATGTGCAAAATGGGAGGGTAGAAGAGAGAATACTGAAAACACCAACCTCAGTATGGGGCAGACGGATGTGACAGTGTTGTGTGAGCAACAGAACGCTTTGCAAGTATTACATGTGGTCATCAACTCAAACTGTGGTCTCTTGTGGTGACTTAAAATTAGATTAAAAAAAAAAAAATCGAAGGTCTGTGTCAAGTGCCAGAACCTTACAGAGGAAAGAATAAGAAAGAACCTGCCCTCACACTGCTCACTAGTGGAAAAAATAAAAACAGAACTAGAAAAAAATTTACAATATAACGTGTCACAGGTCAACCTAATATGTCAGATTCAAATACATACAACTAGGGCTTCCCTGGTGGCACAGTGGTTGAGAGTCCGCCTGCCAATGTAGAGGACGCGGGTTCGTGCCCCGGTCCGGGAAGAGCCCACGTGCCGCGGAGCGGCTGGGCCCGTGAGCCATGGCCGCTGAGCCTGCGCGTCCGGAGCCTGTGCTCCGCAACGGGAGAGGCCACAGTGGTGAGAGGCCCTCGTACCGCAAAAAAACAAAAAAAACATACAACTTAACTTCCCTATTTAATGGGATGAAGGTTGGGTATACACTACATGTTGTTTGGGTAAATCAAAAGTCTCAAATTAGTTAGAACACAAGTTTAAAGCTTGATAATCTTTTCAAGGTGTTTAGCCTAAAATAAAAAAGAAAAAATGTGTGTCTGTATTGCTTAGACTCATTTTTTACTGATATTTTAATTCAACAATTAATCTATTAATGTATTAATTTACTAATTGAATTTAATTAACTTAACTCCCATTTAAATAAAAGAAGCCCTGGGTAGTTGGAACAAAGAGCACTCCTGCTGGCTGGAATGTAGTCTACAAAGAGGAAAGGCCACAAGTGCTGGGGTTGGTGGAGATCAACATCCATACTCTGTTGACACAATTATGCCTCCATAAATATTATCCACAGCCAAGCTAGTGTACTATGATTAAGCTTTGTTTCTTTCTCACTGTTTTTTTTTTTTGCGGTACGCTGGCCTCTCCCTGTTGTGACCTCTCCCGTTGCGGAGCACAGGCTCCGGACGTGCAGGCTCAGCGGCCATGGCTCATGGGCCCAGCCGCTCCGCGGCATGTGGGATCCTCCCGGACCAGGGCACGAACCCGTGTCCCCGCATCGGCAGGCAGACTCTCAACCACTGCGCCACCAGGGAAGCCCTCTTAGTTTTTTAAAACATTTTTTTTCCTGGAGTTAATCATTAATTCAAAACAAAACAAAAAAAATTTTCTTTGCAAGTATAATTTTTTAAGATTTCACCCATCTGAAAATATGCTTACTTTACTGAATTCACAATTTGGCTAATTCATAAAGTTATAGGTCATAAATAATTCGAAAACATTCCTCCACCATCTTCCAGCATGGCTGATGGGAAGCATGGTACCATTCTGACGGCTGTTCCCTTGAACGTTAACTGCTTTTCTTCTGGGAAGCTTTTAGTAACCTTCCTCTATTTACTCAATGACCTGAAATTTCTGATTTCTTTTACATCCATTATGTTGGGCACTCAGTGGGCTTCTCATTCTGGAGATGTAGGCCATTTAGTTTTGATCTGATTTCTTGAATTATTCCTTCAATGATTGCTTTCCCTCCACTTTTCTCTATTTCTCTGTAACTCCTCTTAGTTGAATGTTAATCCTCCTGGGCTACTTCTATCTTTTAAAAATCTTTTCATGCCAATTTTCCAGGTTATTTTTGGGGGGAGGGCCAGGCTGTGCAGCCTGTGTAATCTTAGTTTCCCAACCAGGGATCGAACCCGGGCCCTTGGCAGTGAAAGCACAGTCCTAACCACTGGACTGCCAGGGAATTCCCCAGCGTTTTTTTTTTAAAAAAAGGATATTATCTCAATTTTATCTTCCAACCCTTTGAGGTTATTGGTTATCATATTCTTAAGATCTGTTTTATTCCTTTTTAAAATATACATACACTTCTGTTCTTATTTCTTGGATGTAACATCTCTGTATCTGAGATTATTTATCTTTTTATAAATTTATTTTTATTTATTTATTTATTTTGGCTGTGCTGGGTCTTCGCTGTGGCACATGGGCTTTAGTGTGTGGGCTAAGATGCAGTATGTGGGATCTTAGTTCCCCAACCAGGGATTGAACCCGGGCCCCCTGCATTGGGAATGTCGAGTCTTAGCCACTGGACGACCAGGGAAGTACCTATCATCTTTTTTTTTTTTTTTTTTTAATATTTATTTATTTTTGGCTGCACCGGGTCTTAGTTGCAGCATGCAAACTCTTAGTTGTGGCATGCATGTGGGATCTAGTTCCCTGACCAGGGATTGAACCTGGGCCCCTGCATTGGGAGCTCAGAGTCTTAGCCACTGGACCACCAGGGACGTCCCCTATCATCTTTTTTTTCTTTTGTGGTACACGGGCCTCTCACTGCTGTGTTCTCTCCCGTTGTGGAGCACAGGCTCCGGACGCGCAGGCTCAGCGGCCATGGCTCACGGGCCCAGCCGCTCTGCGGCATGTGGGATCTTCCTGGACTGGGGCACGAACACGTGTCCCCTGCATCAGCAGGCGGACTCTCAACCACTGTGCACCAGGGAAGCCCCCCTATCATCTTTTTAAGTTATACTTTGTTTTGTTCTGGTCTCTGTGGTGTTTCTGTATCCTCTAAGTTCCTTTGTTTTTGTTTATTTGTTTGGTCTTTGTCTTTCATGTTAGAGATTTTCTTCAACTACCTGGTAATCTCTGACAGTCCATTCATGTTTAAGACTGAGGCACTAAAGTTTTCTGGAAGCTCTGTGTTCTGAGACAGGGCTTTGCAGTTAGACATACTATAGTGGGTTGACTTTCACTTGGGACTCTCAGCTCTTAGTGGGTTGGATAGTGTCCCCCCCAAAAGATATATCCACATCCTAATCCCCATAATCTGTGAATGTGACCTTATTTGGAAAAAGGGTCTTTGCAAATGTAACTAAGTTAGGGATTTTGAGATAAGACCACCCTGGATTATCTGGGTGGGCCCCAAACCCAATAACAAGTGTCTATAAGAGATAACACAGAGGAGAGACAGAGAGTAGAGGAGAAAGTTATGTGAAGATGGAGGCAGATTGGAGTGATGCTGCTACATGCCAAGGAACACCTGGAGCCACCAGAAGCTGGAAAAGGCAAAGAAAGAAAATGCTCCCCAGAGCCTCCAGAGGGGACGTGGGCCCTGCTGACATGTTTTCAGACTTGATTGATTTCAGACTTCTGACTTCCAGAACTGAGAGAGAATAAATTTATTTTGTTTTAAGCTACCAAGATTTTGGTAATTTGTTATAACAGCCCTAGGAGACTAATACAGTATATATAGGTATTTCTTCTTGAGCTGGTCAGTTTTCCCAAAGGATCCTCCAATCTACTGATTGTAGGGTATTAGCCTGGCTAGGAGAATCTTAGGGCCAAGTGTGACAAGGGGGCAAGGTCACACCGTCTGTTATGTAGGCTTGTTTCAGCTATACTTAGCATCCCAGAGTTCAGATTCTTTCTAGATTAGATTAACCTTTCTTTCTTCTTTAAAAAAAATAATAAATTTATTTATTTATTTCTGGCTGCGTTGGGTCTTTGTTTATGCATGCAGGCTTTCTCTAGTTGCGGCAAGCAGGGGCTACTCTTTCTTGTGGTGCGTGGGCTTCTCATTGTGGTGGCTTCTCTTGTTGCGGAGCACCGGCTCTAGGCATGCGGGCTTCAGTAGTTGTGGCACGCGGCCTCAGTAGTTGTGGCACACGGGCTTAATTGCTCTGCGGCATGTGGGATCTTCCCGGACCAGGGCTCGAACCTGTGTCCCCTGCATTGGTGGATTCTTATCCACTGCGCCACCAGGGAAGTCCCTAGATTAACCTTTCAACAAGGTGTATTAATCGTGTTTTTAAAAATTTTCTGTATTTGACATCTTGGGGCTTTGCTAGCCCTGGACAGACTGGCCCTCCCAACACTAGCCAATTCTTAGAGACAGTAAACCATTCTCCTGCCAGTGCACCTTTTATATATAAACCAACGGATCTAAAACCCTTACTCCAACCACCTACTTTATCAGGCTCTCACAATCAGAGTCACTATTCCTCTGCCCTCATCACCCCAGGGCCAGATACCAGACAACTAGAGACAGTCATTACACCCAAATGTCCACTGAAATTATTAAACTAGCCAATCCTAAGCCTGCTTACCCAGCTTCACCTGTTCCTTCCTGTGGAAACCAAACTAAAGGCTGTGGCCAAGTTGTATATCCATACAATGGAATACAACAAAAAGGAATGAACTACTGCTATGTGCAACAATGCTGATGAATCTCAAAAAAAAAAAAAAAAAGCTGAGCAAAAGAAGCTAGGCACAAAAGCGTATATGTTGCCTGATTTTATTTATAGAATTCTTTTCTTAAAAAAATTTTTGGCCACGCCAAGCAGCATGTGGGATCTTAGTTCCCTGACCAGGGATGCACGGAGTCTTAACTACTGGACCGCCAGGGAAGTCCCTAGAATCCTTTAAAAATGCAAAAGAAAGATGGCAGAAAGCAGACTGTGGTTGTAAGATGGAGGGTTGACTGCAAAGGGGCATAAGCTGTGGTACTGGTAAACTGGTTCTAAAAAAAAATTTTAAAGCCCTGATTTGTGGCACTTTACCAATTTCTGTGGTGTAAATACTCCCACCATGGTCAATTTTGAGCTACTAATGTGATATCATTAAATGTAGATTTGAGAAGAGATGTACATAAAATTGGTTCTTCTGAGCTGGTACTAGGGTACTAGCCAGCTTCAGCACGCCACTACAGAAAGAAACAAAGTGATGAAAATATCCCATATCTTGTTTTGGTCGTAGCATGGGTTTATACCTTTGTCAAAATTTATCAAACTGTACCCTTAAAATGGATGCACTTTATTGTCTGTAAATTATACTTTAAAAATTGATTATAATGTTTCAAATGAAATATCCGCAATAATCAAAATGCCCAATAAGGGACTGGTCATGTTATTGTCTGTCTTCTTGACAGAATATGATGTAGCCATTCAAACAATTGATAAAATTTCAGCAACATGGCAAAATACGTTGCTATATTATGTTTTGTGAAAACGGCAGAATAGAAAATTTCATTTTTACCATGTTTGCCTATGCAAACTCTGTGGGCAGAGGGATAATGTTCGGCTCTTCTTCCTTTTGGCCACGCGGCATGCGGGATCCTAGTTTCCTGACCAGGAACTGAACCCTTGCTCCCTACAGTGGAAGCAAGGAATCCTAACCACTGGACCACTAGGGAATTCCCTTTTGGTTTTTTTTCTTTCTTTTTTTAAAAATGAGTTTATTTTTTTCTTTGTATTTAAAAGCAGTAGATAGCAAAATGGTTGAGAGCCCAGAATCTGCAGCTGGACCGCCTGGGTTAGGCAAATCCCAGGTGTTACTTCCCAGGTGGGTGACCTTGAACTTACCTAACCTCTTTTGAGCCTTAGTTTCTTGACTATAAAAAGGGCATAATAATAGTACCTATCTCATAGGGTTGTTGTGAAGATTAAATGAGTTAATATATGTAAAGAGAATAGAACAGTACAAAGAGTAAGGGCTTTATAAATATTAGCTATTATTCTTATGAGGCAATGATACTGTTTGGACAATAAACTTACTATGTCGAACATAGAATTTATAAAACATCTGACCTCAAGAAGCAGTGGTTCTCAACTGCGGGAGTAGGAGAGTGATTTTTGCCACGAGGGGAAAATTAGCAAGGTCTGGAGAGATTTTTCTGATTGTCAGGGTTTGAGGGGGTGTGCTACTGGCAAGCATGCTGCTAAAGAATCCTGCAATGCACAGGACAGCTCCCCACAACAGAGAATTATTTGGTCCAAAGTACTAATGGCACCAAGGTTGAGAAACCTCGAGTTACAGTCTAATAGGGGACAAAAGATACGTGTATACAAAATGTACAAATGTGAGATAACAGAAAAAACATATATACATTAATCTCTGCCCCCCATTCCTGGCACATTTACCCCATCCCTGACACAGGGCTACTGAAACCCTTGTAAATTTCAAGTGTTAATACTAGGAGCATCTTTTGTTCTAATAAGGTGACTCTGGCTGGGCTCCTGGATGGCAGCTGGTCACCAGAAAGACCAAGCCATAATTAGAAGCTTGGAATTTTCAGCCCTGCCTCTTACCCCCAGCTTCTCTGAAGAGGGGAGAGGGGTTGGAAATGGAGTTAATAACTGATTATGCCTACATGAGGAAACCCCTATAAAAATCCTAATAGGGACTCCCCTGGTGGCGCAGTGGTTGAGAGTCCACCTGCCGATGCAGGGGATACGGGTTTGTGCCCTGGTCCGGGAAGATCCCACATGCCGCGGAGCGGCTAGGCCCGTGAGCCATGGCCGCTGAGCCTGCGCATCCGGAGCCTGTGCTCCGCAACAGGAGAGGCCACAACAGTGAGAGGCCCGTGTACCGCAAAAAAAAAAAAAAAAAAAAAAAAAAAAAAAAAAAAAAAATCCTAATAGTAGGGAGTTCAGGAGCTTCCAGGTGAGTGAACACGTGGGGGGCGATGCACCCCAACTCCATGGGGACAGCAGCTCCTGTGCTCAGACCCTCCCAGACTTCACCTTATGTATGTATCTCTTCACCTGGCTGTTCATCTGTATCCTTTATCATATCCTTTAATAAACTGGTAAATGTGTTTCCCCGAGTTTTGTGAGCCGCTCTAGCAAATAGACCCCAAGGAGGAGGTCATGGAGGCCTCAGATTTGTAGCCAAGACGGACAGAAGTTCTGGGTAACCTGGGGGCCTGCTACTTATAATTGGCATCTGAAGTTGGGGGCAGTCTCATGGGACTGTGCCCTTAACCTGTGGGATCTATCTCCAGGTAGACAGCATCAGAATTGAGTTAAATTGACCCTCAGTATCAGAGAATTGCTTGGTGGGGGAAAATCCCCATATATCTGATGTCAGAAACTGTTGTGAGAATAAAGGAGACACACGACAGGAAGAGAGCTGGGTTTTCCCCAAAACAACAAAGCGGATAATCAAAATTGAGTATGTACTCAATTAAATAAAGAAAAAAAGAACAGAAAGATTAGAGGAGCGCTGGCCCAGAACACAGGATTCCCTGTAACACCTGGCCAGGAAGAGAGGCCTCAGTGATCCTCAGGGTTTGTGACCCACTGGGCGTACTTCAATGATTTTCAATTTTTACCTTTTTCTTTTTTTTGTGTGTGTGTGGTAGGCGGGCCTCTCACTGTTGTGGTCTCTCCCTTTGCGGCGCACAGGCTCCGGACGCGCAGGCTCAGCGGCCATGGCTCACGGGCCCAGCCGCTCTGCGGCATGTGGGATCTTCCCGGACCGGGGCACGAACCCGTGTCCCCTGCATCGGCAGGCGGATTCTCAACCACTGCGCCACCAGGGAAGCCCTACCTTTTTCTATCGGTACTTTTTAAAAAGCTTACGTCGTTAAAAGGCTTCACTTACTTCTCCATTGCGCTACCAGTATGAAAAACCATTCAGAGCCAGTCCAAATATGTTTAGTTCATACTAATTTTTAATGCAACCTGACAACGAGTTGAACCAATTTAAAATTCTTGAAAGTACATTTTTTTTGGGGGGGTGACAAAAATGTTACATAATAATACTTCAATTTTCATTTAAAATTGAACTACGTTGAGAAGTATGCCAATATTTCAGTGGTGGATATAATTTGGGATTACAGGTGATTTCTGCTTAACTCTTCACGCTTTTCAAACTTCTCCAGTGAGAAGCATGTATTACTTTGATAATTAGAAAAAGAACAAAGGAAGAAAATAAAGGAGGACTGAATAAATGAAAGGAGAAAACGGCTGAGGGTGTCTGGTCTGTCTCCAGACTCTTTGGCAAACACAGAAGGGGGCAGGGGTAAGACTAGACAATCTGCTCCACCTCCTTCGCATCTCTTGGAGGCGCTCCTAACTCAGGATCCAGGAAGCTTTTATCTCTATATTCTTGCCTTTTTTCTTCTTCTTCTTCCTTCTCTCTATGTCCCCAGTACTGAGTCCCTTTCTGCTTTGGGGTGGAGGGGGATACAATTTTTTAAAAAATCACCTGTTGGGACTTCCCTGGCAGTCCGGTGGTTAAGACTCCGCGCTTCCAATGCAGGGGACGAGGATTCGATCCTGTGTCGGGGAACTAAGATCCCACATGCCATGAGGCATGCCCCTGGTACCTCGGCCAAAATAAAATCACGTATTTTCAGAAAATTGTTTATAGAGGCTTGGTTGTGCCAGGTGCTGCAGGGCCCTTGCCCTTGAGCTTGCAAATCCTTCTCCAGACTTTCTCCCTACCCCTTTCCCTTGATTTTTAAAACCTAATTTTTAAAATATATTTTTTGATCAAAAAAGTAATACGTGTTCGCTGAAGAAAAATTGGAATACACAGAGAAGAATAAAAAATGAATATAAAATTCATCTGTAATCCTACCACCCAGAGACAGCCATTGTTAACATTTGGTTTATACATTCCCAGTCTTTTCCCTATTCATGAATACACAGGTATAATACATGCTTCCCTTCTTTGAACCAAACAGGACATCTATGTGCAATCTGCAAAACTTTTTGAGGTATACCATACATACAGTCAGTGCAAAAAATGCATGACTCTTAGGTATACCTCTTGATGAATTTTTCACATAAATACCTACAATATTTTAACTTGTTTTCTGTACTTGGCAATCTACTATGAACATTTCCCACACGATTAAATTATCTTCTATAGCATAATTTTTAAAGGCTAACTACAATTATAATAGTCCATCAGACTAATGTATTGTAACTTATTTAACCAATCCATCACTGTTAGGTATTTAGGTTGTTTTCAGTTGTTAACCACTGCAGTAGTTTCCTATCACTACTGTAACAAATTACTACAATTTTAGTGCTTAGAGCAACACAAATTTATTCTCTTACAGTTCTGAAAGAAGTCTAAAATGGGTCAGCAGAACTGTGTTCCTTCTGGAGGCCCTAAGGCAGAAACTGTTCCTTGCCTCTTCCAGCTTCCAGAGGCTGCCAACATTCCCTGGCTCATGGCCCCACATCACTCAGGCTTTTACCTCTGTCATCACATCTCCTTTTCTGACTCTCATCCTCCTGTCTCCTTCTTCTAAGGACCTTTGTGACTACACTGGGTCCACACAGACAATCCAGGATAATCTCCCCATTGCAAAATCCTTAATTTAACCACAGCTGCAAAGTCCCTTTTGCCAGGTAAAGGAACATATTCTTGGTTTCCAGGGATTAGCACGTGAACATCTTTTGGGGAATGTTATTCAGACGACCATAGCTATGAACAGTCCACTCTCCCACTTCTTTTTCTACCTCTGCTCTTCCTTTTCTCCCTCTCACTTTTAGTGTCTACTAGTTTGTAACCCCATTTCCAGTTCCAAAATCTTTTGCTTTTCTTTCTCTCTTTATAGAATATTAAGACATAATTTATCCTTGGGAGCTCAGTGATTGTTTCTGATCTATTGACGTCTAACTTCTTCTTTCCCAAGCACCAGCCTTTCTCCCAAATCCCAATCAAGAATGTACAGTTTCTGGGAATTCCCTGGTGGTCCAGTGGTTAGGACCCAGAGCTTCCACTGCCAGGGGCCCGGGTTCAATCCCTGGTCAGGGAAATAAGATCTGTCAAGCTGGGCGGCCCAGCCAAAAAAAAAAAAAAAAAAAGTACAGTTTCCCTTGATTGTCCC
This sequence comes from Kogia breviceps, assembly GCF_026419965.1. NCBI lineage: Eukaryota > Metazoa > Chordata > Mammalia > Artiodactyla > Physeteridae > Kogia > Kogia breviceps. Next base: position 36,402,280 of record NC_081328.1, on the reverse strand, counting down.
CTTATGACCTGAAAGACTAAATGTTTCTAAAACTGGACACACACGACCCCTCCCCTAACCTCTACCCCACCTTCCTGCACCAACTCAGCTCCTATACATGATCTTGTTTTTACAGTGATTACTCTCAAAAATACTCAAGGCTGGAGACCTAGGACTCACCTTTCATTCTTCTCTCTCCTCTGTCTCTAATCAGCCGCTAAATCCCATCAATTATTTTGTAACTTAGCATTCCTCTAATGTTCACCTAATATCTTGGCTATTGCTAGAGTGTGTAATCAGAGGATTTTCTCCCCATCCAAACCATACTGGTTGTATGGGGGTGGATTATCCTCTCCTCCAGGAAGCCCTCTTTGACCGCCCCTTCCTGGGATAACATCTCCTCCTTCTACAGAAAAAAACCCATAATTAAGTGTCCACTATGTGCTCAGCTTTTCAACCATCTTAAAATTTAATCTTTAAAGTATGATTTTAATGTTTACAAATGAGGAAACTGAAAAGCTAAGTAACTTATGCAAAGTAACAGAGCTAGTAGATGGCAGAACTTGAACCCCAGCCTGACCAACTCCAATGTCAAGCTTTTTGCCTCTATTCCACATGACATCCCTGGAGTTATGCCCGTGGTTTAAAACTTGCCTGTTCATTAAAATCACCTGGCAGGGGTACTTCCCTGGTGGTTCAGTGGTTAAGACTTCACCTTCCAGTGCAGGGGGTGTAGGTTTGAGCCCTGGTCGGAGAGCTAAGATCCCACGTGCCTTGTGACCAAAAAACCAAAACATAAAACAGAAGCAATATTGTAACAAATTCAATAAAGACTTTAAAAATGGTCCACATCAAAATAAATAAAATCAACTGGGGGACTGATTCTGAAGCTCCACACCAGAGCTACTAAGATTCTCTGAAGGTGGAACCCAAAAATCTATTTTTAGAAATTTCTATACTCATCATATGACATATTTTATTATTTATTACTAATCAGTATGCTTAAAATACATGCTTTATTCTACCAACTAGGGGAGGAAGTACTGTCCTATTCATCTTTGTGACCCATCCAGTACCTTTATAGAACAGGCACTCAAAAATATCTGTTGGTTATTTAAATGCTAAATAAACTATGAGGTATACTGTGAGCTACACTGTAATAAGAGTTCAGAGGATAATAACAATAATAACAGCTAGCACTTACTGAACCCTCATCACATGCCAGGCCCTCACTGTTCTAAGAAATTTAATGTATTAACTTCTTAGGACTTTGCAATAATCCTACAAGGCAAGATCAGGACACAACTTGCAGGGCCCCTAGTTCAAAAATTATTAAGAATTTCAACATGGTGACAGCAGAGCATTAAACCAAGTGAGGGGCCAGCATTTCTAAGCACCTGTGTGACTGTATAGGTCTCACACCTATAAGCCAACCCTGGCTAAAACGATTATCTCCATTTTACAGATGAGGAAACTGAGACACAAAGATATCAAATAAGCATTCCCAAGATCACACTGTTAATAAGTGAAGATATAAATGTGCACTACCTTAGTTACAGAAGGCTTCATTGCAAACTATATTTACGAAGTTCTCCAGTCCTTCAAGGTTCAGCTCAAAGCCCCCTTGTCTACTAAGTACTCTCACAAGTCAGGAAAAAAATCTCTCCTTCTCCTCTGATATTTTAGCTCCATTACAGCATTTGGTTTGAACCTTTCTTATGGACTTTATCACATCCCCATGTTATACCTGAAATAACCTGGGAGGTGGGGGTACATCTAATAAATTCATGTAGCTGAATGAATGAACAAAGAAACAAACTTATGCATGACTTGAAGACTGGGAGGGACGAGGAGGGATCCTAGGCAGGGGACAGGCCTAGGATAGTGCTGAGCACTTATGCAGGATGAAATGATATGACCAGCTTGACTGGACCAATGGTACACATGGGTGCTGGTGTGGATAACACTGGAAAAGACAGTGAAGTTTTAAAGTGCCTTTTACAAAGCTAGACCATCACTTCTCACGGGCCATAAGGACGAGTTGCATGTACCCCTCTGAGGTCAGCCAGCTTTGCTCAGGAGGAAAAGGCATCAGGTCATAGCGTGATTGCTTCTCCCCTCGCAGCCAGTCTCCTCACACATAAGCACCATGGGTTAGTGAGGTGACTGAGCTGGAGAATGCCATCTGATCTCATCCATTCACCAATTCATTGTTTAACAGATACTGGTGAACATCTCCTGTCATAAGACACTTGCACCGAGCACCTTCCCTACTCCCATTCATGCTCAGATCACCCAATGGTATGGAAGAGATTCTCCCATTTCACAAGACTAAGACGTTAAGTAACTTGCTCAGGATCAGACACCAGGAAGTGGCAGAGTAAGACTGAAATCCACTTTCTCTTTTTAATTTCAGAATTTGTTCATTGGACATGAATATTCCTGTTATACAGAATAGCATATTAAAACCCATGGACTCCATACACAGCTCAAGAAATACAACCTGAAGCCCCTGTGTACCTCTCCACATTCACTAAACCACATGGCCTCCAATTCCTCCTACTTGGGAAACACTGCAAGTGGCATCACCATCCGGAAATCTAGCAGGCACCAGTGACACCTCCCTCTCCTTCCAATCAATTACCAAGTTCAATACCTATCTCTATTTCCACTATTCCTTCTACCTTTCTCCTTTCTACAAGTATCAGCTCATATCTGGATTACTGCAATGGCCTCCTAACTGGTTTCCTTGCATCTTCTCCTCTCTCTTTCTGGTCTTAATCTTCACATTGCAACCCACAACCTTTTTAAACCTTTGAGTAGCTGCCCTCTGGTCTTAGGATATAGACAAAAGCATTGGCATGCGAGGCTCTCAGATGGTCTTTCCCTTACTCAACACTCTAGCTTTATCTCAGTCCCTTGTTCCCTGTATTTTGGGTGTGCCAGCTCTCTTGCAGTTTCTTATAATCCCCCCCCAGCTCCCTCCCACCACAGGGCCTTTGCACATGTTTGTTCTTCCCTTCTCCACCTGAATAACTCTTCCCTTTCTCAAGTATGCTTTCCCTGAGCCTCCTGGCTGGGTCATTCTTTGGTAGCTCTTTTACAACTTTACATCTGTTTGTGAGATTAACTGACTGAAGTTTTTCTTCCCTAATAAGCCAAGGGCCAAGAACCACTCGCTCAGTACAAAATACATGCTAAATAGATAATAGCCAATGTATAAACAACATATACAAGATGCCAGGCAGTGTTACTAGCTCTTAACATGTATCAACTCACTAAGACCTCCTAAAAGTTGTGTATGAGGCAGGTACAATTATTAGCCCCACTTTACATAAAGCAAAGAAAATCACACAAGCTTAGAAGTGGCAGAGTTGGGTTATGAACTCAGGCAGTCAGTTTCTGGAATCTGAGTGCTAAGCACTCACATTATAGCGCCCAGTAGCATCTGCTGAATGCATGACAGTGTTGGCTGTTTTTGATAGGGACTACAGAGCAACGATCTTAGCTCAACCAAAAAATCATTTCAGTTGGCTGTGGTAGGACCTTATGCTTGACTGGAACTTTGCTGCAAAACATTTATCTTCCCAGCATTTTATTCCTGCTACTTTAAAAATCCATTTCCCCTCACCGGTAGTATCATGACTGATGTTGAGCAGAGGTGTCTCAGCAAACTGATAAAAGGACAGGAGAAACTTGGCTTGGAGTGAAACAATTGCAGATCATTTGTAGTATGGGTAATCCTCATAAAGACAATACAAAGATTTTGATGGACATCATCTCACTTAATCTTCATTGATTCCTAATAAAGTTACACACACAGGGCAGTTCTTCATCAGCTGATAGATGAAGCAAAAGGCTGAGATTAAAAGGACTGCTAAGCCACAGGAAATCAACTCGTCACAGGATGGGTAAGGAACGGTGTCCCCACACTTCCAGCTTTAGAACTCCAGATATTTCTGGCAGAGAAAGATCTCGTCTTCCTTTAAGGAATAAAGGTAACTGGCCAACCTTTCCTAATTCTTTTTGCGTGTGTGCGCTGCGTGGCTTGCGGAATATCAGTTCCCCATCCAGGGGATGAACCCAGGCCACGGCAGTGAAAGCGAGGAATCCTAACCACTAGACCACCAGGAAACTTAATTCTTGGTTGGAACTTCTCAGCAAGGACAGAGTTGCTCTTAGGTTTTCCCAGTATGGCTAGAGTAGGGCAATTATTCCACAAGCTGAAGCTATATGGTAAAAAGCTCTATAAGTTAGCTGCATCCAATTAACCCTAGATCAATATGGTGAAAATGTAACAATTCTGGAAATTCTTGACCTGGAGCCCCTGTACCAATATAAGGGGAAGTCAAGAAACTGTACGCACATTTTCTTTATGTGCATTTTGCGAAGAAAAGCTTTCATTAGTTTCTTTGAGGGCTTATAACTAAAAAAGGCTAAGAACCACGATCCTTTATGCCTGTACACACATTCTTTCTGGTTCACGGTTGTGCCTTTATAAAAGGGCCACGTTCGCAGCATGAAACATTTCTATTCTTTCAAGTACCTAATAGCTATGAATGGGAGTAAGAGGAATCCAATTGTCCAAACCACAAAAGTTAGACCTTATAACAGCACAGGCCTCAAACTATAAATAGGTCTAAAGGAACTGCATTAGCATTCACCTCCTTGGAGGAGATGCGTGTTAAGGCCAAGAGCAGTCAGGAGCGCTTGAGTCCAGCCCCAATAAGGCCACTAACCGGCTGAGTAACCTTGGACAAGGTGCATACCCTCTCTCGGCTTCAGTTTCCACATCTGCAAATTGGAAGTTGAACCGCATGGTCTTCAAGGTCCTTCCCAGGCGAAAGCCTGGTACCAAGTAGACCTAGCCATTAAAGCAGCTTCCTGTGGGCGCGGTGCAGGGTTTTAACGGTCCCCCCTCCCCCGCTCGAGCCCGCGAAACCCTCTTCAACACGCCCCTCGAAGTGACGGCACTTTCCCAACCGCAGCCCGGACACGGCTCCGCCCCTTCCCGGGGGCGTCCCGTCGTGCACTGCGCCGGGCTTCTATAGCGGTGGGGCACCTCCCGCCTTTCCGAGGCCCCGACCCCAAACTCCTCTCCCCAGTTTTTTAGGGTGCCCTATCCTATCAACGTCTAGTGTCCCAGCCAATCAAGCGGGCCCGGAGTCTTACCTTCGGTCCACCCTCCTCCCAGCGCCCAGACGGCCTCTGCTCACGGCCTTTACCAGGCCAACCCAATCAGCGGCCGGCTCTGGCCGGCCTCACCCCAATCTCCCGCCCCTCGGCCAATCCGCGCCCCCAGCCCGCTGCTCGCCCAGCCAACCCCGGGCCTTGAAACCAGCGGGCGAATGGGCGCAGGGCGGTCCTTCAACGCTGACCGCCTGGCCAATTGGGGATTCCGCGTGGCCACAGCGGCAGCCAATCGACATGTAGCGCGGTGCCGCCGCGGAGAGGTCCGGCCCGAATATCCCTCCGCCTTCCTCCCTCCCCCTCTCTCCCTCCCTGCGAGCCGCCGTTCACTCACCGCCTCCCTTCCCTTCTTTCTCCCTCCGCCACCCGAGCACCAGCCGCGCTCTGAGCTGCCCCCGGGGTCCCTCCCCCGCCGTCAGAGGAGCAGCTGCCGCCGCCGCCAGTAGCAAATTAGGAGGGAGGAAAGACGGAAAGGAGGAAGGAAGGGGAGCTGGAGCGACTACCAAGAGGGAGCCGGTGAATGGGCTTGTGGTGACCCCCGCCCCCCACCCCACCCTCCCTTCCCACCCGACCCCCAACCCCCATCCCCAGTTAGAGCCGCCGCCCGAGAGGCCGGGCCGTCGTCCTAAGAGGAGTCGCCGCCACCACCTCCGCCATGGAGCTGATCACCATCCTCGAGAAGACCGTGTCTCCCGGTAGGACGCGGGGGCCGGGGGTCGAACTGAGGTGATTGGGTGGGGGGAGGGGAAGCCCTGGCCCCTCTGACCCTGTCCCCTTTCCCACTTTCCTTCCCCCCAGATCGGCTGGAACTGGAAGCGGCGCAGAAGTTCCTGGAGCGTGCGGCCGTGGAGAACCTGGTGCGTGCCACACCGCCGTCCCCCATCCCGCCGTCTCCCCATCCCCTGCATGCGGGCCTTCCCGCCCTCCCGGAGGCCCAGGCCTCGGGAACCCACCCCGCCCCATCCCGTCCCCCTCCCCCCCCCGTCCAACCTAACCCCGCCATCGGGAAGCCGGTGGGTGTGTCCCGCCCCGGGCCCGGCAGCTGGCCAATGGCGCGGCGCGCCGGGGTGACTGCCACCCAATCGGCGTGCAGCCTGAGGGCGGCGGTGCAGCAGGAGGGAGAAAGAGGGAGGGAGGGGAGGTTAGGTTGCGCGGCGCTGCGTGTTCAGCAAGGGTGGGGGTGGGGGAGCCGGGCCTAGGGGCCATGTGGAAGCTACGAACCCCGCCGCCCGCCTTGTTGGTACCGGGGCCGGCTTCTCCTTCCTGTCCCATGGCCCCTGTGATTGTCCGCCTACTTCCCAGAGCTCTACCGTTTCCAGTCTCCCTTGGTCTGTGCTCATGGCCAGGCCTGCACCCGAATGCCTCTTAAACCATTTCCGGCAGTGTTTCTCCCTTTCTTGACTGGGTATTCCTCACCCGGGTTTTTGTATTTCCCCCCCGCGCCCCCCCGGATCAGTAGAGACTAAATCTGCACCCAGATAACAGGCTGAGGCTCATCCTTGAGATCGGGCCTGTTTCCAGAGGAAAGTTCCTCGTTTTTCATATTTTCAAATTTAAAGGGTACAGAAGAAATGAATGTTAAGTCCCCTAGAGACTGGATCTCTGTATAAAATTGTGAGATGTATTGATTGGTTGAAACAGCCTATGTGCCAGTAATGTTTCTGTTTGGATTCCCTCCTGTTGGGGGGATGGGGAGCAGAGAGAAGGGTGAATGATACTAGACATCTTTTAAAGGTAATAGTTGTAAATAACACTGTAACCAAATGGGTTCTTTTGTGTTACCTAGGCAAAATAACGCAAGAAAAAAAAGTGACAAGGCGTATTTTTATTTTATACAAACTGCCTTTGAATGGTTTTTGGTTTTTGTGTGTTTTGTGGAGTTTCGTGTTTTTTGTGTTTTTTTGCCTTTCTGTGTCTTAGTTTTTACTACTAATCTTTTTATCCTTAACTTTCCATAGAAAAGATTTTTATCCACTAGTATAGACTGATAATATTTCCACTTGGTATATATTCCTCTTTTCTTCTTTTGCTAAATTTGCAAGGAGCCTTTTCTCTTATTCCTAACATTTTATCTTATTCCCAACATTCCTAACATTCTTTAGTGGTATATAATTAATAAAACTTTTAAGAATTATTTTCCACTGTGATTGCAGGACTTGTTACTGGTAAACTATCTGCTTTTAGTTTTTCCTGTTAGCTTTTCCATTGGAGAGAGGTTTTTGCAGGAAGACTAGTGTGTGTGAAAATTTTTAAACCAAATTTTTAAACCAAACTGGGGACCTGAGCAGTACAAAAGATTGAGTATACTTTTCAAGAATCTACCGTAATGTTTAAACAACTCAAGACTAGGAACAGCTCAAGGAATAGGAACCTTTAGTGTGTCATTTTCCTTGACATTTTAATCTTTTCAGTTGCCCCCTATTTCTAAATATTTGTTATCACTCTTTCCTTATAAATCTTTTTTCACTGTTACCATTTTGCTGAAACACTGAAAACTAAACTAGAGAACACTAGCCTCCTAAGTCTGTGTTTTACATTTAGAAGTACTTCCCTCTCTTATACCTGCTTCCACAAGATCAAAAGCCACCCTGGGTGTCATTTTTTTTGGACTAAGATTTTTTTAATCTAAATTTTAAAAGTAACAATTTTACTTTCTACCCTGTCATAACATATTCATTTAACAAATACAATTTACTGAGTACCAGGTTTTGTTCTAGGTATGAAGAAGAATCCTCTACCACATTGTCAAGCTTGCTTTAATTCTGGGGGATATAATGTGAAGATTTGGGCACTCTTAGTTGATGTTGATAGGAAAACCTGTAACTCCTTGTTAAGCTGAGTCTGTGTGAGAAGATGGATGACTTCCTCATGTGCCAAATAACATTTTTATAGGAATCTTGAAGTAGATATTTTGGCATTTTCTGAAATATTATGATGTGTCCTAAAAATTTCAGGGTTTCCCCAGTTTTTTTGGTACTATTCTCAATTGATGAAATTCCTAAGAGGTATTTTCATTCACATCTTAACAGCCCACTTTCCTTGTGGAACTGTCCAGAGTGCTGGCAAATCCAGGAAACAGTCAGGTTGCCAGAGTTGCAGCTGGTCTACAAATCAAGAATTCTTTGACATCTAAAGATCCAGATATCAAGACACAGTATCAGCAGAGGTGGCTTGCTATTGATGCTAATGCTCGACGGGAAGTCAAAAATTATGTAAGTAGCTTTCATCTCCTTTTGGTCATACTAGCCTGGGGAATGTCAGTTCTTTTGTCATCTACATGGGAAAGAGCTGACAGTGGAATAGATGTCTGGGATCTAAACTTAACTTGAAGGTAAAAAATGTATTTGATATAAGTCTTCTTTCTCAAACTGTCTTTCTCCAAGTGATTCTTCCGTAGTTAACTAGCACTTAGCTCTTGCTGAACTTCTGCTGTAGATAGTTCTCATTGTTTGGTGCTTTAGGCATGGCACTGTGTGGAGTCGGAAGGGGAATTAAATGATCTCCTGGGCTTTCAAGCCCAAAGAGTTTGTGAAATAATATTATGACATTAATCGTGTTTTTATCTACTTAGCAAATAATGAGAAACTTCTAGAAACATCGGGCTTTTTGTCAAGGTGTTTAAAAAGTGAGCTGATGGATTTTTAGTTTTTATTTATTTATTTATTTTGAGGAAAATTGAATGTCACTTGTTGCACTGCATTATGGAGTTCTTGTGATTTGCTTGCTGAATTAGAAATCCATAATTCTTGCTGCAGCAAAGAACTCAGAATATATGGACGTATATGCTTAATTTTTTAAATTGGGTTCTTTAGTGGCCTGTGTTACATGGATAAGGTGCAGAGGGTAGTAAGTTGAACATCTGTGCAGTCATCAGTTGGTCCTTGGTATTTGAGGAGAAACCAGTGGGGGGATTTCTGCGTCTGTACTTGTGCTAGTCGTGGTTCTGCACATCAGTCTTCTGTTTCCTGGTTCTGGGTGTCAGCATTAGGTAAATTAGTGCTCTTTACGGCAGTAACTTCTCTTTCTAATTATGTACCTCCTTCCCTCTTCACTCTTGCATGGAGGAACTCATGACAGGAAACTAGCTTACAAAAGCCAACTTATTTTGAATCTTCTTTGGAATATGTAGAACTGTTTCTATCCACATTGGGTTTCCTTATATAATAACATTTTAATCCTCCTCTCAGTAATTTGATATAAATGAAGTTTATTCCATTAATCACTGGAAATCTTTTGTTGTTGTTTGTTTGTTTGTTTTTGTTTTTTGGTGGCATGCGGCACCTTAGTTCCCCACCCAGGGATTGAACCCATGCCCCTGTAGTGGAAGGGGTGGAGTCTTAACCACTGGACCACCAGGGAAGTCCCATAATCACTGGAAATCTTGATACTTAACTGTATTCATTCAATTTCTCGTTTTCCTCAAATTACACAATAGTAAATGAGAGAAGACATGATTGGAACTGTAGTTGACTTTGGAGGGGGGCACATCAGTCTTAACACCAAATTTTTTAAAATTTTTGAGTAAGAATTTGTATAGACATTATTGAGTTTTCATGCATGAAAAAAAATAGCAGTTATCTTGGGCTTTTTTCCCTTTCATAGCACATCTGGTAATATTTTCTCAGTGCTGGTGGTTATTTTTTAAAATGTGGGTCTGGACACAGTTGAGAGCTAATTTCTTACTCCTCTTATTTCTGATAATTGACTGTTATCATTAGGGTCACCCCTACTTTTAAAAAAATAACTTTCAGTACTCAGGATTTAGACATTTGTAATCTCTAAATCCCCTCAAGTAATATTAATTAATGGTCTTCTAGAAGCAATTTAAAGGAGAAAAGTTAAAGATAGAGTGGGATTCATTATGGTCACGTATGTACTAGGAGATGGTGCAATATAGTATAAAAGCACCCTGGATTTCTTAGTCAGACTTGGATTAATACCTGTTCAGCCCCTGCCCTTTTGGACAATTCATCTCATCCCTGCTCCCTGCCCGCTTCCCCATAACAGTTTTTGTTAAAGTTCAGTCTAGCTCTGGTAACCCTAGGGAGCAAAACCTTCATTTAGAATCAATCAGAACTGTTATTGGGTAGAGCTGTTGGGAGTGGGCAGGGTTGATGATATACCGTATAAGGGGGAAGGATGGGTATTTCATTATTATTAGCTACAAAGCAGGATACTAAGTGACCTGACCTAGTCAGCAGAGCTGGCCTGAATATCTGGCAGCTACTCTTTGTCCTGTGTTCATGCCAGGAACAGTTAACTGTTTGCCTTTTGAGTGGACTGGTTATTCTTAGTGAGTTCATTGACAGAATTAGCTGATCATGGTAATGATTAACCCAGGGTCAGTTGTGGTTTCATTCTTTACCTGTACCCATGCCTTTGCTGCTTTCTTACCTTGTGTTGAACACTGAGGTGAGGTATCTGGCTTTGGAGATTCCATTTGGAACTAGGAGATAATTGGTTTCATTTCTAGGCTCTGGGGCAGTGTTGATTGTGCTGCTGTTGGTATTGAGGCTGCTGTTTTCCCAACAGGTGGCCTATACTGTATATGCCTTTTCCGACTTTTCTGTATTATAGAAAATTCAGAGACTGATGTAAGGTATGCTGGTAGGCAAAATATATTCAAGTAGTATTAAAATTGATACCTTTTGTCTTTTTGTGTGTTTACCTGCGTACAGGTTTTGCAGACTTTGGGCACAGAAACTTACCGGCCTAGTTCTGCCTCGCAGTGTGTGGCTGGTATTGCTTGTGCAGAGATCCCAGTGAACCAATGGCCAGAACTCATTCCTCAGCTGGTGGCCAATGTCACAAACCCGAACAGCACAGAGCACATGAAAGAGTCGACATTGGAAGCTATTGGTTACATTTGCCAAGATATAGTAAGTGCTGTGTCTAACTTACATACCTCTGATTCCCTCTAGTTGTAACATGCATGGTATTAGAATTATTCTTTATCATCATGAAAAAAACCAAGCTATTGCAGAGTGTTTTGAAAGTAGGACTGCTTTATTTGTTATTTTAGACTTCTATATTTAGGTAGTTAATTTATCCTCATATTGCTAAGCATGCCCTAAAGGAAAGAGACTTAAGGTTTACAAACTCAAGATGGAAATCCCTGTATGGAGGGACATAGATATGCTCTCCTCTCCTTGATCTGATCGCTTTCTGAAGATCCTCAATGTACCAAGGATGCTGTGTTACTTTTTCAGTTACTATTTTACAGAAACAGTTTGCCAGCTTTTGCTGTAGTGGTTTAACCACTGGAGCCACAACACAGTATGTTAAATGCAGCCCTTCTTGGACTGTTGTTGCTGCTGAGGTTACTACTCTTGGTGTCTGTTTTGATATACAGATTTGATGAAGCAAAGAAGTCCACAGCACTTGACCTGGACTTAGACTCCATAGATGTGCCCAGGTGTTGATCCTTGGTCCTCAGATGTTCTGAAGCTTTACTTCAGTTGGTACAGATGGCCTGGAAAAAAACACCAGACTGCCATCTCCATTTGCACAGAAGGGGAAAAAAAAAGCCAGCATTACTTCATGCCCAGAGTCATTATGCTAAGAAGCAGAGATGAAGTTGATGAGTTTAACTTGTTTCAGTTCAATTTTGGACTACCAGACCCTGGGATATTTTGCAGGTGGTTTGTCCCTAAATGGAAATGTGTGGGAAAAGATCAGGAAAGTCTCATGATACTCTCTCAAATAGATTTTACAGTTGAAAGGACTGCTGATTAGTCATGAGCTCAATTATTATATTCACTGCACTTCTCTGCTGTTTCAGGACCCAGAGCAGCTACAGGATAAATCCAATGAGATTCTGACTGCCATAATCCAGGGGATGAGGAAAGAAGAGCCTAGTAATAATGTGAAGCTAGCGGCTACTAATGCACTCCTGAACTCACTGGAGTTCACCAAAGCAAACTTTGACAAAGAGGTAAAAGTGTCTCTTGATTAAAAGGTGTAGGTTCAGAGGGTGAGGCGTGAGAGAGAGTTAAATGAAAGTTTTGTTTTGTTTTGTTTTAAGTTTATGACTTAGAAGGTACCATCTTGTTTAGAAGCATTTATTTCCCGTCTAGTTAAGATTTGTGTTGTGTGAAATGGCCATGGAGTAGGTATTTGCCATTTCTCATCAGGCTTTTGGGAATAATGTGATCTAAAATGTTTCTAGGTTTAGGTTTTCCCTTTTGCAGTCCAAAGTGTGATTATGCTTTGGGATTTTAAAAAAAAAATTATGCAAATTGGGCTGTTTCATACTTCCTTAGGAAAGTGCTTTTGAAAATTAATACATAAAGTTTATTTTGCCTGAAAGTATTTCCCCTTATTATTTATTTTTAGTTGTGTTAAAATGTACAATAAAATAAAGTTTGCCATCTTAACCATTTTTAAGTGTAAAGCTCAGTAGTGTTAAGTATATGCACATTGTTTTGCAACAAATCTCCAGAACTTTTTCGTCTTGCAAAACTGAAATTATATTATTAACTCCCCATTTTCCCCTTTACAATCCCTGGCAACCACCTTTATACTTTCTGATTCTATGAGTTTGTTTACTCTAGACAGTTTATGTTAGTAGAATCATACTGTATTTGAATTGTCTTTTTGTGACTGGCTTATTTCATTTAGCATAATGTCTTGGGTTCATGCATGTTATAGCATGTGTCAGAATTTCCTTTTAAAGGCTGAATAATAATTCCATTATATTCGTTTGTTGATGGGCACCTTGTGACTATTGTTAATAGTGTTGCTGTGTACATGGGTGTACAAATATATCTTTGAGAAGTTGTTCCAGTTCTTTTGGATTTATACCCAGAAGTCAATTGCTGGATGATATAGTCTGAAAGCATTTTTGCATGTTTGTTGATGCTTTAGTTGGGAATTTTGCCTTTTCTTGGCCTTAAAGTGGACAAAGTAGGGAGGTCTAAGAAACCAAAGCAAACTGCAATTCTAATTGCTTGGAAAATGTAGTTCATTAGTCTTCTCCTGAATCTTACCACATTTGATCTGGGTTTGTTTGAATTCTCTTAAATTTTATTTTTAATTAAAAAAAACATTTATTTGTTTATTTATTTGGCTGCATCGGGTCTTAGTTGCGGCATGTGGGATATTACTTGCGGCATGCGCAATCTAGTTCCCTGACCAGGGATTGAAGCCGGGCCCCCTGCATTGGGAGCACGGAGTCTTAGCCACTGGACCACCAGGGAAGTCCCTCTCTTAAATTTTAAATACAAGGAAGGGGTTTTTCCTAATGTAGGGGGGGGTTGTTTTGTTTTAACCATCTTTATTTCAATCCTGTGACCTACATTTTCCTGTCTGCTTCCTTCCTCAAGTCTTGTTAGTGAAGGTCATTTGGGGGATTAAAAGATTCAGGGCCTCCTTAGAGGGCAGGTCATATAATAGACACTGGGGGCAAACTCTGTAGAGCCTTCATGGTCTCATTACTGTGTCAGGAAAACCTGCTTGATTGGTCCAGGGTTGTGTGGGTCCCTGAGGGAGTGAGAGGTTTTCTTTGAAGGGATAGTCTAGTAATCTTCATATATGTGGTTTATACGCTTCTCATTTTCTTTATTTTTATTCTTTTGCAGTCCGAAAGGCACTTTATTATGCAGGTGGTCTGTGAAGCCACACAGTGTCCAGATACAAGGGTAAGTGAGAGATCATGTGAAAATTTTGTATTCTACCTTTCCTAGGAAATGCTAACTCTAGCATAGTAGTTTGAAATGTTGGAATCTGGTGACTTCAGAAATAGGTTTGACTAATAGTGTTACGAAATAAGAATTTTTCTTCCCTGAATTGGAGAAGAGGGAAGAATAGTCCTTGGAAAGCTAACATGATGGAAGTTGTCACCCTCTTAAAAAAGATTTAAGGGAGAAATGGTTTTTGATCAGCTTTGCTATTTAATTGCTGTAGGTTGTTCAAGTGATTGTTTTCCATTGTAGCCATTGAAACAGCTTTCCTATTGCAGTAACCTAAACCTTGACCCTTAAAGCCAGTGGGAGTAACATCCAGTCTGAGGGCGTTAGTGAGTTTAGTCCTGCCAGGAGTTCCACAGATATCTTTAAAGTAAAAAAGAAGGAAAGGAAATACATTTCAATTGACCCTATAGATTATTAACCCATTTGAGTGAAGTGGTTATTTCCCTTTGTCAGATCGCATTGTTATTAAACTAAATAGTAAACTGTTTAATTTGATGTTTGCAAAAGGTACGAGTGGCTGCCTTACAGAATCTGGTGAAGATAATGTCCTTATATTATCAGTACATGGAGACATATATGGGTCCTGCTCTTTTTGCAGTAAGTATTTTTATTTTATGTAGTTGAGCATAGAGCTAATTGCAAAAGTCCATTATTCTTAGTTGCTGTTTCATCAGTTCTGTAATTTTTTATTTAATGTTGTGAAATCAAGGAAATTCCCTGAGTCTGCATATTAGATTTAAGTTCATCAGCAGTGTGCCAAGAAAACTTGTGCTACCTTTGTACTAATAAGAAGAGTATATTTTAAAAATCTGTTTCTTTTTCCTACCTTTCATTTCAGACCTAGCTTTCATAAATCTACATTTTTGAAAATAGAGTATCTGTGGTTATAGGAGGGGTCGAACTTGAACCAGCACTTATTTGGGGCCTGGGGTGTCGTGTTTTCTCTCTTAAGATCACAATTGAAGCAATGAAAAGTGACATTGATGAGGTGGCCCTACAAGGGATAGAATTCTGGTCCAATGTCTGTGATGAGGAAATGGACTTGGCCATTGAAGCTTCAGAGGTGAGCCTGGGAGAGCTGTTATTCTGACTGGGCTTTGGGACTTACCTCTTTTTGTGGATATTATTTTTCCTCTGGGAGAGCTTTATTATGACTGGGCTTAGAGGGTATCTCCATTTGTAGAGATTCTGGGTTTTCTGCTAGCCAAAGGCCCTCATGAGGGAGACAGATCAGGAATGAAGCATCTCCTGTTCTTACCAGTCAGGATTTGTTGAAAATACTAGTACTGTGAACACAAGGGGGCAGCAGGAAGTCATATTTTAACCAGGTGACATGTGATGCTGAATTATTTTCTTTTGGAAGGCCTAATGCAAGCATGGGATGTATAATTGATAGCTTACTAACTCTGGTGAAGGTATTAGATACGGAGAAAGGGGTTAATTCTGCACTCACAAATTCGAATTCAAGCTTTGTTTCCAACCTTGATTGTCTTTATGTCCTACAAAAAGCACAATCTTTGGCATCTTTATGTAAACTTCATAAATCTCTTCATCCAGAGGTCACTTAGTGAAAAAAGAATATAATTCTTAAGGTTGCCTTGGTCCTTTAAGGTAGATTATATGTATGGCCTAAAAGAATCTCATTGAAGTAGCCCACAAATGAGCGCCTCCAAAGACCACACACACTGCATGTTACCATGTGTTCCATGTATTTCTGTACAGGCCTGTGGGCAGCTCTCACTGTATGCCTTTAGTATCAGCTTGTTTGCTGCTGTCCAGAATTTGCTTTATGTTTCTCCTCAGGCAGCAGAGCAAGGACGGCCCCCTGAGCACACCAGCAAGTTTTATGCCAAGGGAGCACTACAGTACCTGGTTCCAATCCTCACACAGACACTAACTAAACAGGTGAGTTACCTTCCAGATCTAGCCAGGTGAGCTGTGAAGCCTTGTTAACGGTTGGTTTGCTGTGGAACAGTTGCCACAAAGGAACTCAGCAACTCTTGAACTAGTTGATGTTCTGTTATAGATGACTCGGGAAGAGCTGAGCTGGATCTCTAAGATCCTCTAGGCTCTGAGTAGTTTGTGACAAAATAAATGTAGTAAGACTTCATGAGGGATGTGGGTTTAATGAGTAAGTAGAGAAATTATCTTATAAGAAGTGTATCTTGGTTGCCATTGTTCCCTTTTAGCTTCATGCATCACAGTTTTTCTCGGTATGGTGTTTGGAAAGATTATTTCTGTCACCTCATCTCTTCTGGTGCATGTGAAATATCATCAAAGAACTGGCAGCGCTTTGAGGAAACAACGCTGTAACTTTGAGCACTGCAAAATTTCTTCGTACACAGGAATTTAATTTGTTTTTAAGGAAGTACATGACTCTTTTAGTATAGCAATCTTGAAAGATTATTTAGAGATATACTTAGTTTGAAATAGACTGGGTGTTCCCTTAAATTTTCATCTCATCTTTTAGTTTTACAGTTGCTATTTTTCTATCTTTGACCTTAGTATTTTCACTTTTGTATATTTTTGTTGTGCTTTTCTCATTTGGGAACAAATCATTCTTTAGGTATATAATTTTCTGAAGTTGCATGAGCAGCCTGCCTTAAATTACTCTGGTGTGAACAGCCACAATAAGAAGGATATAGCTTGAATTCTAGTTTCAAGGGGAGATCTGAATTGAATGTTTTTTAACTTTTTATTGAAATAATATTTACTAGCACACCAGAACCACACTCCCTACCCCCATCCCCCCAGTGTCTTCTTCCTGGTCGTTAACTCCTCCCTCACCTTTAACAGCATAGATTTTGACTGATGTTGAACTTTATATAAGTAGAATCATGTAGCATATATTCTTTTGTTCTGCTTTTTTTTTTTTTTTTTTTTTTCCTGTACGCGGGCCTCTCACTGTTGTGGCCTCTCCCGTTGCGGAGCACAGGCTCCGGACGCGCAGGCTCAGCAGCCATGGCTCACGGGCCCAGCCGCTCCGCGGCATGTGGGATCTTCCCGGACCGGGGCACGAACCCGTGTCCCCTGCATCGGCAGGCGGACTCCCAACCACTGGGCCACCAGGGAAGCCCTTTTGTTCTGCTTTTTACTTTATGTGTTCAAGATTCATCCTTATTGCATGTAGTTGGAATTTGTTCATCTCATTGTATAGTGCTAAGAAGTATCTTCCCTCTATCTGCATCTTGTTTAACAAAGGCTGTGCTGTGATGAATCTTTGTGGAAAGGATAAAGATATGAAGGTTTTATATTTTATTTACTTCCCCAAAGCTTATGTTGTAGTGATATTTGGGAGTAGTCAGAGGACCTTTTGAGTTAAAGGGATTCTTTGAACAAAAACTTAATTAGTGCCACATTCTTTCACTAGGATGAAAATGATGATGATGACGACTGGAACCCCTGCAAAGCGGCTGGGGTGTGCCTCATGCTCCTGGCCACCTGCTGTGAAGATGACATTGTCCCTCATGTCCTCCCCTTCATCAAAGAACACATCAAGAACCCTGATTGGCGGTACCGGGATGCAGCAGTGATGGCTTTTGGCTGTATCTTGGAAGGACCAGAGCCCAATCAGCTCAAACCACTAGTTATACAGGTGAAGCTGAGGGAGTTTGTGGGTGGAAAGTGGGATATTTATTGTTTATTTAAACTTTTTGCTTGAAGATTTGCCTTTATTTTAAGAACAAAGCTGTAAATAGTTATCCACAAAGGTTACTTCTAGTTAGCTATTTGCTGTCAGTGAGGCATAAAATATATTTCTTTTTTTATTACAAAAATCATATGACTTGAAAAATGCAGAAAAGGCCAAAAAGAAAAAGCTACCTTTAATCCCATTGCCCAGTGATAACATTATTAATTCTTGGTATTTATCCTTGAAGGTTTTTTCTGTGTGCATATATATGCAACAGAATGGAGATCTTACTGTACAAATAGTTTTAAAACTTGTTTTTTCACTAAATGCTATATCATAATTCTCCATAGTTTTTTTTTTTTTTTAATAAATTTATTTATTTATTTTTGGCTGCATGGATCTGTGTGCTACGCGTGGGCTTTCTCTAGTTGCGGCGAGCAGGGGCTACTCTTCGTTGTGGTGCGCAGGCTTCTCATTGCAGTGGCTTCTCCTGTTGTGGTGCATAGGATCTAGGCACGCAGACTTCAGTAGTTGTGGCTCGTGGGCTCTAGAGCACAGGCTCAGTAGTTGTGGCGCACAGGTTTAGTTGCTCTGCGACATGTGGGATCTTCCCAGACCAGGGATCAAACCCATGTCCCCTACATTGGAAGGCGGATTCTCAACCACTGCACCACCAGGGGAGCCCAAGAGTACATTTTTTTTTTTTTTTTTTTTTTTGCGATATGCGGGCCTCTCACTGTTGTGGCCTCTCCCATCGCGGAGCACAGGCTCCGGACGCGCAGGCCCGGCGGCCATGGCTCACGGGCTTAGTTGCTCCGCGGCATGTGGGATCCTCCCGGACCAGGGCACGAACCCGTGTCTCCTGCATCGGCAGGCGGATTCTCAACCACTGCGCCACCAGGGAAGCCCCCAAGAGTACATTTTAATTGAGCTTAGTGTATATAGCTCTCAGCCTTTCAGGAATAGCTAAATGCTGTCACAGCTGCATCCTGGGATCTTTGCCTGAGTAATTCAGCAAAGATTGCTGAAAGTATTCATACCAAACTCTTAATAAAACTGTATACTGGGATTTGGTGAAGAGAGGAGGACTTTTTCACTTTTCCAGTTACTTTTATTATATTGTTGGATATTTGTTAAGCATGTCTTATAAAATGACAAAACCATCTTGATACTTTGAGTTAAATTCGAAACATCAGTATTTCCTCTTCTGAGGTATCAGTCAGCATGAACTTTAATCTTTGTTTTGCTTTGCCAATAACTGTTGTATTTTCAGGCTATGCCCACCTTAATAGAATTAATGAAAGACCCCAGTGTAGTTGTTCGAGACACAACTGCATGGACTGTGGGCAGAATCTGTGAACTGCTTCCCGAAGCTGCCATCAATGATGTCTACTTGACTCCCCTGCTGCAGTGTCTGATTGAGGGCCTCAGTGCTGAACCCAGAGTGGCTTCAAATGTGTGCTGGGTGAGGGATTTTCTTCCTGGTGAGATGAGGAGGTTGGCCAAGCCATTGGCAAGGAAGTAGGAGGTGTGGGAGAGAAATGGGTCTACCTCACTAGAAGGCTTTTTCTGAATAGCATCTCCTTTCTAATTTCTTCAATTAAAATGTGGGGGAGATGCGAGCTGCATGACCCAGTGGGAGCTGTTGTCTCATGGTGACTGGTTCCCGAGCCATTTAGAAGAGTCATGTTAACCCAGCGGGAAAACTATCTGGACTTGGTTTTTTTTCTTCAGTTGCCTGGGGACAAGAAATTTTGATTAAGGTAGAGAGTTGCTGGCTATGAAAAGTAACCATTGCTGAGAAGGGGGTATGAGGGAAGGAAGGTAGGCAGCTCAGTGTTGAGTCAGTATAGGCTGAATGTAGTTTGTTAGGACCTTTGGAGCTTGGGGGAGGAAGGTAAAATAAGGAAGGAGTGGGGCAAAAAGGCTTTCTGTGAATGGAAAGAGAAGAAATGAAGTGGCAGGCATTCGTGGTAGGTGAAAATACTCTGCTGCTTAGAGCATTGTGCGTAGATTATTAGGCAGGAGAAACAAAATATAAATAAACATACATACATTTATTTAATTTTAAGGATAGCTGTACATGTTAAGTTGTCTTGAGATGACCTTGATAGGAAGAATTGGAGATTCACTGCCATTGGTTTATTCTTAGATCAGTTGGAAAGGAACTCTGCCCAAGGTATCTTAAGGGAAAATGAGGTAATCCTGGAGTGGGATTCTTTTCAAGTTTAATTAATATTTACTCTGTCTGGGTTTAAGGCTTTCTCCAGTCTGGCTGAAGCTGCTTATGAAGCTGCAGATGTAGCTGATGATCAGGAAGAACCAGCTACCTATTGCTTATCTTCTTCTTTTGAACTCATAGTTCAGAAGCTCCTGGAGACCACAGACAGGTAACTGATACTACACAGAAATGTGTGAAATGAGTGGTGTCTTTGCATCCAACTCCTTTTGCCTCTTGTGTGGGGACTGTTTAACCTAATCATAGAAACATTGCAGTAGGAGAAATTAAAAGAATCCTGTTCTAGATTGTTTAAATAAGAGTGAGAAAAGAAATGTAGACTTTTGACTACCTTAGAATTATACAGTTTATAATTAAAGTCAGAAAATAGTCTCATTTCTCTACAGGTAGAGAGTAATTAACCTAGAGAGGGCCCTTCATTTTGCAGTGTCTACAGTTAATAGGAATATTTGATTATGGTATAAGAGAGATAGTAGCTCTCATTATGAATTTAGTTGCCATACCAGATTACTAACCACCATTTATGATATTGGGTGAGGAACTTGTCATTAAATACAGTTGTTTTATAAATGAGCTTTGGAAATGTGTAGTTTGAAGGGGTTATAAGTTGGGGACAACCTTTAATTATTGTGATTTTGTGTAAGCTATACCTAAAGCCGTGCTCAAACCATTAGGAAGAGGGCTGGGTATCAATTCTCATGCTTCACTAGTTCATTTCTTCATCTTGCAGATGAGTGAAGAAAATTGATATATCCATTTTTTTTCTTTTTTCTGACCGCACCGCACGGCTTGTGGGATCTTAGTTCCCCGACCAGGGGTTGAACCCCAGGTCCTTGGCAGTGAGAGTGCAGAGTCCTAACCGCTGGACTTCCAGGGAATTCCCAAGTTGTCCTTTTCATAGCTATTTGTGCAACCTCAATTGTCCACATGGGTTCTTCAGCATTTTAAACTATTTTTCCTACAATTTTAGCCCATTTCCAAAAGGGCCGTTCTAAAGTTTAACCAGGTCTGGAAACCATATTGAACGTAGTCATTGGCTCAGAGATTGAAAATTTGGTTCAGGCTGTATTGTGTTTGCCAAACTCAGATCAGGTCTGCAACCATATTGGTTTCTGGGTTATTTTCAGTGAGAGAGTTTATATTATAATGATTTCTCTGTCCTTTCTCAGTTAAGGCTTTACGATTTTTGCTGTGTTTTCCTTACAGACCTGATGGACACCAGAACAACCTGAGGAGTTCTGCATATGAATCTCTAATGGAAATTGTGAAAAACAGTGCCAAGGATTGTTACCCTGCAGTTCAGAAAACGACTCTAGTCATCATGGAACGACTACAACAGGTGCTCCAGATGGAGGTGAGACTGAGGACGTTCCTGTCCTGGTGGGAAGGGTGTGGTACTTAACATAGAGCTCTAGTTTCAAGACTGTTCTCTTCTTTTCAGTGTTTAAGCATATATGTTCCCAGATATAAGTCTTGTACAAAATATGTTGCAACTTAAAATTGTATCGCTTGCTACAGTTTATTCATACCTGTGTAACACCATATACGTATATAAGCTTTTTATTTACTTTCCTGCATTAGCACCAGTAAAGATTATTTAATGGTCCTGGCAAACCCAGCAAAAATGGGAGCATTGAGGGAGTTTAGAGCCCTCTCAGAAGGTGTTTATTCAGAACATGATCTTCTTTTTCTTGTAGTCACATATCCAGAGCACATCGGATAGGATCCAGTTCAATGACCTTCAGTCTTTACTCTGCGCAACTCTTCAGGTATGATGGTGCCTTATCACTTAATAGCTCCAGGGAAGAGAATCATATCTCAGGATGACAAGTTCATTTACACACAGAACTCTGAAGATGATGTTATAGATGATGGTGGTCAGAAGCTCTTCTCAAAAGGCCTTAGTCTGATTGATTAGGAGAGTAATTTCCCATTTTCCTTTCTTGTCTGTCCATAAAAATGCAGTTTGTCTTTTGTACAATGTAGGGAAGGAAACTACTCCATTTGTGATGGTCCTCCCAGCTGTGCAGCTATTTTGTGTTAGCAACTTTTAGTCTGGTTCTCATTGGGTTGTCCAAGTGTAGCCCAGTCAGATTTGGTTCCCAGCTATGGTTCACTGAGCTAAAAATATAGCCTTGTGTTTTTACCATCATCTTTTGAAACAATTGCTGTTGGAAACTTTATTATAATTTATTTATAGTATTTGGTGTTCACAGTAGACTTTCTGCGGAGAGACTGGGAAAATTAAACTGTTAACTCCTTGCTCGTGACTGGAGTCATGGCGTGGCTGAGGAGCTATTCCCTTTTTTATCCAAGAACAGGAAAACCTTGGAACTTGTCTAGTGCTTAGGTGGGTTCTAGGTTTTAGAATTGAGTGATGCTGACTAGGTCATCTTACCTATGATTCCCTTCTCTTTTTTTACTCCAAACTTAATTTTTTAAAACATGACTGTTAAGAGGTCTTTCCTGATCTAGTAACATTAGTTGAAACAAATTAAAGGGTAGGGAGGGAAGTTTGAGGAATATTGAATTGGGAAAAGTCAGATGGGCTTCAGTTTATCAAGACAATTTCTTGACCATCATCTGTAAAGGGGTTAGGCTATAGAAAGGGTTGCTTTTTTGTTTTATGAGTAAGAACTCTAATATGACATGTCCTTCTTCAAAGCTGAAATAATTTAACTGCCATTCCAGTACAACTAGATTATGGAGGCTGCTGACAAGGATTTGTCAGACTTAAATGAAACACAGAGGAGGCGACTTTTTGCACCATGGAAGATCATCCTGTGTTTGTTCTGAATTGGGAAATAGATGAGATATTTAAATGTATGTTTCATTGTAGATGATTTGCACTGTCAAAACTTCTGAGCATAAAAAGCCTCCCCCCCCAAAAAAAAAAGAGAATTCTAGGGACTTAATTGATTTAAAAAAAAAATATATGGTGTTCTGATTGAAGGGTTTGGAATCAACAGATTCTGAACTCTTATTCATTTCACAGAATGTTCTCCGGAAAGTGCAACATCAAGATGCTTTGCAGATCTCTGATGTGGTCATGGCTTCCCTGTTACGGATGTTCCAAAGCACAGCTGGGTCTGGGGGAGTGCAAGAGGATGCCCTAATGGCAGTTAGCACACTGGTGGAAGGTCAGTGAGCCAAAATTGGGCAGGGAATGTCTTTAGAATGCAAGAGTATCAATGGCCATGAAGAATTTTTGACTGCAAAAAAGCATAGTCCCATCTTCTCACTTTTTGGGGTATTGAGTCAGTTCAGAGCTGGATTGAACATAAGTGTAAATTTGTGTATAACTGCCTTGCCACTCTCCTTGAAGTGAATGGGGAGCCAATTTGCAACTCGGATTGGCAACCTTTCTGGGGGTGGAGGGAACTGTTACCTACCTCATGTTCATCAGGTTCTTTTTTCCCCTAAAGTCTACTTGCTTTATTGAGGTTTGGCTCCTGTAAAGGATGGAGGAAGTAAAGGTTTCTATTTTCTTTCCTGGCACTTGGTACCTTCTGGTTTGGGTTGTAATGCTTTGGATTCAGGTTGACGCAATATGGTGCCTGGTATGGAATGGAATGAAACATCGAGTTCTAGGAATTAATTGATTTTCTGGGTGTTACATGTCGATAACTATGCAGAATTGCTTTGGGGAAGCCATATCTGACTTAAGGCTCCTTGAAAGGCCTTTACAAGCACATTAAAGAGCACTTCAGAAACCTGGAATGCTTCTTCAGTGGTGGTCTGTAAGGTGTTTTGTGGTGTTTTGTTTTGTTTAAACATTTATTTATTGATCTATTTATTTATTTATTTATTTGCTGCGTTGGGTCTTCGTTGATGCACGTGGGCCCCTCTCCAGCTGCGGCGAGCAGGGGCCACTCCTCGCTATGGTGCGGGCTTTCCACTGCGATGGCCTCTCCGGCTGCAGAGCATGGGCTCTACAGTGAGGCGCATAGGCCCAGCAGCTGTGGCGCACGGGCCCAGCCACTCCGTGGCATGCGGGATCCTCCCGGACCAGGGCCTGAACCCATGTTCCCCACATTGGCAGGCGGATTCCCAACCACTGTGCCACCAGGGAAGCCCTGTAAGGTGTATTACTAAGGCAGACCCATTTCTAGCATAAGGAGCCTATGTGCAACTGGTCTGGCAACATGTGATTACTCTGGCAGGGCACAGAAGTTGATTTTGGTTCCTGGAGTGGCTGATTTGGATATGAAACCCAGACAGCTTTTCTTGACTGGCTTATTAAGTAAGTCCTTGATGGAATTGGCTAGAGACCAAGCTGGCTTCCAGGAGTTCCCTGGTCTAGTGGTTAGAGTTCGGCACTTTCACTGCCGTGGCCCAGGTTCTGAGATCCCACAAGCCGCCCGGCAGGGCCAAAAAAATAGCTGGCTTCCAAAGAGGACATGTTATAATCAGATGAAGAGGTGGATAAGAGGCAATATCTCTAGCTCAGGCAATTCATAATTAATCTTGACATTCCTTGAGGGCCATACCACTTGGTAGTTTCAGCCAGAGTGAAATCCCACTCTGGAGATTTGGCATTATCTCCAGGGGTTAAGAGTTAGGCCTTTCCAGCAGTTATGAATTTGACTTGTCCAAGGCAGCCCTAAGTCTTTGTGATAGAATCTGTAATTAACTCACATTCTACCTAACTTTTGACTGGCGTGCATACATTTTGGGAGAGTAGGATGGTTATTTTTGTTCACTTCTGTGATATCCTGTGGTGCTAATAGTTTGTTTCTTTACAGTGTTGGGTGGTGAATTCTTAAAGTACATGGAGGCCTTTAAACCCTTCCTGGGCATTGGATTGAAAAATTATGCTGAGTACCAGGTAAGCTATGCTTTTCACAACAATACATTTATATTCTCATTTATACTTGGTAGTCAATGTAGTACAAAAGTCTGGATCTTGTAGCCCAGGTAGTATTTCCCTGTGTATCACCCCAAGGGTTGAGCTACTTTGTTGCCCTGAGTGTCTGAACTAGAAATAGTCAGTGAAAGACAGGATATTAGACACATCAGAGTAGCACCCTAAGAAGGGGTTTTGTTTTGTTTTGTTTTCAATAAACCATCCGCCTCTGCCACCACCATCCCTGGTGAATTGCTTTTTCTGTCCTTTCTTGGACGCGCAGGCTCAGCGGCCATGGCTCACGGAGCCAGCTGCTCCGCGGCATGTGGGATCTTCCCGGACCGGGGCACGAACCCGCGTCCCCTGCATCGGCAGGCAGACTCTCAACCACTGCGCCACCAGGGAAGCCCTGTCCTTTCTTAATGATAGCTTAGACAGTCCTAGTTCTCTTCCTGCCATATTGGTTGTTTAAAAATGAACTAATCTGAGAGAGGAAGGGTCTTTTCTTCTTTGACTTTAGGTTCAAGTGATAAAGGACTAGTAGCTGGGTAAAAAATCATGCCTTACCCCTGCAGGCAGCCTTTTCTGTTCTAGAGGTCATTTTCATGATGCTTTGCAGGTTTGTTTGGCGGCTGTGGGCTTAGTGGGAGACTTATGCCGTGCCCTGCAATCCAACATCTTACCTTTCTGTGATGAGGTGATGCAGCTCTTACTGGAGAACTTGGGAGTGAGTGTCTATACATACAATCTAATTTACCATTGGTTAGAAAGATGTTTAAACATCAAGATCCGTGACAGGGAATGTTTATGTCCCAGAATGTTGGCTGTGGGCTTATGAAGGGAACTGTTCGTTTTCACAAGATGATTCTAACCTAAGGATGTGAAGTTAATTAAAGGAACGCATGGTCAGTGCATGGAACTTGAGTGGGGCAGGTGGGGACCAGTAAAGTACAAAGGAAAAGTAAATATATAATCTCTCTATCTAGAGGTAAGCATTGCTAATCTTTGTGCATGTCCCTTAAGGTCTATACCAAACATATCGGTAGTTGCTTATTTTAAAAAGCTTTTTGAATCTTTGGACAGAACTAACTTTTTTTTTTCTCCTTGTCAGAATGAAAATGTCCACAGGTCTGTGAAGCCACAGATTCTGTCAGTGTTTGGTGATATTGCCCTTGCTATTGGTGGAGAGTTTAAAAAATATCTAGAGGTTGTATTGAATACTCTTCAGCAGGCCTCCCAAGCCCAGGTGGACAAGGTAAGTTTAAAGCTATCTTTAAGTTCAGCCCTGACTGGAGGAGCAGGACTTTTGACAAATATACACCTAAAGGCCATCAGTATGATGGAGATTCTGTTCTTTTTCTCTTACAGTCAGACTATGACATGGTGGATTATCTGAATGAGCTAAGGGAAGGCTGCTTGGAAGCCTATACTGGAATTGTCCAGGGATTGAAGGGAGACCAGGAGAACGTACACCGTTGAGTATACAACCCAGTTGACTTAGTCCATTGTGCACTTAGCCAAATGGGCTGTGTGTTCATTGTGTAGTTTACTTGTAAACTAACACCTATTGCTTGAAAGAAGGGGAGAAGGAGAAACAGGGCTCTAATGAAGGGAGTAGCTTTGGGGGAGGATATAGACTATTATTTCTGATCCCTGCTTCTTCAGCTACCTTGCTTCACATTTCTTGAGCATGGCAAGGGATGGGATCCAGCAAGGCTGTTGCTGCTGGTTGCATATGTACCAACCCTGAGTGGGAGTTCCCTAACCCCCACCATGCATCTGAATAGAAGGATTGGGGGGGATTAGATTTCCTCTATCACCTGATGTTTTTGTTATTGATTGGGGAAATATTTGTACTTCACTCCTTTGATATTACAGGCTTAGAGGAAAGGTTCCATTTGTGCTTCTACAGATATATATATCTGCTTATAAGAATAGGAGTATCTGCCTCTTCTGTTGACTTAGAAGAATGACACCTTAATCTGAGGAAGAATAATTTGGTATAATAGTATGCAACTAGTTCTCCAGCCCAAAACTTGCCTGATGGGAGGAGAGTATTTGGGAATTTTGAAACAGGGTGTAGTCCTGCCAAATGTGAGACGACTTCATCAGACCTCTTTCTTTTATAGCGGATGTGATGCTGGTACAACCCAGAGTAGAATTTATTCTGTCTTTCATTGACCACATTGCTGGAGATGAGGATCATACAGACGGAGTAGTAGCTTGTGCTGCTGGACTGATCGGGTAGGTTATACCCTGCTTCTGATAGCTGAATAGAACGTGTCACAGAAAATGAGAAAGACGTGTAACAAAGAATATTGAGAGTAGCCTGGATGGCAGTTACCCACCTTTCTGGCACAGAGGGGATTTCTTTCTTTAATAGAACCCATCATATGCTGTTTTGAGTTCTCAGATAATAATTCATTCCAGAACTTAGCTCTAATCTCATTTCAGACCCTCCAGATTTCTAATTTCTCCCCACCAAACCCAATGAAGTGAGGTATAGAAGCAGCATCAGATCTGTGTCCATCCCATATTTTGATGTTGGTCAACAAATTGCCTCTGTTTAGCCTCCTCTACTGAGGGTTCCTGAGGTATCATTAGAAGAAAGAACATTGGTTTTGAGCAGCTCAAAGGCCTGGAGTCTGGGCTTCCCTGGTGGTGCAGTGGTTGAGAGTCCGCCTGCTGATGCAGGGGACGTGGGTTCATGCCCCGGTCCACAAAGACCCCACATGCCGTGGAGCGGCTGGGCCCGTGAGCCATGGCCGCTGAGCCTGCGTGTCCGGAGCCTGTGCTCCGCAGCGGGAGAGGCCACAATAGTGAGAGGCCCACGTACTGCAAAAAAAAAAAAAAAAAAAAAAAAAAAGACCTGGAGTCTAGTTCTGATTTTACCATGAATTAGCTGTGGAACCTTGGGTAAGTTAGTCTACTTTTTTAGACCTCATTTTTTTTTACTCTGTTGAGGGCAGGTGTTAGACTTACTTATCTTTAAAATTTCCAGCTTTAAAAAGTAGGTAAATACCAAGAAACCTATAGCTAGCTTAGCACTGGTTTGGAAGGTTCTAAATATGATCTTGTTGTAGGGCCAGGAGCCCATTTTCAGGTGTGTTTACTTTGCACAGGGACTTGTGTACAGCATTTGGGAAGGATGTACTGAAATTAGTAGAAGCTAGGCCAATGATCCATGAACTCTTAACTGAAGGACGGAGATCGAAGACTAACAAAGCAAAAACGCTTGCTACATGGGCAACAAAAGAACTGAGGAAACTGAAGAACCAAGCTTGGTAAGAGCTTGTCTCCACTGCCCTCTTTCTTCTGCTTTCTTGGGGAGGAGGTACATTTTCTTTAGACTGTTCTGACAAGGGCTTTCTTTAGGTGTTTTGTTTTGTACTCTTTCCCATATAGTGCTTCTGAGCCAGGCCTTTGTTCCTCAGCCTTGTAATAGTGGAAGGGTCAGGCAGCCAGTCTTTCCTTGAGCCAAATTTTTGGTTCCTCATGGTGATAAAGAACAGAACTTACATGACTAGAATTCACTGAAGTCCCCAAATCATTTTGGACCTTAATAAAGTCATCGATAAAGGCATTTTCCCTAAATTCTTTCTACTCTTTATTTCTTTCCTCATGTTCTTTTCTTTCTTTACTGCAGTGCTTTGAGACATTGTTTTCCTTTACAGAAGATACCCAAAGTCGGAGTTGTCTGACCTCTGCTTTGAAATGTAGTTTTAATTTATTTTCCTCTCACTTACTGACTTATCTTACACCACAGATTCAGTAAAATTGGCTATTTTGAGTTTTATCTTTTCAGTTTCCCACCCTTCGTAAGTGCTAATGAGAGCAGGTAGATGGCACATAGGAAAATAATAAAAATAATCAGTCCTTGAAAAGTTGACAAATTCCATTCAAGTCTATAAGCACTTAATTGTAGGAATCAGAGAGGTGTTTTGCTACTGGCTATATGGGAATCTCAAAAATTGACCTTTTTTCTAATCTGTTTTTAGATCTGTTACCATTGGGATGATAACCTGAGACCCCCACTGGAAATCTCCAATCTTTTGAAAAACCCGGAAGTGAGGAGTGTGCACGGATGCTGAATGTTTGGGAATGAGAGGATGAGTGAGTGAGGCTTGAAAACACCACATTGAAAATCCTGCCACAGCAGCAGCTGCAGCCATCAACAGCAGCGCTGTTAGTGAGCTAAGTAATCACTGACTTCGTAGAAAACCATAATGTTGGCCATCTTGGAAAAGAGAAAAATGGTGGATTTACTTGCTTAAAAAAAAAAAAAAAGAAAGCTCTCTCTTCCCACGAGAGGCTAGAACTAGCTTTTCTGTCTTTTGGCCGGTGCCGAGTGGAATGACTAGTTTGGGGGAGAGGAGGAGGGACTGGGTTCAGCTGTGGTGCTTTGTTGTAAAAGGCATCCTGGCCTTTGCTACTGATGAGAAAGATGGAGCCTGGGTCTCAAGCCCACCTTTGGTGTACCTTTGCCACGTGGTACAGGTACTGTATGTGTGCTGGCTGAAAGGAGGGTGAGGGATTCTTTACAGTCTGAGAATGAGTGTGTGTGAGTGAGGCGGTATCCACATTCTCAACTTCAAGTCATTGCAGTTTCTTTTTCCCAGAAAAAAAGGGGTTAGGATGTTGCATTTTATGAAACTAACTGAAGTTCTGTCTACTGATGCAGCACAAGAGATATAAGAGAAAAAAAAAGGAAAGACGCTCTTAGGTTTTGTTTTTTGGGGTTTTTTCTTTTTTTTTTTTTTTTTTTTTTAATTCTAGGGAAAACACTGACGAATGGTCAGAGCTCCCACCCTGATCTTTTCATCAAGGCGCCTTTCCTAATAATATGGTTCAACTGTGAATGTAGAAGTGGGGGGGGGGACTCTGGAGTTAGAGGATATAGAAAAAATAAAAATACAATTATTACAAATAAAGAATGCAGACTTCGAAAACAAAAGAAAGCCACAACCCAAACAAACCAAAATTTAAATGCTCATAATTGGCAGCACAAAAGTTCTCTCCTGACATGTATCTTGGCAGTCTGAACGCCCCCAGAAAATTGTGCCAAAGAGTTTAGAAAACAAACATACCATAAAAGTAAACACACACAAACAACAAATTTCAGGTAACTCTTTTGGATTGCAAACAAGGATAAATTTAATGTTTAAACAATCTGATAAAATAACCATTTGGAAACTGCTTGGCCTTCTGTTCTCTTTTATTTGATTGATTATAATGCGGTATTGGTCTCTTGCTGCACTTCAAAACCAAGTAATCAAAACAAAGGAATATATGTGTGTGTGTATATATATACACATATATATATATGCTAGAACTCTTGTGATGAAAATGGCACTTGAAAAAGGTTATATTTTTCCACTGAAGTTGAAGATTAATAAAATGGTGTCAAAACATTCCCCTGGTCACACGCTGTAATATTTTTTTTTAAGTGTGATGTGCTATGATAATGATAAATCAGACTTAATTATTTTCCCTTTTACAAGGAAACAGGGCACCCTGAATTTTGGTTTTAGACTTTTTCAGCAATAAGGAGGGATGTTGGTAAGCTTTGATCCCCTTTTGGTTTTGCAGTTATTAGGAGTTTTTGCTGGCATTTTGAATATGCTGCTTTCAAAAGCACCAAGAAAGATTTTTAAATTGCTTCCAGGTATTTGGAGGATTAAAAAGCAAGACCTTAATTTCCCACTCTCATTTCCATTCTAGCAAAAAATATGGGCTTACATGTTTCTCTTTGCCAACTCCCTGTTCAAGCCTTCCATTCATAAGTGGGATTGGCTCAGTTTTGCCCACCCATACGGCAGCATCTCTAATAGCTCTTGTACAGGGTATCAGATATTGTGCCTTTTGGTGCCAGGTTCAAAGTCAAGTGCCGATCTATGAACCAGTGTACAAAAAAAAATCCAGGTGTTTGAAGGAAAAGACACTCCATTGTGAATAAAGAGCTCACACCAGCTCCTGAGCCCTCTGAAGAGACCTGGCCCTATAATGCCTTGTTTAAATTTTAGTTGTTCTTGAGGGAAAGGGTGATGATACTAACCATTCCTGATAAGGGTTGGTCAGGGCTTAGGGAGGGGGCAGGAATATTGGGGAGGAAAAAAAATCTGATCATTCCTCAGTGCTACCCATTTCTGTCCTGTGTGGGCTGCTTAGCTAGACAGCAGGAGAATAAAGTACACCGAGAACCGTAATGAAAACAAAACCCGTGTGTTTTGTCATGTTTTGTTCCAGGGAAGCAGTTGACAAGTGCTGTTACTAATGCTTTCTCCCAGATCCACTCAGTGATGGAGAGGAGGAAAATGGGCTGGTTGGACTGTGGTCTTGGTGCCTCGCAGTTACTCTGCACTGGTTATGCATTTATTACCCTCTTTTCTAGTTACCTTTGGCTAGTGGGTCTTCCCACTAGGTATTTGTCCTTAATTGTACCACCTAAGGCAAATGGATGCAAAATGCATTCTGCCCACTCACTGTCTGGGCCTTCCCCACTCTAGTCTGCACATTCCTTCAAGAATGTAGTTACCGTCTGGTAAGATGTCAGTGCAAATGTGAAGAAAATAGGCATTGGACTAGGCTTTGGTTTGCCACAAGTGGCAGCTGCCTATATCAATTACAATTACATTTATTAATTTTGCTTTTCATTTTCCCAGTTCCTCTCAGCTCCCTTGTTGAAATGTTGAGATTTTGGCTGTCAGAGGCAACTGCAACATTGCCTTACGGACTTGTGGAGGAGGGGAACTGCTCAGTGTAGTGTTTTCATTTTCAGAACCAAGTAATAATCTAGTCACTCATATATAAGAAGTGTGTCAGTCCAACTTTAAGAAAAAAATCCAAATCCAAACTCCATCATCAGCTTTTGACAGCATCTTGGATTTTGAAACAACTTCAGTCTGTAATTGGCATTCAGAATGCCCTTGGCATGCCAGTCTGTGATGGCAGTAAAGACCTGTTAAAACACTTGAGCCCAACTTTATTAACCAAAACTGATACCACCACCTTTATCTTCTAAATAAAGTCCGCTTTATTTTTATTTTCAACATTTTGCCGCTTCATTTTTGGTTCCAGATGGTGTCACCTCCTTGGAGGTGAAATGAGTTGTTTGAAAGAAGCTGGTGTGTGTGGTGATAGATGTGTGAGTTGGGGAGAGGAAGGACACATCTGTCTTAAAAATTAACTCTCCGTAGTACAATGGGAAATGAATGAAAGTTTTCTCCAAATGAGGTAGTGAAAAATGACTACGTGAGGAGGTTTCCTGTCCAGAGATCTGAAACTGCTGGAGACTGTCCTCTGTCTTGTGCATCTTTTTCAGGCTAATGATCTGGTCTGTTTAATGGCTTATCCAAAGGTTGGGTTTTTACTTAGTTTGCAGCGTGTATTTAATTTCTACTTCCACTTTTTCCCCCCAGAGACTTGTAGAGGATAGAACACTGACTTGAGATTAAGAAACTGGGTCCTTGCCTTCACCCTGCTGTTTATTAGTGCAGTGAGATGCCTGCAGGCTACTTTATGAAAAAAATGCACTTTCTTAGTTTATGTTGGGCAAGTAAAATGAGGGCAGACCTTCATTTTCCTACCTTAGCCTCCATGTGGCCTTTCACCATTTCTAATTGCACACCCCTGCAGTAAGAAATTTTTGATCATGCGTACCCCCATGTGCTGATAAATTATATACCTGTACTACTGTACCCATATATTGTGTAATAAGACACAAAAATAGATAATTAAAAAGCAATTATATGAAAATAAATATAAATAGGAGTTCTAATATTTTCTTTCTGTACCCAGATTTGGAGAGTACTGGGTTATAGAGGGTAACTTGTAATTCTTGATTAGATTGCGTTAAATATTTCTCCAATGAAGGTATACTTAAGAGGAAAAATGGTATCGGTTCATTATCAAATGGTAAGGAAGAACTGCTTCTCCTAAGAATTTTTTTTCCAGCAGTCCTGGTAATTCCCCGTTCCCATATACCCGCCTCCTCAACAAACACTGAAAAAGGACATACAGTACAAGGCTACAGTTCCACCTGGCCTCATCAAGGATTCCAGCTTGACCTGTCTGATGTGAAAAACAGTAAACACTGAGAAGATTTTATGTTTTGTTATATCTTAATTCCCACAGCAACCGTAACAGTCAGATTTCCGTATAGGGGAATATATATATAGGAATGAGCAGAAAGATGAATTTATCAGACCAAGGTCACATGGAGCTCGAATTCAAACCCAGTTCTGTCATACAAAACCCAAGCTTTCCTCACATTTGTCCTAGACAGATGCTGTCGGTATCTTAGTAATACAAAGCAAGGATCCATGCTGCACATATTTATGCTATGCCATCCATTTCCTTCACAGCACTGTCTAAAGGTGTATTTGTTGCTTATTTATTGCCAGTTTTCCCAACTATAATGAAAGCTCCCAAATTTGGTGACCTTGACTGTCTTTCCCCAGCTTAGAGCAGTGCCTGACATACAGCAGACCCTCAGTATTTGTTGAACTAATGACATGTCAGTAGAGTTCAGGGAGTTTCTGAAATGGCATCACTTAGCCTTTGAGGGGCAGAGCATCCAGAAACCTGGGAATGGCAGGGCCTCAAGACACTTGGGCTCCTAACTCTTACCCTCCTCATTTGCTGGATGACTTCAGGCTAGCCTCTTAACCTTGGGTTAACTGGAGGAATGGGAACAGGATTAGTCAATAATTAGACATACAGTGTTGATTTTATGCACTTACCAGATGCCAGGCTTGTAATAAGCATCTAATATAGAATAATGAAAGTAACCCTCATCAACCCTTTAACAAAAGCACCATTTTAGTCCCAGTTGACAGATGAAGAAGGAGAAGCACAGAAGGGGCAAGAATCTTGCCAGAAGTCACATGGGCTAGCCAAGCAGTCCCGACTCCATAGGCTGTGCTTGTCCTGCTGGGCTGTTGCAGACTGTGCTATGCAGGGTTAGAGGATGAGCAGATGAGCCTCTGCTCCCAGCAAGCTTCCAGGTAACAAGCAGGGAGAGCCCTGGATGAAGGGGCTTTGGAATTAAATGGCAAAGTCATTTTGCGGTAATTCTATAGTGAAGTCCATTGTTAACCTTTGTCAACATATCAGACTCAATTCAAGGGTTGGTGGAGGTGGCATATTTCCCTAAAGCCAACTTTCCTCCCAACTGGGATGTGAATCATCTCCCTGCACTTCTGCTTCATCTTCCCTCTGAGCTAGAAGCTTTTGGGAACCAGGGTGGGGGGGCAGCGTGGATTTTGGTGCCTGGTGGCCCAAAAGGCCACAGGCTGCTGAGTAAGCTCCACGTCTGAATAACCCCTGCACTGTCAGCCGGCCCTGGGCAGTGCAGCACGGGTAGGAGGCCTGAGCTGTTTCCTCTCCCAGGTGCTCCTAAGCCATAAGTTCCTGAGCTTAGCTGTGTGTGTGAAACATACCTTCCTGTTTGAAAGCAAAGTACATCTCAGCTTTGGTGCCCAGCCTGAGCTCTGGATGCAGAGGGGCAGCCTATCACCATCCTGAGGAAAAGAATTAAGACATGGCTTCGGGGCTTCCCTGGTGGCGCAGTGGTTAAGAATCCACCTGCCTGGGGCTTCCCTGGTGGCGCAGTGGTTGAGAGTCCGCCTGCCGATGCAGGGGATGCGGGTTCGTGCCCCGGTCCGGGAGGATCCCACGTGCCGCGGAGCGGCTGGGCCCGTGAGCCATGGTCACTGAGCCTGCGCGTCCGGAGCCTGTGCTCCTCAACGGGAGAGGCAGCAACAGTGAGAGGCCCGCATACCGCAAAAAAAAAAAAAAAAAAAAAAGAATCCACCTGCCAATGTAGGGGACACTGGTTCAAGCCCTGACCCGGGAAGATCCCACATGCCTCGGAGCAACTAAGCCCGTGCGCCACAACTACTGGGTCTGCGCTCTAGAATCTGTGTGCCACAACTACTGAGCCCACGAGCCACAACTACTGAAGCCCACGCGACTAGAGCCAGTGCTCCACAGCAAGAGAAGCCACTGCAATAAGAAGCCCACACACTGCAGCAAAGAGTAGCTCCCTGCTCACGCAACTAGAGAAAGCCCGCACACAGCAATGAAGACCCAATGCAGCCAAAAATAAATATATTTTTAAAAAAATTCAATACAGGCATACCTCAGAGATACTGCAGGTTCCATTGCAGACCACTTCAATAAAGTGAATATCTCGATAAAGTGAGTCATGCCAATTTTTTGGTTTCCCCTGTGCATAGGAAAGTTATATTTAGGGACTTCCCTGGCAGTCCAGTGGTTAAGACTCCACGCTTCCAACGCAGGGGCCGCAGGTTCAATCCCTGATCAGGGAACTAAGATCCTACATGCCCCGTGGTGTGGCCAAAAAAAAAAAAAAAAAAGGTATATTTACTATAGTCTTATTAAGTGTGCAAAAGCAGTATGTGTAAAAAAACAATGTACAGGGCTTCCCTGGTGGCGCAGTGGTTGAGAATCCGCCTGCCGATGCAGGAGACACGGGTTCGTGCCCTGGTCCGGGAAGATCCCACATGCCGCGGAGCAACTAGGCCCGTGAGCCATGGCCGCTGAGCCTGTGCGTCCGGAGCCTGTGCTCCGCAACGGGAGAGGCCACAACAGTGAGAGGCCCGCATACCGCAAAAAAACAACAACAACAACAAAAAAAACAATGTACATACCTTAATTTTATTTTTTTATTTATTTATTTTTTTAATTTTTATTTTTTTTGCGGTACACGGGCCTCTCACTGTTGTGGCCTCTCCCGTTGCGGAGCACAGGCTCCGGACGCACAGGCTCAGCGGCCATGGCTCACGGGCCCAGCCGCTCCACGGTATGTGGGATCTTCCCAGAGCAGGGCTCGAACCCGTGTCCCCTGCATCGCCAGGTGGACTCTCAACCACTGCGCCACCAGGGAAGCCCCATACCTTAATTTTAAAATAATGCTGTTGGGGGACTTCCCTCGTGGTCCAGTGGCTAAAACTCTGCACTCCCAATGCAGGGGGCCCAGATTCGATCCCTGGTCAGGGAACTAGAACCCACATGCCGCAACTAAGAGTTCGCATGCCACAACTAAAGACTCCGCCTGCCACAACTAAAACCCGGAGCAGCCAAATAAATAAATATTTTAAAAATAATAATAATGCTGTTGGAAAAATGGTCCCAATAGACTTGCACAATGTAGGGCTGCCACAAAATTTCCATTTGTAAAAAACCTAGGGGTAAGACCGGAATAAAGACACAGACCTACTAGAGCATGGACTTGATATGGGGAGGGGAAAGGGTAAGCTGTGACAAAGTGAGAGAGTGGCATGGACATATGTACACTACCAAACGTAAAACAGATAGCTAGTGGGAAGCGGCCGCATAGCATAGCACAGGGAGATCAGCTCGGTGGTTTGTGACCACCTAGAGGGGTGGGATAGGGAGGGTGGGAGGGAGGGAGATGCAAGAGGGAAGAGATATAGGAACATATGTATATGTGTAACTGATTCACTTTGTTATAAAGCAGAAACTAACACACCATTGTAAAGCAATTATACTCCAATAAAGATGTTAAAAAACAAAACAAAACAAAAACCACGCAGTATCTGAGAAGTGCAATAAAGCGAAGCACAATAAAACAAGGTATGCCTGTAGACTAATTTTTAGTTGTTTGGGAGAGAGCAGAAATGAACATAGTCGTGGAGAATATGAAGCACAAATAGTTATAAACTTTCCACCCAAACCTTGCAAATTTGATTGGAGGATGTGCATTACTTCCACAGGAATTGGAGGATCTGGGGAAGGAATGAGAATTTCCACCACTGCCCAAACCTCTGATTTGATGGAAGACTAGCAGCTACAGTTGGAATCCCAGGATGGTTGAACAGCAAACCCAAATTTTCTAGGATCTAGAACTGAAGGGCTAAGGTGGCAACCGGATCCTGCATTGTCACATGTGTCTAATCAATTTTTCTGCCGGCCTGATTCTATCTGAGTCATCTGCGTTTTATTTTCATTCAATTTTTTGCCAGCTGCTAACGCTACCTCCTCCTACTCTTTTCAGGCAAGAATGGGACAGGAAGGTTACAGTGTTTCTCCAAAGCAAGGGTCCTGGGAGTGGGAAACAGTCTCCCCCTGATGGTTTCCAAGGAGGAAACATGAAGGGGTGACTTGGCTCCTGCTTCTGCACTGTCTCTCCTACCAGTAACTACTGGAGGCAGGTCCTCTCACAGCACCTGTGAATGCCATTTACAAATGTCGCACAACTCGAGCCTGACCAGCTGTCCACCACATTCCCTCTTCTCCTCTCACTTCCCTCTACCACCCTTCCCCTTTCACCAGGACCCTGGGTTTTACCTTTTTCTGTCTCTATCATGATGAGCCCTGATAATATCATGGGTTCTTAGAAGGAATTCAGACCAATCTCCAGTTTTCTCAGATGAAGTAACAGGCCTACAGAGGTGAGAGTAACTTATCCAAAGTTACACAACTTCATTCACTTATTCATTCAACCAGGAACACTCCTTCCTACCCTTTAAGATTTAGCTTAAACATTAACTCATCAGAGAGAACTTCTCTACTTTATCTAAAGCAGATACCCCCCTCCAATTCTTCCCTATTGTTGCCCCTTGTGTCTTTTTACTTTTTATCATAATTTATAATTGTTTCATTTATTAATCTTTTTTGTCTGACTCCTCTACTAGAACACAAGCTCCAGGAGGGCAGGAGATACATGTTTGTCCTTCAGAGACATGCTCATCACTGTATTCTCAGCATCCAGTACATAATAGGTGTTCAAGAAATCTTTGTTGAATAAGTAAGTGTATAGAGAACAGGTACTATCTGGGCACCTAGGGCTATGAAGACAGATGGAATACAGTTTCTGTTCTCAAAACTGTCTGTCCAATATGAGCAACAGAACCAGAAAACAGGGAGAATGCAATGAGATCAGGTCTAGATTCCAGGGAGGTATTTTGGGGGCACCTGAACCAGGCATAATCTCTGTTGGACTTCTGCTACCAACTGCTTAGAATCCTAGATAAACCACTGGGCGGTGCCCAGCTGGGTGACTCAGGCCTGTACCCTGAGCAGCCCAGCAGCATCAGGACCTGACAACTCATCCTGTAGAGTGTGTGCTTAGATGGTACCTGGACCCATTACCCTTTTCAGTGAGGGAAGGTTTGCCAGTCAGTTTCAGGCCAGTTGATGGCCAAATCCACACTCATTGAGGCCTCAGAGACAACCCCACTACCTTTAAGCCCAGCCTCCAATCTTTTGCCTAGTCTTCTAAGTTTTAGAAGAGAACCTGTGCAGCCTTAAGGGAGATGACACCTGTGGATAGCCTTTATATCTAAAGGGCAGGTGGGTTGTCCCACACGGCTCAGAGAAAGCTAGTGTTCTGGACTGTAAAAGGCTAGCAGGAGCAACTGGAAGGGAACCCAGCAGGAGAAGGAGGAGGAGGGGTGCCAGTGAGAATCCCTTTCTTTGAAAATAAAGAGTACACAGCCCCTGCTGGCTCTCCTAGGAGGAGCTCACCTTCCAGCCCAATCTTCTCCCTACAGTGGGACAAAATGGGAGCTGCTGCTTCTCAAAGCTCACAGCAAGCAAGAAACCTTTTCTCCTGCCCCTTCCAGATTCACCACCCACCTCCTCCAGGAGCCAAAAAGATAGGCTCAGGTTCCCAGCAGCCTGAACCCTCTCTCCAGATGGGAGGCTTCAAGCTAAATTCTGA
This sequence comes from Kogia breviceps, assembly GCF_026419965.1. Taxonomy (NCBI): domain Eukaryota; kingdom Metazoa; phylum Chordata; class Mammalia; order Artiodactyla; family Physeteridae; genus Kogia; species Kogia breviceps. The sequence continues at coordinate 36,363,997 of NC_081328.1, read as the reverse complement.
GCCTACCAAAAGCCCCCTCCTTAGCCTATACTCTCTTTCCAGGGTTGGCTTGTTAGGGGTTAGCCAGAGTCCTCCAGAGTTTCCCTTGATCATTCCCTACCTGCATCCAGGCTGACCATGCCTCTGCCCATGGTTTTTTAATCCATCAGGGAATAACCAAAATGACTTATTAACACCTCCCTGAGGATTCACAGAGCATCTTTAGTTCTGATCCCCATTCCTCTCCCACGGTTGCCCAGGTCAGGAATTAACGCCAATTTAATTCAGAGAGGTTAAGTAACTTGCCCAAGGTCACACAGTGGGAAAGTGGCAAAAACTTGTGACTCCTGCCCAGCAGTTTGACAGGTCCTCAAAAATAATCTTTGTGGAAGGGTGAAATCTGTTGTTTGTTCATTTCACTGGCCTGTGGGTGCGTCTGTGTGTTGGGGGGAGGGGATTGTGTGTGGGAGAGGAAAGCTGTCCCCCTTCCTAATGAACTTTGATCTTCTTAGCTCACTCTCACTTCCATAGAAGTTACTGATTTAACTCTGATCTCTCCGACTGGACCCTAAAGTCATTCTATTCGTTATCATTGTAATGCCCACTCTCCCAAGAGCTATGAAAAGTAGGTCTAATATTTTCCTTCTCAAAAGATCAAAGACCAAAACAATCCAAATAAAGAACCTCACTTTCCCCAAAACATACAGCCCCAAAGCAAATTCCAAAGCACCTCCTGAGCCCCGGCGCTGTCCGCAGACTCCCCCACACACGCCGCCACGCCACACTGCGTTGGGAGGCGTCGGGGAGGGGGCGCGGAGCATGGGCCGCGCAGCAGGGAGCTGGTGGGCGCCGGGCGCGCTGCCAGGCGGGGCCGCACGCCGGGGTCCGGCCGCCCCTCGCCACGTGGTGGTGGCCGCGGCGGGGTCCGGGGCGCCTTCCCAGCCGGAGAAACCCGGAGCAGCCGGCGGGGGGGTGGGGGGGAAGGAGGGGGAGGAGGAGGCGGCGGCGGCGGCGGAGGAGGAGGAGCGGGGCGGGAGCGAGGGAGGGGGTTGGGGGGAGGGGTGGGGGGTGGGGAGAGACCCGGCGGCGACAGGGCGAGAGCAGAGCGCGGTGCCAGGGGGGTGGGGGCACCGGTGCCCATCTGGGGAGGGAGCAGGCGGAGGGGGTAAGCTGCGATTACCAGCAGGAACCGGCAGCAGCTGTGAGTCCCGGCTGGGCTGGGCGGGGGGAGGGGAACGGCGTCCAGGGCCGGCCCCTGTGGGTCGCGGGGTGGACCGGAGGAGGGGGCGGGAGGTTGGCCCGCAGCTGGCCCAGGGTGGCGGGGAGGGGAAGGGTCCGGCGTTGGCAGCCCGCATTCCCCCTTTCCCCCTCCTCCGCCGCTCCTCAGGCCGCACCGCCTCCAGAGCCCCTTCCCCGGCCCGGCGACGGTGGACTGGGGCCCCGGGGCTCGGCCGGCAGTGGAGGAGGGGGCTGCCTGGTCTCGGCCCCTGAGAGGGGAGGGGCGACAGTTTCTGTCCGCCGAGCTAAAGGGGTTTAAAGGGCGGCTCTTAAAGGGACCGCAGAAGGGACCCGGGGCCGAGGAGGCACCCCCCTCCCCATCCGCCTGCTGTCGCTCTCGCGCGGGGTCGCTGGGCCGAGGGAGGGATGCAGAGGAAGCAAACACTGGTCGCGGCCGCCTAGGGGCCAGAGCCCCGGCTAGTGGGGTTGGGCCCAAGGTGGCCGGCCAGCCGGGGGTCTGGGCGGGTGTGGTGAGCGCGGACGAGCGGAGTTTGGGGAGAGGGAGGGGATGGGCCTGGGGAGGAGAGGGTTAAAGGCGGGGCCAGCCGTACAAATACGCGCACAAACTCCTTACTCAGACCGGGTCACAAGAGTTTCCCTGGCACTTAAGGCGGGGCAGTTGTTGGGGCCTGGGCCCTCTCCACCCCAGGCTCCTGCTGCCCGATTTTGGGAGGTCGCGGACCCCACTGCCTCAACTCACACCTTGGGAGCCCCCTCTCCTACGCGCACACACTCTCTGGCTCGCGCGCACACACCTCGGACATTCCCATAGTGCCTCACGTGACACACGGCCCCGAACGTGCCCACCCTTCACACACGCTCACGCACGCGTGCACACACGCGCACACAAACACACATGGCCTCCTGGCCACTTCCCTACTCCCTCCGCCCGCCCGCAGCCCCGCTAAGGCACTCATTGACTGTGACACACCTACACTCATTCACAGACACACACATTCCCCCCACACATGCCAACCACAGACACACATTCATAAACAGGGCCAGGAAAAGTACACACGCACCCCCTCGCCTACTCTTTCGGGAGCCCTGAGTCATTCCTGACCCCTCTCAGGGCTCCCCATTTCCCTCTGTGCAGGCACACAGACGGGGCTTCGTAATTCTCTGTCAGCACTCTCCACCTGCGCCTGGCCCTCTCCCAGAGCCCCCTTCCCCTCTGTGTACCCTCAGACACTCAGCCGATGACCTCCTGTGGGTCCCAGGTCAGGGGTGAGGAGGGCCTGGAGGGTTGCCACAGCTGCCAGTGTGAGTGGGGGAAGCACTTCCTTTTCCTGAACTCTGGGATCCTAGAGGAGGAAGCCCGGGAGTTGGGCGGGGGCCCAGCAGAGGATGTTCTGACAGTGGTGGGGCTGATCCTCCCAGAAGCACTGGGCCTTCCTTAGGGAGGAGCCAGGGGTGCCAGAGGCCTGGCATGAGGAGCTTGGAAGAGAGGTATTTGGGGAAGTGAGGCCTGGGGTGGAGAAGGGGCTGAGGAGTGAGTCAAGGCAGGCCCCATCTGGGCCCTGTGTGCTGGGAAGGCAGCCCTCTCCTGTCCACAGTTCTCCCTGGGTTCTGAAAGGAGCCCTTCCCTGCTGCTGGCCTCGCTTACTTGTCCCTATTTGTCACTGCTCCCCCCCCCACCTCCGTCTGGTCCTAGCTCCTTCCCCCAACGGCAGCAGAGAAGAGAAGATGGGTCTGGGAGGGGTCTGTGAAACACGGGGGCAGGACCAGGCTGCATCTCAGCTGGCCGCAGAGCTCCTCAGACCAGGACAAGGGGTATTAGGGACAAGCTCTGGGCCACCCTCTCCACCATTGCTCGTTGCTCCTGCTCTCCCAGGAGGCCCAGGGCAGGCCGTGGCCCAGGCCCTTGCCATGGAGTCCATGTTAGAGGATGACATCAGCATCCTGACCCAGGAGGCCCTGGGGCCCAGTGAGGTGTGGCTGGATGCCCCTGGAGACCCCTCGCTGGGGGGGGACATGTGCTCCGCCTCCCACTTTGCCCTGATCACGGCCTACGGAGACATCAAAGAGCGGCTGGGGGGCCTGGAGAGGGAGAATGCCACCCTCCGCCGCCGCCTCAAAGTCTACGAGATTAAGGTCAGAACCTGGAGATGACGGGGGTCTGGCTGTGTGTGTGACAGGGGAGGGGGCTGCTGGGTGGCAGGAACTGGGGATCCGGCAGAGATTCCAGGGATCCAAAAGAGGGGTCAGGGTACAGACTCTTGGGAACTTGAGGATCCCTCACAAGGGATGTGGCTGTTCTGGACGGATGGGAACTCTGGAGACCCCAGCACCAATCAGGAAAGGATCAGGAGGGATCCGCTTTGGAGTGCTGGACCTTGGATCTAAAAAAGATCTGGTTGGTGGGAGACGCCTACAGGGCCATAGGAATCAGGATGTACAGATCCCACATCTGTACTCCCACATCTGGAGTGGGGAGGGAGAGGCGAGGATTCTGATGCAGGTTGTGGGATGGGGACACAGCAAGGCTGAAGCTCTCCTGAGGGCCTGCCCCACCCGCAGTACCCACTGATCAATGACTTTGGAGAGGAGCACGGCTTCTCTTTGTATGAAATCAAGGATGGCTCCCTGCTGGAGGTGGAGAAAGTCAGCCTGCAGCAACAGCTCAACCAGTTCCAGCATGAGGTGAGCCCTCCCTGAGCTCTTTGCTCCAGTCGATTTCTGATAACGTCCCCAGCCTCTGACCTTCCATCTCCTGGATCAGAGATGGCTATGGTCCTCCCTAGAACTAGCTGCAGCTCCTCCTACCCCTCCACTGGGTGCTGGGAGTGGGGATGGGAGGCACAGGGTGCTGCTCTGCCCCCAAGTCAAGATGGGCCTGACTCTGGCTGCATTCCACCCCCTCCGGGCCCCATCCAGTTGCAAAAGAATAAGGAGCAGGAAGAACAGCTCGGGGAGATGATCCAGGCTTACGAGAAGCTCTGCGTGGAGAAGAGTGACCTGGAGACGGAGCTGGGGGAGATGGTGAGGTCCAGGGAGCCCGGGTGCTTGAGGGTGTGACCTTGGCTATGTGCTTGTGGAATGCACCCCACTGTATTCGTGTCTGTCCATGAGTGAGTGCCCGTTTGGCCTGGTGAGTGGGGTTGTATGTATCATACAGGTTGTGAGTGACTCTGTGTACATCCTGGCCATGCAGTGACAGGAGGTGACTATATGAGTAGCCCTGTAGAACACTGTGAATCTGTGTGTACGTTTGGTGCTCACACTGCGTTGACCCTGCGCCTATAGCACTGAGCTGGAAGGCTGTGTGGGTGAGGGCAGAGGTGACTGAAAGTGTTCGTGGCTGCTGGGATGGGCCTTGGCCTGCGCGTGATTCTGAGTCGGTATAGCCATGCCTGTGAGCAGGAGGGCAGGTGTCGGAATCAGGAGGCATAGTCTCTTGACGACTCCTAGCTGTGAGCTGGGTCAAGTCACTTAGCCTCTGTCCTGCCTCTGAAAAGTGGGGCAAATAATAACATTGCTGAGCTGTTGGGCATTCGTGTAAAAAATGCTTTGACTTAACAATCACAAACACGGGCACTTAACTGTGTGCCAGGCATCATTCTTATCTCTTTAGATATATTTACTCATTCTAATCCTCATAACAAACTTACCTAAGAGGTAGATGTGGTTAGCCCCATGTTATATGTGAGGTAGGTGAAGCCCAGGGTGGTTAAGTGACATATGCAAATGGAAATTATTATGCTCCTGAGGTGTGGGGGGGTGTCTGGACAGGGGGCTGAGTGTTCTTATAAGTGTCTCTGCATGTTAGTGACAAGGAAGAGGCATTAACTCTGACCTTGCAAGGGGCAGTAGCCAGAAACATCTGCATTGTAGTTGCTGGGAGAGGAGACTCATGGCCGCTTGGAGAGTGGAGTTGGGATATGTGACCTGGGGTCTCTGCTCAGTTTAGGGTGGTGATGGATACCCAGACATGGAGAAGTTCTGGGTTTGGGCGGCCCACAGGGGTGCCCTGACCTGATGCAGACCCTCACCCCTTTGTCTCCACCCCGCATAGCGGGCCCTGGTGGAGACCCACCTGCGGCAGATCTGTGGTTTGGAGCAGCAGCTGCGGCAACAACAAGGCCTCCGGGATGCAGCCTTCCCCAGTCTGAGCCCCCCACCTGCCCCTGCCCCGCCCGATGCTGATCTGGACCTGCACTACTTGGCATTAAGAGGTGGATCTGGCTTGAGTCACGGTGAGATCTCAGCCACCCCTGATTTCCATACTCTGAAGTTCCCAAGCCAGCCCCCCATTTCAACACCATTGGACACCTCCAGTGTTTCAGACTGATAGTCAACACCCCGTTACAATGTCTTAAACTTCTCCCATAATCACCTCATCCCTCCTTACCAACTGTCCCCTCACCTTATCAACTATTACCCCAGTTTCTCCCACTGACATCCCCCCCCCTTAACTCCTTCATTCCCAGGCTCTCCCATGCAATTCCTGTATGTGCCAGCAGAGGGCGGCCCCACCCAGAGTCCCCTCCGCCAGTCTTCCGTTGTGATTAGGAGTGGCCCCTGAGGATACTTTCAGACTTGAGTCTGGCTGGGGAAGCCCTTCCAGAGCCTGTCTTATTTCTCCCCTGGCCTCCAGAAAGATTAGAAAAAGCAGCTCAGCCCATCGTTCCCCTCTGCCCTCAGTAGAGGTCTCTCTCTCATCCTGGGATATCTACCCTCTGGATGTCGGTCTTGGATCCTTCATGCTGCAGTTCTCACCTGTTTCACTTTGTATTGATCTGGGAGTGGGTGGAGGGTGTCCAGCAGCTGGTTCCAGCCTGACATTGTCCTTTCCTCTTCCGGCAGGCTGGCCAGGCCCCACGCCAAGTATGAGTGAGCTGGAGCGGCGGCAGCTAGAAGAGGCTCTGGAGGCTGCCCAGGGAGAGGCCCGGGGGGCTCAGCTTCGGGAGGAGCAGCTCCAGGCCGAGTGTGAACGGCTGCAGGGGGAGCTGAAGCAGCTGCAGGAGACCCGGGCCCAGGTAAAAAGGGGGGGCGCTGACCTGGGGCCCCTGCTCTGGCACCTGGGGGCTGCTGGAAACAACTTTAGAGATCTGGGACTTCCTCACTGAGTACAGACCAGCCCTGGGAATGGTAAAGAAGGGAAGTTTAGGCAAGGTGAGGTTGGGGTCTGACTGCTCGATCTTTCCCTTAGGATCTGGCCTCCAACCAGTCAGAGCGTGACATGGCGTGGGTGAAAAGAGTTGGGGATGATCAGTAAGTCACTCTGTAATCCTCTTCCTCTTAACCTCTGTACCCCCAGGGATGGCATTTTCCAGGTTCCCCCTTTGATTCTCTCCTCCCCCTCCACATTGTTTGGGGGACCTCTCTTCCACGCTGTCAGGACTGTGAGGTTTGGGTTGCTTGTGGGGCTCTGCGCCCTTCACAGGAAGGAGGCGAGCTTCTGGAGGTGCTCAAGTTCTGGGAGGTTCCCTTTGCTTTCCTCTGGCACCCAGGTCTGTGTCTTCTCGAGGTGTCAGGTGTTGAGAGAGACTTCCTCAGCAGCTTTTCTGCTATGTTCAGTGTCCCCTGGTGAGTTTTGGGGCCTCTCTGGGGCCCATTTTCTATCCCAGTAACCAGGCCCAGCCACTTGGGTTAACCCTCTCCTCCCTGACAAGAAGGAAGGAGATGGTCTCTTTTAGGATTTGTGATGCCTCGTCTCCTACCTCAGGAGAGAGAAAGCTTGAGGCTTAGGAGAGGATGGACTTCCTTGAGTTCATACAGCAGCATGCAGGGAATTAGAACGTATTACGCTGGGGTGTCCCTTGGGGATCCTGCCATTAAAGAGAGGCAGCAGTAGGTGGGGAGGGAGCTATGTCAGTGTGGAGCCCAGTCCTCCGGGGCAGCATTGGGCAGCCAGGGAGAGGGGGAGCGCAGCCTGGCAGCAGTGAGCCTGGTGCCTTTCACATCCGCACCCGAACTCATCCTCTCCCACTTTCTGAGAAATAGAGCACAAACCTCCTTCCGCCTAAGCCTTCTCCCCTAAGATGAGACGTGTGGCACAGACTCCCTACGTTCATCAGAGGGGAAGACTGAGGCCCAGCGAGGGCAGGAGCTAACCCTTCACCACACCACACACCCAGCTCCAGGACCCCCGGTCCTCCTCCCAGCAGGCTCCCTCCTCACCTTCCTCCCGGCTTCTGGCCGGTTGGGGGTACCTCTCACCTCCCTCTGCACCCTGGGGTGAAGGCCTGGCTGGGGCTGTGATAGCTGGGGAGTGAGAACCCAGTGTGTGGGACTGATGGGTGGGACCCCTCAGCTGTTAGGGGCCTCTGCAGAGAGGATCCACCCTAGCTTGTGGCTGGGACTCAGGGTCCATCCTAGCCCATGTGCCCAGACCCAGAAAGCACGCACGCACACACACACACACACACACACACACACACACGTTCTAGAATCCTAGCTTGCCCCTAAAGTCACACCATGGGGCCCTTTATGGCTCACTGAATCCAACGCCCTCTTAGAAGACCAGCAGTGAAGCCTCCCTCAATTAGTTGAACCCAGAGAGAGGATTTTTTTTGTCTGGAGTCCCAACAGCCAGGTTTCAAATCTCAGGGACCCCTCCTGGGATGCCGAGTGGCTTAGCTTTGCCCACTTCACCTGTCTGGCCCCAGGTTTCCCTCATGGGCTCAGAGGTCCGTCGTTGCTGGGAGAAGTGGCAGAAGGTGATGTGGGGGAGGCAGAGAAGAGGGGGTGGGTCCCGAGGGGCCACGTGAGTGAGTGAGTAGAAGAGAACCCCTCTCACAGATGCTTTTGGAGGTCATATCGTCTATGCCACTAATTCTGGCCCGGACAGCCCCTTTTCCTTCGCACCCCAATGCACGCCCCCCCCCCGACCCTGTCCCTTTGGCCAGAGGGAGCTGGGTTCTGCTCTGGGGCTGGTCTTACCAGAGGTGACCTCCGGCTCCTCCCCTCGATCTCCACGGCTTGGGCTCTGCATAAGGGCCTCCTGGACGTCTACCCCTAGAGCCGGCTGGGCCCTGCCTGCCCAGCTTCACACTTCACACTTCTGTGGACAGCCTCAGCTTGGCAAGAGTTAATTCTCAGAGGAAGTCCTCACTCCCCCGGGTAGTTTTATTTTCTTATAAACTCAGCTCCTTTTGGTAATAAGCCGCTTCCCGAGTGCTCCCTCCCCGTCCTCCCACCTGAGGAGGCCTCAGTCACCTGCTCTCAGCTCCCTTTCCCCCACCAGCCCCTCCTTTTCCTTCTACTTCTGCCTAACCCTCCAGGCTCGTGGGAATTTTACACGCGGACCTTCCTAGGAGAGGATTGCAGGGGTGGATTATCCAGATGGAGGTGTGAAGGCTAAAGAGGGAGCCACAGAGATTCCTGAGTCCAGCCGAGTCCTCTGTGGGAGCCCTGTGTACCCCGGAGAGGTGCCCCCGTCTCAGTGTGGATGCCTCCGGGTGGCCAGTTTCACTGTGGGAGTCCTGGCTGTTCCCACGCCCTCCCTCCTACCACCACCGCCTCTATTGATTCCCCTCAGTGAGCCCCCCAGGTGCTGAGGGGGCAGTCCTGGGAGGCAGCCCCCGCCCCAAGGCTTCCGGTCCCTCCCATCCCAGCCCCTGGCTCACAAGTGCAGGTCATCAATGTTCCTCTGAAAATGGGCGCCCAGACCAAGCTGCCACCCTCCAGGTCTGACCTCCAGTCAAGATTTCCCTGCTGTTTGGTCAGCCCAGCATCTGGTGGTCGCTGCCCAGGGAGACAAATTGCCCCAGAGGAAGAGCCGCTGAGGGTGACTCGGGGGCCAAAGGCAATAATGAAGGAGGAGGTAGGAGTGGAGAGCACCTGCTCCTGAGGATGTGCAGGGAGCTGAGGACCCCAGGAGGGTCCCAGTCAAGTGAGAGGTGCAGAACCCATGGCCTCCTTCCCTCTGGGCCCCACTCAGGGTCACAGGTCCTGAGTGCAGCCTTCCTGAGGGTGTGGCCAGCGCCCAGGGTGGAAGGGAGATTGTGGAGAGGGGGCTCCCTTGAGGGGGCTCAGTGAGGGGAATGAGGGCCAGTTAGGGAGGGGGTACATCCATGAGGGGAGCACCCTGTGAGAAGATGGAGACTTGGTACGAGTGATGAGGGGGGGACTAGAGGCCTGTCTCCCCAACGTGGGGGGCTCAGTGTTGCAGCCTGGGTGCTTTTCCGCCCACTCCCCACCCCTCTCTCCACCCACAAGCCTCTGCGTGGGCTGCGGTTAGTGGTGGGGGAGAAGTGTGAACTCGGAGAGAGAGGATGGAAACTCTGCACAGAGGTCAAGGGCAGAGTGGGGGGGGTCAGGACGGAAGTCGGAGACCCCCGTGTACCCTGAGCTTAGTCTCATGCCCCAGAACCAGCGGGCCCAGGGCCTCCCCCTTCACGCTTCTCACCCTCCCTACTTCCTTTCTTTCAAATTTCCTTCAGCCTGGGTACCCGGCCCACAGGAATTAAGCCCTGAGCACTTGCAGCCTCGGGGCTCCCCAAGGGTGGGGAGGGGTTCTGAAGTTGGGGCCCACCACGCCCGCCTAATTGTGGTCTGAGGGGTTGGTGGGCTTTGAACTGCCTCTGACCCTTTCCCTGCCAGGGAGGCAGAGAGCAGCTCTAACCCACGCTCTCTCACTCGATGGGGAACTCCACGTCCTCCCCTCATTCAAACCAAACTCACTGAGCTGGTATCTCCAGAAAAGGATCAAAACTGGTTTCCCCCTTTCTCCACCCATCTCCTAGACGCTTCCCTGAGTCTTCATCCACAGCAGACACTCCGGGGCAGTTTACCTACAAAATCTCATTTGACTCTCACCAAAAAATGTGTGACAGTATTGTCCTCTTTTGCAGCTGAGCAAACCAAGGTTACAAAGAAGTAATCAGAGAAGTTAAGTGCAAATTCCAAACAGGTCCTGAGCAGATGGGGTGACGGTACCTCTGTGGTGTTTTTCTGGTTCACATTCTGATCCAAGTAGGAGGCCCTTATATGAGGGGCAGCCAGATGATTAGTTGACTAAACCTGATCATTTTTAAAAGTGAAAGGGGGCCCTATTACTAATTATGCCAGGTGACGCCTGTGAACCAGGACAGCCCTGGGCAAATTGGGATGTGTGGGCCCCCCCCACCGAAATGGGGACTCTGGTTCCTAGCCCTGCTGTGAGCCTCTCGGTTTGGTTGTATCTAGGGAGGCTTTCTAGACACAGAGAACATCTGGCTGAGCTGGAGGCATGGCAGGGACTGCCATGAAGAGCTGGGCTCTGTGGACCGCAAGTCATAGCTGGCCGAGGAGAGTGAAGGGGCTCAAGGCGCCTGAAAGGAAGTGGTGGAGCGCTGGGTTGTTGCATGCGACTTCCTCCTCGCCCGGCCCGCAACCTCAAGTCCCTCCCCGGCCCAGTGCCTGTGGTCCCCTCCCTGAGGGTCGGGCCGGGTGGGAAGACTAATGCTGGGTGTGCCTGTGGGTGGTGGAAAGTTGGGTCCCTCAATTCCCCCGCGGGGGTGAGGTGGTTGGGGGCAGCAGGGGGCAGCTGTGGGCAAGGATGCAGGGGGGTGGGGATGCTGGATTTCTGCTTTCCTGCTGATTCTGTCAGCCAGGGATTCTGACCACATGACCAGCTCTGATCCTTACCCCAGTCCTAACCCGAATACTGATCCCATCCCTCCCTGTAACCCTATCCCTCATCCTGCCCCCAGCTCCATCTACAATCCTGACTGAAAATGAACTGATCTGACCCCGACCCCAGCCTTAATCCTGACCTTGAGCCCATCCATCCCTAGTTCTAATCCCATGACCCAGTGCTGGTCTGAATTTCGACCCTGCCGCATCTGTGTCTGCACCCAAGTCCGCATCCTCACGGAGGCTCCAGCGCAGCACAGGGCACCCAGTGAACCTCCCTGGGGAAGACACTGCACTCGGAAGCCCACGTGTCTCCCAGCTGGTTTGGGGCAGAAAGAGGCCTTTTATAGAGGCAGACGCTTAGGTCTCTAACCTTTCTCATCTCAGTTGCTTTGTCAATAACAGTGAAGATGATTGTTTCCAGATGAATTTTTGAGCTCCCTCAATTATTCGTGGAAAGAATGAATGAAAGGATAAGTCAGCAAAGGGTGGAAAGGTTTGCAGTGGTGGGAGCCCTCTTTCCTGCCAACGCTGCCATTTGCACTCTGGCTCTTCCGAACGTGCCAGCTCAGCAGGCTGAGGTGCCAAGAGCCTGTTTGAATCCCTGCTCTGTGCCACCACTGCTCTGTGTGTGACCTTGACCCGGCCTCTTAATATAAACTCTGTCCTTGCACTTCCACACGTGTCTAGCGCCTTCCTCTCCCCTCCCAGGGCAGGGCTGGTGATGCTCAGGGCTCCCAGGCCAGTTTGCAGGTCCCCAGCCTCTTCCTCCTCCTCCTCATCTTTCCCTTCTGCCTTCCCACCTCTCCTTTCCCCGCTTCCCTGATCCTTTTGGAAAGCAGTAGATAGCTTAGAGGTCAGTAGCCTCGACTTTGGAGTCCAGGAGACGGGAGCTCCCATTCCAGCAACTCCACTGTTACTGGGCTTTATGGCTTTGGTCAAGTGACTTAACCTCTGTAAGCTTCAGTTTTCTCATCTGTTAAGATGGAGATAAGAGTGGTAACTGTAGGGTTGTTGTGAAGTTTGAATTGTTAGCACAATGCCTGGCCCATAAGGGCTCATACAGATTGTTTATGATTCTTTTCTCCCTGAGTCCTTCCCAAGTTCTGAGAGACTCAGACAGGATTTTCCCCCATAATTTAAGCAATGAAGAAGCACCCAAATGCAGCTGTCTGCTGCCATTTACCTGACCCATCCTTCCCAAACAGCCTGATGGTGGAAGATAGCACTCAGGTGTGGGCCAGGAAGCCAGGAAGTGGAATGTGTATTCAGGTGCATGTGTGCAACTCTTGGTTGTGTTGTGAAGTTGAGATTTTTTTCCACTGAATTGGCAGTGTTTTCTAATGTGAGTCATTCAGGTTGTTAGAGCATTTAGCAGCCTGGGCCTGTGCATCTTGAGGTTGGAAGAGACAAAGAGACACCCGATGAAGGGGGAGGTCCCACAGGGCCATGGCGCATTAGGAGGTCAGGTCCCCCCACCTTGCCCGGGGTCTCAGAGGTCGTTGCAAGGGCTGCCTGGAGCTCCAGGAGGACATGGGGTCAGAGCTGGAAGAAGGGCTGGGCATTCTGGGCTAGGGCCTTCTCCCTTCCATTTCCTCTTGCCCTGTTTTGCTGCGACGAGGGTGCCAGGAGCTGGGCGGTGGCAACTGGGGTAGCTCCTGACATGGGGAGGAAGGCAAGCGGGGAGGGATAGGGCCTGGCAACTGAGTGTGGCAGGTGAGATCTCTGAGGCAGGGTGTGAAGGCGACCACCTGTATCTGTCACCTGAGATACAGCAGTGAAGGCGGACAGGGAGAGAAACTGGTTGCTCGGTCAGAGGGGATGTTCCATCAGTGCCCTGCCCAGGGCTCCCTCCTGCCCCCACCACTGAGGGGCTAGCATGATCCTCCAAAAGCCCTCAGTCTGAACGGGGGCGACGCAGCTCCTGCCCTCAGATTCCCTCGGTTTGAAGAGGGGAGCCTTCCACTGGGAAGTCCCCCATTTAATGTGGGACACAGACTGGCCTCCCAGTCTGATGAGGGCAATGCCATTTCTTCCCACAGACCCACACTGAAGAAGAGGGTGGGGGAACATAGGACACACGACGGCTGAGATGTGATGGGATAGAGGCTGCAGCACCTTGGCAAGGGCTCCCAAAAGGACTCCTTCCTCTCTGCTCCTGTCCATCCCTGTCCACCATCAGACTGGTAGGGGGCACTCTCCCGCCTTTAGAAGTGGGCTTGTCCCCCAGAATCCCAGCCTATTTGCAAGAATTTGGCTTTGGTCCAAATGGGTTAAAAATAGCTTTGTTGTGGGAGGGGTTCCCCCTTCCACCCAGCTCTGCCCCAGGATTAGGAAGAGAGCGCGAGAGAGCCCGCCAGTGAGTGGAGAGCGAGGGAGTGCAGTCATCATCTACCCTCTGCACCTCGGCTTTTCCTGCCCTCTGAAGACCTAACCTCACGACTTCCCCTCCTTTTCTCCGGGGTCACACACACACACACACACACACACACACTCACCCTGTTCCTCACACTCATCACAGTGGTCTCACACCTCCCTTCATTCCCTCCCATTCACATACATCCTCTCTCACACGTCCATCACCATGGGATGAGGACAGGGCCCTCAGGTTATGGAGAACTCCCTCCACCCTCCTCTCCTTGCTGCCCAGGGCCCTTCAGCTACTGGGGCAAGAGGGCCTCCCCTGTGAGGAAATCCCTCTGGACTGGCCAAGCCTCTGCCTGCCACTTCCCTCCAGCTCCACCTTCCACAAAGTTCCAGAGTCCCTTCTGGATTGAGGGGGCAAGATCTGAGGAAACAAAATCCCCTGCTTCCCAGGATTGGTCCAACCCCAGATCAGAGATGAAAGCAGTGACCCAAGGCCATGGCAGAGCCTCATGTGACATCAGGACAGGCTCCTTGGAGGTGTGCAGGCTGGGGTGGGAGAGAGGGGAGGGGCAGTGCTGAGAATGATAACCTTCAGTGATTCTGGGTCACAGGGACCCAAAGAGAAAGAGAGAGAAAAGGAAGTGGTTGAAGTCTTTGCTAAGTCTGTTCCAGCTCCATGAGGGTGGGTGCCCAGGAGGCCTGAGCACGAAGTGCGAGGAAGAAAAGGGAAGAGAGAAAAATGGACAGAGAGGCTCAATTCAATATTCACTTACTGAACAGCTCCTGGGTACCAGACCCTGGACAAGATGCTGGGAATACGAATACAATGATATAGACCCCAACTTTGAGGAACTCCCAGTGAAGTTCCAGAACAAGGCAACTTTTGTTAGGTGCTTAATGTGAGTGGCGCCCCCTGGAGGTGTTCGGTGCACAACAGCTCCATGTAAAGGGTTCCCTGATGATCCTGGGAGTTGCAAGGCTGAATCGAGCTCAGAGGCAGCTTTGAGGTGGAAGCCAGAGCAGTGCACCTGGAAATAGGCAGACTTGGGTTCAAGTTGATCAGTTGGCCCCTCTGCCAAGCTAGAAGGCCATGCCTTCACTTATGGAATGGGGCTCTTCATAGGCTGTGCAGCAGTGGTCCCTAATCTTTCAAAGGTGAGGACTCCTCAGGCACCCCCTGGCCCCAATACACAGATTGCACTTAAACCATTACCATGAGCTCTTTGAGAAAATTCACAGGGACAAAACCTACTATAAATTCAGTGCAGCTTTCTGATGAATCTGTGTTTTATTTGTCACCACAGCTTCTGCACAGATTAGAAAAACATTCACACATACCTGTATGAGATGTGTTCAGGCCACAGACAATGCTCAGTGAATACACAATTTCAGGGATCCCTTGAAATCACTGAGCTCTCTCTCCCCAGCCCATAGTCTGGGAACCACTGCCCTAGCCCAAGGTAAGGTTCGGGATCGGGGGAGGGCTCCCTGGAAGAGGTTCCGTTTGAGATGGCCCTTAAAGCCCAAGAGAATCTCTGCAGCGGGGCTAGGAGGGCCTGGGAGGGGAGGGCCAGACGCTGGGGCAGAGGCAGTTCTCCACAGCTGTGGCAGTAAACCCATCTCCCTTCTCCTCTCCCCCACTCCCTGCCCTCTGACCTCAGGGTCAGGGCAGGCTGGGGTCAAGTCTTGACCTGGGTGACTGGGTGTCCTTCAGGGTGAATTTGGCGCTGGCTTACACGGAGCTGACAGAGGAGCTGGGCCGGCTTCGAGAGTTGAGTTCCCTGCAGGGGAGGATCTTGAGGACTCTGCTGCAGGAGCAGGCTCGGAGTGGTGGTGAGATGGGTCAGGGGAGGCCTGGAGCTGGACCGGGAAGGAGGGGGTAGCTATGGCCACCGTCCTGCATCTGGGGACCACCCTTCACTTCCTTCCCCCATGCCCGGGCCTTTTCCACTCGCGTTCGGAGGAGAGTGGGTAGGCACTGGTCGCCGGCAAGGCCCTGTTTTCCCCAGTTCTGACGTCTTCTCTCCCCACCACTGTCCCCCTTCTCTTCTAGGCCAGAGGCACTCGCCGCTGTTGCAGCGCCACTCCCCGGCCCCCCAGTGTCCCTCGCACTCCCCGCCGGCCCGAGCGGCGCCCCATTGCCCCCCGTGCCAGTCCCCCGTCCCCCAGCGCCGCTCTCCCGGGCCCCCCTGCCCTTCGCCCCAGCAGCGCCGCTCGCCGGCCTCGCCCTCCTGCCCATCGCCCGTCCCGCAGCACCGCTCGCCGGTGCCGCCACCCTGCCAGTCCCCCAGCCCGCAGTGCCGCTCCCCAGGGCCTCCCGCCTGCCCGGCCCCGCAGCCCCGGCCCCCACCACCCCCGCCGCCCGGGGAGAGGACACTGGCCGAGCGAGCCTACGCCAAGCCGCCCAGCCACCACGTGAAGGCCGGCTTCCAGGGCCGGCGCAGCTACTCGGAGATGGCGGAGGGCGCGGGCTACGCGGGCGCCTCCCCGCCCTGGCTGCAGGCCGAGGCGGCCACGCTGCCCAAGCCGCGGGCCTACGGCAGCGAGCTCTACGGCCCCGGCCGGCCCCTCAGCCCACGGCGCGCCTTCGAGGGCATCCGCCTGCGCTTTGAGAAGCAGCCGTCGGAGGAGGAGGAGTGGGCCGTGCCCATCAGCCCGCCCAGCCCGGAGGCTGGCGCCATCCGCTGCGCCTCGTTCTGCGCGGGCTTCCCCATCCCGGAGTCGCCCGCCGCCACCGCCTACACCCACGCCGAGCACGCGCAGTCCTGGCCGTCCATCAACGTGAGTGGGCACGTGCCTCAGACCCGGCGGGGGTGGGGGGTGGGGCCGCCGCCCTTTTCACTCCTGACTGATGGGCGGGGCTCCCTTCCTTTGTTACCTCCCCCTTCCCGGGGCGCAGCAACCCCTCTCTCTCCAGAGGCCTTTTGTTGGCGTGAATTGGGGCCCGCACCATTAAAACTTGTTCAGTCTCACGGTTAAAGGCCCAGGTCTTTAGAGTGATAGTCCTGGCTATGATTCTGGATTCCACCACTTAATAGCTTTGGGACGGACCTCTGGCAAGTTATTTATCTTCTTGGCCTTCAGTTTTCTCATCTGCAAAAATGAGGTCAATGATTTATTATCTAATTCCATTAGAGATCTTAAGAGGGAGGCAGTGAGCCCAAAGCACTCTTGCACAGTGCCTGGCTCGGTAGTAAACATCTGCTATTACTTGGTGATGGAGGCTATGCCGATGCCATGGGTCTTGGTTCCGGACAGGGACAGGCCTGCTCAACCAGTTCTGTCCATCAGGGCTCAGAGCCCCTGCCCCTTTCTGTCTGTCCTAGAAGACAATCCTATCTCACGGCTGCATCGTTTCACTGAAATAATAAGTTTCCTGGATGTCGGAGCCAACTCTTGCCACCTGAAAGGACCAAAATATATTCCAAAGCCAGACAGAAAGTTATTTTTGGGTTGTACATTGTTTAGGATTATCCATTACTTTGAGTTATCTGAGAGCTGTGTCTTAGTCTGAGGGTATATCTGGGTCTTGGCTTCCCTGATTACCACAGATGCCTTGGGAGGCTGAGCATACCCACCTCCCCATTCACACCTCCTGGGGACACTATGCCCGGGGTCGGGGCAGTGGATGCTGAACTGGTAGAAGGTGGTCAGGGAGGGGGAAGAAGGGGGTGGTACAGGAGAAGGGGTGCCTAGATGCCTTCTGCATGCTGCAGCCCTCCCTGCCTTGGGTCCCAGGAAAGGGCAGGCTGGGATGTGGGGACCATGAGGGAGGGTTGTGGACCATAAATGACTCCCTTCTCTCCCCACAGCTGCTGATGGAGACAGTGGGCTCTGATATCCGCAGCTGCCCCCTCTGCCAACTGGGTTTCCCTGTCGGGTACCCCGATGATGCCCTAATCAAACACATTGACTCTCACCTGGAGAACAGCAAGATCTAGGGTGCCTCCCCCACCCACTGGCTGTTTCTCCACCTTCTCCCATCACCCCCAAACACTCACTCACTTTGAATGCTGCATGAATCTCGTAGGGGGCCCCTGCCCCTTGCGACCCCCAGATACCTCCACTAGCTACCGAGTCAACGTGTGTGCCATCTTCCCTGGTCCAGGCACCACTCAGTCCTGGCTTTTCCCAGGAGGTCAGCTGAGGCTCTCCCCAGCTCCCTGGCTTCTGCTGGGGAGGTAGGGATCAGGGCTGGGGTGGGAAGGGGCATATCCCACCCAGCCTCTTCCTCTGCCTTTCTGTTTTCAAACGGTTGGATCCAAGAAGGTGTCTAGTGCTTGGGCCTGGGGGAGGGGAGGCTATCAGAAGACTCCAGGAGCTCCCCTAGCACTTCCCCAGATGTCCATCTGTCTCAGGCCGTGCTCTGTCCAGGGGATGCCTCCCTGTGGGGTCTCAGAGCCTTCCCTGCACACTGATGCCAGTTTCTCCCTCCCACAGGCAGCTCGGGACTCGCATTCCCTGCAGGCCAGCCCTGTTCTCTCCCTGTGCCCACCCTGGGGAATAGGGAGGGTGGGAGAGGAGAGGGAGGCCCCTGGAGGATTGGGAGCATCCAGCCTAAAGAGGCTGCCCTGAGGCGCCATGACCCTCAGGCTAGGGAACTATCTGTGCCAGCCTCCCAGGCCCATGCCCTCCTCCTGGAGCTCCCAGCACCCAGGCACAGATTGTTAAGGCAGATGCTTCCCTCCACCCTGACCCCACTCAAGCCCCGACACCACAGGTGCCCTGGAGCCCAGGTGTGACTCAGCCTCTGTTAGCTGGGTGGGTGTCATCAGCCCCGCCTCCCAGTCCAGAACCTGAGGATGGGCTCAGGGTGCTGTGGAGATGAACTTCAAAAGAGCTAACCCCCTTCCCACACCCCAGCGACCCACATTCCCTCTGTGAAATCTACCTCAGAGTCGAACCCTCAGAAGGACGGGTAAGCAGGAGGCCAGGGGGTCCCCAGGGCTGAGGTGTGGAGCTTGCTATGGCAAAAGCCTGCCACCCCACGATGAGTCTGCCCCCCTCCACTGCAAGCCCCTCCCGGGTCCCAGCCCGGTGCGGGCAGTGGACGCCACTGTCAGTGCATGTACCATTCTGATCCAACTCTTCCAGGTCCCCCACCTCCTCACACCCCTCCCCCCTCCTCAGTGCAGGGGAATGAGGGGGTGTGTGGGGCAGGGAAGGGGCTGAGGACTCCAGAGACACATGGCCTTGTACCTTGAGTGTCCCCCCAGGAAGGGGAAATGGGGATGGGGGACTGGAGAGGGGAGTGGGGCCCCTGAGCTCTCTGAACAAGTTGAAAGTCCAAATAAAACTTACCTGTTCCATCTGCGCTTGGTCTGTGCCCTCTGTGGCTGTGGTGGGGAGGAAACCCTTGTAGCAGAAGGTCTTGGAAACTGTCTCAAGTAACCATAACCATGGGAGGGTGGGCATTGGGAAAGTAGGGGATGCACAGGGCACCCATGTTCCAAGGTGATTCTGGAGATGCAGGCATGTGAGTGGCTACAGGTGACTTGTGACGTGGACTTTATTTGAAACAGGTAGGGAGCAGCAGAGGGTGTCTTCGTGACCAGCCCTGAGCAGATGTCAGGGACTCATGAATTTTCTCTCCCAGCAGGTCTGGCAGGTAGAGGTTCTGTAGCCCGGGGATTCATTTATCAGTAGCACGATTTTTTCATCAAATGATTTCTTGTGCCATGAACCAGACTGGGGCCTCAAAGAGGAAGGAACATTTGGATCCATGTCCTTATGGGTCAGAGAGCAGGGAGGGGCTGGGCTCCAGGCTCAGCAGCTGCCTTGAAAAGTCCCATAACCTGGGAGGTCAGAGCCAGGTTGTGAACCCATGACTTCTGCCTCAGCTGGGGCTGTGCCCTCTTGTCTGCAGAAAGGGCCTGAGTTACTTATTCATCAACTCTGGTTGCCTTTCATTTCCACGTGACCCTTTTGGCCAAGGGTTCACTTAAAAACAAAAGGCAGGGGCAGTTGCTCATTGAAGGCCCAAGGTTCAGCTCCAGACCCAGGGCTAACATCCCTTTCCCTTCAGTGCCAAGGTGCAGACCCCCATGGGGAGACGTCCCAGCCTCCCCTGCTCTTCTGTTGCAGTTGGCAACTATAGCTGGCCTCTAAAAGTTTATCCAACCTGGATTCCATCTGCAGCTGAGTCCTGCATGCCAGGGAAGGTGAGAACAGACATCCCTATGGGACATGGTTTCTCACGAGCCTGGGAAAGAAGCTTCCAGAACCTCTGGCACATGGGTTCCCCTGGTTTTTTCCCACCTCAGTCAATTCCCGTGGAGGAAGGTAGCACCCAGATTAGGAGGGTGGGAGAACTTGCGCAGGAGCAAAGCGGGGGGCAGATCCTGCTGAGGCTGGAGGAGACACCCAAGAACCCATTCACTGTCATCAGCACAGACCCAGAGCTGGACGGCTGGGGGTGGGGGAGGATTCACAGACACCAAGCTGTCCATGAGCTCATCCCTGAGTGCGCGGTGAAAGGCCAACACCCAACATCCCAGCTCCGGCCCCACTGCCCTGTCTCTCCTTCAACCACCGGCTGCCCCTCAGGCCTCCCTGCCTCATCTCTGATTTCACAGCCAGAGCTACCAGGCCGTGGTGACCCCTGCGTCTCTCCTGGGTCCCCGTAGAGGCTGTGCCAGGCGATCAGCTGAGCAGAGCAAGAGCTCCTTTCAGAAGCTGTAGTGGTGATGGTGGTGGTGGCGTGGGGGGGCGGGAGTAGAGGGGTGGGAAGCTGATAGCTAGCAAATGGGAGGGGTATGTGGGTGAGTCAGCCGTGTTAATGAGAAACACCACACCCCGCTGATTAGGACTAATGAAGGAGATCAGGGAGGGTGGGGTTTTAGTCAGTGATATCTTTATAGGGTGGGGGGGGTGCGGGGTGTGTGTGTGTGGCAGGACTGCTCCCCCAGTCACATTTCTTCCTTAGCAAGGGCAAGAACAGAGCCACTTTGGCTACTGCAGGAAGAATGGAGGTTAGACACAAGGATGAACTGTCCAGGTCATCCTTGGGAGGTCCTACCTGGGAAGGGGTGGAACCAGGAGTCTGGGCAGAGACCACATATGGGGGGAAACGGTGTGAGATCCTGCAGCACCTGCTCCTATTCCTGCCCTTCCTCTGACTTCTCTATGTTGATTCGCTCCAGAGAAATTCCCACCACTCGGAGCTGTACCGCGCAGTGACCTACGTGCCTTTTGAAATCTAACTGACATCTGAAGAGGACGTGATGGAGGGGGTGCTGTGGAGAAGGTTCCAGGCTGTGTCCCTCACATCAGCAGCCTGGAGGGGAGGCTCTGGTTTGAGGCATTGACTGTCTATGCAGATGTTCACGACCCAGGGGGGCCTGGCAGGGCTGAGGGCAGAAGGGAGCTGGGGTAAGGGAAGGCCTGGGCATTGCCGAAGTCCCTCTTGGTGGCTGCCCTGTCCTCATGGTGGAGACAGAGGCCCCCCGAGAACCCACAGTGTCGCCCACCCTCCATGCCAACTCAGCCAAGGGCACAGGCAACCAGGCACGCCTCGCAGATGTTCCAGTCTGCTGTGTGAGTGCGGGCCTGCAGGGAGGGAGGGCAGAGGCTGCGGGGGGACAGGATGGGTGTAGGCAGCACCTCCAACACCTCCTAATTTGCATTACCGCTGACACCCTTCTGGACCAAGAAAATGGAGCCCGAAATAACAAAAGGGGAGGTGATTCCCTGAGGGGGCCTTTGAGGTTCTCTTTCCTTGCCTCCAAGCTCCCGGTGCTGAGGGCAAGAGGGCAGCCCCACAGCCGGCCCCTGGTGAGGGAAATGCACCTACTGCTGCTCCAGACACCCCATCCCGGCCTCCCGTTTCCCTTGGCCCCAGAGCCCCCAGCCCTGCCTCTTTCCTTCCTGGGAGCCTATGCCACCCACATTTCCTTCCTCTGGGAACCCTCTCCCTGGAGCCCCCCTCACACCTTCGCTGACCCCAGCTCTGCCCAGCTGAGGAGTTGTTCTCTCTAGACCCTCCTGCCTCCCCCTTGAGACTAGGCATTTCCCAGGGCAGGGCCCAGACAGCCCCTGCCAACCTGGGAGCTGCTCAAGAGAACATTCTGCATGAGAAATAATCCAAACAATAGCAGGGGAGCTTGTGAGTAGATTCCACCTCACACCCTGGTGTGAGGTAGACCAGGGTCCAGTGTGAGACCCCAGCCCTAGGGCTACGGGGTGAGAGGGAGAGGGGACTCCCAGCTCCACTGGAAGAGGACTCTGTCCATCAGAGGTATTGCTAGATGTCAGGTCTCTGCCCTGTAAGATCCTTGGAAAAAGGGACCAGGACCGTTCCATTCTGACGTATGTTTCCTCTGCCCCAGGGACTACTGCACCGACCCCCACCAACACATTTGGTGCTCAATTTATATGCACTGAATTTACTTCTGTCCCAAAGAGGGCAGGGAATGATGTGGCAGCCAAGGCTTGGAGGCGGGAGGCGGCGCGTGTGATGGGCTGAGGAGGTGGAGACGGGACCCTCTGCCGGAGGGTCCTGGGACCTGGACGAGCCAACGGTGAGGGTGGAGGCAGAGAAGAAGGACCTGGCAGGGAAACCAGGTCGCGAGAGACAGCCAAGAGAGCTGTGAACACACTGTGGGGAGGAGCGAAGGATGAGCTGAGAACTTCCCCACTCCCCTCCAGAGATGCTATTTTGGAGGGAGAGAATATATGCAGTGCAGGGGGCAGGGTGGGGGGAGTATGGCAGCTTCCACAGGCATCAGCGGGACCCCGCCCCCCTCTGCCTCCACTCTGCCCGGTCAGCCATCTTCACTGGCCCTGGGACACCCCCCGCACCCTCCCCCCCCCCAGCCCTTGCCTCCTCATTGGGAAAATCTTGCTCTCTTGAGCGCAGGAGGAGAAAGAAAGAGCTTGGAGATTTGCAGCTGGCTTCTCGGCACCCTCCTGAGGGTCCCCTGGGTCCTCAGACCTAGGGAGAAGCTTCTATTTCCATGACTGCCTTGGAATGAAAACGTGGAAGGTACCATGGGGCACAGGGTGAGACAGGCACCGAGTACGGCTCCGGGGGCCTGTGCACTTCTTGTCCCCAGCTCCATACTTAGGCACTCAGCATGGATCCCCCTCTAGCATCAAACAGGGAGAGAATTTGGTGTTAAAAGAGACCAGGGCAGAGGCTGCTTCCAGGGCCAGCTGGGTTCACCCACAGGAGGTCCAGGCCCTCCGGGTGGAAGCCCATCTTGCTCTTTTGGGCGAAGGAGGCTGGACAGAGGTCAGTGTGAATTAGAGCCTTGCTTGGCATGAAGGGAAATTCCTGTGCCCCAGCTCAACCCTTCTGAGGGGCCCTGACTCATTTTGGGATGAAGGCTCCAATGCCCTGCGGGTTTCTGTGGTAGCTGGGGACAGGGGGCGGGCAGAGCGTGTAGAGAGCACTGGGGACAAGGGGAGACTTTTGTTTTCGTTTTTGGAGCTTGGCTCTTATCTGCCTGAGAGCTCAGCTTCATCTGAAGGAGCAAGGTTGGCTGAGATGGGAAGAAGGTGCTGGGCTCGGCTGCCGTAGAAGGAATGTTAGGTTAGACTTTAGGCAGAACTTCCTGTGAAGACACTGGGACACATTTCCCAGATGAACCGAGGGCTCTGGTCCCCTGCATATTTTCCACAGTGAATCCCTCCGTCTCTCTAAGGCTGGGAGTTTGGGCTGGCATTGAGGCAGTGCAGGCCAGAGGCAGACAGATGAGCAAAATGACCCACTGCAGGCAGCGGGCGTCTGAAAGGCTCCAGGGAGGAAGGATGAGAGTGGGTTCACGTGTCAGAAGACATATGTCCCCACCCCAGACATGGGTGAGGGATTTGAGTTAGAAGACCACAGGTGAGAAAGCCTGTCTCATCTCGGTCCCTCTCCCACTGTCCTAGCATCAGACTTTTCTTCTTCTGGCCCTTATAGACCAGGGAGGGAAGGAGAGGAGGGGAAAGCAGCCACAGTGAATGGGCTCCTTCCCCTGTGCCTGGAGCAAGAGGCCTGTAGGACTTCTTGGCCAGGGGAAATGGGGGTACTGGAGCCAAATTCCCTGTGCTAGAGGAGCTGGGGGGTGATCGGAGGGGCAGAGGGGCAGGGGGGAATGCAGGAGCCCGTGTTATTCCATCCAGGGCCCCCTGCTCCAGAGGGATGGCCAGTCCAGGCTTCCAGCCCACGGTGAGTAAGGGGATGGGGCCACTTGAATGATGATTACATCCCTCCACCTTCCTGGGGCCCGTGGCCTTGTGGGTGTTGCAGGAGCTGAACTCTCCCATTCCCCACCCCCCAACAGCAAAGGCAATCTGTGGATGGGAGGTGGGGGAGGATCAGGGGATGGTGTGAAGGAGATAGGTCACCCAGAGGGCATGGGTGAGGGGCAGGGAAGAGGACAGTGCCCCCTGGTGCTGGCCTTTATGGTGGGCCCAGCACACACAGGAACTTACCTGGGAGATCAGAGGGCCCCTTGCCTGCCCTGGCATCCCACTCCCTCCTGAACTGGCAGGTGGTTAAGCCTGAGGACAGAGGAGGGACTGAGCAGGACTTGGCACAGGGGGTCTCCGAGCTCAGGGATTTGTGTGTCTCAGGTCTCAGGCGTGGCCCTAGTCCCCCACAGTGAGCACATGTGGGTCTTTTCCCCACGGTGGTCCTCTAGACTCATCCTGTCACACATAGCCCCAGATGCACAAAGCACACACACACCCTTCCTCACTTACCAGGCTCCCAGTGACACCCACCTGCAGAGACACACTCTTCCCAACACGCATGGCCCGCACGCACAGTCTCAGACAACCAGGAGCAGAGTGCCACACAGTATGTCCCAGGTGCCACAGGGACATGGGCACGCCCTGCCATTCATTCGCACATGACCCCACGTGGACCCCAGAAACAGTGCACACCAACACATGCATGAAGTCCCACGTGCATATGCTCCTGGCTTTGAAGTTGACCCCGTTATCCAGTGGTGTGCTGGTAAGTGTTCAACAACGGGCTCTCCAATTTGAGCTGCCACTAGGATAGCACTGTGCATTGGGAAGAGACACATAATCAGCTCTTGCGAGCTGGTGTAAGCCAGCTCTAGCCCACCACTCCACTATCCTTTGTAGAAATCACATGGTAAACCTTAACCGCAGATGGGCAGCCCACAGGAGGGCTGCCCCTGGGCAGCAGTGACTCATTAAGGCAGCTGTTTCCCCATGGGGGTGCCTCCCCTTCCCTAGCTTCTCCACCCCACACACCCCGCTCCTGTCCAGACCCCACTTCCTGTCCCAGGTATGGAGGGTGACAGGCCCAAAGCTACTTCAGGCAGGCTTCCAGTAGGAAGAGGACAAGGAGATGCCGCATGTTCTCAGAAAAATGCAAAACCTCTCTGTGCCTAGCTTCTGATGCTCTGTATCTGCCCCCTTGTGCCTGACCCACCCCTCGTTTCCTGATTCTTCCCCCTGGTCATTAGGACCAGAAGTCTGGTCAACCTTAAAAGCTGAGAAGGGGGAAAATTTGCACCTTGTAGGGCAGTGACAGGCGCTGCTTACAGCCTGTTCTGAGAGTGAGGACCTCTCGTTCTACCCAATGCTCCTCAATTAGAAAAAAAAAAGGGAAGGGACTGGACACTGGGTTATTTTAATTTCCCTCTTGGCTCTGACCTTTTGGCATTCTATATTTCTGAGATTCTTCTAAAATCTACTCCCTTATTGCTAATCCGGATCCCTTCTCAGCTCACGAGGGAAGTGAACAGACATGGTTTGGGGACTGGGGGCAGTGAGTGCCATAGCCAAAGGAGCTGGAGGCTAGGCCTGGGCATCTGTAGGTTTGGATCTGCGGCCTGACAGCCCATTTTCATCTGGGGGACCTTCCAGCAGCCTCTGTTCTCTTCGCTGTGGCTCCTGAATTATTCCTGCCACACACACATATTAGAGGAAAAGGGGAGGGGAGGGAGAGAGAGGAGAGAGGGAGGAAAGAAGGAAGAGAAAAAGGAAGGAAGGGAGGAAAAAAGAAAGAAAGAAAAAGGAGAGAGAATGAATGGAAGGAAAAGGAAAGGAAATGAAAGAAAGGGAAGAAAAACGAAATGAAACAAAAAGGAAGGAAAAGAAAAGGGTTCACCCTGGATCCAGGAAGCAGCCAGCCTAAGCAGTCAAGTTGCTGGGGGGACATGGAGAGGATGTGGGGGGAGCGGTGTTCCTGGTTGTTACAAACTCTTCCCTGTGACTCTGTGAGGTGGGGGCAGTTCCGGGCCTTCCTGAGTTTGGGCTGAGTCGTGCCAGGGCAGAGTTGAGTGCCTTCACTCTGCCCCATCAGTGCCCCGGGCAGGGGCTGGGGTCCAGGAGGCAGCCCACTCCTCTGCCCACAGCCTCCTGCTGCTGCATTGCTGCCCCTTCTGAAAACAACTGAAACCACAAAATTGGCTTGTGGTTGGGTGAATATCAGTCACTGCTATTCAGCTTGGCTTCCTAGGATGACTAAGGGGGGTGGAAGCCCCTCCTATTAGCCCCCCAAATTTTCAGAGGAATCAGAGGCAGACATGGAAAAGTGGTTTCTTTTGGAGGCTTTTGCTGGAATCTGAGCTCCCAGATGGCAAGGCTGCAGGCACTGTATTGCAGCATGTCTGTGGGCCCAAGGGTTTGGGAGGTCACCAAGGTGGAGGGTAACATTATTCCTGGGCTACCTCACCCAACAGCTTGGAGAGGGAGGGGGAAAGGATGAGGACACTTAGGTCTCCAATGAGTCTCCTTTCAATCTGCCTCTTCCAATTCCAATCCTCAAGGGAGCCAGGAGCCGAGCTGCTGCTGAGGGCGTGACTGGGCATGGTGGGTCCCATGGGCAGGGCCTGGGTATCAGCCTGGCAGCCCAGCTGGTGCCTGGGCCTGGGATCAGTGTCCTCGGCTGGAGTTCTCCCACCTCCCTCCCAGATGGCTGCGTGACCCGGAGACAGTCCCCTCCCCTCTCTGGGCCAGATTGTGCTGGTGGTCTTTCAGGCAGGGTACTGCAAATGGGAGAAGCCAGGCTGCGCTGTGAACGCCCAGCCCCCCGGTCAGTGTTGCCTAGAGTTTGATAGTCTGGGGTTTGACAGGGCCTAATTCTCCATCCTTCCCAGAGTCAGGAGGAGACAATCCAGGTGATCCTGAGTTTGGATGGAGGTGGCGTGGGTAAAAGAGACACTTTCTTTCTTTCTTCTGGATATTGAAACACTCTTGGCCCCTTTTCTTATCTCTTGAAACACTCTTGGCCCCTTTCCTTATCTCCTCCTTCCTGTGCATCAGTGGTAGCCAGCACCAAGGGAGAAGGTTGCATCCTCTCCTCTCAATGTTATGTTATGTAAAGTGGAATAAAAGCATCATTTAGAAAGTTTTGCTATTTTTATTGATCTGTAACATCTCAAAGGAAGAAGTGCGCTTGCCGTACAAATACACGTCAAGACCAATGTCCAGTCTCCTTCCCCCTTGCCACCCCCAAGCTCCACCATAGAAAATGTGGGGAGTGACGGCTGAGCCTGATCATCCGGCTGCCTGATCCTCCGAAACCGTCTGGGCTTTGAAAACGAGCTTGGTCCGGGAGGCAGGAGGGTGGGTTCTCCCCGGCTCGGTTCTCCCTTTTAAGTGACTCGCTAACTAAACCTCGATTTCCCCTTCTTGACCTGAAAGACTTGCATTCTCTCAGCGCTGACCGCTTGTGCATCTGTGATGCTGGTGAAGAAAGGGAAAAGGCAACTCTTCCCTTGACCCCTGCGGCCCGCGCCCCCCGCCCCCCCGCCCCGCGCCACCCACCGCAGTTCTGCTCCTAGTGGCCCCCTCCCTACCCAGTTCTGCCCTTCGATCTCTTTCTGACTCTGATCTCTTTCGGTCCATCGTCTCAGTTTCTCCCTCCGGCTTTCATTCGGTCTCTCCACCTCTCTTCCTGTTTCACTCCCTCCTTCTCCACGCCCCGCCCCCAGGCTGCGGGTGGGCGCACGTGAGTTCTAGATGGCGGACTCAGGCTCTTCTAACTGCCCCCTCCCGGGGATTCAGTTTCCCCAAACTCGCCTGCCCTCATCCAGGGTCCTGGAGTGGGGTTCATGGGGTTCACATCTCTTTGAGCCTTTGACCAGGTGGGAAGGTTGAGGGTCTGCATGACCTATCTGTGACCTGTCCCGACCAGCTGAGGGTTGAGGGTCCCCTGGTTGGAGGAAGAAGGGTCATTTTTCTGTGAAGGGATGGACCTACCTCCTCACTGATTCCTGAATTCCCCAAACTCTGGAGAGGCCCAAGGTGGGGCTTCTCACTTCAGGAGAGGGAGGGACTCTGTTTAATACCCCAGGCTGCAAGCAGTAGGGCCCACATGAAGCAGACTTGTGATTCTGGGAAGGATGGAGAGTACATGTGGACAAGGAACATACGAATAACATATGTGGGGAAAAAAACCTGTGACACTCATAGACACACCAAAGGCATGACATCTCCCTTCCTCCACCCCACTCTCACCCTTGGGGGTTAGGGGGCTCACCCCTAATACCAACCGTTTGTGTGTGTTAAGCACACACACACACACACACACACACACACACTACACTCCTGCACTCGCACACACATGAGCTAGAAGAGCAGGACTGGGAAGCTGGGCTGAATGAGGGGAGAGGAGGGGCAGGAAGGCAGGGTAGCCCCACCCCCATCCCATGCCCCATGCCCACTATCCGCCTCCCGGTAATTGCCCCCTTGACTTTTCCCAGCTTCGAGGAAATACCTCCCTTTAGGGGAAAGCGAGATCGTGAGGGGAAGCAGGGGAAGCACTGACTCGGGCAGAGGCATGAGCCTGATTTTCCAGTCTGAGGCGGGGCGGAGCAAGGTGGCACTGGGGACGCCCAGGCGATGGGGCCTGACTCAGAGCCAGAACCACAGAGCTCGTCCGCTGTATTGTCGTCGGGGAACAAGAAGCCACCAGGTTTATAAGAAACTGCGATTCATCTCTGCCCCCTTCCACCCCTCTGCAAGGGATCACAGGCTCGAGGAAGAACTTACAGTCCAGGCAAGGAAAGGCCTCTGTCTCAGATGATCTTTTTGGAAGTCTTCCCTGGGTTTGTTCAGGAAGGATGGTATGTTTCAGGGAGTTTAAGTCTTGAGAAGAGTCAGTCTCAGGCCAGAGGATGGGGCCCTTGATTTCCCCACATAAGCTGTCAGACAAAGCCCCTTCCTCCCTCCCAGACAAGAACAGGAGCTTTTAAGCCCCACTTGCTGTCCCAGAGCTACTGAGGCTGCAGCAGGGGCATACAGGGGTCCCCAGAATCACAGGCAGCTGGGTTGGCATAGAGAGGGGTGGGGCAGCCGGCCCTGGCTCTGCAGGTCCCCTCTTGGCCACTGGCTCACAGGTCCCAAGGTGAGAAGCAAGATGGGGAGCAAAGGCAGGTTCTATTAGCAGAAGGGCAGAGCTGAACGTGTGATGAACCTCGGAGTACGCAGAGAGAGGGGGGCAACACTGCCTGTAGGCACTGGGCATGCCCAGTGGCGTCCTCCTCCTATTTCTAAGAGCTGCCCAGGCCCCCTCCCCACTCACACAGAAATACCAAACCGCTTGGATGTGTGGCAGTGGGCCCAGTTTTCAGGGGTGGGGAGCTCAAAAAAGTGAGGAATGCCCCTGCCCCCACCCCTACACCTGGAAACAGGACTCCTGGACTCCTGGGTTCTTCTGTCTGGACCCGTTTTCCTCCACGGCCACCATGCCCAGCGCAGCCTGGGCTGTGCGTCTGAGCCAGTCCCTGCCCCTTTTCGTTCCTCAGTCCTGCTCGGCCCCCCTCTCCCCCTCGGCGTCTTGCCCCATAAGTGGGGTGGGTTTTGCTGAGAAATGGAGCTCAATTCTGCAGGGCCGTCGGACAGAAAAGGACACTAGGAATGACTTCTCAAAGTACAGGGGACACACACCAGAGGGGACCTGGGGAGGCCTTAAGGTCTTGCCTTTCTCCAGAGGGAGGGGAAGGATTCTGAGGTGGAACTGGGGTGCGTCGGATACTTGGTGAGCAGAGAGGGATAGGGGATAAAAATAACTGAGAGCCTGGGGAAATAAAGCCACCCTCTGAGCATCAGTTTCCTCATCTGTGAAATGAAGAACGATAGTATCTTCTTTACAGGTGGGGTCATGGGAAGGGCACAGTGCGAGCATCAGGGTTCAGCATAGGGTCACCAGCTTGACAAGGTACTTAACTTCTCTATACCTCAGTTTCCTTCCTGCAAAATGGGTACAGTGGTCCCTGCCCCACTGACCTGCAGCCTTGTGGAGCCTAATGAAATCAAGGGTATGCATTGCCTGGGAGTGTTCTCTTTTCTCATCGTCTGTGCCCTTAAGTAGCAGTAGGAGCACCAGGAAGAACTCGGGTGTTTCCAGTTTCCAAACTCACTGGGAGTCAAGGGATGAGACAAAGTACAAGCCGGACTCAGCGCTACGTCCAGGGTAGTGGGAGCCTGAGAACCCTGGTACACAGCCCACTCCTGGGGCCCTGAGCCTTGGGTGGTGATTCCAGGTCAGGTCAGTGTGCGCGTGTGTGTATCTGTGAAACGCAAAGACCCTGGGCCCGGTATCTCAATCCCGAGCCACTGGTCCAGTTGCTAAGAACTCGCCTAACCACAGCCATCCCTCCCCAACCCACAGAACATGGCAGGTTCTGGTGCCAGTGACTGGAAAGAAACGGAGGCAGGCATGAGGTGGGGAGGCTACGGGCAGCCACACTAGCTTCACGACCCCCTGTGGCTGGAGATGAGGGTCCAGGGGCTGCCAGCTGCCCATGGCTCTGGAGGAAAGAGGTTGGCAGGTCGCCTTGTGACACTTCCTGGGTAACTGAGGGGGGTGGGCGACAGACAACGGGCTCCCAGGGAAATCTCAGGCTTGTGTGTCAGAGCGGATCTGTGTCTGGTACGGTAAGTGGGGTTAAACTCAAGGTCAGACCGAACCAATCTATGTCCACGCCTACCTGGCCTTGGGTGCCCACTGTTGCAGTGGCTGGGACCCAGGTGTCCACTCAGCCGGAGATGGCACTGCTAATGCCTGCTCTGTCCCCATGCCCAGACGCTGGTTGTATGCCTGCTTTCTGCCCGTGCCTGGGATTTATGAGGAATGGAGCACAGCATACGGGGCCTAGGCCTCCATTCCACTCCCAAGCTGGGGGTGTTAATCTCGCCATAGGTTTGGGGGATCTCAGAAAAGGCAATGAGACTGAGCTGTAGTATGAAGGGCTGAGGGAAGACAGCTTCTTAGCCTTAAGTGGATGAGGTGGGAGGGGGCTCTAAACTGCTTAAACGGAGGGAACACTACCAGGTGTCTCAGAGTTCTGTACAATCCGGACGCGATCACTTAGCCTCCACCTATGAAGTGCCGGGAGATCAACCTGCCCCAGGCTCCTGGGTCTCCTACGTCACTCCTCCTTGCTCTCTGCCTTATGCCATTCCCAGGCCACTGTTACATTTCATGGAGTTGAGAGGGAGGAAAAGGAGGGAAGGAGGGATAAAAGGAAGCCCTGAGTACAATCTGGAGGGCCAAAGTGGATCCCAAGCAGGCGAATTTGTTCAGACAGGCAAGAAATGTAGGATAAGTCGGCAAGCTGCCTTTACAGCAGGAGGACCTGAGGTAGAAGGTAAGGAGGGTTTCCAAAGCGGGCAGTAGTCTTGGGTGTTTCTGGAACAGGATTTGTATGTATATTGTGGGTGGGGTAGGGCTGGACAGAGGAAGATCTGCATCTTCCTGCCCTTGAGGAGGAGATGGCACAACAGGAAGGCCAGGAGGGGGACTGCAGGTAGAATTCCAAAGTGCCCCACGAGATAGGGATGAGGGAGACAGAGGGCCAGCTGCTGGGCCTGCAGCCTCCTCGTTGCCCCTCCTAGCGCTCCCGCCGCCGGCAGACGTCCCTCAGCTCCCCCACCCCATCTTGGCCCACAGCCCTGGGGAAGCTACATGGCGTTCTCACCACGGACCCCCGTGCCGGCTGCGGCTTCTTCCCTCTGACCTATTTATTAATCATCTGATGGGATCCCCCACCACCACCAAACCTAAGCCCTGGCCCTCTGGGCCCGTCAGCTTCACCACGTGTCAAAACTGCCCCTGTCACTTTGCGTTGGTTTCTCAGTCCAGCCGGCCCCTCCCCCAGGGCCTGAGAGTGATGGCTAATTCCCCAGCTGCTAGGCCTCCACCCCCAGCCCCAATGGAGGTGCCCCAGGACCCGCTGGGAGGAGAATCTGGGGCCTCCTCACCCTCCTGCTGTGTGGCAGGAAGTCCTTCCTGCTATCTAACCCCCATTCTTCCCTCTAAGCTGGCTGGGAGCTGAATCACAGACACAGAGGATGTTGGTACTGGAAGGGACCTTGGAATACCTCTCAAGGGACAGAAAAGGGCAACCCGTCTCCTGCCCTGGGTTTAGGGAAGTCTGCTGCCCGCTTGGCTCTCTCACAGAATTCAGGAGGATGGTCTCGACTGACTGTTTCATTTTACAGAGCAGAAAACCGAGGCACAGTGAGGGAAAGCACCCAGACCAAGGTCATCGGGGGCTAGTGGTGGAGCCAGGGTCAGAACCCAGAGCTCCCCTTCTGTATTTCCATTTACTTCTGAGTCCTCCCCATTTGACGTCTGTTTCAGTTTCTGTGCAACTCTACCCTTGACCCTGACCAGAAGTGTTCCCTGCCATGTCCCTCTCTCCCTTGCCCACTGGCCTGGAAGAGCTTCCTCCTGGTTTTCCGGGGCTATCCAGCTTGCTTCAGGCAACGTTTAGGAAAGGGATTTGTCCCTTCATCTCCTCCCCCCGCCACTACCGCCTGTGTCCCCTTTGTCCCTTCCTCTTTGGTCCATCCCTGGTCCACTGCATAAGTTTGCCCCATCTAGTCCCCACCCCGCAGTGTTAACCAGATGCACAAGCCAAAGGGCCTCAGGCCAGAGACAGGCCCAGAGCAGACTCACAGATGGGGGCCCAGTCCCAGACAGACAGACATGCAGCAGGCACACTGAGACCTAGAAAGACCTCAAGGCACCGACAGAGACATGGAGACCTTTGCAGACTCAGCCCCAGAGAAAAGCAGATGGACAGACGCAGAGAGATGGACACAGAACCTACACTCGGGACAAGCACACTAAGATTTTACAGATCCCAGAGATAGAGGTGAGTGTAAAGAATACTCAGAGCCAGGCAGGCAGAAACACTGGGGACCCCGAGAGACACAGAATCAGACAAACAGAGCAGAGAAACACAGAGACTCAGAGCCCTGAGAGACCAGTAGAGTCACGGGGCAAACAGGGATACATACAGCTCACAGGAAGCCAGGCGAGGGCCTTGGAGAGCGAGGGGACCAGGCAGGGGCTGTTTGGCTGCCCTGTGGCCAGAGGCCCCGGGGAATGGCCTTCCATGGTGGCCTGGCCTGGCGGAGCCCGACTGTGCCAGGGGGTTGTGCAGTCTCCAAGAGCACGGGATGGGAGAGAAGAGAGGAGCCTGCCTGCGGAGGGGGTCAACCCTTGGCCTGCATCCCACTACTCAGCTCTTCTTTTCCTTCCTGCCCCCCACCCCAGCTCCCTTTACCCAAAGCCCTGGGTATTCCCCCCACCCCCACTCCTGGTAACCGGACCCTGCTTCCTGCCTGAGATTAAGGGCCTGTCTGCTGAGATTCCCCAGGAAGGGGAGGGACACAGTCTCTCCTCGGCCTCCCTGGAGCTCAGGCTTGCCCACCCATAGCCTGGCATACCCCCAAGACTACAGATTGCTCAAGTACCCAACAACCTAAGGTCCCTTCAGGAGGGGCAGGGACCCTAGCCCGGGAGCACAGTGGGGTTGAGGTGCTCTGTGCATGTGTGTGTGTGTGTGTGTGTGTGTTTTGGGGGGTGGGGGGGGTCTAGTATGAAGGGCTGGGGCTGGGGTGACCGTGGTTAGAGAAAAAGGGAAAAGCTGATCTGAGATAGGATGCCCATGGAGGGAGGACTGAAATGCAGGAGGAGCCAGGCATGGCCTGGAGCCAAAGGGTAAGGCTGCCCAGCCTTGAAGGGTGTAGGGGGTGGGGAAGGGGAACCAGCCTTGGGGTGAGAACCCGGAGCCCTTGACCTTAGGATGAGCCCACACTGACCACCTGGTGCTGGGTGCTGGGGACTCGGAACTCCTCCAGCTGTCATGGGGGGAGGGGCTTCTACAGGTGCTTGTCACTCCCCTTCTGCCCTCTCTGGCTGTTAAGCCAATGGTTCCGGCCTTGCTCTCTGAAGGACTGGCAGTCTCGGCCCAGAACGGGAGGGGGTTCAGGGCGGGTGTGGGTGAGCAGGGCAGATGCCAAGGAGCTCAGGGAGGCTGCATGTGGGACAAGAGAGGGGTGTGGCTGCAAGAACTGGATCGCAGGGATTTGTCTAGCATTGCTCTGTGGGCCGTGTGTGTGTGTGTGTGTGTGTGTGTGTGTGTGTGTGTGTGTGTGTGTGCATGCGCAAGCTCTTGTGTACACATGGGCGTCATTCGTTGTAGGTGCACAGGCTGCTGTGTTTCAAGTCTGCATCTGAAGGACAAGTGCCCTGAGGGGAGAACTCTGACTCCCAGGTCACCTTGCTAGGAGTTCTTTGGATGAAGAAGCTGAGCCTAATTTATCTCTGTGATCCCAGAGTCCCCAGGGTCTGGCTTATCCCAGTCCCCAGGAATGGTGTATGGGCATCAGGAGAGGAAGGCTGTCCTTTCTGAGATGGGGTCTTACAAACAGAGAGGTTCTCTCTGGGCCCAAGGCCCTTAGGGGAAGCTGGAGTCTGGAATTGAAAGACACTTTGTGGGGAACAAATGGATGCCAGAGGGAGGAAGGGGAAGCAGCAGGCAGCTCGGAGGAGGGGAAGAGGAGGCACTTTAGCACAGCCCGTGCCTCTGCTCTGTTCTTGCCTTGGGGAAGACCCCCTCAGCCTTTACACTACCTTACACCTCACTTGAGACCTGGCTTGTCCTGGCAGAATGTCTGTTAGCTCCATTTACTGTCAAGGAAACCAGAGCGGTGAAGATACTTGAACAGGCCACACAGACAGTTGGAATTGGGGTTCCAAGCCTGTTACCCCATTTCCCTCGGCCCCAGCCTCCAGTCCCCACAGGTGTCTCCACCTCTCCCTGGCTCATCTCCCTCTTTTCTTCTTTCTTGCATCCCCCTTTTCCTGGCCTGAGATTTTCTCACTAAGTCACACTCTGGGTTTCTGACTTTGTGGTTCCTGTCCCTCTCCATCTCTGAATCATTCAGAAACTCAGCCCAGACCCCTCACTCTGTGTTCTCTCTTTCCTGTACTGCTTCATCCCCAACACACCACCCCCTCTTCACTCATCTACCCTCTCACAGCCTCTCAGGCTGTGCCCAGCAGTTTGAAGGGCAGAAACCCTTGGCCCTGCTGTCTTTATGTTCTAGGTCTCCACCAATAGCCACCCCTCCCCAACTCCCCCACGGGCCGCTCAGCCCTCCCTGCATCTTACAGTATAAACCCATTCAAGAGCCTTCCAGTACCATACTGTCTTGATTACTGTAGCTTTGTAGTATAGTCTGAAGTCAGGGAGCCTGATTCCTCCAACTCCGTTTTTCTTTCTCAGGATTGAAATAGGTAGCTAATGGGAAGCAGCTGCATAGCACGGGGAGATCAGCTTGGTGCTTTGTGACCACCTAGAGGGGTGGGATAGGGAGAGCGGGAGGGAGCGGATACAGGGATATATGTATACATATAGCTGATTCACTTTGTTATACAGCAGAAACTAACGCAACATTGTAAAGCAATTATACTCCAATAAATATGTTTTTAAAAAAGAGAGCCTTCTGGGTCCCAAGAGGGCTTAGCACCCACACATTTTAAGGAGAGGACCCAGGTGACTGTTAGATTCTGGGGTGAGGAATTGACTGATCCTGAAGCTTCAATAAGAAAATCTTCTCAATGCCTGTAGTGGCCATCCTCAGCCATTACACAGTCTTCCAGGCGCCGAGGAGCACACAGCAAGCAGGGCCAGGGCACAGGCTTTCTCAGGCTGGGACATAACTTGGAGGTGGAATAGCAAAGTGGGAGGGGGCCTGAGAGTGGGATACATGGACTCTGTGGGGTCCAGCATCACCTGGAGTCCTTCAACATACAGATTCTGGGGGAACCCACCACAGGCCTGGGAATCAGAATCTCTAGAGGCCCATCCCAGGAATCCACATTTTAACAGCTTCCTGGCACCGTCTGCAACCCACAGGTGTGGCAGGTACTGTGTGGCATCAGGTGAGCCAAGCTCAATTTGAGTCTTGATAAGAAATGACTTGAAAAGAAGCCTTGAATACAGGCAGAGGACAACAGGGTGAAGAAGACCTCTGTCCAGGCTGGTGGCGGGTGGGGGGAAAGCAATTTTCTTTTCTGGTTTCCAAACCTTTTCTGATGTGATCATATGACTTTTCATTTATTACGATTGTTCTCCCTCAAAATGGGAAGGCAAACACTGTTGTGGGAAGAGCACTGGATCAGGAGTCAAGAGACCAGGATTGCAGCCCTGGTTCTGCTACAAATGGGATGTGAGAGTTTGGTAAGTCATTCATCCTCCCATATTTACCATCCAGCCTGTCTCGTAATATTTGATGTTTGTTGGAGACGGTGTCTCTCCCATCCTGGACACACACCCTGTGTATCTTTGCTTCTGCCCCACCAGGGCCAGCCTTCTGGATGCTCAGTGGGTCGACTCATGAGGTAGGGGGGAAGGGCAGTGATGGGAAGTGAGGGGATCCCAGGGGGCCTCGTCACAGCCTTCTCCACCTTCCCCACCTCTCCAGCCCTGGGGCCTGGGAAGAGGGTGAGGTGGCAACAGGAGGAGGAGGTGTCACTGCCAGAATTCTTCTCACCCAAGCTGGCAGAGGGGCAGGACTGGCACTGGTGACACCAGGGCCACTCAGCCCCCGCTTTTCACAAGTACTTTCTTTTTTGGGTAGAAGGAATTGGAGGGAGGGGGTGAGGAATCTGGGGTTGATGAGCCAGGCTGTAAGACCCTCTAACAGTCCATCAAGTTACGAAAGAGTGCCCCCAGCCACCCTCTTCCCCCAGGGACAAGTCCCCAGGTCCACCTGATTCTGAGATTCATAATCCCTCCTGCCCCAAAAGCTGGGTAGGAGCTCAGGTCCTTCTGTTCAGAGGTAGGGGGATGGATCCCTTGACCTGAGGATTAGCACAGAGAAGAGGAGTTGGGAGAGAGAGGGAGGAACAAGGCTCTGCTCGGCCCTCCATAGCCAAGCACTTAGCTAAAATGTCTCCCAAAAGAGATGTCAGCATTCAACAGTCTCATGTCTCCTGGGGAAATCAGTCATTCAGGGAAGACTTACTAAAATCTTTCACATTTCCCCCAAAGTAGCCAAGGGTCCCAAGGTTACCCTCTCTTTCAAGCAATGCTGCCCGGCTGCAAGAGCAGGCAGAAACTTCCCCCTTCCGTAAGAATGGGGAATGGCAGGTAAAGGGCCAGGAGGAGGCCAGTCCCCGGTTCTGGTGCTGTTGTGTGCTGGCCTCCATGCTCGGGGATACACTAATTCTCTCTCCTCCCTCCCTGGGTCATGCCCGCCTCCTGGGGGTCCCCAGCTTTGCCTTTACCTGCCAACCTGCCTCTCGGTTCAGCTCTAGTTGGGAGCAGAGAGTCCCCATGGGCCCCTAAGGGTGAAGCCCTGTTGGGCTGGGGCAGGGATGCAGAGACGGGGCCAGCCCCCAGGGGAGAATTGAGGAGGGCTGGGGTGGAAGGGGGGAGAGAATAGGTTAACTTTTAACATGATGAAACTGTTATTATTATTATTTTAAAAATTAATTAATTTATTTCCTGGCTCACGGGCCTAGCTGCTCCGCGGCATGTGGGATCTTCCCGGACCGGGGCACGAACCCATGTCCCCTGCATCGGCAGGCGGACTCTCAACCACTGCACCACCAGGGAAGCCCCAAAGACGTTATTTTTCAAAACGCTCTTACAAATGTAAAGATTTATCTATATATTGACATGCAAAAAATTCCACGACACCTTGTCGAGTGAAAAAAATATATTACAAAGCAGCACGTGTGGTGTTTATACAAAATTTTATATATATATATATATATATATATATATATATACACACACACACACACATATATGTGTGTGTGTGCGCATGTGCAAAAGACAGAGGGGGGGTGTGCAAGGAGTGATGTCTGGAAGGGTGTTCACCGAAATCTTAATCCTGTTTGCCTCTGGGGGGTAGAATTTGGCATGATTTATACAGTCCTATTTTTACTTTTTTCTACTGCTGAAATTTTCTATATGAGTATGTTTTATCTTTACACACAGGAAAACTCCCAGTGATGATATTTTCAACGGGGGGGAAAAAGGATTGTTTTCATGATAAAAGGAATATAAGTACATTAGTCAGCAGAAAAGGAAAACAGAGAAAGAAAAGCTCCTGTAGTCCTATCACCAAGGCGGCCCTTCAGAATATGTGGTGGTTTTCCTTCCTGTCAGCCAGCTCTGAATCTGTTCAAATCTGAATCTGTTCAATCTGGCTTTTCCATCCAGGTATAACAATAGACTGGAAAGTGCTGCCCAGGTGTGCCCTCTCATGTAAGGCTCACAGCCCCTCTGAAAAGTACATCAGTTTGTTTTCTCTAGCCTAGGGGACTTGAGGCACTTGAGGCTGACTTTCAGGCAAGGGGAGTGACTTGCCCAGGTTCACACATAACTGAGTGAGGGGCAGAGCCAGTCCTGGGACTCAGTACTGGCAGCCCAGTGCTACTTCTAGTGCGCATGGCTGCCAGGCCCCGGTGGTGGAGCTTTTGTGTGCCTGGACCAGCCTAGGACCCTGCAAACCCTCAGCTGTTGCAATTCGTTTGAAGGAACTCTTCTTGCTGCCCACCAGGTCCCAGGTCTGCCCTGGGGCTGAAGGAACAAGATGCATCGGACACAA
The DNA here is from genome assembly GCF_026419965.1 of Kogia breviceps. Lineage (NCBI taxonomy): Eukaryota > Metazoa > Chordata > Mammalia > Artiodactyla > Physeteridae > Kogia > Kogia breviceps. The sequence goes on along the minus strand of NC_081328.1, from coordinate 36,325,981 downwards.
TCCACTTGGGTCTCTGGCAAAGAGAAAGAATGCAAACACTTCACACAAGGCCACTGAGCACGGAGCCTGGGCACACAGTGAGCATCAATGAACATCTGTCACATGCCCACGGGCGAAGAGGCTCGGAGCCTGCGAGTAAGCCCATCTGGGCCATCACCGAAGGCTTCCCGTAGGAGGGGGCCTTTGAGCTGAGCCTTCAAGAATGGGTGGAATTTCCAGAGGGTCCAGAGAAGAGAAACAGTCTGGCGTTTCAGGTGGAGAGGGGTTGATTCTCCCAGAAGGCAAAGTATGCGAACTACAAAGCGCTCGGGGACTCGCTGGTCTACACGGTGGGGGCCCTGCAGTCCTAACCAACCGCTTAGAATTTGCCGAGTATTAGCCACGAGGGGCGGGGTGAGGCGGGGCGGGGCCGAGGGGGGTGGGGGGGAGGCCCAGAGAGCTTCATAAAGCCACAGCAAAGGCGCTGCGACGCTAGTGACAGCGGCCCGCTGAAGACGGAGCCCGGGAGCTGCCGCGCGCCCGCCAAACGCGGGCGCAGGACCCAGGCGTCCGAGCCCGGGCTCCGGTGGGGCCCCCGCCCCCGCCCCCGCCCCACCCCCGCCAGCCTCCTCCCAGCCGATCCCTCGCGCCCGCCCCCGCGCGGAGAAGGGCCGGTCCTCGACGGCCGCGGGAAGGTGCCAGCCCGCCCCGGATGGGCATCTTGGAGCCAGGCTGCCGAGACATGCTGACGGGCACCGACCCGATGCCGGCGAGCGACGAGGGCCGGGCGCCAGGCGCCGACTCGCAGAACCGCTACTTCTACCCGGAGCCAGGCGCACAGGACGCGGCCGACCGTCGCGTGGGCGCCAGCCTGGGGGCTCCCTACGCCGGGGATGCCCTGGTGCCTGCCCCGCCGGGCCGCTTCCTCGGAGCCTACGCCTACCCGCCCCGACCCCAGGCCACCGGCTTCCCCGGGGCTGGCGAGCCCTTCCCGCCGACGCCGGGCGCCGAGGGCTATCAGCCGGGGGACGCCTACACCGCCCCGGACCCGCGCGCCACACTCTACCCGGGGCCGCGCGAGGACTGTGCGCTGCCGGCGGGGCTGGAGGTATCCGGGAAGCTGAGAGTCGCGCTCAACAACCACCTGTTGTGGTCCAAGTTTAATCAGCACCAGACGGAGATGATCATCACCAAGCAGGGACGGTAAGTGAGGCGCGCGCCGGGAGCGCCGAGCTGTGGGAGCCTCCTCGGTCCCGCCGGCCCGGACAGCGACGCGCTTTTCTTTTTCTTTTTTCTTTTCTTCTTCTATTTTTTTTTTTTTTTTTTTTTTTTTTTTTTCTGTCTAGACTTTGCTAGTGTCTCTGTGTCCCTCACAGTTTTGGCTCAGGCTTTGGGGGGAAAGAGGAGTTGAGTTTCGGACAGGAAAGTTCTGGGGGTTGTTTACTCTCAGGACCAACAGGCACGACTCAAAAGGGAGACGGAGGAGAGGGGCGCAGTGAGCCGTCGTCTCGTTTAGGAGGAGGGTGCCTATGGTTTCACTCAGCATTGGGGTGCGGTCCCTGCCTGGTGGGGGGCGCGGAGGGCGCAGGGGGAGTGTGTGCTGTGGGTCTGACAGAGCAGGGCACCTCTTAGCCCCTATGGGTGGGGAAACGGAGCGGAGGGCAGTCTTACAGTGGGGTGGACAGCAATCTAGCCCTCATCTCCGGGGCCCCTTGTGCCCACCTCTCCCAGCCCCCTTGCTGCTGTTGTGTACAGGTCAGCTCTGGGGTGTGTGTGTGTGGTAAAACTGGGATTTGGTGACATGGAGAAGTGGTCGCCAAGTTTTCTTTCCGGTAGTATTTTGAGATCCTATGTCTGGTGTGCGCATGTGTTGGCAGGGGGGAGAGGGTAAAGTGGGAGGGGGCATAGATTCCTTCCAGACACAGTCCCCTCCCCGAGGGCACAGATGTCCATGGGCTGAGCAGGTGAAGCTAACCCATGGGTCCCAGCTGGCAGCCAGTCCCACACTCTGTACCCTTCAAGGCTTGTCCCTGAAAGCCTGCCCCACCCTTATCCAGATACTCACCAGTCCATCCTGGGGAACCCATGGTTCCATGGTTCAGGGTCCCCTGAGCTCCGTGCCTGCGGGGTAGGGTTTGGGGCCAAGGGTGCTGTTTCCGGAGCGGTTCTCCTACAAGGGGAAAGAAAGAGAAACTTGCAACTTGTGTGGTATTTGTTTAGTAAGCAACACTCTGAGTGGGCCCTGCCTGTGTCTGGTGTGTGAGTGAGCACCCACCCTTCCCGGTGGTGGCCCGTGTGGGCGGCGGACCAGCGAGGGCCTCTGTGTGGAGGGGCTATGTCATCAGTGGACCTGGGAGGTGTTAAAGAGCAGATACCAAGGGTTGGGCTTGGGGAGGGAGAAGGGAGAGGCCATGCTGGGCCTGAGGGTTGGCATTCAATCTGGGCATTGCTGGAACATTCTTCCCTCCTGATGGATGATTTCGGTGGGGTGGCTTGGGATTGAGGGACCTGTCCACCAACCACAAGCGGCTTCAAGTTGCCGAACTGTTCCTCTTTCTCGGGGGTGAACCCGGGAAAGTTGGCATTTTCTTTCACGGCGCGGCCTTCATCTTCTAGGCCTTCTGATAATTCCTCTCCGCTCCCCCAGCCCTAGCCCCTGTCTGGGTGCACCCAGGCATAGCCTAGGCTTCTAGGCTATCGTGTCTGAATTGGAGGAGACTCAGAAGATCCTGTCCCATCTTCTCCCTGGACAGAGAGGGAAATAGACACAGAGACAGTAAGAGACTTTTCTGAGGTTACACAGCACATTCTTCTCTGGCAGAACTGGCACCAGCACGCAGATGTTATGCGCCTGGGTTTCTTTCTCTGGTCCCCCACAACCAGGAGTAAAAACAGCCACCCACACTGTCCGAAGGCCTTGATGCATTCAGAGTGCTTTCACTTCCATTATTTCACTGTGTGCTAGGTACGCCAAGCAGCCTCCCCATTTACAGCTGAGGGCACTGAGGCCCAGGGGAGCTGGTGGCTTACACTGGGTTACACGGCAGACCTGAACTCAGGCTCAGGCCTGAACTCTGTTGAGTGGTCAGGAAGCCTTCCCACCCTGGGGCCTGGTGGGGGTCTCCCCACAGCCTTGCAGCCAGGCCCCAGCCCCTCCAGTCCTGAAGGATGAGGTAGATGGAGCTTCAGCAGAACCTCAGGGCTCTGGGGGTGCAGGGCTAGCTGGGGGTCTTAGGTGGATGCGTCTTTCTGTACTGGTTGCCTCCTTTACACCTACAGCCTCCTTCTTTCCTTTATTTTCCTGCTGAATAATCCTCTCTGGACAAGTTTTGTTGTCTCTCTTTTAGATCCACACACTTAATTTCTTTTATTATGAAAAATTCCAATATATACAAAAGTGAAGAGAAACATGTAACAGATCTCCATCTACCCATTATCCAGCTTCAACAGCTGTCAATACTGGTCCAATCTTGTTTCTGCTTTATCCTCGCTCACTTAACTTGTGGTCTGAAACTATATTAGTGATAGTGTAAGTAAATCCTAGGCACTGTATTACTTTATCCTTAAGTAGTTCTCCGTGCACCTCTAAAAATGGCTTTTTAAAAATAAACACAATGCCATTAGCAAACCTGAAAAGAAACTCTTAAATATCATCAAATTTCCCTGATTGTTTTGTGTGTGAGCGAGCACACATGTTTTACAATCCTCACACTTTCAATCCATCCTAAAGGACTGCTTCGGACACTGTGGGCTGTGGGGCCGTTGGAAGGGGGCAGTGGCCCCTCACCACTTCCTCTGAGGCCTCCTCTTGGATCAGGCCCTGGGGGCCCCATGGTGGGGTGGAGAGGACGGAGGACACACCGCCCCCAATTCAGCACCCCTGACTGTGAGCTTGGGCTCCAGTGATCTGGGAAGTCGGCAGCCATTTCCTTCTGCTACTGGCTTCTGAAAAGGAACACTTGGGCTCAAAGAACAGCTCCCTTTCTGTCCTCCTGCTTTGGTGGGCTGGCCTGTCCTTCCATGGTTTCCAGTGACCCACCAGTCACCACCACATCACCCACGGCTTTCTTCCTTTTTGAAAAATCCTTCCAGCCCAGGCCCACCCACAGCCCCGTAGCCTTTTGCCTTGGGCTGACTCACTCCCTCCCAGATGCTTCCTCTCCCACCGACCCTAGACCCATTGCTTGGTGTGCACACAGTAATGCTCTCCTCCATGGGCAAGAATGGGGTGGGGAGCAGGGGGTGATTCCAGGGTCCAGAGACTGATCCAGGCAGCTCAGATGGGGCTGGGAGGGGGAACGGAGGACAAGAAGATGGACTGGCCAGCTGGAAGGCTGAGAGTTCAAGTTTGTGTGTTTGTGGAGGTTCATGGCCTGATAGGCCCGCTCATGTTGCCCGGCCTCATGTTGTTTCTGGGAGGCAGTCTGTGTGCTGCGCCCAAGTCGGCCGGTGTATGATAGTCGATGGTAGACATTCTCAGTAGAGGAAGAGAGAGGCGGCTGTCTCGTGCGTGGGTGTGTGGGTGTGCAGTAATTGCCGGCAATCCCCACTTTTCTGGGTGTAATTAGTTGATTATTATAATTAAGGTAACTCTGTTGTTAAGCAGCTCAGTTTGCATTGGTATATGTGTGTGCGAAGTTAGGGCTTGATAAAACAATTTCAGTCCCGTACCATCCTCGATCACCGGCCTCAGCCCTTTTGGTTTTCTCTTCTCTACACTCCAACTCCAAGAACTTTTTAGATTAAAAAATTAAAAAAAATTTTTTTTATTTTTTAGCTTTAAGCCTGCTTTAATTGGGGCTGACTGGCTTTATTTCTTCTGGAGCAGGTGAAAACGGCTTTGCTTTCTCTTGCATCGTTTGCTGGTGGCTGTCTGATTTCTATTCAGTGGGTCCGAGGTTGGCGGGAAGAGGCTATCCCTTGATGCCCGAGTGCTTTTTGCATTTGGATTGGTACAAGGCATTGCCAGAATACCCTCCTCAAAGGTGGTACCGATTTACACTCCCACCAATAGTGGCCGAGAGGACCCATTATCCCACAGGTTCATCAGCATTAGATATTGTCAATTTTGAAAACATTTTGCCAACATGACTGATAAAAACCATCTTTTAATTTGTACTTAACGATGGCGAATTGGAGCATTGTCAGAGGTGTACAGGATGGGGATGGGATATGATGACTTTGTGAATCATTTCAAACTGGATAGTCCTTAGAAGCAGCAGAGGAACTTGGGGTCTTGGACCCTGTCCTCTGAGGGCTGAGTGAGTGGTGAGCGGTCTTTCCTAGGGGCTCAGTTTGGCACCAGACCCATCTTCACTCCTGGTTCCTTCCCAGCAAAGTGTCGTGTAAATCAGAGGCTATTTGGGGATCCCAGCTGGTGGTGAGTCTAGATTTTTAGGGTAAAGTTGAGACCTCCCTTCTCCTCTCCCTCTTCCCCACAGTCTTCCCGTGTCTCCTGCCTTTCACTCTACCAGCGATAAGCAGGATGGGGTGAGACGGTAGCATGTGCTACCGTCAGGAGACCGCATTTCTGCTCTCCCACCGTGGAGCCATCACCAAACCTCTCTGAGTGTCATTATCTTCAAGTATAAATTGGAAATAACATTTTATATCTCAAAGGACTGGTTCAGTGAACTGGCTGCTGCATAAGTAGTGGCACTTGAATGAATATGTTCCCTTCTCTCTATTACTACATGTTTAGATAGGAACTGGTTACAATATAGGAAACATGAATGACCTGACCACTGTTGTAGAATGAGCTGGTGGTAGAAATGGGTTGAAAATATTCTCCCACCCCTCGATTGCTCAAAGTCTCATCCCTAACCTTTGATCTCTCCAGTTGACTGGCCTACCGAGCTCCTGGGACTGAGGGCCTCAGACCAGAACTCTGGACTCTTGCTTTGGGGTTCTTCAGCCAGGCCAGAGGGCTTTGATAGTTCTGGGCCTGGGAGAAGGTGGGATGGGGGTGGGATGGGAGAGACGGTGAGCTGAGTTTCACATCCTTCAAACGCCTTAACAGCTCTCGGAGGAAAGATGGACAGGAGTTATTATCTCCATTTATGGGTGAAGAAAGTGAGGTTTGGCTTGGGAATTAACTTATCCAAGGCCATAGGGCCACTAAGTCTCTTTTTCTCAGCCCAGGAGAGTCTTGGGAAGACAGGAATGTGACAGTACCCTCCCAGGAGATCTTCCCAAGGTTATTAGCGATGTTGATCTGGGACCCTCTGGGGACTAGAATCCACCCAAAAGTGCTCCTAGGCCCCTAGAACTCTCCCTCCCCCAGGTTTCCTCACTCATGAACCAGTCCCTTTCTTCCCAACCTGCAGGGCTTCTTGTAGGGGAAGGGAGAAGTGTGTGGGAATGAAAAGTAATTCTGATGAGGATTTGACTCTGCCAGCTTAAAAACTCTGCTCTTCCTGCTTGGGTTAGAAGAGAAAGACTAAGCCATAGATGTGCTGGTTGTAGTGATGGTGGTGATGGGCTGGTGGTGGTTGTAGTGGTGGTGGTGGGGGTAGTGATGGTGGAGGTGTTGGTTGTAGTGGTGGTGGTGATGGTGGAGGTGCTGGTTGTGGTGGTGGTGATGGGCTGGTGGTGGTTGTAGTGGTGGTGGGGGTAGTGATGGTGGAGGTATTTGTTGTAGTGGTGGTGATGGTGGAGGTGGTGGTTGTAGTGGCGGTGATGGGGTGGTGGTGGTTGTAGTAGTGGTGAGGGGTTAGTGATGGTAGAGGTGTTGGTTGTAGTGATGGTGGTGATGGGCTGGTGGTGGTTGTGGTTGTGGAGGGGGTGGGGGTAGTGATGGCAGTGATGGGGAAGGTGGTGGTTGTGGTGGTTGTGGGGGTAGTGATGGTGGAGGTGTTGGTTGTAGTGATGGCAGTAATGGGGGTGGTGTTGGCTGTAGTAATGGTGGTGATGGTGGAGGCGTTGGATGTAGTGATGTGATGTTGGGGGTAGTGATAGTGGACATGATGGTTTTAGTGGTGGTGGTGATGGGGTGGTGATGGTGGAGGTGGTGGAGATGGTTGTGGTATGGTAGTGCTTCTTCCTCTGAAATCTATTGCTCAGCACAATAGTACAGCATCCCAAATCCAACTTCCTCCACTTTTCCTGGGAACCAGGACTTTGAACGTGAGGATTGTGCTCAATAGAGTCCCTCTTCCACGTGGATGGGAAGCTCAGCTAGGACTTCAGTTACTTCTCTGAAGACCCTGGAGCAGGCTGTGCTACAGACATCAGGCCCGGGAGGATGGGGCAGGGAGAGCCTGTGGATGGGTGCTCTGGGGCTAGTTGCATGTTAGCACCGTTAGAGCCACGATGGAGAGGATGGATGACAGACTGAGGCCAGACCAGGGTTCAGGGAACTGAGAGATGAGGACCTACTAGGAACTGCCTGTGTGGGGCTGGCTTGTGGCTTTGCTCCCCCTCTAGGGAGCAAGCTAAGGCTAGGGACAGGGGTGTGCAGCTAATGTCTAGCAACTGACCCTCTGAAAGAAAAACATTTTTAAAAGCCCCGATTGAGGGCTTCCCTGGTGGCGCAGTGGTTGAGAGTCCGCCTGCCGATGCAGGGGACACGGGTTCGTGCCCCGGTCTGGGAGGATCCCACATGCCGCGGAGAGGCTGGGCCCGTGAGCCATGGCCGCTGAGCCTGCGCGTCCAGAGCCTGTGCTCCGCAACGGGAGGGGCCCCAACAGTGACAGGCCCGCGTACCACAAAAAAAAAAAAAGAAAAGAGCCCCGATTCATAGTGTTTGCTGATTTCCGTGGTAAATACCCCTATAATGGCTGCTTGTAAGCTGCCCATGTGATATTACTGAATGCGGAGTTGGGAAGAGTCATGCGGTAGTGCACATAATCTGGTATCTCCGCCGGACAGGTACAATAGATGTAAACAATCCCAAGAGCAGAGATAATAGTAAACTGTAGTTTTAAAAAAATTGCGAAGCGATTTTTCTGAGTATTTATTACCTTGGCTTGTAATGTAATATATTTAATTGTAAATTTATGTGATTTAATTTTTCGTGGCTGTTTAACAACTGGCTGGCAGACTTCCTGGACTTCTCCAGCTGGTTCTGGTGAGGTGTGGGAGCCGACTCCAGCACACCAGTGACGGACAGCCTTTGCGCAGGGCACGGCTGTCCGGGGGGTTGGGGGCTGATGGATATTTGCGTCTCTCTGTTCTCCCCAGGCGGATGTTCCCATTCCTGTCATTTACTGTGGCTGGGCTGGAGCCCACCAGCCATTACCGGATATTTGTGGACGTGGTCTTGGTGGACCAGCACCACTGGCGTTATCAGAGCGGAAAGTGGGTGCCGTGTGGAAAGGCTGGGGGCAATATGCCAGGTACGTGCCTCCTTGCGAACTGGGGGGCATGCTTTTTGTCTAATACTGGGCGCCCCCTGGTGGATCCAAGAGGAACCCCCAAGCCCCTGGCCCTGACTCCTAGGATTTCATTCTCTGTTCCATCCCATCCCACCCTACCCCACTCCAGCCAACCCCCTCCCCTCCCACTTCTCACTTCCGTTCTGTTTGTCATCTCTTCTCCTTTGCTCTAGCCAGTCCTCTGCCCACACCTCCCCCTGTCCTTTCCCGTCTGTCCTCCCCCGGCATCCTTCTTGCGTCCCCCTCAGAACAGACAAAGAAACCCCACATCACCAGGGGTCTGGTCCCAGAGGCTGCATGCCAAAGAGATTAACTGTCCACAGGGAACCACCTGTACGTCCACCCAGATTCTCCCAACACTGGAGCCCACTGGATGCGCCAGGAAGTTTCATTTGGGAAACTAAAGCTCACGAACAACAAAGGGGCCTCCAACAATGTGACCCAGGTGGGACTCCTCCCCGTGGGATAGCCCCGCACCCCTCCCTGTCCCTGAGGTCGCAGCGGGTCCTGCAGGCTGCTTCTGTTCTGTAAGAGCGACTTCTCTCCCTCTCTGACTCGGGTTCTTTTCCACCCACCTTGGGAGGAAGCTGAATCTCAGGGCAGACAGGCGTCACATTCGGGCCAACACGGACCAAACCAGCCAGGGGGTTTCTTCACCGAATCCTGGGCTACCATCACTCGTGTACCATACTGGGTATAGAGTTGGTACCGGTGGTCCCAGGGAACGGATGCAAAGTTTCTTTGAGTTGAGCAATTCTATTAAAAGTGCCCTTATCCCTGAAAAGCCCTGTTTGTGCTAATATGTTGGTCACAATGGACATCTGGGGATAGGTAAAGGGGCAAGAGAATAAAATTGGTGCCCTGAAGGGGCAAGAGAATAAAATTGGTGCCCTGAAGAGGCTAGGGACTGGGGTTGGAAGCCTGGGAGAAGTTATGTGGCGGCAGGGCAGAGGAATGGGCACGATGACCTCAGGGTCCTTTCTAGCTTGGCTGTAGGGCTGGCCATAGGTGGGGCTGGGAGAGGGTTCCTTTGAACTCCCCCATCCCTCCCTCACAGCCGTCCTACCCTCTCTCAGATGATCGTGCTCCAGTCCCTCCATAAGTACCAGCCCCGGCTGCACATTGTCGAGGTCAGTGACGGAGAGCCAGAGGCGGCCTGCAACGCTTCCAACACACACATCTTTACTTTCCAAGAAACCCAGTTCATCGCCGTCACCGCCTACCAGAACGCCGAGGTGAGGGCTCCCTGGGCGAGGGTGGGCTGAGCCTGTGGCAGGGTGCGGGGACGACGAGGGGGAGAGTGGAGCCCTCAGTCTTCCTGGGAGCGATTTTGGAAGTTCCCCCAGCCTCGGACTCGGGACTCAAGTGACTCTGTTTCACTTCTCTCTAGATTACTCAACTGAAAATTGATAATAACCCTTTTGCCAAAGGATTCCGGGAGAACTTTGAGTCGTAAGTGCCACTGGGTTCATCTCATGTTTGCAGAGGCCTCCTCTTGTCCCTCTGAGACCAGACAAGTGCTCAGCACGTCCCCTCTCTGCCTCTGCGGTGCGGAAGTGTGGGCTGGGTACTGGAGGGCGGCGGGCAAGTCCGGAAGGAGGGTCTGGGGAGGGACGTGAGACAGGCAGGCTCCTAAGTGACCAGTTCTGTTCATGACCCCTGTCTTTTGCTTCCTGGTTTTTTTTAGCATGTATGCATCTGTTGACACCAGTGTCCTCTCCCCGCCTGGACCCAACTGTCAATTGCTTGGGGGAGACCACTACTCTCCTCTGCTCCCCAACCAGTATCCCGTTCCCAGCTGTTTCTACCCCAACCTTCCCAGCCAGGCCAAGGATGTGGTTCCCCAGCCTTACTGGCTGGGGGCCCCTCGGGACCACAGCTACGAGGCCGAGTTTCGAGCTATCAGCATGAAGCCTTCATTCCTGCCCTCCGCCCCTGGGTCCACTATGTCCTACTACCGAAGCCAGGAGGTCCTGGCGCCTGGAGCTGGCTGGCCTGTGACCCCCCAGTACCCTCCCAAGATGGGCCCAACCAGCTGGTTCCGCTCCACGCGAACTCTGCCCATGGAACCTGGCCCTAGAGCCTCAGAGGGGCGGGGGCCAGAAGACCAGGGCTCCCCCTCCTTGTGGACTGAGATCACCCCCATCCGGCCAGAGTCCAGCGACTCAGGACTGGGTGAAGGAGACTCTAAGAGGAGGCGTGTGTCCCCCTATCCTTCTAGTGGTGACAGCTCCTCCCCTGCGGGGGCCCCTTCTCCTTTTGATAAGGAAACCGAAGGCCAGTTTTATAACTATTTTCCCAATTGAGCAGATGACATGGTGAAAGGAACAGAAAGAGTGTCATTAGGTTGGTGACACCAACTAACGTAGACCACAGACCCAGGACTGAGCCGTCCCCAGCTCCCTCTGTCCCATCTCCTTCTGTAGCTGGTTGAGGAAGAAGGGGGCCAAGAAGGATTCTGGGGTTGACTTGCTGCCTCCTGGCCCACCATGAAACCTGCGAGGAGTGTTCTCTGCCCCCTTCCTCTGTCCCAACTACAGTCATTTACCTGGTGCTGCTTCTGGCTGTGGGTTCCCAGCTGGAGAACAGAAAACAGACAATGGAAGGTCTGGGACACAAAGGAGCTTCCTCCCTTCTGCGGGGTGTAGGGGTGGGAATGGGGGGTTCAGGATCAGGTGGGACAGCCAGACTGGAGACTCAGATCTCTTTCCTCTGCAGAGTAACTTTCAACATTTGTGTGTGTGTGTTAATCCCTGATCTGGAAATAAAGACACATGAATTTTATAACAGCCAGCCAGCCACAGTCAGGGGAGAGGACCCAATGACTTTGGGCAGCTGGCTTGAGCCACACCCTCTTAGAGGCAGTGGGGTCCCAAGGAAGGGGCTGGGAAGCGGGGGGGGATTGTGCACGACTCAAGAAGCAAGGACTTGGGGGGGGGGTGTGAGAGTGCATTTTTCTTTTTTATTTTTTGGGAACGGGGGAGGCTATTTATTGTACAGAGAGTGGTGTCGGATATATTGCTTTTGTCTTCATCACTTTCTGAAAATAAACACGAAACTATCAAGTGTGTCCTGCTTTAGTGCCTGGGTGGGGGACATGGGCGGGGACTCTACCGGGAACTGCAAGTGCACCAAAGCTGTTCTCTCTGCTCTACAACAGAACTTGAAGTTCCGAAGACCATGTACCTTCTAGAAATCAGAGGTGACTTCATTCAGGGGATAAAACTGAGTTAGAGCAATGCTTCGTGTCCTGATGCCACCTCTTAAGGTGTCTTGGGATACCCTGACCTGTAGAGCAGGGTGTGAGGGCAAGGCCAGAGGGTGGGGGCTGGATCGCGGCGGGTGGGTCTGAGGAGAAGGACGGCACTTGATTTCTCTCTGCATTTCTAGCAGCTTTGGATCCCCCATCTTCATCTTAGGGGTTGTTCAAGGATTAACAGAGTAAATGTAAACAGGACCACATGAAATTGCTGTTTTTGTAGGTCAAAAACAGCCAAATATTGGCAATGTCATATATTTTACCCTAGTACATGTAAAGGGTTTAGAACAGTGCCAGATAAACAGTAAGCACTCAGAGTGTAAACTCTCATCATTGTCATTATTATCATTCTCTAGCTGTTTCTCTCTCTCCTTATACACATACTGAATTGCATTTGTAAAATGATACGTGCTTCTTTTAAAGAATTGAAGCAATGCAGAAAACTATAAAGACAACAATAAATTATCCTGAATCTTACCACCCATCAATAATTATCATTAACATTAGATGGATTGGGCTTCCCTGGTGGCACAGTGGTTGAGAGTCCGCCTGCCGATGAAGGGGACACGGGTTTGTGCCTCGGTCCGGGAGGATCCCACATGCCGCAGAGCAGCAAAAAAAAAAACCCCAAACATTAGATGGATTGGAGAGGCAGAAACATTTTTATAATATTGGAATCATACTGAAAATTCTTTTTCTTAATGAAACCGATTGAATTTTCATTAATAGAAGTTAATAATAATAACCCACCAAACCATCAAAACCCCCAAGAATCTCAAGTGAATGAGGACAATTGCCAAAGTCAAATCTTCCTTCATGATAAGAGATATTTCCTGAAAGAGCACTCGAAGGTTAAAAAAGGAGCTTATGAGGTTAGAGTTACTGTTTGCCTCACCCCAGTCCAGAGTGTACCCCATTCTAACGTGGGAACATCATTATAGGCTGTATAGGAGTTCTTCCAATTCTTTTGGAGCCTGGAAAATGTCTAATGTCTCACAGTTCACATTCCCTCTTTTTTTTTTTTTTTTTTTGCGGTACACTGGCCTCTCACTGCTGTGGCCTCTCCCGTTGCGGAGCACAGGCTCCGGATGCGCAGGCTCAGCGGCCATGGCTCACAGGCCCAGTCGCTCCGCAGCATGTGGGATCTTCCCGGACCGGGGCACGAACCCGCGTCCCCTGCATCGGCAGGCGGGCTCTCAACCACTGCGCCACCAGGGAAGCCCATATCCATTACTTCTAGGTTGTCCATTTTATGGCATATAATTGTTTGCAGTAATCTCTTTGATCCTTTGTATTTCTCTGGTGTTGGTTGTAACTTCTCTTTCGTTTCTGATTTTATTTATTTGGGCCCTCTCTCTTTTTTTCTTGATGAGTCTAGGTAAAGGTTTGTGAATTTGTTTATCTTTTCAAAGAACCTGCTCTTAGTTTCATTGATCATTTCTATTTTTTTAGATAAATTTATTTATTTTTGGCTGTGTTGGGTCTTCGTTGCTGCATGCGGGCTTTCTGTAGTTGTGGAGAGCGGGGGCTACTCTTTGTTGTGGTGCACAGGCTTCTCATTGTGGTGGCTTCTCTTGTTGTGGAACATGGGGTCTAGGCACACGGTCTTCAGTAGTTGTGGCTCATGGGCTCTAGAGCACAGGCTCAATAGTTGTGGCACACAGGTTTAGTTGTTCCATGGGACTTGGAATCTTCCCAGACCAGGGATCGAACATGTGTCCCTGCATTGGCAGGAGGATCCCTAACCACTGCGCCACCAGGGAAGTCCTCTACTGTTTTTTAAATCTCTATTTCATTTATCTCTGCTCTGATCTTTATTATTTCTTTCCTTCTACTGACTTTGGATTTTGTTTGTGCTTCTTTTTCTAGTTCCTTTAGGTGTAAGGTAAGATTTTTTATTTGAGCATTTCTTATTTCCTGAGGTAGGCTTGTATCATTATAAACATCCCTCTTAGAACTGCTTTTACCATGCCCCATAGATTATGGATTGTTGTTTCCATTTTCATTTGTTTACAGGTATTTTTAAATTTCTTCTTTGATTTCTTCAGTGACACATATTGTTTAGTAGCATATTGTTTAGCCTCCAGGTGTTTGTGTGTGTTTTTTTGCAGTTTTTTTCTTGTGGTTGATTTCTAGTCTCAAGCCACTGTGGCCAGGAAAGATGCTTGGTATGATATGTTTTCAATCTTTTTAAATATATTGAGACTTGTTTTGTGGCTTAGCATATGTATGTATATGTTATACATATATATATCTTTATATATATATGTGTGTGATTATTTTAGGTTGATGATCTCAAGTTTGAATGTATTCTAACAACCCTGCCTTTTTACTCCTCCCACCACGTTTAATGTTTTTGACATCATTCATCATTTTTTATATCTATTTGTTTTATGTATCCCTTAACTACTTACTGTAGGTATAGGTGATTTTACTACTTTTGTCCTTTATTGTTCCTACCTGCTTAATAAGTGGCTGATCTACTACCTTTACTGTATGTTTGCCTTTACCAATGAGATATTTTCCTTTCATAATTTTCATATTTTTAGTTATGGTCTTTTCGCTTCCACTGAGAGAAGTTCTCTTAACATTTCTTATAAAGCCAGTTTAGTAGTGCTGAACTTCTGTAGTTTTTGCTTGTCTGTAAAACTCTTCAATTCTGAATGATAGCCTTGTCATGTAGAGTATTCTTGGTTGTAGGTTTTTTCCTTTCATCACTTTGAATATATCATGCCAATCCCTTCTGTCCTGCAAAGTTTCTGCTGAAAAGTCAGCTGATAGTTTTTTTTCCTTTAAAGATTTATTTATTTATTTGTTTAATTTTTTCTTTTTTGGCTGCACTGGGTCTTAGTTGCAGCACGTGGGATCTTTGTTGTGGCATCTCTTAGTTGCAGCCCGCAGCCTTCTTAGTTGTGGCACGCGGCCTTCTTAGTTGCAGGATGCGGACTTTTAGTTGCGGCATGCATACGGGATCTAGTTCCCCGACCAGGGATTGAACCCAGGCCTCCCGCATTGGAAACGCTGAGTCTTACCCACTGGACCACCAGGGAAGTCCCAGCTAATAGTCTTATGGGAATTCCCTTGTATGTAACTAGTTGCTTTCCTCCTGATGCTTTTAAGATTACCTTTAATTTTTGCCATTTCAATTATAATGTGTCTTGGTGTGAATCTCTTTGGGGTCATCTTATTTGGGACTCTGTGCTTTCTTACTTAGTTCTTTTTTCTCAGGGTTTGTCTTGTTTCTTCATTTGGAACATGTTCCTCTGTCTCATCATTTTGCCTAATTCTCTGTGTTTATTTCTATGTATCAGGTAAGTTGGTTACATTTCCTGGATTTGGAGAAGTGGATTTATGTAGGAGACGTCCTAGGGGGCCCAGCTGCACACTCCCCTCTGGTCACCAGAGGTATACGCTCTAGGTGCTCATATGCTCATACCCGTCATGCAGGGTGTGTGGGCCTTTCTGTTGTGGTAGGACTTACTACTGTGGGCAAGCTGGTAGGCAGCCCCCAGCATGGTTGGCTGCCAGGCCCTGTCTTGTGTAGTAGCTGCAGCCATGCTGATAGGTGGGGCTGTGTCCAGGTGCAGCTGGCTGCGCATCCCAGGGGTCCTGGGGTTGGTGCCAGCCCACTGGTGGGTGGGCTCATGTCCCAGGGTAACTGAGCTCGTGTCCTAAGGTGGCTGGTTGTGGGGTGAGGGTGGCGGGGGCAGGACTAATATACTATTTTTAAACTAAATACTTTTCATTGAATTTGAATGGAAATTTGTAAATCTCTCAGTCTTTATAATTTGGGCTTTTATCCCCCCCATTTAGGAAAGTTTTATTTAATTTTGTCTCAGATTACCTCTCATCCACTTAGCTTTTATTTTTCAGGGACATGTGTGATTCTTTGACTTGCTCTCTACCTTCTTTTTCTCTCCCTATGACTTTATTTTCATCTTTTAAAATTTATATTCTGTACTCTGAGAGAGGTTTCCAAATTTTTCGCAGTAGTGGAATACGAACTTGGGGATGGCTGGAGACTAATTTCTTAGGGGAGAGAGATCCAAAAGGTTAATACCTGTACTTATAATTTACATGAATGCCTTTGTGAATATCTATGGTTACAACTATGTTTAATATGTTGTTTTATGAGAGTTAATAATGGCAAGAGTTCTAAATAGCTGGATATAAAAGTAACTGTTGGGCTCAAGATTTGAAACTACATTAAACACTAGTCTAATCTTTTCTCAGACTTAGCAAAACCCAGCCTGTTTGAGTTACTTGTATGTATATTACCAATGGTTCCTCCAAGTGGGGAAAACAGACACAAGAATTGTGTCAGGAAATATCTGAGAAAACATAACTGCCTATGCTCTTGTCCTTATATGACAAGTCTCCCTCTGTGATGAAAGAGAAATTGTGGCAAAGATAGGTGGCTGAATCATGTCAAAACACACACATCAGAATGATCTTTCGGGACTTCGCTGCTGGTTCAGTGGTAAAGAATCCGCCTTACAATGCAGGGGACACCGGTTCGATCCCTGGTCAGGGAACTGGGATTCCCCCATGCCGCAGGGCAACTAGGCCCGCGTGCCACAACTACTGAGCTCACACCTCAACTAGAGCCCGCGTGCCCCAAGCTACAGAGCCCACATGCTCTGGAGCCTACACACCACAACTACAGAGCCCACATGCCCTGGAGCCTGCACGCCACAACTAGAGAAGAGAAAACCCACACGCCACAACTAGAGAGAACCCTGCACACCACAGCGAAGATCCTGTGTGCCTCAGCTAAGACCTGACGCAGCCAAAAATAAATCAACAATATAGAAATAAATAAATAATATATAAATCTTAAAAAAAAAAAGAAGAATGATCCTTCACTACACTGATTCATTTTTCCCACAGTTCAATTGTGCTCTTTAGAGCGTCACTGAGAGTTTAAATTCGGATATTGGATTTGAGTTTCCTTTTTAATTTTGTCTTATCCCATCTATCTCTCCTTCATCCTGGCCTACTTAACCTTGGATAACAATTCTTTCCTAATAGATTTCTTTTACTTAATTGAGCATGCTGAATAGTTCTCTGGAATTTTCTTTTGGATCTTGAAATGGCAAGATAGTTGAGTGAGGCAGCTTACTAATTGGGATTATTAGCTACAAATCAGTTAAATGAATAATTGAACAATAGCAGTTTTGGGGAAAATAATAGATATGTGTCTTAGGACCATACTCCTCCTTTATGCAAACTCTAACGACACCCCCTTCCCTCCAGGGGTAAGACCCTGAAGGCCACGCTTATATAGTGTGACTCTGCCCTGCCTCATACCCCATCATAGCTGGTTGGAAGACATATTGATGCATGAAGGAATTGGGGTTGGGAGTTACTAGTTACTTTGGGGTATTGCTTGAGTTTAGATTGTGCAAACTGTGGTTCAACAAGGCAGCCAAGTATATGAAAACACAAAGAATGCAGTTTGTGGATACTGGAGCAGAAGAAGATGTGCAAAGATATATAGGAATAGAGTATGAGAGAGGAGGGAGGGAGTGATAGCAAGAGCGATAGTGAGAAAGCACTTCCTTGTTCCAGTTCCTCTTAAGGTCCTATTGAACTTCATCTTGTCCTCTGAGCCGCATCCATGTGCTAACAACAATTTCCTTTTAGTTTGGAGTAGGAGTCTGAGACTACTAAGAGAACATTGATTAAGGCATCCCTTCCTAGCCGTAATCAGCAAATTATATCATTGTGAGTAAGAGGTTGAAAGAGATGTTTCACATCCTGTCCCAATAGTGAGAGGATATGTATCCAGCTTATCCCAAAGTAATATTAGAGGATTAGGAAACAAGGTGAAAAAGTGTGAGGGTGGGTTAAGATGAGGGAACAGAGACCACAACCTCATTTTACCTCTGTGGAAATTATTTTCTGATTCCTCAGAAGCTAGGCCCCCCCTTTCCTAGGTCTTGCTGAAGTACTGAGCTGTGGGTTCCATATGAGTAGCAAAAGCTTGTGAAGCTTAGCTAATAGCCAATTCCTGATCATGGAATTAAAGGTGAGTGAGAGCTTTTAACTTGGTGGTGAGGACCCCAACCATAGGCTGAAGTAGAGGGTCATATCCAAGGCTTGCCTGCTTCTCATGTTCAATATTAGCCAGAGAAACCTAGCGCTGCAGGTCAGTGAAAAAGCAGTGGGCATACATTTTTGATGGATGCTGTGACTTTGGAGGAACAGCAGGTTGTCTTTTAAAAAGAAAGAAGACAGATTCATCTAGATGGGAATCAAGCCTTTGGGACTGACAGCAGGTTGGCAGGGATCAAGGGCATTCTCCAAGGTGGCCCTTGAACATCACCAGGGCCACGGGGGTTCTTGGATGCTATATTCAGTGACAGCTTTCTTCTTTTGAAACATATTATGAAAAATTTCAAACATACAAAAAACACCTCAGATTTAACAACTGTTGATATTTTTCCATATTGTTTCATCTTTTCTTTCCAGATGTATTTAAAATTATGAACATTATGGTATTTCATCTCCAAATATTTCAGTCTGCATCTCTTAAAAATAAGGACACTTACAGGACTTCCTGGTTGTCCAGTGGGTAAGACTCTGTGCTCCCAATGCAGGGGGTCTGGGTTCGATCCCTGATTGGGGAACTAGATCCCGCTTGCCTGCCTCAACTCAAGAAGTCTGCATGACATAGCCTAGGATCCCAGGTGCTGCAGTGAAGACCCAGTGCAGCCAAAATAAATAAATAAATATTTTAAAAATAAGGACACGTTCTTACATAACAGCAATGCCATTAACACACTGACGAAAATCAACAATTCCTAATATGTTCCCATACTAAGTCCTTATTCATATTTACAAAACTGTCCCCCAAATATATTTCACTATTGATTTGTCTGTACAGCTCCCAAAGGCCACAGCTTTCATTTGGTTGTTATTCCTCTTAAACATATTTTAATATGGAACAGTCCCCCACCTTTTCTTTCATGCTGTTGACTTTCTAAGAAGCCAGATCAGCTGCTCTGCTGCTCTGTAGAGGAGTAGCTCACCTTCTGGATCTGATTGCTTTTTTAAAAAAAATAAATTTATTTATTTATTTGTTTGTTTTTATTTTTGGCTATGTTGGGTCATTGTTGCTGTGCACAGGCTTTTTCTAGTTGTGGTGAGCGGGGGCTACTCTTCATTGCAGTGCGCAGGCTTCTCATTATGGTAGCTTCTCTTGTTGTGGAGCATGGGCTCTAGGCACATGGACTTCAGTATTTGTGGCTTCTGTGCTCTAGAGCGCAGGCTCAGGAGTTGTGGCACACAGGCTTAGTTGCTCTGCGACATGTGGGATCTTCCCGGACCAGGGCTTGAACCCTTGTCCCCTGCATTGGAAGGCGGATTCCCAACCACTGTGCCACCAGGGAAGTCCCCTGACTGCTTTTTTTCATGGTATCATTTAACTTGTTCTTCTTTCCCCTTCTTTTCCTACAAATTTTATATATATATATAAGACATATATATGAATAATATACTATAGCAGAATATAGTATATTATATAGTATAGTTTTATATATATATATATATATATATAACTCCATATATATATATGGAGAGAGAGAGAATCACATTAGAATGAACAGCCTATCTGGTTGTCCAGCTAGAACTTTTTGACCAAATTTGTAGTGAGAGGGATTGTAAATGAAATTCAGGCAGGGTCTGGTGTCATATATTCAAAGATAGGGGCACCTGAATAATACATATCTTCTAATTGTGCCCAGAGGTGAGCCACCTACTCACCCTAAATTAGAGATCTACAAGGAAAAGAAGTATATTATTTTCTCTGAGCCACTAAACATTGAGGTCTGTTTGTTACAGCAGCTTAACCTGTCCTAATCAATACACCCCCTCCCGACTAAGTTATCAGGGGAAACATGTGCATTAAAGATAACAGATAGTCATTATCATAACACCATTTGTTGACTAGTCCATTAGTTCTCCACTTATTTGCAAAGCCGTCATTACCGTACATCAAACTGGGTGTAGATACATGGGTATCTTTCTGGGTACTTTCTTTTTAAAAACTCATTTCTTTGCCTATTACTATACCAATAATACACTTTTTAAATGGCATTTTACTTTGAGATAATTGTAGACTTATATGCAGCTGTAAGAAATAACACAGAGAGAGTCTATATACTCTTTACCCAGTTCTCTCAATGGTAACACTTGCTAAACTATGATACAATATCACAACCCGGATATCAACATTGATACCATTAAGAGAGAACATTCTCATCACTACAATACCTCCTGTGACCTTCTATAACCACACTCACTTCCGTTCTGACCCCACCCTCACCTTAACCCCTAGGGGGTTATCCACTAATTTGTTCTCTGTCAATTTTTGCTTCATATATTTTGGGAGCCCTGTTATTAGGTGCGTATATGTTTGTAATTGTTATCAAACTTTTTAACAATATAAAAATTTCCTTTTTTGTCTCTTGTAAACTTTAAAAAAAAATTAAAGTCTACTTTGACAATAATATAGGCACCACAGCTCTCTTTTGGTTACTGTTTGCATGAAGTATCTTTTTCATCCTTTCACCTCAGCCTCTTCATGTCCTTGTATCTGAAATGAATCTTTTGAGAATGAGCATATAGATGGATCATATTTTTTCACTCCTTGTGCCAGTATGTCTTCTAATTGGTGTATTTAGATCTTTTAGACCATTTCTTATTTTCTACAAATTTCTCTCTCAAGCACTGCTCTATCTCATGAATTTTGATATGTTTTCTTTTCATTTTAAATTAGTTCAATGTATTTTAAAATTTTAAAACGCGGGTTTGTGCCCCGGTCCGGGAAGATCCCACATGCCGCGGAGCAGCTGGACCCGTGAGCCATGGCCGCTGAGCCTGCGCATCCGGAGCCTGTGCTCCGCAACGGGAGAGGCCACAACAGTGAGAGGCCCGCGTACCACACACACACACACAAAATAAATAAATAAATAAAAATATTTATTTTTTTATTTTATTTTTGGCTGTGTTGGGTCTTTGTTGCTGCATGCAGGCTTTCTCTAGTTGTGGCAAGTGGGGGCTACTCTTAGTTGTGGTGCGTGGGCTTCCCATTGTGGTGCCTTCTCTTGTTGTGGAGCACGGGTTCTCAGCACATGGGCTTCAGTAGTTCTGGCACATGGGCTTCAGTAATTGTGGCACGTGGGCTCAGTAGTTGTGGCTCGCAGGCTCTAGAGCACAGGCTCAGTAGTTGTGACACATGAACTTAGTTGTTCCATGGTATGTGGGATCTTCCCGGACCAGGGCTCGAATCCATGTCCCCTGCATTGGCAGGCAGATTCATAACCACTGTGCCACCAGGGAAGCCCTATTTTTATTTTTTAAAAATATTTATTTATTTATTTATCTGGCTGCACTGGGTCTTAGTTGCAGCATGCGGGATCTTTTGTTGTGGCACGGGGGCTTCTCCCTAGTTGTGGCACACAGGATCCAGGGTGTGCGGGCTCAGTAGTTGAGACCACAGTCTCTCTAGTTGTGGCGTGTGGGCTCTCTAGTTGCGGCACGTGGACTTTCTAATTGTGGCACGCAGGCTTAGGTGCCCTGCAGCATGTGGGATCTTAGTTCCCTGACCAGGGATGAAATCCATGTCCCCTGCCTTGGAAGGTGGATTGTTAACCACTGGACCACTAGGAAAGTCCCTCCAGGTTAACTTTAGAATTAGCACTTCAAATTCCCTTTTTAAAAAATCCCACTAGAATTTTGACTGGGATTATATTAAATTTATAGAGGAGAGGGTATCCACTGTATTAGAATATTAAGTTATTCCATCTAAGATCAAAATCTCTTTATTTTTATTCATGCTGTATTTTATCCTCTTTATTGAAGATCCATAGTTTCCCTGAACACTTTTCGTTAGATTTATTCTTACAGTTACAGGGGTTTTTTTTTTTTTTTTTTTTTTGGTACGCGGGCCTCGCACTGTTGTGGCCTCTCCCGTTGCGGAGCACAGGCTCCGGATGCGCAGGCTCAGCGGCCATGGCTCACGGGCCCAGCAGCTCCGCGGCATGTGGGATCTTCCCGGACCGGGGCACGAACCCGCATCCCCTGCATCGGCAGGCGGACTCTCAACCACTGCGCCACCAGGGAAGCCCCAGGGGTTTTTTTTAATTGTAAATGGGATATTACTAACTAGCACTTTCTAACTGGTCATTGTGAATGTATATAGAGTCATTGTTTTCTATATATTTATCTTGTACCTGGACACTTTACTCAGTCTTTTCATAAATTTTTTCAGTGGCTTTTTTTTCTCTTCTAAGCATCCCCTTCCCCATTTCTTCTGGTAACTGTTGCACGAGCACATATATAATCTAGTACAAGTCAATCACAGCGTCTTATGCTCCTGGATGATAGGTGTAACACATGACCCAAGATAAACCAATCAAAACCCTTCCTGGGATTTTTTATGGTTGTTGTTGACATGCAGGAGGTTTGTTTCTTTTCTGGTCATGGAGTTGTCAGGTACAATCCTGGATGCCACTGGTGGCCAATGTTCTCTAATTTGCTTACAGAAAGCCACCCTAACTTGGAAGACAATTAAGCTGAAACAGAGTATGAAAGCAAGACAACTGAGAGAAAGTGAGAGAGAGTGTGCGAGCAGTATTTTGTCCCTATTTTCAATATACCCCTGCCTTTCCCATCCCATGAGCCAAAAAGCCCCCTCTTCTTTAAATTACTTTGAGTGAGGTTGCTTTATTTGCAACTAAGAGAATCTTTACCAAGAAGATCTGGTACGAGAAGTGGGGTGTTGTATGTCACAGAATTTAAAACGTGGACCTGGCCAAATGGTATGGAAAGCAATAATAAAGACATTCTTTCCAATTTTATTATCCTCATGGAAATGGATTAGCTCATCTAACCATCTCCTGTTATACTTTAGGGCTCAGACTATGTGCCCAATGCTGGTGGAATTATTGGCGGTTTCATAGAAAAATATTACATATTTTTATTAGATATTGAAAGTGATGTACTACTTGTGGTCTTCATATGGTGCTACAAGATAACAAAAATCTTTCCTTTAAGCTGGACCATCAGAGGAGGTTTGGATAATTAGCTTTGTTAATAAAGATCTAACCAATGATCTTAAGACCAATCATCTAAGATCACTGAGAGACAATTGTGAGTTACCTGTAATTGCAAAAGCTGAATTTTATTTTCTATGCTAAAGTTAAGAGGAGCCAGAGGAAACAATCCATTGTAATCATAACCTAGGTTTTTTTTTTCTTTTTTTCTTCATCTTTTTATTCTGCTTCTTCAGTGTTGGATAACTCCCCTTATAGTCCCAACAGTCCTCATGGCTGACAGCAGCTCCTTGTTCAAAATCACCAAGAAATGGGCTTCCCTGGTGGCGCAGTGGTTGAGAGTCCGCCTGCCAATTCAGAGGACACGGGTTCGTGCCCCGCTCTGGGAAGATCCCACATGCCGCGGAGCGGTTAGGCCCGTGAGCCATGGCCGCTGAGCCTGCACGTCCGGAGCTTGTGCTCCGCAATGGGAGAGGTCACAACAGTGAGAGGCCCGCGTACTGTAAAAAAAAAAAAAAAGAGGTCTGTATCCTTCTGAGGTTTTCCTATGTACATCTAAAGTGTACATAGTAAAACTGAAAAATTAAAGTCTTCCTCCATCAATTCTGAGGCCCATTCCCCTGAAGTAATCATCTTCAACCATTTCTCCTTCTCACCTTCCTGATAATACTTCCATGATGCCAGAAAATATGCTAATATCTCTTACCTAATTCATCAAGTTTAAACAGTATCTCCTGACTCCCTGCAATGAAAGGTGATGCATTTAGCTTGCTTTCACCATTTCCTGTCTTTCCCTAATCCCTGCCAGTCACCTATTTATTTACTCCTTCTATTACTTACATTTAGGGCTTTAAATAACACATTTAAACATCTCTTTCTTGACTTCTCTTTGGGTTGTTGCCTATATAAAAATGACTTCATTTTATTCTCTTTGAATGATACATTGGCTGGGTATAATTTCCCCTAAATATCAATATGAACCAGGTTCAGCTGTAAACAAGAGACCCAAAATAGCGGTGGCTCAAACAAGTTGCAGGGGTTTTTTTTCATGTAAAAGATGGCAGGGGACTAGGCTCCTCCCAGTTTTCTGCCACACGTAAGATGTGGTCCTTGTTATCACAGTCCGAGATGATGGCCTCTTATTAGCTTTCCAGGCAGCAGTATGGAGGGAGGAAGGTGCAAAGGGGAAGGCACAGCTGGAACTTGCATGGCCACACAGCTTCAAGGGAGGCTGGAAATCCAACCTCGATTCCGGGTGGCTCTGTGCACAGCTAAACACCAAAGGTTCTACTACAAAGGAAGAATGAGGGAGCAGACGCTGGGGACAAGTAGCAGTCTTGTCACTCCCTCTTCCCTTACAGGGTTCGCTCTACCTTCTTCTTGAATCAGGGGTTGCCAATGAGATGTCTGTTGACAATCTGATTTTCATTCCTTTGCAGGTAATCTGATCTTTCCCTTAGAAAGTTTCAAATGGGAGAGAACTACATCTGCAGAGGCCTTGGGACCTGAGAGCACAAATCATGTTCTCACCATGTGCTGCTGACCTGTTCGTCCTTTTCGCAGACTCCTTCCTTTTTGTGTCCTCTCTGTCCACCCACTCAGCCAACGTGGGTGTTCTCAGCTTTCCTCTCACTCTCCCTGAGTGACAGCATCCTCCTGTGGCTTTTGCTACCACCCACTGGGGTGAATCCCCAAATTATATCCACAGCTTAAGTTTCTTCTCAGTCTCTAGATCCAAAACAACACACTCATCTACTGGTCTCTCCACCTGACAGACTCATGGGCCCCCAGACCCCTCATTGCCGCTCTGACCTCTTCCGTTCCTCTCACCCCAGTTTGCAATTCCTCTGTGTCCCTCTCTTGAGGAACTGCCAGCAATTTTCCCTTCTGCACGTGCCAGGAACCTGCCGTTTTCCTGTATGTTGCTTCCTCTCCCTGAACTTCCTTCTTCCTTTCTTCCCTTGGCCAGTTCTTTTTTTTCTAAATTATTTTTGGCTGTGGTGCGCGGGCTTCTCATTGCGATGGCTTCTCTTGTCGTGGAGTACAGGCTCTAGGGCACGTGGGCTTAGTTGCTCTGAGGCATGGGGGATCTTCCCAGACCAGGGATCGAACCCATGTCCCCTGCATTGGCAGACGGATTCTTAACCACTGAGCCACCAGGGAAGCCCCCCTTGGCTAGTTCTTGTTCATTTTTCATAACTCAGTTGAGGGGCAACTTTTGGGGGAATGTGTTTCCTGGTTTCTTTCTGCCTCAGTCTGGGTTGGGTGCCCCTCCCTTGGGTTCCCAAGGTGTCTGGAGAGTCCCTGTATCTCCTCATCATCGTGATAATTTCTAACCATCCGACCCCTCATCTGGACTGGAGCTATTTTTTTTTTTTTTTGCGGTATGCGGGCCTCTCACTGTTGTGGCCTCTCCCGTTGCGGAGCACAGGCTCCGGACGCGCAGGCCTAGTGGCCATGGCTCACGGGCTTAGTTGCTCCACGGCATGTGGGATCTTCCCGGACCAGGGCACGATCCCGTGTCTCCTGCATCGGCAGGCGGATTCTCAACCACTGCGCCACCAGGGAAGCCCTGGACTGGAGCTATTTGATGGTAGAGACGGGATCTTATCTCTGAATCCCCAGCATCTAGTAGAGGGTTTGGCACAGAAAAGTGGAAGCTTCCTTTTTTTTTTTTTTTTTTTCTGTGCTGTCCAGTTCATTTTGTACATACCTCCTCATAACTGAACCCCCTTTTCTTTGGGGAATCCTCTCCACTCCACGTGGTCCTGAAGAGCTGTGAGTTGGGGGTACTCCCTCACTTCTGCCTCCTCTAAAGAGGCGAACACATGACCCAGGCTGGGTTAATCACAGTCTCAGCAACAATAATTAGACCAACGTGTATCGCTGACCGAACAGGACCAATGAGACCGTTCCTTGGGATTAATATGCAGACACAGGAAGGAGGTCCTCTTCATGTTGGGAGTGCTAGATGAGATGACACGGGCATGGGGCTCTGGGTGACCACCTTCCCTCCACGTGAAGGAGTCTCTCTGCAGAGCAGAGCCGAGCAGAGATGGAGACGAGCCGCGGGCAGGAGTGGAGCTCCGGCGGCTCGTGTTGTCCTTCCTTCTCTCCTTTAGGCGCTCACAGTACCACCCCCAGTCGTGTGAACCAACAAATTCCCTTTTTGTTTAAGGTGGTTTGAGTGGATTTCTATCACTTGAACTGAAAGAGTTCTGACTAGTAGAGAACTCCATAAAAGTGCAAGGAAAGCATTAATAAACCAAGTGGGCCATCTACAGTGCCTCTCTCTCCCACGTGCTCCCTCTGAGCATGGCAAGATGCCTCCTAATCTATGCTCTTTGGAGAGGTTGATACCATCCCTGCCTGCACTTATGGTGTCAATTCTGAACTCCTCAGCCTGGCAAGTGAGACCTTTGCAATCTGACCGCAACTCGCCGGCCAATCTCCCGTCCTCCTCCCAGGCAGCCTTTGTGCCAGCCAGATAAATGCTCACAATCCTGCGCTCGCCCTGTTGTTCCTGACTGCTGCATCTTTGCCTGAGCCTCAGCCTGGAATGCTCCCTCCTGCCCACGAATCCCAATTCACCGTCCAAGGCCAGTCTCAAGTGGCACCTCCTTCAAAACCTTCCCCCCACCACCCCCAAGCAGAGTCCAGCCCTCTTTTCTGCAGCAGTCGCCTCCGTTGTCCACCCGTCGCACGGAATTTCAATTGTCGTTTACTCACCTGTCCTTCCTCTGCTAGACAGAGTTCCTTAAGGGCAGAGAGCTGCTCTTTATCTACCTCTGTGTCCCCATCTCCCAACACCCACAGCATACTGTCAACTAACATGTGGTGAGTGAGTGGAGGTCTTAGGAAGAGGCTTCATTTCCTTCTCTGTTAAATGGCAGAAAGGGAGTTCTTCTGACCCCACACACCTCCAGGTTTCAGGTTTCAGAAGAAAGGTGAGTCTTGTGATCCCTCCCCAGGACCCCCTCCATGCCAAGAGGGTGGAGAGTGGGAGGGCAGTGTGGATGCCATCTGACTGGCCTGTGTCTGCTCTGGCTTCTGGTTCAGTGAGTGATGGGACCCTATTGCCTTAGAGAGCTCGGACCCTCCCTGAGTTCTGCAGAGCTTTAAGTAGCCCCGCCTCCTCTCTCACTGTCCACCTCCGAGAACCAACAAGGTCAGAGAAGGGAGGTTCTTGGGAATCTCCTGGCCCTCTGTTCATGTGGCAGGCACGTGGCAGATTAATCTTTGCGAGGTGTGGGGTGAGCTTCGGGGGAGTGAGGGACGGGGTCTGGGGAGATTCTCTCCATCGCAGCACACACATCCTCTTGCTGTGCCTGTGTTGCTGTAAGAGGCTTCTCCACCATTGAGAGGCAGTGTGGTGGAGGGTCTGGGACCCAGAGTGGCTGTGTGACCTTAAGCAAGTCACCTAATTTCTCTGTGCCACAACTGCCTCATCTGTAGAATAGGAATAATAATACTAACCTCATGAGTAGCTGTGAGGGACACATGAGTTGATATTTGTAAAGCACATAGTAAGCGCTATGTAGATGCTTGTTTAGACTATATTTGGGTTTCATGTTTTGAAATTCAATCATAGGATCCCAGAACACTTTTCATCCTTAATAAAGAGACCCCTCAGTTGTCTGTGAGTGCAGGGGTGGAAATGGTCATGGAACGACTTGGAGAATGGAAAAGATATAGTGAATTTCCTCAAGTATCCACAAGAGGGCACCCAATTTCCCGAAAGAGCCCACTTCGTTATGTAGAACCTCAGGGGACCTACTGCCTCCATGAGCCATGTTGGATGAAGGTGCTGTCCAGTGATGATAAATGACTCATACAAAATCATCTCCAAACTCAGGCTGTGCGCACCCCAATACACACCACCTCTTACTCCTCAGAGACCCAGATATCCTCACCCTTTAGCACTGTCCCTGAACCTGCTACCCTGAGGTCTGGATGTTTGGGAAAGGGAGTGCCAGATGCTTCCATGCCTATATTTGCTAGTTCCCTCAACCCCATCCCCACCGAACCCCCGGGAGTCAGATCCCGCCACTAACCTCACCCGTCAGGCTCTCAAAATGGTTCTTACCCTCATGCCATCACAGACCCCTCACCCACTGCTCCTGCTCTCCCAGCTACCCGAGCCTGACCAGAGTCTGGACTGGGTTGTGTGAGTCCAGCTCTGGTCCTCATCTCTGGTCTTCCAGAGATAGCCAGAAGTTGCGGTGGGGGAGTGAGGTGGTGAGACCAGAGACTCTCCTTGGCCTGGCCCCACTGAGATGCTGACGTTTGAAGTGGGGAGATTACACCCAGCTCCTGATTCAGCAGATAACTCAGGATCAACATGGGACACCACTGCTCTTGGGTCTCTCTAGTACGGGGTAGAGAAGCTGGAGGGTAGAGAAGGTGGAGGGTAGGGAAGGGAAGTCCCACAGACTGTCCCTCTCCACCTTTCCCTTCCTCCCCACAATCCAGGCCCAGGGCCACCTTCCTGCAGCCAGCTGTGTGGGGATGTCGCGCTCCGGGACCCAGACAGGGCAGAATCACTCCCACCCCCCTCCCTGCTTCACAACAGAGGGAGTCAGGGGGCAGAGGAAACAGCACTGGGCTCTATAGGAGACCTTGGTTCTATGCTTGGCACTGTCATTGACTGTTGTCACCTCCCTCAGTCTCAATTTCCTCATCCTTAAGGTGGGGATAAGGATGCCACCCAGCTCAGGCAATGGGGTTGCTGACTGGCTCCTGGAGGAGATGGGATCCAAGCGTGAAGACTGGGAGGGATAAGGGTCCTGCCAACTGCCCAAATCAGTTCCTAAAATTACTTAACGGCTTAGTTGCAGCTGGAACAGAGCAGATAGTGACCTGAGATCTCCCTCAAAAGACAGGGTCCCTCACCTCTGTGGGTCCCTCCCCACCAGTTCCTGGGACGGGACGGAACACGGCATGCCTGTGTCTGTTAGTTGACTGATCTCCCTCCCCAATTAAGGAGTCTTGGGCTGTGAGGGGCTCCGGATCCACCCACCTCAGACACAGGAGAGACTCCAGGCTAAAAGGGGCCAGAAAGTCCTGGAAGGGCAGCAAGTCCCTGGCTGACAAAGATGAGGGTTAAGGGGGCAGAAGTGGGCACCTGCCCTAGGCCTCACCTTCACCTTCACCTTCACCTGTGGCACCGACACGGGTGGCCGGGGTGGCAGGTGGCCCGGGCGCGTGTGGACACCCAGCTTCGCAGAAGACCCGGAGGTAGAGCCGCGCCGCCCAGCCCGGCCGCTCGGGTGCAGCTGGCCCGGTAGCTGCGGGGCGGAGCCCGAGCGCGGGGCCCGGGCCAGGCGGGAGGGAGCGGCCGAGTTCTCGGTCACCTCTGCGCTTCCCCGTGGGCTGCGGGGCTCGGGGCGCGGGGGAGGCGCGGGGTCCGCCGGGGCGACCGGAGTCTCCGTGCCCTCCCTCCGCACGCCGGTCCCCTCACCCAACACGTGCACCGAGCGCTGCAGAGCCCGGCACCGCGCCCCCGCCTGCGGCGCTTCCCCCTGCAGAGAGGGCAGGCCCGGGAGCCCAGTCCTGGCGACCTTCTACCCCTCAGAATTAGTGACTTAGGGGCTGGGGAGGCTGCAGGATGACAACGAAAAGGCACCTCAAGTCCTGTGAATTAAAGGTGTACATTTGTATACGATGGGGGACCAGCAGATCACACACTTTCACCCCCTTTTGAAAATATAATAAACCATTTTCAGAAAAATGCACATTTATTGTAAAACCACAACAATTTATCAAATAATATTAGGAAAGAAAGTAGAGTTGTGGAAGATGAGTGCCTGTCCCTGCCTCCCACTGTCCCCAGGTCTGCTTCGTAGTCACATGATAAAAGCCTGGCGACTCCCTGTGAGGGTCTGGAGGAGAGGTCCTCAGACCCCTGAAGCTGGGGTGCTGGAGGGGAGACCCCAGAGCTGGCTGGTGCAGACTGAGTGGAAGCTATCATCCCAGTGCCACCACCGTCTGAGATTCTGGGAAGATGGGGCCCCAAAGGGCCTGGGGAAGAACTGGCCTCTTTGGTGGGACCTGAAGCAAAGACTTTGCAGGTCAAGCAAGCTGAGAGGTCTTCCCTGCTCAGATATGGTCACCCCTGAACCCAGCGGCTCTGTTGGGCTGAACTGCTCTCGTCACATCCTGACCTAGGAGTCTGAGAGCCCAAAGGCTTCCTCCACCCTCCTCATGCAGTAAGAGGCTCCTACCTACGCTAACCCTCAGAGCTAAGGAAATTCCGGGAACAGACTAGCAAACAGAGAAACCACGGGGCTTGGTATATGTGGATAAAAAGAAAGCTTACAGGGCTTCCCTGGTGGCGCAGTGGTTGAGAGTCCGCCTGCCAATGCAGGGGACGCGGGTTGGTGCCCCGGTCCGGGAAGATCCCACGTGCCGCGGAGTGGCTGGGCCCGTGAGCCATGGCCGCTGAGCCTGCGCGTCCGGAGCCTGTGCTCCGCAACGGGAGAGGCCACAACAAAAAAAAAAAAAAAAGAAAAAAAAAAGAAAGCATACAGGTCACTCAAGATGACTCAGTAGTTCGAGCAAGAGGCCATGTTAGCAGCGCCTGGGGAAAGACTGCACCAGTGGGTCACCAGTGAAGGGGACCCCCCAGGCTATCCAAACCTGAACCATTCTCCAGGATCTGTGTCAAGGACTGGGGATGAGAGCAGATGCCCGCGGGTCAGCCAGGGCCACCCAGTCCTCTGTGCTTCAGGTGTCGGTTCAGGTGGTCCCCTTTCAGACAAGCAAGTCTGGGCTTCTGACATGCTTCGGGTGTGGCTGTGTGTGTGGTGTGTGTGTGTGCGTGTGTGCGTGTGTGTGTGTGTGTGTGTGTGTGTGTGTGTAAGGAATGCCCATCCTCACTCCCTCCCCCACTGTATTCAGGAGAGCAGCCTTCCACAGGCTTTTGAAAGGTTAAGAGCCTGGCCTAGCACAGTCTCAGCATTACTGCCCCCTGGGGCCTCATGCCCTGTGTCAGCTCTAATCTGCGCTTCAGGCCAGGAATCCTTTAGGAATTGAGGATTCTTATCCACCATGTTCCAGGTGCCCTGACCTGGGCCTGGCTCAGGGTAGAGGTTCAATAAGACTTCTGTCACTTAGAATCACAGTTGGGACAGCATGGACTGTGGCTTCCGGGATGGCAGGGCCCTGTCCCCCAGGGCTTGTATTCTGGTGAGGAGGCAAGATAGATAACAATACAGAAAGATGAAGTAGTCCTGGGTGCGGGAAGAACATTGGCGTAGGAGTCAGGTGTCTTGATTTCTACTTTTGTCTTCTGTAAAATGGGGCAAGTGTTCACCATGTAAGCTGTTACAAGGATTAAAAACAAAAAGTCATGAAAAACAAAAAAAGTCATGTAAGGTACCTGAGCCCCTCCCCAGCATGTCCCTTCCCTTTCTGGAACATTTTCCCATCTGTTACTAAAGGGACTGTTAGATGATGCCTATGATGGTACTTGTAGAGATGTTTTTCACACTGCATGTTGACAGTGGTGGGTCCCATGAGATAGGCTCCCTCCTGCTCTTGAGATCTAAGGGCAGAGTTGACATCCCCCCAGGACAGGGCCCCCACTCAGTCAGGGCAAAATAGGCAAGTGACTGCATGTCTCAGCTCAGTCTGCTCTTAATTAAGTGCTCAACTGTTCTGTCTTATGTACCTGGAGTTAGAATTTAATCAGGGACTTGAGGGGGGTTCATCATTATCATAACAATTATGTTCTATTTTCCCTAATTTGTTTGATTGTTATTGCTTATACAATGAATGTATATTTTTCTCACAATGATTTTTTTATTTAAAAAATCAGGGGCTTCCCTGGTGGCGCAGTGGTTGAGAATCTGCCTGCCAATGCAGGAGACACGGGTTCGTGCCCGGGTCTGGGAAGATCCCACATGCCGTGGAGCGGCTGGGCCCGTGAGCCACGGCTGCTGAGCCTGTGCGTCCGGAGCCTGTGCTCTGCAATGGGAGAGGCCACAACAGTGAGAGGTCCGCGTACCGCAAAAAAAAAAAAAAAAAAAAAATCAAATAAATTTTGATTTTTGGTTGTGTGATCTGCTGTGTCCCTATCTATACAAATATATACCTTAGGGTATGTTTATCTTTCAATGCATATGGGAGAATCTTGAACCTTTACTACAAAAATGTGAACACTGTCACCTCTGGGGAGTTAGACAAAGAGTGAGGGTAGATCTTCAATGTTCTCTTTTGTAACCTTTAGGATTGCTTATACATTTTACAAGTACTTCTTTTAGAATTAAAATAACTTTGAGAAAAAGTATTCATAATATTTCACTCAATGATACTTAGTTCTTATCCTAAAAGAATAAGCATATGTTGGCGCACATTCATGTGTAAGGTGTTTGCTGCAGCATGATTTAGAGAATATTTAGAAACTAACAACCTAATCTTCCATCAGTAAAGAACAGGCTAAATAAGTTGTCATCTACTCTTCCAATAAAATATGATATGTCAAAAATCACACTTTTATAAATTACTTGATGATATGGGAAAATGCTCTTGATATAAAGTTAAGTTTTAAAAGCAGGATACAAATGTAAATACAGTTTGGTTATATAAACGATTGCCTCTGGGTGATAAGATTAGCAATTTATAATTTCCTTAATTTTGTTGTAAATTTTCAAATTTTCTCAAATAGATTCGCATCATTTTATCTGCAAGAAAAAACAAACAAACAGTGATTTAATTAAAGGAATGGAAAGAGCATTTAAGCCTGGAAAGGGTCCATAGACCCTCCAACCTCTCCATCCAATGATGTCTGAGTTGGCTTGTTCCGCCCCACTCCACACACACCTTTTCCTCCAAACTCCCCTTCTCTTAATCCAACCATCTCTTGACCCTCAGTCCTTTAATTTACAGGACCTGAGGTGCCTTTCGTTGTCATCCTGCAGCCTCCCCAGCCCCTAGGCCACTAATTCTGAGGGGTAGAAGGTCGCCAGGACTGGGGTCCCGGGCCTGCCCTCTCTGCGAGGGAGCGCCGCAGGCCGGGGCGCGGTCCCGGGTCCCGCAGCGCCCGGTGCGCATGTTGGGCGAGGGGACCGGCGTTCGTGCGCGCGGAGGGAGAGCACGAAGAATCCGGCCGCCCCTCCGGACCCCGCGCCTCCCCGGCGCCCCGAGCCCCGCAGCCCCGGGGGAAGCTTAGAGGGGACCGAGGACGCGGCCTCTCCCTCCCGCCCGGCCTGGGCCCCGCACTCGGGCGTCTCCGGTCCTCGGGCTCCGCCCCGCGGCCACCGGGCCAGCTGCACCCGAGCGGCCGGGCTGGGCGGCGCAGCTCAGGTCCCGCGTCTTCTGCGAAGCTCGGTGTCCTGTCCACACGCGCCCGGGCCACCTGCCACCCCGGCTACCCGGTGTCGGTGCCACAGGTGAAGGTGAAGGTGAAGGTGAGGCCTAGGGCAGGTGCCCACTTCTGCCCCCTTAACCCTCATCTTTTTCAGCCAGGGACTTGCTGCCCTTCCAGGACTTTCTGGCTCCTTTTAGCCTGGAGTGTCTCTCCTGTGTCTGAGGTGGGTGGATCCGGAGGCCCTCACAGCCCGAGGCTCCTTCATTCGAGAAGGGGGTCAGATATAAGGTATTAGATATACAGATGATACTGTATTTTGTCAGTAGAGTACACTTGATGGAGCCAGCATTTGGGACCCCTGCCTGACCACCAGAGGGAATGGGACCTGGAGCCCAATGTGTGGTGGGCAGCACAGCCAAAGACAGCCCAGGCTGATGAGATCTCTAGTCTGGTGTCTTCCAAAGCTGCACTTACCACTTGCTTGGCCCCCAGAGTTCATAGTGTATTCAGTACCACCATCCTCTTTAACATGTCTGTCAGCTCTGGGGGTTGAGGGGGAGGAGGCGCCAGATATCCAGGACTGAGCAACAGGTTATCCTAGGACTACCTAGTGCCCTGACTTTGCAGAGGAACATGGTTACCTGAATTATGGCAAATCCGTGCAGTGGATTTGCATTGCCATGGTAGATAGAGCACACCTCTGCACCCCATTTCACACCAAGTCCCACAAAAGGACAGAAAAGACGGGAGGGGGAAATAGTGTGAGCAAACTGGCGATGCTGAAGAATTTCTTCAGTACGGAGATCAGTCCAGATCAGCCTTCCTGAGGAAGAAAATCACACCATGCGTTAGGTGGAGGACGGCCCTGGAACCAGAATCGAAGTGGTTAGATGCTGCATCTGGAGCAGTGGGCAGCGCCTAACCTCCCTTTAGTCAATCTAGCTGAACGGCAGGCATGAGTGACGCTTGCAGAAATGGTAAAACAAGTGTGGGCCCTGTGACTGGAAAGGCAGGATCAAGACGTCCTCACACCCAGAAGACAAACTCCCAGCTCATCCCTCCTGGTGGCACACTGTGTCTAACATCCTAAGAGTTAAATGAGAAAAGTGAGACGTGTGAAGAGGTACAGTTAGTATCTCCAGAGGGATGGCCGGCAGTCTGTCACATGCACAGTCCCCAGAGAACCACGCCTCCTGCTGTGCGTGTCCTTGATAGTCCCCACTCACGTTGGCTCTGGGCTGGCCTGGGACCTGCTTTAATCAGTGTACTATGGCAGAAGTGTGCCAGCTCTGGGTTTAAACCTTAAGAAGGCCTGGCCTGTTCCCCGTTTGTGCTCTTGGCAGCCCTGAGCCACCGTTTAAGAAGTCCAGCTACCCTGCTGGAGAGATGAAGTCGAGAGACTGAACAAAAGACACTTAGACTGCATAGAGAAAGAGGGGCCTGGCCATCCCGACTGAATGCAGCTGTATGGACCACCTGCAAGACCAATAGAAGAATTGCCCATCAAGCCCTGCCAAGAGGACAGAATCATGAGCAAACAGTTGTTTCAAGGCACTTAGTTCTGGGGTAGTTTGTTGTACTACAGTGAGTGACTGAAAACAGGAGGCAAGATAACATCCACACACACACAGCCAGAACTTCTGGAAATTAAATGTTTGATTGTCAGGGGAAAAAAAACTTCAGAAAAGGGTTGAATAACAGTATCGATACAGCTGATTAGTTAATTGGAATACTGAGCTGAAGAATCTCCCACAATACAGTGCAAAGAATGAAAGTGATGGAAAGTGTGAGTGAAAAGCTTAAGGTATATGTAGAGTTTCCACATCCATCTAATAGAAGTCCTCTAAGAAGAGAATAGAGGGAAGGGTGTGGGGGGAGCAATAAAGAAATATGATAGCATTTCTTATGCATCTTCAGTTTGAGAGAGCCCACTGAGTGTAGTGCAGGAAGAATTAAAATGATCAACCCACATATACATTGTGTTGACATTTCAGAGTCCAGTGGTATTGAGAATACTCTAAAACCAAGAGAGTGGGGAAAGCTAAACAGATACCCAGCATACTGGAATAGGTGATGGAGAACGGACCAGGGATTGGCAAGGGTTGGCAGGGGTGGAAGGAGAGTTGGCCTCAGAGGGGCAGCACGGGGATTTTTTGAAATGATGAAACTTACGCTGCTGTGGTGATTAATGACTATGCATCTGTTAAAACATACACCTATGTAGTTTGCACGTACAAAAACACCTGGATGATGCAGCTGACATAGGACTCAACGATTGTATTCCTGGGCCTTTATCCCAGAGAAGTGAAAATACGTGTTCACCCAAACACGTGGATGTTCATAGCAGCTTTGTTCATAACACAAATAACTGGAGTATAAGCCAAATAATGGAATCGGCTCAGATGTCCTTCAACAGATGAATGGTTAAACCAATTGTGGTACATACATACCATAGAAAAATACTCAGCAATATAAAGGAATGAACTATTGCCACAGACAACAACTTGGGTGGATCTCCAGGGAATTATGCTGAGCAAAAAAGAGCATTTCTCAAAAGGTTGTATTATTCCACTTATATAACATTTTAAAAAATGACAGGGCTTCCCTGGTGGCGCAGTGGTTGAGAATCCGCCTGCCGATGCAGGAGACACGGGTTCGTGCCCTGGTCCGGGAAGATCCCACATGCCGCGGAGCAACTAAGCCCGTGAGCCATGGCCGCTGAGCCTGTGCGTCCGGAGCCTGTGCTCCGCAACGGGAGAGGCCACAACAGTGAGAGGCCCGCATACCGAAAAAAAAAAAAAAAAAAAAGACAAAAATTTGGAAAAGGCAGTCAGATTGGTGGTTGCCAGGGCTTAGGGATGGTGGAGAGAATGGATGGAAGGGAAGGAGGTGTGGTTATAAAAGGGCAACAGGAGGGGATTGTTGCAGTATTGGAACTGTTCAGCATCTTGACTGTATTGGTGGATACACAATCCTACATAAGTGATAAAATGGTATAGAACTAAACATACACACACACAAATGAGAACAAGTAAAACTAAGGAATTCTGAATAAATTGCATGGATGGTATCAATATTAATATCTTGGTTGAAATACTACATTATAGTTTTGCAAAATGTTACCAATGGGGGAAACTGGACAAAATGTCTATGATATCTCTATTATTTCTTCTCACTGTAAAGTGAAACTACAATTATCTCAACAAAAATTTCAAAAAAAAACCCCCCACCTGAACACATTTACCACAAAGTGATAAGACTGATGACCTTGGAAAGTGGAGTTTGGGAGGTGGGGATAGGAGGAGGAGTCACTTTTGCCTTTTATTTTACATGCTTGTAGTATTTAAATTTATTCTGCATTAAGAACGCATCACTTCTGTAACAAAAGGAAGCAAATCTTTGTCTAAACCTCTTTAAGAACAGATATATAAACATAAATACTTTTATTTTTATATTAACAACATATTTGCAGTTTATTTTAGTGTATGGTGTTTGGTAAAAATCTGACTTTATTTTTGACCAAATGGTTTATCAACTGTCATAGTACTATTTGTCCAACTCTTTTTTTCTTTCTTTCCCATTGATTTATGACGCTGCCTTTGGCACAGGCTAAATTCTTACATGTGCTCCAGCCTCCTCTGTTCTGTGTTATTTTTCATAATCCATTTGATGATTAATAAGTAACACATTTAACCTAATTAATTTAGAAAGTATTTTTTTTTTTTTTTTTTTTTTTTTTTTTTTTTGTGATACGCGGGCCTCTCACTGTTGTGGCCTCTCCCATTGTGGAGCGCAGGCTCCGGACGCACAGGCCCAGCGGCCATGGCTCACGGGCCCAGCCGCTCTGCGGCACGTGGGATCTTCCCGGACCGGGGCACGAACCCGTGTCCCCTGCATCGGCAGGCGGACTCTCAACCACTGCGCCACCAGGGAAGCCCGAAAGTATTTTAATAGCTGATGAAAATTACTTAATTTTAACATCTATTTTTCAAAATTTTTTCTTATTTTTTTGTGGTATGCGGGCCTCTCATTGCCGTGGCCTCTCCCTTTGCGGAGCACAGGCTCCGGACGCACAGGCCCAGCGGCCATGGCTCATGGGCCCAGCCACTCTGCGGCACTCAGGATCCCCCCACACCGGGGCACGAACCCGTGCCCCCTGTATCGGCAGGCAGACTCCCAACCACTGCGCCACCAGGGAAGCCCCCCAAATTTTTTTCTTAAATGGTCTCATGTTTATTCTTTCAGGAATCTAGAAAACCAGTAGCATTTAGAATCACATTGTCAGACTTCCCTGATGGCGCAGTGGTTAAGAATCCAACTGCCAATGCAGTGGACACGGGTTTGAGCCCTGGTCTGGGAAGTTGTGGCACATGGAGCAACTAAGCCCGTGCGCCACAACTATTGAACCTGCGCTCTAGAGCCCGCGAGCCACAACTACTGAAGCCCAGGCAACTAGAGCCTGTGCTCTGCAACAAGAGAAGCCACTGCAATGAGAAGCCCGCTCAGCGCAACAAAGAGTAAATCCTGCTCTCTGCATCTAGAGAAAAGCCCACATGCAGCAGTGAAGACCCAATGCAGCCAAAAATTAATTAATTAATTTAAAAAAAGAAGCACATTTTCAAGGAGCAAACAAAAGGCCACTCATAATTGTTTTATTACAGAAGTAATTTATACTTATAATAACAATTCAAACAATGCAAAAGACATAAAGACCATGATAAAAATTTCTCTCTCTCCACACCCTATTCCATCCCTCTGACACCACTAATGTTTAGATGTTAGTGTGTATCCCTACACACCATTCTTTTTATCTATTTATTTATTTATTTATGGCTGCGTTGGGTCTTTGTTGCTGCCCGTGGGCTTTCTCTAGTTGCGGCAAGTGGGGGCTACTCTTCTTTGCAGTGTGCAGGCTTCTCGTTGCGGTGGCTTCTCTTGTTGCAGAGCACAGGCTCTAGGCGCGCAGGCTTCAGTAGTTGTGGCACATGGGCTCAGTAGTTGTGGCTAATGGGCTTAGTTGCTCCGTGACATGGGGATCAGGGAAGTCCCACCCCATTCTTTATGCTTATATAAACATGAAAATATGTACACACACACACACATTGATTATTTTTTTCTTTTCATTGAAAAAAGAACATTGGATTGTATTATCCACATTACTCTGAAATTTGCTTTTCTTATTCAAGAGTAAGTAATAGAAATGCTTCCTGGTCAATAAATATACACCCTACTAATTTTTTAATTCTATCATTTAGCTTTCTTTCTATCTTTTTATCATACAGTAGTTTAAGAACTAAATTGTTCTGGAAGCCTTGTTATGAAAAGCTTTAGCCTCTCACATCTCCCATTCTTTGTTCCTTGGAGGCAACTCCCTTCAACTCTTTTAGCTCAAAATGTTTATATAGCTACTTAATTGTTTTTCAGTTTTGACACATTATCTATTTACTTCCCAGGATGGAAAATAAGGATTTATCTTCCTCATCTCCAACCCCTGTCTCATATATGCTCACTTCCCCACATATTCTCAGCATAATTATATCATAAATATGGCTGAAACCTGATTGGCTAGATCAATAGTCCATGTTCACTTCACTGGGACCATGTAAAACTCTATCCATAACTGAAATTCACAGAGCACTATAAGTTCTTTTCCTTTTCTGAACAACTTTTTCCCCAAACTTAGTAATTGTTTTTGTTTGCCTATTTTTCTGTGAATTATATCACTACTCCAGCCCCAAACCTTTTACCAATTGTCCAAATCGCTTCTCAATATTTTCAGTCACATCAAGTAATTTGATCCTTTCATCTTATGGAAGAATCTTTCCCGAGCAGAATCTTCCCTGCTGCTCCAATCTGGGCTGACCACTCTCCATCGTCATCCTTTTGCTTCTGTCTCACGTTGCATTCCTGATGCCTGTGTTCCACGTCTTTTCTTTCTTGGTTTCCATCCTCGTTTTGGTAGAGTATATCCTTTAGTAGCTTCCTGAGAAGGGGTACATGGCACATATTTTCAGAATTTGTACATCTTGAATTTCTTGTTTCAATTCACATTAAATTGGTAGGGTTTTATTTATTTATGGCTGTGTTGGGTCTTCATTTCTGTGCGAGGGCTTTCTCTAGTTGTGGCAAGCGGGGGCCAGTCTTCATCGCGGTGCGCGGGCCTCTCACTATCGCAGCCTCTCTTGTTGCGGAGCACAGGCTCCAGACGCGCAGGCTCAGTAGTTGTGGCTCACGGGCCTAGTCGCTCCGCGGCATGTGGGATCTTCCCAGACCAGGGCTCGAACCCTGCATTAGCAGGCAGATTCTCAACCACTGCGCCACCAGGGAAGCCCAAATTGGTAGTTTTTGTGGGTTCAAAATTCTAAGAATTAACTTTCCCTCAGAGAAGTAGTGGTTCATTGTCTTCTAACTTCCGGTGTTACTCTTGGGGTTCAAAGCCTTTCTGGTTCTTTATTTTTCATATGATACTTTTTTTTATCTTTCTCAGGAAACTTGTAGGATCTTTTCTGGGTCCCTGGTATTTGGAAGTTTTGAGATGGTGTGCTTTGAAGTGAATCTATTTTATATTTTTTTTGTCAGTTTTATCTTCTATGAAGAAATCTCTTCTGGGAATTCCCTGGCAGTCCAGTGGTTAGGACTCTGTGCTTTCACTGCCATGGGCCCAGGTTCGATTCCCACCCCCCAGAAGAGAAATCTCTTCTGAAAGCTTCTGATCACAACCCACACTTAGGTGATGGACTATCACCTGGGAAAACCTTGTCACCAGGCTCTCAGAGAGCAAGTGAGCCTTTTGTCTGTTTATGTTTCAGAATGGGACACTAAGCACTTATTGGAGGAGCTGAGTTAATGCAGTAGCTGAGCTTTATCTACAGTAGGCTCATGCAGTGATTTGTCTGGACCTTTTTAGGGGACCCCTTTTGCATCTTTCCTCATGAGCTGGTAGGATTCTTTAAGGCCGCTTGGACCCCTTGCCTATGGAGTTTAAACCTCGTGGCCAGTGTCTGGGTGCTGAGTGGAAGGAGAGGTTCAGGGAAGGAGTCTCAAATTTTAACATGTAAACATCACTTATCCTCCTGTTTTCTGAATAGTAGTCCCACCCTCAGCTACATCTGGCACCTCACAGCACAGAGACTATTTACTTTAATCTCTCCACATAATAAACCTCCATTCTTCTTTGGGGAATTGGAAGGGGAAGTTGTTCAGCTGTGTTGAGTATGGAGAAAATTAGAGGACGTACATGTTTCTTAAACAGCCTTTTAAACAATCCTCCTTTTTCTTTTTCCAAACTTACCTT
Source organism: Kogia breviceps (assembly GCF_026419965.1). NCBI lineage: Eukaryota > Metazoa > Chordata > Mammalia > Artiodactyla > Physeteridae > Kogia > Kogia breviceps. The sequence goes on along the minus strand of NC_081328.1, from coordinate 36,285,705 downwards.
TCCCCACCCCACCCCCCCCGCCACTTCCAGAAGTACCTGGTAACTTCTATACCAAGAGCCTTTAGGGAATTACAGAGAAATCAGGGTCGTTACTGGGCTTTTCCCACTGCTAGCTGCATGGTATTATCACTGACCGTTTGTTTCCAGTTTCCAAAATTTTGTTGATACTGTCTCCTACCTCAATTGCTATGTTTTTCTTTTAAAGTCTATAAATATCTTTTAAAAATAACCCATGCATGTGATAAGCAGACTCCACCAAAGAAATGAAGAGTGGTAAAAATGGTAAAAATTAAAGTAACAATAAGGTTATTTTTTCTTATTTTTAATCACTCTAAAAGAGAATTTACTAAAAAAAAAAATAGCTCAAAATAGATCACAGACCTCAATGTAAAACTATAAAACTTTTAGAAAACATAGAAGAAAATATTTTTGACACTAGGTTAGGCAAAAATCTACTAAATACTATACCAAAAGCAGAGAAAAATTGATAAAATTGGACTTCATCAAAATTAAGAACTTATAAAAAAATTAAGAACTTATGCTCTTCAAATGATACTGTTAAGAGAATAAAAAGACAAGCCACAGGCTGGGAGAAAATATTTGCAAAATACCTATCTGATTAAGGACTTGGACATAGAATATATAAAGAATTCTAAAAATACAATAATAAGAAAACAATTCAATGATAAAGGGGCAAAAGATTCAAGCAGATGCTTCAGCAAAGGAGATATATTAATGAAAAGCACATGAAAAGATGCTAAGATCATTACTCTTTAGAGAAATGCAAATTAAAACCACAATGAGGTAACTCTACACATCTATTAAAATAGCTCAAAACAGGGAATTCCCTGGAGGTCCAGTGGTTAGGACTCGGTGCTTTCACTGCCGTGGCCCTAGATGGGGAACTAAGATCCCGCAAACCGTGTGGCAGCCAAAGATAAATAAAATAAAATAAAATAGTTCAAAACAACAACAACAACAACAAAATTTTAAAATCCCTAATAATACAAGTGGTGTTGAGAATGTGGAGCCAATAAAGATTTCATCCATTCCTTGTGGGAACGCAGAATGGTACAGCCACTTTGGGAAACAGTTTGCAGTCTCCCATAAAGTTAAAGATACGCTTAACAATTTTTTATAAAGTTAAACATACACTTAACATAAGACTCAGCGATTCCACCCCTCTATATCTATCCAAGTGAAAAGAAAACTTAAGTTCACACAAAAATCTGTACATGGATATTTATAGTGGCTTTATTCATAATTGCCAAAAACTGGAAATAGTCCAAATGTCCTTCAACTGGTGAATGAATAAACTATGATACATCCATACGATGGAAAACGAGTCAGCAATACAAAGAAATGAACTGTTGATACACCCAACTATGTGAATCTCAAATGTCTTATGGTAAGTGAAAGAAGCCGGATTCAGAAGGCTATATATTCTATTATGCCATTTATATGACATGTGGAATAGGCAAAACTGCAGGGACAGAAAACAGATCAGTGGTTGTAGGGGATGGGGTGTGGGAAAGAGTTGACAACACAAAGGCACAAGAGAAATTCTGGGGGATATGCACTTGTTACAATGCATAGAAAAAATTAAAATGCATAGAAAATTTTAAAAATGGAACTTTAAAAAGGGTGAATTTTACTGTATGATTACACTGCAATTAAATATTGCTAAAATGATGTTATTTGATTTTATTAGTTACCTATTTTATACATTTAGTGAGTGATATGGCAGAGAGAAAAATTATGTATATGTGTTCAATCTGTAGTCTTTACCCAAAAACCATTTCATATGCATTGGAAAAGTAGCTTTTTAATTTCTGTTTTGTTGGGTTTTAATTCATTTGTTCCCATGTGGGATGGTAAGGTTTTTGCTATCAAAACTGATGCTGCAGGCTTCCCTGGTGGCGCAGTGGTTGAGAATTCACTTGCTAGTGCAGGGGACACTAGAGAAAGCCCGTGCCCAGCAACGAAGGCCCAATGCAGCCAAAAATAAATTAATTAATTAACTTTAAAAAATAAGAGATTTAAGAGACATCATCAAGTGCAGTGTGTGGACCTCGACTGAATCCAGATTCAAACCAACTATAAAAAAACATTCTTGGAACACTTGGAAAATTTGAAAATGGACTAGATGTTAGATGACACCAAAGAGATTATTATTTTTTAAAGGCATGATAATGGCTGGAGTTTTGAAGAAAATATCCATATATTAGAGATGTATACTGAAATTTATAGGATTGAAAAATATGTGAGGTCCAGAGTTTAAAACAATAGTAATAGAAAGAATAGATTAGGCAAGTGTAGGAAAAGTTTGATAATCACTAATTCTGGAGGATGAGAATACGGGGGTCATTGTGTTTTGTAATGCTTTCACAATAAAAATTAAAAATGTATATAATAGGTGGTTCTGTTGTGAAGATCACGAATAGTGAGTGAATGGGTATCTTGGGATAACATTTCCAGGGACACCATCATATGTGATGCAAAAATTGCTTATCCTCAAGTAGCTTGGATGGAAGTGCTCAAACAGTCCCAGTAGTGAAAACAAGTATAATGATATCAAAGGAGCAATTTGGATCAAAAAGTTTCATAAAATGGGAGAGTGACAAAGCAATATTTCTAAACTAGTCTATAATATATTGCATAATTTTATATAATGACATTTTCAATATAAAAGTGTAAAATTAACAATTTAAATGTTTTCAGTAGTAACAATGTCAGAAATGAAAAAAACAAAAGCTTTCATTTCTTTGGGTGGCCCAGTTCTTCCAGCACCTGGTAAACACATCCCTAGGCTTAATTTTTTTTCAAGATTCTTTTAAGGAATATTCTTAATCTTCATTATCTTTTATATTACATTTTTGGTTCATGTAAAAAAATACATGTGGCATATACCTAGGACTTAAAGTGTAATATTAAAATAAATGCCTATGAATCAAACACTCAAATTAAGAACCAAGGGCTTCCCTGGTGGCGCAGTGGTTGAGAGTCCGCCTGCCGATGCAGGGGACACGGGTTCGTACCCCCGTCCGGGAGGATCCCACATGCCGCGGAGCGGCTGGGCCCGTGAGCCATGGCCGCTGAGCCTGTGCGTCCAGAGCCTGTGCTCCGCGACGGGAGAGGCCACAACAGTGAGAGGCCCGCGTACCGCAAAAAAACAAACAAACAAACAAAAAAACCCCAAAACAATACCAATAACTTTGCATCCATCTGTGTCCTCCTTCCCTACCCAGCTGACTTAGTCTCCCCCAGAGTTTACCATTATCCTGAGTTGTGAGTTTATTACTTTTTTGTTTAAAAATTATAATCCAATGTTCATATATTCTTAAACAAGGTATTAGTTAGTTGTATTTCTTTTTGAGCTTTGTAACTCTTTTCAAGGCTCCTTGGGATTCTAGTCTATTTGGTTCAGGACACGATGTCTCTGACTTAATTTTCTCCAGGGTTGGGAGGAGGGAGGATTCTGGACCCTCCTTGAGACTGGAAGCCATTAAGCCACTGGAGTTAGTTTCATAATTAGCATCAAATCTTTCCAACGTGTTTGGCAGGATGGCTTGTGAGTTGTCAGCACCCTGGACAGATCAGGGTCATCACAAGTGTTCTGCCGCCTTCCCTTCTCCTGAGACAAAAATAACTTCTGCTCTCACCCCTTGGGGTTTTGCAATGCTATCCTAAGTCATCAGTGTTCTCAACTCTGAATCTGTTGACTCTTCTGGTTCTGGATTTTGCCCAAGGCAGGAGCCAAGAATTTGTACTGGGTCCAGGCTTGGAGTTAAGATGATTAAGGCTTCCATCTCTTCCACCTGATATTTTTCTTATATATAAAAATATGTAAGAAAATATCTTTCTTTTCTTTTAATGTTGACAATATGGTTCTCTAGTGCCTGAAAACATACTTTTCCCCATGTAACATTCACATCATATTTCAGGCAGCAACTGACCTCTTCAAAATCCTGTCAAATCACAATGTGCAAAATTAACCTGATTCAAAAATATTACTGTTTGCTGACCTCACACCCATTAAAATGGTTATTATAACCAAAACAGAATAAAACAAAAAATAGCAAGTGCTGGGGAGGATGTGGAGAAAGTGGAACTCTTGTGTAATGTTGGTGGGAATATAAAATGGTGCAGCCACTATGGGAAAGCAGTATGGCAGTTCCTCAAAAATTAAAAATAGAGGGGCTTCCCTGGTGGCGCAGTGGTTGAGAATCCGCCTGCCAATGCAGGGGACACGGGTTCGTGCCCCCATCCAGGAAGATCCCACATGCCGTGCAGCGGCTGGGCCCGTGAGCCATGGCCACTGAGCCTGCGCTCCGCAATGGGAGAGACTACAACAGTGAGAGGCCCACATACAGCAAAAAAAAAAAAAAAAAAAAAATTAAAAATAGAATTGCCATATGATCCAGCAATTCCACTTCTGGATATATACTCAAAAGAGTTGAAAGCAAGATCTCAGAGAGGGACTTCCCTGGTGGTGCAGTGGTTAAGAATCCACTTGTCAATGCAGGGGACATGGGTTCGAGCCCTGGTCTGGGAAGATCCCACATGCCACGGAGCAACTAAGCCTATGAGCCACAACTACTGAGCCCACATGCCACAACTGCTGAAGCCCACACGACTAGAGCCCGTGCTCCACACAAGAGAGACCAGCACAATGAGAAGCCCGCATACCCCAACGAAGAGTAGCCTCTGCTCACTGCAACTAGAGAAAGCCCACGTGCAGCAACGAAGACCCAACGCAGCCAAAAATAAATAAATTTAAAAAAAATCTCAGAGAGACATTTGTACACACTTGTTCAGAGCAGCATTATTCACAATAGCCAAAAAGGTGGAAGCAACTTAAGCATTCACTCATGGATAAATGGATAAACAAAATGCGGTGTATACACAAAATGGAATATTATTCAGCCCTAAAAAAGAAAGAACTTCTGATACATGCTACAACATGGATGAACTTTGAGGACATTATGCTAAGTGAAATGGGCCAGTCAAAAAGGACAAATAGGGGCTTCCCTGGTGGCGCAGTGGTTGAGAATCCGCCTGCCGATGCAGGGGACACGGGTTCGTGCCCCGGTCCGAGAAGATCCCACATGCTGTGGAGCGGCTGGGCCCATGAGCCGTGGCCGCTGAGCCTGCGCGTCCGGAGCCTGTGCTCTGCAACGGGAGAGGCCACAGCAATGAGAGGCCCGCGTACCGCAAAAAAAAAAAAAAAAAAAAAAAAAAAAAAAGGACAAATAGTGTATGATTCCACTTATGTAAGGTGCTTAGAATTGTCAAATTCATAGAGACAGAAAGTGGAATGGTGATTGTCAAGGGCTGAGGGAAGGGGAGAACGGGGAGTTATTCAATGAGTATAGAGTTTTAGTTCGGGAAGATGAAAAAAGTTCTCAGAATGGATGGTAGTGATGGTTGCACAACAATGTGAATGTACTTAATGCCACTGAACTGTACACTTTAAAATGGGAAGATGGTAAATTTTATGTTATGTGTATTTTACCACAATTAAAATTAATATAATAAAATTACTATTTGCATTTTTAAAACTTAGAGGGGAGGTTCACAGCAATCCTCAAGTAATGACTTATAAAACCTTAGGAAAAGCCAGCCATGACAATCCTGGCCATATAGCATGTCTAGAAATATTAACATTTTATTTTTTATTTTTAAAAAATATGTATTTATTTGGCTGCATTGGGTCACGCAGGCTCTTTGTTGCAGCACACGGGCTTCTCTCCAGTTGTGGCATGCAGGCTCTAGAGAACGCAGGCTTAGTTGCCCTGCGGCATGTGGGATCTTAGTTTCCTGACCAGGGGTCGATCCCGCGTTCCCTGCATTGGAAGGCAGATTCTTTTTTTTTTTTTTTTTTTTTTTTTTTAATAAATTTATTTATTTATTTTTGGCTGCATTGGGTCTTCGTTGCTGCACGTGGGCTTTCTCTAGTTGCAGTGAGCAGGGGCTACTACTCTTCGTTGGGGTGTGCGGGCTTCTCATTGTGCTGGCCTCTCTTGTGTGGAGCACGGGCTCCAGGCGTATGGGCTTCAGTAGTTGTGGCACGTGGGCTCAGTAGTTGTGGCTCGCGGGCTTAACTGCTCCATGGCATGTGGGATCTTCCGGACCAGGGCTCGAACCTGTGTTCCCTGCACTGGCAGGCATATTCTTAACTACTGTGCCACCAGGGAAGCCCCTGGAAGGCAGACTCTTAATCACTGGACCACCAGGGAAGTCCCTAGAAATAACTTTTAAAAACTTTTAAAAATAACCAAATGGTATCCATTAATAAAATGTGAAACAAGAAGGAAGTGAACAGCTCCCGGAAGAAGAAATTCACATTTGGGGAAAAGATTGCAAAACAGAAGTACTCTTTCCTTTTTCTTTTTTACTTTGTATTGAGGTACAATTATACACACAATCAAGTGCACAGATTTTAAATATATAGCTTGGTGAATTTAGGACATTTTCATCGGAATCCCTCTCAGCCAATCCTCTCTCTGTAAAGGTCATCACCAGTTGGTTTTTAACACCATAGAACTTTCCATAAATGATGTCATTCAGTACATAGTATGGCTTCCTTTGCTCAATATTATGTCTGTGATATTCATTCATGTTATTGTAAGTAGTGATACATTCTTTTTTCATTGCTCTATTGTTTTGTTTTCCACTGTATAGGCATACCACAATTTATTTATCCATTTTCCTCTTGATGGACATCGGAATTTATCCACCATTTTGGTAATAATGAATAATTAATATTAGGAACATTCTTATACATGCCTTTTAGGGAACACATGCATTCATTTCTGTTGGGACTATGGCTAGGAGTGGCATTGTTGGTCCTAGAGTATATATATGCATTTTTAGCTTTAGTTAATATTGACAGTTTCCCTAGTGGTTGTACCAATTTACATTCCCACCAGCAATGTAAGAGAGGTCTACTGTTCTATTTCCTTTCCAGCACTTTGTATTATCAGTCTTTTAAATCTTAGCCTTCAGACAGAAATAAATTTGAGAATTAAGAAAGGGATGTGAGGGATTTACCTGCTGGTCCAGTGGTTAAGAATCTGCCTTCCAATGTAGAGGACGTCGGTTGGATCCCTGGTCGGGGAACTAAGATCCCATATGCCGTGGGGCAACTAAGCCTGCGTGCGCTAGAGTTCGTGCGCCACAGCGAGAGAGAGAAGCCTGTGCGCCACAGCAAAGGATCCCGTGTGCCACAAATAAACCCGACATAGCCAAATGAATAAATAACTAAATAAATATTTTTTTAAAAGAAGGGGATATGATAACAGTTACTGGGTTAATGAAAATAACACATGCAACTACATACTAATATATTTGGAAATGTGGATTAAATGAGCAATTTTCTCAGAATACAAATCCACTAGAGAGAAAGAAAAACCACTATTATTTGATTAATATTGAAGAAATAAAAATTATTATCAAGTTTGTCAGAAGTTAGATATTTGGGTGAGTGTGTTTCAGTTAGGAGAGTCTGGAAGTCAGAGGAGAACAGGTGAGGCAGTTGCTCAAATGCAAATAGACTCTGAACCATTGCTGAGAACTTTGTTTTTTATTATTATTATTTTATTTATTTATTTTTTTGGCCTCACTGCACAGCCTGTGGGATCTTAGTTCCCTGACCAGGGATTGAACCTGGGTCCTTGGCAGTGAGAAAACAGAGTCCTAACCACTGGACCACCAGGGAATTCCCCCAAGAACTTTGATGTGATCTCATATTAAAGGCCATGTATCTCTAACAGTCTTCATCCATCCATAGCTGGGCAGTTTGCCCCAGAAGCAGGCCGCATGTGTGGAAACAGACTGTGGGAGGATCCAAGGTTGGAGGCCAGCAGGAAGGAAGAGAGATACAAGCAGGGAGGTTCCATAGCAAGTCTGGTTCAGTCAGTGACCATGGGGTCCAGGGGTGGTGAGGGAAGCAAGATGTGGATGGGTCTGGTGGACTAGAGAGCTCTCCAGCACCAGCGCCAGCAGCCTAACTGTCTCAGACTGTTTGGGCTGCCATAGCAGAATGCCACAGACTGGGTGGCTTATGAACAACAGAAATTCATTTCTCACAGTTCTAGAGGTTGGGAAGTCCAAGTTCAAAGCGCTGGCAGATTCGGTGTCTGGTGACGGCCCACTTCCTGGTTCATAAATGGCTGTATTCTGAGTCCTCACATGGCGGAAGGGGTGAGGGAACTCTCTGGGGTCTCTTTTATAAGGGTACGAATGTCATTGATGAGGGCTCCACCCTCATGACCTAATCACCTCCCAAAGGCTCCACCCCCTAATACTGTCACATTAGGGATTAGGTTTCAACATATGAATTTGGGGAGGATACATTCAGTCTATAGCACTAGCCAAGTGAGTGTTATCTTTTGCCTGAACTCGTGCAGTTTGCTCTTTGCTGCTCTTCCCAGAACATTTGTGGCTCCTTGCCATTTCATTCTTCTCATAAAACCAACAGTATTTGAAAAGCAGTTCCAATAGTGGTTGGAATTGTGGTTCAGCTTCAATGATACGGGCTCAAGTTACCAGCTGTCCAGAATCTCCTTCTTTGGGGGTATATACTCCTGTATTTCCTGATTTGTTTTTATAATGAGTATGTATTATTTTGCTATTATTTGCCTAATATGCCATTGCCCGTTAAAAACATATCTCCGTGTTTGAACATATACATGCATTTATATACATACACACACACTGAAAAAGGCAGGGCCACTAGCACCAAACAGCTAATAGAGGAGCCCCTGGCAGTGGGAGGGAATGTGGGGGCAGGATGCTTATTGTGTCTTATAACTTTTATACCTTCCTTTCGTTTGAATATTTTTCAAGGAGTATATGTTACTTTCAGAACAAAAATAAACTGAGATAAAATATTCCTACCCTTAAACCAGTGGTTGTCAACCTGGGCTGCATGTGAAGCATTTTGAAAATAGTGAGGCTCAGGCCCCACCTGCACCACTCTGGCTCTGGTCTTTTGTAAAACTTCTCAGAGCAGCAGAATGTGCGACCAGGCTTGAAACCTGCTGCGTTAGATTTAATCATTCCATGTTTAGTAATTTAGCCTAAAAAATCAGATGGGGATAAAGCTTCAAGAATTTTCATTTCTGAGTCATTATGATATGTTTTAAAGGTTATAAATCTAAACCTCATATTCTTCAATGGAATATTACGTATATACTTTTAAAATCATATTTTTGAAGACTGTGACACGGGAATGTAGTCCTGATGTAACAAAACTATCAATATATACGGTGTGATCATGCAACATTAGGGAAGAAAATGCTAATGAGTGGAAGACAGTCCCTGGGATATGGGATTATGGGCTACATATATATATATATATATATATATATATATATATATATATATATATATATATATATATAAATTTTTTTTTTTTTTTGCGGTATGCGGGCCTCTCACTGTCGTGGCCCCTCCCGTTGCGGAGCACAGGCTCCAGGCGCGCAGGCTCAGCTGCCACGGCCCACGGGCCCAGCCGCTCTGCGACATGTGGGATCTTCCCAGTCCGGAGCACGAACCCGTGTCCCCTGCATCGGCAGGCGGACTCTCAACCACTGCGCCACCAGGGAAGCCCCTGGGCTATATTTTTAAACAATTTTTTTAGGACTTTAAAAAATTGAGGTGTAGTTGATTTACAATATGATATAAGTTTCAGGTGTACAACATAGTGAGTCACAATTTTTAAAGATTATACTCCATTTATAGTTATTATAAAATATTCGTTCTAAAGCAACTATACTCCAATAAAAAAATAAAATAAAATAAAGGCAATTTGGCAGGAATAAAGATAGATAAATGGATAAATGGACTGAATAGAAAGTCCATAAATAAATCAACACTTCCATAGGCAATTGATTTTCAAGTCTTTTCCACACATATTGCTAAAATAATTGGCTGTCCATACATAAAAAATCAACTCCTATTTTATGTACTACTCAAATGTTAATATAGGACGGATAATATACTTAAATATGCATACTAAAAGTATAAAGCTTCTAGAAGAAAATGAAAAAAAATATTCGCTATATTCCCTGTGCTTTACAATATATCCTTGTAGCTTATTTACTATATACATAGTAGTTTGTACCTTTTAGCTCCCTACCCCTATCTTGCCCTTCTCCAATTCCCTCTCCCCACTGGTAACCACTAGTTGTTTCCCTCTATCTGTGAGTCAGTTTCTGTTTTGTTATATTCATTCATTTTCTTTTTTTAGATTCTACATATAAATGATAATATACAGTATTTGTCTTTCTCTATCTGACTTATTGCACTAAGCATAATACCCTCTAGGTCCATCCATATTGTTGCAAATGGCAGAATTTCATTCTTTTTTATGGCTGAAGAGTATTCAATTGTATATATATACATATATATGTATATATATACACCACATCTTCTTTATCCATTCATCTGTTGATAGACGTTTAGGTTGCTTCCATGTCTTGGTTATTGTAAATTGTGCTGCTATGAACATTGGGGAGCATGTACCCTTTAGAATTAGTGTTTTTGTTTTCTTTGGATATATACTCAGGAGTGGAATTGCTGGATCATACGGTAGTTCTATTTTTAGTTTTTTGAGAAACCTGCATACTGTTTTCCACAGCGGCTGCACCAATTTACATTCCTACCAACCCTATAGGGTTCCCTTTTCTCCACATCCTCGCCCACATTTATTTGTGGTCTTTTTGGTGATAGCCATTCTGACAGGTGTGAGGTGATATCTCATTGTGGTTTTGATTTGCATTTCCCTGATGATTAGTGTTGCTGAGCATCTTTCATGTTTCTGTTGGCCACCTGTGTGTCTTCTTCGGAAAAATGTCTATCCAGGTCTTCTGCCCATTTTTAAATCCACTTGTTTGTTTTTGAAATTGAGTTGTATGAGCCATTTATATATTTTGGATATTAACCCCTTATCAGTCATATCATTTACAAATATTTTCTCCCATTCAGTAGGTTCTCTTTTCGTTTTGTGGATGGTTTCCTTTGCTGTGCAAAAGCTTTTACATTAGGTCCCATTTGTTTATCTTTGCTTTTTGTTTCCTTCGCTTTAGCAGACAGATATTTATTCTTTTTGTATTTTCTAACTGTCCAACAATGAATATGCATTATTTTTAACAGGGGCGGAGAGGGGATAAAAACAAGCAAACAAACAAACAAACAAACAAACACACAAAAAAAGACGAAAAAAACCACGCGCTATATTGTTGTCGTTTTAAAGAAATAAAAGGAAAACCCGACAACCTAGAAAGGGAACTTGGTCTCTACCTCCTCTCCATGACAGGGACTCTAGATTATTCTGCCTTCAGACATCTCTGCCTCCACGCCTCTTGTCCTCACCCCTCGCGACTCTTCCAGCCCACGCTGCCCCTTCTCTGTCCTCCCCTCGGTCAGGACTTCCTTTTCCAGGTGGTCATCCCTGGGACACACCTCATACTCTCTGAGGTGGGGAGGATGAGTGGTGAGGCTATTGGGGGAGGCCGTCCGGGACTGGGCTCCCCTGCCCGCTCTGCAGGGGGAGCGCCGCAGGCGGGGGCGCGGTCCCCGGTCCCGCAGCGCCCGGTGCGCATGTTGGGCGAGGGGACCGGCATTCGTGCGCGCAGAGGGAGGGCATGAAGGCTCCGGCCGTCCCCCCGGACCCCGCGCCTCCCCGGCGCCCCGAGCCCCGCAGCCCCGAGGGAAGCGCAGAGGCGACCGAGGACGCGGCGCGCAGCTCCCTCCCACCCGGCCCGGGCCCCGCGCTCGGGCGTCTCCGGTCCTCGGGCTCCGCCCCGCGGCCACCGGACCAGCTGCACCCGAGCGGCCGGGTTGGGAGGCGCGGCTCTGTCCCCGGGTCTCCTGCGAAGCTGGGTGTCCACACGCGCCCGGGCCACCTGCCAACCCGGCCACCCCGTGTCGGTGCCACAGGTGAAGGCGAAAGTGCCTGGGGCAGGTACCCACTTCTGTCCCTTAACCTTCATCTTAATCAGCCTGGGACTTGCTGCCCTTCCAGGACTTTCTGGCCCCTTTTAGCTTGGAGTGTCTGACTCAGGTGGGACAGGAGTTTCTCAGAGCCCGAGGCTCCTTAACTGGGGAGGGAGGATCAGTCAGCTAACAGACACAGGGATGCCGTGTTCCGTCTCAGGCACTGATGGTGAGGGCCCCACAGAGGTGAGGGGTGGTGGACATTCCCCTTGACCAGTGCCTGAACCACCCACCTTTTGGGAAAGATGCTTTGTGTCTTCCTTTTCGTGGAAAAAGTATTGGGAAACTTAGGGCACTGACTGGTGTCTGCATGCCCACCCTTGAACTCTGCATCTTTCTCTCTCAGGGAGTACTAGTGCTGCACTGGGAGGCCCCAGGTGTTGGGGCAGCAGAGCCGGTGGTGACTCTGGTGCAGGTCATCTGAAGCCACCCTTGTCCAGTGCCCCACTGCTGAGTCCCACAATCTCCTTTGACAAAGCAGAGAAACCCGGCCATTATCGTTATACCCACCCTACAGAGGGAAAAACAGAGGAAGGGAATAAATGGCAGAGCCAGACCCAGAACTCAGACCTCCTGGTTCTTAGTCCAGCGCTCTCCTCTGCCCACCTTGCCTCGCAGGTGGTGGAAGGGGAGTGTGCCAGCCTCTGATGGACTAGCTTGGAGGAGAGAGGCTGCCCTAGGCCTGTAGTATCTTGCTGGGTGGTAGAGAAGGGAGCTAATGGGACCAGCCCCCCTATCTCCCACTCTCTAGCTCTCTCCAGGGGTCCTAGGCGAGATGGCTTCCCACAGCAGCCAAGACTTCTCTGCTAAACTGGCACTGACCTAGCTCCCTTTGCCCAATCTCATCCTTCCCAGGAGGGCACACGGATGCCCCTCACAGCCCACACCCTCCCACACATGCATACACCCTTGAAAAACACAACACAGGGAGTCTTCCCAGGCCCAGAACAGGAGTACAAATGCAGGCCTATGTATCGTGTGTTAAATACTTAAAGATTATAAAACAAGCTAACAAATATATTCTATTTTCCAAACTTGACAAAATATAACTTCATTATGACCTGAAAGGTCAGGTTCGAATTTAGAATTTCCAGACTCCTCCAAGTTCCTCGCCAGTGTAGGGAGACCTGGCACTAGGCCAACAGCATATCCTCATTGTCGTCATGGGTGGGACTGCTCACACAGGTGTGCAGTGAACCCTTGACAGGGTGTGCCTGGAAAAGATACCTGCTCTGTGGCCTAGAAGCCAACTGGTCAGGAATTCCGTCCACCCCACAGATCTGCAGCCCTGTGGGAGGGGCGCTGTCAGAGGAAAGCCAGAAAGCTGAGGGCCTTTCAAAGCTGAGGGCCCTGACAGGGGCACCTCTTGTCTGGACTTAAGGATGGCCCTCTTCCTACTCTACATTCTACCTGCCTTTCTCTTTGGAAGCTCAAAGTTAGGGTAGGAGACTAATTCAGAGTTTCCTGACCCAGTGTGTGATGGGTCTGGGGGCTACAGAAGCAGGAGAGGTGTTAGTAGAAACTTAGTGGAAACTTAGCGGAAAGTTCTCTCATAGGGGCTCTGTGTGGTGGAGGGGTCTTGAAACAGCCCCTGGGGGCACTGTCACCTGGCAGTGAGGAGACACCAGCAGAGTGCCTCCCCCAGACCACCTGGGCCGTTGCTGGGAGTGGTTGGGACACCTGGGTCTCCCAGAAAAGGGGGTTCCCTGGCCCAGTGAGTGTTCTCTGAAGAGTAAAGGTGAACAGTAGCTGGGTGCACTGCTGAAAACTGGTGTCTGTGCTCTCATTTGTCACTGCTGAGCTGGGAGCCAGCCACTGAAGATTCTTGGGGGCCTGATACTCTTGAGTGGGCAGTGGATGCAGCCAGCCACTCACCAGGTGGGTTCAGGATGTGCCTGAACGGGCCCTTTCAGGAGACCCAGGCGCCCTCTTGAGAATACTTGAAGAATCTCACTACCTCCATCCTGCATACAGGGACTCTGAAGCCAACTCTCCTCCCCATTCTCTCTCCTTCTGGCTCCTGTCCGGACCCTTTCAATTTCTTCTTCCACCTACAGCCTCCCCATCGTCCAGCCCACCCATCATTCTGAGAGGCCTCTCATATTAGGAACCAGCAAGGCCCAGCATCCCCAGTGCCCTGGCATCATGGGGCACAGTGCCAACACTTTGGACTTGCCCATAGGAAAGCACCCCTCCAAATACTTTAGGGCCTGGAAGCATCTTCCAGCAACCTGAGGATTTTGTACCATGTGATGACGTATGTTAATGAGACATGGGTAGTCTCATTAACCCCAACTCCTAGGGCCAAGCTCACCCTGCCCCAGAGCCCCATGCTTAGCTGACTCTGGTGTGTTGGGGATCTCAAGAGCTCTCAGTGACCCCTCTCTGCATGGGGGCAGGTGAGGAGAGGATGAGACAAGAATCAGGGTGGATCAGTCCCTGAACTCTTCAGGCCAGGTGGCCGGGTTAAGAGTCTGTACCAGGGCCTTCCCTGGTGGCACAGTGGTTAAGAATCCGCCTGCCAATGCAGGGGACATGGGTTCAAGCCCTGGCCCGCGAAGATTGCTGGGGAGCAACTAAGCCCATGCGCCACAACTACTGAGCCTGCACCCTAGAGCCCACGAGCCACAACTACTGAGCCCACGTGCCACAACTACTGAAGCCTGCGTGCCTAGAGCCCGTGCTCCGCAACGAAGAGTAGCCCCCGCTCACCGCAACTAGAGAAAGCCCGCGCACCGCAACAAGGACCCAACACAGCCATAAATAAATAAATAAATAAATATATATATATATAATCTGATCCTGCCTGCAATCTATTCTGAGTCCATATTCGGGAAAATTCTAAAAAAAAAAAAAAAAAGAGTCTGTACCAGGAGTAGGTGAGCAAGACTTAGCTAGCCCCGAGCAGTCTGTGAGGGTCCCTCTGAAGTCTCTGCTGCCCTCCCTGACCACCTCAGGGGCACAGAGACAGGTCCCAGGGGGAGAGCACTAAGCCCCACCTCCTTTTCTGCCCATGCTGGAACCAGAGGATCTCTGCACAGGGAAGTCACTTGTGCAGTGGGTCCTTTCCAGGAAGAGGGCATCGTTAAGCTAATGACCAGCCACAAGGGGCCCCCTGAGCTTTCCCTAAAGAGGATCCCAGGCAATGTGACCAGGAATCTTTAAGGTGCCTGTGAAAAAGGGGAATAGTAGGGCCTTTCGGGGACAGACCAAAACCAGCGGACTTGAAGTCAGCCATCGACACCTGTGCATCCTGAGCAGGCGTTGGTCAGACCCTGAGGGTATCCCCACCACTGCCCCTATGCTGCTTTCCTTCTCCCTGTAGCAGAGCCAGTGGGAAAGCCCCACTCACAGCCACCTGGGCTGCATGCCGTAGGGGAGCAAGGAGGTGGGTGCCTCCAGCTTCAGGGGAACAGATCCGGACGCTGTCCTCCAGTAGAGGAAGTGAGGTATCTCCTGAGAGCTGCAAATCAGCACGTAACGACTCCGCCCAACCCCCTGCACTAGGAGATGACCAAACTCTGGCACAGCTTCCAGCAGCCTGTGTCCCTAGGATGACCCCAGTCCCCTCAGATGCCTGCCTGAGAAAGCTCAACACTGCCAGCAGAATTCACTGCTTGCTCTAGCCAACACCTGACACAGGGCCCTGCCTTTCTTTTCTTAGAGCATTTACTAAAAAGGGCTTGTAACTGTGACTCCTTCCTCTGTCCCTCCTCCTTCTACAACAAGAGTGTTTTTCTCAAGGACCTGAAAACCACTGCTTGAAATGCAGTCATCAGAAAGGGCAGAGGTCCTGTCTCCCAGTCTCTCTCAGAGGACAGAATCCTAGGATGACTGCTGCTCGCGGGCTCCCCGGCCTCATCGCACTTACACAGCCGTCCCTTTGTAATTTTCTCTTCTCTGAGCTGCTTGGGCCCTGCTGTCCTTCCCCACCCCGTCATTCTCCCCTTAACCGCCCAGTCTCCTCTGCACAGATTACAACGGAGCTCAGCTCTTTCCCCTCCTGTCAGTAGTCACTGAATAAAATGTTTTCACCACTTCAGCTAATGTCCGACTATGTTTACCTTGGACACTGGCTCCTGGCCTGGTTCAGCACTCCCTCCTCTCTGCAATTCACTACAAACTCACACGCAGGCACCCCAAACTACCCTTTATTCAGAAGATCCAGGGAATTTGGGAGGGTGCAGGTTATAAGTGTTCTGGTCGTTTTTTCTGGACTTTTTTGCCCCTTGCTACCCAGGCATCCCCATCAGCAATTCAGTAGCTAATTTTTTTTTTTTTTTCTTGGCCATGCCACGTGGCTTGCAGGATCTTATTTACCCCACCAGGGATCAAACCTGGGCCCCATCAGTGAAAGCACCAAGTCCTAACCACTGGACCGCCAGGGAATTCCTTCAGTAACTAAGTTTTGAGGTTTTTTTGTTTTTTCTTTTTGAATTTTATTTTATTTTATTTTACAGCAGTTTCTTATTAGTTATCCATTTTATACACATTAGTGTATATGTCATCCCAGTCTCCCAATTCATCACCCTGCCCCCTGCTGCTTTCCCCACTTGGTGTCCATATGTTTGCTTTCTACATCTGTGTCTATATTTCTGCCCTGCAAACCGGTTCACCTGTACCATTTTTCTAGGTTCCACATTTATGCGTTCATATACGATATTTGTCTTTTTCTGACTTACTTCACTCTGTATGACAGTCTCTAGATCCATCCACGTCTCTACAAATGACCCAATTTCATTCCTTTTTATGGCTGAGAGTAACTAAGTTTTAAAAGACGATTTTAATCTGTCTCTAGGTGGAGCGATTTGGGGCTTGGAGGGTCCACGGCAGGTGAGGTCAGGACTGTCAGCTCTAGCCTGCCCCCCTCACCCTCTGCAATGATCCTCGGGCCCAGGTTTTCCCCTGCTGTTCAAGCTCTGACCTTTGCTCATCTGGGAAAGCAGGTGCCTGGCTTTACAAACTGGTGTGTCCCACCTTGCCTCTTTCCCAAACCGAGCCAAGATGTGGGCCGTTGAACCCATATCCTCCCCTCGGCCCAGGCCCACCATATCCTCCCAACAAAGCCAGGGGTCTGTGCCTGGGCTGGGCTGCCCCGAGGCCCCACGGTGAGCAGTCCTGCTGTGAGCCCTCAGACTAGACTGAGAGGGGCTTGAGAAGGAGGCCCAGCATTTCTTTCTCAGACCAGACTTGAGCTACACCCCCAACTGTCTCCCTGGTGCCCAGGAGGTGGCCACCACCCTCCTTGCCCACAGCTGCATTTGCCCCTTCACACTCTGTCCACAGAACACAGCCTGCAGTCAGAAACCCAGGCTCCCCTCAGCCTGGCCTTAGCGCCCTATCAGCAACGATCCACCAAACCCTGGCTGGGTGGCGAGGGCTTCTGAGAGACAACAGTCCTCCAGCAGGGAATGTCCCAGCAAGAGCAAATCCAACCTGACCACCTTCGCTGGTGAGGGGAGAGGGTACTGGTCTCGATGGCGATAGCCACAGACGGCTTGGCTCCTGTGGGCAGAGGAGTTGCCAGTCTCCTGTCTCCACTACAAAAATAACTTTGGAATTTGGTCTATTTGAAACTCTAGTTCTTAAAATATGTGGAAGTTGAACACAGGCTGGTCAGTCAGGCTGTGTGTGGCTCTGGGTAGAAAGGGTGGGGGAGGAAGACAGGGTACCTTGTTTTTAAAAAGACCCTGAATGTTTGCAGGCTTTGGCTTTTTTCTGGAATGGGTTGAGGTTATTTCTGATGCATGGTGTCAGGACAAGTATGTTCCTTTTAGCACCTTCTGTAAATAAACTGTGGAAATGTGGACCCCACACACACACCCCAAGGGCAGGGGTGGGGGTGGGCTGGAGGAGAGGGAAGAAGAAAAGGACTAGGATGGGAAGGGCTGCTGTAGCTCAGGGGTCCCCTCTGTTCTTGCTGCCCCCTGAAAAAGCATGACATCCCTCAAACCAGAGCAGGGCCTGTGTGTGCAGTGAGGTGGGCTGAGGGCCTAGGAGACAACTAATGAAATCAGTTGTGACATGACATACATTCTCCTCTAAGACACAAAAGAAGCCAAATGAACGACCACGGAGTCCCTGAACAGAAAGGCAAGGCACTTGACCAAGATCAGAACAGCTTTGGAATAACAGAGCTGGGACCTGAACTCAGTCGAGGCAGTGCGGGAGGGGGAGAAATGAAGCTTGCCCTGTTCTCCCATCCCTTCTAGTCTCTCCCCGCTCCGACCTTCCCTT
This sequence comes from Kogia breviceps, assembly GCF_026419965.1. Lineage (NCBI taxonomy): Eukaryota > Metazoa > Chordata > Mammalia > Artiodactyla > Physeteridae > Kogia > Kogia breviceps. The sequence goes on along the minus strand of NC_081328.1, from coordinate 36,267,465 downwards.
GAAAAGTCACTGAGGGGGTGAGAGGGTGAGCACAGACCTGACCGAGGATGCTGGGGGTGGGGGCAGCTTCTGTGCCAGAGGGGGACAGGGACCACACAGTTTTCTGCCTGGTTAAGGAGTTTGGGTTTTCCCCTGAGGCGCTCAGAAACAATGAATGTATTTGAAGCACGTATGAGGTGCCATATTTCTCTTTTAAAATATCACCCTGAAAGCCAGCATTAGAATGGAAGTGACTGGAGGCTCCAAGGATACTGCAATAGTCCAGGCGAAAGTTGATAAGGGCCCAGCCTAAGCTAGGTGCAATCACGAGAAGGGGCCAGAGAGACACTGAGGTAGAATTGACAGGAGGTGAGGATTAAGGGACAGAGATGACATTGGGTCTTTAGCCCAGGTGAGTGGGGAGCTATATGGGCCTTCACTGGGCTTGAGCGCACGTGCTTTTCAATGAATGGTCACAGGCCAAAGTTTGGGACAGTCTTTACTGGAGTTTGGAATGTCATAGCAATTCACCTTAATCAGAGGCAGACTAGTAAAATGAGCAGCAATGGTGGCGGACCCCCAGCAGGGGACATCCGGCCTACATGAGGAATCCTGCTCGCCCGCAAGCAGTACACAGGCACACGCACACGCTCTTCTACACAAACCAACACTCTCATGAGTGCTCTCTCACTCCGGGTGGGTCAGAAGCCAGGCGCCCTTCCTGCCCTGTCTGCTCTGGGGGATCCACTGAGCTGAGACTGAAGGAAACCACTTGAGGACCAGGGACGAAGGAGCTGGCAGCTGCAGGCGTTTTGCAGTTTGGGAGAAGGGGATCCAGGAGGATAGGAGAAATTGCCAGGGCCTAGCAAAGGGAGCCCCTCTGGGCCAGGGGATGGGAAGAAGATGCCGGAGATGGGGCATGGGAGGGATGGGGCGGGGGGAGAAAAGGCCATCCCCTCTCCTTCACTCACGGGGCCAGAGTCCTGGCCATAGGAATCCTGGGGAACGTCGAGGGGTCCCCTGTGTCCTAGGAAGGCACTGAAATGGGGAACAGATCCTGGAGGGCCTGGAGTCTCCCCCAAGTACCCCACTGGGTAAGGAAGGGGGGTGACAGAGCAAGGAGGGTCTTACATGCTGGTTGTCTGGGGCAACAAGACTGGGGGAGCACGAATCCTGCTTCCCACCCCAAACAAGGGGTGGGTGATGGGCTGAGATGCGGCCCCTCTGGCCGGCAGAGGGGAAAGGGCCAGAGCCAGGGCTTCCCCTTTGGTCTCCAGGGCAGTGAGTGGGAGAGCCTGGCCTCGCCCATGTGTCCGTCGGGGGCAGGGGGAGCAGGAGGAGGGCACCGGGGCCTCCTGCCCCTGGGGCCTGGGCTACCAGAGCACGGCCCCGTCCAGGTTCCCGTAGCCCGGCTCGGCCCGCAGCCGCCAGTATGTGTTGTTAGTCACCCACCACTCCTTCCCGCTGCTGTCTGTCTGCCGCCTGGGGGAAGGGGGCCATGGAAGAAGAGGGGTGAACATCCAGCACTGAGGCTGGGGTCCCGAGATGCTGCCTTACACTACCGGCCCCACTCAAAGCAGGAAGGGGCTAGTGGGGAGGAGGAGGGGGGACTGGGTTGCAGAGAGACCTGGAGAGGGAGCAGAGGTACCTGAAGAAGCGAGCCTGGTGGACAATGTTGTTCTCCTCCATCACTTTGCGCCTGTCTCGCTGAAGCTGCTCAATCCTTCTCTTCTGGGCCTCGGCGGCCTGTATGTTCCCCTCCTCCAGGTACCTGAGCATCCAGACTGCAGTCAGCAGAACTGCCCACTCTCAGAGGCCTCCAAATCCAAGGCCGCTGGGCCTGCCCAGTTCTGCCCCCAAACAGGTCCCATCTCCCTGAGGCAACTCAAGGAAGGAAGGACATAGTCCCAGGTCTGTGTGGAAACCCACGTGGGGAGGGAGGAGCCCGGGGCTTCTGGTGCGGCACCCGCCTGGCACTGACCTCTGGTCTGGCCGGAGCCGCGTGTCTGTGGAAGGCAGGGACCGCTTCAGCTCTGCCGTCAGCTCATTCAGCTCCAAAGCAAACTGAGTGAAGCCGAAGTTTCGCTCATAGTTTGGGGGCATTGAGTCTAGGGGGAAGGCAGGGGGCTGGGGCAGGTGAACTGTGCACAGCTGCCCTCACCTCTGCCCAGCCCGCCCCAAGCACCCCACTTACTGGGTTTCCAGATGCACTGACCACCCGGCGGGGGTCCCCGGTACAGCCCCTCGGGCCACTTCCCGAAGAGTCGGTGGAGGACGCGGCCGCTCCGGCTGAACACGGCACCCTGCACCTCATGGACATTGGAGCTCCAGTACTTGGCCTGGGGTGGGGGGTGGGACAGAGGGCTTAGGGAGGTGTCCCCTCCCCTTCCCCGGGGCGAGCTGCTGGGACGGACAGGTGGGGCAGGGAGGCCACCCACCTTGCAGAAGGTGATCTTGCAGTGGCAGGAGCTGTCCTGCGTGTTCCGGATGAGCACCTCCCCGTAGTGCTCAATCCAGCGCTGGCCACTCAGGATGTTGTGAATGCAGGACGTCACCTTGTTCCACTCAAAGTGGTCCCCAAACCTGAGAGAGACAGAGCATGGCGGGGGGCAGCTGGCCGGCCCTGGGGAACAAGTGCCACCCTGAGCTGGGGAATGCCTGTCTCATCAGAGCAGGTCATGCAGGTCTGGGAAAGAAACCCTGGAGTCCTGGTTCCAGCTCATGGTCTCTCCATGAAGGACGACATATTTATAGAGCAAAGCAGCCTTCACAGAAAGTATTCAACTAACACGTCTCCATTTGTTGAGAAAGCTCCTGAGTACCTAAGTCACAGGGGTTAAAACATAGACGGGGTCCGTGTCCTTGGGATATATGTCTGGTCACATGTATCAGCCTGTTTACTCCCCACTTCTGTCGAATATTACTTATTACTCTTATTTTATAGACGAGCAGACTCAAGGCTCTGAGGCGTCAAGTCTTTTTGCCGCTTGTCTAACTATTAAGCAGCAGAACCAAGACTCCCACCCAGGACTTCTGACCCTGAAGTCCAGGGTCTTCCCCAAGCCCTGCACTGGCCTCTGGCTGCAGTTCCCCACCTATAATATGGCTAGATGATAGTGCTTCAAATGCGGTTTGTGAGCAGTCCTGGAATCACTTTAGAATCACTTTAGGCTTCTGTGTGTGTGTGTGTGTGTGTGTGTGTGTGTGTGTGTGTGTGAATGGGTTACTGTGCACTGACTTGAAGTCTCAAATGCATTCCTTACTGTGAGTCATGGTCAAAAAGTGTGAAAGCCACTTGATCAGATGGCCTTGAGGAGCTCTTCCAGCTCTAAGACTTTTCACCTTTCTTTATTGACAACTGCTGTTAACCCAGGTATAAATGTACAGACGTTGCCCCACCCTGAGAAGCTTCAGACCAGGCCTCTCTCTCCTGTCCCTCCCACCTCCCCATCCCAGCCCGGGAGGGGCGGGGGGTGACGCTGGCCTGCAGGCCGGGCCTGGCTGCCTGCACTCACCTGGGCAGGCTCACATTGACCATCCCCACAGGCACAATCTCCAGGGATTTGCCCCAGAACTTGTTCTTCCATTTCATGTCTGGAGTTGGGTGGGGGGAAGGAGAGCAACAGCAGAGATAAGACCAGAGAGTGTTCCAGCCCCTCGCCCACCTGCCCTTCACCCCCAGCCCCATCCTTTACCTTGCCAGAATATGAAGTTCTCAGACTCCGCATGGCACGCCGAGATGGGGGGATGGTGGGAGACCTTGATGAGCAAGGAAGTTTTCTAGAGGCTGCTCCTGAGGACCCTGGGGTCTGCTCCTGACCCCAGGCCCCCAACATCCCTCACCCCCATCCCCAGTTCCCCTGGGAACCAGAAGACCAGTTAGTTCCAGGTCTCTTGTCTACCTGTCCTTGGCCACCACCCAAATTCCATCTCCCTCTCCTTTCCCACGAGGCCCCTATGTTCTCCCTTCTCCCTCCCTCCCCTCTAGGGCCCTCCTTGCCGAGCCTGTGCATGGTGCCCTCCAGAGGCCCTGCCCAAGTCCTCTAGCAGTGACAGGTGGGGCCTCTACCCATGCCCTGCCTGAAAGCCAGCCCTCCCATGAGGACCCTCTTCCCTAATCATCTTCTCCCCCAAAGCTGATCATCACCCTGCAATCTCCACAACACACCCTTGGAAAAACTCGGCCTTGACCTCGTTAGAGCAGCTCCCCATCTGGAACCTTGAACTCAGGGATCCCACAGCCTGCCCTCCTTGCCTCTCCCCATCCCCTGGCGCCCACCACCGCCTGAGTGTTCTCTATAAAGTGCAATTCTAAGCATGTCACTCTACTGCTTAAAACTCTCCCATGACTCCCCGTGGCCTTCAGGATTTAAAAACCAAGCAACCAATAGAGCTGAATAACCTCCTATGAGCTTCCACAATCCCAGCTCTAGAACATGGTACGGTAACTCCTTGTTTGAAGTCCGTCTTCCCAAGGAGCGGGGAGCTCCTCCCTTGACTGCCCGACTGTCAGGTGTTCTCACCCACGCCCTGGCCCCTTGAAGCCCGGGTGTTCCCCGGCCTTGGCCACACGGCTGCCCCGACCAGCCCACTTCTTCCAGGGCCTCACCTGCTCACTGATGAAGCGGAAACCTCGGTCAGGCCGCTCGCACTCGTAGGTCTCCCCCAGGACAGGGTTGAAGGGCTTGCAGCCCGCCCGGTGGTACGTGGAGGAGTAGGCTGACACCGCGAAGGCTGCGATGTACACCTGCAGGGGGCGGGGCGCCGGGGGATCAGAGGAGATGCCGCCCCTCCACCACCCTACCATGAGCCAGGACGGGGGCCTGGGCTCGGCCCGGTAGACTGGATCCTGGGAGGCAGCGGCAGCCTGGGCGGGGTCGGGGCGGACCCACCATGCGCTCGCAGGGGTCGGTGGTATGGCTGGCCTGGTCCAGAAGGCTGCTGTACTCCAGCTCCTCGCAGAGCCGCTGCAGGGTGCTGAGGGGCTCATTGAGCTGCACGGGCATCGACACCTTGGACAGGTCCTTGCCGATGTTGTTCCACAGGATGTTCCACAGGCTCACGTCGGCCCCGGGCCCACTGGCCGCAGGTAGGCATCGGCGGCGGGGTGGTCCCACGGCTCCTCCTGGAACACAATCCCAGGGCCAACCCGCCTGTCACTCTGCCCTGGGCACCTCGCATCCAGGCCCATGGCCTCCCGAGCTCCTGAGCTGCTCCTAGGTCTGCTTGCTCCCAGGCCCCAGGCTCGACTCACTATGGGGCAGGCAGCTGGGGGCTAATTCTATTTTTTTGGAGGAGGGGATGGAGGGGTGGGGAGTGGTTAATTCTTGATGAGCTCCTGGGAATTTAGGTGAGCAACAGGTTTAAGAAACAGAGGACAGTTCCCACTGTTGGAAACAGAAACCCTGCACCCCAGAAGCCCTTCCTGAGTCTCACCCTTGGCTTCTGCTCCATTTCATAAGCACAGAAACCAATGTCAAAATTATTCAGCCCATTTTATAGATGAGGAAACAGGCTCCAAGAAGGACAATGACATGTACAAAGCCACACTGCTAAAAAGCGGGCCCTTCTGGGCTTCCCTGGTGGTGCAGTGGTTGAGAGTCCGCCTGCCGATGCAGGGGACACGGGTTCGTGCCCTGGTCTGGGAAGATCCCACATGCCGCAGAGCGGCTGGGCCCGTGAGCCATGGCCACTGGGCCTGCGCGTCCGGAGCCTGGGCTCCGCAATGGGAGAGGCCACAACAGTGAGAGGCCCGCGTACCGTAGGAAAAAAAAAAAAAAAAAAAAGCGGCCCCTTCCGCCTGTCAGGCCCATGCAAGCCTTCGCAGAAGCCCAGAGTGGAGGCTAGCCCCAGGTTGAGCCTGCCCCACCCCCAGGGCCGCCCCTGGAGCACAGCCACAGCTTAGCCTTACTCACCCCCAGGGTCACCCCTGGAGTCAGCACCTTAAGCCATTAGCCCACCAGTACTACAAGGGACTATTTCCCAAGGGACCTGGGCCTGGACAAACCCCGTTGCTGCGCCCACCTCCAGCCCTCCCTCCCGCCCGTCTGGCTGGCACCTTTCTGACAGCGCTCAGCTCCCCTGAGGTCGAGCACCTCCTCAGACAGGCTGGTGGTGACTTCACTGGTGCACGACTCCTCCTCCTCTGAGCCCTGGGCCAGGGACAGATGACAGGCTGGGCAGACTAGGCCTCCCCCAGGCAACTGGACAGTGCCCAGGGCCTGGCAAGAATCTGCCCAGCTAGCCCTTTGGTGGGAAGCGGAAGAGAATATATTTGGGAGGGTCTGAGCCCTAAGACACTGCCCTGGGAGGCCTGGCATCATGCTGTGCCCTGCCACCTTGGGAGGGAGAGGGCCTGGCCTTACGACTAGCAGGGAGACAGCTCAGGGACTTGGCGGGACACTAAGGGGAGGGAAGCTGGGGATTACTGGGATTCAGGGTCAGGAGGGTGAGCGTCAAGGGAGTGCTAAGGCTGAAACGAGGTCACAGAAAGATGACGGGGTGCAGCTGAGGCAGCAGTTTCAGTAGAACCCATGGGGATGGAGCACATCAAACTGGAAGAAGGGTCCCCAGCAGAGATTTCTAAGCAGGGCCACACAAACCCAGCAGATCTGGACGTGTTCCCAGAGAAGTGGCCGAGGTGGTCAGAAAGGACTTGGGAATCTACAGATTCCAGTCTCCCGGGACGCCACCCCTCTATTCCCAGGGTCCCTCCTCTCTCACTACCAGCTTCCCCGCACCCTCACCTCATTCTCAGACGAGCTGGCAGAGAGGAGAACCTCACAGGCATCAAAGAACTCTGTGTGGGAATCAGCGAGGGAAAGGACGCTGCTCTGGGACAGCTGAGGGGTCAGCTCTCGCCCCTTCATGTACAGAGCTTCTTGCTGTGGGAGCGGGACAGGTGTCAGGCCCAAGGCCCAGCCGGGAGAGTCAGGCAGGGCTCCCCGGGCCTGATAGCTCCCTTGTGAGGGAAGTGTGACTGGGGACTTTTACTATCTGAGTCTGAGACCTGCTGAGCAGGAGAAGACGCAGAGGGGAGCGAGTGTAGTGGGGTACGAAGGCCTGGTGGAAAGATCCCGGCCTGGAAGTGAGGAGACACGGGTTCCATAACTGCTCACACTGCCTGGGCACTGACTCTGAGCCCAGCTCCAAGCCCTTTGCGTGGATCAACTCCATCAATCCCAACACTCACCCTACCAGGTAGGTGCAATTATTACCCCCACTTTGCAGATTAGGACACTGAGGCTCTGGGTCACGAAGTGGAGCCAGATTCAAACCCATGCAGAACGGGAGCCTGGGCCCATCAATGAGATCCTTTGAGTCTCAGTTTCCTCATCTGTGAACTTGAGGGTAAGAATCACTGCCTCACGGGACTCTGACTTAAAAGTAAAAGCACTCTGCACGCTGTTAAGAAATGACCCAGATGGGGCTGCTGCCCGTGTTCCATGAAAGGGGCTGGAGTTTCAGGCCTGAAAGCCAACTACGCCTTCACTTCTGCTGAGAAAGAAGGCCCAGAGGAATGGTCCCCACAGCCCACCCCGGCTCCCACCTCCTCGGGGTTGAGGGAGCTGAAGGAGTCTGCAGTGGTGTCGGAGGACACGGACAGCGAGTGGAGGCGCCTCGGGCCGGCTGCGGCCTCAGAGACCTGCAGGGAGAGGGTGAGGGCACAGGTGCCGGGACGGGGCGGGTGAAGCCCTCCCCAGCCTGCCAGGCGCAGCCTGCCTCCTCCAACCTCCCTTCCCGGCCCAGGTCCACAACCACGCCCAGGCCTGCAGTCCTCGGGCTCGGGCCTGCTCCTCCCGCAGGCCACCCCGTCCCCAGCCTCACCCCCAGCCTGGACGGCTCCGAACCCTGGTGCTGGTCCCTCAGTCGGTCCCGTTCAGTGGTGAGGGCGGCCAGGACACTGCTGAGCGAGCTGTGCACTGTGGGGGCGGGCTGGCCATCAGACTCCCTTCCTCTCCCTCTCCCTCTCCCCGCCTGCTCCCAGCCACCCCCAGGGCACGCACTCACCCTTCTGAGCCAGGGCCCAGAAACTGTGCTGCAGGTGGGCATAGTCTGGGGGTGGCAGCCCGCGGGGGCCCGAGGGGTCCCGGGACTCCAGGTACCGAGACAGGTTGGGAACAGAGCCGTGGAGACGACCCACCTGTAGGCGAAGGGGAGGGGTTGAAGGGCGCAGCCTCCTTCAGAGCCTCCCACCCAGCATCTTGGGGTCCACCCCCCCCCCACCTCACCCGTCCGATGGTGTCGTCCTTGGCAAAGCTCTGTGTGCACCATATGCGGCTGGTCCGCTTCCCCTTCTTGGGTCTCTCGGTCGTCACCGAGGCCTGGCAAGTCGAGGTGAGGGAGTTTCAGTCTCGGGGGGGGAGGACCACCAAAGCCAGGAGAGAGGTAGACGGTCATGAAGGAGGACGCAGAGACACCAGCATCCCGGAGGCAGAAGACCGACAGCCTGGCAGCCGCCTGGGCACAGGAGGAAGGGGTCGCTCCAAAGGGGCAGAAAGACAACCCTGAGGCGGTCTGGACACGGTGGGGAGGGGCAACGGGGAGATGGTGGCTCTCCAGGAAACCGCAGCATATAAGGGGGACTGGGGACCTGTCCGGGGAAGTGACGGAGATGAAGACAGCAAGAGCGGAGAGAGCCCTGGGCGGGCCCCTGCCTCCTCCCCTGGACCTTACCTGGTGTGTGGGGATAACAGGGGCTGAGGGGATCCGGGGCAGGGACTCCAGGCTCTGGAGGAGTCTGTGGAGTTCCTGGAGCTTCCCCTGACACTCAGAGAGCTCTGTGGGAAGGATGAATGAGGAAGTCCCTCTCCCAACACCGGCCAGGCTCCCCAGAATCTGTCCCTTAGCTCCCCTTCCTCCTCCAAAGACTTCACCAGCAGCCATGGAAATCCCGACACTGGCCGCCCTCCCCCACTCACGAGCCCAAAGCAGTTCCCAGCTCCCACCCTTTGGTCTGGCCTCACGGGAGTGCCCGCACCCCAATCTGCACTCTGTCCCCAGACCACACCTTACCTCGGCCGCCTCCACACAGGCCAGGGGGCTCCCACTCTTGCTCTCCCCCCTTGGTTTGCATTTCCCTCTCCCAGGCCAGCATCGCAGCCTGCAACTCCAGGAATCCGGTTCTAGTGCACACCCCTTCCCTGGCACTACTCCTCAGGACCCCTCCCTGCGTTGGCATTCTGGATCTTCTTTTTCATGAGTCCTGGCCCTGCGTCCGGGTCTGTCTATATGCCTAGAGCACGAGCCCCACCATTCTCTGTAAGCCTGAGGCTCCCCAGGGCAGGGCCCTAGGAGACCTGATCAGCCTAGAGGCGGAGGCTGTCTCCCCCATCAGATTGGAGCTCCCAGAGGCAGGGATGGAGGTAACATTTTCTCCTCCTTGTGACTGCTGATGCCACCTAGATGCAAAAGCATGGGCCCTCCCCACGGAGGCGCAGAGCCAGGGGCCCCTCACCATGAGAGCAGCGGTCTAACCCATCACTGTCCCTCAGCCAGGAAGACACCTTCTCCCGAGGTCCAACCCCTGGCAGAGCCGAGGCACTACCCGCTGCCGGAAGCTGGGCCCCAGGAACCTGTGGGGTGAGTCAAGGGTCAGGAAGGTGCCTGCCTCCCTGAGTCTCATCCTGAATCCCCACATCACCTGTCCCTGCCCCAGGGCCCATCTTACCTTCCGGTGAGTGGTGCTGGGCAGCAGGCTTCGGGGCACATCCAGGTGCTGGGCCAGGCGGTGGGCACGCAGCTGAGCCACCCAGCTCTGGAACAGGTCCTGGGATTTGATCTGCAGAGGTGATGGAGAAGGGGAGGGATGCATGAAAGGAAGGATTGCTTTCTAGGGGCAAGGAGTTGGGGCTCTGGTCCGCAGGCAGGCAGGGTCTCTCCCTATAGCACACAAGCTTGTGCAAAGGTCCCTTGCGGGGAGGCAGGAACAGCTTCTGCAGGGGTGCAAGCCTTCAGCTCTGTTCCTGTTCACACAACAACCAACAGGGCCAGTTTGCCATTGGCTATTGTACATGGTAGGAACTCCCTTCTGGTCAAACTCAGACAGACCCTCGGCCCCTGTCCCTCTCTCCTGTGTGCCCCGGTGCCTCTGAGAGGCTGGGGGCCAAGCCACCACCTGGCTCCCAGGGATGTCACCTTGAGGTGGTAGATGTTGTCTTCAGTGTCAAGGTCAATGCGCTGGGCCTTTTTGTTGACGGACATGACCGACAATCGGACATCAATGGAGCCATGGAGCTTCCCCTTGGTGATCTGGGGTGGAGAGATCGGAGGGGGAAAGGGGGACTGGTTTTAGGCCACCAGGGCCACCATCACTGAGGTCACGCTAGGCTCAAGGGCCAGGCAGCAGGTTCACCCTCATGCCCAAGTCACAGTATCAGCAGGACTTGTCAGTCGTCCTCCTGCGCACAGGACACCCCGCTATGTCAAGTCACAATCTGAGCTCTAGGCAGTTACAGAGTGAGGAAAACTTTTCCCACCCTTAGGAATCTGCGAGGCTGAGAAAGGAGCACCTTCTTGGAGAGAGCCTGGGTGTCTAGGCCTTTAGTTCCTTGTTCCTGCAAGAGCAGAGGACAAGGACGAGCATGATGAAGCTCCCATGTCTTGGGTACTTATTTTATGCGCGGCACTGTCCTGAGAGCCCTCACCAAGACAAAGACTCTATAAATGCGTGACTGCACTCTCTCCACCTTAGGGATGAGGAGCTGAGGCCCAGGGAAGTAACCTGCCCAAGACCCCACACCCAGTAATTGGTGTCCCTGGGATTCAGACCCTGCTGTGGGGGATTCCAGAAGCCCCCTGCCCACCCAGGGCACTCTGGGGCCAAACCCCTCCCTCATCCCCCAGCCGAGGCCCTGACTCACATCTTGCCGAGTCGTTGCATAGTGAAGGATCCCATCCTCGAGCACAAAGTATCTCTGTGACGTTGCCCAGAAGGGACAGGGCCCGGGGGGCAGAGAGGAAAGGATGTGGAGAGAGAGCAACCATACAGAAGTTTCTTCTGACACACAAACACCCTGTACCACCCGGCAACCCCACGGATCGCCCCCCGGCCCCCCCATCTGGCCCCTCCCTTCGCCCTGCCGCCTTACCTTGTGCCAGCCCTTCAGAGGCCACTTCCTCTTCTTGAGCAGGTGGCCTTCCTGCCTCTCGGGCATGATACCCTCTGCCCCCAGCCGGCCCCGAGTCTCCTCCACTACCTCCCACAGCTCGGAGGCCTGCAGTCCAGGACAGAGTTGGGAGGGGCCGGTGAAGCGACCACCTCTGCCTTTTTTCCCCTGTGGGCCAAGCTCAGCGCGTCCACTGCCTGCTCCCCACCCTCAAACCTGCTGGGCACTGCTGGGCTTTGCGGACTGTGTGCTCTCAGCCAGGGAGGGAGGGTCTCGCTCTTGGAAGTCCATGGGGAAGGGAGTGGCCACTCCCTGCTGAGGACGTAGAGAAGAGTGGAAGGGGAGAGATGTCACCTTGTCCTGAGGGGGGCCTTGAAGCAGAGAGAGACCCTGTTAGCACAGGCTCGACCCTCACCTTCCTCACCTCCAGCCCCTCTTGCACCCTCTGGGATGAGAGCCCCCGAGGACATCTTCCGCTCACCTGCCACACCTCTCCCAAGCCTGTCCCCACGCCACTCTGGGCAGGTCTCCGCGCCCACTGCCCAGAGAGGTGGAGCGCGCAGCAGGCAGGCCGGTGCCAAAAGAAAACCTCGAAAAGTCAGCCCTGCCCCACCTTAGGCACTCACAGATTCCCCAGCTCCAGGAAACACTCGGTGCTTTCTCTGGAGGATTCCCTGGGGGTCCTCAGAGGTGAGGCAGGGGAGTGAAGGAAGAGGCTCCAAAATAGGACAGAAGGATCCAGAGACGGGACAAGTGAGATGTCAACCCAGCTCCCCTTCTGCCAGGATCCCTGACCCCAGCACCACGGCACGGAGACTCCTCTGCCATCATCCCTTTACAGAGCCCCCCAACCTCTTGACCCCAGCTCCCCACCAATTGGCCTCCATATCCTCTAGTTCCTGGGCTCCCATTTTTCTGCCTGAGGAAACCGAGGCCTGAGACAGCCCGCATTTTCCCCTGTGCCTCCCATCAATTGCCCCCCTAGGATACCCACTTCGGACCCTCTGTCCCCCCGTCCCCCAAGCCTCCTTCCTTTCATCCCCACCCCTGGGGCTCCTGAGAAGTGCCATCCACCTGGAGAGAGCAGGGGACGGGCCATTGGAGACACATGCCAAGGACCGCACAGGTCCCACAGCAGTGCCCACAGGCGCCCTTGGCACCAGCCCTGGCCATCCTGGCTCCACGGGGAGATCAATAATGCATGAGGCTCTGTATGTGTGAGACGGGGGAGGGGACTGGAGGGGCAAGGTTGGCCTGAGGCTGGGGAAGCAGCCCAGATCTTCCGGTGGAGCTGAGGCCATGAGGGGACAGGGACGTGGTGGGGTGTGGGTGGCCAGGAGGTCAGGGCAGAGGGGCCCATGCTACCAGAGGCTGACCTGGGGGGAAACTCCTACATTCAGCCATTGAAAGTTAACAAACTCTTCCAGTGTTTGGGTGTCGCTGTGCCCTTTTCCTGGCCCCGTGGGATCCTGGCCCCTCACTGCTTGCGGGTGGAGGGGAGGCTCTGTTAGTAGAGGGTGCAGGTCGAGGTGAGCCAGGTGGGTGTCCCCTTTCCACCTCCATTCCCGCCCTCATCTCTGGAAGAGCAGACCCACCAGCTTCAGGTGAATGTCCCCTTCTTGCGGAATGTCAGCTGATGCCAGCGCGGCCCCCTTACCCCAGGGTCCATGGATAGCCAGTGCTCCTTGGCCCGAGCACCGCTCCGCCTCTGAGTCACCGTCTCCGAGCCGCCAGCTCCCTGCTCACGGAGCTGAGCAGTGGCGGCAGCTGCAGCAGGAACCAGGAAGGAAGGAGACGTCGTAGCCTCCCCTCTAGCCGGATCTCCTCACCTCCCCCTCCCCCCGGCCCCTCCTCCAGCCAAACTCCGGGCAGCCGCTCAGCTCTGCCCCCCTGCTCCCCGGAGGACTCAGGGCTGAGCCGACTCCCCAGCGCCCAGAAAGCTTGGGAGTGGGGGCAGAGCCCCATTGGGCACAGTTCCAGATAGATCACAGAGGACTAGGGAGCTGCTGGCCCCAAGTTAGTGCTGGTAAAGAATTGGTTCACACTAGCATGGCCTTGAGCCTAATTAGTACCCAAGGCCATTTCCTTATTAACCCCTGCCTCACGTTTTACATCTGAAAATAGATTGTGGAATTTGGAGCCAGTAAAGCTTTCAGGTGGACAGGAAGGGAGGGATGCCCCTATGGAACCACAACTGACAGTGGCAAAGGCAGTCAGCAGGGAAAAGCTCGAGAGGGCCACAGTGAGTGAGGCTATCATTGGGGGTGATGCCCCACCAGGTCCTGACCCATGGGGGCTGGAAGCACATATGTGGTAAGACACCCCCCGCCCCCCACCCCCCAGCCTACCAAGTCTTTGGGTCAGGAGCAGGTCTGGGGCAGTAACCACCTGGCTGTTAAAAGGCTAGTTGGAGCCAACTCTGGTACCCTTGGCCTCCCTTTCTGAATACCTTTGCCCTTCTGCTGGAGTACTGTGTGCAGCTGCTCAACTCTAATTAAAAATTACCTCTTGAGAAAGGTCTAGAATTCATTCAAATGAATATGAACTGGACTGACAGCTTTAAGTGCAGTGCAGCCACTTTCTGGAAAGAAGTGGGCTTACTGCTGTGGCTTCAGGCAACGCCAGCAGGCGAAGGATGCAATTCGAGGTTCTTCTTTGATTCCCAATATGACATAGGCCACTTCCCCAACCAGCTGTCCCATGGGCCTTGGCTTACACATCTCTCAGGAGATGCCTGCTCTCTGTTCCATTCAGAACCTCAGCAGTCCCTGCCACCCCAGGAGGGCGTTGTTAGCACCTGGCAGGGTTCTGGGAGTCTGGGAGAGCACTGGGCAGCACTGGCCAGACCGGCTCTGGCATCCAGGAGCCTCAGGGGCCTTTTAATTCAATTCCTATTGATTGAGCATCCCTGGGAAAATGGCATGGAGCTGGGCACTGTGGAAAATTTGTCCTGAACCAGGGAAGGAAAAGCTGCTACAGATCATTGCCAGAGCAGTGTCTGCCCAGGAACTGTTCCCAGAGCAATGATCAACAACCAACTCCCCGCATCACCCGTGTCCACCCGGAATGCGCTCCAATCAAGGACAAGGGCAGGCTTCTAGTCATACACCCCCTCTCCATTAAAAACCTCCAGTTCCCTGAGACTTGGATGACGCCTCCTACTCAAGGGCCCCCAGACCCCCTTATTAAAACAGAATCCTGGCTTTCCCTCAGCTTTTATTTTAAAATAAATTTATTTTATTTTTGGCTGTGTTGGGTCTTCGTTGCTGCACGCGGGCTTTCTCTAGTTGCAGCGAGCAGGGGCTACTCTTCGTTGTGGTGCACAGCCTTCTCATCGCGGTGGCTTCTTTTGTTGCGGAGCACGGGCTCTAGGTGCACGGGCTTCAGTAGTTGCAGCACGTGGGCTCAGTAGTTGTGGCACGGGCTCTAGAGTGTACACTCAGTAGTTGTGGCACACGGGCTTAGTTGCTCCACAGCATGTGGGACCTCCCCGGACCAGGGCTCAAACCTGTATCCCCTGTATTGGCAGGCGGATTCTTAACCACTGCGCCACCAGGGAAGTCCCAGCTCTTTTGTTTTGAACCACCTGAGATGTGTCAGATACTGGACAGAGTGGGCAGCTGCCTTCAAAAGGACAAGCATTTAAGCAATGCCATTTGTGGGAACAGGTACAGGGAGGTAACAGGCTTGGACATGGGAAGAGGAAGGATTTTCTAGGAAGAGAAGTGAGTCAGAGATGACCTTGGGAATAAGTCTACAGGGAGGATAAGCTTGTCAACAGCAAAACACAGTAAGTAAAATGCATTTCACTTTATCATAAAGCAGTGCTCCCAACTTTTCCACAACATGGCACACCCTGAGGGCGCAGAATTATCCCCCAAGCACACTTGGGACCCTAATGAAAAAGCTCTAGTGTAGAAAACCAGGGCAGCATCTTCAGAGCAGGAAGAGCCTGGTTCAGTCCCTGCACTGCCTCCTACCAACAGCATGACTTTGGGTGGGCTATTTAACTTCTCCTCCCCTTAAGTCTTCCTCTCTGTCAAATGGGGATAACATGTGAAAAATACAGGATCTAGCACATGTAAAGGGAGCCTGGCATAGTAGGCTCTCAACAGATGCCACTCTCGACACAATTACTCAGTTGAGCTATTCTGGCACATTGGAGCCGTGAGGGGATAGGCTGGGAGGCAGGTGCAGCAAGGGTAGTGAACACAGAAACCAAAGGCTTATCCGCCTTGGACCTGGAGAGCAGAATGAGACCGCTGCTATCAGGTCACAAGTTGGGAAAACTAGGGACAAAGACAGTGATTACGAGCCGCCTCCATTCTGAAATGGGATCCCTCTGCATCTCTGGGCTGCCATGTACTGGAAGAGATCTTTGTCAGTGAAAGCCAGGTAACAAACGCCACTCCCCACCCCAAGTTCCTCATATCTCCGACAGCCAACGGGGCAGAGTGTATTTATGGGCAGGCTGGGTACAAGAGGCTGGCTACGAGTCCAGAACAGGGTCAGGAGGATCCGGCTGCCCACTGGCTGGCACGACAGGGTCCTCCTCGTGTTGCTGTCTGACGTACTGATCCAGCAGGGCAGTCAGCCGGAGGGGCTGGTGCTGAAGCAGGGAGTGGGTCTGGGCAGTGAGGAGGGTAAGTCCTCCTACCAGCTCCCCCTGCACCAGGGCCAGGCTGGGGAGCTTGGAGTAGTTGATGAAGCCCTGCCTGCTGAGGATGGTGTCATCGATGCAGCCACCTGGAAGAACACAGGATCAGCGAGGCTCCCACAAATGCTTTTCTTCTCCAAAAACAATGGTCCAACCCTAGGAATTTGCTCTCCATTGCCCTTTTCTACCTCCCAGCCTTCCCCCAAATCTGGTTCCCATTTGTGCCCCGCCCCACTCCCACTGTTTCAGATCAATCCTCTCCCTTCCTTCCTAATTCTTCCCTAGAAAACCCGTACATAATACATCTACCTGGTCCAACCCCCACTAAGTCACTGTTTCCTAAACTTCATTGAAGAACCATGGAGTGTGTGTTTGGGGCGGGGGCGGCGGGGGGCGGAGAGTCTGTATTATAAACACGGATTCCTGCCCCCCAGCACAGACCTGTGAAATCAGTATTCTCTGAAAGAAGCACCTCCAGGGATTCTCGGCATCAGGGGAGCCTAGGAAACATCGCTCACTGTCCCTCAGCACCCCTCACTTGGGCTATTTGTTTTAAGTATTTTTGTCTTTGTGGGTTTCAATACCCACTACCTCCTTACTAGACTCAAGGTGTCTGAACTTCCCCTCCGCGGAGTGACACACACAAGCAGCCCTCATCAAATGGTGCTACTGACGCAGGCTCCATCGTGAGAGGGTGTCCCCTCCAAGCATGTCCACAGTTTTACCCACACAAGCCTTGAAGACGGCACCAGGCTGCTCTAGCACCCACTCCCCTTCACCCTCACCCGCAACTGGCAGGGGAGCTTGCTCACCCAACAGCGGCAGGAAAGGCACACTCTTCAAGATTCGCACCATCTCCTTGACCTTGGGCTCTTCACTGACCAGCAGCAGGTTGTGCCCCACAAAAAGGGGCAGCAAATTTGGGTACTTGGAATCTTCCAGGAAGGACTTTAGGATCTGGAACAGCAAGGAAGAAGGGCTTACTGGGGTCGAGTAGGAGAAAGAGTCACCCACCTTGGTCACAGGCCACACCAGGCTGAGGGCTCAAGCCGAGGGTCTCCTCAAACCCTAATCACAGCTTAGGCCCCAGACTAGAGGGCTGCCGTGTCAGGGAGGAGTCGGGAGTGCCATATCTTGGGAGAGATGCTGGGGTCTAAGATGGGGGTGGGGGAGGAGAACACAGCAACCCACGCCAGGGGGCCGTTCTCTACCTGGTTGGGGAAGACCTTCATCAGGATCTTGTGCTTCCGTAGCCGGTGCCGCATGAGAAGCTTGTCTTCCGCGCTCAGAGCCACATTCTGGCAGACAGCTATCATTCGGTTGTCTCGGAAAACTGCTGCTATCTCCCGACGGAGGAGCTGGACGAGGCCTGTCTCCTGCAGTCAGAAAGGGAGGACCAAGGGGATGTAAAATGCCCCGTCTCCTTACACCCCTTACTCCCTCAGGCACAGGCGCTGGAGCTTCCAGTGATGCCCTAACGAAGATCAGGGTACAGGCAGGAGAGTTGGGCCCCTGACTCTCAGAGACATGTTCTATCTCCCACTCCATCCTTTCATTTCCATTTGATAACCCCAGGCTTTACAGCAGTTTTTATTTTTTAAATTTTTTAAAATTTTATTATTGGGGGCTTCCCTGGTGGCGCAGTGGTTGAGAGTCCGCCTGCCGATGCAGGGGACACGGGTTCATGCCCCAGTCTGGGAAGATCCCACGTACCACGGAACGGCTAGGCCCGTGAGCCATGGCTGCTGAGCCTGTGCTGAGCCTGCGCGTCCGGAGCCTGTGCTCCGCAACAGGAGAGGCCACAACAGTGAGAGGCCTGCGTACCACAAAAAAAAAAAAAAAAAAATTATTATTGGGACTTCCCTGGTGATCCAGTGGGTAAGACTCTGTGCTCCCAATGCAGGGGGCCTGGGTTTGATCCCTGGTCAGGGAACCAGATCCTGCATGCATGCTGCAACTAAGAGGTCCACATGCTGCAACTAAAGAAGCCCACAGGCTGCAAGGAAGATCCCATGTGCCGCAGCAAAGACAAGGTGCAGCCTAAATAAGTAAATAAATATATATTTTAAAGTTTTTGTTATTATTCTTTTTGGCTGCATTGTGTGGCTTGTGGGATCTTAGTTTCCCAACCAGGGATTGAACCCGAGCCTTCGGCAGTGAAAGCGCAGAGTCTTAACCACTGGACTGCCAGGAAATTCCCTAGAGCAGTGTTTTTAAAACCTGAGAACGCTCAGTTCCCTTGAACTGGACAGCAGTCTGACCCAGCAAACATTATTTTGATAATAATACTGTCAAAATCATTTAATTATCCCTGATACTGTACTCATACTGAATTATTTTACCAATTATAAATATAAGATTACTCTTTTGCAATATTAATTCAAAATTGAGGTATTTTCACAGAACAAGACTTCATTTTCTCAAGACAGTGTTTCTCAAAGTTGAGAACTTGTGGAGCTGAGTACCACCATGAAGTTATCAATTTTCCACTGGTCTTTCTGTCCTTTTCCAAGGACAAAAAACCTCGTATTGTTCCTCTAAGAAAACATAGAAGCTTCAAGACGGGAGCGATGCTCTCTCCTACCTCCGCCTGTGTGGATAGCTTTCACACACACATTTTTGGAGACAAGAATGAAGGAAATCCAGGAGCCCTGTCCAAACCACAGAGCCCAAAAGGCCGACGCAGAATCAAGTGCAGATTTCATTTGAAAGTATCTGGACTACAGGGTCAAAGTAGGGAAGTAATGATGTGGATGACCATTGTCCTGGAGTGCTACTTCATTATGGCCACAGAGACAAGATCACTTTAATCCACCATCCCACCACCAGGTGACATGCCCGGCTGCTTCTTACCTCCTGGGGGGGCCTGGGAGGGGGCGGCAGGCATCTGGGGTTGACAGCAGGTTTGGGGGGGATATACTTAGTCACAGCCGTCAGCTTCTGCCGTTCAAAGTGCATCACACGACGGTGACGGGTAACAGCCTTGGAGCCATAGCGGACAAGCTGGCAGGTGGGCAGCTGGCCTGGGAGAAGAAACGGCCATATGGTGAGAAGCAGCCTCTTAGTCTGCACCAGATGGACAAAACCCACCCCCTAGGCACAGACAACCAGAGTTCACAGAGCTAGCCTCAGCACTGAGTGGGACAAGGAACTCTGCTAGAAAGCTTGAATCCCCAAACCTTCTCTTCTCTTTAATTGGTGACCTTAGCTCAGATGCTTGATCCTTGGAGGTGCCCATTTCTCCAGCTCTTTATGCACAGAGATAAGGAAAAAAGAACAAAGGAGAAAGTATTTTGAATACATTTTAAAAAGGAGGAGAGAGCTGGGCAAATGTTTTCTTAAATGATCAAACAAAAATTTTAATTTTGAGAGCCATACGGCCTACCGCTACTACTCAACTCTGCCACTGTATGATGGAAGTAGCCATAGACAATACGTAAACAAACAAATGTAGCTGTGTTCCAGTACAACTATGTAGGAAAGATGGTGACCAGCCCTGCCATAGTTTGCCAACCCCTGCTGTAAGCCAGTGGTTCTCAAAGTGTGCACCACCACCACCCCTCCCCAACCCAACATCACCATCACCCAGGAACTTGTTAGAAAATCAAGTTCTCGGGCCCCATCCTAGATCTACTGAGTCAGTAGCTCTGGAGCGGAGCCCAGAAGACAGTGTTAACAAGCCCTCCAGGTGATGCTGATGCTGGCTAAAGTTTGAGAACCACTGCTCTAAGCATTGCTCCTTCCCCCAAGATTTGAAGCAAGAGGGAGAAGTTATATTCTCCTCACAGCTCCCCCAAACAAGTCTCCCTCCTCTCTACGCTTCTTGTTTACAGGCATTGCTGGAGATCACCCCTCAGAAGACAAGGGAGCCACCCGAAAGCCCTAAGCCAAGGTAACCGCTTCATGCTCAACAAAAGGACCCAAGCTAGAGCTTCCCACTTTCAGCCCTTCCCAAGGCCGGAATGGGATCTCAGAGAAAGGTGCAGCCAGAAGGTGGCTCTAACAGTCAGAGAGCATGGAGATTTGCTTAAGTAAGAGGTTTTCTTGCCAGTGGCCACAAAACCTAACTGTTAAGTTAGATCAGATGGAACAAGATTTTTCAAAAGTTTTTGCAGTTTTATTGAGATATAATTGACACACATGGAACCAGATTTTAATCTCTCTTCTGCCACTTACTAGCTGTGACCTTGACCAGTCAGTCACTCAACTGGTCTAAACTTGAGTTTCTTCATCTGTAAAGAGGGGAAGATAATGCCTTCTTCAAAGGACGCTTTAAGGTTTAAATGAAATAATACATGTAAAGTACTTATCACTGTGCCTGACCTATATTACGTACTCAATATCATTCATTAAACAAATATCTATAGCATGCCTATTAATGTCAGGCATCATGCCACATGCTGGCTATGCTGAATGAACATGGGTTTTGCCATTATGGAGTTTTAAGTCTAATAGAGAAAACAACAAATAAACAAACGCTAAATTACAGATTGTGATAAGGCGAAGGGGTCAATAAACAGGGTGAGAGATACAGATTTAACAGGGGAAACCTTTGCGGAGGGTGGCGAGGGAAGGCCTGTCATGACATTTAGGCTGAGACCTTAAGGAATCTCTGGAGGCAGGAAGAGCTGGGTGGTGGGCTAGAGAAACCCCAAACAAGGCAGGGGGGCTGGGGCGTCGAGAATAAATACTGTGGTTGTCGCGGACGTTTTTGCTGTGTTGTCGTTATTACTAGAGTCTGGACTCACAGGAAATTAGATGGGGGAAGGAGGCCGGCGATCTAGCTGAGGTCAGGGGTCATCAGGAGGTGTCTGGGATCAGAGATTTCGGGAGGGGATTAGTAGTAGAGGAGGGAGACGAGTAGAGAGCATCGGCCGGAACGCGCCGAGAAGACGTGGGCCGCTCCTTACCCGCCTGGGGCAGGAGACCCCCTCGCAGCATCCCAGCCACGGCCGCAGCCATCGCCACCGGAAGAACGGCCGGGAGCCTAGCGAGACGGAAGGGGCTAAGGATTGTGGGTAGTCCCGGGGCCGGAAGAGGAGGGCGGAGCCGCCGGCTGGAGCAGCAACGCGAATGCGCCGAGCCCCTCCCGGATGACCTATCTGGCGTCCAGTCTCCTAGCAACGACGCTAGACTCCAACCGTTCTTTCCATCCGCACGCGCCACCATCTACCTACAAGGCCCCTGTAGGCGGCCAGTAAAGCCCCTATACACCCATCAAACTCCAGACCCTCCACTTCGATTTACTTTCGTCTTCTATGCCACCCCAACAATTTGCTCTGAATCAACCCCTTTCCTTTGACCCCCAATTCTCTGAGCTTCTCTCTCCTCATACCATCCTGGGTTCCTCCATTCCCAGGGGCTTTCCAAGCTGCTCTGCTCCTCTTCGTTCCAATCCCTCCCCAAGCCAGCAGCTTTTAGATCATGCCTGGAGGTGAGTGGGGAGGTGGGATGTTGGGTAGAACAATTGACTAACAGTAGAGTCAGGCCTCCAAGAATAAGGAAATGTAACAATTGGACTCTTCTTTTCACAGCTAAGACTGCCCAGAGTCCAGAGGAAGGCGGTGTGTGCATTACTGAAGCCCTTATCACTAAGCGGAACTTGGCCTTCCCTGAGGATGAGGACCTGTCAGAGAAGATGTGAGTGCATGGGAGATGAAAGGGGTGCTGGAAGATTGAAACACACAGGATGACCTGTCCCTTGAGCTCTACTGATTTGTCAACTTATCTTTCTTTGTCCCTCTCTTTACTTAACTCCACACATTCAGTCAGTGGCAATGTCCAACTTACTCTCCCTCCTTAAAAATCATTCTATTTCTTTTTCACCATGCCCACTCAATTGCTTTAAGTAAGGGTCTTAAATAAGTCATCAACTCTCAACAAACTCCTAATTAGTCTCTCTACCCCGAGTCCAGGCACCCTATACTGTTGCCAAAGTGATCCTTTTAAATGACAAATCTGATAGAACCTTCCTTGACTCCCTGGTACCTCCAGAATAAAATCCAAACACCTTAGCCTGAGTTGATCTCTGCTGCCTTTTCAGCCTTATTTCTTGCCACTCTCCATAAATGTGTGATTTCTCTAAGACCCCGTGTTCTCAAATCTTAGCACCTTACTACTCAGAGTGGTGCTGGGACGAATGGGCAGCATCTGCATCACCTAGGAGCTTGTTAGAAATGAAGAATCTCAGGCCCACCTACTGAATCAGAATCTGAACTCTAACAAGAACCCCTAAGGGATTCATGGGCACATTAAAGTTCAAGAAAGTCTGGATTCGCACATACTATACCTTCTGCTTGAAATGCCTTCTCCTCATCCCCCCTCACCTACCTGGCTAACTCCTACTCATATGTCACCTCCTCCAGGAAGCATTCCCTGAACACCCCAGTCTGAATTCAGTGTATAATCCATGGACTCCCTTAGTCTCTTGCACATGCCTCTGCCATCCACTTGTCATAGATGTTTGGCCAGCTTCCCTAGTAGTGATGGGCAGGGACTCTCTCATTTGTCTCTGATGGGCACTTAGTAAATGTTTTGGGATTAATGGATGGGTGGGTGGAACAAGTGATCTTCCCTCCGTGGACCACTCAGAAGGGAGGTGAGGAAGGATCTTCCTGCAGAGATTGTCTCCTCTCTGTCCCAGCCCCTGCCTCCCCTACCCAAGCTGTCTGGAGGAAGTCTTCCCCTGCCTCTGCAGGAACCATAAGCTGCCATCACCCAGTTTCCCAGTCCAAGGACCCTTACTCACCTCTACTCTTATCCCTCCCAGTGCTACTGACAGATACCCAGGTCTCCAAGTGAACCCAAATTCCCTGATCTAGACCCCGCCTCACGAGTCAAGCAGGTGTCCCTGACATCTGATCAGTCACTGAATCATCCACCCCCTCCTTGAAACACCCTCCCCTCCATCTTCCTCCTAAGAGACCACAGAAGTGGCACTGTTAGCCAACCTTGCTGACCGTTTGCCCAGGTTCCACACGCTTGCTGATCTGCAGACTGTCCGCCTGGACCGGGAGGGAATTACCACTATCAGGAACCTAGAGGGCCTCCAGAATCTTCACAGCCTCTACCTGCAAGGGGTAACTTCCTGCCTCCTGCCCTTACTTCTCCCTGTGGAGAGGACTCCATCCCCTGTGGGCCATGTCTGTCTAATCTGAAAGGAGCTAACCAGGTCATCTTGCCCATTTACTGGTGTTCAGGCAGGCAGACCTTCACAGAAACTGTGTCCAGATGAATCAGGAATTACCTTGAATTGAAAGACCAATCCACCCAAAAGAGATGCTGACCATGCTCTTGAGTCACTGTTTTTTTGTCAGACACTTCTCTTGTTCTAGAAGTCCTTCTTGGTGTATGCCTTAAATCTCTCATGTTATATAGCTCAAGTCCATTTCCTGTTTTGAAGAAAAGGAAGAAGGAACCACGAGATTCCTCCGCATCCTTCAGAACCTTGAAGGCTTTTTGGTGGTGGTGGTAGTGGGGGTGGGGGGGTGGTTGATCTCCAGCCTCCCTCAGGTTGAATATACCCAGATCCCTTAACCTTTCCCCACAGAAACTTGACAGACCAAAGTAGTATAGGTACACTGTCCCCTCCGTGTGTGTAATCCACCACCAAAGCCTTTTCCCTTTCCCTGTTTCCCCTTGGTTTCCTTCTCTGATGTCCAGGTCACTCTTTGGTTGTGGGGTGATCAGGGTACTTAAATCAAGTTTAGCCCAGCCCCAAGTTTATGCCCTCAACCATCCACCTGGAGAAAGCAAATCATCCCAAGGTAGTGACAACCGGCTCAAGAAGTGGGGTGATCATTCCCAAAGTGCCAGATCTCCAGGCACAAGAGTAGACATGGTCTTGGGGCTTTGTCCCTTTAAAAGGCCCCCCATTCAGCTGACCTCAGCTTGGTTTCCCCAACTCGGTTTCTTCCTGCAGAATAAGATTGAGCGAATTGAGAACCTGGCCTGCGTCCCCTCCTTACGGTACGTGGTGCTAGGGCTCAGGCAGGGTGGGGGGAGGGAAGAAGAGGGAGGATGAAGGGGAGGAACCTGGTAATACCCCCAAAGAACTGGCTCAGATCAACCCAAGCCCAGCTGCTGGTCAGCCGAGGACCCTGCAAGCCTAGCTCTGCTTCCCTCACCCCAGAAGGCCATGTGTCCCCACTCATCATCCGGCTGCCTAGCCAGGGGGCCCCAGACGCCTGGTGCCCCCGTCCCCTGCTTCAGCTGTTCTGTGATTCAGCTGTCTCTCCCCCTCCCTTCCCCTACAGCTTCCTGTCTCTGGCAGGAAACCGAATCAGGCAGGTGGAAAACCTCTGCGACCTCCCACACCTCCAGTTTCTGGACCTTTCTGAGAACCTGATAGAAATACTGAAGCTGGGTAGGAACGCCCTTGCCTGGCTCATGGAATAAGTCCCGGTGGTGCCCTCCCTCCTCTCTGCTCCCCCTCCCTGTGCTTGCATTATCGGCACATCCTCCGGCGGTCCGGGGGGCTGTGCAAAGAGGCAATGGCTTTAGATAGGAAGGTGGGTGTGAGAACCTCATTATTCCTCTCTTTGCTGTGTGCAGATGAATTCCCCGAGAGCCTTCTCATCCTCAACCTGACTGGAAACAGCTGCACCAACCAGGATGGCTACAGGTGAGGAGGAAGTGAAGGTGGGAAGAGAGGGGTGATGGCCTGCAGACCTGGGGGCCCCATCCGTGGCACCTTCTCCACCCTCACTCCAGCTCAGGTTGGCCCCCTTTGGCCTTCCCACCCCCCATAACTCCACTTGGGGCTTGCCCTCAGCTGGTTGGCCTGACCACAGGCCTATCTTGCAGCTCGAGAACACCTCCCCTCCTGGTGTGGTTGCTGTGGCTTGTGTCTGTGCAACCTCCCAGGCTCTACGCCCAGGCGTGCCCTCCTGGGTGGTAGCCTCTGTTCCTTCTGCCCTGCAGGAAGCTGGTGACAGAAGCCCTGCCACTGCTCCTGGACCTAGACAGGCAGCCTGTGGCAGAGCGCTGGACCTCGGACGAGGAGGATAAAGCCTCAAGCGATGAGGACGAGGAGTTCCCAGAGCTGAGAGGCCCGTTCTGCTCCGAGCGAGGTGACTCTGCTTTCCAAGGCTTGCAGCCTCCCCAGAGCACACCCCTGCCTGCCCTGTGGGATCTGGGAGAAGCTAAGACAGCGGTGGTGTCTGGGGAGGTGGTCCCAGGGCCAGACGAGTCTGGGCATGCAGGTGACTCGTCCTCCCCACCCCATCTTAGGCTCCTCCCCATTAGGGACGGTAGGGGAGAGTTTGTTCCTGCTAAGCCCGGGGCTCCAGCTACCACCCACCACCCACTGTCCTGGCCCCTCACAGGCTTCCTCAAGGAGCTGGAGCAGAAGGTGAGCAGGCGCCGGGGGCACAGGCAGCACACAGCCCTGCTGGAGCACCTGCTGAGGATGGAGATGCGGCCCGCCCTCACTGACCTCCCACTGCTGCCAGGGGCGCCCATGGCCGGGGACAGCAGCCCTTCTGTCACTCCCAGGCAAAGGAAGGAGACAGCCCCGGAGCCCGTCTCCTTGCCACAAGCCTCCTCTGCCACCAAGAAACCATGCCTTCTGGCTTCCAGGAGCCAGCAAAGCACTGTTCAGGCAGGAAAGGGGGCCAGAGCGGCCACAGCCACCAAGGCCTCGCCGGCTGGGGCCCCGAGCACGACCAAGACTGTGACCAAAAGAATCAAGAAGTGAAGCGCAGCCCATCGCTACCAGCAAAGCCCCAGGAACACGGAGGAACGAGGAGTGGAGTGGGTCTCCCCCTCGCCTCAGAGCCCTCACCTGTGGCAGGAGCCTGTCCCCAATAAAGTACCTCCAGGCCCTGCATGTGTCTTCCTTGTCACTTGGGGGAATCTCAGGGGAAGCTGTCAGTCAAAGCACCCAGAAACAGTGGCAGGAATACAGAGCCTGATTCTAAAGAATAGGATCTTGCAGGAACTACCCAAGGGACTGGCACCCCGTCTCAGGCCATCTCGCCGTGCACACATCTCACCGGCCCCGCTAGGGAGTGCCCTTCCGAGGTTCAAGTCAAGGACCAAAAAGCTGTGGTTCTAATCCTCTCCACGTAGCAGCCACCTGCTGTGCCAGGCATGCATGCTCCCCCGTGTACACACACCCACATGCCTGGAGGCCACCTCCTCTCCCCACAGGGCCCCCCAAGACCTTCACCAAGTCAGAAGAATGCACCGCCCAGCAAGGCACCCAGAGGCCCTGCAGCCACCTCAGGGCTGCCCTTTGCCCTCTCTTGGCTCTCCCACGCCCACTGGCCCTGGACACTGAATGAGGAAATAGAACACATTTATTAAGGCAAAGGCTGACCCGGCCACTCAGAACAAGGCGGAGGCAGTGAAGGGGTTGCTCTGTCCCTCTACCCCAGGGGACCTGTGCCCACTGCAGCCCGCTGCACCCCAGGCCAAGCTGGGAGGAGCCGGGCTCAGGCATATGCCCGGCTCTCCTTCTCCACAAAGGCCTGGAAGAGGCGGCCCAGCTCCTGGGGGGGTGGGGCCCACTCCCTGGCCAGCAGGCCCCGCACAGCCTCCAGGCCTTCCTGCTCCAGGTCCCGCTGCTTCTGCCGGAGCTGCTGCCCCCGATCCTGCCCGGGAAAGGTAGCGTTGAGTCCCTGGGACCAGCTTCCCTCCGGAAGGGGGGCGTGGCTGCCGTCTCACAGAAGCAGGAGAAAGGACAGAGCACCCAACATTCTCCTGGACAGCTGGCTTTGAAGGGAGAGACTCCTCTCCCCAGCTCTGCAGTCTTTCCTCCACTCCCAGGTCCCCTCACGTTTCCACAGTCCCAGCTGGGGGTGGGGGATTCCCTGGGGGTTACCTGCTCACTCTCCATCAGCCCCAGGGCCGCCTGGTGTCCGCGGTAGAGGGCGTGCCGGCGATCCACCTGAGTCTGGAATCGAGGCAGACTCCGAACAGGGTCCTGTGCTCCAAAAGTGGGGGACAGCACCTGGGGGACCTGGGCCACTCCCACACCGAAGACGAAAGGTTTGAACACTGACCTGATGGGACAGGGTTGGAAGGATCGAGGGCTACCGCACCCTTCCGTCTCCCCTGCCTGGCCCGTCCTCCCCAGCCATCCCCACACTCTCACCGGGACGGGTCTGGTGTGGCAGTGAGGAAGTGGACGCAGGGCTGTGTGGGGTCCTGGGGCAGCACGGACACCATGCTGGCCGTGGTGCGGAAGCCTCCAGAGTCCATACAGATGCCACTCTCCTTGCTCCTGAGGATGCCCATCATCACCTCTGCCGTGATGCCCCCTGCCAGGGCAGAAGGGGGCCCTCCGGCCTCAGAATAAGCCCCCTGAAGCTGTGGGAGGGGAGGGAGGCCAGCCCCCATCCCATCCACTCACTGACCTTGCCGTTGCTGCAGCAGCTCCCGCCCGGCCCGGAAGCGGGCCTTGGCGGCCTCCATGCGCACAGGCTGCTGGGTCAGGGAGAAGATCTGGGCAAAGTCAAAGGCACCCTGCCCACCCCACCAGCCCTGGGCCCGGGCGTGGGACCGGAGCTCAGGGTGTTCTGCTGAGATGTCCGTGCCGATGCTCAGCTGGTTGGAGATGTTGCGGGCCCCCTCTGCGGAGGAGATGGGGAGTCGCTCGTTTATCGTTAAGCCCCTGTCCTGTGCCAGGCTTTCAGCTAGGTGCTGAGAACACAGTGGTGAAGGGAACAGACAACCCTCGTGGAGGGGGAGACAGACAAACCGATCACAGAAAAAACTGTGAGCTTGCAGCTGTGGTGAGCATCAAGAAGAGGAACCTGCTTGCGTTTAAGGGAGAAACCTGGCCACCAGGAAGTGCAGGAAGGCTCCCCAGAGGAAGAGGCAGGGTGGAGCACAAGAGGACTCAACCAAGTGAGGGGGGAGGATAAGTTCCTGAGTGGACTCATTTCCCATCTCCCTGGATGCCCCCACCACCCGAGACATTTGCTCCTGGATCGGGCCTTCCCTGCCCCCAGCACTGTTCCCACCCCAAAAGGGGAACACCTCTGGGAGGCAGGCCCGAGCACCAGGCCCCTCACCCTGGATCCTCTGCGCAGCCCACAGCCTCCCCGCTGTCTCCAGCACCCATGCCTCAGTCCGGTCGGCCAGCAGGAAGGTGTTGTGGTAGCAGAACGGCATGGGGTCCTCCCGGCAGCTGCCCCCCTGCCCGTAGCGCTCCAGCAAGCCTGTGATCACGTGCAAGGCCTCCTGGGCCGAGCTGCCCCGTTCTAAAGCCAGCCTGGCACAAAGAGAGTCCAGGGGACAGAGGGCGATGGGGTATCAGTGGCTGGTGGCAGAGCTTCAGTGGACAGAAGAGGCCCAGAGAGGTTTGGTGACAGGCCCAAGTCACAGAGAAAATTGGCCAACACTGGTTGTATTAAGCACATATAGGCCGGTGGTTTTCAAGCTGTGCTCTAAGGGGTTCATGAAAAGGACTGAAACATATTCTTGGAGAAAGAAGTGCCCTGAGCCCTCCAACCTCTTCAATCAGAGCTGCTCCATGTTTAGTGGTTTTACAAATCAAAATTCTCCCTGAGATTTCATTTGAAAAAAACTTTATTTCTATTGAAAAAAATTTTAAACCACTGTCCTATTTCTGGGCCAGCAGAAGCCCAGAGATGGCCACACTTGGGAGCTCCTTACCAGACTGTGGAGATGGGGCCAAGAGAGGGGCGGGGCAGGGGCAGCCTCCCTGGAGATGGTGACAAAGTGGGCAGAAAGGGGGAGGCGTTTGTGGACCAGACTTGGGGGCAGGGCAGGGAGGATGGCCTGGGTCAGTACTCAGCCCCAGATTTCTGGCGTATGGAGGGGATGAGGGAGGCAGGGTCCACACCTGAGTAAATCCATGCCCAGCAGGGCTTCCCCTGTCCCAACTGGCTCCTTGGTCCACACCGCCTCGTTGCCAATGCAGACACCATGCTCATTGGCGCCCATCTCAGCCCCCCACAGCCAAGAAGGGCGGCTCAGGATCGCAGCATGGGTCTTTGACACCTGTTCCACCTCAATGTAGGTGCACTGGAGATAAGGGAGGAGAAATGGAGAGTCCACTCAGAAAGGAGGAGGTACCTATAAAGTGGTGGCACTTATGCCCATCACCTTACACAGCCCTTCGCGGAAGGTCTTATTATTCCCATTTTACAGATGAGGGAACTGAGGTGGACAGAGGCTAAATAATAGGTTAGGTTCCGGTCGGTAGACTCAAAGCTCATGCTCATTTCACCACATCTGGCAGCTTCCCAGGTGGGGGGAGCAGAGGAGGAAGGTCTTAGAAGAATGCCTAGTTCTGCCACAACTCCCAGCACCCTATAAGGCCTAACCCACCTGGAGCCGGCTCCCAGGGACGTGAGTGCCTGCCGGTACAAACACCACCTCCTGCACCTCTTCCCGGGGCCGGTCAGAGTTCTTGGCAAAGATCACAGCTGGGATGGCCGAGGCCGGGGGCACCGAAACAAAGCAGTCGCAGGAACATGGGGTGTCAGGGCTCCACGATGACATCTGGGGAGAGGTGGAGATGAGTGTGTCCCTCTCGTGCCACCTCTCCATTATCCTGAGCGGGGCGCAGTCCTAGGGAGCCCCTCTCCCAACACGTGCAGACACTCAGGGAAGACACTGCCGTCGGGTTTTGGACGCTCAGCACCGCACGCACACTCGATGCCCGGCGTGCGCGACGGAGACGCCCACTCTCTCCCCAGGCTCCAGGGTTGGGAGTCAGCAGACGGGCGCAGACCGCATGCTCCGAGGGCCTTGCTCTACCAGAAATCCTGACCCTTCAGGGCAATCCCGGGAGCGTCTCCCTCGCTGCCCCACCCCTCTCTCCAAGAGTCGCACGCCACTCTTCTGTCTGCCAGTTTCTCGCTTCCCCAATACTGTATGCCCCTCACCCTCTCTGCCTCCAAGATCCGCAGCCTTGTCCCGATCGCCACTGCCTCCGCTTCGGGTAAGGTCGGTCTCAAGGGGCGGAGGCTCCTAGATGACCTGGAAGGCTTTGGGCCTGGGGGCGGAGTCGGAATCGAGCACCTGCAGTTCCTTGGTTTTCCACCAGGGCGCGCGCCAGCACCACTTCTTGGAGCGAGGCGGCCTTCGGAGTCCTGCTGGCTGCCTGCCCTACCCCGGGCGCAGCTTTCAGGCCAGATAAAGGCTGCGACGAATCCGCTAGCTCCTCCAATGGGGTCACTGTCGGGAGAGGGAGCTGGGGGGTGGTGGAAAGGAGCCCACGTGAAAGGGGAGGAAAGAAAAACTTGGCTGATTTGTTAGAGAACGGGGAATGCTAGGGCATCCGGAGATGACGGAAGAACCTCAATGGACATATACACTACCAAATGTAAAATAGCTAGTGGGAAGCAGCCGCATAGCACAGGGAGATCAGCTCAGTGCTTCGTGTCCACCTAAAGGGGTGGGATGGGGAGGGTGGGAGGGAGACGCAAAGGAGATATGGGGATATATGTATACATATAGCTGATTCACTTTGTTATACACCAGCAACTAGCACATAGGCACAAAATCCATCCGACCTCCAAAAGGCCAATTCTGCCCACAGTGTTCACACTCACTGGAGGTTAGCTTTGAAAGGACATTTGGAAATTTCTCGTCCAAAGATTTGGAACTGAAACAGCAAAGGAGAAATCCTGGCCAAGGGGGCACATATCCATGTGGAGGTAGGCTCCGAGCCCAAATGTTCTGCTTCCCAGGTCATTTTCCTCTATAAACCATCTCCATAACCAGCATTTAAGCTAATGCATCTCACACCCTTTTGCTCTATGGAGCCCTCCAGGAAAGGGGGAAGGGGAGACACTGCAGATTATATACTTCTCCCACATCCACCCTGCCAACCAATCAGGGCTGCTGCTCGGAGCCCTGGCCACAGCATCCCAGCCTGTGGTCACTCCTGGGATGCGAATGAAGGCTGAGGTCGAGGTTTCCCCAGGAGGCAGGCTGCAGGCAGGTGTGCTGGGTGATGGCCCCGGGGGAAACCTGCCAGATAAGGCTGTTGGGACATCTGAAATCTGAGATATTTTCTGATTGCCTCTAGATAAACAAGAATGATTCCCGAGAGGGTGCTGTCTCCAGGGAGATGGACTTCACTTTCAGAAAGGGGACTGCCACTTGCACAGAAGGTTGACCTAGAAGCTGGGCTGGAGGCAGAGAAAAGCACTACCTGGAACTGTGCAGACTCACTCCTGCTCCTGCTATGATACAGCTCCGCGGGTCTCTTCGGGCAGGTCACTTTACCTGCAAGGGCCTCAGTTCCTCCAGTGGCAAACGAAGGCATGCATTGGACTAGATCAGTGGTTCTCAGCCATGGTTGGGATGAGGAGGGATTAGTTTTCAACGACGCAACTCCCACTGCACAACACAATATAATACTTTGCTTCTCAAAGTGTCCGCGGATTGCCAGCATCAGCGTTATCCGGAAGCTTGTTAAAAATGCAGAATCTCGGCTTCCCTGGTGGTGCAGTGGTTGAGAGTCCTCCTGCCGATGCAGGGGACGCGGGTTCGTGCCCTGGTCCGGGAAGATCCCACATGCCGCGGAGCGGCTGGGCCCGTGAGCCGTGGCCGCTGAGCCTGCGCGTCCGGAGCCTGTGCTCCACAACGGGAGAGGCCACAACGGTGAGAGGCCCGCGTACGCAAAAAAAAAAAAAAGCAGAATCTCGGGCCCCACCTCAAACATACTGAATCGGAATCTGCATGTTAACAAGACCCCCAGGTGTAAAGTTTGAGAAGCGCTGCTCTACTGCACCGCCAAGGGACATAATTTGGTGGGATGTTGGGGAGTGAATTGGAACATCTGGAAAAACTCCATGGGTGACTCTAATATGCCCTCTACCGGGTGGGAGCAACTGGACTCTTTGGCGCCTGAGATTCTTTTCAAACCTGTACTGCTCAGATGCTGAGCAGCCAGACTCACAAGGATTAATGGGAGGTGAAGGCTGCTTCTGGTGTGATGTATGGGGTGGGGGTCGGGAGGTTGCCATTGGACGTCATTCCAGAAGCAAACATCAAGACTGTGTGGTGATAAACCTGAGTCCCCGAGGTGGCTGGCCTGAAAACCGGTTCACATCCTGAACTTCCCCAGCTGCCCGCTGGGGGGCAGGACCGGGCAGAACAGCACAGCCCCAGGCTGCAGTCACCAGGCTGCAGGTTCCTCGGTCACTTTCCCATTCCTGACTTCACTCACCCACCCTAGAGGGATTCTATTCTCACTTCCCAGGAGAGGAGAGGGTGGCTCAGAGACGTTGCCCAGAGGGCCAGCCCAGGTGTTTTGATTTCCCAAACTCCTTCTCAGCCCCTCCAGAACTGTCCTGCCAGGGGTGCCAGAACTGAGGGGTCAGAGGTGGCCTTGGGCTCCATTGCGGGGGGGCGGGGGGTAATGGCGGCAGCCAGGCAGCATTGCCGTCAGAGTGAGCAAGTGAGCGTCAGAGCCCCACCAAAGGCCCCCGATAAGAATGCAGGTCAGCAGGAGGAGCTGCAAGGGGAGGAGGGGCAGTCCCAGCCCTGCCCAGACAGGCCCAGCCGGCCCCACAGCTGCCCTCCTGTCCCTGGGGGCAGCAATGGGGGAGAGCAGGAGAGGACTCGCCAGGCTCCTGGGGTCTAAGTCCTCCAGAACCAGGAAGACAAAAGAGGACCCCCAGGGAGCGGGGTGGGCCTGAGGTCACCGTAACACGCCTGTCCCTCCTCCACCCAGGCAGACAGAAACAAACATTTGGTCCCCTCAACTGGTCTGCTTTCCTCTGTAATCCCTAAATCATTCTGATGCCCCCATTTAAGAAAACTTTTGACCCCAGACTCTCCCAAACAAGTGGTGGAATGGGCCAGCCTGGGTACCAGATTTGGCTCTGAGGAATTGGGTTAGGGTTAGAGTGGGGGGAAATAGGAATCCCACTGGGGTAGATGATAATTTTGGCCAAGATGTAGGATGGAAAGGTG
Organism: Kogia breviceps; assembly: GCF_026419965.1. Taxonomy (NCBI): domain Eukaryota; kingdom Metazoa; phylum Chordata; class Mammalia; order Artiodactyla; family Physeteridae; genus Kogia; species Kogia breviceps. The sequence goes on along the minus strand of NC_081328.1, from coordinate 36,234,816 downwards.
AAAGAACGTAATAACTTACTCTGCCCCCTTGGAGCCAAAAACTGATCCTCTGTCAACTGTCCTAGGTTTGGGGCTCTGGAGCCATGAGGCTTTTACTCATCTGACGTGTGTTAGGCACCAACTGCGCACCAGGCGTTTGAGCAGCCTGGGAAAGTGTGCATTTGTGCATATCCGGGGGTGCCCGATGGGTCCAGTGAGGAACTTCTGTGCACACAGTGATTGCGTAACTGTGGCAGGTCTCTAGCTGGGAGTTGCACTAGGAACCTTTCCCTCATGCTTTTCAGCTGGGTGGGAGCCCATCAGATATCTTGGCTGCCTTTCATCACCTTGTCCCTGATAGGGATCATCCTGGGTGAAGAAATCGCTGTCAGTCACCCCCACCTCTCTCAGAGCCAGAAGGCCTGATTGACAGGCACACACCCGCGGGGGTGGGGTGAGGGGGCCAAGGGGCCGGCCATCTGTGGGAACCGGCATTCTTGGCAGGGGAGGCGAAAGAGGGGGCTTCCATGTGGAAGAGGAAGGAAATATCTAGAACCTTTTCATCTCCACAGGAGAAGACCAGGGAGGGACAGTCAGCCCAGCTATCAACCCCGAGGGAGCGCCACCCTCCTTCTGCATCAACAACCTCCGGGCAGGATCAGACGCTTCAATCAGCTCAGCTCTGCCCCCAAACAAAGGGAGGTGAGGCTGCCCAGGGCTGCAGAATCAAAGAGAAGCGTCCACCCCACCCTGCAGCCAGCCTGGTCCTTGCTGCTGAGAGACCAGGAGTCAAAAAAGGAAACCGGAGCTGGAAGACAAATGAAGCAGTGATGTGGTTGATGACTTTATTATGGCATAAAAAACACAGGCTGTTTCTTCCTCCCCCTCCGCCCCAAAATGGGTTCACAGCACTTAAAGAAAAAAAATCCTACATTTCTCCTCTAGGGGGCTGCCTAGAAGGGGACAGACAGCCAAGCGACCTAGATCTATAAAAGAGGGGAGCAGGAAAAAACCTATCCAAAGCCCTCACCAGCACACCTTAGAGCTCGGGGCCTCCGTGGGGGGAATATCCGTGCTGTCCCCCCCCCCCAGCGCACATTGGGGAGTTCCCCTGAGGATGGTTACTGGGAAAGGCTGTCCTAGTGGCAAAGGGAGAGGTGGCTGGTTTCCTCAACTGGAGGGAAACGGCATCTCACACCCACAGCCCCTCCCTCTCTCCCCCTCATCCACCTCGCCAGGCAACCTGCAGGCACTGCTAACTCTCTTCTGCCCCCAGCCCTCTCAGCAAGGAAAGGGACCTCTGGTCAGATTAGCAGGAGGTAGAGGAAGAGGGAGCATAAAGAAAGGACATTACTTCTTAACCTACCCCAGGCTGTACTTCCTTCAGGGAGAGTCACTCCATCCCTCTTAAGAAGGGCTCTCTTCTACACAAACATATTCCCACCCAGATCCCAGCCCCACTTCCCAAAAGCACCCAATCCTTGGACTGATATCCCCAAGGAAGGAAGAGATGCTGTGGGCCTAGGCTCCAGGACCTCGGCTGGGGTGAACAAGATGGGGTCTCCCTGGCTAGAGACCCCAGGCTCAGTAGAGAAACACACACACACAGAAACACATACATACATAGGTACACACAACATGAACACACATGTCCTAACATTAAATAAAATACCCTTTGCTTATAACTTAAAAAATCAATACACAACTAATCCTTGCACAGGGCTCTGGGTGGAGAAAGAAAGGCAGGGAAACGGGAGGTCCGGGGAATCTTAAGGCCTCTACCTGGAGCCTGGGAAAGCCCACTAGCTCCAGGCTCCTGTGGCCTGTCAGTCCCTGCCCCCATCAGCTTTTTTCCTTTTGCCTGGCTCAGCCTCTTCTGGCTTCCCCCCTCCCCACGTTCCCCACTCCAGGATCACCATCAGGACATATTTCTAGCATCTAAAGAAGGGGACAGGGACAGCTTCCTGGACATCACCTCAGAAGGCAGGCCCCTTCCAGTGACAGGACAACTTCCTCATATGGAAGGGGAGCCCCACAAGAGATGAGATGGGGAGGAGCCTCCTAACACTCTCTACAGGAGGGGCAAGGCTTGTAGGCAGCTCCAAAGGGGAGCTTCGAGCTAAAAAAAGAGTGGGGCTTAGCTTCTCTGCAAGCAGATGGCCAGGCAGGGACAGAGTCCTCCGCTCTGAGCAGGAACCGCTGGAGGTCCCTCTGCTGGGACACCCCCACCTACCCTCACCCAACCGAGGTAACCCTCTTCCTTCCATCACTAAGGGGAGGGCAAATGCCAGGCACCAAGGGTGAGGAACTACATCAATTCTGGAGCAAGGGCTCTTGGCTGTCCTGAAGGCCTGCCTGGGGTGACAGATGAGAGTGGACTACTGAAACTTACTTTTATAAAGACCAAGAGTTAAGGACTGAATCAGAGTTAGAGAGCGAAGGGCTTAGTTCCACTCCCTGACCAAATCCCTTTCTCTCATTTTAGAGGAGACTTCCTTGCTCAACCTCCACATCTAGCTCCCTCCTCCACCCCACAGTTCTGGCTGCAAGCTGTCGCCCATTCTGGCCCTCTTCCCTTCTTCCCTCGTGGCTCCATCAGACTAGGTCTGGAAGGCTTAATAAGGAGGCAGGCACATCAGAGACATTATTTCTGCGGTGACAACCCTCCCAGCCAGAAAGAAACTCCTCCCTTAGGGGGACACCCAGCCTCTGCTACCCCATCTCAGCTCTCCCTCCGGAAACCCCGGGGTAAAACACTCTAAGGGGGATGAAAGGGACCCGGGCCGCAGCGCGGCTCCAGAGGCCCTTTTATGTCCGGGTTCCCAGGCGCTAACGACGTGTCCAGACAGCTACCCCGAGCGCCCGGGGCGGCCCCACTCCTCTCTGCTCCGGGGACGCGCGCCGCATCCTCCAGCCTATCCCCTCGGCCCTCCAGCCGCCGTAGGGGTAGTCCACCCCAACCCCCCAGCCCAGGGGCGTGAGTGAAAGAGCGAGGAAGGGGACAACTGATGGACATGCGCAGCTTCTCCCCGCCCAGTCAAACGCGTCCGTCCTGTCCAGCCCCAGAGCCTAAGAAACCCCTAGCGACCCGGCTCCCTGACCCCCGCACCACTTTCCCTCCCTCTCAATAAATAACCACCTTCTCTTACTCAAGCCACCCCCCCCAAAGGGCATCAGGCCAGAGGGCTCTCTTCTGATGGCCCCAGGGGAGACCGACGGGGAGGCGGGACGGGGAGGCGGGACGAGGAGCTCAGTTGGAGGGAGCCGCACTGCCCTCGGCCTCGCGCTTGCCTTTGCCCCCGGGGGGCTCCGCTCCGCCGGCCTTGCCCTCCCCCGCCGCCGCCCCGGCAGCCTCCTCTTTGGCGCCCTCGTGGGTTTTCATGTGTTTGGCCAGGTGGTCGCTGCGCATGAAGACTCGGCTGCAGACTGCGCAGGGGAACTTCTTGGTGCCGGTGTGGGTCTGGAGGTGGCGCTGCAGCTCGTCGGAGCGCGTGAAGCGCTTGCCGCAGAAGAGCCAGTTGCACACGAAGGGGCGGTCGCCGCTGTGCCAGCGCAGGTGTGCCTTCAGGTGCGATGTCTTGGCGTAGGCTTTCCCACAGCCCGGGATGTGGCAATTGTGCAAATGCTTCTTCTTGCCCCCATCGGGCCCGCACGGAGCCCCCAGTCGCTCCTCCTCCAGGCAGTTGGGGCAGCGGCACACGGTCTGGCCTGAGCTGCGGGGCACTGACCGCCGGGAGCTTTTGGGCCGGGCCGCCCCATCCACACTGGTATCCAGCCCCTGGGATTCTGGGGCGGCTGCTTCCAAAGCCTTCGCCCCGTCGGGAGGCCCGAGGAGGTGCTGCCCTCCGGCGGCTGGGAGGAGATGGTGCGGGTGTGGGTGGGGCGGCTGGGCACAAAGCTGGTGGTCTCCGACGTAGCCCCCCAAGCCAGCCTGAAGCGCCCCGGGGTGGCCAGGTGAGGTCAGCGCGCCCTGAGTGTGTGGGAGGTCCATCCAGCTGGTACCCGGATGAAGGTCCCACCACGAGCCATCCTCGGTGCCTGGGTGTGTCGGCCGGAACCACGATTCGTAATGGTGTGACATGTCCGGCTGCAGGAGCTTGGAAAAGGGTCCCGGGGCCAAGGGACTGTCGCTTTCCAGGTCCTCGCAGGTTACCCGAGAGGAGGCCCCCAGCAGCTCATAGCCCTGTGAGAAGTCCACTTCTGGGCCCAGCGGGAGGCTCTGCAGCTCTCCAGGCTGCAGCGGGGAGGGGTAGTCCCCGACCTCTGGGCTTGTGTGACCCTGGTATGTTTGGAGAGGCTGCAGGTCGAGGCGCGGCGGGGAGGCGGGAGGCGCGTCCGAGTGCTGGCTGCCCAGAGAGCCACAGACGGCGGTTAGCATTGCTGGGATCAGGGGTGGGGTGGGGGACAGGGATGGTCAAGGCCACCTCAGGTGGGACCTAAAGGAGGCAAAGATGAGGTAAAGTGAGGAAAGTCCTAGCCCAGTTCCCTTCCCTGTCAAATGCTTCTTTCCCATCCCCAGGTGAAAAAGAGGAAGGCATGTCTGGGTGGGGACTAAAGATCAGTTAAGAGAACTTGGGAGTGCTAGGAAGGGTTGAGGGTGTGAGGTGCAGAGGATGATGGAAGTCTACCTTCAGCTAGGTGATCCCTCCTATAGGACCCAGCTCATCGTGGAAGTTGGGCTGGTCCCAGGCAAGTAGGTCAGTCAGATACAACTAGAGTACAGTGCTGGAACCATTGTAGCTGCCCAGCCCAGTGGGAGGGGCAGTGGCATTGCCCCATAACCCCTGCCCCCATGCCCGCCCACCCACAGATCTGCTGCCAGCCCAAATGGAGAATCTAGGCCCATCTCAGCTTCCCCAGTTTAACTCAGGACACAGTTGGGGAGAGGGAGGTGGTTTAACCCAAAGCTTAAAGTGACCTGACTTCCCAAAGCCCAAAGCAGGTTCTGAGGTTTTGGAAAAAGAGCTCTCCTTCCACCCCTGAGGCATGCTCAGTGAAGAAGAGCATTTCACTGCTCTATACCACTCACCCCAGCTCCCTGCCTCGCTGGGTTGCCTCAGCACCCCCAAACCCACTCCCATGCCCCTTTCCCTCTGGCAGGGACTTCACCTCCCTGGGGTGCAACTGCAGTGCCAGTTTCCAGAAGACTTCTCCCCACCAGAGGAACTAAGTCCCCCTCCCTGTCCTGACCTACACCAGTGCCCAGCCAGCTTTCTGGCTGCTACCCCAGCCCTCCTCTAATCTAGGGGAGACCAGATGTGAAGCTCGGAGGGGTCAGCCAGAGAAGAGCTTACCAGCACGCTCAGGAAGATAAAATTGCCACCTCCTTAAGGGATTCAGGGACAGAGTGGGGGAAGCAACAGGAAAAGCCAGAATCACACAAAAATTAAGAGGAAGAATTACCCAAAGAGATTTTTTTTTTTTTTTTGTGGTACGTGGGCCTCTCACTGTTGTGGCCTCTCCCATTGCGGGGCACAGGCTCCGGACGCACAGGCTCAGTGGCCATGGCTCACGGGCCCAGCCGCTCCACGGCATGTGGGATCTTCCCAGACCAGGGCACGAACCCGTGTCCCCTGCATTGGCAGGTGGATTCTCAACCACTGGGCCACCAGGGAAGCCCCCAAAGAGATTATATAGGGGGTGCATTCTAGGCCTGATCATTTTTAGGAGCTCTCCAGATGATTCTAACATGCAGCCAAGTGTTGAGAACTACTGCTCCAGGCCAGTTCTCTTATTTGAGAGAAGAGAAAACTGAGGCCATATTTGGAGAAGTCACTTGAAAAAAAATTTATTCAGTCAGTCAGTAAATATGTATTGTATATACCTCTGTGAACCAGAGGTATATACAGTATATTCCTAGTCTGTTTCTTTCCCTAAACCACTGGGAACCTAAAGAACCCCCCACCCCTCTCTGGACCACATACCTGTCGCTTGAAGTTTCCCCTCGTCTCACCACCTCTCCCTAAGGTCTGGGGCTGCCGTGATGCCTGGAGTATGTGGGTTTGGGTGCCTGAGCCTTCTCTGATGATGGGGGAGGAGACGCAGTGGTTTAGGGCAGGGACTTTTCCTTCCTAAATCAGGATTCGGATGACCCTACCACCTTCTGCTTCTGGGACCAGGGAGGTCGCCCTGGTGGTGCGGGAGAGGGAGGGAGAGGGGGATTGGGGCGCCTACTCAGGCTCCTGCTGCCTCACCACAAGAAAGGAACAGGGTGAAGCGGTAGGAATGGAGCCTCAGGCCCAGGCGGGGCAGCCCAGCAGGGGCTGGGCGGGAGCAGTGAGGCCTGGGACCCTAATAGCTTTTGGCGCCTGGGAACGGCCCCAGGGGTTAGGGTTGGGGGGGAGGCTAACGATCCAGGCTCCAGAGTGGCCTCTCCCGCCACAGGGCCAGGGAGCCCAATCCTGGGATGCACTAGCCTGCTATCGAGATCTCGGGAAGGGAGACAGCCGGGCGCGTACCCCTGCTTGCCGCTCCCCAAGGCGGGAAGGCTGGTAGAGACACCCTCCTTCCCCCTTCCGCCGGCTGCCTCTCCCATCACCGGTGCTCAGGTGGTCAGGACTTCCGTACTCCCGGTCCTCAAGGTTCCAATCCTCCAGTTGTCCCAGTCGCTCCAGTTTCCCCAGTCTCCAGCCTCGCCCGTCCGCCCCGTTTTCACTCCGCCGGGGCTCTAAGCCCCTCGGATTCTTTAAGACCACCTCCCCCGAGGCCAGAGGAGGCTGTGGCGCGTTCCGGGCGCGTCTTTCCGAGACGATCCCCGATGCGCGCACCCCTCGCCGCCCTGACCCGGGCTCCTACCTCGAGGCTGCGCTCGGGCGCCTGGCACTGCAGGCTGGCGCCCTCCCGACAGGCGCTCCTGGGCCTCGCGCGCCGGCGGGCTCTCCAGCGGCGAGGGGCAGGAGCCGAGGGCGAGAGGGGGCCGCAACAAGACCCGGCGGCTGGCGGCGGAGGAGGGGCGGAGAGAGGCGGCGGGAGGGCGGAGGGCGGGCGGGAGCCGGCGAGCGAGCGAGGACAGCTCCGCCCGTGACTCACCGCGCTCTCTGCCTTCATCCTCGGCCCTGCGCTCCTTTTTCCCCGAATTCGCGGCCCCGCCCACCTCACCTGTGGCCGCCTTTAACCCTTGCGGGCTCTGCCGGACCAGAGGCCGAGCCGGGCCGGGCCAGCGGGGAGGGGCAGGCGGAGGGAATCGCTCTCTAGGTGGCACCCTGCCCCCTCCCTCGCTCCTCCCTGGCCCCTGCACTGCTGGGGCGAGGGGCCTGGGCGGAGTGTTTCCCAGGTTCTGGGGCCCACCCCATCGAGTGGAAAACTGCCCTCGAGCTGTCTCGGTTTGGCGGGCACCCAGGACTCTGACCCTGCGGGAATGGAGGAGGGGGCGGGTCAACCTAGGGCGCAGTTTGCCTCCACGGCCCTCCACCACCCGCCCCAGTCGGGCAGCGCTGCCCGAGAACTGAGAGGAAAGAAGGAAACAGGATTGAGCGCCAAAGATGTGTCCGGTCTACCCCCAGACCTGGGCCGTGAGAAGCTGGTCTTGGCCGCTGCCCTCCTTCACCATTCCTCCCGCCGCTCCTTTCCACCACCAGCACCTTCCCCGGTCCTTTCTCCCTCTCTTGCTGCCCGGCTCTCTTCCTCCGGCCACTCACTTCTTTTTGAGTAACCTCCTCCTTTCCTCTTCCCATCCGTCTGGCCCGTCTCTACCTGCCCCTCAGCCCTCACTCTCCATCTACCCTTGGGCAGCAACCCCAGCGCCTCCCGGGTTCGCCTCTCCAACACACCCGAGCCCCCTTCGGTCCCAGAGGTGCTCAGCCTGCGCCCAGCCACCCTCGCCCCCGCGCGCCCCCGGCTCTGAAAGATGGAGCAGGCGCCGGGAAAGCCCTGGGAAAGGACACTTCTGCAAAGATTTGCGCGACCCCTTGCCACCATTCCTTCCCGATTCTCATCTGAATGTCTAAACCCAAGGTTCATAACTTTGGGGAACGGTCTTGGATTCCTTTGAGAAAAACAAATGCACATACACAGTGCAACCCTCTGCAACACAGTGCAGAATTTCAGGGCGTTTGCGACGCCCACCTAAAAACTTCTCTCAAGGTCAGAGTTGGTTGAGATATCCAACGCGGTGGGTAGGGGTGTTCCCCTCTCCTCCCCCGCCAGGAATGGCCTGTGCGACCGGGTACGAAACTCCCTTCCCGGAGGGTGCCTCCCCAAACCGGCCACTTGGACCTCCTGAAGTGACTCTTTTGTTGCAGGGGGCACTCTGATCAACTTCCTAATTTTTTTCGTTGCCTCGGTTGGCTTTCCCTACGGACTCTGCCATCTGCTTTTTAAATTTCGTTTTTGTCTTTACAGTCTATTTCATACAGCCGGAGCAGAATTTAGGCTGATTCATTTTCGCGGGTACAGCCCTGATTCCACCACCGTTGGTTTACCTGTCCTGAATACGAAGTGCGACTATTAAATGGCTAAACTGATCCACAAGCCACTTGAAAATCGATCTTTTTGTGTGTGGTTCCCCCCACCAAACACACACATTCTCATATCCAGAATCAGGGTCTGATTCATCTGTGCAAATCCCTCTTTTGTAGGACTCAGTTTTCTCATCTGGACAACCTCAGTACAAGTTGGGAGGGTTTCCTGGTGCTAAAAGGAATTGATGTTCTTAAAACACTTAGCCTGTGGTGCCCCTGGTAAGCTCACAATAAAGGGAAGATCTCGTTGGTAGGGTGAAATGAGGTTAGAGCAGCCGCCCTGCGGAGTAGAGGACAGGCACTTGGGAAGACGCAAGGTGCCTCCCAGATGTCAGCGATTGTGCTTTCAGATCAGTCAGATTTCATTCCCGACTCTTGCGCCCCAGAGATGTAGATTCTCAAGAAGCGCTGAGTCTCTGTGACCACGGCTAAATCGACAGCCCTCTCTGTCCATATGGTTTTATCTCCGTGCACTCAGCCTGCAAATCTTGACTTAGTTGGGTTTGCACCTCAGTTCACAGCCATGTCCGGAACAGAGTTACGGGCTCACATTGCAGAGCCTGCTACTCGAATTCCTGGGTTAAGTCTGATTCGACCCCTAGGCATTCTCTTCCTCCTCCTCCTCCCTGCAGCCCGCTGGCCTCTGGCTGTTCCCCAAAGCTGCAGCTCTTAAGGTGCTAACACCCGAGTAAGGATCTGACTCTCAATGGGAAACCTGAGCCCCCTCTCCCATTTATTTATAGGTACCAGATTGTCTTGTCTTCCTAGCTCCTTCCATCTTTTCCTGCAAAGAAGAGGGAAAGGGATCCAGGCCCTGGACAGCAGACATCCCACCTCACTTTCACCCCAGGCCCCCTTTCACCCCACCTGGTCCTGATGCGCAGCCACCCGGGTTTTCCCAGAAGCAAAGACCCTCCATCTGCCTGGTGCTCATCAGCATGAAATTCAACCGCAATTCAGTTGTCTGAGAAAACTTAGCTGTTCTGACTTCCTGCACCGCCTGGGTTTCTGCCTCTGACTCAGGGCACTTTCTTTTCATCCAGATACCCCTCTGCTTTTGTTCCTTTGATTCCAGCCCCTTCAATTTCCCACTTTCTAGATGTTTCCTTACTTAATGGTGCTCATGATCTGTTGACGTGACTGCCAAGATCACCACTGCCCACTGCCATGTTCTTATTTCACCTCAAAGTTCAACCATGCAGCCCACTGAGATCTGCCCAGGACTTGGGCCATTTCTACTCCTTTCCCCCATTCCACTAAAGGGGTAAACAGACAGATTTTGCCACAAGTGTCTGTCTCCCATTCCTGCCGCCCCTCTGCTTCTCATGCCTCATTTTAGTCAGCAATCCACTTTGTACCTGGAGCAGCCTTGTTGGTCTCCGTGCTCATAGCAACCAGCATTTATTTATTGGGCACCTACTACTTTCCAGGTGCTTCGCACAAATATCTCTAATTTTCATGAGCATGCAGCAAAGTAGTTGTTATTACCCCCACATTGTACAGGTGAGGAAGCCGAGGATTAAAGTTAAATGACCTGCCCAAGATTACAGAGCTGTTAGGAGACAGAAGGAAACTGAGTCCAGATCTGTCAGGCTCTAAAGCACACATTCTGCCTGCTGTTCCATCCAGCCTCACTATGGCAGCAGTGATGGCCCTGGCAGTCCGGCTACCCTATATCCTGAAGGTGGAGAGGATGACATTTTTAAACTATTCCCCAGATCAAAGCCATCAAGATCCTGTTACTAACATAGGACAAACTGGTCCCATCTTGGATTGGATTGCTGTGGTCTCTTCCAAACTTCAACTGTCCCTCCGTGGAGATTGCACTATAAGAATATCTATATTCTTATGGTGCAAAACATAGTGCTGCACCATAAGAATATAGATATCTGCATTCTTATAGTGCAGAACACTATAAGCTGTTCTGCCCATAAAAATTGTCCAGTGCAAACCCTCATTTTGCTGGTAGGGGAAATTAAACCCCAGAACAAGGAGGCAAGTAGCTCAAAGTCACACAAGTTAGAAGCAGAGCAGGGACCAGAGCCCCAATCTCCTGATTCCTGGTCTCCTAGTTGCTCACTCCTCTCTTCTCCCATCCCCACTTCCAGGCTGCACTCAGCCAACTGCGAGCTGGTGATCACGACACTAACACCTTCATCATATACCCTCCTCTCCCCCACACTCTTCAAGGCTCCTGGGAAACTGGACAACGTCCAGAGCTGGAGCCAAATGGTTTTCTTTCATTCATCCTTTATTCACTGAACTAACACTATTATAAACCCAAAGGTCCCTAGCGTCACAATCACTCTTGGTCTGAAAGATGAGCCCAGCTGAGGCTAGTGCATTTATGTCTGTGTGTGCGTGTATCTACACATGTGTGTGTACCCATCATGCTTGTGTGTAACCACCACACCAGTGTGTACCTTTGGGGCTTGAATGTGGGGTGTCTGTCCTCTCTCCTCCATCATAAATGGTGTTCCCCACAGGCCATGCACAGTGGTTTCTCCCTTATGACTTCTGCAGATATTCTCTCGTGCATGAACTTCCATGTGGTGAGTGTGTGCCCTGTATGTCTGTTATATTAGCCCAACTTTTTCCTCAGAATGAAGTCCCCAGTCATTTATTAACCGGTGAAACTGGTGAATCGCCACTCTACTTCTCCCTCAGATCTCAGCCCAGTCCAGAGACCTCAAGGAACCCTCTTTCGTTCTCCATGCAGCCACTATCTCCCTCTTAGGTCCCCCTCCCCAGTACAGAAAGAATCAAGCCTTTTAACCCCTTCTCAATGATCCCCACTTTAGAGTGAAGACCTGATCCTCTTGTCCCCTGAACTGGACAGGGAACGACCCCTCTTACCAGTCCACGGAGCCCAGAGTTGGCAGCGGCAGTGAGGGGCAAGTGGGGGTGATGGAAGAGCCAGGCTTTATAAAGGAGGCAACAGTCAGAGCCAGAGTGGGAGGTGAGAGACTCGGGCAGGGATGCTGCCAAGTCCTCACGGCCTCAGAAGCTTTTAGGATAATCCAGGAAACAGTGGCCCCCGGCTCTCCTGGTGGAGTGGTGGGGCTGAGATCTGAGTCTCTGAGGTCTGCCAGGAAAGGAAGATTTCAGCTGGAAGAGGCAGCTGAGGGTGGGGTTGGGGGGCAGCAGGACATCCTTCCCTCCCCAGAGGTTGGGCAGGTGGTGGGACAGGGACAAAAGTGGTTCTTTCAGGATGGAGGAAATGAGAGCATCGCCAGGGGAGAGAGCTGGGATGGCTGGAACTCTCCAAATTCCAACCCCCTCCTTTTGTTTCTTCCATGGACATGGTGGGAGAGAAAGAAGTACCACTTTTAAGACCTCACACACACACACACACACACACACACACACACACACACACACACACACACACACACACACACTCACTCCCCTTCACACGGTCCCTCTCTGCAGAGCTCTCCAGCAGTATTCCTGGCTACTCTGGCAGCTGAAGCAGGTCTCTCCTTCTCTGCTGGAGCCTTGTTCCTCCTCCCTTTCCTTTGTCTCCTTTTCAGTTACTTCTCAACTTGGAACCACCAGGAGGGTCCAATATAATTCACATTTTGGATCTGGGATCTCTCATTGTCAAATAGGGAGGGAAGACCCTCTCCCTGACTTAGGATAGCATGGGGCAGCTTGGAATGGACAAGAATTCACCTAGAACCAGAGGCAGAGCCCAGCCAAAAACTTTCATGGACAATTCAGGAATCCCAGAACTCCAAGAGAGTGAAGAGGCTGGCAACATGGACTGGAAAGGAAGAAGGGGCCTGGAGGTGAATTTAGGTGGACCCCCATCGTCCCCAACTAGTTACATGAACTGAATTTTAGCGTGGTTGTGAGTTTAGGCATGCTGGCTAATAGGAGCATGTCCTGGAGCAGAGAGGGACAGAAGACCAGGAAGGGGAAAGCAGATGAAACAGGATAAGACTGGTTTCCCAAAGAACTCTGAAGCTGGGAATTATGACCCACATAGGAGAGTGGCCTGGAGACTTTTCTCGTGACCACATCCCATTCGGTCAGGGCATCTTCACCCTGTACTCTTGTCCTGCTCCTCCCCCTACACCCTTAGAAATTTCTAGACTGAAGATTCCCAGTCCTCTCATTAGCTTTTCAGTAATTATCCTGTAAAGGCCCCAACAGGTCCTTCCTCTACCCATTTCAGAGATGAGAACATTGAGGCCCTTAAGAGTGCGAAAAAGCTCAGCAGAAAGCCTTTCATCAGGCAGGTGAGAGTAGAGTGGTCGGGGGCTTAGGAGGCAGAGCTGCACCCTTTCCTTTAATCCCAGGGAAAATTAAGAGGACAGGGCTCCCAACTCCCTGGGGGAGCCCAGGCGTCAGGACGGAGGCAGGCTCCAGGGAGGGGCTTCCCTGGCCCTCCCCACCTTCCAGCCCAGAAAATCAGGGTGAGGGGGGAAACAAGGCGAGGAGACCACACAGGTGGAGTAAATAATGTTAATACGGGAGCATTATCACTAGGGCATTTCCTCATGGATAAATGTCTCAGATACCAAAGGATGCCTCCAAATTATAGTTAATTACAGAGTTGATTTGCATAAATTATAAGGTGAGCATACAAATTCTTTCAATCGGTTCCATATGCTTAGGTAGCAGGTCCAGTCCAAAATGGGAGAATCTTGTGGGGTGGGGTGTTGGGCGGAGGAAAAGGATGAAGTCCTTGACCTGGACCTGCTGGCCCACCCCCCTCCCCAGCTCTCTGATCAGTAAAGAGTGAGTGGAGACCGTGCCTGGTTTGTGGGGAGGGGCTTTACCCGGACCCTGGTTCACCTGGACCCTGTCTAGCAGGAGACCCCCTTACCTCCTCTCTATTCGCACCTTGGAACAAAGTGCTTTCCCACCACCAGTCATGAGGTAGGCAAGTGGGCGGGGGGGTGGGGGGGTGGTTGCCCAATGGGGCCTCATCCTACATGTCGGGGGTGGGACTCTGGAGCCCAGGCGTTCAGAGGAAAGAGGGGGTGTTGCATGAAGTTGAAGAGCCAGCAGGGTTCGTGGTAGATTCAAGCCCCTCTCTCTTGCTCTCAGCTCCCCCTGCAGCCACCCCCACCCAGCTCCAGCTCACTCCCAGAGCCAACCCTCCAATCCCAAGTTTGATGTTGCTGCTGCCTGAACCTTCCAGGCGGCTCCTCAGAGGCTCAGACGCCCAGACTTTTGTCTCCAGTGCCTGGGCCCATTTCCTCTGCCCTCCTCCCTCACCCACCTCTAGCTGCTAAGACTCTACTTCCTTCTCCAGCTCTCTAATTTGTCCCTCCCTCCCTCCTGGCCCCCATTCTCACCCAGAGGCCTGTCTCCCACTCTTCTCTCCACCTCCCTCCTCCTCCCCCAGCCTCCCTCCCCCAAGCTGCTTACCCTCCTGCCCTCAGATTTTCCTACCTCATGCCATCCCCCAAATCCTCACTGTGTGTAGTTCGCTAATTTTTTTTCCATATACCTGCTCCAAAGGCAGAAGTTACTGGATTAGCTTGGGGGTGGGGGGGGAGGAGGCTGGGCTAAGGTCCCCAGATGTGCGCAGGTGAGAGTTTACCTTAGTCTTCAAATCTGAAAGTGAGAGAGAGAGAGAGAGAGAGAGAGAGAGAGAGAGAGAGAGAGAGAGAGAGAGAGAGAGGAGAGAGAAGAAAGGAACGAAGAAATAGCCTAAAATGGTTTTTGGTACTTGGTAAGTGTGGCTTAAATATTTGTTGAATGAATGAGTTGGAAATGGGCACTGATCTGTGAAAATTCTAGAGAGGTGCCAACTTGGTGACAGGAATTACTTTTTTTTTTTTTTTTTTTTTTCTGAGAGAGCACAGCAAGGATTTATTAAATGGTAGGTAGAACGCTCTGAGAGGGACAGCGGGCCCACCTGGGTGAGTAGCTGCCAGGAATTGCTTCTCATTTGGATTATTTTTTGGTTCTCCCACGGGTTTTCTCCCACCTCTCTGCCCACCTACCCAAGGTGTCCCGCAGACCAATACCAGTTTAACCATCTTGAAATGTCCCCCCACCTTGGCACACTTCATCTCAAACATGTCCAATGGCTCCCCAATGCTAGCCATGACATTTAAGACCCTCCATCACCTTCCCAGTCTTCACTTGCAATGGTTTTTGTACAGACCCTCCAGCCCAGCCCACTGGACTTAATCTTCACTAAACATGTCTAGCCTTCCTAGTTTGCTCCAACTATTTCCACCCCTGTCACCCCATCTGCCCTCAAGAAAGCTTCTCATCCTCCAAGCTCCAGCCTCATGCTTTCTCTATGAAGTCTTCTCTTACCAGCACGTCACTGGCTTGCTCCTGTGAACTTCCCTAGCACTGATTGCCACATGCCCTGTTTCCACGGAGTTGTCTTATCTTCCCTACTGGTCGGTAGGCTCCTGAAGGGCAGGAACCATGTCCTTTTCATACCACACAGTCCTTAGCTCAGCACCTTTCTTTGAGAAGGGGCAGATAGGCCACAGATGAGTGAATTGGAAAAGTGCTTCCCTGGAATCAAAGCTTCCAGAAGCTCCTCAGTCGGGGAAGGTAATGGTGAAGGCAGAAACCCGGGTAGGGAGGGAAGACTCAACAGAAGCCTTGGCACCCAAAGATCCATGAAGGAAGCGAGCTCGGCTTCCCCACCAGCTGTCACTTCACCCAGCCCCTCCCCCACTTGTGTGATGGAGGTTGAAGGACCTAGCAAGATGTCTGAGACATGAAGGGTTGGGGTAAGAGCTGGGGGAGAGTGAAGCGTTCTGCCCTCTCAGCCTGCTTGGAACAAAGAGTTGGAGGTTTGGGACAAAAGGAGCAAGGATAATGAGTGGGAGCTGGGAGAAAGGGCTGGCTAGACAGCAGCCATGGAGAAAAGAAGAGGCAGAAAAAGCAGAATCCTCTTTGTCCCTCTGTGGGCAGTTAAAATTCTTCTTACCAGGGTGGCAGGATCCTGATCATGTCATGCCTCAGCTCAAAATCATTCAATAGCTCCCCATTCCTTGCAGGAGAAAGTCTATACCCTTTGGCCTGGAATTTAAGCCCCATTTCCCCATCTGGTCTCAGCCTACCTTTCACTCCCCAGGCTCCAGCCGCAGGGGGCTTCTACTCCATCCTATTGTTCATACATTTTTACACCTTATAGTCTTCTTTGTCTGAAATGTTCCTCCCCATTTCTCTGCCTGTGAGCTCCTATTGATCCTTCAAAGCCCAACTCATATGTCCCCCTCATCTATGAAGACTTCCCAGTTCTCCAAGTTACCTTTTTCTGTGTTCCTAGAGTCCTAAGATATAGAGGCCTTAACACTGCCTGATGGGTGATACCATTCGTTGTGTGTGTGTGTGTCAGCTCATGAACCCCTTGAGAGACTGGAGTTTTCTCTGTTCATCTTTGTATTCCCCCAGCATCTCGTACAATGACTAGTGCTGAGTGTGCAATAAATACGTGTTGCGTTGAATTGAATTGAGCCCTTTGCAGAGAATGGGCTGCCAGGCCGGGGGTTGGTGGGTTCTCTATAAATCCCATTGATGCAGCCATCCAGAGTTTGCCTCATGGGCATCAAGATGTGGCACCAAAAGCATGCCTTGACCCTCTGTCTTTCACCCCTCACTGTGCCCAGGGCCCTGTCAGGAATCCAAGATCAGGCTGGTGGACGAGGCTCACTGAGAGGCCCAGCATCCTATGTCATGGCCAGCCGGGCACTGCCACCAACCTGCAGCCAGGGTCACCCAGACAACCTCAAGCTGGATCCCACGAGAGGGGAATTCGAGGGGAGGGCTGGGATTCAGGAGCTGGCAGGCGAAATGTGACAGGGAAGGGGGAAGGCAGGCAGTGCCCTGGAAAGCGGGCCAGTCTCATTGTTGTGGTCTGTCTGAGAGATTCCTCCCCTTTTTAATTTGCTTCCTGATTGAGGGGTTGGCTCTGCCTGCCCAGCTCCCCAGTCATTATCTGCTGCCGGTGGCTCAGGTGCTGGCGAGCCTGGCGTGGCCCCTAGGTTATTACCTGGAGCTCTGGGGCTGGCAGAGGGCTGCCCCTCTGGCCAAGGTGGGGGCCTGTCTGGAATTTGCCCTGATCCTACCACCCACAGGGCAGCCATCTTGACGCCTATCCTAGTGGACATGCTCCCACAGAGGGGGGATGGACTGCTTTTATGGGAGACAGCTGGTCCCAGGGGGACTTTAAAGTCTAGAATAAGCTTCATCTGTAAAGTCCCTACAATATTGATTCGGGAACCTGAGGCACATAAGACGTGGATGCTAAAGCACCCAAAGTCGGAGTCATTCCCCAAAGGTTAGTGAAAGGTACTGAAGTTAGACATCAAGAAGAACTTCCCAGCCATGTTGGGAATGAGAAACAGAGGGCAGTGAAGCTCGGTGATTCCCACCCTGAATTCCCCCTGTTGCGCAGCGTTCAGAAAACCAAGAGTCATAGAGGGGAAGGAGTATCATTGATCCAAGAACCTGTGACGACCAGAACCCAGAATCTAGAAACTCCCTATAGTGTGGGCGCGGGGGCCTCAGGCTCCTCACTGAGCACCCTGGAATATGACACGTCTGACCTCTGCCCAGTGTCCCTGAACACAGCCTAGAAACCTACAGGGGAGGGCACCCTGGCCTCTCCCTCGATCTGAGTCCCCAAAGCTCTGGCCCTTTGCCCCATCCCTGATTGGGCCTGTGAGCTTCAAGGACAGGTGATAATATCAAGACAAACAGGAAGTGCTGAATTAGAGACATGAAGTTTGTTGTTTCAGAGGGCGCCCAGCGCCAAGCAGCGGTGCCAGGTTGGCAGCCGGGACCCTGGCGTCTGCCTGCTCTCCAGGCAGCAGCTACCCCTTCCCACCCTCGCTCAGGACCTCAGCAGGAGGACTCCCTGGAGAGGAAGGGAGTGGGGAGATGTGTCATGGCAGGGAAGGGGTTAAACAAGGGATTCTTTTTTTCCTTCACCAGCTGACTTTTTGCAGTGTTACCTCTGATTCTTATTGGGCATCTACATCACTCATTCGGCAAATGTTTGTAAGTGCCTGCTTTGTCCTAGGAACGTGCTGAGCACAGCCCCTTCCCCCTGTAGCTAACATACTCCTTGCTGGATGCAGGGGGTTTCGCTCATCGCTCCACACTCCCAGTGCTTGGAAAGGTGCCTAGCACTCTATGAAGGCTTTATGAGTTTGCTGAATGGACTAACGGAAGGATGGATAAGTGGAAGGAAGGAAGGAGGGGCCCCTTAGAATGAGTCTAGGAGGGTCCCGTGATTTTTCAGTCTACTGGACTTCTTAGTGGGAGCACAGGTGGTCCACAGGTGTTCTCCTCCCCATCCTGGCTGCCCCAAATGAATCTTTGAGTCTTGACGCCAGTAGGTGGCCATTGTCCATTCTCTTGCCCAGATGCCACCTGGGAGGTCAACTTCTAGGCTGCAATCAGAGAGGATGAGGAAGGAGGGCTGATCAGGAAACATGGGTGGTCCACGGGGTAAAGCCCACCAGGCCACGACAGTCCCCTCCCTGGGCATCAAGGTGCTAGTGGTCTCCCAAGCCCGGAGCTGTTGGCCCTCCAAGGCCCTGGAGAGCCGCCCTCTGCCCCAGCTCCCCTCCTCCCTCCGTGGTGGTACCAGGTAAGACTTGGGGCATGGCAGAAGCTGAGCTGAGAGCCACCCCAACTTGTTCCCGTGGCTCCATCCCCCATCCACACCCAAGAGGTGAGATCCTGGGGCAGTTCGTATCTGACAGCCTGGCATTGACTCATGCCAACGGCTTGGAAGCTACAGTAATTAGAAGGGAAGAGGAAGAGAGGGTGAGAGAAGGAGTGAGAAGGCAAGCTCAGGAGAAACCTTCTCCTGTCAGCCGCAGGGCAAACTGCTTCAAACGAATTCGTTTCGCTCTTGTGAAACTGAAGACAATTTCCTTTTCTGTCATAAAACAAATTATTGCTCATCAGAAGTGCTGGGCTAGTCTCTCTCCTGAGGGTTTTCTCCTGCTCCCGTGCAGGACCCCAGGTGGGCAGGAAGATGGGAGTGTCAGGGGAGGGGGCCCAGGGAACAGGAGGCACCTGAGGAGGGGAAGGGAAGGACGTATGGAGAGATTAATGTCCCCATGAGGACTGAAACAGCACTATGTCCTCCTTGTCAACCTCCTCCGCTGACCAGGGAAAGGCTCTGAGCACCGGCATCGAAAGGGACTCTGGGGGCTTCCCTGGTGGCGCAGTGGTTGAGAATCCGCCTGCAGATGCAGGGGACACGGGTTCGTGCCCCGGTCCGGGAGGATCCCGCATGCCGTGGAGTGGCTGGGCCCGTGAGCCGTGGCCGCTGGGCCTGTGCGTCCGGAGCCTGTGCTCCGCAACGGGAGAGGCCACAGCAGTGAGAGGCCCGCGTACCACCAAAAAAAAAAAAAAAAAAAAAAAAGAAAGGGACTCTGGGGAGGTCATCTCACACATCCTCCTGCCTCAGAGCCAGGCTGGAGAAGCTCCACTTCCTCCCTCAGGCACCTGTTCATGGGGTGGAGGGGTGGGGACAGGAAAGGGAGGCCCAGAGAAGTTGAGGAACTTGCCAGAGATCACTCAGCAAATTAATTAATGGCAGATCCAGGATTAGAACCCAGTGGGTTCTCTTCCAGGCCAAGATTGGAGGATGCCTGGGGACTTTTGTTAGCACTTTATGACTTGGAATGGCTCCAGTGAGCCCATGGCACCCCAATACTACTGCCAGGGAAGTAGAGCTCAAGAAAGAGGGACCAGTGGAGCAGATTCCCTCCATCTCAACAACTGACCCCCAAAGCTGGCCTCCCCCATGCCTGGGTAGGAAGGAAACCTCACCTCTCAGCCTTTGCTTTGATAAACTCTTCCAGGGAACCTCCTGTCAGACTCACCAGAGAAGCCATCAAGACTTTCTTTCCACCCCACCGCTCCCCACTAAACTTTCATAACTCTTCCTTCCTCTTCTGTGCCCTGCTCCCTGGGCCAGAGCTCAGGGACACACCATCCTTATCTATGCTTTAGCTCCTGCCAGTTTTTCCCCATCACCTCCCTGATAATTGCCCTCCCTCACATCTTCCAGCCCTGCTCTCATGGACTTTTCTGGGAATTGGGAAAATATCAAGGTTCCTATCTCTGGGGTGTTTCTAATAGGGGTGGGGGGAGATCCAGGCCCTGTCCTCAGGGAACTCCTGGCTTACTTATGTAAGACCCAACGCACACACCAGGAAAGACACTGGCAGGCTCTGGCTGAAAAAACAGGGGACACCAGGACTAGGGAGACAGGGCAAGGCAGGAAGGGGGATGCATGGCCAGGTGAAGACCGACTCCCTGGAGAAGGAGGGGAAGGAATATGTGAGGAGGTGTCTGGAGTAGAAAATCCAAGCCACAGAATTCTTGGGAGACGAGGAGGAAGATGGCCCCAGGCTGGGGGGGTATCATGATGCCTGGGAAGCGGCTAGGAGGCAGGACACGGGGTCACCAGGCAGCTGGGAGGGTCCAATATGAGCAGCCATTTCCAGGCCGGAAACCCAGTTTTACGCCAGGGTGAATGGAGAAATCTGGGGATTGGCTGCCAGAGCGGAGCAGGCAGACGTCTGTGGGGAACAAAGGGTTGGGGACAGCATTAAGGACAGAAGGGAGACAGGAGAAGTCCCCCTGTCCACTCTCTGCCCAGGCACATGCCCCTGACCGGTACCCCTCTGCTCCCAGGAGAAGTGGGGCCTCCCACCTGCCCAAGTTCCCCACTCGATGGTACCCCTAAAAGTTCTTCCTTGTGTCTGACCGCAATTCCCCTGGTGGCCAGTGGGGGCTTGGCAAGGAGAGGGGCAGGAGGGAGACTGTAAGCCGCTGCCCCCACCTCACCCCACCCCCTACACTCCCACACCCCAAAAGTGGCTTCCCCGTGGCTGGGAGGGAGACAGGGAGGAGGTGAGCAGAGGCCAGGGCTGGGAAAGGATCGTGTCTGGGCAAAGACTCTGGCTCATCGGACATGCCACGCTGGGGATCTGAGAATCCACGGTGGGAATGGGCCGGGCAGGCAGAACAAAGGATGAAAGGGAGGTTGTGTGGCCGGCTGGGACATACACACCCTCTGCTGACGTACTTCAGCGGCCGGTGACCTCAGCCGGCCGTCAGACCCCGTCTCATCACGCTGCTCCAGTGGGGTCCCCCTGCACCCAGCCCCCAAACAGGGCCTGAGAACATGAAGTCAGTTAGACTCCTGGAAGGACCTGCTGTCAGGATGAGCTTGGGGAATTGACTTTCCAGCGATGGATAGAATCAGAGGAGGGGACGTGGGCAGGTGAAGAGAAGTGCTGAGGCTTAGAAGGAAAGTGGGGAAACTGTGATATCGGCGCCCTCTGATTGAGGATCCAACGTACCCACGATCAATGATTCATGTTTATGTAAGCACTCTGACAAGGACAGGGCAGGGCCCAGGTTGGCCTGGGTTACAGGAGATTTGGGTTAGACACCAAAAACGTCCTTGCTTTTGGTTAGTAGGACCATTAAGGGTCTGAATGTAGAACCCCACAGCCAATATTGAAAGTGTGGAATCAGGTCTCCCGTGCAAGGGCAGATTGCTGCTTGGCTCCACAGACAGTCAGGAGGGGACTCTGACCCTCCTGCCCCCAGCTCCCCTGGACCTACTTAGCTCCCTGGGCCTCCCAGCGAAACCCACCTCTAGCACCTCACCAGTTCCCATGGCCCAGGATGGGGAGGAGGACTGTGGTGTTAGGGTAGCGGCAGCCTCCCATTTACCCCACTCTGGGGAAGGAGTGGGCTCTTACCCAGAAGCCCCCACCTAGTTGGGGACCTTATCTGCTTCTCTAAAGACCTCACCACCCCTGGAAGCCCTCACAGACCCTCAGGTGCAGCCAGCCTTGCACGTGACCCCTGCCATCCCCACACACCCAGACATAGATGGATACATCTCCTCCTGCACATTTTCACATGCAATCACATAGATCCTCTGCCATGACACACATACACACACATGCACACACCCCTTCACTCATCCACGCACCCTTATAGGTCCTGACCACCGAGAGGCTCATTCGGACTCGAACACAGAAAGATGCTGTGGAGTCGCCCCACTCCCCATCTGCCCACAGCGACCACTCGTGCACGAGCCCACACACGGACCCCCCTCACTATGTGACCGTTACCTGCAGCAGTCAGATACACTCTCTTGCTGACACGTCAACCCTCACTCCAGAGGAGCCCTGCACTCGTGATTCTCCATCCCACACTGGCAGATCCTATAGTGAGCGCCTACTCTGTTCTGGACGCTGGGCTAGAGGCAGATCCAATATGGCGCCCTGAGGAATTTGTTCTCAAGGTGATAGGAGACTCGGACCAATAAACAGACTGTTGCAAAGCAGTGTGTTAAGGGCGGCAGGGGAGTAAGCACCAAGTACTATGGGGACTTTTACCCAGTCTTGGGAGTCCAAAGAGCCTTCCCACATAAAGTGACATCTTTCCCATGCTCAGGTGCGCCCCTGCTAAAGGCTCAGGGCTTCACAACCATCATGAGGTAGGTATTAATATCCCCATTTTACAGGAGAGAAAACTGAGACTCAGATAAGTCAGAGCACAGTCATGCAGCTGGTATAGTAATGGAACACAGACTCTACCCCAGAGCTGCCTGAATCAGAGCCTAGGTGCTCATGGTCACCATTAAACTCCATCGGGAACTTGAACTTTCATGCTCTCAGGCCCTCACCTACTCTCTAGAGCCATTCAGCAACCCTCCTAATGCCACCCAGACCCCTCAAGCCCCAACCTTCGTGTACACACACAGGCCCTCCCTCCAGCCCGCTGCTCTCACGGGTCTTCCCTCCCAGGAGACAGGGCCGCTTGTCACTAGAGGAGCCATAATAGGCAGGTGCTGCTGCTGGTGCTGGAGCTTTAGAGCAGGCAGAAGGGAGGGAGCAGGTGGTTTCCTGAGGCAGGGGGCTTGGGCGCTGGCACGGGGGAGGAGGGAGGGGGCTGGCTCCACTGCCCTCTCCGCTCCGCAGGTGTAATTAGCCCTGGCAGATGAAAAGGCGTCTTTGAAAGCGGGTGAGATCCTTGTCTGTCAGCAGGGCGCTCTGGGTGGCATCGGCAGCTTATCCTGAAACCACACACGGCACCAGAGTCGGGCTGTCTGGGCGCTACCCAGGAGGCAGGGAGGCAGACCCCAGGGGCGTGGGCCCTTGACTCCCCACTCCCTAGTCTCTCGGCCCTGGGCTCCCTGCCTCTTTGGGCAGGAGCTTCTCAGAACCAAGAATCCTCCAGAACCTGGCAATGCCAATCCCAATAGGCTGATGTCCCATCCCTGCGGCCTGAGGGGATAGAGTACTTGTTCCCCTCCCCTACCAAGCTGGACAGCAGGCCAAGGACAATGGCTCTAGGCAGTCCTTTCATCCTGAGATCTCAAAGTCCCTTTGGAGGGGTGTGGTGGGGGACCAGCAGTTCCCAGATCCCATCCTGGATAGAAGCCCCGAGAGGACAAGGTCTCCCAGAGTGTTCATCCTGTTTGGGCCCTGGAGGTGCTGAAAGGGATTTCAGGGGAGCCTGAGTTTGAGACCTAAAGGGGATAATCCCTGATACATCCCATCCCAGGCCTCACAGACAGGTTCAAACTCAAGCAAATGATGAGTATCACAGACATGTGGGGTGAAACAGGCCAGATACAAAAGAGTACACAGTACACAACTGCATTTATATGAAGGTGGAAAATCGGCAAAGAAACGGTATATGCTCTTTGAGGTCAGAATATTCTGTTACTCTTGGGTGGGGTAGTAACTGGAGGGGACACAGCGAGTGCTTTGGGGTGGTGGTCACGTTCTGTTCCTTGAGCTGCGTGCTGGTTACCCAAGTGTGTTCACTTTGCGAACTTTCACTTCATTTTTTAACTTGTGATTTACTTATGTCGTATACTTATGGCACCTTTCTATATGCATCTCATAGTTCAATAAATGTTTACATTAAAATATTTTTACATGTCAAGCCAAAACTCTGCTTTATGATTCCTTGAAGGGGCTCTCATATCTGTCTCTTTCCTCAGCTGGAAGATCACAGGGGTCACTCCAGAATGAAGACCTAGTGGGGCCAGATTCCTGGAGAAGTTCTTGACTGTATTTGTGTGTGTGGATAAGAAGGGGGTTGGATATGGAGCTCTACAGACTGAGCATGTTGGTGGAGGATCCCGCACCCCTTTCCTGCCACCGCCACCGCCAATACTCACACTAACACACTAACCAGTTCTACTTTGCTGAAAGTCAATGGATGCTTTGATGCCCAAGGAACCAATGAGATTGCCAGAATCTCTACTCTCCTCTGCCCCACCCCCTGTATCTGCTCCTGAAATCCATTCCCAGTCAGCTCCCACCTTCTGGCTACCACCCCAAGTCAGCTCTGTCCCTTTCATCTTCCTCCTCTGCTTCAGGGCCTAAAAGAGGTAGCTGGGGAGAGGTGGAGGGGTGTTTGTGAAGGAGCCTTTGGTCTCTACCTCATCAAATGACATACTTGCTTCTTTGTCCTTCCTCCCCTCCGTGGAAAAGGGTAAGAGGCATTGCTTTCTTCCACTGCCAGTGAGGGAGAGGGTTTTGAGTTGGACCTTCCAGACAACTTCCTGGTAACTGAGGTGGTAGAAAGTGCTTGGAGGGACCAGGAGGGAAATGCATGAACACAATGACGGTTCTTCCTCCTGATACTGCCTATCTGGTTGGAATAAATGTTTCTGGTTTCTCAGCTGGTACCCCAGAACCCACAGCCATACCAGATACTGAAACTCTGCCTGCACTGTGTGTGACCTCAGGAGGGACCCACTCTTTCCTGCTCCAAACTCAGTGGGGAGACCTGGCCTACACTGGTTCGATGGTCTCCACAACTTGTAGCCTCAAGCTCACCTTCCCTAGTTTTCTGGCAAATCCCAGCACTCCCTGAACTCATCCTCTCTAAGTAGCTCCCCTAAAACACACTGAGAAGAGGGATTTGTACTTTCTGAACTTCCTTCCAGCAGGCAGAGTCCATGACCTTCTCAAGTCTTCCCAAGGATCTTCATTCTATTCACTAATTGTATCAGAAACACCCAGAACAGTGTCTGGCACATAGTAGGAGCTCTATAAATACTTGTTGAATGACGAATGGTTCTTATGCTTGGAAAGTCCCTCCTCCAGAAGTCCATCCTACATCCCTGTTGCTGCCATTGAAATTTTCAGTTGTCTGGACCTCAGAAGAGAGGGGTCATCTGCCATCAGTTACGACTGATGGCACACCTCCTGTGTGCAAACCTTTGTGATATGCGACTGTCTCTTCATAATTTAAGAGTCTTTGTACAGCATGGGGAAGTATAGACATTATTTTCTGATGACTTTCATTGGAGTATAATCTATAAAAATGTTGAGTTGTACACCTGAAACTTATATGATGTTGTAAGTCAAAATACTTCAATTTAAAAAAAAAAAAAAAAAAGAGTCTTGGCGCATCCCCGTGTCTCTCTCACTGCCTCCCTCCATCCTCCACGGCCAGCCTTCATTCAACTTCAATGGTCTATTCTCCAAGAGTTACCCAAGATTTAATAAAATACAACAAGAAACAAGAGGCTTGCTTTTTCTAATTATATTTGTTCTTTCTATTTCTCCTTTTGTCACCATTTAAGTGAAGGCCTTTCCATTTCTCCATCCTTTTGCCTCTGTGTGCCTCTGGCTCTCCGTGTATCCTTCTCTGTGGCCCCTCCGTGTCTCTGTTTCTTTGCTGGAATCTGTTTCTTTCCTTGTCTGTGGGTGTGTCTCAGGCCCTCTCTCCCTCCATCTCTCTCTCTGTTTTCTTCCTTTTCCTTACAGCAAGTAGGTAAACAGGTGGTTGAGAAATGGGAAAAGGGTGGGGTGGGGGAAAGAAGTAGCTAGAGTGGAGTGTTTTCTCCCAGGTATCAGGGTCGCAGGTAGCTCCAACCCTAATTGGGAGCGAGTCCGGACAGGTGCAACTCCTGTCCAGATATTGCACAAGGGGAAGCGCGTGCCCAGAGCCCGGGTCTGGGTCAGGTTTCCGGGCAGGGACAGTGGTGGAGGATTTGTTCAGACCAGAAATATCCTTTCAGGTCCCTGTCCTGGAGACAGACCCCAGCCGGCCATGACTTCTCCTCCCCACCCGGCTTGGGGGCGGCGGGGGGTGAGGAAGGGGGGTGGCCGAGAGGTTGTTTGCTGGGAAAGGACAGTTGGGGACTGGGGAGGGGAGTTCCCTGTGTCTGGGCCGCGGGGGGAGCTGCAGGCCAGCGGGAGTGAGTAAGGCCCAGCGGACGCAGGAGGCTCAGTGGCGGCGGCGGCGATGATGGGGAGGAGGGTAATTACTCTGGGAGGCTCTCGCCACAGCACGTCCCCACAAATGAGAGGCCCCGGGCCCCAGACACCACACAACAAAGCAGGAGGCAATTATTTGGCTCCAGTGGGAGGGGACAGCCCTTCGCCGGCCCACTGCTGCTGAGCACCCGGCCTCGCCGAGGGCGCGGAGGCTAAGGGTGCAGACTCTGCTCTCACCGGCCCCTCGGGCAGGGGGGCCCGAGGGACTCCCGCTGGGTTACCCTCAGTGGGGGTCCCCGTTCGGAAAGGCAGAGCTGTAGGAGGCCCTCTGCATGATTACAGCTATCGATCAGCCAGCCCAGAGCCTCCCACAAGGCCTCCAGGAGGCCTCCTGGGCCCTCAGGGAGCGAGGCAGGAGGACCCGGGGCAGGGCTGGGGCACGGGAGGCTCTTTGTCGGTCCTGAGGAAGCCAGTGACCACCACCTGAACCCCACCCTCCACCCCTGTTTTCCAGCTGTGGCCACACAACTGGTAACCGGGAGGCTCTCAGGCAGGTGGGGAAACCACAGGAAGGAGCAGGAGTCAGGGAGATTCCAGAACACGTGGCCAGGCCTGGAATTTACACGATCGATATGCAAAGCAAATGCAAATGTGTCTTCTTTTTTTTCCCCTCAAAAAAATCTTGGGGGTGGGGTGCTGCCGTGGCCTCCCTCTCTCTTTCCATCCACCCATGTTAGCTACAGGAAAACTGTTAGAAATCCTGTTACTACCTTGGATTCATTTAAGGCCTTCCTGCAAAGGACTTTCCCCTCTCTAGATGAAAGGGCCCAAAGTACAGATGGGGAAAAAGAGGCCTTAAGAGATTTGGGTCCTCTCCCCTGTATTAACAGCCCACCTAGAGGATGGCAGGTCTCCTGGAACCTTCTGACAATAGCCCTAGGTTATCAGTGTGCTTATTGGGGGAGGGGAAAGAGTGCGGACTAGGATCCCTAAGACCTGGTCTCTGGTCTCAGCTCTGCCCCTAACTTGCTGGGTCATCTCATTCAAGTCACTTCTCCTCTTTAAGGCTCGGTTCCCCTGAATGTCAAATGACCAGCTCTGGCAAAATGCTCTTCCAGATGTGGAGTCCTCATCTTGTACCAGGGCCATCCAGTGTTGCTGCTCAGGGGCCTTTGAGACCACTGTCCCCCTCTTCACCCCCACCAGCTCTCACCCTTCCCTGCTCCAGGTCAACAGAGAGTGAACCCCTAACCCCTGTCTTTCTCTGTCTTCAAAACCTCACTCAAAATCCCCTTCAGGAAGCCTGCTCTGATTAACCCTGCTGAGCTGACTGCTCCCTTATGTTGGGGTTCCCACCATCTGTGAAAGGCTCTGCTTGTCCCCTAAATTTGGCTTTGTTGTTATTGTTGCTGAAAGAACTCTTAAGTAATTTTGAGGATGTGTGTAATATCCCCTTGCGCCTCCACCCTCCACCGCAGGCTGCAGGCAAGGACTGTGTCTCTTCCACTGGACTAGGGCCTTCCCAAGGACCTGGGTGGTGTCCTGGGGACAGAGGCCCCCATCAGGGTGGAAATGTGTCTCTACCATCAGATTAGGACTTTTCCCTGGGGTTAAGGACTCTGCCTCCCCTCCCCGACTTGCCCCAAGCCTGTTTCAGGAGGAGTCATTCTCAGGGGAGGAGGGATCCAGACAGCCTGCCTCTCCCAGGTCTTCACTGGCTGCTTTCTCAACTTCTCCTTCAACCCTCTGCCATGGCCAGGGTGGCTGATTTTGCCATCTGCCTCTCCTGCCCGGGAGTCATTCTGCCTCTTCCTTCCTCAAGAAACTCTGGCCTGGCACCTGCCTCCTCCCCCTCTTCCAGCCTCCTGTCTCCCTCATCCCTCTCTAGGGCCTCAGGGCAAGTATTTGCCATCTGCCATGTTAGTACATTCCTGGGGCTGGCTCCCAGGCTCTCTGCTGCCCTGGGGGCGCCTGAGAACCCTGCTCATCAGAGCTGCCCTCACTACCCCCAGAATGCTTGGACCCCTTGCTCACTCCCCTCCTAGGCTTCCCGGGGCCTGCAGTGCCAGGGCTCCTAAAGTCCTAGACTGCTCTCTCTACTCCAGAACTGCAAAGGCTGTCAGAGTAAGCCTGGGGGTGCCACTGGAGCTGCAGGCATCTTTCTGAGCGTCTCTCAACCACATCTTCTCTGTCTTCACGTCAGAGAGACTCCTTACCTTGGAACCCCGCCACGTGCTATGAATTTGTATACTGCATATATTGGTCCAGACCAATGAAATTAATGCAAACACGATGCAAACAAAATACAAAGAGGCAGCAACACTGGATGGCCAAGGAGAGGACTCCACATCTGAAAGAGCCTCTCCTTTCTTTCCAGAGCCGGTAATCTGCAATTCGGAGAAACTGAGCCTTAGAGAGAAGTGAGTTACTCATGTGTTCCTAGCTGGGATGCCTGGGCCTTTGGAAAATTCCAGGGGCCACTGACCTGAGTTGTGCAACATGTGTGCTCTCTTCTTCCTTAGACCTCATCCAGCTGTGGTTCTTCTTTCACACAGTTTCTGTACCTTCTCCATCTCTGTGAGTTTCCCCTCCTCTGGCTCCTGCCACTCCTCGCCCTCGGCACAGGAGCCCCAAACCCCACCATCACTCCCTGTCATTGGGTGACAGAGGTGGTTCCCCGCGTTGACTCTGAGGGGCCTCACCTGCCCCAGTGGGTGCTCCCCACCAACCTGCCCGTGAGCCTAAAATCCCTGCCATTAGAGTGTTTCTGTGGACGTGAACGCAGAGGTATTCTATTTAAAGACCTGTGACACTGGGGTTGGGTGGGGGGAGGGTCTGGCTGATGTGTTGCCACCTCAGCAGAAAGCAGGAACTTGGAACTCCCCCTCCCTGTGGATTTGGGATTGTTGGAGAGGCCAGGCAAGAAAACTGGCGTGAAAGAAAGAGTAGTCGCTGTTTAGAAATGCATTCACTCAACGGGTGTTTATTGAACACTTACTATGTCCTAGGCACTGAGCTGGGCCCTGAGGGTGTGGTGGAGAAGAGAACCTGCCCTCATATAGCACAAGCAGGTGTTCTCAAGCTTGAATTACACCAGCATCACCTGGGATGCTCATTAAAACAAAAGGTCCCACGTCCCTCTGGATTTAGTAAGTCCATGAGGTCCTAGGACTGTGCGTTTAGACAGGCATCTCTCCTTCCCTTTCCCAGAGATGTTCATGCAAGTGGTCTGGGGACTACAATTTAAAAAGCCCTGGTGGTATGTTTTGGATTCTAAGAACAGCCTGGAGTTTCGAGGCCCCGGGGAGGCAGAAAGAGGGGAGGAGGGTGTTGAGAGGAAGGAAGAGTCAGCTGGAGCTGGAGGGGAGACGCAGGGTCTTCTCCTCAGGGACGCTCTCTGCTTGCTGGTCCCCTCCTGGTCCCTCGCCATCCTAAGGTGCAGGCCTGCCTCGCTCTCCTGGGGAGGGCCTTGCACGTTCAGGTCTCTCAGCAGCCTGTTGAGTCTTGCCCTTCGCCTCCCTCAGGGCCTCAGGGCACCTTCTCTGGAGTCCATGAAGGGTCAGCACTCGTGGGGATGGATGGCAGAGCTGTCTGGCAGAGACCCAGACCATTCTCCCCACCCTACCTGCTCCTTCCCCCTGGTCTCAGAGGGCCTCCTAGAGTCAGTGACCAGGCTAAAGAGAGAGGGGCTGAGAGGAAGGGATGGAGGAAGCAGAAACAGAGGTAGAGAGCAGAGCCAAGAGGCTGCCCCCCTCCCCTCTGCGCCTGGCATTTGATGCTGGGGGTGCTGAGACATCTCCTCTCCCGGAAACTCCGAGGCCAGACAGATAAACACAGATGGAGGGAGAGACTCAGCTGCTTTATTTATGGGCCCGGTGACAGGCCCTCTCCTGTCTCAGAGTCACTAATCTACCAGGCGGAAGAGACATCCCACCCCCTTGCACCGTCTTCCCTCCTTCCTAAGATTGGGGCTCAGCCAGGCTCCGAGCCTGCCCCCCCGCCAGTCAGGCACAGGCCTGTGGCGCTAGCTCCTGTGGGCTGGGGGAGAGGGTCCAGGGGCTCAGGAGGTACCCTCTCCCTTCCTCTCCTCCAACGAAGTGGGGAGCACACATCCCACTTCTTGCCCCTCTCCCCCATGTCCCACCCTGTTGTGAGTGGGACACAGAGAGACTTTGGCTCTGCCAAGGAGACCCACTCCTGTGAATGTGCCTGGGGACAGGACGATGACCCAGGTGCCACCTCAGGGGGTCCTTCCCGCTGAGAGGCCAGACAGTTCAAGTGTCTTGATTAGGAAGTGTCTCAGGAGACTCACTGGGCTGGCCCTGCTTGGGCCTCCCTAAAGCAGGGGCTGATAAGGGATTCTCTGATGTCCCTAAAGGGTCAGACCCAGAGCCACAGGGTCCAGTTCCCTGAAGGGTTTCCTTCTTTTTTTTTTTTTTTTTTTTTTTTTGTGCCACACCGCGCGGCTTGTGGGATCTTAGTTTCCCAACCAGAGATAAGATGGAACCCAGGTCCCCTGCAGTGGAAGCGTGGAGTCCTAACCACCACTCGACCACCAGGGAATTCCCTGCAGCGTTTCCTTCTAATGAACTCCCTCTAATGGCAGTTAGCACCCACATAAAGGGGGTCTGGGGACCCATGTGAATTCTTCCTTCTCTCCCACACAACGTATTCCTGCTCCTGGCACCTTCTTACATAGGGTTAAATTCCACTGTGGTGCTGGAGTGGGATCCAGCAGTGGCCAAACTGAACAACATGGATTTCTCTGGCACCCCTGCCCTGTGCCCATCTGCACAGCCTCTTCATCCTGCCATTTTTATCCAGGTCTACCCCAAATCTGGGTAGGGGGAGGAGTAACTCAGCCTTCCAGAATGGGTCCCCCAGGCCCATTCTGGAGGTCAGAGTGCAGCAAAAGGGCAGGAAGAGGAGGAAGTCAGGGAGGAGGCAGATCCCTACCTGGTGGTCAGAGCTGGACACAGGGAGCCTCTAAAGCTCCAGAGATTTGAGGATTTGGCTCAGAGGATCAGACGGCCAGCCAGCTCCCTGACTCACCAGACGGGGACCTGTTCAACTTGCCTCTCTCTCTCTCTCTCTCTCTCTTTTTTTTTTTTTTTAATTTATTTATTTTTGGCTATGTTGGGTCTTCCTTGCTGCGCGCGGGTTTTCTCCCTAGTTGCAGCGAGCTGGGGCTACTCTTCACTGTGGTGCGGGGGCTTCTCATTGCGGTGGTATCTCTTGTTGCAGAGGATGGGCTCTAGGTGCTCGGGCTTCAGTAGTTGTGGCACACGGGCTCAGTAGTTGTGGCTCGTGGGCTCTAGAGCGCAGGCTCAGTAGGTGTGGCGCACAGGCTCAGCTGCTACACAGCATGTGGGATCTTCCCGGACCAGGGCTTGAACCCATGTCTCCTGCGTTGGCAGGCGGATTCTTAACCACTGTGCCACCAGGGAAGTCCCTCTCTTTTTCATTTCAGTGACTTTGGCTCATCCGTGGGCCAGGGAGGAACTTCACCAAATGACATGCTCCCCCTCCCTCTCCCTGGGAGTGCCCTGCCCTGCCCGCCTGCCTCTTCCCTTCCTCCACACCTATCTTTGTTCCCTCCCCCTAGCCTGGGAAAAAGGGGTGATTTGGAGTCCTAGCCTAGATTTACCATGAAGTCTCAGGCAGTTTCTTCTTCGGATAAATGGGCATAGCTTAAGGATAAATGGCATTCACTGGCCTCTCCCCCTAAATCTACTTCACATTCTCCTCCGGGAAGCTCGCTCTCTAGATTTCCTTCCTATTCTTCCAGCACCACCTCAAGAATTCCATTCATTTGCTGTCTGCCCTTGTTTCTGGACTCTGATGATGAATCAGGGATGTGTTCTGTCTTTCCCCTCAGACGGGGAAATCTTTGTAGTCGAGAACCACGTCTCCCCTGTCTAACCAAGAGCTCTCTGAAACGATCTCCTTCTGGACCTACTCCCAGCACCGAGCACAGAACCTTGCCCACTGGCAGGCGTAACCAACAGCCCTGGGCAGGGAGGAGGGTAGAGGAAGACAGGCACATTCATTTCTCTACTCCTGTAAACAGATCACCCCAAAGGTAAGCCCAGGGAGCAATGGGAACTTATAAGAAAGGCTTCTTTCCCAGTGGGGGGTGGGGGGTGACTTTTTTTTTTTTTTGCGGTACGCGGGCCTCTCACTGTTGTAGCCTCTCCCGTTGGGGAGCACAGGCTCGGACGCGCAGGCTCAGCGGCCATGACTCCGCGGCATGTGGGATCCGCCCGGACCGGGGCACGAACCCGTGTCCCCTGCATCGGCAGGTGGACTCTCAACCACTGCGCCACCAGGGAAGCCCCGTGGGGGTGACTTTTAATTTGAAACTAAAAAGAAGAAAGAAGAGAGGGCATATTCCCCCAAGAGCTTCAGAGCACCTCCTCCCACCCTGCCTTCCCTTTCCCACTTGCTTCTTCCTTGGAAGCCCAAGACAGAGGGCAGAGGGTCTGTCCCATCTCTTTTGTAAGGTCGTGGTGCTCCCTCCTCCTCCCACTGGCCTGCCCTGCCCACCTGAGGGCCCTGGCTCCAAGCCAAGTGTCAACCAGCTCAGGCTCACCCGGGGCCCTTATTCAGGGCAGAACCAGCTTCGGAGGCAGTGCCTCCTTTTCCTCCCAGCATCTGTCAACGCAAAGGCCCCCTTCCGCGTGATAAGAGGCAGTATCAATGTGTGAAGCAGCTTGTGGACTGCTCTGAACTCAAGGGCGTTTCTCTATCCATGACAGAGTAGGTGGATGTGTGTGTGCTCAGCTTGGGTGCATTTCCACCTCCTTCTCTCCCCTCCTCCCTCCTTCAGGTGAGTTTAGAATCCATGGTCTGGGAGAGGTCACTGTGTCCATTCCCCTGCCCACGCCCAACCCTCTACCATGCTGAATGAGCATCTCTGTTGGGTTTGAGACTACTACCACCTTAGCAAAGAAACCACCATACGCCTGGGAATTCCCCGGCAGTCCAGTGGTTAGGACTTGATGTTTTCACTGCCGTGGCCCAGGTTCAGTCCCTGCTTAGGGAACTAAGATCCTGCAAGCTACGGGGCTCGGCCAAAAAATAATAATAATAATAATAATTTAAAAAGAAAGAAACCACCATACCCCTCCCCAGTCTTCTGAAGCAATGAAATGCAGAGACCCACACAGAGCCACTCCCATTTTGAGGGCTACCCCTCTAAACCTAGGAGGCTGGGGTCCCATCTGGTTTCTATCTTATTTTTTTAACATTTATTTATCTTTGGCTGTGTCACATCTTAGTTGAGGCACGAGGGATCTTCGCTGCAGAGCGTGGGCTTAGTTGCCCTGCGGCAAGTGGGATCTTAGTTCCCCCTATCGAATCCGCATCCCCTGCATTGGAAGGCAGATTCTTAACCACTGGACCACCAAGGAAGTCCCTCCCATCTGGTTTCTGCTGCTGCCCAGGAAGGAGTCTCTTCCCTTTTGCCAGCTGCCCAAAGAGCTAATAAGAGCTTGCATTTACTGAGCCTTTATCGTGGGCCAATCACACAGTGTTTCTTGTTGACTCTTCACAACAACCCCTGAGGTGGGTCTTACTGTTACCCCATTTTACAGATGAGGAAGTGAAGGCTCTGACAGGTTATGGTTGCCCTTCCTAGCCAGCATGCAGCCCCCGCTTTGGGCCAAAGACTGAACCATTGTTTGATGGACAGCAGCAGAGGCCCACTTGAGGGAAGGGGCAGAGAACAAACGAGGCCTGGCCCTCTCTTGGGAAGACACCTTCTTGAGCAGTGTTCAGTCTAGTGGAGGGGATGGATGGTCTGAGAGAGCAGTCAGACTGTACTTGAAAAACCAATGATTTCCTGACCCTTGATGCCAACATCCAGGGTGGCACCAGTCGGAGGCTTCCACTACTGTGTCTGGGTCCCAGGTATGAACCTAGCTCCCTGCCGACCTTGTCCTAGGAATAAACAGACCTGGGAGTCCTCTTCCCTGAGGACAAGTGAAAACCCCTTTCTGATGCTGAAGGACTCTTGTGAGACACAAAGACCTTCTGACTTCCATGGGGCAGGCCTCCCTTGAAGGAAACTTTTCCCACCCGGAAGCAGAGGGATGGCTGCAATGAACTCTGAGGGCATCTTGGACTTCCATCCAATCCCATTTCTTCTTCTTCGTCCTGGCCAAACTCTGAGGATTGTGACAATCCTCAGTGAGGACAATAAAAAGTGCCTAATTGGTTGTTTTCCAGCCAAGGCTGCTCCTCGTTCCCCTCGTGGGGGTAGGAAACCAGCTGAGTCAGTTTCACTTCTGTTATTACAGCTTTCCCATGGTTGCTGGGCACTAGTGGACGCAGGGCACCCAGTGGGAGTCAGCAGCTGGTGCCTGATGCCGCTTCTGAGGTGGGCATCCCCCGGGAGGCAGAGGGCCCCCAGAGAGGACCAGAACATTCGGCCATTCTGTTCCTAATCTGAGGAAAGAGGACACCACCCCTGCTGGCCTCTGTGGGAGTCGGGAGGAATGCAGGGGATACCCTCTGCTTTGGCCTCGGTGATAGCACCCCTTACTTCTGCGGTAGAGAGCAGAGGAGGAGAACATGGGCTCCGGAGCCAGGTTGCGCCTGACCGTGCCGTTATCCAGCTGGGTGATCCTGGGCACCCTGGGTGATTATTTAAGCTCACTATGCCTCATCTTTCTCATCTGTAAAGTGGGGCTAAGGGTATGTAAAGTGCTTGGAGCAGTGCCTGGCCTGTAGTAAGTGTTGAATAATTGTAGCCATTAGCACTGTCATAGCTTTGACAGTGGGAGTGAGGAGATGGGATGTAAGTCAGACTGAAGTTGGACATGGTGGGACGGGGGAGGGGTGGGAGAGATGCCCTCTGGCGCAGAGAACCTGGGTTTCCCAAGGTCTTCTCTGAGGTTGCCATGCTGAACACAGCTCTCCTTGTTTCCTCCTGGAGATAATGGACTAGACCTGTCTACCTGGGTCTCAGCCAGAGATGGCACAGAGGCACCAGGCCAGCAGGCTTCTTCCCCTCCCATTTTGGGGGCAACCCTTCTAAGCCTGGGCTGCTGGAGAGCCCCCAAAGCCAGGAGGGTGAGTGAGACCCCAGAGTGGGAAATCCTCTGCCCTAGAGGCTGCATCCGACTCTCCCAGTGCCCTCTCTCCCCCCACCCACCTTGCCTCTCCCGGCCTCCAGCAGGAAGGCTGCTCTTCTCTTCCTGCCTCTGAATCCAGGAAGCCCAGAGCCAAGCACAGGCTCCTTACATTTCTGGCAGACCTGCTCGAGTCCCCCTCCCAGGCTGCATCCTCTCCCCCTGCGAGTATTCGAACAGACTGTTTCCTCCACTGGGAAGCACCCTATTCCCTCTGCAGCTCTCACCTTGTTCTTCCTGAGCCCCTCCTGTGCCCATCCCTGCTCTGCATGCCCCTGCCCTGAGACTCACCCCAAGGCCAGCAACGTGACCCTCCTTCTCTCTGCCTCAGTCCTGGATGAGTGTCCAGCCTCCCCCATCGGACTGGGAAGGTGCGAATTGTGTTTTACTACTGAACCCACTGGACCATGCAGGTCACCCATGACCCCTCCAGGTCTCAGCCATGATGACCCCTTTTCCCATTCTTCAGGCTCCCCATTTTTTTTTCCAATTTCTTTTTTTAAAATAAATAAAATTATCTATTTATTTTTGTCTGCGTTGGGTCTTCGCTGCTGTGCGGGGCTTTCTCTAGTTGCAGAGAGCGGGGGCTACTCATTGCAGGGGCTTCTCTGGTTGCGGAGCACAGGCTCTAGGCGTGCAGGCTTCGGTACTTGGGACTTGTGGGCTCTAGAGCGCAGGCTCAGTAGTTGTGGAGCACGGGCTTAGTTGCTTCATGGCCTGTGGGATCTTCCCGGACCAGGGCTCGAACCCGTGTCCCCTGCATTGGCAAGTGGATTCTTAATGACTGGACCACCAGGGAAGTCCCAGGCTCCCCATTTTTGATCCAGGAGAGTGGCATAGTCACTGGGCTGCCTGCCACCTCTGACTGCCCCTGGGGGCTTGGCAGACAGACAGCCACCTGTCTCAGGAGGCTCAGGTGGATGCCGGCAGGCAGTGGAGGCCAAGGACCTCCCCATCAAGGACTCCCTCAGAAGCCCCTCCAGTGCTGGAAGCTGCCACAAGAGATCATCCAGTGGCAGGGTCAGAACCCAGCTAGGCAGCAGCTGATACCAGAGCAGCAAGAGAGAGGGAGGCCCCAGAAAACCCCCACCCTTTCCCTGCCACTGCTCTGTGTCTGCTGTCTCTTGGTTGGGGGGATGCTTATGGGTAGGGGGTGGAGTGGGAGGAACGCTGCTCGGCCCCTAGGGGGGCAGCTGAGATTTATGGGACTGGACTTTTACGGGCTGGAGAGAGGCCCCAGGCGGGAGCTATGGAGCCCAACTTAGAAGCACATGCATAAAACCTCCCAACATGAAAGTCTCAGCAGCAGCCCCCCCTCCCCCCAGGCCTGTGGGTGGTGAGAGATTTACAGCTCTTGCACAAGGCCTGGAGGAAGCCTGGGGAAGTTGCAAGGACACTTCAGAGCCAGAATAACTCCCCACCAAGGCCTTCACCTTTCTCCTCTAGGAAAAAAAATTACTCACCAAGAGAACAGGTTGGAGCTGCCAGAAAGATGGTTAGCACTTCGGGGAACCCGCCCCACCTGAGTCTAGGTGACTCCCAGCTTCCTCCCCAACCCTGGACTCTCCTCTGCCCCCAGGTCGGGGAGAGGTGCCTGGAGCAATGTGGGAGAGGGCAGGGAGACAACATCCAGGAGGGCCTCCCTCCGGAGGACAGGGGGGCTCGTGCTCCTAGGTCCCTTTTCCCAGACGAGGAAAGGGCAACAGTGGCCTGGAAGAGGGAGCAGGAGTCTGGGTGGGTTCTCGCCAGTTCTGGAAGAGTCTCAACATTTAGGGGGTACTTTCAGAGCGTGTATATGGGGTAGGAGTTTTAGCTGAAGGGAACAAGGGTGGCCCGATAAGGACACAGAAACACAGAAACCCCTTGTGCTCAGGGGCCGTCTCTCATTTCAGCCACTGAGCCAAAAGGCTGAGCTGGGATGCTCCGGAGTGGAAGGTACCTGACCCCAGCCCTGCACCCTCAGTTCTTGCCCACCAAACTCAGTTGCCAGTTTTCCCTTGGGCCAGACCTCTGGCTTCTACCTCACCCATGGAAGGATTATGTGTGTCCAGGCTCTACCTCACTGGGGGCAGCTCAGTTGGTTCGAGGGTGCGTTTCTGCCTCCTCCCTGACTCTGGACTCTGGCCCCCATCACCCTGGTCCCCCACGTCCCCTTCACCTGCACGGAGAAGCCCTAAACCTCAGCTGGGTGGGGGAGGGGTACACCGCTAACCACTTGAAAGGGCCAGGTAGGCATCCCGGGACGGGTGAGGAGCCAGAGCCTTTGAACTGGGAGGGGGCGGGGCTGCTGCCAGGAGATGGAAATCCTGGGCCAGGCTTGCAGCGCCAGAGGGAGAGGGAAGGGGAGGAAGCGCCATAAAAGGCCGACCCCACCCTCTGTACAGCCTAGGCTTCTGCTCCCCACCCCTTAGGCCAGCCTCCCAGGACCAGAGCTGGCACGGAGACAGCCAACTGAGTAATGTCTCGGGTGCCCCGCC
This sequence comes from Kogia breviceps, assembly GCF_026419965.1. Taxonomy (NCBI): domain Eukaryota; kingdom Metazoa; phylum Chordata; class Mammalia; order Artiodactyla; family Physeteridae; genus Kogia; species Kogia breviceps. The sequence goes on along the minus strand of NC_081328.1, from coordinate 36,197,542 downwards.
AGGTGGACAGAGACTCGCCCGCTGCCAGGCCCCACCCTGAGTGGTCGGTCAGCACTCCGCAGGCCAGGGGCTTGGTGGGGAGGAGACAGAGGCACTGCCCGTCCAAGCAGGGCACTGCTTGAGCCCAACCCACAGGGAAGAGGTTGGAGTGGGGAGCCCCGTACTGGGCAGAAGGTGGGGTTGCAGCTGTACTGCCCTCTTGTCCTTTCTCTTGCTGGCTGGCAGCAGGGCAGGGAAGGAAGACTAACTCTGGGTCAGCGGTCCAGCAGGGAGAGGGGGAGTCAAACAGGAAAGCTGGCTCTGCTCCCTTGGCCCCCAACCCCCTTCAGACTGCAGGCTCAAGGAGGAGTGGGGCCAGGCTGGTCAGGACCTGCCTCTAGCCTGCCTTCCTTCCCAGGAGGTCGGCAAAATTACTCTCCTGGTACTGCTCTTTATTTTTTGAAGCCAGATCAAAGGTGGGACCCAGCTGGGAGCTCTAGTAAAATCTCAGCAATGTGGAGCCTTGGAGTTTCAGTCGGGAAACCAGGAGCTGGGGGGAGGGGCACCGTCCCAGGCCCTGCCTGCGGGCTCAGGGGTGAGACAAGAGTCCGGAGTGGAGCTGGTGGGTGGGGATCAGTCAAGAAGGGTCGGTGACCTGAAGGATCCAGGCCAGGCTGCGGGTCACCCTGGTTTCCACTGCTCTTCTCTCCAAGTAGGGACCCACCCACGTATAACTCTTCCAGTCCCAGCATCCAAGCCAACTGGAACCTGTGTTCACATTGGCCACAGGTCATCCCGCTTTGACCTCACTGCCCTCATCCTCATCACCTGCTCCAGGGCATTACTTTGTAAACCAGGAAGCTCTTAGATTAGATAAACTTACTCCCTCCTGCAAAAAAAAAAAAAAAAAAAAAAAAAAGCACATTCCCCCTTTCCATTCCGAGTTCAGACTAGAAAAAAGCGTCTCCTTATTTCTTTATAGTTTCCTGGTGAAGCTGAAATTCAGTCACGTGTGCCAGCAGCATCTTTCCCCTCCTCCCCTCGCTCCTGTCCACACTGTCTTCCTGTGTAGGCCAAATAATTGCCATTCTTGTTCGGGAGACCTTCTCCTTCCTCCCTAGGACTACCACATCTCTTCTCCTTACTGGAATCACATCGCCATCCCTAATATTGTGGCTGGATGGGGTTAATGGGATTCTTCATCCATACTGGTTTTCAGGGTGAACACGCCCCTGGCACTATCATCAGGGGACATGTTGTGTGGGGCCCCCAGACACCCCACACTTCTTTCCTCATGAGTCCTGAAGCCTGGAGAGGCTTGGTCCTGACTGGCACGCTGCCAGACGCGAGGCTCCTCCGACAGAACAGTGAAAGTTTTCTCCAGAGCCCTGGCTGGCCCTGAGAAGCCCTCCTCAATCATGACTGGGATGGCACTCCTTGTTGCCCCGGGTCCAGCTTCTCCCAGATGTGGAGGTCCCTGGCAAGGTTGATTGGGATGGACAGTGAGAATGTGTGTGTGTGTGTGTGTGTACCTGTGGTACACAGTGTGTACCACAGTTACACACTGTGTAACTGTGGCCAACTTCCTTACCTTTTCAGGGCTTCGGTTTCTCTGGCCATAAAATATGGGGTTAACTGTCCCTCTTAGGGAAGCTAGGAGGATTCACTGGGCAATGGCTCTGAAGTGTCTAGGAGGAGAAGGAGAGCTATAAATATAAGCAATCAGGGGCTTCCCTGGTGGCGCAGTGCTTGAGAGTCCGCCTGCCGATGCAGGGGACACAGGTTCGTGCCCGGGTCTGGGAAGATCCCACATGCCGTGGAGCGGCTGGGCCCGTGAGCCGTGGCTGCTGAGCCTGCGCGTTTGGAGCCTGTGCTCCGCAACGGGAGAGGCCACAGTGGTGAGAGGCCCGCGTACCACAAAAAAAAAAAAAGCAATCATTAGAGTATTTCACAGCCATTTTTGTGGGCCCCAAAGTTTTATTAATATTATTATTGTTATCGTCACCACTTCCCGAGTCTCTGCTAGCTGGGTTGGAGCTTCCAGGTGAAGGTCATGCTCCTGAGCCCAGCATCCCAGATAATGACCTCACTGAATCTCCACCCTCCACACTCGGGGTGCCTGGGGGACTCTCAGGAAGCTAGTAATGGTGACTGAGATGAGGCTTTGACAGAAGGGGGTCGGGGACCCAGAAGAGAAAGTGCCCGCCCCGGGGGAATTCACCAACCCCTCTGTGTCCCTAGGGATGTTTCCAGTCTGCTGTGGGAAGCCTGGGCTCAGAGAAGCAGACATGGAGCTGTGGTCCCAAGGTCAGGAAGGGTGGAGAGGGGCTGAGTGCAGGGGAGAGGCCGAGGTGGAGAGAGGATGCTGTTACCCAGGCAGTAAGAGGAGCTGGTTGGTAGGAAATGATTCCTTGGAGAGGCAAATGGTTCTTTTCAAGGAGTCTTTGTAAAGGCTAGAACATACTCTGTTTCCAGGTGAATCAGGGCACAAGCCTGGCAAACAGTGGGCACTCAATGAATGCTTGTTAAACTGAATTTCCGTGCCTGCCTTTCTACTCCAGTAAGATTAAAAACCCGGCATTCGCTTTTGGAAATGCCTTGGGCGTCCCCTGGTGGCGACACACAAAGGCTGAGGGGGTACCAGTGCCTTCCATCCTAAAAGGTTCCTGGGGGGGCTGCCCTTGCCTCCTGAGTCTCCATAGACCTCATCCCAAGGGGACTGGGAGTAGGAAGAACCAGGGAAAAAGGAAGAACCCTGTAGGGGAAGGATGAGTGGAATGTCCTTGCTGGAAGATTCCATGGCAGTTAGTAGAGGACAGCCATTGGTCTGGGTAGGGGAACCAGGGTGCAGAGGGAGCTGATGAGTCAGTGTAGGACTGGCACCCCCGAGCAGTGGAGAAGGAGGGGTGGCTGTGTGTGTGCACCTGCGGTGTGGAGTGGGGTAGCTGCCAAAGTAAAATAGGGAGATACATTTTACAGCCTCTGTTAATTTTTCATGCTCAGAAAAAGACTACGGAAACCTGGATAATTGAAATCAAAGATGGACCTGGGAGAGAAAAAAAAAAAATGGTTCATTTAAACTAGGTGTATGTCCCATCAAATCTTTCTCTGGGCATGTAAGAGTGTCAGGGATGGTTTGAAAAGTTTGTAACTTTGATTTTTCTGCAAGTGGAAAGAGGAGAGATGAGAATATAGAAAACCAAAGGAAGAAAAGGGGAGAAGCAGAGGCTACTGGGAAAATCCTTAAGGCAGAACGTGCAGCCTTTAGAAGATTGAGTTGGCTTCTTCAAAAATAACAATAAAGCTTGGGCTGTAGGGATGAGTGAGGATTAACAGATAGTCAAGGGCTGGGACATTGATATTCTTCTAGTTTCTGGGCATCCAACACCAGCTGTACCATGTGGTTCCTTTCATAGGAGGCCCCAGAAGGAATGTGGAGCTTCTTAAGGGCAGACTGTGGTTCTGCAGCCGTCCCTCCCTCCTTCTGGTGCCCTCGGCATCCTCAGGGATAGATGCTCACTCTCTGGTACTGATGAATCAGATGGGGACAGCCACATGCAGAAAAGAAGGACAAGGAAAATGTCAGGAAGCAGGAAAAGCATGGGAAAATGAAGAGGGAAGGGGGTTAAGAGGCAGACAGGGAAGGAGAAGTGAAGTGGAGGTGGAGGAAGCTGGGCTTGGAAGAGAAGGGGATAAGTACAGGAAAAAGGTTAAAAAGATGCAGTCATTCGGTCAGTCAACAAACATTTACTGTGCACCTACTATATATCAAGCAATGTGCTGGGAGTGGAAGGTGCTGTGGTGGACAAGACAAATACGGGCATTTTAGGGGTGGAGAATGGGTAGCTTTATAAATTAGAAATGGGGAGAAAGTGACAACTTAGAACAGGAAGAGGCTGAAAGCATTGGAAACAAGGGAAATATCACCCAGGGAGAAACTGTCTCCAGGTGCACCCAGGAAAGAGATGTTCCTCCTGGTTGGTGCTGAGACCCACAGCTGGAACCGCCTGTTGGCCCTGGGGCCACGGAGATTGAAGCAGGTAGGATGGGCAGGGGAGAAATTCAGGATGGGGAGGGACAGGAGTGGGTAGAGGTGGAGGGTACAGACTGTTCACAGTGGTTTACTTGAGCACTGCCGTCGGAAGATATCTTTGGGCTGACAAGTGGTACTCTAATTTGGCTGCCTTTTGGAATCACCTGAGGAACTTCTTAATACCGTTACCAGGGTTGCACCCCCAGAGATCCTGATTTCCTTGGCCTGGGATGGGACCCAGGCTTTAAAATTTATTAACCGCTCTCGAGTGAGTCTAAAGCACAGCCAAGACAAAGCAGGCATTAGGGGCTGGCTGCCCGGCCTCTTTCCTCTCTGTGGAGTATGGGGGCATCTGTGGGAAGCCAAACTGTGTGGTGGTTTTAGGGTGTTGTAACTGAGGCTCAAAGACACCAAAGGTCCTGACAAAAGTATAACAGGGTCCTCTCCTTAGAAGCTGCTCCCTTCCTCAGCTGTGCTTCTGGTAAGAACAAGAAAGATGGCAGCCTTGAAAAGGGAAGAGCAATTTAAATTACTCAGAACTGCTGGCAAATTCTTCTACATTTTTGCACCCTACGTCCCCACCCACACACATGCAAACATCCCCCACCCCCTGACTTCTGCTGTCTTCCTGATGGGGCCCCTGGGGTAGGAGAAGCACTGCTGCCCCAGCTTTCATCCCATAAGAGGTTTGGCAGCCGCCCCGCAGGATATTCAACCTCACTTCCCCGGCCCCCAAATCCCTGCACCCTAAAATAGCTGAGTCACTGAACCCGGGTGTAGTCCTTGGCTTGACAGTGAAGCAATCTTAACTTGAAAAATGGCCTGGGAACAGAATGCACGGTCTACATAAACAAGTCCTATGTAGATGTAATTGTATGCAAATATTCATTCTTTAACTCGGCATACATTTCCTGCTGGTCCTCTAGTATGGGCCTTAAACCTTCCAATGCAGCTCACAGTCTAGTAGGGAAGTAAGAAGTAAGAATAAAAGTATGCAATGCAGTGTGAGTGAGTGAAGCCCTTTGCATGGGCCAAGAGCAGCCCAGAGAAGTAAAAAGCTCTGGCTCAGCAGGAGTTCAGACTTTGAGCAGGTTCGTGAAGGATGCACAGGAGTTTACCAGGAAAAAGGAAGGAAAAAGTAGGAAGGAAAATAGAGAGATGCGTTAAGTGTTTAGGAACTGTGGAATCTTTTCCTGAGGCCAAAAGGTAGGATTTGTGGAAGAATAGGGTGGCAGAGGTAAAGCATGAAAGGTACACAAAGAGTGTGAAAGACATTGTTTGCCTAGAAAGGATTATGGACTTTTTATCCAGAAGGGTGCAGGGAACCAATGAAGGATTTAACTAGAGGAGTGATATCTTTTGAAGTCTTGTTTTTTCAAAGGCTAAATCTGAGAGGGGTAGACTGGAAGAGACTAGTAACATTTATTCAACAATTACAATATACTGGGCATTCTGCTCTGTATTTTATCACACTAACCCTTTATGATAGTGTTCTTCAACTGCCAGTCATGATCAAGAAAAGGAAGTGGTGGGAGGGATAAATTAGGAGGTTGGGATTAACATATACACACTACTATATATAAAATAGATAACCAACACGGACCTATTGTATAACACGGGGAACTATACTCAATATTTTGTAATAACCTATAAGGGAAAAAATCTGAAAAGGAATATCTATCTATCTATCTATCTGGATCACTGTGCTGTACACCTGAAACTAACTCGATATTGTAAATCAGCTAGACTTCAATTGAAAAAAAAAGGAAGGAAGGAAGGAAAGGAGGAAAGAGGGCGGGAGGGAAGAAAGAATAAGATAGGACAGGATAGAAAACATCAGTCCATCACGGGTAGGAAGGGTAAGTATTGTTTTTGGAAAGTTTTATCACACATTCACAGGAGTATAAGTGTACTGGGTCAGGATGCAAATATATTTCTCACTGTGGGGTTATGATTTTTTTAAAAAAAGGAAAGCCACTGCTCTAAAATGTAGGTGTGATTAGCCTCATTTTACAGAAGAGGACATAAGGCGCACGGAGTTTCGGTACCCTGCCTCTCTGTAAGTAGGCTGTGCGAGTTTCGAGCCCAGGCTGGTCTGAAACCAGAATGGATTCCTTCTCACTAACACCTTCCAAAGTTACACAGCCATAGGGAAGATAAACCTACCCGGGTAGCGCCTTGGCCAAGTGCTGAACTCACAGCACCTCGTTCAAGGAGGTAAGTGGGACAGAGGCCAATTCTGTCCATCCGAGGCGCTGGTTAGAATGCATATTCCAGGCGTGCCCCCCACACGGGAGGCAGCCCCGGGAATCTACTTTTAGAGAGCTTCAGGTAATTTTGATGCCCACGTTAGCGGGTCGATGCAATAACCAGGTGAGGATTAAAAGGGGTTTGAACTGAGACGGTGAAAATACTCCTCTCTGAGAGGTGTCACTTAGCCCCAACTCCCGCTATTGTGTCTGACTCCAATGCCTCGCTGTACAAAGTCGCCCGGAGGTCCACTTCCTTCTCCAGAAGCGATGAAGGGCGAGAGACTAAATTAAAGACGGGTGGTTTTCCACTTAACAGGTACGGGGTTCAGTGGCCAAAGATCAAAAGGTCCCTGCCACACCAGGGCGACACTGGGTTAAAGTGCAAAGTAGATGCTATTTATGGGGCATTTTTCAGCCTCACCCTGATGACTTCTGATTGGCTTTAGGGTAGATCTATCACTCATCTTCTGGGTTAGAGGTGGGTGGAAGGTCAACCACGACCAATACAAAACCACTCCTCAACTAAGCCCCTCCCCATCCAGCTTCCTGTTGCTGTCCATCAACTACCTTGTAGGCGGGACTTTGCCTCCCGCCAGTTGGCTGGCGAACATGTCGTTCACTCTTCAGTAGGCTTCCGGCTGGTGCCCTCAACCGTCCATCAGTGACATTTCACAGTTCTATTGGCCAAACCAACGTCGCTCTAGGTGCCTCTCTTTGACTGGTTGGTGATGCTGTCGGTCCCCAATGTACCGAACTCTTATTGGTAAACGCTGCCGTCGCTCGGGCGGTGGCGGGCTCCGGGATTGGCGGGTGCTAAGCGGGCGGTGTCAGGCTCTCGGTGGCGGCGGAGGCGGCGGAGGCCAGGGAGGAAGATGTCGTAATGAGCGGTGGGTCCTGGCCGCTGCCGGCGGGGTCTTCCCGGCTCTCAAGGGTCGGGAAGACGGGCAGAAGCCGCAGGGAGGAGGAGCCGGGGCTGGGGGTTCCCCCCTGGGGCCGGGCCTGGCGCCGGGGCCCGGCTCCGGGAGGGGCGGGGAGGGAGGATTCCCGCCCGGAGGAGGAGCGGGGCTGGCCAGCCAGGCGGAGGCACCCGGAAGGGGGCGTTCGACTCCCCGCCCCCTCCGAGCCCGCTGGGCTGGAGGGCGGCGCTTCCGGGGGCTGGCGAGAGCAGCGGGCACCCGGGGCGGGCCTGGCACCCCCTCCGCCCGGTGGCCGACTCGCGTGAGCGCTAGCAGGCCCGGGGACATTGCCTGGGTCTGCTCTGAGGAGGCGGTCGACGTCCTGTGCGCTTGTTCTGTGTTCGGGGACCCTCTTGCACTCTTAACTCTAGGTGCCCATCCGCAATTCAAGGTTCTCCGTGTGCAGAGAGGGGCGGGGGAAAGCTTGAAATTCCGACGGCGCCAACCACATGGGCACTGCTGGGTGTGGAAGCCAACCTAGTTAGTGATGTATCCCAGTCGAGAGATGGTGTCAGGACACGAGGGCACTCCCTAGGCAGATGACCTATCGCCTTAGACTGCGGAGTGGGCAGAAACCTCCTTTTAATATTTTCACTTGCATCCTTGAACCTCCAACTAGATTGTCTGCCAGCTCTTTGCAGAATTGTGAAACGTTTAAGAACTTGTTGACAGAGTTCCCAGCCTGTTACCTGACATCCCGGGCGGGGGAGGGAGGGGACTGCTGAATCCCAAAGGCCAGGAGCAAACCTGAGGAATGACAGAAGAAATAAAACACAATGGATACTTACTTTCTTCCTCCACCCCACCTTCGTCCCCATTATGGTTCTCAGCCTCCTACCCATGCTTCTTGGCTTATGTTCCTGGTGGCTTTCTAATTTTAGATGAAAAGGAACTGCGTCTTCTCCTCAGGGCAATTGAGAAACTTGTCTTCATTCCTTGGTTTTGATTCCAATATACTGTCATGTCTAATTGTTTCTTAATTAACTTGATCCAGAGGGACTCAGTCTGGCTTTTCTCAGTGCACATTCTCCCGAAGTTTGTTTCTTCTGAGGCTACTTCTTGCTCACTTATTTGTTTCCTTAGAGAAAGGGAGGGAGGAGCCGGTAGTTCTGCTTTAAACAATTGGCCCATGGTCCCCCATTATTTGGGTTTCGTTGCAGATAGAAGGGTGATGATTGTTGCAAGGTACACTGGCATGCACTGTCTAAAACTTGCATGCTGTACCCCAGAAGGCATTAACTATCACAGTGGAGGGCTAAGTGTTGAGTTGGTATTTTGGATAAGAGTTTTTGGGCTAGAAAGTTTAGGGTGTTGGCCAGCTCAGTTAGGCTTTGAAGGGAATGATGCTGGAGTCCACACCACAGGAGTAATTTTGATTTGATAACACAAACCTGGTGTCTGCAATAATGAATATAACTGCAGTGTCTTGTTTTGTTTTAAATTCTTGTGTGCGATGAAGGGGGCGAATCTGTCAGACAACCTATCAATTGGGCTGATGATGTCAGTGTTCCAGTGGCTTCTAACAGGCATTAATACCTGTTGGAAATGGATTCTCATTGGCTGGGGCGATTGGTAAGTTTTCTAATTCTGGTTCTTCCACTTGGTAGTACAGAGGCTTAACCTCTTTGTTTAAAAGCAGCAACAACAACAACAACAAAAAGAGAAGAAAAAAAATAAGTTGGTCTGACATTATGAGCCCCCTGAGCTAGGCTGCTAAAGACACAGTCTCTTTGCCAAGGAGACCCAAGTAGAGTTAGTTCATAATTGGAGCATCATGTGACTGCTCAGCAGGGAGAACTGACTCCAGGAGGAAGAGTTTGGCCTCACTGTTGACAGCACATAGACTGGCAGGCTCTTTTCTTTCAGATTCTATTAAGTTTGGGCCCCTGGAGGCTTGTCAGAGGAAAGAAGAAGCTTTAAGAAGATTCTGGCAAATGCCTGGGGGGGAAGGAGCCTCATGGCATAACAGCAGAGAGGACAGTTCATTTTGATATCTTTGGCCTTGAAATTTCTAGTTCTTCTGTTGATGAATAGCAGCCTTTCAGAGAAGTTGCATAGTTTCTTGTACCCTAAACAGTTATTTGCTATAGGTATGTGATCATTCCCAAGCTTGCTTTACGCCAAGTATTGCCCAACCAGGGCCTTTCTGAAAACATTTAAGCTTGTTGCAGCTAACCAGTAGACCCTGGTATTGGCTTGGGTTTAGCAGCTGGATGGAAATGTAGCATGTTCTTCTAAGACTTACCTTTACCCTTTCTCTGTAGACACACAAATTGGAAGCCTTACTTCCAAAGATTGAAAAACTTAGGAATTATTTTAGAGGAGATGGAACAATAGCCACAGAATGAAAGATGCAGAGAAACACTGGGTGTGTAGAGTATCAGAAAATGTAGAGATGAGAACACTTCTGAGTCTAAATGATTACATCGTCCAATCTGAAACCTCGTGGGCTGCAGACTTAGAGCAAAATCTATTTGGAGAAGCTCCAATATTTTCTTATTAGTGTATTGGGTGATACATCTGGAGTGTCCCTTTGAGCAGCTTAACTGGATTTGTGACCGTCTTCCCAGCAAGTTCTAAGCCAGGACACTTGGCTTCCATGGTGGGCTGGAAGCCAAGATGGTCTGAGAAATGGACACCATCATGGAGTACATTTGTTGATGTTTTTGCTTTTTTGTTTCTGCTTTGCTTTTGTTTGGATCCACGTGCAACTCCTCTTGTGACTTCCTTCTGTTGAAGGAAGGGAAAAAAGCTTTCTCTTTATGTCTTCCTTCATAGCGCCAGCACTTAGATCTTTATATTTCTGAACATAGTTGAAAGTCTCTCTCTCTGAAGAACTACTTCCTCGGTTATCAGATCTTTTTTTGGCTAGCAGTATTTTCTTAGGAGACCTCAGGGTGGGGAGGTCTCACTTTGCTGTCAGTTATCTGTTGGAGCTGGGTGGAAAGATGAATTAAGTGGGTAAAAACATGGGGCATTACTAACTCAAGGGCACTGTTAGCTTGAGTAGGAAGGAGATTAGAGATTGCTCTTGTGGAGATGTTCCCAGGTAGTACTGGTTGATTTGTTCCAGTTGACAGGATTCCAGAATGGAAAACTGATTTTTCTACTGCCTCACTCGAGGCTGAGAAGAGAGCCCAGGAGCAAGCTGAGTCAGCACTGGCAGCTTGAAGGACGCTACCAGCTACCACTTCCACTGTACGTCTAGGTCGCACTCTTTGCGGATGCTCTGAGGCCGCCACTAGCATAGGGGATTGCTTCTCATGAGGATGGGCTTCGAGCTGCCACGCTCTTGGGAGATGAGCTCCACTCAGGAGCAGAGGAGTATAAAGAGCTAAGTGCCCTGTTTTGCTGCTTCTCAGTTTACCCTCTGTGAGCAGCTCCGAGCAATGTTGAGATGTCAGGGCTGTTTGTGTCACAGGAAGAATGTGCTTGCAGACCCAGCTGTTTGAATCCTTCCTTTGGCCATTTCCCCGAGCTATAGTTTGTTTCAACATTGGAACTGCATGCTGTCCCTAGCCAGAAGCACCACCACACTGAGAAGTGTTTGTCCCCATGCTGTGATTTAGGCTGTTAGGTGGTCTCTTCATCTCAGCCATGCAGTGAAAATGACTCAGGAACCAGCAGGCACTGGCCTCCACACTCCCAAATGTCCTCTCTCCAGAGCTTCCTCTTTGGGGTGTTTGTTACCTCTCCTAGGGGACTTGGTGGAATCACAAAGCTGCCTTTCAGAGGGTGTAAATAGGCAGTAAGAGACAGCAGGCAGGGCCACGTGATTGGATGTGGAATATTTCTGCCCCTGGCCAGTGTCTAACTGGGAGTCTTCTCAGACTAGCCTCAGAACAGACCAAAACATTTCCCAGCCATCAAAAAAGTAAATGGTGAGCCAGCCCTCTCGTCCCAGGGGAAATGAAGTCACTACTCATTTCAGAACCGATCATAGCCCCAGATGAATGTGTGAAGTGACTCACAAATAAAGCAGAGAGCACATGTTTGTACCTAATGATATACTTTAGGGGGGAAAAGTATGTCTTGGGTTTTTTTTTCTCCTGTTTTCGACAGAGTTCTGAGGCCCAGTATTTTTGTACCATTTCCTGGGACTGCTTCTGTCAGAGTGAAGCGTTCTCACCATCCCTTGCTGGCTGCCCCATGTCCCCACTCACTTCTCCAGGGTCCCTTCGAGTCTGATAGGATGCAAACTAGCAAACAACACGGTCATGTTTTCAGGAGAGAGATTCAGGGTGGAGGCACGTAAGAGGTATTCAGACAGCAGGTACGCACGTTGTCTTAACTCACTCGGAAAAGAACTTCCCAGTACTTGTTAATTGAAAGAAGCATTGAGATGTGGTGCCCGGTGTGTGGTGATGAGGTATGTGCTTTGAGAGTTCTGTCCAGAAGAAAGACTGGACCGTGCTGGTCCACACACGGGCTCTTGTCCCTGTGTGAGGTGACTAGCAAGGTTGAGTTCCTTCTGGGACTGGATCAGCAGAACTGACCTGGTGAGTGGATCCCAGCCTAGTGCCAGGATATGCAAGTCTGCAGGTTTTCTCCTTTGGTTCTTAAATTCTACTCAGGCTCTCCCGCTCTGCAGCCTCCAGGATTCATTCACTTATGCACTCAACAAGCATATATCAGGCACTTGCTGTGTGCCAGGTTGTGGGGCGGGCGGGTGGGGGGGTGCATCACTAAGTAAGGCAGAGAGAAGTCCCTACCTTTAGGAAGCTTACATCTTAGTGGGAGACAATAAATAAGGCTAACTAGTAGATACTAGACAATGAGAAGTGCTAAGGGGAAAAACCAAATAGAGGAAGGGAGAAGTGAGAGGAGCGGTTTACATAGGGTGGTCCAGGAGGGGAGTCTGAGTAAAACCCTGAAGGGAGGGATTGAGCCAGGCTCAATCTGGGGAGTGGGTGGTGAGAACTCAAGCAGAGAGAACAGCAAGTACGGAGTCCCTGAAGAGGGGCCATACCTGGCATGTTCAGGAACAGACAGCAGGGAGGCCAGCGTGGCTGAAGCAGTGAATGAGGGAGAGTGACGGGGAGAAGTCAGAGAGGTCACATGGCCCCTTATGTGTCATGGTGTGGACTTGGACTCTTACTTTGACTGGGAGACGGAATACTGGGGTCTCTGAGCAGAGGAGTAACATGATTTCATTTAAGTTTGATGGATCTCTGGATGCGTGTTGACAATAAACCAGCAGGGACAAGGTCAGAAGCCCAGCTAGGAGGCTTTTGCAGTTATCCAAGTGAGAGATGATGGGGACGTGAACCTGGGTGTTAACAAGAAGTGGTTGTGAAAGCAATCAGATTCTGAACATATTTTGAAGGTAGAGCCGAAAGTGTTTACTGACAAGTGTAGAGTGGAAAAAAGGGTCGAGGATGACTCCCAAGGTTTTAGGGCTGAACAGCTGAAAGGATGGAGTTCTATTCACTGCCGTGGGGAAGTCAGGAGAAGGCACAGAATTAGGGAGATAACAGGAGCTCTGTTTGGGGCTAGGTAGATTTGAGTTGCTTATTAGTACATCCAAGTGGAGATGTCAGTAGGCAGTCAGATATACAAGTCTGAAGATACAAGTTTGGGAGTCATCATTATATAGAACCTATATATATTATTGGTTTCTAAATCTCTGAGACTAGATGAAATCCCCCAGCAAATAGGTGTAGACAGAAGAAAAATAGGTCCCAAGACTGAGCCCTGGAGCAGCCCAACCATTTAGAGTTTGAGACAAGGACCCAGCAAAGGAGTCTTAGAAGAAGCAGCTGGAGAGGTAGGAGGCCACCCTACAAGCCAAGTGAAGAAAGTGTTTCAAGATAAGAGGGGCCAGCTGTCAGATCAGCACCAGCTGAGGTCTAAGAATTAACCATTGGACTTGGCAACGTGGAGGTCACTGGTCATGGGAGCAGTTTTTGTGGTGTGGATGGGAGGGGGCAAGCTGGCTGGAACAGGTTCAAGAAAGACTAGCAGGAAAGAAATGAGGGACAGCAAGTATGGGTGACCCTTGCAAGGAGTTTTGCTTGAAAAGGAGAGAAATAATGGATCTTGGCTTATAAAGGGAATTTTAACCTCTTGATGAAATTGTGGACTCACATCAGGGTCACGGGCTGAGGCTGGGGTCAAAGTTGGGAACAGGGAAGACAGGGTGTCTCAATAACTGGGTGGAGACAAGATCTCCATTCTTAGCCTGTGGCATTAGCCACGCCCAGAACTGTTCTCATTTCTTGAAAAGTCAATGAAATTCCTTTTACTGTTAACAGAGCTCTTTATATGGTTATTATAGTTGTTGGAGATTTGCTTCTCAGAAATGCTCAGAGCAATTTGGAATCTTTCTTGATCCTTTCTCCAGCTAAGCTGATTCTCTGAGCCCATTTGTCAGCTCCCTTTGAGGTCCAACTTTGTTCTCTAAAACCAGCTGTGGCTTGCTTTTCCCTCTCCAGCTCTGAATTCTTCCAGGCTAGGCAACTGGAAAAGACTGGGCTTAGGAACGGTTTTGTTGGCTTCAGGCCCAGCTGAGCTGACCAAAATAGCCAGCAGGAGAACTGTCTATACAGAGTGAAATTCCTCCAGGGGAAATACCGCAGCAGACAGCCAAGATGGCCATAGCCAGGGTGGTAGGACCCCATGAGGCAATAAAAACCTAGTACCCCCAGGCCTGGCTGTGGAGTTTGAGCCAAGTTCTTTCCCAGAGCCTGCTGTTGTGGTATTTCTTTGGATCCCTTCTCTCTCAGCCCCTGTCTCAAGAGTAGTATTCTCAAGTGAAAGACCAGTGGAACAGCCCCTAGTCTGATGGCCAGGGCTCTGGGGTCCCACCTGAGGCCTCTTCCTATTACGTGGTGCTTGCTCCCTGAGTCAGCCTATGGAAAGAGCCCTAGAACAGAGCTGCACTCCCTGCTCCGTCATGGGGGGTGGGGGGAGTTCTGTGAGGGGTGCCGTGGGGCATATACACTGGCACAGAGCAGGGGCACTTGCCCCAGACTTGGGGAGCAGGAGGGAAGATGTCAGGAGAGTTATAAATGAGCTCTGAAGAGGGACCAGAGTTGGCCAGACAAATGGGATCGAGTGTGCTTAGGCTCCGAGTGAGAGAGGACATGTTGTAGTTACAGAAATGGAAAAAACTGAAGTGTTTGTCCTGTCCGGAGAGTTGGAAGGGCAAGAGATAAAGTAGGAGAGGGGGAGGTGCAGGGCGGGAGGGGGCGGCTTGTTTTGGCCTTTATAAGGTTATCTTAAAATCCTTTGGAAGCTATTGAAGGATTTAATCTGGGGAGTAACTGTGTGGGATTTACATTTTAAAAGAGTCTTCTTTCGGACCTGATGGTGGAGGCTGGATTAGAGGTGGCTAGGCCAGAGGCTGGGAAGCCATTTTGAAGGCTTTGGGCCGAAGGTGGTTAACGCCAGCATAATGCAGATGGAGAGAGGTTTGTATTTAGGAGGCAGACCCAGGAGGACTTGATGACTGAATGGTGATGAGGATGGATGACTGAATGGTGATGAGGATGGCGTTCAGGTTTCGTTGTGATTGAGAGGCTCGTTTAACCAAAAATATTCATCATTCGTTCAGCGTGCAGGCACTGAAGTGTTGCTGTGCTGGGTTAGACTTGATGTAGCAGTTCAGCGGTGAAGACAGACCTGGGCCACCCTTCCATGAGTGTGGAAGAGAGACATTAAGCCCATGATTATTTAATGGTGGTGAGTTACCAGAGGAGTTAACCTCATCTCAGGGGTCCTGGAAGGCCTCTCTGAGGAAATGGTATACCTGTTACATTGCCTAGTGGGCTCTCCGGGGGGAAAAAAAAACCTGCCTGAGACCTGAAGGGTGAGTAGGTGTTAGCTAGTGAAGAGAGCAGAAGAGAGCTCTAAGCAAGGAAAGGGCAGCGGCAGAGATGGAGGCTCTTCAAGGCTCTGGAAGGAGGCCCGTGGTGGCTGGGGGTGAGAAAGCTGGGGAGAGAATGGGCAAAGGTGACAGCTCAGTTTTGGAAGTTCTGTGGCCAGCCCAAGTGGAAGGCCCACAGAGGGCTGGATGTACTGGTCCGCCACTCAGAGGGCAGATGTAGGCCATTCATAGACCTGGGAGTCATCAGCCTGTGGAAGGTACCTGAAGCCATGTGAGTGGGCACAGTCACTCACGGAATGGGTGTTGGGTGAGAAAGACGATGTTGAGGAACATCCATATTGCAGGGGTGGCAAAAGGAAGAGGAGCCCACAAATGGAAGAGTTGGCCAGAGAGGTAGGAGAAAATCCATGAGGATTTCAAAGAGGAGGGAATCGTCAACAGGTCAGAAACTGCTGAAGGGGGTCCGTTGGATTTAACAATGAGGAGGTCCCTCGTGACCTGGGCAAGTGCAGTGTCAGTAGAGAGCTGGGGTGAGAGTCCAAGTGAGAGAGGAGGGGGTAGCAAAGTGCTGGCAGCTTTTCCACTAAGTTTGGCCGAGAAGGGAGGAAGCTGTAGCTGGAGGGACGGAGGTGGAAATGAACGATCTGTATGTACATCAAGAGCCGGGACACTCAGGGGATGCTTTTCCCCTGGTTTTGGAATTAAATTGGCTTCCAGCATGGGGAAAAGGAAAGTCAGGTGTGGTCCTATCAGGCACTGGATGCCCCCCAACCCCTGTCTGGAAGCTTTGTTTGATAGCCTTGGAAATTTTCCTTGCAGCCTAAGAGAGCTACTATTGCTTATGTAGTAAATCACTGTAAAACTTCATGAGCCAGGGAACTGTTGAGGAAGTTTTAGCCAACCCAAATTAATGAAAGTCTGAATGATAGCACTCTGAAGGAAATGCAGCCTTTTCTTCCAAGAATATGCAATAACCCCACTCACCAGCATTGCTAAATGTAGGTTTCAGTGAGCAGATATAAACTGCTGTTAAAAGCAAATGGAAAGATTGAAACAGTGGCAGTGGTATATAAAACAGTTCCCTAACTATGCCTTAGAGTCCCTTTGCAGGCTTCATATACTATTTAGCCTTGCTTTTAATAGTATGAAGGAAACGCTAAGTACAATATATGTCCAGATTATACATTTTAAATATAAGGCTCCAAATTAACGAGGTTCTAAAGTACCTTTGAATATAGTCCTGCAGTTAGGCATCCATGCTACTTCTTAACCACTGTTCATTTCCAAACACCAACTGGAAATGCTGCTTTTCCCTTTCATGGGTAATCCCAGGATATAATTCTGCAGTGGCAGGGAGATTAGTCTCTGTTTTGGTTGCCCAGGTCTACAGCCCAGGGCCCACAAAACTCTGAGTGACTCCAGGAGAGATAATTAAAACCACTGGTTTGAGATCTGGAGGAGTATTTCAGGGGCCAGCGGGGAAGGCAAATGAAACCAACCAAGACGCTGTGGGCGCCCGCAGTCTGCAAGGGCGTCAAGACTCTGCTGTAACTTATTAAACTGAAGAGCCTCTTAGCCCAGCCCAGTCTCCAGACAGTTTTGAGTCCAGGGTGATAATGACTGCAGGGGGAGAGAGGGAGATGGGAAAGGGAGGTGAATAAGCACTGGGCCAGTTTTCATTTTGTTTGCACTCTGTCCTGTTCTAGTGTCCTTCAGTTTCATAACGGGGGGATGTCTGAGGGAGAGTCATTCACCATTTTTAGCTAAGTGAACCTGAGCCCAGGGGAGCCTCCTGGGAGAGCCCCTGCCTTCCCTTCCCAGCCCTGCCAGCAGCTAACTCATCCTGTGTTTTTATCGGCAACATGGTTTGAGGATTATAAACAAGTTTAAATTCTCAAACTAGATCATTTAGTCCAACTTCCCACCCCATCTAGATATCCCATTTCTGACAGAGACACACGTCCTGCCTCTGGCTAAATGATTCCAGAGAAGGGAGAACATTACCTCAGGAGGCAACTGATTCCACCTTTTGAAAGTTGTCCCCTCTAATAAACTGAAATTTCCACCCCAAAGTCTACCCATTGAACAGATGTATGGAATAAACACCCTGGTGGTTATCGCTCCTCTGGTGTCCTGGTCACCACCATGGCTGCCCTCCTCTGAACGAGCTCCATTTGAAAATCCCCCTTTCAAAATGTCCCTCAGGACAGAACCTGACACTCCAGATGGGGCCTGAGTGCAGAGCAGATGAGGACTATTATTTTCTTCTATGATTGAACTTTTGGAAATTCAGTCCAGGATTGCAGGAGCTTTTTCGGCCACCACATCTAGATTCTAACTGCTACCCATTTAACTTTGAGTCAAAACCACTGGGGCTTTTTCTCATGAGAACTGCTATTAAGCTGTCTTCCTGTCCTATACACATGTGATTTTTTTTTTTTTTTTTTTTTTTGCTTAACCCAAGTGCAGTGTTTACTCAGCTTCAAAGTTTAAACCACCATTTATTGATAACCCCCTGTGTGCTCAGTGTTTTTCATATTACTGACGCCTCCTAGAATCCTGTAAGGGTGACATTACCTCGGTTTTACAGACGGTGCACTGAGGCTGGGAGAGGAATGCCCCAGCCATCGCACAGTCTGAATTGTCATTTTGGTCTGGAGCCTCATGCTCTTAGGCACTGCACATACCAGTTTTTTAAGATCTCTTTGAACCCTAATACAGACACCCATTGTGTTTACAGTCCTCAGTTTTGTGACATCCATGGAGTTAATTTGCCTTCTAGGTCTTTTGCATGGTTTCTCAAACTTGGGTGATGGAGAGACTGCTTTGAAGCCGTGTTTTCCAGCCTCTAGGGCACAAAACCAATTTAGTGAGTCATAACCGGCATTTTAAAAAATGAAATAGAGTAGAAAAATACCAAAGCCCGTGACATGTAGCAAGGGTAAATTTTGTTTCAGGAAATTCTTATTACATCAGCACAGGGCAGGGAAGCATGTGTCGGGATGTATATGCGTACACTGGGTCTTGATGTAAATTGTCTTTATGACTGTGGTTCACGGTCTAAATAGTTTGAACACTGCTCTAAAGGGAAAATGTTTTTCAGTCAACTTAGATTGTTCTCATTATAAGGCTGCAGCCTTAATTATGTATGCACATAAATCTGTTTATCAGCTCATAGATCTAGTTCCTGTAAAATTTAATTAAATAACTACAGAAAAGCCGATAAAACTCAAACCAACAACATCATTTTGGGAGGAAGACAGTTGACTGAACCCAAATTGCTGCTGTCCGTGTAAGCGCAGCACAGACTTGACATCCGGGCTCCTTGAGTTCCGCACGCCCACCCTGCAGTGTCTAGTGCCCAGCAGCATGGTCTTCCCAGGCTTCTGAAGAGCCATCATTCCTCACTGTGCACAGATGTATCATGAATTACATGTGCAGAATTGAGTTGTCTTAATTAGCCCATGTAGTTATAGTGGTGCCACTTGGTACCAGTACAGTTGTAAACACACACACAGGCCCAGAAATGTGCAAATCTTGGTTAAGCAGCAGTCACCCAGCGATCTATAGTATATGTTCATTTTTAAAAGATGATCATCACAGTGAAAACACAAGAATAAAACATTCTGGTAGAGAAAACACGAACCTCCGAGGAGAAGCCTGCATATCCTGGTCCTGGCATGCACCCGTAGTTTGAGACCCTGGTTGACATTGTAGCAGCAAACTGCTCAGGATGGCCTGGGTCTCAGCACTTAGGTGGAGGCACGTTCAGCTTAGCCTCCAAACCAGACTGTCATCCTGCCTGCAGTTCTTTTCCTTCTCGTTCCTAAGAATACTATGAACATTTCAGTCAGATGCTTTGTTGTTATAAAGTACACAGTGTATATATACCATTGTCTTGATGTAGCCAACCAAAACCCCCAAAAAAGAAACAGGTTTGTTCAGCGTGACTTGTTTTTGGCAACCCCATGCTTATTATTTGGGATCACTGCTTCCTCGCCTCAGTAATTGTAGTTGCTGTTCAGTCATTTGTTCTGGGATTTTGCTAAGGATCAGTGTCTGTAATATTTCAGGATCCACATATATGATTTTGCCCAGAGCTCCCCTCTAGCTCCTCACACAGTTTGCAAGTGTGCCTGCAAAGTGTCTCCCTACTCTGGAGTGCAGTTCATGTGGCCTTAGGGCCTGGAAACCATTTAAGGCTTTGATGAGCCTACTGTACTTACCTGTCCTGGGCTGCAGTTCCTGCTTTACCTTTTCTTTACGTTTCCCATTTAAGAATCATTCCCCCAAAGAGAGAAGCCAGAGGCAGCTGAAATGTGAGTGGTTCCGCCTTCTTCCTGACCTCTGCCTGTCTTCTTCCTGCCAGATGCCCAGCGGGGGCTCCGTGCCTGAGTCATTCTGCCTCTTTCAGTCTCTGAGTAATACCCTTCTTGTTTCGGTACCTCCTGAAACCTTCTTTCCACTGGTCTAAGGTACAAGTCTGACTCTCTGCCTGGTGGTCTTTTCCTTAGTGATTTATAAACTATAAGATGGCTTAGATCCTTTCCCCCCATCCTTAGTGATTTATAAACTATATAAGATGGCTTAGATCCTTTCCCCCCAAATTCTCCTGATTTCCATTACTCGTATTTCTCTTAGGTCAGACTTAAGTTCAGAGTAGAGATTCCTTTCATTACTTCCTCAACGTTCTTTATTTTCCTTTATTTAAAACAAGTATAGTAGAGTGAATTCGTTGTGGGGAAAATGAGAAAATACAGAAAAACAGAGGGAAAAATTCTTTAAGTGAAGAAAAAATCTACCACCAGGAGATAATGGCTTTTAATATTTTAGCCCCCCTCTTTTTTAGACTTTTTCCTGCTATATTCATATGTAGAAATATATACACATTTAAGGAAAAATAGGATTTATTATTTTCATTCTCATTATATTCAGTTATTAGCTCTCCTAATCTCGGTGATACCTATGGGGCCATGCCTATTGTCCCGTGTAAAACTGTAAATTCATTTAAAGTAATTACCTGTGTGCTATATATAATCTGTACCTGGGACATTGTGCTTATGTGGTGAAGGCTGAGCATAAAGCGCTCAAGACTTTTGCATGGAGTGGGTATGTCCTCCTTGACAGGGATTCTGGCCCCAAGATGCTTCCTTCCCAGGCTGGCTTGGCATCTGGCTACAGCAGGAGTGAGCAGGAAGCCTGGGTCAGAGCCACAGGATTAGCTGGGGGCTTCCCCTGCCCACCGTACAGGGGTTCCAGTCTAGCTGGGGAGAGTCAGCAGTACCCGGCAGAGAGGGCTCCATTAGGTGGCACAGCGTAGTTACTGAAGTCAGTGTTATTATAATCTCGGTATCTTCACGTTATCCTAGACTTTATGATGGTTGGAGGAGACGGTCCGATAGAGGCAGGACCAGCTATCCTCACAGCCTCAGGTGGCTGAGTCTGAGAAAGGGAGAAGGTCATCTACTGAAAGAGTTGTAGGGCTGCTAACCTTGAGTGGGGAAGTATGGGGAAAGGTCATTAACCTCTCATGGGGAAGCAGCCCAAATAGAGGCAAAAAGAAAATCTGAGGCAAGGGGACTTGGGTTCTTTTCGGGCATCACGGGTATTACTCCATCTCTTTTCTTCCAACAGATCCACAGACCAGCATGGCTGCCACTGCCGCTGTCAGTCCCAGTGACTACCTGCAGCCTGCCGCCTCCACCACCCAGGCGAGTGGGCAGTGGGCTCTGAGGGTTGGGGGCTGCATCAGCCTGGAAGGACTCACTGAAGCTGACATGAGACCGCAGCTGAGCTCTGCCCTCGCTAACTATAACTCCGAGGCAAAAAGTCATGTCCCAAGCACTGGAAAACACTCTTCCAAAGGGTTTATTCCTCCTGTCCCCCTCCCTTTCTTTTTCCCTCCCTCCCTTCCTCAGTCCTTCCTCACTTGATGACTCAGTAAGGTGGGCTAACGGAGCTCCATCTATAAGCTGAGGGTGATTCCGTGTCCCCATTAGACACCATTAGGCCAGTGGGGAGTAAGTGGTCAGCCCATGCTGTTAGTTCGCCCTGTCAAGGGGTGCTTCTGGGGAGTTCCTTCCTGAGAAAGACATTTCTCACCCTTTCTCCCTTAATTTCTCAATGGAGAAACCAGCGGGGAAGGGGAGACAGGGGCCACTGCCAGAAGAGGATGCTGGCTCCCTGCTCGCTGGTGGGGAGGAGCCTGCGAAGAGGAGAGGATCTTAAAGGGTGGGGCGGCTGGGCAGCAGGCCTCATGTCTCACTCCTTTTCTCCACGTGGTGTTTTGCAGGACTCCCAGCCATCTCCCTTAGCCCTGCTTGCTGCAACATGTAGCAAAATTGGCCCTCCAGCTGTTGAAGCTGCAGTGACGCCTCCTGCTCCCCCGCAGCCCACACCACGGAAACTCGTCCCTATCAAACCTGCCCCTCTCCCTCTCAGTCCCGGCAAGAATAGCTTTGGAATCTTATCCTCCAAAGGAAACATACTGCAGATTCAGGGGTCACAGCTGAGCGCGTCCTATCCTGGTGGGCAGCTGGTGTTCGCTATCCAGAACCCAACCATGATCAACAAAGGGACCCGATCGAATGCCAGTATCCAGTACCAGGCGGTCCCTCAGATTCAGGCGAGCAATTCTCAGACCATCCAGGTACAGCCCAATCTCACCAACCAGATCCAGATCATCCCTGGCACCAGCCAAGCCATCATCACCCCCTCACCATCCAGTCACAAGCCTGTCCCCATCAAGCCGGCCCCTGTCCAGAAGTCGAGTACGACCACCACGCCGGTGCAGAGCGCGGCCAATGTGGTGAAGCTGACAGGTGGAGGGGGCAATGTGACACTTACTCTGCCTGTCAACAACCTTGTGAACACCAGCGACACCGGGGCCCCCACTCAGCTCCTCACGGAGAGCCCCCCGGCCCCGCTTTCTAAGACTAACAAGAAAGCCAGGAAGAAGAGTCTTCCTGCCTCCCAGCCCCCCGTGGCCGTGACCGAACAGGTGGAGACGGTGCTGATCGAGACCACAGCGGACAACATCATCCAGGCAGGAAACAACCTGCTCATCGTTCAGAGCCCTGGTGGGGGCCAGCCAGCTGTGGTCCAGCAGGTCCAGGTGGTGCCCCCCAAGGCCGAGCAGCAGCAGGTAGTGCAGATCCCCCAGCAGGCCCTGCGGGTGGTGCAGGCGGCATCCGCCACACTCCCCACCGTCCCCCAGAAGCCCTCCCAGAACTTTCAGATCCAGGCTGCTGAGCCGTCGCCTACTCAGGTACCACGTACACCCTCTGCACGCGCCTCCCTCTCCTCCTCAGCTCTAAACGGCTGATGCTCCATCCCCATTGGCTTGTTTTCCTAGATGATGCTGATGCATCTCCCGATCTGACCTGAGTATTGGGAGTCAGTACTGTTTGGGGTGGGTAATAAGTGGCCATTTCTGCCAGTTCATGGGGCCACGCACTGCTTATCTTTAGAAATCAGATGCGACATGCCTATGAACCTATATTTTGGAAACTTTCTTTATGGGAGTCTTTTGGCAAGGGGATGAGTAGCAGGCAGATACATACTTTTTAATAATAAAGTTTATTTTTTTATTCTAGAATTCCATACTCCGAATGATAGCAAGAATGAAAAAATTCTAGTCAGAATCATAGAATTTGATGTAAAGTAAGAAAACCAATGAGAAAAATGCTGATCATTGTGAATGACAAAAAAAAAAAAAAAATTAGGAAGAAGCACCCTAGCTTCATAGCAGGAACATTTAGGATAGATTCCTCTGGGATGCTGACTTCAGCAGGAACTTATTTTTGGCATTCATTAAGGTGCTGTAATACTAAAATTTATTTGGCTTTGCAGGGCAGGTTTTATGCTT
The DNA here is from genome assembly GCF_026419965.1 of Kogia breviceps. NCBI lineage: Eukaryota > Metazoa > Chordata > Mammalia > Artiodactyla > Physeteridae > Kogia > Kogia breviceps. The sequence goes on along the minus strand of NC_081328.1, from coordinate 36,174,627 downwards.
TGTGTAAACCTAGTAAATGCCAGAGATTAGGCCCATGTTGAAGATGGAGAACCTGGAACTCAGAGAAGTTACCCAGTATCCAGCTCTCACGTTGCACAAATGACAGAAGAGCCAGGATTTGACTCAGATTTCTGACTTACATTTTTGTCCTTATTCCACCCTGGCCCACCCTGGCTATTGTGTGTGGCAGGGGCTACACTTAAAATTATACAAGGATTTTTCTTTTTTCTTTTTTTTTTTTTTTTTTTTTTTTTTTTTTTGCGGTATGCGGGCCTCTCACTGCTGTGGCCTCTCCCATTGCGGAGAACAGGCTCCGGACGCGCAGGCTCAGCGGCCATGGCTCACGGGCCCAGCCGCTCCACAGCATGCGGGATCCTCCCAGACCAGGGCATGAACCCACGTTCCCTGCATTGGCAGGCAGACTCTCAACCGCTGCGCCACCAGGGAAGCCCAAGGATTTTTTAAAATATAAAAACCAGCTCCTGCTATGGAGGAATTTATAATCTAGCTGTCTGTAGAGAGAACCATGGCGTCAGAGTGAGTGACGGCAGTAGGGAGTTGTGTAGTCTTCCAGGTGGAGAAGTACGCTTGAGTTTGAGCTGCGGACATAATGGATGCACAGGAAATCTGAGGCCTGCCCTCAAGTGCCTCCTCCTTTCTGGCATATTGCATACTGCCAAGGGTTTTCTATGAATCGTGGTTTTCTATGAATCGTGTACTTTGTTACAACACGTGTGAGGCTCCCTTATCAGACCTACCTTAAAGGTGAAGAACTGAGGCTATACCCGCTCCTGCTCCCACTCCCTCCGCAGTGCCTCCCCTCCCTTCCCTGAGGTCCCGTGTCTCTGAGACTGATGGAGGCAGGGCTTAAAACCAGGTCTTCGTAAGGAAATAAGCATACGTATGCAGAAAGATTTAGCTACTGCATTACTTTGTAATGATGACATAGTTTTCCAGTATCCAGGAGGTGCTGTCTGTTACCCAACTGTAGATTTAGGCTGTTTCTAATCTTACCGCTAAATAAATTCCTAAAAGTGGGTCAAAGGATATGCACGTTTTAAAAAATGTATCATACTCTGTATCAGAGAAATTGGCAGTCCTCAGCCCTGAGGTCAAATCTGGCCCATCTATCTGTTTTTGTAAATAAAGTGTAATTGGAACACAGGCATGCCCATTTGTGTGGCTTTTGCACCACAAGGCAGGGACCTCATGACCTGCATAGCCTAAAATATTTACTCTCTGCCCTTTACAGATAAAGTGTGTTGACCTCTGCTCTACATTGTGAGAAAGAAAATGTTCTAGTAACAGAAACTTCAGATATGCAGAAAATAGCAATGATTTGCAAAAGGGGCACATACCAGAAAATTGAGGATGAGATGTGTATTTATTAAGAGATAACATGAGGTTTGTTTGCTTTTAACTGAGAACCACAGTCCTCAATAATCCAAGGATCAAAAATAACCCCAATCAAAATCACAGCAGAATTTTTTTTAAACAGGTGACTTTTCCCCCTGTATCATTTGAGTGTAAGTTGCCACCATGCCTCTGTTACTTCCAAATGTTTTATAGAAAGTGTGTAATTCTTACACGCAAGGAGAACAACAAGATAACCTTCAAACATAGGCAATTAGCAAGGAAACACACTGATGTCTAATTCAGAGACCCCATTCAGGTTGCTCATCACTTGTTGCAGTGATTCCTTTGTGGCAAAAAGGATCTCATCACACATTCCATTTAATTGTCATGTCTCCTTAGTCTGTTTTGACCTGGAATAGTTCCTCAGTCTTTACTTGATGTTCATGACCGTGACACTTTAAAAGGCCAGTTACTTTGTAGAACGTTCCTCAATTTAGGTTTGTGTGATGTTCCCTCATGGATAAATGCAAGTTGTACACTTTTTTTTTGCAGAAATATCAAAGAAGTGATGCTGTGTTCTCACTGCATCCCAAAAGGAGGTGCATGATTTCGACTTGTCTCAGTACTGGTGATGATTAAAGTGATATTTAGCAGGTTTCTGCACCTTAAAGTTACTTTTTTTCTCTTTGTAATGGATTAGTATTTTGTAAGGAGATACCTTTCTGTGTAAATATCTCATTCCTTATCAGACTTTTGTCTACTTATTTTAGTAGCTTTTACTGTGATAGAGATTTTTTTTTTTTGGCCAGACTGCAAGGCATGTTGGATCTTAGTTCCCCGACCAGGGATCTAACCCCGGCCCCTTGCAGTGGAAGCATAGAGTCCTAACCACTGGACCGCCAGGGAATTCCTGTAACTTATTCTAAAATAAAAAGTTAATTAAAAAAAATCTCTTATCATGGGACTTCCCTGGCGGTCCAATGGTTAAGACGCTGCGCTTCCACCATAGGGGGCCTGGTTTCGATCCCTGCTTAGCAAACTAAGATCCAACATGCCTTGCTGTGTGGCCAAAAAATGTTACATTTACAGGAAGGTTGCAAAGGTAGTACAGAGTGTCTTATACCTCTCACCTGGTCCCCCACCACCACCTTGTTAAACGTCTTACATAACAGGGTACACGTGTCAAAACTAAGAAACTGACATAGGCATGTTACTGTTCACTAAACTCCAGACTTGACTGGATGTCACCATCCAATCAGTTAATCAGTTATGTCCTCTTTCTGCTCCAGGATCCCGTCCAAATACCACATTGCACTTGTGGGCATGTTTTCCCAGGCCCCTCCGGTTGGATAGCTTCTTAGTCTTTGTTTTCCATGATCTTGACAGACTAGAAGCACATTGGTCATGTATCCTATAGAATATCCCCCAGGCTGGATTGTGGGTTTTTGGAAAGAATACCACGGAGGCGAAACGCCTCTTTTCATCACATTATATGAGGGGTACATGATGTCCACACAACATCTCTGATGATGTAGCATCCCTGATGTTAACCGTTATCACTTGGTTAAGGTGGTGTCTGCCACGTTTCTTCATTCATCAAAGCTGCTACTTTTCCCTTTTTCAGTTATTTGGAAGTAAGTTGCTAAGTCTCCCATCGTCAGGGGTGGGAGTGGGGGTGAGAATTAAGCTATACATCCCGGAAGGGAAAGTATCTATATAATATTATTTGGAATTCTTCTATAAGGAAGATTTGTCTCTTTTCCATTTATTCATATATTTATATAAATTTATTTATTTATTTATTTATTTTTGGCTGTGTTGGGTCTTCATTGCTGTGCGCAGGCTTTCTCTGGTTGCGGCGAGCGAGGGCTACTCTTTATTGCGGTATGAGGGCTTCTCATTGCAGTGGCTTCTCGTTGCAGAGCACGGGCTCTAGGCATGTGGGCTTTAGTAGTTGCAGCACGTGGGCTCAGTAGTTGTGGCTCATGGGCTCTAGAGCACAGGCTCAGAAGTTGTGGCGCACAGGCTTAATTGCTCCGTGGCACGTGGGATCTTCCCGGACCAGGGCTCGAACCCGTGTCTCCTGCCTTGGCAGGCAGATTCTTAACCACTGCGCCACCAGGGAGGTCCCACCATTTATTTTTTTATTCGATCATGTATTTATGTCAGTAGAGACTCATGTATATTTATTTTATACTTTGGGTTACAATCCAGTACTGCGTTATTTATTTTGTTGCTCACATTGTTTCAAGTCTGGCCATTTGGAGCTCTTTCTGGTTGGCTCTTGCATCTGTGTTGACATACTCCCAGTCTCTTTTTTTTTTCTTATCAGCTTAAAAAAAAATAAATTTATTTAGGCTTCCCTGGTGGCACAGTGGTTGAGAGTCCACCTGCTAATGCAGGGGACATGGGTTCGTGCCCCGGTGCGGGAAGATCCCACGTGCCGCAGAGCGGCTGGGCCTGTGAGCCATGGCCGCTGAGCCTGCGCGTCCGGAGCCTGTGCTCTGCAACAGGAGAGGCCACAACAGTGAGAGGTCCGCGTACCACAAAAAAAAAAAAAAAAAAAAAAAAAATTAAATTGTATTTATTTATTTTTGGCTGCATTGGGTCTTCGTTGCCGCGCACGGGCTTTCTCTAGTTGATGAGAGCAGGGGCTATTCTTCGTTGCAGTGCACGTGCTTCTCATTGCGGTGGCTTCTCTTGTTTTGGAGCATAGGCTCTAGGTGTGCAGGCTTCAGTTGTTGTGGCATGTGGGCTCAGTAGTTGTGGCGCACGGGCTTAGTTGCTCCACAGGTTGTGGGATCCTCCCGGACCGGGGCACGAACCCGCGTCCCCTGCATTGGCAGGCGGACTCCCAACCACTGCGCCACCAGGGAAGCCCCTTTTTTAAAAAATAAATTTATTTATTTATTTTTATTTTTGGCTGCGTTGGGTCTTCATTGCTGCACATGGGCTTTCTCTAGTTGCAGCAAGAGGGGGCTACTCTTTGTTGTGGTGCACAGGCTTCTCATTGCAATGGCTTCTCTTGTTGCGGAGCATGGGCCCTAGGCACATGGGCTCTGTAGTTGTGGCTCACAGGTTCTAAAGCGCAGGCTCAGCAGTGGTGGCACACGGGCTTAGTTGCTCCGCAGCATGTGGGATCTTCCTGGACCAGGGCTCGAACCCGTGTCCCCTGCATTGGCAGGCGGATTCTTAACCATTGCGCCACCAGGGAAGCCCTAATCCATTTTCTATCTGTATAGATTTGCCTATTCTGGACATTTCATGTAAATGGAATCTTACCATAGGTGATCTTTTGCAGCTAGCTTCTTTCACTTAGTACACCATTTTCTGAGTTCATCCATGCTGTAGCAAGTGTCAGTACTTAATTCCTTTTATTTTCCCAGCCCCAGTCCTGGGATCAACCATTTGTCCTAGGAATCCTAGTTCCTTTTATTGGAGGATGTGATAACAGTTTTTTAAATTATATCATTTTCTTGCCCATTTGTTTATTTAAGTCAGTATGGATTCATAGGTTCCTGTTTTATTCACTGAGTTATAATCCATTAGTATTGTTATTTTGATGTTCAAATTATCCTATGTTTAGCCAGTGGGAACCCCTCCAAGCTGGCTCTTGTGTTCTTTTCACATGTCACCACCATTCTTTGAGCATTTCCTTACTTTCTGGTATAAGAGGTGTTCCAAGGTCTTGTACTTCCCCTGACCGCAGTCCTCGAATCAGCTATTTCTCCAAGGAGCCCTGGTTTCTTTTAGTGGAGCATGGGATTTAGAAGCTAAGAGCTGGGTGCTAGGTGAGCTCACTGCTCCTGGAGTTTTGCTGCTTTCAGCCTTTCTCAGTGGACACAGTTAAGAAGTATATATAAATATACCTATATATATATATGTAATACCAAGATAGATACAGACATGCACACACATACATACATACACTTATATCTATATTTCTCTAGTTATATTGAAACCTAAGAGTTTCCATCAATACCTCTAATCCCCATCCAGTACCACACGGTTCATTCTCATTCTCAGGCTCTAACATGTATATTTTTAAAGGCTTTGGACACATATTCCCAGATTTTCCTCCAGCAAGCCTAGACCACTTCACACCCCCTGACATAAGAACACGTGCCTATTTCCCTACTGTCTCAGCAACAGTGAGCATTATGTTTTATTGTACCATCTTTGTTGGTATAAATTGGAGAAAGACAGTAGTCTCTCCACTAATTGTGCCTCCTAAAGGCTGTTTTCATTTCTTTGATGAGCATTCATAGCGCATCTTTTGTGAGGTCATCATTTAGCTGCCTTCTAATTCTTCAATTCTGAGATTTGGCATTATGTTTTTCCATGCTAAGTAAATTAAATGTTTTGTTTCAAATAAACAGTCAGCACTTGTCAGCTTAGTACAGGGATGCCATCAGCCCTTTTTGTTGAACATCAACAGTGGGCAAATGTAGGCCTGGGCTAGTTGGAGAGGACTTGGGTGGACAAAAAGGCACCCTCTTCTCCCTTGGGCAGGGAGATGATGCTGCATTGAAAGGGGGCAGGAGGGCTTCCCTGGTGGTGCAGTAGTTGGGAGTCCACCTGCCAATGCAGGGGACATGACAAGAGTGTTATACCAGGGAATGGATGATATAAACATTCTTTTTTTTAAAATGTACTTTAATTTTTTTTAATTAACTAATTTATTTATGGCTGTGTTGGGTCTTCGTTTCTGTGCGAGGGCTTTCTCTAGTTGTGGCAAGCTGGGGCCACTCTTCATTGTGGTGCGCGGGCCTCTCACTATCGCGGCCTCTCTTGTTGCGGAGCACAGGCTCCAGACGCACAGGCTCAGTAATTGTGGCTCACGGGCCCAGTTCTCCGCGGCATGTGGGATCTTCCCAGACCAGGGCGCGAACCCGCGTCCCCTGCATTGCCAGGCAGACTCCCAACCACTGCACCACCAGGGAAGCCCGATATAAACATTCTTTAATGCAAAAAAAAGGGGAGGGGGGCAGGAGCCAGGGCTCTCAGGGGGCATCGACTTTTTCTCTCTGGCCCCTCCCAGGTCTACATCCGTACACCTTCTGGTGAGGTACAGACGGTCCTTGTCCAAGATGGCCCCCCAGCAACAGCTGCGACCACCTCCACCACCACTTGTAGCAGCCCTCCGTCTCGTGCTGCCCATCTGAGCGGGACCAGCAAAAAGCACTCGGCTGCAATTCTCCGGAAAGAGCGTCCCCTGCCAAAGATTGCCCCTGCCGGGAGCATCATCAGCCTGAATGCAGCCCAGCTGGCAGCGGCAGCCCAGGCCATGCAGACCATCAACATCAATGGTGTCCAGGTCCAGGGTGTGCCCGTCACCATCACCAATACTGGCGGTGAGGGAAGGCCCCCGGCCCCAGGCATGGGCAGCCTTGAGTTAAGGTTGGAAGGAAAGGAGGGAGCCTTTGGACTGGCTTGTGCTGCACTTCTCAGTTCAGTGGTAATGTTTGGTGATATTTACAGTATGAAAGCAGCCTTGCACATAATCAAAGGAACATTGTAGGTACCTAGCACAAATGGTTCATTGCATTCTTTAGCTGGGTGAAGGGCAATTTTCAAGGTAGTGGGAGCTCTCTGAATTTCCTCCCTTCGTCCTTAAGTGAATTTTCAGTACTTTATGCATTTGGTTTAGTGGCCTGGGAGGAGTCCACCCACAGGCAGTCCCCCTGCTTTGATGGCTTTATGCAAGTCCTAGAGGGTTTGATTTGATCCAAAGCCCATAAAACTATCTCTCCCTTTGTTAACAAAAATCCCTGGAGACTTTCCTGGGAGCAGAGTTGGTGTCTCACAGGGGCCTAAGGCTGGAGGATATTCTGGAAAAACACTCCAAGACCCATGTGGGCAATGTCTGAAAGTGAATTTGGCCTGTGTAGTATATTGGTTCTGGGCATTGACTCTGAAGTTGACTGGGTTCCCATCCAGATTCTACAAGTTCGACATGTGTGATCTCGAGCCTCAGTTTCTTCACCTGTAAAAGGGGGATGATAGTGCCTATTTCATGGGGTTATGAAACTTAAGTGCATTAATACATTTAAGATCTCTAAAATGGTATCTGGCACATAGCAGGCTCTCAAACATATTAGCTGCTCTGACTGTCAACCTTACTATGTTTAGGAAGGAAGAAGGGGGTCAGGCTCCCTCTTCTGCCCCTTTGGGCTTCCTCACCCTGAACTTTGCTCCACTCCTTCCCACAGGGCAGCAGCAGCTGACAGTGCAGAATGTTTCTGGGAATAACCTGACTATCAGTGGGCTGAGCCCCACCCAGATCCAGCTGCAGATGGAACAGGCCCTGGCTGGAGAGGCCCAGCCCGGGGAGAAGCGGCGCCGTATGGCCTGCACGTGTCCCAACTGCAAGGACGGGGACAAGAGGTGATTTGAGGAGATGGGCCAGGTGGCCAGCCTGGCGTGTGTCCTGTTCCCCAAGCCCTCCCTGGGACACAGACAGAGAGGGGACCAGGTAGCGGCTCCGTGCTCTCCGACCTGACCCCACATCCTCTTTCCATCCTGTCCCTCCCCCATCTCTCTACTTCCCCGCTCTCTCTGCTTCGCATTCCCTCCGCCCCACCCTCCACCCAATTCCCAGGTCTGGAGAGCAGGGCAAGAAGAAGCACGTGTGCCACATCCCTGACTGCGGCAAGACTTTCCGTAAGACGTCCCTGCTGCGGGCTCACGTGCGCTTGCACACTGGCGAGCGGCCCTTTGTCTGCAACTGGTTCTTCTGTGGGAAGAGGTTCACACGGAGTGACGAGCTCCAGAGGCACGCCCGCACCCACACAGGTCTGCGCCCCTCCCCGCCCCCCCATTCCACACTTCCGCTCCCTGCCTCTCTCCCCATCCCCACTCCACTGTCCTCAGCGACATGGAGACTCCTGGCCTGGCCAAGGAACTGCGGCACTGAGCGAGAGCTACAGACTGTCTCCTCGGGGTGCAGGACTACCCGGAAAGTCTCGCAAACCATTCCTTTATTGCAGCGTTTCCCAAAGTGAGGTCAGTTGCGTTGCACAGCCTTGATGACTTCTGCCATAAGCTGCATATTTGTTTAACGATCAGTGGCGTCTTGTGCCAGGCACTATACTACACATTCTACCCATTAACTAATTTAATCCTCATAACGACTCTGTGGGGACGGTACTTTGATTGTGCCCATTTTACTGAGGCATGGAGAGGGGGGCCGGGTCACACAGCCGGTGACTGGTGGAGCTGGTTCAACCCAGGCCCTCCGGCTCCCCAGTTCACGCTCTTAGTCACTATCCCACATTGCCTCACCTTTCCTACTGTTATTTACTGAATGATTTTCCTTAAATCACTTCGCTATTTTTACTTACTATTTTTTTCACTATTTTTACTCTTTTATGTCCAGTGCAGTATTATTTTTCACATCACAGGCTCGGGATCATAGCTAAGTGTTTTAATGTACTGGCAAACAAATACAAAACTATAAAGTAGAAAATCGTTCATGCATCTACCACCCAAGATTGTCCTGGGTGTCTCCAGTGGTCCACAGCACATGCTTTGAGAACCGCCGTTCTGGCAGATGCCCCCAGTGAGCAGACGCCTGTCCTGGGCCTGGGGACACGAGGCCCAAAGCTCTGGCCCCTGGCCAGTGTGGCGGGGCAGGTCTCGTCCACCCTCTGCAGGCTGCAGAGTAAATACTCAGAACAGCAGCAGACCCAGCCCCGGTGTGTGGCTCAGTCTGGCAGGTCAGAGGGGAGTGGGGTTTTCCTGTGAGGGGGAGGACTTTGAGCGGGGGTTAGTCAGAGGGACAAAGATCAGAAGAAAGTAGGTGACAGGCTACACGGGAAGTGTCCTGGGTGCAGGCGCACAAGTACAGCATTTGGCACAGCACAAGGAATGGAAACAAAGCAGACTGGAGAGTGATGGGGGGGAGGGGGATGAGCACTGACAAAGGTTCCCATCAGTGGATCATGGGGAGCACCGTGTAAGCAGCAGGTAGGCCGGTGACACGGCTTCACAGGCGCCCCCCACACCTCACGTGTGTGCCTCCTTTTCCGGGGCATGGCACTGTGAGTGACGGGCATCTCCTCTTCCCAGGGGACAAACGCTTCGAGTGTGCCCAGTGTCAGAAACGCTTCATGAGGAGTGACCACCTCACCAAGCATTACAAGACCCACCTGGTCACGAAGAACTTGTAAGGCCAACTGAGGCGGGAGGCCTCGCAGACTGCAGACCCCTGCCTGTGTCCTGCCTGGGCCCCTGGAGGAAAGAAGGCCCACAGCTGCCCTGGGCCCGCCCTCGCCCCTCCCTCCTGTTTTGCGACTGTCCCCACAGGAAGGGACTCTACTGCCCCATACTCACCTCCTTCTGAAGCCCCTTGGCTCCGCCCTGGCCCTCCCCTCTCACCACAAGCTCCCGGCCTGCCCAGACCGTGGACAGTGGCCGTGCCCAATGAGACGTTCTAAACCAGGACGCGTGGGAACCCTTATTTCCAAAGGAAAAACATGAATTTCACTCCATCGAGGAGCAAAGTGAGCCCCCCTCCCCCAAACACTGCCGGAGTCGCATCGTGCCATGCCCCTCCCTCTCCTGCACCTCCCTGGCCCCCTCAGCCACTGTGGGTGCCCTGGGGCCCTGCACCCAGGGCACCACTGGCATCCAGCTCCACCTCCGGAGAGGCTCCAGAGGCCGCCTCCACTCCACATGCCCCTGCCCCGCCCCAGCTCTCCTCCAGCACATTCCAACTTTCTATTTAAAAAGTAAAGCTACCCACGGACTCCCTGATTTCCCTCTTTTTCTATGGAGAACGTTGCCTTATACTCTACTTCCGATGATGAACACTGTGTATTGTGTGTGCTTTAAAGAAGTTTTATTTAATTGCTCCCTTCTTCCTGTTCTTGTTACTCACCTCCCCCATGCCTGCTTTTAGTTTAGGGTTTTTGGGGGGCAATTATGAGCATACGAATTTTTTTCGCACTCTAGTAATTCTCTTTTCTAAACGACACAGCATTTCAACTCGAATCTGGATTCAGGTAAAACACCTTCCCATCCTGAACCTCATCCCTCGCCCTCATCTCACCCACCCCAACCAGCCCAAGCCCTACTCGTGTACAGTGTATATTGTATAATAGACAATTGTGTCTACTACATGTTTAAAAACATATTGCTTGTTATTTTTGAGGCTTTTAAATTAAACAAAAATTCAACTTTATTTTTAGTTGTAACTGCTTGAGGTATGTTTTATGAATTAAGTGACAGATTTGTTATCCTTTATTAACGATGTACTTTGTTGGTCAGCGCTGGGCTGACAAAAATTTTTTCTTGCTAATAAATTTAGTTGCCTGAGGCAAAATCTGCAACTTGGCACGGCAGCTTCCTTTGTCTTTCCCCTCAGAGAGCTCCGAGAGGGGAATCCTCAGGAGGGAGCCCTGGTCTCTCGGAGCTGTCCGCACTGGGACCAGGGCAGGACCTTGTCCCCCTGACCTTGGCAGATCTAGGCCACAGCCCAAAAAGGGCTTCAGCCACAAGGGCCTCCTGGCATTGGCAGAAGCCCCCAGAGCACCTGGAGGTGGGGGGGACTCCAGAGGGCAGTGCCTGGTGCAGGTGTTCCTGCTGTGTTCTTCCCTAAGCCAGTTTTGCCCAGAACAAAGCAGGCATACTCTGCCCATAGACTCCAGTGAACAGCAGTGCCTTCCTTACCAGCAAGTGAATTCCTCCACTCAACTCTCTTAACCCCTGGAGCAGGGCTTTGGCCTCAGAGCCCATTAGTAAGAAGCTTAGGAGAGAAATCCAAAGGGACCTTGCCTCAGTCACTTCCAGAAGGCTAGAGAGTCTGGAGAAAACACAGTTCCCCAAGGTCCCTTCCCAGGGTGGAGGGCCAGGCCAGAACCCAGCTCTACCCAAGAGAGGACACTGGCCGCAGTTTCTGATTTTCTGCTGTCCCTCACCCCAGCACCACAGGGAAGGCAGCAGGTTGATTCTGGTTTTAGCAAGCGCTGCAGATCTGAAATTTTGGTGGAGATTTTTGGGGGTGGGCAGGGGGTGGGACAGGGCTCATTAGGAGATCAGGGGTTGGGATGGTAGGCAGATTGCGATTGGACCCAGCTCAGTACCTGTGTTTAAACCTAGCAGGGGCCTGAAGAGCATCTGAGCTGAAGGAAGAGGCAAGTTGTTCTCAAGCATATAGAGAACAGTATGTGCTTTTCTTGTAACAACAATGCCTCTTAATCAGCCTTGAAAGGACACAGCCTGGGTGGCAGTTCTGTGCAAGAGTGGCAAGGCTCGTTTAGAGCTATCCGTCTCCTTACTGCGTTTCCTCTGTCACCAGCGCCTGCATTTTTGCAAGCAAACAGCTTGTCCTTAGAGCCAGTCCACCCTCACATCAGCTGGAGAAATAAAAAGGAGATGGATCTAAGATAGATCACAGGTCCTCTGCCCCCATCACTTCTTTATAACAGGCAGGGAGTCCTGTCCTAAGCATACTTAAGCCCTTTGGGTGATACCAGACCAACCACTGTCTCTACCCTGACATGGAAGCCTCCTAACCAGCCCAGCAGCCCCACTTCTCATTGCTGCACTGGCAGGAGGAGGAAGACATGAGGTATATTTATCTACTCTCACGTGCGGATTGTGTGACTAGAAAACTGCCTTACTGTGTTCTTGATCGGGATTGGCGAGAGAAGGGGAATGTTAACAACTGACCTTTTTCTGCCATATGTTCCCCACTGGCTTTGCGCTCAGGCACAAAGAACTGTCCTTTCCTGGGAACTGATTCCAAGTCATGTGCTTTATGCTTCAGGTGTGGAAAGTGACCTGACTCCTTGGCATCCTTTGGAAATGAGGTGTCAGCCCTCGGCGGGCAGAACAGTATGCTGGCACTCGGGATTTCCCTTCTCCAGTGAGACACACGGGTTCAAAAGTTATGCCTGACCATCTCTGCCTCCCATGGGATGCCTGAGTTAGAAAGGGAGCAGGAGGGCTTCCCTGGTGGCACAGTGGTTGATAGTCTGCCTGCCAATGCAGGGGACACGGGTTTGAGCCCTGGCCCGGGAAGATCCCACATGCTGTGGAGCAGCTGAGCCTGTGCGCCACAACTACTGAGCCTGTGCTCTAGAGCCCGCAAGCCACAGCTACTGAGCCCACGTGCCACAACTGCTGAGGCCTGCGCACCTAGAGCCCGTGCTCCGCAACAAGAGAAGCCACCACAATGAGAAGACTGCTCACCGCAATGAAGAGTAGCCCCCCGCTCACTGCAACTGGAGAAAGCCCGCGCACAGCAACGAAGACCCAACGCAGCCAAAACAAAGTAATTAATTAATAATAATAAAAAAAAAAGGGAGCAGGAAAGTGTATTCTGCCTAGCACGGCTGTTGGCCTGAGGAGAGAACGGAGAGACCTGGTGGCAAATTAGCCCTCATCTGCTTTAATCCATCCCTTATTTACTGGAGAGTTGCAGGGGGTGGGGACTGTTGACACTGATGTGGCCCAAGCTCGCCTCAGGCCAGCGGCCTCCCCAGGACACCTGATTGGCCCTGGTTGAAAATCTGGGGGTAGGCTACTCCCAGCAGCTTGAGAGTGGGGGTCACACAGCCCGAGTTCCCTCCCCAGGGTCCTGTGCACCAAGGCCACCCCTCACCACCCACTCCTGTCTGCTCAGTGATGCTCAATGCTGCAGCTCATCCAGATACTGGGATTATGAGCCCGAAATAAAAGGGGGCTGGGGAAGACCCTCCCCTCCTGAAGGCACATCGGGCAAAGTACTTTTTTGTTTTCTTAACTAAACCAGCAAATAGATCTCAGGCTTCCTTCAAACTACTCAGTCCACCTTGACAATCACCTTTGAGGCCCTACACTTGAGTTTAATGATGGGAGCTGCCTGCAGCATCTCAGGTCCCTGCACCCATCGGGGGCTCATGGCTGAGGTCTAGATGGTGGTGGATTCCGGGGAACGTAACTTGGGGGTCAGACACTGCCTTGGGACAGAGACCTCCTGTCACCTGACCAAGGTCTCTGGGGCTGGGATGAAACCATTGGAACTGCAATAATCTCAGGACAGGTGGCAGTTGGGTTTCCTAGTGAAGAGGTCCTCAGGGAGTAGAAGAGCAGGAAGTGAGCCTGGGAGGATAGAATAAAGAAGAAGGGTATGGGTGAAAAGAAAGCAAACCATGGAGGGAGAGGCAGAGAATCAGGGCTTGGAGAGAAGCATCAAATACCTGCTAATCGGGATTGTGGCCAAGAGGAACTAAATGACCACAGGTCAGGCCAAGAGGATTGACCAGGATTTCTCAAATGAAACTAAGGAACCACCAGGTCATATCCTTTGGGCCTGCTGAGAACTCATCAGGCCTCCTCCCCCTGCCTGTGGCCCACTCTCTGATTAGCCAGTGCCCGGGCTAAGAGAAATGACCCAGCCAACTCACCTTGGAAACCTTAACATCCCTCCAGCCAACAAAGACCCTCTTGGTGGCCCTGCTCCTACCATGTGCCAAAAAACCCCAAGCCCCACTCACCAAGTTCAGAGAAGTTTAAGAAAAGCAGATTATGCATAAACATTACAGATTTAGCATTTCCTGGCTGAGATTTTGAGAAGGAGCCAGGGAAATTAAGCAGTCCCTCCCATGAAGGAGCTTCTCAGGGGGAACACATGAAAACAATGGGACATATTCGGGGAGCAATGCGTGAGCACATGCAAAGGACTGTGTGAGGGGTTAACTCCATAACTGCAAGCAGGACAGTCGGGAAAGGGTCAGCCTCCCTGCATCCCCTTCTGGGTCACCTGATAACCATTCTCAGAGCTCAGGCATCTGCTGGCAGAGCACCAAGTACCCACCTGTCTGTGTGTCCTGAGGCTCCACACTAAGTTTACCCAAAGCTAGGCTGGAGAATTCCTGAGATCTGGGCCCCCAGCACACCCCTTCTGGCCTGCTGTTGGTCCCCTGGAAAGCTGGGTGCTGTACTTCAGGAGCGTCTTTACCACTCTTCCAGGCCCCCTTCCCTTCCCAGACATTGTCATTCTCCCCCATGGCTTCAAGTGCCACCTTGGAGGCTCATGACACCTAAACCATCCCATCAGCCCAGACCTCTCCCCCAGCTCCAGAACTGATTTTCCAACCCGACTGAATGTGGTTGTCCCATAAATTCTCACACTCAACACGTCCGATGGCGACTTCATCTTTCCCTTAAGCCTCTCCTCCAACATTCCCCCACTTCAATGAACAGCACCGCCCACGTCGCCTAAAGCCATCCTGCTGAGTCAAATCCCTCCTCTCCACCCCACACCCACCAAACTCAGGCATCGGGCTCTGACGCTTAGAGAGAACACGGCAGCGTCGTTTTGCCCTCCTTCGCCTATCACCCACTCCATCACCAGAGCCACATCCCAAAACAAAACTCCAATCACCAATGTACAATTTAATCAAACAATTAGACTAAAAGGTGACTTAACATAAATGCAAAAGCATCAGAAGAAAACAGGCAAGGCATAGCCCCCAAACTCACAGCCAGCCTTTTGTTGCATATTAAGAAACCGGGGTGCCTCTGTACAATGCAGTATTGCAACTTAACTTCTATTCACTGAAGACTCTCGAGAAAAGATGAGTAACTTTACAAAGTTGGGTGTGGGCAAAATGTTTAATACAAAGCAGTAACAATAACAAATAAACAATAAAAAATTCATTTCTCCCAAGCAGACAACCCCCTTGCTGGGGTTGCAGCAGTAGCAACACGGCCAGTGGGCGTGTTCCCCCCACTGGTTTGCACTGTGGGGCTGCTTTGTGATCTAGACACCAAATCCCACTAGGCAGAAAAGCACAATACAAGCCCACTTATTATCTTCAAGATGAAGGAGCAAATATAAAAAGGCAACCAGTTGCAAACTTCCTCACTAACAGCCAAGGATGAAAGAGGCTGTCAGAATCTAGAGTTTTTCTCTCTACCTGGCCTTAAAAAAACAGGAATTAGGGCTTCCCTGGTGGCGCAGTGGTTGAGAGTCGACCTGATGCTGCAGGCGACGCGGGTTCGTGCCCCGGTCGGGGAGGATCCCACATGCCACGGAGCAGCTGGGCCCGTGAGCCACGGCCGCTGAGCCTGCACGTCCGGAGCCTGTGCTCCGCAACGGGAGAGGCCACAACAGTGAGAGGCCCGCGTACCGAAAAACAAACAAACAAACAAAAAAAACCAGGAATTAGACACCCTGGTTTGACAGCAGCACAGGATAAAAACTTAGAATATTTGTCTAAAGCCTAGCCCTTGCTATCTACCTGATCTTCGGCAGGCACCGAGCCCCTGACTACTTGCCTGGTCTGTTTTCTCACCACCTAGCTACAGCAGCATCACACTCGAGTTGTTCCCTCTTCCTGGCATGCCTGTTCCGTTGTCCATCTGGAGAACCCTTACTCATTAAGAGAAATCAAATGTCTGCTCCATTTATGAAGGCTTTACTGACTGTGTGACCTCTGGAGACCACTTCCTCCTTTTCGCTCCTCCTTACCGTGCAGAAACATGTTAAAATTCCTGTAACTCCTTAGCTTACAGATCTGCCTCCCGCTGTAGACTATAAGCCCCTCGTGGGCAGGAACCATGCATCTTCATCTTCATATTTTCAGACCTAGCTCAGTGCCTGATCCAAAAGAAGTCTTTAACACATGTCTACCCCACTATACAGAGCCCTTGGCTTTTAATTTTTAAGCAAACCATTCAAATGATCCTAGTCAGGCTTCCCTGGTGGCGCAGTGGTTGAGAGTTCGCCTGCCGATGCAGGGGACACGGGTTCGTGCCTCGGTCTGGGAAGATCCCACATGCCGCAGAGCGGCTGGGCCCGTGAGCCATGGCCGCTGAGCCTGCGCGTCCGGAGCCTGTGCTCCGCAACGGGAGAGGCCACAACAGTGAGAGGCCCGCGTACCGCAAAAAAATAAACAAATAAATAAATAAAGATCCTAGTCTTGGTGCCCCAGAATCTTGGTTCCAGGGTAGCATAGCCCAGCAGGGCTAAGAGTGTAGCTGCATGAACAAAATCATCTGAGCTGAAGGGTACTAATCACTGCTTACCCAGGTTCAAGTGCAGGGCCTTGGGAGGAGAGGAGCAATGTTCATATGTGGAAAGACAACTTCAACAAGAAAGAAAGCCCAGTGAACTCTCTCTCGATTGTGTTGACAGAGAAAAATGATGGCAACACAAAACTTTGTACCAGCGGAGGATCCATAGATCAACATCGTTAAGCTTTGAGACATGCATTATTTCTTTGCAGCAAATTTGTCTTCCAGATTCTATTTGGCTCAAGCTATGTGCACATAATAAAGGATGATAGGTATCTAATGTTGGGCTTAATGAAGCTTGGCTGTAATACAGACACCTGGGCAGGGCAGGAAGTTTCCCTTACCTGGCACAGTCCTGGGGTGCCTGCCTAGGTGGCTCCTGCAGCTCCCCTTCCTGATGTTGGTGGAAACCAGGACTACAGAGAGGCCTTGACCCAAGGCTGCCCCAGCCAGGTCAAAGCTGGAACGGGCACTGGCAGGTGTCCTATTTCTCAGCCCTTAGTCCACAGCCTGGAAGTGACTTTGGCATAGCCACCTGCTCCCCTGGGCCCTCCTTTACGGCTGGCACTGACCTGGGAGCTAGACTCCAGCTACCTAGAAAGGGCAAAATGTGAAAAAGGGGAAACGACAAAGATGGGGGTGGCCCGGGAGAGGTGGGGCAATCTTTCCATCTACCAGAACACTGGCTAGTGTGAACTCTGCTGCAACCACAAAAGGGGAAACCATGCGGAAAGGGAGCAGCATGCTGTGACCCAGGTTATAGCAATGAGGCTGGAGAGAGGGGATTCAGAGCTGGAAGATGGCTTAATCCCAAATTTCCCTCTTCCCCTTTCCCATTCAGCCATCTGCTTTCTTACCATAGTCTTGACCCCACTGCTCCTCCCCAGACCCCAGAGTACCTCCCCATACTCACACACCATACAACACCTATCCCGTGAGATCCACAAGTCATTTGCAACCTGTCCCACTCTTGAACGCCAATTTCTCCCCCCGACCAGATCGCCCCTTTCTGTGTCTCCACATAACCTTGCTTCAGAGTCTGGCCCCTAATTCCATTTTCCATTTGTCCTTTCCTGGCACCAGCCTCCCCCGAGGGGTACTTTCTGCGGGCCAGGGCCGCTTCATTTCCTATACCTTTAACAAACTACACGTGCGTATTAACGTGCGGTGACAGCATTTCCTTGTCTCTCTGCTCCCGCCCCCGGAGGCGCCGTCCATTGGCTGCAGGGTTCCTCCGTTCTTGCTCTAATTGGCCTCGCTCTTGGAAAACTCTGACCAATGGCATCTCGGCGCCCGGCTCCCTCCACCAACCCTGGCTTCCTATTGGCTCCCATTGGCTCCGAGGACTTGGGGCCTGTGGGCCTGGCTCGGCAACTGGCAAATTCTTCCTTGCCGGCGTAGATTCTCGGGCTAAGAAACTGGTTCCGAACCCAACGGAACCCAGCGCTGAGCGACGCCGGGTCACGTGGCCTGCGGCCCCATGACGTTCGGGCTGCGAGGCGTCATCGTGACGTTCGGGCGACCCGCCGAGTGGCCCCGCTGCCTCCGCCACCTGTGCAGTCGCGGTGCTGTCATGGACCTGGGACCGATGCGCAAGAGTTACCGCGGGGACCGAGAGGTGCCGCCGCCCCGCAGTGCCTCCGCAGGGGCGGGGGCACAGGGGATCCTAGTCACCTCCGGAGCGGAGGGGAATGGGAGGGATAACCTGGGGTTTCTGGTCCACCCCTTGGGGCTCGGGGTCACCTCCGTGGGAGAGGGGGGTTCAAAGACGATCAAGGGGGAAGGTGTTCTGGGGAAGCGAGGATGAAGGTGGACTCCAGAGGCAGCTTGTCTTAGGGGCTCAGGACGCGCGCTCGGGGATCTGCCTGGATATCCTGCAGGTCGCTCCGCGCACCCCTTGGGCAGTTTACTCACCTCCCTGGGCCTCAGTTTTCTCACCTGTGAAGTGATAGTACTGACCTCACGGGGATATTATGGACTTTGATATTTGAAAAGTGCCTAGACCAGTGATAGTTAGCTTATAAATGTTTGATAAATAACACGTGGGGCAGGAGGACAATTTTACGCAGGAGGGGAGGAGAAAGCTCCTGGCTCTTACCACCTTTTCCCTCCTCAGGAGAGAAACCAAGATAATTATTTTGGAATTGGGGCCCAGGGCCTGGTTACCAAATCTGGTTGCATGTGAGCATTTCCAGAAATGCATGCTAAACATGCAAGTTTTCATTAAATCTCAGACCTACTGAATGAGAATTTACAGGGTGGAGCCCAGGAATCTGTCTTTTTTTTAGGCTCCCCAGGTGATAGGTTTGACACCCATGACATGAAACCCTGATTTGTCCATCAGTAGGTGTAGGACCTATTCACCTTTTCATGTTTTTTGTTATGAGATAGTTGTTATGTGGACTAAATGAGTTAATGTTTGAAAAGTGCCTAAAACAGAGACGTGTACACAGTATGCACTGCATGTGTTTGTTAAGTGAAATAAAACTCTCCCTTCCCAGGCGTTTGAGGAGACTCAGCTGACCTCCCTAAACCCCATGAAGCAGTTTGCTGCCTGGTTTGAGGAGGCTGTTCAGTGTCCTGACATAGGGGAAGCCAATGCCATGTGTCTTGCTACCTGTACCAGGTAGGCATAGCTGTGGGCCCTTCTGAAGGTGGGTACAAATGAAGCAGGAAACTTAGGAAGCTCTCAATTTGATGGATGACAACTTTATGATTCTGGTTGTGTTATTAACGTGCTGTGTGGCCTCAGGCAAGTAACTTGTCCTCTCTGGACCTCAGTGTCCTTACCTCTAAACCAAAGATTAGACTTTACTCAATTCCATTTCAATGATAAAATGTAGTGCCTCATTCATCTCTGCCCTTGATGCACCCACACCCCAATACACACACCTTTGTCTCCCGCATCTCCCAGTCTCCCCAGTTCCCATCTGCTCTTTGAGAGGTAGATCTCCTGGAACCTCTCCATAAAGCCCTCTTCCCCTCTTGAAATCTAGCACACGTGCTTGTTTGTGTCATTCGTTTGACAATAAATCATAAACCCCTTGAGACATCTCTTATATTAGCCTCTTATTCAACTCTGCTTGTCCCCCACTCACTAAAGCATAAGGCCTTGAAGGCAGGGCTCTTGTACTGTGCCCCCAGATATCCCCCAGAGCTAGTTTGCTTGGGCCACCATAACAAAGTACCACAGACTGGGGGGGGCTTAAACAACAGAGATTTATTTTCTCACAGTTCTGGAGGCTAGAAGTCCAAGGTCAAGTTGCTGTCAGAGTTGGTTTCTAGTGAGGCCTCTCTTCCTGGCTTACAGATGGACACCTTTTTTGCTGTGTCCTCACATGGCCTTCCCTTTTTGTGTGCAGGGAGAGAGGTCTCTGGTGTCTCTTCCTCTTCTTATAAGGACACCAGTCCTACTAGATTAGAGTCCCACTCTTACGACCTCATTTAACCTTAATTATCTCCCTAAAGGCCCTACCTGCAAATATAGTCACATTGAGGGTTAGGGCTTCAAAACTGAATTTTAAGGGAACCCAGTTCAGTCCATTACAGAGCCCTAGGCAGTGGTGTCATACTGCACCTCCAGGACAAACTCCCGTGGGCAAGTGGGAATGGGCAGCCTGAGTGCACAGACAGTGCAGAATCAGGGGGTACAGGTGTAGGGGTGCTCAGACATCCTGTGGGAAGGGGCTCTGACCACGGTGCTCTGCTCTTTGCCGCAGAGATGGGAAACCGTCCGCCCGCATGGTGCTGCTGAAGGGCTTTGGCAAGGACGGCTTCCGCTTCTTCACTAACTTCGAGAGTCGAAAGGGACAAGAGCTGGTGAGGGTTCACGATAAATCCTTCCTGGGCCTGCAGGGTCCAGCCCTGGCTCATTGGTCACCTTCTCATGCCATAACTTCCCCAACCCACTTGCCGGCTGTGCTCAGGCACCATCCCACCTGCGGGCCTTCGCACTTGCCCTTCTCTCTGCCGTGGATGAGTGCTCTCTGTAGGCACTCCTACCTCCCCATGTTTACCTGAGTAGCTCCTGTTCCTTTGGGTCCAGCCCCACGTTACCTCCTCAGGAAAGCCTCTGGACTCGCAGGCTGAGTCGGCCCCTTGCACTGTTTGCAGTCATTATAACTTGCAACTTTCCTTTCTGCCATTTTTTAAGTTTCTAACCATGCATGTATTTATGGGATTATGTGATTAATGTTTGTGTCCTCTGCTAAACCGTAAGCTCCTTGGGGTCAGAGGCTGCACCTGTGGTATCTCTGTTATACCCCCAGCACCTCTCTTGGGGTTGAGCACAGAGTTGGCACTTCGTATGCATTCAATTCGTGAATCCAAAATGAGTACCCTTCCCTGAGTCCAGTGCAGCCAAACAAACATTTCTGAGGATTTGCAAATCTATGGGTGAGAGAAATGGCAAGCCTCACTTTGGAGTCCATCTGGCCCATTTACCGTGTGAACCTGGGCACGCTACTTAACCTCTCTGAGCCTGTCTCCACAGCTGTAAAAGTAGGTGTGAAAATGAGACGTTAAAAATGAGACGTGGGCTTCCCCGGTGGCGCAGTGGTTGAGAGTCCGCCTGCCGATGTAGGGGACGCGGGTTCGTGCCCCGGTCCGGGAAGATCCCACGTGCCGCGGAGCGGCTGGGCCCGTGAGCCGTGGCCGCTGAGCCTGCGCGTCCGGAGCCTGTGCTCTGCAGCGGGAGAGGCCACAGCAGTGAGAGGCTTGCGTATCGCAAAAAAAAAAAAAAAAAAAAGAGAGACGTTACAGTAAATGCATCTGCAGTGGGCCTGCGCGATGCGGACTCCCTGCCTTCCCCCCATGCTGGAGGCTTCCTCACTCCTGTCCTGATGACTGTCTGTGGATTCTATTTCCAGGACTCTAATCCCTTTGCTTCCCTTGTCTTCTACTGGGAGCCCCTAAACCGTCAGGTGAGTGTGCATTCCTGGGACAGACTGGGGTGGCCAGGGGTGGGAAGGGCCTGAGTTTATGAATGAACCTGGTGAGGGTCCCCAGGCTGGGCAAACATCCTGCCTTTCAAACGGCTCTCACTTAGCTGGGCTAGCTGGAGTCAGGCGTGACAGGGCAGTGGATAAAGAGAAGAACAGAGAGGACTGGGGCCTGTACTGGTGGGGGCAGCAGGTGGCACTGAATGCCGTCTAACCAGGACCATCCCTGTGCAGGTGCGAGTGGAGGGTCCCGTGAAGAAGCTGCCCGAGGAGGAGGCCGAGTGCTACTTCCACTCCCGCCCCAAGAGCAGCCAGATTGGGGCTGTGGTCAGTCACCAGAGTTCCGTGATCCCCGATCGGGAGGTGAATGGGGCTTCTCCTTAGTCCTCTGGGTGGTAGTGCTTTGGCTCAGCCCCAGAGGCTGTTCCCAGGGGATGCCAGGGCCCTCTCTCTCCAGCAAAGTAAAATGGATGGTCTCCCTGGGGGACGTGGATTTGGAGAGCAGGGAACAGGCCTCCTGTATTTGTCTGACCCTCCTGTTGGACTGTGCCCCTAGAGGACAGAGGCCAGCCAGCCTTGCTCACCAGTGTCCTCAGCACCTGGCACAGAGCACATGCTCAGTAAGTGGTGATTAAATGAATCACTGACTGGGTCTGGCCCTTCCTCCATCTCCTTCCCCTGGACAGTATCTGAGAAAGAAAAATGAGGAACTGGAGCAACTCTACCAGGAACAAGAGGTGCCGAAGCCAAAATACTGGTGAGTGATACCTGGTGGTCGTCTGGAAAGGGACACTGGGACCCTCGTGCTTACTTAAAGCCACCCTGTCCATGGAATTACAGATCTACTCCTTCCTGGCAACCCGTGTTTGATGCACGCCAGCAACTCCCTTCACGAGGCACTGGGATGGCGCGGAGGGTGGTGGGGTTGCCTGGCTGGAAAAACGCGCAGAGCACCGAAGCCTCTGCTTCTCCTTGTAGGGGTGGCTACACCCTGTACCCCCAAGTAATGGAGTTCTGGCAAGGCCAAACCAACCGCCTGCATGACCGGATCGCTTTTCGACGGGGCCTACCGACAGGAGACTCCCCCTTGGGGCCTATGACCCACCGAGGGGAGGAAGACTGGCTCTATGAGAGACTTGCACCCTGACCCCCCGATCTGCTGGCGCTGACGGGAGCTGTGATCTGTGCTAAGAGAGGGTGTGGGATCAGGAGCCAGGCCCTTCCAAACCCAACGCATTTCCCTTCCCACATCTTATATTCAGGGCCCTTCAGAGAGTTCTCTGTAGTCAGCTGGTCTGGTGGAGTCTAACCTTGGCATGGACAATCACAAATGTAAAATAATCCCATAATTATTCTTGACCTTAACTATGGTTTATTGGAATAGCTCCCTCTAGGGGTAGCATCTGGTGTGATTCCCTTTCCTGGTGACAGGGGTTGGGCCCACAGCAGCCTTGTCTGTTATCACGTGACAGTCATACCGGCCAAAGCCCATTGGTCCCAGCAGAAGCGCCTGAGCCAATCTAGCCAATTGGTTTTTCATGTCACCAATTTGAAATTTGAAACAGGGACTCAGAGCATAGGAGTGTTTGTAGCCAAGTCAATAATGGCCGCCTAGAAGCAACAGCCTCTGGGTGCTGCTCTTGCAACTCCCTCAGCTGTCCCTGGATCCCTCCTTCCCATGTCTGGGTTGTGCAATTCCTTCTCCTACCTCAGAAAACCCATTATCTCTTTAAAAACAAAAATTTTTTTTTCTGCTTAAACGAGCCATTATCTATTTGCGTTGCTTGCAACGAAAAGAACCTTAACTAACTCATTTACTAATAGGATATTTTTATACCACTTACCCAACTGATAGCTGCCTTCCATTATCCGAAGCACAGCAATGTGGAAAAGAGACTAAATTTATTCTCTGTAGCTCCAAAGGACCCATAGGTGGAAGCTGCACGGAAGTAGATTTCATCTCAATGTGGGAAGAGATTTCAAACAATTGAGGCTGCCTAGAAGGGTCTAGGTTAGGTAATGAGTGTTCTGTCACTGTCAGGAGTTTTGTAGAAGGGACTTGTGCTGGTACCTATGTGTCAGGAAGCTTTTCATCAAGCTTTACTTTCCATATTTGGTTATAAAAACTATATGTATGTGAAATACATATATACATACATTAATATGTATTTTACTTTCCAGGTATAAAATTAAATAATAGAGATTCTACTTTTCTGACACTCACACATCCTTTTACCCCCCCACCCCCACCCCCGACCGACGATGACTCCTAGATCACTGGTTTTCATCCTCACTGGAATTACCGAGGAGCTTTAAAAACCTGGTGCCCGGTCCCACCCTCAGAGATGATTTGACCAGTGTGAGTGCAGCCCGGACTTGGGGAGGTTTAAAAGGTCCTCGGGAAATTCTGTGCAGCCGAGGTTGAGACCCCCCCAGTAGTAGATGCTTGCTACTTGCAGTGTGGTCCACAGGCCAGCAGCACCAGAATCACTTGGAAGCCCAGCCCAGACCCACTGAATCTCACTCAGCTTTCAACAAGACCACCCCCACCCCAAGGTGACCCAATGCACCAGCCTCAACTTCTAAACCAACCGCCTCCCGCCCTCACAATTGGATTCTTCAGTCACCCTGGGCTGCGGCCTGTGCTGAGCTGTAGTATTTGCTTTCCTCTAGCCCAAGTCTGGTGACCAGGGACAACCTGGATGAGTGGCCTACAGGCTGCGCAGAGGAGCCAGGCTGGGCAAATGTTTGCTGTGACTAAGCTAGGATCAGAGAACTGACTATTTGTACACATTGGCCTTGAGCTTGCTACCCTGTAAACTGCTTCATTCCACTGCATGGGCGTGTGCTTCCGTGTCTGTTACTGACTGCCTCCTCCAAGGGCGGCCCTCTGGGTGTTGGCCCCCCTTAAGCCTGAGTGCAGGAAGGCACAACAGTAATCCTGTGGCCACCTGCAGGAGAGGGTGCTGGGGTGCCCTTCCCTACCGTGTCCTGTTTGCATTGTTGGGGGCTGTGTATCCCCCCTGCTTTGGGCCTGGTCTCAGCTGTTCCTTTCCTCTCCTCTGTCTGACAATCACTGTGCCAAGTCTATAATAAAAGCTCGTCAGCCACGCATAATATTAATGTTCAATCTAGCCTGGTCTCATCCCCACCCCCCAGGATTGAGGGGAGTTGGGGAATTAAGCAACTCCTCCCAACTGGCTTCTCCCCTCCAGGAGGTTGGGCGTCCAGCAGGGGGAGCCCGAAGCCCAGGGTTGGCCCCTCCTGGGCGGCGCAGGCCAGTTCTGGTCAGCCCTCCCTGCCTCCCCCTTTCCCCTTTTCCACCCCTGGGTCTTGTCCCAGTGAAACTGTGGTCGATAACCCATAGCCTCTCCTGGCCCTCTCCCATATTTGCACCCTCGCTTCCTCCTCCTCCTCTTCCGGCCTCATGAAAACTTGCAGCCGCCTTGGCTCTGACTCCCTGGGCAGCCAGATCTCCCTTTGGCTTTTAGTACCTCCCCCCCACCCCCATTCATCCATCCCCCAGCTTAGGGATATATGTGGAGTTTCCCTGGAAGATTCCGCGGACATCACTTTGGGCTGTGAAGTGGGGTGTCAAGCATGGGGCAGGGGGGCCTGCAGACTCTCTCACCTAAGAGGGGTGGTGGTGCATGCACTGACAGCATGAGATAGAACCACGGGTCAGTGGCCCAGGGCCCAACCTCAATCCCCTTGCCTCAGGGAACCTCAGGATGGCTGAAGTGGCAGGTCCCTACGGTCTGGGGTCACAGGGGACACTCACCTTTGAAGCTGGTTGACTTTCCCTCACTGGTTCCAGAGTCTGGGCGGCCCCATTGGATGGTGTCGCCTTCCAGGATCCCGAGGCCCAGGCGTAATCCCACCTCCCCTTCTGCAGAAGGTGACTGTGCTCCCTTCCCTGTTCTGAGCCTCAGTTTCCCTTCCCTAAGCAGATAAAAATCAAATGTGGAAGGGGCTGTGTGGTGCAGCAGTCACGTGCACAGCTCTGGCCTCTGTCCCAGCTCGGCCACTGCAAGCCCTGACCTAGGGCTAGTGACTTGACCTCTCTAAGCCTCAGCTAATGCACCTGGAAAACTGGAAAACAGTGATAATGACAGCACCTGTGATGAGAGAGTTAGAGGACCCTCGTGGAGGACTTATCACAGGGCCTGGCCTGTTAGAAGCCCTCTGTGAGTGTCAGCTGCTAACCCTAGGCAGAGCTGCAGTCCTGGGAAAGTCAGCTCCTCCATGGGAGGCTTTATGGACTGAGTGATTGATGGGACCCTAGAAAGTTCCATATGGTGGGGAGGGATAGGGGAAGAGGCTTTGGGGAAGGCAGCACACCTGAGCCCGCCTTCCCTCCCTCCGCCCCTGGTCTCCCACACTCATCCTCAGAGTTCCCTCTGGCCTGGGTGAGGCCACCTAACAAAGGCACCCTTGTACAGGTCTGTTTGTTTTGGTAAATTTCCTGAGTAACCTCCCTGGGGTGGCCCAGTAGCCAGTGAGGAGCTGACCTGGAAGCCACAGAATCACATTGTTTAGTTGTCACCTTGGTCTCTCTCTGTTCCCACCATGAGCTCCAGAGATTTGGCCAATTTTTTCCGGTTCTCAGCTCCTGGGTCTGGACCTAACAGCATAGGGAGTAAGCTCTCTCCTTGTCCTTAAACGGTAGCTGTGGGCTATGGTGGAGTTCCTTCATAAAGGAAGGGGAAGGAAACCGATATTCACTGGGCACCAACTATAGGACTACTTACGGGCCACTTAATACTGACCACCCCCTGTGAAATAGGTATTATTATAGCCCCTTTTACAGAAGAGGAAACGGAGGCTCAGAGGAGGTGTTTTTTGTTATTGTTGCTGTTGCTGCTTTTTTTTTTTTAATGTTCCCCCAAACCACACAGCTACTAAGGGGGGAACCAGAATTTGAATCTGGATCCCAAACCAAACCGCTGAGATTTGGGGATTGGTCACCAAAGGTCTACTCCATTCTCTTGCAGCCCCTGACAGCCTCTCTTGCTGAGGTGTAACTAGCTCCCTCCTTTACTCTCTTCACCTCCAGATGCTAAAGATGGCTTGGTGGTGAAGTCAGTGACCCAGGTATTACATTTTTACACATGGGGACCCTTCCTGGTGCTTGACAGGAATAGATTGAACACAAAGTTAAAAAGAGTAAAGGCAGGGCTTCCCTGGTGGTGCAGTGGTTGAGTGTCCGCCTGCCGATGCAGGGGACACGGGTTCGTGCCCCGGTCCAGGAAGATCCCATGTTCCGCGCAGCGGCTGGGCCCGTGAGCCATGGCCGCTGAGCCTGCGCGTCCGGAGCCTGTGCTCCACAACGAGAGAGGCCACAACAGTGAGAGGCCCGCGTACCGCAAAAAAAAAAAAAAAAAAAAGAGTAAAGTCATGAAAAACAGCATCTCAGTAAATGCAAGACGAGCATAAATAGGTTCTCTGCTTTTGCAGCATTGTTTATTACAAAAAGAGAAACCTACGATGATTTTTTAAACAAAATTCAAGGCTGCAGGACTCATCTCTGAGGCTGATCCATCTTAAATACTAGTAGGGGGAGGAGGGCTCCTGTCAGAGCCTCCCACCCCCTTTCTGAGTTTGGACCCGCGGGGCAGTGTAGCTTTCCTTTGAGGGTATGTGCAGGAACCCATGGGGTCCCTAATCTGGCCTTCTGCAGCACCCCCTAGGGAGTGCCAGGGTTGCCCTCCTCCTGCACACCTGGGGGCAAAGTTCCAGGAAGTTTCCCACCTGAGTTAGGAGGTGAGCTCAAGTTCAGCATCTCCGCCTCAGCTCCAGGAAGCCACCCCGCATCACGTGGCTTCTGGAGAATGCATTCTCAGAATCGATCCAGAGAATAATCACAGGTAGAGAAAGTAGAGGGAGCAGCAATTCAAACTCACGCTTGACCCTGTGCCCCAGGAGGGGGTGAGGTCTGTCCAGCTCCCCTTTTCCATTCCTTCCACGCCCACCTCCCTGCTGGTGCTTCCACCTCTTCGAGGAGGGCTGTCCTTCCTGAGTGGGACATTTTATCCTTGAACTGGGGTGCCTTTGTGTGTGGTGGGGGAGGGTGGGAGGACCTGGGATCTCTCAGGCCTCCCAGAAAGCTGGAGCACATAAATACAAACCTAAAAACAGAGGTTTCCTGCCAGCAGGCATCAACTGCCCCCCGAGGCTTCAGCTGTGGCCAAAGAGGCCAGCGTGGCGAGCTCCCGTCTCAGATCCGGCTGATGGCAGGGAGTGGGAAGGTGCTAGCATCCTCCTTGGCCCCCTTCACTGTCCTTTGCCCTCCCTGTCATCAAAGAGGTTGGAGTTCTCTGCCAGCGTGGCTCGGACTTTTTTCTTCTCCTTGAAGCGGCCCGAATTGGAGACTTTGACGTGCTTGCCCTTCGTGTTCTTGTCCACAATCTTCTCCAGGCGGGTATTAAAGTTGCTGTTGGGGCCCCCGCCGTCAGGCCTTGGGGGCTCTGCGCCGCCCTCAGTTTGGGTGTAGGTGTCAGGGATCTCATACAGCACCTTGGGAGTAGATTTCTTTTTCCGGAGGAAGGTCAGCTTCCACCAACCAACTTCGGTCATGGTGCTCTCAGACCCGAGGGTGGGGCTTTCTGCAGGAGCAGGGGGTGTAGAGAAAGGGGTCAGTGGGGAGAAGGGGTGGGGGCCTCGGAGCAGCCCTTTCTAGTCTCCCAAACGTGGGCTATTTTCATAGCCTGGGCTTGAAAGAATGGAAGCCTGGAGCCAAATGAACCCAGGATTCAGGTAGGTGATGCAATACTTTTGGGGTATATCAGGAGAGAGAGGGGGCTGGGGAAGGGGTGGCCAAGAAGACATCCATGGGGAAGCCATCTGAGCCAGGCGGAGGGGACAATGGGACAACCAAACACCACTGCCAGGTAGCTTTGACACTCCAGGCCCCTTGGGGCTGCAGGAAGGGGAACGGCTCACCCCGGTCACACAGCAACCAAGCCTTTGCCACCTTCCCATCCTCTTCCCGCTAGTACCTCCAGGCCCTACTGCCAGGAGTGGACAGATGGGCAGCTGGTATCAGACGGACAGAAACACCCTGTGCATTTTACTTGGAATTCATTACAAAATTAAGTAGGATTTGTGATGCTCAGAGTAATTTGGACTTCCCAGTGGTCACCATCATGACTAAATGAGCAGCCGGGGTTTTTCTAAGGGGGAGAAATGTCAGGCTGTGAGCGGGAAGCCCCGAGGACTGTTACAGCCTCGTGACCTCTGGCAAGTTACTTCTCTGGACCTCGGTGTCCTCACCCATCCCTTTCAGCCCTAACATTTAGCTCTAATGTTAATCCCTGCCCATGAGGTAGACATGCTTTGCAAAGTATTCAATAAAATTTATGCTAATGTGATAATCATTGAGGGATGGCTCCCCTTCCCCATACAGCTTCCACAAGGACAGGGGTTTGAAGGGGACCTGAACCTTTGGAAGGAGGTTTGGTGCGGCCAAGAGGTACATGTGGGATCTGGTTATCACAGAGGCTGGACCCTCCATAAGGATACCCCACAAGAGGTGGGGCAAGGGGGCTGAAATCCAGGCTTCTCCCCTGACAACATAATGTGTCGTGATACAGGTGTGGCCTAGCCTTTTAGTAATTTCCACAAAGTTGCCGCCTGAGCTAGTCGAAGTTCTGGCAGATGAAGTTGCCTGGACACCACAAGAAGAGAGCATAGACTGGAGAAATTAAGATCAATGAAAAAGCAGGCAGAGCAGTGAGAAATGGAGACATCTCTGGGCCTGGAGGGATTGGTGGTCTGGTTCTCAGGACTCTTGTGGCGTGGGCTGTGAAAGTCCTGAGGAGGAGGGTACGATAGCCACAGTACACAGTACAGAAAGCTAGATGGTCCGCCAGCCTAAGCCCAGGCAAACGTGTCACCTCCTTTTAAAAACTGAGGGTCTTGGGAATTGCCTGGCGGTCCAGTGGTTAGAACTGCACGGTTTCACTGCCGAGGGCCCGAGGGCCTGGGTTCAGTCCCTGGCTGGGGAACTAAGATCCCGCAAGCCATGCCGCGTGGTCAAAAAAAACAAAAACCAACCAAACAAAAAACCCCTGATGGTCTTAACTACATTTACATTTTCTAAAAAGACCAGAAAGAAATATGACAAATGATTAATAATGGTTTTTTTTATGGAGAAGGAATAGGGGATGTTTTCTCCTCTCCATTTTTTGATTCCCAGATTTCCCATAATGAGTCTGGATTTCTTTTAGAGGGGGAGCATATCAAATTCAGAAAAAATGAAAGCAGGATACTGACCTAGGCTTGGAATGAATTGAGCGCCTGCCTCCATGGCCCCCTTGTTGAGGTCATCCCCTGGCCCTCCATATACCCATCCACTTGCCCAAAGCAGATGCCCAGTGGATTGCTTCCCACCTCTCTGTCCAGGAAGCAGATCCCACTTTGCCAGCTCTGTCCCTCCAGCTGAGCTCAAGTAGCAAGAGAATCCCAGGGAGATCTAGTGCAGCTCCCACTTAGAAAGTGAAGGAGGGGTGAGTAGTCAGATAAATACCTTCAGGGCACCCTGGAGAGGTGAGCGCACCAAGGGGACAGCCTGAGAGCTTTGCTTTGGCAGTCTGCCCCACCTGGGCTGAGCACAGCCTTGCACAGAACTTGGTATGCCAGAATGGGTTTCTGGAAGGAGTTGTGGGGAGGGCTGGGAAGGAGGGACAGGGCGCTTGCTTGGCCTGTGGGTGCCCCAGTCACCACCTGGTCCAGGGCAAAGTCCACAGCCCCACCACCTCCCACTGCCAAGGAACTTGGGGAGCGTAGGATCCAGCTCCTGAACCGACAGTAACCACCAAACTGCCTAGCTCCATGAGAGGAAGTGGCCTCTGCTTGTGCCAGTTTAAATATACCCACCTTAACAGGTATTTGAACTTGGCATCCACAGGGCTTGACTCTCCTTGGCATAAAGGGAGCGACAGATCACAAGGAACTTGTCAGAAAACCACACAGAGAGGTCGGAATAGCCCTCGGACCCTGCCCTGGAGTCTCTACCACGGCACCAAGGCATTGGTGCCCTTGTCTCCCGGCCTTGAACTCTGGTCTTTCCAAGATGCTTTTTGCCACACCTTGCTATCCCTTCTGTCCAGGAGGACATGCGCACACCAGTAAGCAGGTGTTTGGCCCTCTAGGCAAGCCTGACCTATGGAAATCGGAACTTGCAGAACAGATAAATTAGTGGACTATTCTTTGTTTTACAAGATAACCTGGCTAAAAAAAAAAAAAAAAAAAAAAAGATAACCTGGCTATAAGATTCTTTTAAATAGTGAGCTACCCCAAAGTAGTATAAAATCTGATTTGCCTTAGAAAAAAAAAAAAAGTGACACAATAGCCAAACTTCCCAGGTATCCAAAGTTGCAAAGAGCCAAATGCCTACAGCCACATGTCCATGCCTAGTCACAGGAGGCTAGGGAGGCCTGGGGGAAGGGAAGTTACTTGGGATTTTGAACAGACTCGGCATTTGGTTGCACGTCTGCTTGTGCAGGACCCTGAGCAGGCCGTGCTGAGGGCAGAGGCCTTGCCCCAGGGCCTTGCCATCCATGGGATGATAGAAATCAGCCCTGAAGATGTAAGCTACACCTCTGCTGTTTGCACAGCTTGGGAACCCACAAAGGGCCTCACAGGACAGCCTCTCATCCCCTGCCTATGGTGGTCAGCACCCTGGCATGCATGTAGGCACCCCAGGACAGCCCCCACCATGCCAGCTGGGTTCTCTGAGCTCTCCTAAGGGCCTTGCCCAGACGGCGCTAGGCTCCTTCTGAGCTGGGACGAGTTAACCATTGACAGGGGTGGAGGTGGAAGGGTGGCGGGGGATTGAGGGAGCAAGTCAGCGTCCATGTTGCAAGACAAAACTCAGAATCCCCACCCCCCATCTCTCTGCAGGGCCGCTGTGGTACTTCTTCACTGCATGAGACTGAGGTACCGTGGATAGGAGAGGGAGATGTTCCTACCGGCCAGCCAGAAACATCCTCCAGGCTGGGGGGGTAGGAGGTGGTAGGCTCCAGCTCAGCAAGAGTTAACAGGACACTGCTCTGTAGTTAAACTTTCCCAGAAGGAGCTCTGTTGGAGGCCTGGATTGACTCCAAGAAGCCAGTGGGATGAGTGGAGTTCTGCCTGCCCACCTAGCGAGAGACGGGAGCCTGCGTGCCCGGTTCCCCTCCCAGCTGGGCTTGTCAGCTGTGGAGGCAGAACTGGGTCCCCTGACAGAGGTCTGTGCCTTGGTTTCCCCTCCTGCCCACCCTCTGCCTGTACCTGTGATCCCGACTGCTCCGGGCTGGAGGCGAGAGCTTCCCTAGAGAAGGAGCTGGGTGGAGGAGCTGTCCCGAGGGAGACTGAGGGAGGTAGGGGTGCCTCCGGGGTGCCACGCCAGGCAAGGCTCAGGCCAGGAGAGCTCAGTAAGAGCAGCTGTGCGGCAGGTGAGAGAGAAACAGGTGCAGGAGCGGGTACCTGCTCGGCGCTGCAGCTCCAGGAGTCAAGGTGAACCTGAAACCCAGCCCTTCCCGGCTAAGTAAACAGGAGCAGAGGCTGGCTTGGCTGATGAATATTCATCACCCCAGAAATCCAACCCCAGCACCCCTCCCCCCCCCACACCCACCCAGAAGCCAGGGTCCTCCAGGGACCGCCCAGCCAGGAGGAGGCAATCCTGAGAGAAGTCTGAGGTGGGGAGAACACAGGAGCCTCTCTCCTCAGTTTCCCCACTCTCAGGTGCCTGGGGGCACCCCCCAACCATAACCAAGGTCACCCCCACCCATTTCACGCCCCAAAGAGACCAGACCCTTCCCCGGAATGAACTGCCGCCTGGACATTGCCCCGGGCACAGTCGGGGAAGGGTTAAGGGCCGCTGCTCCCATTGGCTGGGAGGGACGGGGTGCACCCAGCTCCTTTGAACTCCGGAGTCGAAACCAGTCCCTGGTTAAACTGGTTGGCAGACCGGTTCCCAGGCTCTCCTCCCAGGCTGTCCGCTCCCACCCCAAGCCTCAGGCGGGTGCTGGGTGGGGGGCTGTGGCTGCCTCCTGACCTGAAGGGCCTTCCTCAAGATCTCCCTGGAGGTGGGGTTGAGCGGTACCAGCCCCTCCTTAGGCCAGGTTCTCCAGATCCACCACAGCCTCAAGCATCCTCATCCCCTCCTCCCTCGCTTAGAAGTAGGCTTCAAAAGCCTTGAAATCCTACCTTCCTCCATGCACCGTGTCCCGTTCCAGGCTCAGAGCGAGGCACTGGGTAGAGAAAAGGCATATGCTTCCCCCTATCCCTGGCTCTCCCTCCAAGTTACATTCTAAATTCTAATTAACCAACTCTCAGACCTGCCCTACCATCTCCAACCCTGCATCTACTTGGTTCAGCTTCTCATGACCTCTTGAGTTCATGTTTGCCTCCATCCTGAATATCCCCTTGTGCCCCTAGGCCTCAGGTGGACAGTCCTTCAAAGGCTCCCCACGGCCCATAGTGGAAGAGACTTGGCCTGGCCCTCCTAGGAAGGGGCCTCTGCAGCCTCCTCTCCCAACGTTCCCTGAATGTGCACATGAGGTCTTTCTCTGCCTACCTTCCTGGGTGCAGAAGCTGCCTAACAGGATGAGATTAGGAATGGCCTCTCCACCCCCTGAGTAAACCAACACAAACTCCTATCCATTCCTCAAGGCCTAAATTAATTATTATGCCCCCTGCTCCACCAGGAATTTTCTTGTTCCTACAGGGCTTACTCACATGCTTCTATTTAACATGCTATATACCATGATTGATTAAATATGTATACACACACGCATATATACATATATAGTATTATTTTTAAATTTATTTATTCATTTATTTATTTGGGGCTGCTTTGGGTCTTCATTGCTGCTTGCGGGCTTTTACTAGTTACAGCGAGCTGGGGCTACTCTTCGTTGAGGTGCGCGGACCCCCCATGCGGTGGCTTCTCTTGCTGTGGAGCACAGGCTCTAGGCGTGCGGGCTTCAGTAGTTGTAGCACGCGGGCTCAGTAGTAGTGGCTCACGGGTTCTGGAGTGCAGGCTCAGTAGTTGTGGCACACGGGCTGAGTTGCTCCGCGGCACGTGGGATCTTCCCGGACCAGGGCTCGATCCCGTGTGCCCTGCATTGGCAGGTGGATTCTTAACCACTGCACCACCAGGGAGGTCCACATGTATAGTATTGTAATGATCTAGTCATGTATTTGCCTCCCTTATAGAATGTTAGCTCTTTGAGCCCAGAGTTATCTATCTCTGATACTGACCTGATATATAGCAGGTACTTAATGCAAACTTTAAAATACAAATAAGAGGGACTTCCGTGGTGGCACAGTGGTTAAGAATCCGCCTGCCAATGCAGGGGACACCGGTTTGATCCCTGGTCTGGGAAGATCCCACATGCTGCGGAGCAAATAAGCCCGTGCGCCACAACTACTGAGCCTGCACGCCACAACTACTGAAGCCTGTGCGCCTACAGCCCACGTTCCGCAACAAGAGAAGCCACTGCAATGAGAAGCCCGTGGACCGCAACAAAGAGTAGCCCCTCTCACCGCAACTAGAAAAAGCCCGTGTGCGGCAATGAAAACCCAATGCAGACAAAAATAAATTAATTACTTAATTTAAGAAAATACAAATGAGATACATAAGTATTGTCTTTAAGAAATTCTTAATGTAGCCACTTGCCTTTGTCCTACTCTCCCTGGGGCAGGTAAATGTGAGAGAAAACATTTATTTCACTTCTTGTGGTTTCAGCTACACCAGGCTTGCTGATCCGTTATCAATTCCCCTGGGGTCTATGTGAATTAAGGATATTACTTTGTAAGGTTCTCCTGCCTCTCGTGAGAGGTACACACAGTTGTCCCAAGAAGGTTTCTAGATCTGTCACTTTCTCTGAAAGCCTAGTCTATTTGAGAGTGGATGTCCAGTCCAGAGGACACCAGAAGAGGCTAAAAATTTAACTCAGGTGTTGGGAAGATACTGCAAGGATGATGAGATGTGCACTAGCCTGAAGGACTGTAACCAAGGGTCAGGACAGCATTTCCATCTGTAGGAGGAAGGGGCTTGTGCTGGAAGCCCTCACTGCCCCCACTCCAAAATTCAGGGCTTTCTGATGTGTGGGACCCAGGAGGGCAGAATTCTGTTCTCTCAGCCCCAGTCTGGAGGATGCGCCCCCGTGGGTGGGATTCAGTGGATACCCACGTAGCCTGCCCTTCGAAGAATGCCCGCAGGACCAGGTGCAGGGGTAGAGGCCGGCCCCAGCTCCCCTTCCTGGGAGGGACCAGCCTGGGAAGTCAGGCCCAACCCCTGACCTTTGGTAGGTTTGTTTCTGGGAGGAGCCGGGTTGGGAGGGGAGTTTGAGATAAGGCTATAAACTATGACTATCCCTTAAACAGATCACCCCCACAAGGCCGCTTTATTGCTTTCTAGAATTTTCCACCTTTTAATGCACCTTCCTAAAGCTAGGTTCAAGTATGATATTCCAAATACTAACATGCAATGTGCACGTTTTCAGAAATGTGTCCTTGTTGAGTAAAGCAAGTAACATAACACCTAAGGGAGCCTCAAGGACCTTGGTGCCTGTTGGGACATGCAGCCACCGGGCCCCACTGGATTATAGATCTCTAATCTGGCCCAACAGATCATTCCCCTCTTACTGACCTCTGCCCAGGGAGTAGATCTAGGCTCCAGGGATATTGATTTCCCAAAGCAGGGAGAAGAGAGGGGCTGCCATTCTCCTCAGCACTCCCCCTCCTCTGGAAGGCCAGAAAATGGGAGATCCTGGGGGTGGCCAGCTTGGCTTGAGGGGATAAGTGGGGCCATGCCAAAGACCGGCCTCTGGAAGCTATACCAGGCACAGCTGGGAGGTGGGCAGGGCCAGGTCTGAGGTGGGTGTCGAGGTTGCCACTGGAGGGGCTGCCGTTGCTCCCCTTCAGGGAGACCTCAGTGGGGCGTGGGAATATGAGCAGCCAGTATTCACAGGGACTGTGTTCCAGGAACTGGTCCAAATGCTCTGCGTGTGAGAACTCTGGATCCTCACTGCCACCCCAAGGTACAACCTCTGAGTGGGTTCACCAACTTGCATTCCCACCAGCAATTTTCCCATTACTCTTTGTTCTGGTTCCCTGTGGCTAAGGTAACAAATGACCACAAACTTGATGGATTAAACAACAGAAATGTCTTCTCTCACAAGTTCTGGAGGTCAGAATTCCAAAATCAGCTTCCCTGGCCAAGACCAAGATGTTCCTCCTCCCGCTTCTGGTGGCGGTAGGCATTCCTTGGCTTGTGGCCGCATCACTCCTGTCTCCTCCTCCATCCTCACATCACCTTCTCCTCTTCCATGTGTCCAATCTATCTCTGCCTCTCTTTTACAAGAACACTTGGGAGAATATTTAGGGTCCACCCAGATAATCCAGGATGATCCTTACTTAATCACATCGGCAAAGACTCTTTTTCCAAATAAAGTCACGTTCACAGGTTCCAGGGCTTTGAGGTGGGCATCTTGTGGGTCGGGGCAGAGCATTTGTTGGCCTGCCTCACTCTTCATTTTGACCACCTCTGTATTGTCAGACTGTGGTAGACACTGAGTGTGCCATCCAGACTCCCCCAACCCCGTGAGGAAGGACTTGCCGCCTTCCTTGGCGGTTGGCCTCCAGCTGTCAGCTCTTTCAGGGCCTGCTGCAGCTGCAGAGAGCATCTCTCCCAAGAGCCTGCCCTTCTGGGGCAGCCTGCATCTGGGGATATAAGGACCAGCCATTTCAGCCCCACGAAGGGCACTCGGAGGGGCAATAGTCACTCCAGAGCTCCCCACAAAGTGACTGAAGCTTTGTCGGGCCCGCGTTACAGTCGGATTTCTCCCACTTTTCAATCCTACTTCTGTCTGGTTCCTCTCACAGGGAGTGATCCCTAGTAAGCATCTTGCCCCCCAAACTTCACCTACTTCTGGACAACACAACCTGGGTCACAGACATGATAATATTTGCCAGTATGATGGAAGTGAAGTAGTAATTTTTGTGTCTTATATATTTTCATTTCCCTAGTGCACTGGATTGAATAGTGTCCCCCAAACTCATGTCCACCTAGAACCCCAGAGTGTGACCTTATTTGGAAATAGGGTCTTTGCAGACGTAATTAGTTAAGCTGAGGACAAACTAGATTAGGGCGGGCCTTAAATCCAAGGACTAGTGTCCTTATAGGAAGAGAGAGACAGAAACGGCAGGGAGAATGCCATGTGACGACAGAAACAGATTGAAGTGATGCAGCCGCAAGTCAAAGAACAGCAAGGGTTGTCTGCAACCACCAGAAGCTGAGTGAGAGGCCAGAACAGATTGTCCCTCAGAGCCTTTGGAAGGAATCAACCTTGCTGACACCTTGATAGCAGACTTCTGGCTTCCAGAACTGTGAGAGAATACATTTCTGTTATTTTAAAGCAGCTAGGTACTGGTAATTTGTTACAGCAGCCCTAGCTAACTATACACCTAGTTACTAGTAAGACTGAGCATCTTTTCATACGTGTATTGGTCATTTGGGTATCCTGTTCTCTGAAAGCATCATTTCTCAACATAGAAAAACTTCTCCACGTCCCCATATGATTGTTGTCCTTCTAGCATGCACTAAAATAATACAACTGCATTTATGGATTCCTGGACTCTTTGCACAATTCTATAGCTTTCCAGGGATCTGCTGCCTATTGGTTGGGAACGCTGATCTACAGGATTAAATTTCAACCCTTTGTCATGGACCTGAGTATTCTTCATGCTCTCACCTTGCCAATCTCTTTAACCTAATTTCTCTCTCCATAAACATCCCATGTTCCCACAATAAAGTTCTGGAACAGTCATGCTGTCTCTTATTTACTCCCCCTTCCTAGAATGACACCCGTCACTTATACACCTCTCCACTGTCCTCTCCCTTCTACCACAATTCATTCCCATCCTACCAGACCCAGTTCAAGTGTTACTTCTTCCAGGAGCTCTGACAGTTTGCCATCCCCGTCCCATGCCTTTACCCCCCAGTTGAGTTGGATACTCCCCCTTTCTGTTCCCTTAGCACTCTGAGCATCCCTCTTATTGTGTTTGTATGGATTTTTTAAGCTCTTACTATATATGAACACAAGGCGAGGCTCCGGGGGTGCTGTCACGGGATTTAGAATGTGGTGGGCCCCTCACACATCATACCATCACTTCCTTTGAGGGCTGGGACCATGTCTTCATGTTAAGGTCCCCAGCACCTTGGCAAACAGTGCTTGGCAAATAGGGGGTAACTAACACTGAACTGCATGAGAAAGGAGGCTGATAGATGAGTGGTTTGGCAGTGGACTTGGTTTTCCTTCCCTTGGAAGAGCAGATTCCCTCTACCTGCCATGATGGAGATGACGAAATAATGAAATGCAGTGGCATCCTTAGAAGATGACACCTCGGACCCAATTCATGAAGCCACCTAGTGAGTTGTTTTCCCCCGGACGACTAACAAAGGTGGGGAGGGCACAGTGGCCAGGGTTTATCGGGCAATTATTGGCCTCGACCCAGCTGACTGGGCCCTCATAGACCTTCTGGCCTGTGTTAACTCGTGAAGCCAACCAGCCCTGACATCTTCGCCTCAAATTCCTCCCTCTAACTCCACGTGACTCCAAGGCCTGAGCTGTAGCGGGGAAGTGAGGAATAGAGGTGGGGAATGCATAGCCGCCCCCCAGACCAAGTGATCATGGTCCCCACTCATCACTAAAGACCTTTCTGCACCAGCGGCATCTTCTCTCATTCCTTCCTTCACAAGCATCCATCAAGCACCTGACACTCAACATGGGGTGTCATGCCAGGTGCTAGGGTTGCAGAGATGAACAGGCCTGTACTCCCTGCCCACATGGTGCTCACTGACTAGTTGCGGAGACAGACTGAAAAAACCAACCCCGAGAGATTACACTGTAAGCAGCAAGAGGCCCAGCTGAGGAGGCTGAGTTTCCAGAGCCTTCAGCCCAGCAGGCAGATACACCACACACACGCGTGCACATACACACACACACGCACAGCACAGTTAGTGTGGCTGTGAGCAAACACA
Source organism: Kogia breviceps (assembly GCF_026419965.1). Lineage (NCBI taxonomy): Eukaryota > Metazoa > Chordata > Mammalia > Artiodactyla > Physeteridae > Kogia > Kogia breviceps. The sequence continues at coordinate 36,136,293 of NC_081328.1, read as the reverse complement.
CATAAGACATGGACCATAAAGTCATAAACCTATGGTAGATAAATGTCTGAATGTCAAAGGTAATCCCTCCTTTTATGGATATTGCAGGAACATAAGTAATGGGCCTTCTTGCCCAGAATGGGGTGTGGTAAGAAAGAACTCTGGAAAAGGACAGGGACTGCCAGGGTGAGGGTGCTAAGTGTCTGACACAACAACACAGGAGAAAGTGGGAATCAGGCCGAAGAAGAGGGAGGAAGAGGCCTGCACCTGTGGTGGCCGAGCTGTGGTGCTGGAATGGAGCAGGCAGGGCTGCCGGAGAAGCCACATCCCACGGAGAACAAGAATGAGGGCTGGGGAGCCAGACAGGCCTGGGTTTGGATCCCAGCCTCACCAACTCCAGCTCTATGATCTAGGACAAGTTACTTAATTCCCTAAGCTTTGGCTCCCTTGCCTTTAAAACCTGCCTAATAACAGTACCCACATTATAAGGTTTGTTTGGAAGGATCAAATTAGATAAGGCTTGTAAAACGTTTAGATCTACACTGGCACAGGGCACATGACTATCGCTTAATAAGCAAACAAACAACAACAACAAAGGATGACAAGGCAGTCTGCATACATACCACCCTGGGGCTCTGTGCTTTCCTGTCCAAAGCTGCCACAGGCCTGCTCTCATCCTTCCTCACCTTCCTATGTGCTGCCCCTCCCCCACCTGCTATATCCGCAGAGAATTGAGAAATTCACAGCCAGAAGCCTTTCACAGCCTCTCCCTGCCACTTTCCAGATGATGGGAGTCCCGAAGACCTCGATGCCCTGGATGCCAGACCACTTGTGTGCTTATCTGCCCATCGACCTGAGGTTCTCTATGGCCTCGGAAAAGGACAGACTGTGCAGATACTGTGCAAAATCCACACTCCTACGCTCTCCACTCTCCGGGGCCACCACCCTGAGGCCAGCAGCCAGGCAGAGCTGTTCTCAAACATCCTTCTGTTCCACATGAGCCACCCGAGGTGCTGCGGGGGTGGGGGGAGGTGAAGTGCTGGTGGTCTCTGCCTCCACCAACCTATCAGCCCTGGGCCTTCTAGACTCCTCCTGTCCTGCCCTGCCTGTTGGTTCAAGGAGGAGAGATGCACCTTGAGGGTAGGGCAGGGCCGTGCTTCTTGGGATGTCCCAGGGAGCCAGGGACACATAGTTGGAGCCCGGTAAGTGTTTGTTTAATCATGGGGGAGCCCCGGCAATTCCTATAGCCTGAGTCAGCACTCTAAGATGGGAGCCAAATTCCCACGAGAGAGCCCTGAAGAGGCCCTTAGTTCTGCCCTATGAACCATTTTTACGGAAGTCTTTCAACCCATTCTATACAAATAATGATTAATGTTTCATACACACACATACACCCACACAGTTTGCAAATAATGAGAAAAATCTATGAAAGTATGTTGTAAGCTATAAAGAGTTACGTACATCTAGCATGTTTATTTGTTTAGGCTTGTAAATAGAAAATACTCTGAGGTGGTCAGGATAGGTGTTATCTCCATGTTGAGGAAACCGTGGCTGGCAGAGAGCTTATGGAAATGGTCCAAGATCTCACTGGTCAGGAATCTAGGTCTTCTCACTGCCCTATCACATCACGCAGTTCAATAAAAAATTTACTAAGCCCCAAGTGATGAGACAGGGCAGAGTCGGGGGAGAGTGGGGGGACATTTAGAAAGACCCAGGCAGAGCCCCCTTGAGGAGCTAACAACCTGGAAGGGGAGGGATGCAAAATGGTACACCCATCCCTATGAGATCCCCAGCCCCCCACCTCTCCTCTCTCCTCACGCTCCCCACTTCTTGCCCAATCTCATGCCCTCTCTCAGCTTCAGCCACCACCTAGACCACAGATCAGTCAGCCTACAGCTCTCCAAAGCTGCATCCCCAGTTCCCTGAACTCCAGAGCTACAGACCCAAGTGCCTCCTGTACACTTGCCACCTGGGGGTCTCCCAGGGCCACCAACCCCACAAATTCAAAGCTGATATGCCCTCCTCCTCAACCCCTGCTCAGCATCCTGCAACCCTGTCTTAGGTGGAGGCACTCGCATCCAACCACCTAGGTGTCATCCTGCTGTCCCCCAACCACACAGCCAATCAGTTGCCAAGTCCTGTCCATTTTCCTCCAAAACATCTCTGAAATTCAGTCCTTCTCTTCCTCCTCATGCCTCTGTCCCAGGTCAGGCTCTAACTCCTGCATGATAACCTACTCACAGTCTTATCTCCCACAAATCCATCTTCTTTGTGGTCAATCTGTACAGGTCCCTCCCTGTCTCAAGGCTCAAACCCTTAAAACCCTCCAGTGGTTCCCCTCTGTCTGCAGGGGTAAAGTCCAAGTTCCTTTGTGAGATGATATGATACGATACTACCCTTCCGCCTCTACAGTCTCCTGTCCCTCAAACCTTTCACGGCACAGAGGCTGGCCTGCCTGCAGAGCCGGCTTCATGCGTGTGAGACCTCTGCAGTTCATATTTTTTAACAAGGGCATTTTAATTTTGAACTGGACCCCGCGAATTATTTTGCTGCCTGTTTTTCCCTGCATCCCCTTGCAGTTTGTGGCCTGCAAAACTTTGTACAGTCTCCTCCACCCAGAACACCCCTCCCACATCACTCTCTTTCTGCCCCCCTTCTGGTTTTTTTTTTTTTTTTTTTTTAGCCGTACGCGGGCCTCTCACTGTTGTGGTCTCTCCCGTTGCGGAGCACAGGATCCGGACGCGCAAGCCGAGCGGCCACGGCTCACGGCTCACGGCTCACGGCTCACGGCTCACGGCTCACGGCTCACGGCTCACGGCTCACGGGCCCAGCCGCTCCGCGGCATGTGGGATCCTCCCGGACCAGGGCACGAACCCGCGTCCCCCGCATCGGCAGGCGAACTCTCAACCACTGCGCCACCAGGAAAGCCCTGCCCCCTTCTCTTAACACTCAGCTTAGGTGTTATCTTTGGGACACCTCCCTTGACCCTCCTCCCTCCCGATCCCTGCCCTAATCACACAACACATAGCAGGTGTTCAACACTTGTCTATTACATAAACTAAGAAGGCAATGTGTGACAAGTGCCACAAGAGACCTTCAAACTACGATCGATCGATCGACGGTAAAGCAAGGCAAGGAGAAAGAAGGCATTTCTAACGACCCCCAGGTTCCTCAGGGCGGCGCTAGGACCTTGTCCGCAGACGCGTTCGTTAATCCTGGGGCAGAGAGCTCTGGAAGCGGCCGGGATCGGCTCTTGAGCGCCGCCTGCCGCAATCGCGTCGCCACTGCAGCCCTTTCCTGGCGCCCCAGCTCCTCCACAGCCGTGAGCCCGCCTCGAGCCTCCCATTGGCTGTCTCCTCTTCTCCCGCCCTTCCCGGGCTCAGCCACTCGGAGACCCGGGGTGGGTGGGGCTTGAAGCCTGGGTGGAGCGCGCGCCCCGATTGGCTCTGAGGAAGGCGGTGACGTGGCCGGAGGAGACCTAAACTGAGGCTCCGCCACACCAGCACTGGATTAGTGGTAGGCGGGGCAGGCCCGGCTCGGCGGCCGGAAGCGGAAGTGGAGGAAAGATGCAGGTGGGGGGACAGTAGCTGGGGAGGTGGGGGGCCTGGGTTGGGACCCCTGAACTGAGTTCAGCCCGCCCGTCCCTGACCTGCTTCCCGGGCTCCCTCCGGAGCGCGGCCCTCCCCGCCCTGTTGTGCTGGCCCTGCAGGGTGGCGGTTGGGTCGGTGAAATGAGCGCGCGAGTGGCTTGTTCGCTCCCAGGACTTACGCCCCGTTCCCCGCCAGGACCATCAGCACGTGCCCATCGACATCCAGACCAGCAAACTGCTCGGTAGGAGGGGGCACCCCCGATCAGCCAGTTGTCAGGGGGAGGCCTGGCCCCTTTGCCCCCTGTCACCAACAACTGGAGCCCCGACATCCCAAGGCCCCTGTTGAGGCGCTGATCACTCGCCCTGTTCTATGCCCCCATCTGTAGCCGGATTGCCCCGCTAAGAGGAGCGGGAAGGAAACAGACATAGAGTCTGTACTTGACTTGTGTTTTCTACTTTAACATTTATAACATGTGTTGTCAATCATATCTTTCAGGCACAGAGAGGGTGAGGGCTTACCTTAAAGATGGTCAGCTACTGAATGGCAGATCTGAAGTTAGAACCTAAGTCTGTCAGGTTCCAGTATCTATGCTTTCTTGTATTATGCCGAAAAAAACCCTTTTTTTTAATAAAAAAAAAAGGTTCCATCTCCCCTTGGTTTTAGGAGGAAGAGGGACATAGATCCAGTTGGAAAGAAAAACCTTTTAGTGGCCAGGCCATCTCCCTGCCATCTGTATCTGATCTATATACCTCCTCCCCAGTTCAGAGCCAGGGAAGGACCTCTTCATTCTGACCCCTTCAGGGCCACACACAGCTCCTGGGTTTGTTTATATATATATATATATATATATATATATATATATAAATGTACTTATTTATTTTTGGCTGCGTTGGGTCTTCGTTGCTGCACGTGGGCCTTCTCTAGTTGCGGCCAGTGGGGGCTACTCGTTAATGGTGCGCGGGCTTCTCAATGCGGTGGCTTCTCTTGTTGCGGAGCACGGGCTCTAGGTGCACGGGCTTCAGTAGTTGTGGCACGTGAGCTCAGTAGTTGTGGCTTGCGGGCCCTAGAGCACAGGCTCAATAGTTGTGGCGCACGGGCTTAGTTGCTCCACGGCATGTGGGATCTTCCCGGACCAGGGCTCGAACCCGTGTCCCCTGCATTGGCAGGCGGGTTCTTAACCACTGCGCCACCAGGGAAGCCCTGGATTGTTTTGATGCTGGTTTGTCATTAAGATGACATCTGTTTGCCTCATCCCTTTACTTCTACTTCTGTGACATCTACAGAATTTTTCTTTCTGAAGATTTTAGAGGAATACAGTGGAGGAAATATAACTGATAACTAGTGTGGGCCCTCAGTGTTTGACCAGCTGGCAGATTTATTAACAAGGGCAAGGTGGCCACTTAGTGGAGCTTCTTTAGTTTCGTTGCAGATTTGTCCCAGCTCTTCAGCACACTCTTGATGTCATGAAAAGGACCAATAAAACAACAACCATTTATTGAGGGTTTATTCTGTACAATATACAAGGTGCTGTTTTATGTGCTTGACATTATGAAAATGAAGATCACTACAATTCATTGAGCCCTTGCTATGTGTCAGACACAGCGCTCAGTGTTTTACCTTCATTCTCCCTTGTACTCAGTATCTTTATCATCCCCATTTTACATGTAGGGAAACTGAGGCACAGAGAGGTTGAGAGACTTGCCCAAGAAAGCTGGTAATTAGAAGCCAGGACCATCTGACCACAAAGTCTAGCTCTTAGCTCTCTCCCACTGAGGAAATGTACATGGCTTTTTTTTTTTTTTTCTGGTATGTGGGCCTCTCACTCTTGTGGCCTCTCCCATTGCGGAGCACAGGCTCCGGACACGCAGGCCCAGCGGCCATGGCTCACAGGCCCAGCCACTCTGCGGCATGTGGGATCTTCCCGGACCAGGGCACGAACCCGCGTTCCCTGCATCGGCAGGCGGACTCTCAACCACTGCGCCACCAGGGAAGCCCTGTACATGGCTTTTATCCACCTATACCCTCTACTAAAAACACATATCTGGGCCCAGAATCCAGGAGGTCAGTCACATGGGTATTCATGTGTGCAGGATGGTACTTCACTGGTAAGAAGAGACCAGTGTTATTTAGTCCTTAGGGCGCTGTGGGTAGTAGGCGCTTTGCAGTTGTTCATTCATCTGCTATTTGGCATAACCATCTTGTATTTTCCATTGTCATGGTTAATCCCAGCCCTGAGGAAGTGGAAGTTGAATAGCGCCTGCTGTCAGTAAGAAAGATATAATTATCCGTGGAAGCAAAAATATCATGGAGAATATGGTCCAAATTGGCACTTTGATGTCAGGACCAATTTAAAGTTTTACTTTATCCCTGTGTTGAGGCAATTGCTTTATAAAAGTCACACTGTAGATGAAGTCAGGTTGCTGTAGTCTGTTTAGCCCCAAGCATCCCTTCGGGCCTGTCTTCATTCCCATCTCCCCGTGACCCCCACACCTTAACCAATATGAATACAACTTTTAGCCAATGCCTTAGCATATTTCACTTGAATCAGTGATGGAATTTTGGCCATGGGAATGGAAATGCTGTGATTTCGGTGTTTCTCCTGTAGACTGGCTGGTGGACAGAAGGCACTGCAACCTGAAATGGCAGAGTCTGGTGTTGACCATCCGAGAGAAGATCAATGCCGCCATCCAGGACATGCCAGAGAGCCAAGAGATCGCCCAGCTGCTCTCTGGATCCTGTGAGTGCTTTGGGGCTACATTACTGGACCCCACCCCTTTCCTGGGGTGGTACATATCAGCTGAGCTTCTCCCTTTTCTTTAGCCATATGGCTGACCCCTAAAGAAAGAGAGGTGGTTTTTTTTGTTTTTTTTTTGTTTTTCTTGCGGTACACGGGCCTCTCACTGTTGTGGCCTCTCCCATTGCGGAGCACAGGCTCTGGACGCGCAGGTTCAGCGGCCATGGCTCACGGGCCCAGCCGCTCCGCGGCATGTGGGATCTTCCCAGACTGGGGCATGACCCTGTGTCCCCTGCATTGGCAGGTGGACTCTCAACCACTGCGCCACCAGGGAAGCCCGAAAGAGAGGTTTTTATTTGGGGTATAGATGCTTGTTTCTTTCAACACAAAATGATGAAGGGGAGAGCTATGCCTGCTAAAGTTACTAGCATGTACATGAGTCAGCCATGTGTGTTGGCCACAGTGGGTGGGGAAGACACTGTAATTCTCAAAGTCTTTGTTCTTCCTTGCTTTCCAGACATTCACTACTTCCACTGCCTAAGAATTGTGGAGCTTCTCAAAGGCACTGAAGCCTCCACAAAAAATATTTTTGGCCGGTACTCTTCACAGCGAATGAAGGCAAGTGTGGGCGACGGTGGTAACACGCAGCTGGAGACCTCCAGTCCAGGGGGTCAGAGCCTGTCTGGTCTCGCTGAGGATCCAGTGGAGACACCTACATGGACTATTTCCTCAACTTTCTCTCCGTCCCAACAGTTTATGCCAAAAGTAGATCCTACCCCTGGGTTTACATTTGCTTTGGGGATCGCTTGTTGGCACCACACTCTTAAAATACAGTGGGTGGTCCAGCCAGCATTATGAAGGAGGACGAGGAGTTTGATGTGATGCAGAGACTGGGAGAGCCTCCCCGGTTGGGGGACTGAGCTGGGATGCACTCAGCGGCTGCTGAGTGCTGTTCAGGCCCACTTCCTGTTTCTTTTCTTAGGATTGGCAGGAGATTGTAGCCCTATATGAGAAGGACAACACCTACCTAGGTAAGGTGGCCCAGCCCAGGAGTCCCAGTGTCCATGGGGAAGCCCACTCCCCAAGTTCTGAGACAGTGGGCTTCTAGGAGGCACAGTTCACGTGGGGGAAGAGGCTGGGGTGGAGATGTTTGTGTGGTGGGAAAATACATTCCACGAAGAGTGTCGGGAGGAGGACGGCCAGCAGGCAGGTCGTGGGCATTTGCCAAGCAGGCGTGTGCACGTCTTCCACTAGCCACCTCCTGGTAACCGACTCCCTTTGCACCCCTGTGCTCCACTGAGCACGAGAGGCACGCATTGTCCTGGGAGCTGTATCAGGGGCCTGAGGGAGTAACTAAAGGGCTGGCTGTAGTTTGGGTTGCGTTTTCTAATAGTACAAATAATTATAATAGCTAGTATTGACTGAACACCTACTAAATGCAAGGAATTGTACTTGTGTTTTACGTGGATTCTCTCTCTTCATCTTCATGATAACTATTATTGCTCCTGTGTTATAGCTGAGGATTGGATTAGAGAGGTTAAATGACTGTCTTAGGTTCCACAGCCAGGAAGGGGAAGAGCTGGGAGGCCAACCCCGTGCTCTTTGCCACCCAACTAGGGTATGTTTGTGTGTGTCCTTGGGACATGCCTGCCTTGTGGTGTGCAGATCTGGGGTGAACTTCCTGGGCCCTTCTTTCTCAGTGGAACTCTCCAGCCTCCTGGTTCGGAACGTCACCTACGAGATCCCCTCCCTGAAGAAGCAGATCGCCAAGTGCCAGCAGCTGCAGCAAGAATACAGCCGCAAGGAGGAGGAGGGCCAGGCAGGGGCTGCCGAGATGCGGGAGCAGTTCTACCACTCGTGCAAGCAGTATGGCATCACGGTGAGTGGGCATCACAGTGAGTGGTGGCTTCTTGCCATGGCAGGAGGACGGACACCTGTGGCCTCTGTCTGTCTTCCTGGGCCCAACGCTTCCTTTGCTTCTGGGAAGGGCTTCCCTCTCAGCCTGGTTGGGCCCTTCTCAGGCCATTTTCTTGCCTATCTCTAATCTTCAGGCGTATTCTATAATCTGTTGTACTCTGCTTCCCACCACTTCTGTCTGAGCCCACCTCGTGGATCCTCTCTAGGGGGACAACGTCCAAAGAGAACTGCTGGCCCTGGTGAAGGACCTGCCGAGTCAGTTGGCTGAGATTGGGGCGGCGGCCCAGTCCCTGGGGGAAGCCATTGACCTGTACCAGGCCTGTGTGGGGTTTGTGTGTGAAAGGTACCGAGGGCCTGTTTCTCCCCAGCGGTGGGGGGACAGTTTAGCTACTTCCCCAGCTGTGGTCTCTTCTCCACTTGTATTTTCCCCATGGGACATTTGAGAGGCCGGGCCCATGCTGGCCTCATGGGTGGGCAGCAGGAGGGTCAGCTGCCTGCTCCGTTGCAGCCCCACAGAGCAGGTGCTGCCGATGCTACGGTTTGTGCAGACACGGGGGAACTCCACGGTGTATGAGTGGAGGATGGGCACGGAGCCCTTGGTGGTGGAGCGGCCGCACCTCGAGGAGCCCCCTGAACAGGTGGAAGAAGACGCGGTAAGACAGGCCTAGTAAGAGCCACTTCCTCCCCTCATACGCCATCCACACCCCACTTGAATTCAGAGTCCAGAGGGAAGAAAGGGGTATTCCTGTGAGAGAGACTGTAGGTGGAAGGTCCCAGAAGGCCCTACCCCTTTATTTTTCTGGCTTTCTTGAGACCAGAGAATAGATGAGCTCTGAAGAGGCTCAGCAAGCTGGCCGACTTTGAACTGGGAGCCCTTCAGTCCCCTGAGCTCTCTGAAGATGGGTTCTCCTTTGGGAACTTGGAGGCCATTATGCTTAAACAGTGCACTCCCTACTGAAGCAGCTGAGGCCTAGGGGAAGGCAGGCCCTTTTATTCACCCATCTTCTGCAAGCTAACACCGTTTTCCCCCTTCCAGATTGACTGGGGCGACTTTGGGGTGGAGGTGGTGTCTGAAGGAGCTGACTCTGGCATCTCTGCCCAGGCTGCTGGAATTGACTGGGGCATCTCCCTGGAATCAGACTCAAAGGTTAGGATGCCCTCTTGGTCCATCTCTCTGAGGACTTTCTGTGATTGCTGCTTTGGTGATAAGAAAAGTGTTGTCTCTGTCTTTAAAGACATCTCATGAAGTTCATAGTTCTTGGACCAAGTGTAGTCCAGTGTGGGGCAGAGTTTCCAAAGTGACATATCAGAGTTTTGACCTCTTTCTTCTGGTGTTCGGGGGAGGTATGGGGATATAGGCAGGTGGTACCTACATGCATAGGCCCATGGTGCCATCTTTGCCACCTCCATCAGGGCTGCAATGTGCCGTCATTGAATTATTTTTTTTAGAGCAATTTAAAAAAAAATTTATTTACTTTTGGTTGCGTTGGGTCTTCGTTGCTTCATGTGGGCTTTCTCTAGTTGGCAATGAGTGGGGGCTACTCTTCGTTGTGATGCACAGGCTTCTCATTGTGGTGGCTTCTCTTGTTGCGGAGCACGGGCTCTAGGTGCGCGGGCTTCAGTAGTTGTGGCACATGGGCTCTAGAGCGCAGGCTCAGTAGTTGTGGCGCACGGCCTTAGTTGCTCCGCGACACGTGGGATCTTCCTGGACCAGGGCTCAAACCCGTGTCCCCTGCGTTGTCAGGTGGATTCTTTTTTGTTTGGTTGGTTTTTTTTTTTTTTTTTTTGCGGTACGCGGGCCTCTCACTGTTGTGGCCTCTCCCGTTGCGGAGCACAGGCTCTGGACGTGCAGGCTCAGTGGCCATGACTCACGGGCCCAGCCGCTCCACGGCATGTGAGATCCTCCCAGACCGGGGCACGAACCCGTGTGCCCTGCATCGGCGGGCAGACTCTCAACCACTGCGCCACCAGGGAAGCCCGGCAGGTGGATTCTTAATGTTAACACTGCGCCACCAGGGAAGCCCCGTCATTGAACTTTTGAGGGTTTTGGTTTATTCCGGCTCCCTTTGCTGGGGAAAGTTCTCCCAACACTGCTGGGGTTCTTTACTCTCCACCCAGGAAGCTGGGGGTGATGAGATAGACTGGGGAGACGATTCTGCTGCTCTGCAGATCACCGTGCTGGAAGCCGGAACCCAGGGTGAGTGCACCCCTCCCTGCAGTCCTGGCAGAGCCTGCCCCCGTGTCTCTAGAAGCAAAGAAAAAGTACACTGCCAAGATTGGGCTTCTCGGACGTTACCTGTTTTTTCAAAATCATGATGATGTGAGTTCAGGCGGATAGAGAGAAGTTCTTAAAATTAAATCTAGAAACTAAACTCTCAACTTTTTGGATACTGAATGAGGGTCAGTTGTTCTCTGGGGAGGTTCCGAGAGGGCTGATAGGCTCTGAGGCCTGACCTGGCCCCCCACCCCCTCTCCCCACAAGCTGAGAGTAGGGATCTGAGCCACTAGAGGGCAGTGCAGGATGAGACTTCAGGCCCACTAGAGCAAAGGAACTTTCCATTCTTTGGAACTCAGCTCTGTGGTCCTCTTCACAGACTTGAGTTGGCACTAGTGCCTGATTAGGGCTGAGATAAATGGGAAAGGGTAACCCTTCCCACTTGGGTTGGAACAGGAAGAGGCCTTAGTGCAGTGTCTGTGTCCATATTAACCCACCAGGACTTCTCAAACTGAGAGTCTTCTCCAGTCCTCAGCAACTTTATCACTTCTCTCTCTTCCTGGCAGCTCCCAAAGGTGTTGCTAGGGGCCCAGATGCTCTGACACTTCTTGAATACCCTGAGACCCGGAATCAGTTCATCGATGAGCTCATGGAGGTACCTTTGTCCTCTGGGTGATGCGGGGGGAGGCCTGGCACCTGCATAGGCGGCATCGCTCCAGATACCTTACCTGACCCTTCCTTTTTGTGTAAGGGTGCTGAGCACTTTCCTTGTTCTGGAGCAGGGACTCACATATTAGGATGCTCCCCCATTCATTCAACTGTGTTTATCACGTACTTCCTAAGCCCCTGGCACTGTTTGAGGTGCTGAGCAGCGAACAAATCAAAGTCCTTGACCTCATGGATCTTATATCCTAGTGGGGAAGGCAGACAAGAAACAAGACAAACAAGTAAAATATGTAGTGTGTCACGTGTTAACATAAGTGCCATGGAAAAAGAGAGCTGGGGAGGGAGATGCGGTTACTGGGAAGGGCTGCAGTTTTATGTTGGTGGTCAGGGAAGGCCTTGTTGCCAAGGTGACCAGTAAGTTAAGACCTGCAGGGGGTGCAGAGAGAGCCATGCTTATATCTGGCAGAAGAGCTTTCCAGACAGGGGGAGCAATGCAGAAGCTTTGAGGTGGGTGGTGTCCTGCACGTGTGATGAGCAAGGAGGCCTCTGTGGCTGAGCAGGGGAGCTGGGGGAAGTAGAAGAGCCCAGAGAGCTGAAGGGAGTTGGAAATTTGGCTTTTACTCTGAGGGAACTGGGAAGCTGTTAGAGGTTTGGAGTGACACGTTCTCATTTGTGTTTTAGTATCATCACTGTGGCTAAAGTATCCAGCAGCCTAGAGTAAGGAGCCAGTGTTCTTGGATCTTCTTTCTGGGACTGGGAAGCAGGGGGCTTGTCTTTGTTAATCTCTGGGTCTGTCCACTTCTCGGTGGCCTGCTGGCTGGGGAGGGCCTCATGGAAGGCCTTGTCCTCACCAGTCTAGTTCAAGCTTCCGTGGTCCAATAAAAGTGACAAGATATGCGGCTGGTTCTCAGATTCTTCCTAGCCTTTTCTTAATCCAGGGCTTCTCAAACATGGATTCCTATTCCCTGAATCTCATTCTTCCCATGGAGAGAAAATACCTTCACTGGGCAGAGAGAACCCTTTGAATCTCTGCATCGTAGTTATGTGCCCTATAGCCTGGGAGGAAGGAGCGGGGTCCAGGGCCAGGTAAGGCCTGAGACAGCAATGAGGGACTGAAGGGTGATGGTGGAGGCTGCCCCAAACTCCCACGTTATAGTTGGTGAGTTTCTAGCAATAAAAATGTTCAGAGGAAATAACTGATCACCAACCAGAATCTAACCCTCACCTTATTCTTCATTTTGACCAGCCTGAGGGCCTAGCTTCTGAGTTCTTTTCTCCGTTTGAACCAAATCCTCTTCTGTCCCCAGCTTGAGATCTTCTTGTCCCAGAGAGCAGTGGAGATGAGTGAGGAGGCAGACATCCTGTCCGTGAGCCAGTTCCAGCTGGCTCCAGCCATCCTGCAGGGCCAGACCAAAGCAAAGATGGTCACCATGGTGTCGGCACTGCAGGATCTGATTGGCCGGCTCACCAGTCTTCGAATGCAACACCTGTTTATGATCCTGGCCTCACCAAGGTTTGGCTTTCCCCTTGATGTTGGGCTGTTCGAGGGCATGCTGCAGGGCCCTACCATCTCGGGCAGCCCTGACTCCTTTTTTAAAAATTTATTTTATTTATTTATTTATCTATTTATTTATTTATGGCTGCGTTGGGTCTTCATCGCTGTGCGTGGGCTTTCTCTAGTTGCGGTGAGCGGGGGCTTCTCTTGTTGCGGAGCACGGTCTCTAGGCACGTGGGCTTCAGTAGTTCTGGCTCGCGGGCTCTAGAGCGTAGGCTCAGTAGTTGTGGCGCACGGGCTTAGTTGCTCCACGGCCTGTGGGATCTTCCCGGACCAGGGCTCGAACCCGTGTCTCCTGCGGCAGATTCTTAACCACTGCACCACCAGGGAAGCCCCAGCCCTGACTCTTTGTTTCCTTGTCTCCATGACCCCTCAGACCTCATCCCTGCCTCCCATAACTGCACCATCCCAACTAGGGATGGCGGTTCTCTTTGGGGCAAGATGGCGTGGTTTGAGGTACGCAGGCAGAATCTGCTTCCCCTGTAGGATGGGGAAGCGGGAGTGGTATTCCTTGCAAGAAAGGATTGAAGGATATGGAGGCTGAGAGGTCAATTAGAGACTTGGTTTCCTGAGCCTCAGCAGTTGGATGGGGACACCCAGGTTGCCCAGCGACACCAGACACTTACCTGAGTGCCTGGCCCAGGTATGTGGACCGAGTGACTGAGCTCCTCCAGCAGAAGCTGAAGCAGTCCCAGCTGCTGGCTTTGAAGAAAGAGCTGATGCTGCAGAAGCAGCAGGAAGCCCTTCGGGAGCAGGCGGCTCTGGAGCCCAAGCTGGACCTGCTTCTGGAGAAGACCAAGGAGCTGCAGAAGCTGGTGAGACAGGAAAGGCAAGCCCGCCCAGGTGCTGCAGAATGAGGTCCCTTTGTCTCTGCTTTCTGCCCACTCCATATCACTGTCTTTCAGATTGAAGCTGACATTTCCAAAAGGTACAATGGGCGCCCCGTGAACCTGATGGGAACCTCTCTGTGACACGCTCCACGTTCTTCCTGCCTGTCTTCTCAGCCTTCAGGATGGAGGAGGGGCAGCCAGGGGCCCTTCCCAGCAAGAGACCTGGCTGACTGGAGGACAGAAAGCCCCAAAATGGAGCCATCACCCAGATGGTTACCTTGGCACTCACTGTACTCTGCAAGAAGCTGGCTTCCCTTGGTCCTGTGACCCGTCAGCCTCAAACCACAGCTTCTGCTCTTTCTCATTATCTAGTTGGACTTAATAAAAGAGGAAGGGACTCTTGTTTCACTACTGATAGTGCCATTCTCTGGGCCTGGGGTTGAGGCTGCATGGGGTTCTTGATCCTGTGGAGTTCCTGGTTGGGGACTTTTCCTCTTTGCTTCTGGTGATGGCGGGGTGGGGAGGGGGCCCAATTAGTATCTACAGATGGTTCAGCAAGGGGCTCTGGGGTAGCTGAGTCAGCTGGGCCCCTTTCTCTCCATAGCCAGGCCCAGACTGCCCCACTCAGGCCAGAAGCCCAAGGGCAGCAGTCAAGTGGCAGCCTTGTTGGAGCCAGCAAAGCTGTATTTTCCCTTTAATCACAGCTTAACTCTAGGCAGAGGGAAAATGCGGTTTGCGGAGGATGGGTCTGATAAACAAGGTGGAGACAGGAGTTGTCACCTTCACAAGCCGCCTGTCTATTTCCTACCCGTAACTGGCTGCTCTGTGATTGGGTAGAGCCCACCCCAGGCTAGCACCCTTCTCCCCAGCCACCTACCCATCCCCATTTCCCAGGAAGGGTAGGGGTTGGGGGTGGTCAGCAATTCGATTTTAATTTCATAGCAGAGCAGTTGATTCATGGCTCTTTGTCGCTGGCGTTGACTCCTGTAATGACTTTCCATCAAAATGAAAAGTGGAGTGACACCACTCATTATTCCTGCTGCTTGTTATCTCAGTTCTGGGGAGGGCCGCCCCCTCCCTGCTGCCTTTCAGCCGTCCTGGACAGTGAGTGATGGCCCCTATTAATCACCGACCCCGTGGACTCCAGCGGACACACGCTATCCAGAGGAGAGAGAGATAAGGCGGCATGAACTGCTCGAAGCCGCTCCTATCAATTAATGTCAGCCCATCACTTCCCCCAAATCTTTGCCTGTTCACCTCCCTCCTTCGGGGGGGATTGAAAGTCTAGGAATTGAGGATGGAAAAATATTGGTGTGGAATGTCGAGGTAAAACTGTCCTTGGAATAGAAGGACATCATCAAGGGGCCTGAGGGGGCTACATCCTGCCCTCAGCTGCGGTGAAGGCTCTCGGCGGGGGTCTCTGTCTGCGTCTCTCAGTCCCTTTCTCTCTGAGAGAATGTCCACTACCTCCTGGCCCACCTGTTTGGCGGCCGGCTCCACTGGCCTTCTGGCCTGCTCCTTCCAGCTGCCACCAGCTCACCGAGGCATGCCACGCTTGCCCACTCTAATGTCCCTCATCCAATCACCAGCTATCACATGGGCTCTGCTTGCTGGCACCCACCCGGCTTTGGGGAGAAGCCTTGTGGTCATGTGACCATGGCAGGCTGGGTTCAGGCCTCCAAAGGAGTGCCTTGCTTGCCTCCTCTACCCTGCCTGGGGCCAACGGGGGACATCGGATGTGCTGAAATGTGGCCATCTTTGCAGGACACAAGTGGGTTTAATAGAAGGTTTTCTCAGCAGATTTTGGCCACCTTGGTAAGCAGTGGGGCTAGGGGGACTGTCCTCTCAGAGGAATTGGGCTCATTTCACTGCTTATCTGGTGAAACGAAGGCCCACTCCACCCCTAGGTTCATGTAGCTGGTGTCTTAAAAGCCTTTGACTCCATAACATTGGATTTATTCTCCAGAATCTTTAGCCCCATTTGGCTTGGACCCTGTGGTTTGCTTCCTGGGTCCCAATTTCCCGACCACTCTATGGCACCGAAGATCCCACCTGGCTGTTTGACCCCTCAGGTAGGCAGCTCTGTGTCTTTCCGATCTGCTCCCAGATTTCCCTGAGCATCACTGATTGCATTTAGGTTCCTGCTTGTTCATCTCAGAGTAGCCTCAGAAGTTGTGAGGATTAAATGAGTTAATGTGCGCAGAGCTCTTAGAACAGTGCCTGGCACAGAGTGAGTGCTCGCTGGACAAATGTGAGCTCTTATTTTGGGTTTGCGAAACAATGCTAAGGACTCTTCATTCTGTTTCCTTCTTGGAAGGGGGAGGTGAAAGGATCCTTGTAGAGCTTGAAGACCAAGTTCTGAGCAGTCAGTTTTCTGGAATTGCCAAAACAAACAACAGGGAATTCCCTGGCGGTCCAGTGGTCAGGGCTCCACACACTTCCACTACCGGGGGCCCGGGTTCCATCCCTGGTCGGGGAACTAAGATCCCACAAGCCACATGGCATGGCCACAAAAATTAATATATAAAAATTAAAAAACATAAACATTCAGGGAGAGAGAAAGAGGAGAAGGGCCCAGATTACAACCCTTGGAATCCTTAGTTTGATGTGAACTGTATTGCCAAGAACACATTCTACTTTTATGATTACTTCAGTGCCGCCTCTTCCCAGAGAAGATTTAAGGCTCTCAGTACTTAAGCTAAGTCCAGTCATTACCTGCTTCAGATAAGGGAAGAGTCACCTTTCCAAAATCCTCTCACCCAGTCAAATCCAGCCACTGCCCAAGCCTACTCACCATCTCTCTGCTCAAATGAAGCCTTTCTTCCTGCATAGACTCTACTGTGTCCTTTCAAAGTCTGGTTCTCAAAGCGTAGGATCCATTTGCACTGCAGCCCACGATGGTTGATCATGAATGTGGGCTAAGTAGAGTGTTAATGATTACTCAGCTGGGTTCTGGCTGCCCACTAAGGGCTTGCCAGGGAGATGTGAGGTCCTACACATCTAGAACTAGTTTCCCAAAGCCAGTGCGGGGCAGGGGATTATCTGCATCATTCAGGCCAAAAACCTCACTCATATGATCTGTTCCAGAGAACTGGCCTGGAGCTGAGGACCAAAAAAAAAAAAAAGCAGATCCCAGGCCTTGGGGAACAGGAGCTAATCCTGCTCGCTAGTGTCTCTCTGTCTCCCTTGTTAATTCTACAAGTGTTGCTTACACAGTTTCTCCCCTAGAAACAGATCCTGCAGCTCTTCCTGCCTTTTCATCCACACCTGCCTGTCCCATTACTACAATTCTATTTCACCTTTTTTCTTTTTTCAGCTGCACCGCGCAGCTTGTGGGATCTTGGTTTCCCAACCAGGGCCCGGGCCCTCGGCACTGAAAGCACAGAATCCTAACCACCGGACCACCAGGGAATTCCCCTATTTCATCTTTTTTTTTTTTTTTTTAATTAAAAAAATTTTTTTGACTGTGCCGTGCAGCTTGTGGGATTTTAGTTCCCTGACCAGGGATTGAAGCCGGGCCCTCGGCAGTGAGAGTGCCGAGTCCTAACCACCGGACCACCAGGGGATTCCCATCCCCTATTTCATCTTTTAATTGCCACTTGTTTATTTTCCTCTCCTTCCCATTCCCATACACACACACACACAACACACACACACACACGCACAATCTCATAACAGTAACAGGAAGACAGCAGGCAAAGCAACGCGGGAGTGATTAGCATCTTCTCTAGATCTAGACTGCCTGGGTCAAGTCCTGGCTCTGCTCCTGCTACCAGTGTGATCTTGGGTGAGTCCCTGGACCTCTCTTCACCTCATTTCCTTCAGCAGTGAAATGAGGACAACAATACTACCAACCTCAGGGTGGGTAGCTGTGGGGAACGTGTGCAGTACCCAGATGGTGCCTGGCACAGGAAGACTCACCTGTCAGCTTGTGAGGGGTGGTGGACTGCAAATAGCCTGGACTGAGGTTAGAAACTTGTGTTCGGGTCCTGGTTCCATATGTCCTAGATATCCTGACATGTCCCAAACCAACCCCATCCTCATCCCCATCCCACACCGCATCCCTCCCTGATACCTGCTATTTCTGTTCTGTCAACAGGCTCCCAGTCTCTGCTGGCCCACCTCTAATCCACCTTTTCCATGTGCTTTGTCACCCTAATCATTTCCCTACTTAGAAACTCTGATGCCCCCTCAGCTCCCCAAATTCCTAGTGTAGCAGGCCAGCCCTTGATATTTGGACCTTCCCCTAACTTTCCGGCCTGGGTATCCACCCAAAACAGCAAACCCACACGTGTCCCCAAACCTCTTCTTGGCCCCTCCTAGCCTTTCTGACCCAGCTCAGTTGAGGCCCAGACGCATCTCTGTGGACATTGCCGGTACCCAGGCAGAATGAGTCCCTCTCTCAGCAGCATCCCTGAAGCTGTGTGTAGATGCCCTTCAGGGAGCACCTATCAACTATATGACAGTGCCTTCGTATGGTGTGCGCCCCAAACTGAACTGCTGAAGAGCAGGGACTGGGTCTTGCTCATTTTTGTGTCCCCTTTGGAATCTCAAACTTAACTTCTCCAAACTTCAGTTGACTTAATGATCTCTCAATTGACTTTGCCTTCTAAAATGTTATGCTCACATGGCTCACAACTAAGCAAAAAAAAGAAAAGTCCCATAGAGAAGTTTGGGAAGAAAATTGGGTTTAAGCAGGCTTTTAAAATGAACCAATGGTCAGACTAAAATCTGATCCACAGCTGTCTCGTGAGTGGTCTGCTCTGAGGATCTTCTGGGCCTGCCTCTCTTCTCCCCCTGTTTGGTTGAGGGCTCTTCTAGAGAGGAGAGCTGCTGTCCCATCCTCCTGCAGATCTCATTGCTTCATAGAGCCAGGTCTGCTGCCGAAGCTGGGGTCATCCCCCCTCTTACTGAGGGCTGCCCACATGCTGGGCTCTGAACAAGTTGTTCTGCACCCCGAGTAATCAGGCCCCAGGAGCTGCTCCCAGGCTGCCTGGCAGATCCCAGGGCCCAGGAGGAGGGTGTCAAGCCTGCTCCAGGGCTAAGAAGCCCAGGGTGCCAGCTGACCGCAGATCTCCATGTCCTCCAGATACCCTTCCTCTCAGGTGCTGGGCAGGGCCCCTGTGGGTACATCGGTGCTAAGTAAACTCTTACCTATCCTGCCTGGCACCCTCCTCTCTCATTCCCCAGGCTACAAAGAAAACCAGTTTGAATATTTAAACTTCTCCTGCGTGTGTAATAAAAAGTTCTGCACTATTTAACGCCCCAGCTATCCATAACTGTCCAGAGCTGCCCTCTCCCTTCCAGCCTTCCCCTCCCTCCCTCTTGCCCAAACCTCGCGCAGCAAAGCCATTTGTCAAAGCCCTCGCTGCAGGCTGCGCTTGGCTGTGTCTGAAAGGACAAGCACCCCACAGGGGGAGGCGGGGGATGAATAAAGGGGCTATGCAAATTGCTGCTTAATCTGCAGAGAAACACCCAGGCTTTGGGGAGACGCTCATTACTTCTTTTAACTGTGATTAACGGGCAAATTAAATTCAAGCCCTTAACTCTCTCCTGGCAGAGGACTCGAACGCAGAGCCCTGGGCCGGTGTGGGTGGAGGGAGGTGCTTGTCTGTAGCTGCGCGCCCCCCCCCACCCCGGGGACCAGGATCAAGGAGAACAAGGGCTGCCCCTTAACCATCGTCGTCGTTGTGGGGTAGGAGAGAGGGGAGCCCCTAGTGGCGGGGAGCAGATCCAGCACAACTTCACACGTGGGGAAGTGGGGACCCTGCACCATCTTTTGGGTTTCTTTCAGCCACTCGAGAAAGAACAAGGTCGTGGCCCTGGATTTGCTGCCCTTCTCTTCCCTGACCAAAAAAAAAAAAAAAAGTGAGAGAGCCCCTTAGGCCTCACCTGCCAGGACCTGCTGATGGTGTGACCAATGTAGCTTTAGCCCCAAACCTGGGGCTGGAAACATGTGTCTAAGGAACCTCCAGAAATTCAACTCCAGAAATGACCTTGGGCCCAGGGAGGAGGGCAGCAGACTGTTTTTATGGAAGTAGAGACCCTGGGAGTAGTCTTGCTACAGGTTATACAGGTCATAAGTTTACATGGTCGAACACCCATGTTAGAAGGGATCAAAGGTCCAAGGCATCTCTCTCTGTTTCTTACTCCATCCAAGTTGTGTGTGTGTGTGTGTGTGTGTTAAAATACCTGACCCAGCTCAGAACATAAAATTTACCACTTTAACTCTTTGTGCAGGGACTTCCCTGGCGGTCCAGTGGTTAAGACTCCGCGCTTCCACTGCAGGCAGCACGGGTTCAATCCCTGGTCAGGAACTAGGATCCCACATGCCACGTGGAGCAGCCAAAAAAAACCCCCCAAAAAACCCCTTTGTGCAGGTACCATTCAGTGGCATTAAGTGCATTCACATCATTGTGCAACCATCCCCACCAATCATTCCATCTGATTTTGCAGATTATCTACCTGTCCCATCAGACCTATAATCACCTCTAACAAAAAGCAACAAGTGAGGCAGAAGTCTGTAGGTAGAAGAGTTCTGTTTGACATGGAGAAAATTGGGGAACGCCAGCTGGAGCACCGGTGGTTGAAAGGGAGGCCTCATGCTCAGCAGGCAGACTGGGTGGAAATCCTGTAGGGACTCCCCGTTAAAGGCAGGTCCCCGAAGCCCGAGTGATTAGGAGGTGAAAGATGACATACAATGGTGATAGACTGTCTGTCAACCTGACGGGGCCGAGGAGAGACATGGCCCCGTATTTATTTTGTCGTCGTCGAGTGGATCAGTAGGTCTGTCATAGAAACCAGGCCTGACAGCTCTCTCAGCAACTCAGCTCTCTTCTCTTAACTCCCACATCCCTGCTCCACCATCTATTAAAACATCCCGGGCTGTCAGGGATATTAAAAGGCTCTGTCACTCCTTCTTAAAACAGTCATAAATACAATCTGGACACGAGCATTTGGGCAGGAGCCCCAGTGCTGAATGGGAAGAGACAACAGCAGCGACGCCTGCCTTTCTTGACAGCCAAGGCTCAAACAAGGAGCCCTGGACTCCTCTCCTTTTTCTCTCAAATGCAAGAATCAGGGCCGTCTCCAACATCTGCTGAAGCCTGGCATTGTGAAACAACTGTTCTCGAGCATAGGATGTTGCCTTTGTTAGCATGACCACAAGCCTCAGCTTATCTCTGCTGCCCAGCACACCCAAACTGCACCTGTTCTAAACGTTTGCCTGTGCAGCTGCTTCCTAGGCCTCCCGACACGGGGCAGTGCGGGGAGGAACCAAAAGGTAACCAGAGAGCCCCAAGTTCTTCTTCTTCCATGATGGGATTTGCCTCCTGTCCCTCTTCTATCCCCCCTGCCCCATGCAGCCTCGTGACTGTCCAACCTTGGAAGGAGAGCCTTAGCCCAGAGGCATCCTAGGTGGGCTCCCCAGAGTACAGGCTGGAACTTGTAATTTTCCCCAATTGGAGGACCCCAGTCAGCCCTGAATCCTTTTTTTGTGTGTGACGGGGAGGGCGGAATCTTAGTTCCCCGACCAGGGATCAATCTCAGCAGTGGTTGAGATTGCCAAGTGGTCCTAGCCACTGGACCACCAGGGAATTCCCTGGCCCGGAATCCTTGAGTCTCTCCAAACTATGGAATCACAAATCTTTCTGCCTGGAAACTTCTGGCTCTCAAAGAGGGCATTCCTTTCCTTTCTACATCTCTGATAAGAACACATGGCCTCTGGCTTCTTGCTAGGAGCTAGCCCCTCTTTTCAAGAACATCCTATCTCTAATGGAGGACATTTCTCCAGGTTGCTGGAGGGCTACCAAGGCATAGAGCCAAAGATCAGCCACAATCCCCTGGCAAATTCCGACTCTGGGCTCTATCTCTGTCCGTTGGGCTAGGTATTCACCAAATGCCTAGTTTACGGAAACATACAAAGGACCCGTGTTGACACCAGGGCAGCACCCAGGACACTGGCATCTTGACATGTCCTGTCTTCTGCCCACCCAGTGTTGTGTTTGATGGCTGGAGTCACTTCCCATCCCAGTACTTCCAGTTAGCTTTGGATATTTTTGTAAACTATGGACTGTTTTGGTTTTTTTTTTTTTCCAACAAAATTACCTTCTCAGCAGCTTTTTCCAAATAGTTAATGTCAAGAAGTGTCAGACTTTTATCCTTTCTTTCTACAAGATGTATTACATACCTACCTTATCCGGTTGTGCAGCCCCAGAGGGCAGAACTAGGCCTGTGTGTGGAGGTAAGAGGAAGGCAGGTTTCTACCTAATATAAGGAAGCCCCTTATGACAACCAAAGGCGCTCCTCAGAGCACACACAGGTGAGACAGTCACCATCACTGAGGACCTTAGGCTAACGCGGGGTCAATATCTGGTGGGGATGCTGCAGAGGATGGGAGATTGGGTAAGATGACTCTGAGAGTCAATGACTGGGGGCACTTGGTATGGCCAGAAGCTGGACAAGGCCTAGCAGCTGTTCACCAGCTGTCTTCCACGTGGCCATGTTGAAAGGTAATCCCAGATGGTCGGACTGCTCACCCTCAGAGGTCACAGGGCCAGCTGCAGAGTAGTGGGCAAGCCCTTCTTTGCCCTGGTAGCCCCCAGGCAGTGTCTGTGACCCGGTGGGCAGGATGCGGAGAGGCTGCCATGAGAGAGAGATCCCTCTGGCCACTTGGGTAGAGAAAGGCTCAGCGCTCTTCCCTCTGGCCGGCTCCCCTCTTCCTCGTGCTGGCTTCTACTCCCACCTCCTGCCATCTCCTCCCGTTTGCACCTGCCTTGCCTTCTCCCTCCCTTCCTTGCTCGCCTAACCCCCCTCCCCTCCCCCCACCGCCTCCCTCATCTCCATGGCGATAAAAGGGGAGGTGGGGCGAGCTGTGCCCTGTATTTTGAGTCGCTCCATAATAGCTCCTTTCTCTGGAGACCCAGGGGCTGCCTGTGGAACTAATCTCTCCTGCCCGTCAGCTCACAAAGGGCCAGGGAAGCCCCTCCCTCAGCCCGGCCGCCCCCAGTGACCCCGAGCTCGTTTCCGGGTGCGCTTCCAGCCCTCCGGGGCCTGCAGCTGGGCCTCTCTCACGGGATCCTGCACACAGGCAGGGTCACCCCGGCTGACCTCCCCCGAGGACAGAGGTCAAGCCCCCTCTGGGGTCTCTAACGTGATTGGAAGGGAGCTGAGGCAGGGGGAGGGGGAGGGGCATGGGGGAGGGAACCTTCTCTTTTAATGTAAAATTAAAAGACTCCCTGTGCCTTCCTGTCTGTGCCTGTCTCTGGCTGGATCGCCTGGCCTAGGACCCCACCCTTGGGAATCTGGGCATCTTAGAAATGAGTTAAACTCCTGGCAATGGGGCTTGGTCAAACCTCATCCTGGAGTATCAGAATCATAAAAATCTTGGCATGGGAAGTGGGAGAAGCTGCCTGTATGGGGCAGCTGGGCGTGCAGAGTCAGCGCTGTTTTTTGTTGTTGTTTTTGCGTTACGCGGGCCTCTCACTGTTGTGGCCTCTCCCGTTGCGGAGCACAGGCTCCGGACGCGCAGGCTCAGCGGCCATGGCTCACGGGCCCAGCTGCTCCGCGGTACGTGGGATCCTCGCGGACCGGGGCACGAACCCGTATCCCCTGCATCGGCAGGCGGACTCGCAACCACCGCGCCACCAGGGAAGCCGCAGCCCTGGTTCTGACTGTGGTACTTGCTAGCTAGTCTGCCTTTAGACCTCTCTGGGCCTTGATATACTTAATTGCAGAGTGGGAACCACCGACCTCGTGGGTAACATACTAAGTGAGATCATGCACGTAACATGTTTCTTAGCTTAGTGCCTGGCTCAGAGGAGGTACTCAGGGTACCGGAGGTGTGACTGTATTAGGCAGGAAGGAGTTCTCCGACTTCAGGAATGATCTACTTAGCTCAGGCCAGGAATTCCCATGGTGAAAACACAGACTGGGAAGTCAGAATGACTGGGACTCAATCCCAGATCCCTCACTTTGCTCACTCATAGAAATGGGATGATAATAGTACCCACTGCTCAGGGTTATTATGAAAATCAAATGGTTTAACACATGCAAAGTGCCCAGAAGGAAACTAGCTTGTTGTCCATGCTTCATAAATGTTCGTTATGAGGGTTATTTATGTTATTATTATTGGATCTCTGTGGACCTGATTTTCCAGAACAATGCTTATTTCAAATATTCAAAGGCTTTATCCCTAGAAGTCCCCTCTTTTCCACATCACACAGCACATTCTGATTTCTGGCAAGGAATAATATACGGTCACTCTCACTTGCTTGGCTGATGAAAAAAAGACACATTTTGCCTATACAGACAGCAGCTCTAAACAAGGGACACAGCTAAGCCAGAAGGGAGTCATTGGCCCCTTATAAAACAAGGCCAAGTAAAAGATAGGAGTTCAGAAAGGTCGAAGGAGGTCTGGTGGGAGCTGCTGACAGCTCTCCTAACCCGCCCAACTTATTACTAGAATCATTTCAAGAGATAATTAAATGTTCTCCCTCGGTGGCCCTGTTTGCTCCTGCAGGGAAAAATAAATAAATAAACAAACACAGCCATCCCGACCAGCACCTGCTTTCGGAGAACTTCACTTGCTCGTTTTTAATAACACAGTTATTAACATAACTGTCCTGGCACCTCTCCTACATCTGATCACTGGTGAATTATGGGCCTTGAATTCTGATTGCAGCTCCCATTACTGCAAACAGTTCCACTCTGTCCTGACAGGAAGGAAAAGTCAGCCTTTCACGCACAAGGAGAACTCAGAGGCTGGTACGGGGCCTGCTGTCCCAGAGTTGGGAGCAGGAGAACTTGGGTGAGGGGTGGGGCAGGAGGGTGAGAAAGAATCAGCCAAGGTGGGGCAGGAAGGTACCTGTCAGGTTTGGTTGTGGAGAGAGAGCACTTGACTGAGAGTCCGGAGACCTCACTTCAGCACCGTCTTTAGTTCTATGATTCAGCCCAATCTCTCACTTTCTGGGGCCTCATTTCTTCACCTATAACATAAAGATTTTTTTAAAGTTATTTTTTCCCTTTGCCATTTTTTTTTTTTTTTTTTTTTTTGCGGTACGCGGGCCTCTCACTGCTGTGGCCTCTCCCATTGTGGAGCACAGGCTCCGGACGCGCAGGCTCAGCGGCCATGGCTCACGGGCCCAGCCGCTCCGCGGCACGTGGGATCTTCCCGGACCGGGGCACGAACCCGTGTCCCCTGCATCGGCAGGCGGACTCTCAACCACTGCACCACCAGGGAAGCCCTCCCTTTGCCATTTTTAAGCATTTATAATGTGCCAGGCACTGTGCTAAATGCCTTATGTTAATAGTATTATTATTGTGTTTTTTCTTTCTTGCCACACCGCGCAGCTTGTGGGATCTTAATTCTCCGACCAGGAATTGAACCCAGGCCCTCAGGAGTGAAAGCACTGAGGCCTAACCACTGGACCACCAGGGAATTCCCAGTATTATCTTATTTAACAAATTCTCATAACCAATGTGTATGATAATGCTGGTTTAATCCCCATTTAGTAGATAAAGAAACTCAGGCTCCCAGAAACTCAAAAGCTTGCCCGAGGTCACACAGCTGGTAAGCAGGGATGCTGGTGTGCAACCTCGATTTGTCTGACTCCAGGGCCCAAGCCCCTCACTGTTAGGCTCCGCTGCCTTCTGGGGACAGTAACACCTGTCCTCCCACCTGGCAGGGTGGGGAGACTCAGACATGCCCATGGCAGTGGAAGGGTGCTATCAAGTGCACAGTGGTCACACACATGGTGATATAAAACCATATGATATAAATCCTACAAATACAGGATTTGTGATATAAATCCTTTTCCAAAGGAAGGCAAAAGAAGAGGTTGCGGCGGGATGAACTGAGATTAGAGGCATGGCCAACCAGAGGAAGCTGGCAACAGCCCCAGGAGACTGAATTTAGCAATGAGCAGGCCACACCATAGCAATACTGCCTTTGGAAGAACACGTGATAGTTGATTTAATTTGTCAATGAAAGGGAAGGCTATTCTCATGTTCTGAGTCTTCCCACCCTTATTCAAGGTGATTTTGATTCTGGTCTTGCCTGGTCATCCTCAGAGGCTCTGAGCTGAGCAGGGCTCTGGTCCAGTTGAGGGGGCAGATGCTGCTGTTTCCTGCTACCCAGGACTCTGGTACCACAAAGGGCTGACAAGCCTGGAGAAGGTGAGGTCCCCAAGGAGAAGCCCCCCTTAGGCCCTGGGAGTTCAGCCACAGTGGGGAGTTGGTAGAGCTGGCATGAGGGTACAGAGGTGGCCAGGGGCTGGGGAAGGTGGGGAAGGGCCCCCCACCCCCCCGACTCCATGCCTTTCCTGCCCTGGCCCAGGTTTGCTGGCCGGGAGGGGCAGCCTCAGGCTGAGGCTGGCTGCTTGGTATTCTGCTCAGGCGCCTGCGTCCCGCCTCCTGGCTCCCCTGCCGGAGGGCCTCCTCCCCCAGCCCAGCCTGGGCCATGCATTATCCTCGCAAGATTGAGGGCCTAATGGAGGCGATCAGCACCGAGGGAGCCACTCCAGCCAGGCTCGGGAAGGAGGGCAGAGACGTGCTAGTCGGTGTCTCTGCCCACCCTGAGGTCCGAGTGCACTTGAGGGGGCCCCTGGGACTGGGGAGGGGATCCTGGCACCTCCTTCGGGAGGACTCTGGGCTTTAGTCCAAGAGATGGCACTGCAACAACCCCTCTCCTCCTCTCCCTAGGATACCCTTGCCATCTGGGGCCCCTGTGGGGAGACCCCAGCCACCACCAGCTCTCCTGGAGGACTTTCTGCTGGCTGTGGGGAGGGCGTGCTTCCCCCCCACCCCCGCCACACCCCTCGCCTGACTGCCAGCTGGCCTGCGTCTTCGTCTTCGGTTCTGGAGCCAGCGCTCCTCTGCCCATTGTTTCTCGGCTCTCCTCCCACGGTGGGAGGTGGGGGGCTGAGCCGGGCCCCCCTCCAGGTCGGGAGCACAGGGCAACCCCTCCCCTCCCTGGGTTTCAAAGGCCCCGAGGGATGAGGAACCCTTGCCCCTGTGGGGCCTCTCCTCTGGGAGCTGTGAGGCGGGGGCAGCTGCCCCCAAAGCGGCATTCAGCAGCTCCCTGGGTGAGCAGACAGACGATCCTGGGCATGTAGGAGGTCAAATGAGGGGAGGTCCCCGAGGCAGAACGCCTGGGAAAAGCCCAGGGATGGAGGAGAGGCCTCAGAGGTGATACCAATACTGTAACAATACTCTTGCTACCAAGAGCAGCTAAAACTCAGCTAACACTCATGGTGGGCCAGGTGCTGTGTTCTCCATCCATTACGGCATTTCATCCTCATAGGAGCTGGGTACTATTAGAGCTACATTACGTAGAGGGAGAAAATCAGGCTCAGAGAGGTTGTATCCAACCCGGGCTCACACAGGGAGGATGTAAACAAGACTTGGACTCACACTGTTTGACTCTGGAACCCTGCTCCTAACCACAGTGCTGGGCCACTGTAACAGGCAGCTTTGAAGGAAAACAGGACGGGTCGTGGGCACGCACTCCAAAACACTCACCTGCCTTCATTCACATCAGCAAGATAGTGTTTCTTGCCAAAGAGCATCCAGGGATCCAAGGAGCAATTTTTTCACCGAGCCCACATAGACAGGGATTCTCTTCCCTCTCCTTCCAGCCCTTCTCCCACTTCTAAGCTTCTTATTCCTCCTGCTCCCAGGCTAACAGTCTCTCCTCCCACCATCTGCTGCCAACATGGCAAACACTGTCCACCTTGCTTCCCCGGGGCTGGATGGGTCCAGGACTCATCCCTCCCCCAAGTGCCATAATTTGAGGGGCTGCCCAGCTGGAATGGACCCAGGGCCTCCCCAGGCTGCCCTCGCGCCCCTGTGAGCTGGCTGGCCTCTGCCCTCTGCCCTCTTCTGCCATTAACCCTGTCACCTGCCGGACATCAGCCCCCGGGCCCAGTCTGTCAACCGTGGCCAAAGATGGATGGGGGGCGGCTGGGAAGCATAAGCAGTGACCCCTTAATGAGATCTGGCGGGGGAGGGCTGGGCTCTATCAGGCAGCAGCAGGGCCAGGTTGGCGATAAAGGCCCTTTTTGGGTGTGACCCGTGGTCCTTCTGTGGAGGGAACAGTGGAGTGAGAAGCTGCAGGACAGGCTTGGGATTCTGTTGCCACTTGCCCCTCCCCTCCCTCCCCTCTACTGGCAACCAGACCGGAGAGGGGGAGAGATGGGCAGAGGTGGGAAAAAAAGATGATTCCCTCACCTCTCATTCCTTCTCCTTGGCACCGTGACCCCAGCACCTCGGGAAGAAACACAGACACAAAGAATCTCTAGGAAACAGGAGGCCAGCTGCCTGGCTGCGGCAGCCCCAAGGCAGTCCCAGGAGACTTCACGTCTCCTATCCATGTACAGAGAAATCTGAGGGAGGGAGCCTTTGTGGGGTGTTGTCTGTAGAGTGGGGAGCATCTTCCGAGCTGCAAGGAAAGGGCCCTTTTGAAGCAAGAAAAAGTGGGACAACGGGTGGGGGAGGGGAGAAGAAACATTATTGGGTGGCCTCCTACACATTTCCCCTTAGTGACTCATGGAATTTTAAAAGCAAGAGATCCTGGAAAGCATTAAGTTCTAGCCTTTCATTGTACAGATGGGAAACTGACACCTAGAGAGGGGAAGAGACCCGCTCAAATGAGTAACGGAGCCAGAGCTAAAATCCAGGGTTCTAGAAGCCCAAGCCCCTTTGCTTGGCATCGCAACACATTCCCTCCTTGCTTCTTACCCAGTAAGAACATAAAATAGCTGCTAAAATCATCATTTCTGGACTTGTCTGAAAGGGCTTGTTCTCCCCCAGTTCTTGCTCCCCTCAACTCGCCCAAGGGTTTCCAGTAGGTTTGGGAGTTAGGCTGACTTGGGGAAAGGGGGTGAGGGTGCTTCCTGTGTCATCCTGGCTGGGAGTGGGGAGTAATTCACTCCCTGAGGATGTGAATGACATTGGTTGAAAATAAGGCTCTTTGAGTTTGAGGGCTTTTGATTTTTTTTTTTTTCCACCCCCTTGAAGACTAAGGAGAAGCTTAGTCTTTGCTGGGTACCTAGCAAAGGTTGGCTGCAAGACCCTTTAGCCACTATTTTGACATTGTCCATCCCCGGAGCCACTGCCTGTGGTTATTTCTGGTTTCCCTCCCCGCTGCCTAGTTCAAGCTGAGCAGATTTGTGGTGCAGCATCAGAGGCTTGGATGCTGGTCCTGGTTAGCTGTACTACCCTCAGCAACTCTTTTTCTGGGCCTCAGCTGCCTCATCTTTAAAAGGTAGTGCTAGACAATGGTCTTCACACTTCTTTTTAAATAGAAGGCCCAGAGCTAGTGCTGTGACTTGCTGACTTGCACTGACTCTCAAGAGCCTGTTATGTGCATTTCCCAACTTTGTCCTGGGTGACTTCCAGTCCGTTGCTCGAAATAGGCTTTGGTGGGAGTATTTACACCACAGAAATTGGCAAATGCAATGGATCGGAGCTTCCCCATCACCACCCCAGTGAGAATAAGCTGTTAAGCTTTTACCAGCACACCACTGACCAGAACGCTAATGTGTTAAGTATTAAAACAGAGAAAAGCAGAATTGCTTTGGTTAAAGCAGAAGTGTCCCCTCCCCACCAAACTTTGCCCCAAGCCAGGATTTGAAAACTGTCACACCAGAAGGCTGAGATTCGTTCCAGCTCTAAATTCTCCAAGTCTAAGTAACAGGCCACAGAGGCGATGCTGGAGGGAGAAAGAAGAACAATAAAGAGGTTTGGGGTTTACAGCTGGACTTGGCTAATCAAGACTTGGCTGGGAAAAAAATAATAATAAAAAAAAAAAAAAAAAAAAAAAAAAGACTTGGCTGGGTGGGCAAATTGGCTTTGATGAGTCAGGAAGTAACTCTGGTAATCGCTTAACGCTGCAGGTCCCAGGCCTTTGGTGGTCTCTAGAGCAGTCTCGCATCAGGAGGTTTCTGGAAGGGAGGCTGGAGGATGAGACTGCCTTAGGGGAGGGTGTGTCACCCATCTCCACTCCCTGCCTCACCTCTCCCTGCCTCACCTCCCTACCCCTGTCCTCCTGACCTTCTGGAGGAAAGGAAGTGATGTTCCACTTGGGTGCATTCAGGTACACCGACATGAGGTGGGGACACCGCCTAACAGGAGAGGCGGAGACCAGAATTCAAATGCAGGGCTCAACCCTAAGCTCCTGCAGTCCCTGATCTTGACGACTTTCACATTTCAGTACCATTTTGTGGAATGGGGCTGCTCAACCAGGGTTAAAACCATATTCATTTCTAATTTAGTCCTTTCAATGGAGAAAGTAGAGGGTGGTCAGCAGGGACCAGAACCTCATTCAGCTTGTGGTGAAAGGGCCCACTTGACAAGCAAGCCTCACTTCTGTATTTGCCTAGGTTCCATGAAGAATACAGAAGTCAATATCCCCAAAGCTTGCTTTCTTTCAGGCCTATTAGAATCAGCTGATTCATTCTTGCTGTGGGTGGAGAGGCAGGGGCAAGCAAAAGAAAAGAAAAACAAATGTTCCTAGCTGAAAGAAACCTGGTATTTAATCTAGTGGTTTCTAAATCTGCCAATCATCAGAATTACCTGGGAAGATTTTAAAAATATGATTTCTTGCCCCTGCCGCTAGACTTACTGATTTAAAAATCTCCAACTGGGGGAGAGGTTCTAGTGTTGGTCCACTCTCAAGAGGTTTACTCTCGGGCTTCCCTGGTGGCGCAGTGGTTGAGAATCCGCCTGCCGATGCAGGAGACACGGGTTCGTGCCCTGGTCCGGGAAGATCCCACATGCCGCGGAGCAACTAAGCCCGTGAGCCATGGCCGCTAGGCCTGCGCGTCCCGAGCCTGTGCTCCGCAATGGGAGAGGCCACAACAGTGAGAGGCCCGCATACCGCAAAAAAAAAAAGAGGTTTACTCTCTTGGCTGCCCGCAGTGGAGACAGAGGGCTACGATCAGTGCTGACCATCAATTAGACTTTGTCCTCTTTCTATTTCTAAAGGAGATTTCCTCATTCTCCCTTAATAAATAAAGAATTTTTTTAAAGTTCTTGCCCACAGCTAACCTAAATCTCTGCTGCACTTCTAGTCCTCTCATCTGTATAATAACTTTACTGATGACTTTTGGAGTTTGCCAGCATGCTGAATGTTCTGGGTTTATTTCTTCATTGCACAAAAATTAATTCAGCACCTACTAACTACCAGGTTCTATGCTTGGTTCTGGGGAGACAGCGATGAGTGAAATGGACTTGATCCTTGGCCTTTGAGCTTACAGCCTTGTGAGGGAGTCAGAATTAAACTACCAGTGTTGGGGTGTGGCATAGGAGAGATGTTGGGATGGCGGAGAGGGGGTGAGGGATAGCGTCCTGAAGAAATGAGAGAGGGGCTACGGCCTTGGATAGTCCCGGAAGGAGGATGCAAGTGTGGGGAGCATAGTTCCCAGCAGAGAACAGCATGTGTAGGGCTGAAGGTAGGACAGCAGAGCGGGCCTCAATGAACTGAGCGAAAGTCCATACAGTTGAAACTTTCTGTCATTTCCTTGGCCCTTCCCAGAAACCCCTCCAAGCTCCTCCATGACTCTCTGGGCTCCATGGAGTCCAGAGCAAGACAAAGAACTTTTGTCTGATCAGCTGAGCTATAATGAGAGAATGACCCCCACGTTCTTTATTTATGCATCCAGCACGGAGCTTGTTTTTGTAAGAGCAGCACCGTATTACTGACTCAGTCAGCCATGCATTTTACAATCATTCCACATTGTCTGCCTTGGATTTTATTTCTGCCTAATTTCCCTTTCAGTTTTTTTTTTTTTTTTAAAGCCTTGCCTCTTTGCTCCCTTTTTACTTATCTCTTTCTTTGAAGTGGAACACGTGGAGAACATGTGGGTTTCAGGGAAATCTGCCATCCCAAGGGTCCTTCTCCAATGAAATGCAGGTCAGACTGAGATTTGGAGTTGAAAGCTGATTAGTCTAAATGCTCACATCTTAGAAAGTCTAACCAACCTGCCCATCAAGGCTGCTGATCCCATCCTGTCTTATTTGCTGCTGGGGAGGGGAGGGGGGGAAGCGCGGATGGGAGCAGAGTCAACGCCAGACAGTGATGTGCCAGGCAGAATCGCATCTTTGCACAGTGCCTCCTGGAAGGGAGGGCAGCGGGGAGGGGGCAGATGCTGAGAGACTCATGGGAGCCATGCCAACATATGGGTCCGCGTGGACCCCTGTCTAAACCAACTAACCCTTCCCAAGCCGATCCGCATGCGGGGCCAGGGCCCATTATTCTTCCGTGAGATCCCAAGTGAAGCGATAGGGGCCACGAAGGAATTCATCCGTCAGTGTTAGTTTGGTGGGTGGGAGTGGGGAGGTCAGGAGGGGCAGGCCCGGGGGTGGGTTTGCGGGGATTAGCCCGTGGGAGCTGAGCCAGCCTGGGTGGGCAGGGTTGCTTTGGCATTCTCCTGCAGTTACCAGGCCTCCCTGCCCACCAGGCGCTGCTGGTGTGCAAAGCTCAGCCCCCTCCCCAAAGAGCCCCTGAGAGGGGCCAGGAAAGGGGGGAAGGCCACCCGTGGCCTTGTGAGGCTGAAGCGTAGGCTCCTTCCTCAGCTGCCAGGGAAGAATTTAATTACCAATTAAAGCCCCCTCCATCTGTTTGGGGCCTGCCAGAGAGCTCTCTCTACCCTTTAATTACATCTCTGACAACAATTTAACTCAATTAGCTGGTAAACACAGCAGAATGTAGGCAACCCAGGGCACCCTCTCTTCCCTGCCATCTGTCTGTCCGTCTTATGCTTTCCCCACTCGCTTTCAGTCTGTGTGTCCTGCCCCTGCTTCCCCATCTCATTTTGATCACCCCCCTCCGTTTTCTCTTTTCCTTCTGTCGCTCTTCTCCAGCACCTCTTGTCTGCCTCACGCCAGCTGGGTTTTTCCCCTGATCTTTGTCATTACATCTTCCTTTCCCATCTGTCTGTCCACCCCTATCTGCTGTCTGTCCATCTCCTTCCCCGGCTACATCTTGTTCCGCCATTCCAACTTTCCTTCCTTGTCTGCCGGCCAGTCTCCAGGGAGCCCTCCTTTTCCTTTCCTTCTCTGGGCTTCTTCCTCCTTCTCTGCCATCCCTCCCACATTTAAGCAAACCCATCCCTTTCAACGTCTCTTCTTTGAGTCTCCTTCCTGGTTTGTTTCCCTAACCATTACCATCTCCTTTTGTTTTGTCCACTTAGCACAGACAAATGTGAGCCAGAGGATTTGGCCAGTCACCGGCTCAGGGCTTTACATATACTATTTGGTTGTATCTTTACAAAAATTCTGTGAAGGGCTTCCCTGGTGGCGCAGTGGTTGAGAGTCCGCCTGCCGATGCAGGGGACACGGGTTCGTGCCCCGGTCCGGGAAGATCCCACTTGCCGCAGAGTGGCTGGGCCCGTGAGCCATGGCCGCTGAGCCTGCACTTCCGGAGGCTGTGCTCCGCAACGGGAGAGGCCACAACAGTCAGAGGCCCGCGTACCCCCCCCCCAAAAAAAAAAAAAAATTCTGTGAAGTAGGTATAAGTATTCCTATTTTTTTTTTAAGTATTCCCATTTACAGGTGGAATAATTGATGCTCTGAGAGATTTTACATCTTGCCCCAGGTCACAGAGCTTGCAATGGTTAGAACAAGGATTCAAACCCAGGTCTGTTTACTCTGAATAAGAGAGATGGC
Source organism: Kogia breviceps (assembly GCF_026419965.1). Taxonomy (NCBI): domain Eukaryota; kingdom Metazoa; phylum Chordata; class Mammalia; order Artiodactyla; family Physeteridae; genus Kogia; species Kogia breviceps. The sequence continues at coordinate 36,103,142 of NC_081328.1, read as the reverse complement.
CCCTGTGAGGGGAGCAGCTTTGTGGATAGCAGAGAAGGCCTGAATATTGGGGAAAAGGCTCTGTGTTGCTCAAATGAAGGGCAAAGCAAGAGGTTCCCAGTTAACATTGGGGGAAAATTAGTGATGATTTCTGAGAATCTAATCTCACTATTTCTGCCAAAGGGAACCTTCCAGATTCTCATTTGCCACAGTGTTGAAGTTTTTCAGTCCCCTAAGAAAGTAAAATATTTCTAGGACCCCAAGGAGTAGGAGAGGAGAGAAACAAGTAGGCTATAATTATCCTAGCAACCCTCTCCTGGAATGAGGCGGGGAGAAGGTGGGGGGAGGGCGGGGGAAGGGCAGACTGATCCGTCTTGTGGACAGGCAGGGACGTCATGGAGACCCCAGGGCAGCCAGGTAGTCACATGGCTGCGGTTCCGGCAGACCCCAGCCAGATAAAACTCATCTGCTTTCTTCCCCCGTCCTTCCTCGGCTGACTAATCATTCTTCCTGTGATTAAAACAGAAAAGAATTGAGGGGAGACTACAGCAGAGAAGGGGAGCCTATTTCTTATCTCTGTTTTCTACCTTCCTTTGGTTTTAAGATTTGCAGTCTGTCCAAAGGGGTTAGATCCACTTTGGTTTCAGAACTCACATACCTCTACCCGGCTTTCTGCCACCTGAAGCAGGAGTGCTGGGATCTCAACTAAATTCCTCAAATGCAGGAACTGTGCTCTGAAAGCAACTGGAAACATGGGTTAGAGTCAGCTTAGGTAGGGGACCGGTACTTCGCCGAAACCTGTCATCGTTACAAATCTCTCAAAGGAGATCCTGTTCTGTAGACAGATATGAAAAGTCTGGGCAGAGGCAGCCAAGGTGCAGATGGGGGCTGGAACAGAGGCAGGGACAGAGAAGCAGAACTCAAAACGTGGAGGCTCCTTGTCCAGGCTTCCCAAGCCTTAGACAAGCAGAGGGTTCGTGGGCAGTTTTTGTAACCATGGTATAATGAAGACCACAGAGTAATGAGGTTGGTGGGTTGTTTTTTTCTAAACAGACACTTGATTGCCTAGAATTTCAGATGTCAAGGGACTAGAGAGGTCTATCTAACCCAGAGTCCTTCCTGCTGCAAGAATTCTTATTACAGTAGCCCTGATAATATCTTTCTTTGAATACTGCCAGTGACAGAGAACTCACTACTTCACAAGGTAACCCTTTTCCATTTTCAGACTATTTTAATGTTTAGAAAATTCTTTCTTGGGGCTTCCCTGGTGGCACACTGGTTGAGAGTCCACCTGCCGATGCAGGGGACACGGGTTCGTGCCCCGGTCCGGGAAGATCCCACATGCCGCGGAGTGGCTGGGCCCGTGAGCCATGGCCGCTGAGCCTGCACATCCAGAGCCTGTGCTCCGCAACGGGAGAGGCCACAGCAGTGAGAGGCCCGCCTAGCACAAAAAAAAAAAAAAAAAATTTTTTTTTTTTTTTTTTTTTGTGCTAGGCGGGCCTCTCACTGCTGTGGCCTCTCCCGTTGCGGAGCGCAGGCTCAGCAGCCATGGCTCACGGGCCCAGCCGCTCCGCGGCATGTGGGATCTTCCCGGACCAGGGCACGAACCCGTGTCCCCTGCATCGGCAGGCGGACTCTCAACCACTGCGCCACCAGGGAAGCCCTTTTTTTTTTTTTTAAAGAAAGAAAATTCTTTCTCGTATTAAGTTTCCCTGTAATTCCCATCATTCTGTCCTATTTTTACCTTGTGAAGCAATGGAGAATGTGTAAACTTTTCCTCCTCAGTTCAACTGCCAATCCAATGTCTAGAAGGCAATCAATAGGAACCCTTGAGAATTTAAACATCCCTAGTTCCTCCAGCTCTTCCTCAACTGCTCTCATTTCAAAATCTCACTGTTCTCTTTCTCTGTGCCCCTTTTTCGTTAGCAATGTCTTTCTTTATAAACACTGCCACAGGCCTAAACTGAGGCTCTAGATAAAGTCCAATGGGCACAAGACAGAGAAAGACTATTACCTCCCTTGTTCTGGATCCTGTATTTTTATTAATGCAGCTCAGACTGTATAATTTTCTATGGCCACTGCAGATCATAGTAGCCTCTATATCGTATCAGCATACTGAGGTTGCAGTCAACTAAACTGATTTAAACTGTTTTGGTATATGCCACCCTTCGGCCATGTCATCCTCATGTCTATTGAGTTAATACTTTTAGTAATAAATATAAAACTTATAATTTAACCCTTTAAAATTTTACCTCACTTAATTCAATTTAACTAACACTGATAGAGCGTTGTTGTGTTTCACTGTGTTCGATTCGGGCCAGTGTTCCCATCCTACTGATGTCTTAGATCCTGAACCTGTCACCCAAGATATTCACCAGCTCTTTATCAGCCTCAGATCTGATGTGCTCGTCTTCTGCATCTTCATCCAATCCCCTATAAAGCACTCATGAATACTGTGCCTCCTGAGAGGACTATTTTGAAAGAATCAACGTCTAAATGAGTCTCTCCTTCAAATGGAGGATATAGCTGGTTTTTGTTTTGTTTTGTTTTGTTTTGTTTGCGGTACGCGGGCCTCTCACTGTTGTGGCCTCTCCCGTTGCGGAGCACAGGCTCCGGACGCGCAGGCTTAGCGGCCATGGCTCACGGGCCCAGCCACTCTGCGGCATGTGGGATCTTCCCAGACCGGGGCACGAACCCGTGTCCCCTGCATCGGCAGGCGGATTCTCAACCACTGCGCCACCAGGGAAGCCCCATAGCTGTTTTTCTGATAACTGTTAATTTTGATAAAATTCAAGTAGAGAATATTAAAAATAGTACAATGAACTCCCATTTGCTCTTTACCCAGATTCACCCACTGTTTACATTTACCTCCATTTGTTTTATTCCTCTCTATTCACATGTTTACATATGCATATTTTTCCTGAGCTTTTGGAGAGTAAGTTGGAGACCTGTGTCCCTTTTTCTCTAAATATGTGAGTATGTATTTCCTAAGAACAAAGGCATTCTCTTATACAAACAACCTCAGTATAGTTACCAAAATTCAGAAATTTAACATTACACAAGACTATTATGTAATTCACAGTCCACATTCAAATGTCATCAACTTTCTCAGCAATGTCCTTTACAGCTATTTCCATCCCCACCTCCCTTCACCCCCAGTCCAGGAGCCCGTCTGGGATCATTCAGTAGTCAAGCTCTTTATAGGAGGCTGTGGTTTTATTTCAACACTTTGCTAAAAGCAGTTTGGAAACTTTTTGGAAAAATGCCAACCTAAGAAAAACAGTCAAAACATCCCACCTTCCAAGGATGAAAATCTGGTACCCCTGAGGAGAGCAAAACAAATGTGCTACAGACTCTGAAGCTAATTCCCATGAAACCTTGGCAAATGTTTCAAGCAATCGAAGCATTTGTAACAAGTGCAGCCACCTGGTGAGATGACTTTGGAGGAAATTTCCTCAAAGAGAGGAATGACTCCTAGAGCATTTGCTTATAAATTTGCCGCATGACTTGATAGTCAAACTGCACACCATCTTAGAGTTTCAGCTCCTGGAGAATAGCGCCTATGTTCTAGACACATTCTCTGGGGCCCATTTGTTAAAAGTACTGGGTTGCTCGAGCTGAGCCCCAGGTTTTGCTCCCCAAAAGGGCTATTTAGGGGCTTCCCTGGTGGCGCAGTGGCTGAGAATCCGCCTGCCAATGCAGGGGACATGGGTTCATGCCCCGGTCCGGGAAGATCCCACATGCTGCGGAGCGGCTGGGCCCGTGAGCCATGGCCACTGAGCCTGCGCATCTGGAGCCTGTGCTCCGCAATGGGAGAGGCCACAACAGTGAGAGGCCCGCGTACCGCAAAAAAAAAAAAAAAAAAAAAAAAAGGGCTATTTATACTTGCCACATAGGAAGAACCCTTAACCTCTGAGTTCAGGCATGAAGGAGGTAGGTGGGCCAGGAAGATGTACAGGGTAATCAATTCCCAACAGCTCAAAACATGTGTCACACTGATGGAGGATGGATAACATTGACTTCCAACCTGCTCAATCCATAATGGACACCCAATAAATATGAAAGCACCTTAACAAGCCTGTGGCAGCAGGCTGTACAGTGACCTACTAAACTAAGGTATATGGGGCTCCAAGCAGAACTCAAGTTAAGGATGACCAAACAATGTTTCTGTAGATTTCCTCCCATGCACCCAGGTTCAAAGCCTTAGAGCTTAGTGCCTAATGGTTCTCCTTCTCCCTGTCTGTCTTCCTAACATCTGGTCATCAAACTTTCACATTTCTCACATTTTTTACTCTTTCCTCTCCATTCTGGTCCAGGTCCCACTTTACTGGCTCCCTGGTCTCCAGTCTCTCTCCTATTGATATATTCTATGTACTATCACTAGATTAATCTTCCCTTAAAAAATATATATATATGTATATATATATACATCTCCCTATGTGTTTGTGTTTCATACTTTCCTCAAGTTTCCATTTTAGATCCAGCCAAAACCACTCATCCATGAGCAAGCCTTCTTCTCGGCCTTTGCTCTTGCCATTCCCCTCTCCATACCACTCCACTCTATCTGTCACTTCCTTAGAGACCTAGGCTCCATGGCTCCATGGGGGCGCCCAAGCTCCACACCCTGCAACCCTTCTCTCAGAGCTGAGTGTTGAAAACATTTGGCATCTATACTACTTTTTTGGCACTTGGCACATGACTCCTCAGATGATTTGTAATTTTAATGTTATCTATTCTTTCTCCTAAGAAAGACTGTAAGCCCTTCAAGAGCAGACATCATGTTTAGCTCTCTTCTCATCTTATATTTAATGAATGCCATTTATATAATTGGAACACAATGCATGTTCAGGTTAGTGATCATGAAATTGGTTTGAAAAAGGTCTATAACCAAATAATAATATAACAGCCAACATGTACTGAGCACAAAATAACCATCAAACACTGCTATACGCTTTATGTAGATTATCTAATTTATCCCTTCCACAACCCAGTGATCTATGGACAGTTATAATCCCCATTTTACTGATGAGGAAACTGCGGCTCTGAGAAGCTAAGTAATTTGCCCATGGCCATCCAGATAGTGAGCAGAAAAACCAGGATTCAACCCAGATGGTCTAATTCCAGAGCCCTGGCTCTTAACCACCAGGCTATGGGCCATGAAAAAGGTAATCCTCCCACCCCAAGACTTTAGATAATAATGATTGTGACACCGATGATCATAAATAAAAATTTTCCAAAGAAAGTGGGGCTCTGATCTGCTCAAACAGCTTTTTATTTATTTATTTGCCGTACACGGGCCTCTCACTGTTGTGGCCTCTCCCGTTGCGGAGCACAGGCTCCGGATGCGCAAGCCCAGGGGCCATGGCTCACGGGCCCAGCGGCTCCGCGGCACGTGGGATCCTCCCGGACTCGGGCACGAAACCGCGTCCCCTGCATCGGCAGGCGGACTCTCAACCACTGCGCCACCAGGGAAGCCCAACAGCTTTTTAATGTTTAATAACTTCACTCTTGCAAAGCTCTTTGGGTGTATAAATCAATCCTTTTTTGTGAAAAAAGATAAAATGATTTACAAAGTCATATTTTAATTTGGCCTGGGCTTTAAAGGTCTACTTTCTTCTTTTTATTTTGTTTTTTGGCAAAGGATAGTAAAGAGGAAGCCTCATACCTCAGAACGATCTACATTTACAGACCCGGTCCTGTGTTTCTCACTCCCAGGCCTGACCAGAAATCTGTAATTTTCAGCTTCCACCCGTCATTCCTAGTGGGCTGGGGCTGTGGAGGGTTTGGTGGGGAGGATGGAGAAGGAGTAGGGGTGTGTTTTCTCATAATTCAGGTCAAGTTTGGGGTTCCAATGGGGCACTCGGTACCTTCTCCAGAAAAGAAGACACAAAATAGGATGCATTCTATGTGTTCAGACTGTGTTCACAGAAGACATCTCAGCAAGGCAAACCCTGTCACAGCCAGCTGATGTCACCAAGAGAGGAGGGGAAGATGGAGGAAAGAAACAATAGGGGAAGAGACAAAGAGAAAGGGAGGGAAGATTGGGCAAAAAGGGAAGATGACAAATATGGCAGAGGAGGTGAGAGCCAAGAGAACAGTGGAGGAAAGAAAGAAGGATTTGGAGCCATATTCCCTTCTCCCAGCCCTAACCCACGAGTGAAATCTCCTCCGCCCTCCCTGTAATCCAGCGGGGACATATACCCTCCACTCTCCGGTGCTGTCTCGTGGGCCCGAGGTTGCAAACAGGGGAGACTTGTAAACAGTTTGTGAAAATTTCCCCCGGTTTCTCCAGGAGTTGCTCGTTTCCTGGGGCCATTCCTTTCCTTGCAGCCCTCCGGGAGTCCCCTCCTCACAGACCCCAGCCAGGCTCCAGCAGCCCCCCCCTCTCCTCCATTCCCCCAGCTCTCCAGAGGGGCTCGCGTCTCCCTGATGCGCTCCGGTCTCTGTCTGAGCCATCCATCAAGGGTGGCAGGCTGAGGGAAACATGAAAAAGAGCCTATTTGGCTATTAACATCCCCTCCCGCTTTGTTGTCTCTCTCCTCCCATTCCCCTTCCAACCCCCCACCCCCACCCCTCCCTTTCCCCTTTTGCGGGAGACAAAACCAGACTGACAAGCTGAAGACTCAAACATTAATCAAACTGCGCTCCGGAACAACCTTTCCCTCGCATTAATAAATACATTTGCGGCCCCTCATTGGACAGTTGGCCTAATTTGTTTCTTTTTTGCAGGGTGGGGGGAGCAGCCGCGCCCGCGCCCCCGGGCTCCCAGCAGCCCAGTGCAAAGCAGATGTTCCGCCGCGGACGCCGAGCAGCGCCGAGCCGCGCGCCCCGGAGGCCGCGGTTGCCATGGCGACGGCCGGGCCGCCTGCTGTCGCGGAGCACGCTGTCTCGCCCGTTCAGTGATTACCTCCATCTCCGCAGAGTTCGCCATACGGCCCGGATTCTAATCAGATCCCCTCCCCCTCCTCCCTGCCTCCTGGCGGAGCCCACCCTCCTCTGCCCAGCCCACTACCCCTCCAACTCCCACATCCTCGAGGCTCATTAAAAACTGCGGGTGCATCCCTAATAGTGCGGAGGAGAGCAGAGTGGGAGAGAGGCGGGTGCGCTCCCGTGTTTGGGAACGACTGGCTGCCCTTGGGAAGAGGTTCTGTTCACCTGAGGCCATCTTTGGGGGCACTGGACTCCCAGGGTCCAGCTCCCAGTACTATTCCCCAGAGACTCCTCCTCCTCCCCCTTCTTGGTTATGTTGAGGCAGGTCACTGAAGACCCCCGAGAGAGAGGTGAAGCAAGCAACCCTAGGCCCCCTCCACCTGGGCAGGACTCTTCCATTCTGATTCTGCAAGCGCTAGGAATCATTTCTTCTGCACAGACTGGAGGTGAGGAGGGTTTCTGGAGAAATCAGAGCATGTGTCCCTGTGTTAAGCCTACTGGTTTCTCAGGCTAAGAGGAGGAATGGAGAGGCTGCTACTCAAATGAGACAGGCCTGGTCTGAGTTAGGCCCATGTTACTTCAATTCCCTCCCCATCACATACACAGTGTGCTCCCCACACTTCCAGGCCTGGTGATCCAGAGGTCTATAGGTGGTCTCAGCTACACTGCCAGCAGGCAGCCTTGCAAGTGGTGCACATGTGCCTTCTCCAGGCTTGGCAGTGAGCGAGGGGTGGTTGTGAGGCCACAGGGCCTTGGGATACTTAGAGGTCTCTCTGTTGGGGGAGGAGGGTCTGCTCCCTGAGACTTTGAGGCTGCATGACAAGATCCCAAACATAGCCCCCTTCCCAAACATCCCTGGCTTCAGGACAAACAGGGTAATAACAGAGGCCACAGGCAAAAGAGGACACAGGGGCTGGGGTGAGGCCAGCATGGAAGCACAGCAAAGGCATGTGGGACAGGGTGCAGATTCCACATTCCAGGCTAAATCACAAGCCGGGAAATCCAGGGTGGTTGGAGGAAAAAATAATTTTGCTTTAAGGGAGGGGACCCCTCAGAGTTACAAGAAGTGTTGAAGTCCTCATCCCAGCCAGGGGAAGCTTGCTTAGACACTCCCACAACATCCAAAATGCCAGCCTCCCCCCAGTGTGTTTGCCTGTGAAGCCCTGAGCAATATCAGTGAATGAGAAGAAATGCTACTCTGGGCTGTCTCTCCTGAGTCACCTAGGATCCTCCTGTTAGAGAGAGCTCTAGATCAATCCTTCATTTTACAGATGAGAAAACTGAGACCCAGAGACCATAACTGGCCCAAGATCCCACAGTCAGCAGAGTGGAAGCCGCTTCGATTTCTGCTATGAGCCCACTGGTGCCCTTCCCTTTCTTCTCTCAGAGGCAGTAGGCTGGGAAACTGGTTTCCAAGAGGCACAGGCAGAATCCCAAGAATCTCAGGCCTCTCTCAGCCCCACATCACCCTGTCTCCTGAAGGCCTGTCACCTGAAGGCGCTCCACTGATGTGACAGTACCCTTTGGCCCACTAGCCCAGGGCCCCTCTGTGGGGGTGGGTGGGGAGGGAGCTTTTGTGGGGCCTCCCTCAGTCGATTGTCTGCAGCTTTGTCATTGTCCGTCTGTCATTCAGAAGTGAACCTCTGGGGGGAGAGGTCAGGCTGGTTGGTGGACAGGGAAAAAGAGGCCTGTCCCTCTCAAAGAGGGGTGGGGAAGATGGGGGACAAGGCAGCTCCTTCAACCTCCTCATCCCCACTCTCTCCATCCCTCAGCTCCCCTAGGGAATTCCAGGCTTTGCTCATTTTAGGACCAGGACAGCAACTGCCCACAAAGACCCTTCTCTTCTTGGGCTTCCCTGGTGGTGCAGTGGTTAGGAATCCGCCTGCCAATGCAGGGGACACAGGTTCGAGCCCTGGTCCAGGAAGATCCCACATGCTGCGGAGCAACTAACTAAGCCAGCGCGCCACAACTACTGAGCCTGCGCTCTAGGGCCCGCGAGCCACAACTGTTGAAGCCTGAGGGCCTAGAGCCCGTGCTCTGCAACAAGAGAAGCCACCGCAATGAGAAGCCCGTGCACCACAACGAAGAGTAGCCCCCACTTGCCGCAACTAGAGAAAGCCTGCACGCAGCAACGAAGACCCAACACAGCCAAATATAAAATAAGTAAAATTTTTTAAAAAAATTAAAAAGACCCTTCTCTTCTTGCCATGTGGAATCTTGGGTCCCCATTGGAGATCTACTCTGTTACCCTGCCCTGTCTAGAAGAAGGGGCTGCAAAGGAGTCTAACTCAAACCTACTTGGAAGGGGGTTCCATTGCACCCCCAATTCCACACAACCACCTTTCTGACCACTCCTGTGTTTGCCTGTGTCCCTGCCCCCATCTGCCTCATCAGATTTCCCAGGCTCCCCCATCCCCCAACTGTAATCCTGCACAGATCTATCCCCTGAGAGCCCCTGTTTTCAGGCTGCCCTGGCTTCCACTGTGCACTGCCCCATCTCCCCAGATTTTGCGGTTTCCAGTCTTCCCTTGCTCCCCATGCACACGAATCTACCTCCCCAGATTCAACTGTTTTCAGGCTTCTCTCTCTCTCTGCCACCCTGTACACGAACTGTCTCCCCAGATCCTGCTGTTTCCAGGTCCCCCCATGTTTCCCCGGTACACAAATTGGCCTCCCTGGGCTTGGCAGTTTCCAGAACCCTCTTGCTCTCTCACTAGGCAGTTCCATTTCCCTAGATTCAACTGTTTTCAGGCTCCCCTCATTTGCCCTGTACACGGATTCCTCTCCCAGGTTCTGCTGTTTCCAGGCTCCCCAATTTCCCTTGTACACGAATCAGTCTCTAGCTTATGTTGATCCCAGCTGCCTAAGGGATTCAGTAGGTTTAAGGAGAGTGGAAGGAAGAAGAGAGTCAGAAAGAGGAGGAGGAGAAAGATTGTCATCAGGGAAGCTCCTTATTTCTCTTGCCACCCAGAGCTCTAAGCAGCTAGAACGCAGCAGACTCTGAGCCTCTGACTCTACAAATAGCTCCCTTGAGCTGATCTGCCCTGGGATACCCCAATTCCCCCCTCCTGGCTGCTGTCCAGGGTCTGAGCTTTAAGCTAAGCATCCTCTGGAGGGCCCCTTCTTGGAGGCGTGCTTGTGCACGCGTGCGGCAGGGTACACAAGACCCTTCCCAAGCCCTGGGCTCTCTCAGCCCCAGCCTCCTGTCTTTCCCCTGCTACTTCCTCCTTGCTTTCCTAGCCCCTCTTTGTCTCTTTCCCAGGAGCTACACCTTAGCGCCTCTCAATTTATTCAGCTAGAACTTAAGGAAGACTCCAAATGCACGCCCCAGGGTAAAAGGGGTACAAAGCGAGAGACCTACCCTTTTTGTTTCTTTCAGCTTTTCAGGATGGAGTGGTATTAATCTCGGGTCCTAGAAATTCATTCTGTGCCTGGACTAGCATCCTGGCATGCTTCTGCAGCCTTCATAAACACTTGTTTCATCCTTGTTGCATACAAACAGATGCCCTACATCCTAATCCTCCTTGGGAGGTGGGGGGCACAGTGTTCTTCTGCAAGGCTTTCCAGGACCCTTACCTTCTCTGATTCACTTTGGGGGCAATAGTGCCCCCAAAGCTTCTACTGGAACCTGGGGAAGTGTGTGTGATTCTCCATCTCCTTCCTTCACTCACGCCCCCACCCACATACCCATAAGCCTGATCTGATCCATTTTGTCAGTCATGATGCTCCATCTTGCCAGCTCCAGCAAACATTCTGGGTTCACCAGGGAACAAACAGGAAGGCAGACCCACTGGGTCCAGTGCAGTGCTCTAACAGAAGAGAGAGCTTTCTTCAAAGTGAAGCCCACGGGGTTTCAGACCTCACTGCTTCTGCTTCCAAGACCAGAAAGCAGCTTCAGTTTCCCCACCTGTCAAGTGGGGATGACACACCTGCTTCCCTCACAGCAGTTGGGAGTGCAAATACAATTACTTATGTGGAGGAAACAGAATTCTTTCACAGAACTTGACAAGTGTGAGTTATTTACATAAATCCTATTTAAAGAAACCTGTACAAGGAGCTATTCTGCATTTTGTATATAAATTCTCCTTCCTTTGTTCGAAGTTAAACACAGTTGATGACAGTCATTTATTTCATTATTTAAAAAAACACTAGTGGAGGGAATTCCCCGGTAGTCCAGTGGTTAGGACTCAGCGCTCTCACTGCCGAGGGCCCCGGGTTCAATCCCTGGTCAGGGAACTAAGATCCCACAAGCTGAGCGGTGTGGCCAAAACAAACAAACAAAAAACACTATGGAGGTAGAAACTGTACAAACTACCTACAGACAGGTGTCAATACTCACTGAAATGTAGACTTAAAATGTGTGAATTTTAATGTATGTAAATTATACCTCAATAAATCTGATTGAGAACATGCAAAGAAAATGTGAATTGGGGTTTTGAATCAAGAGAGCCCAGGGGCACAGAGAGGTAAGCAGGGTTTCAGGAAACCCTCACTGCTGTCCCAGCTCTGTCACTTGTTAGCTGTGTGACATTGGGTAAGTCATCCTTTGAGCTTCACTTTCCTCAGCTGAGGCTCTTTTGCTTGTTCTCCCGGAACCACCCAACTTCCTTTTCCTATCTCAAAGCATAAACTTTCTTCAGTGCTCAAGTCCCTCACCCCCCTTCCGCAACCTCCAGCTACCTGGGAAACGATGTCAAATCTGAAGTGTTGGAATGCATGTCTGGTTTTCTTGACACTGTATTCAACAAGGGTCCTGTTTTCTCAGCACAACTGCCCCTAGTTCCTAGGGTCTCTCAGCCCCTCTTCCCAGCCAAGGTCCCCCCACCCCACCGGCGTGCACCAGGTTCTGCTCTGAGGTCTAGCGGAGGACTGATGCTCAGCTAGATCTCGTTCCTGCAGGCCTTTCCAGGGCCACATCCTGAGCCCCGCCCCGCCAGAAAGGAAGGAAGTGGGACTGGTCTTATGGCGCCATCTTCTGGGCAGACCTGTGAGAGTCGATTCTACTTGCAGGCTTTCAGAGAACCCTGAGATATTTTTTGGTTTCCAAAGTTTTTAAAAATCTCATCTGCTTCCCCATAACCAAGTTCTGAATTCTGGACTTTCCCAACCATTTCTTAGGAGAGACTGTTCCAGAAGCCCCTTAACCTTCAGAACACAGGGCTCGACCCTCCAGAGGGGTAAGGATGATCCCTAAACCATCGAGCCCCAGAAGCAGCTGAGGCCAGTCTCTTCCAATCATTCCATCAGAGAACCCATGTCTCCACACATGTTCCCATATGTCCCCAACATACCCACCCCATGAATCCCTGTCAATCACTAAGAAGCTGTTGCCTGGAGGAAGGGACTTTCAGAGTTTTCTTCTACCCTCAAGCTTTCCTGGATGAGGGCTCATTGCAGCCACGAGAATAAGGTACATATTTTTTTAATCTTTTTTTTTGGGGGGGAGACAGTTCACATACATGTAATAAGTTCACAGTTCACACTTTTTTGGGCCTGCGCTGCGTCTTCGTTGCTGCGCGCGGGCTTTCTCTAGCGGCGAGCGGGGGCTACTCTTCTTTGCAGTGCGCGGGCTTCTCATTGTGGTGGCTTCTCTTGCTGCAGAGCATGGACTCTAGGCACGTGGGCTTCAGTAGTTGTGACTCACGGGATCTAGAGCGCAGGCTCAGTAGTTGTGGCGCAGGGGCTTAGTTGCTCCACGGCTCGTGGGATCTTCCAGGACCAGGGACTGAACCCGTGTCCCCTGCATTGGCAGGCGGATTCTTAACCACTGTGGCACCAGGGAAGTCCTGATACATGTTTTCAATGCTTTAAAAATCATGTGTCTCCCTCACGCTGGTCAGAATGGCCATTACCAAAAAATCTAGAAATAAATGCTGGAAACGGTGTGGTGAAAAGGAAACCCTCCTGCACTGTTGGTGGGAATGTAAAGTGATACAACCACTATGGAGAACAGTATGGAGGTTCCTTAAAAAACTAAAAATAGAACTACCATATGACTCAGCAATCCCACTCCTGGGCATATACCCTGAGAAAACCATAATTCAAAAAGAGACATATACCACAATGTTCATTGCAGCACTATTTACAATAGCCAGGATATGGAACTAATCTAAATGTCCATCGACAGATGAATGGATAAAGAAGATGTGGCACATATATACAATGGAATATTAGTCAGCCATAGAAAGAAACGAAATTGAGTTATTTATAGTGAGCTGGATGGACCTAGAGTTTGTCATACAGAGTGGAGTAAGTCAGAAAGAGAAAAATAAATACTGTATGCTAACACATATATATGGAATCTAAAAAAAAAAGTTACTGATGAACCTAGTTGCAGGGCAGGAATAAAGACATAGACATAGAGAATGGACTTGAGGACACGGGGTGGGAGTGGGAGTAGCATCAACATATCTACGCTACCGAATGTAAAATAGCTAGTGGTAAGCAGCAGCATAGCACAGGGAGATCAGTTCGGTGCTTTGTGATGACCTAGAGAGATGGGATAGGGAGGGTGGGAGGGGGCAGCTCAAGAGGGAGGGGATATGGGGACATACGTATGCATATGGCTGATTCACTTTGGTGTACAACAGAAAGTAACACAGTATTGTGAGGCAATTATACTCCTATAAAGATCTTTTAAAAAAAATTTTTAAGGGTAAATTCCACAGTGTGTCGATTATATCTCAATAAAGCTTCTATTAAAAAAATCAGGTGTCTGGATAAAGACAAACTGTGCGTATGCTCAAAAGGAATCAGATCTCTCTTGCTATTTCTTTTTCTTTCATTTATTTCTGTGTGTGTGTGTGTGTGTGTGTGTGTGTGTGTGTGTGTGTATTTTTAGAGTGGGTGTAGGTGAGGGTGATAAGAGGGCACCAAATATATAAGCTATAAAGTGGATTTATTACTTACAATTTTTTTTATTGAGGTATAGTTGATGTACAATATTATAGAATTTTCAGGTGTACAACATAGTGATTCACAATTTTTAAAGATTATACTCCATTTACAGTTATTATAAAATATTGGCTACATTCCTTGTGCTATACAGTATATCCTTGTGGCTTATTTATTTTATACATAGTAGTTTGTATCTCTTAATCACCTACTCCTAATTTACCCCTCTCCTTTTCCCTCTCCATACTGGAAACCACTGGTTTATCACTTTTTAACATACTTTTCAGAACATAAATGTCAAATCATTGTCCCTAACAAAGTGGTCCTTTTGGAAGTCCTGTTGTGGAATGATTCCCTGCAATTATCTGAATTAATTCAAAAGCACTAACTCTTCAAACTCTGAGTAGACTTGATTTTTGCCAGCTGTTTGGTGACAAGATGCACAATCAAGCTGGATGGCACTGTTTAGATAAAGAGTGGGAAGTGACTATAATGAAAATGACTGCCTTGGGACTTCCCTGGTGGTCCAGTTGTTAAGACTCCGGGCTTCCAATGCAGGGGGCGCAGGTTCGATCCCAGGTCGGGAACTAAGATCCCACATGTGGCACGGCCAATAAAATAAAAATTAAAAAAAGAAAATGACTGCCTTCTGTAGGTCTTGCACTGACCCTAGATTGTTATTTCCCTCTTCAGTAGACATTCCACGTTGCCGGCAGAGTTCCTTGCTCAAGACACAGAGTTGATATCACTTAACTGCTAGAAAATCTTTAACGGCTCCCTATCACCTTCAGAATACAAATCAAGCTCCGTGGCTGGGGCAAAGAGCAGTGGGCACTGGAGCCAGATCAGCCTGGGATTAAATCTCACCTGTGCCCTAAAGCAGATTATTCAAATTCCTGGGCTCTCAGTTGTAAAAATAGGTCTGACAGCATCTAGGTGGTTAGGTTTTTTGAAGACAATAGTATTTCTAAGGAGCACAGACTAGTCAACTCAGTAACTGGCAGTGATCTTTTAGCATGCCATTCAACACTGGCCTTGATCCGGTCACAACCTGTTTAGGGAGAAGCTTCAAGCTTCAGCATACCCAGACCTCCCCACAGAGATACACATCCTCCATTCCAGCTACATGTACCTACCTGCAATTCCTTAGAGATTCTCTGCCTCTTTGCTTTGCTTACACGCTTTCTCCCTTTGTGGTGTCTTTCCCCCCAACTTCTTTCTGTGAAATACTATGTAACACCATTTCCTTTGTCAACGTTTTTAATTTCTGACACAACTTTGTTCCCAGTCAAGTTGTGATCTCCTTAGGTCAGGAACTGTGTCTTCCAGTTCATCTTAGAAGCTCCCACCAACCCCCATTAAGGTGTCTGGTGGGGGGACTTCCCTGGTGGTGCAGTGGATAAGACTCACACTCCCAATGCAGGAGGCCCGGGTTCCATCCCTGGTCAGGGAATTAGATGTCACATGCATGCCGCAACTAAGGAGCCTGCGAGTCGCAACTAAGACCCGGCACAACCAAATTAATTAATTAATATATATATTTTAAAGGTCTTTGGCTCAGAACAGCCAGTTAATAAATGTCTATTGAAATTATCTATTCCAAAAGAAATTTTATTTTGCTTCTACTATTATTATCTTTATCAATACTGCTTTTCTTACCAAAGAGTCTGTTTTGAGGGATGGTACTCGTCTGTATATACAATATAAAGTCCACACGTGTTTCACAATCACTCTGATTTCTGTGGATCCTCGTCTAAGGTATTTTCCAGTTTTAGTTGATAAGAGATCAAGAAGAGATTAGGAGACAGATGAGGACCACACAAATGCTGACGATAGAGTAAAACTTGGCAGCCATTTGATTAATTTACTTTTTTCGTTAAGAATGACTTACCTACAGGAAAGAACACAGCACTAACTGTGAATTTTTAACACCACTCAGATAAAGGACACCGTTGGATTTTAAAAGGTATTTCTACCTTGAAATATCTCTCATCCCTTCTCTCTTTTCAACCCTCCACCCCCACCCCACTGCCACCTCTGGGCCCAATCACTTGCTAATCAGTCTCCCTTTCTTTCCCTAGTGCCAGGCTCCTGGCAAACACTCAAATATTTGAGTGAATGAATGAACGAGTGAACGAACAAACGGAATGCACGAATATTGTTAAATGAATGAGACCCAGTTTGGAGGGAAAGGGAGGTCCATAGGGTTGTGTCCAAACAGCTTTGGGTAAATTATTCAATTTTGCCTACATCAGGTTCCGGAGTTAAAGGGTATCTATGGGGAATCAGGGGGAAGATTTTTTTTTTCTCTGTAGAGTTTAAAGGGAGATTGTGAGCACGGAAAGTTTGAGCCTTAGGCCAGTCTCCAGCTCATCCACCTACCCACTCCCCAGGGCTGTTTGGTCCCACCTTAGCCAAACTGAGCCGCGAAGCGGACACCGTCTCGGCAGCTGTCCAGTCAGCGGGGGGCCATCCATCACTGTCTGGATGCAGACCAATCCGACCAGCTCTGCCTTCCTGCCAGCCAATGGCCGGAAAGCAGGGGGCAAGAGGAGCCAGAGTGGGGGCCACCGGCTCAGAACGGTATAAAGGGGGTCCGAGGGCCTGGTGGTACTACCTCTGTGTCCCTAGCCCGGTCTAGGTGTGTCTATCGTCCCCCCTGCACCCGAGCCCTGGGCCAGTGCTTCAGTGTGCGTGTGCCCTCTGGCTGGGCCCGGGCCCCTGAGGTCTCGGTTTCTGACGTGCCCCGGTCCCAGTTCGGCAGGAGGAAAGGGGGCGCCCTGAGGCCCCTTCCCCACAGATACTCGAGACCCGCCGGGTCGCCCACGAGGGCAGAAAGGCGGGGAGGAGCCCAAGGGTTGAGAGCAGACGGGAAGACAGGCCCCGGGGCCGCTCCCGCCAGGAACGGCCGGCTGCCCTCCCCAAAACCTGGGCCTGGGCAGACGGCGCCCCTGCCCCGCGTGCTGCGCGCCCCAGGGGGTAGGGGGATCGGCGGGAGGGGGGAGCGTCGGGGCCAGCGGGTAGAGCTCGAGGCGTCCTGGAGGTTCCACGGGGCTGCAGGCGCCGAGAGGGGGCTGGCCCTCCGCCTCAGCCCGGGAGAGCCGGGCCTGCAAACTTGGCGTCCGTAGGAAGAGGCCGTGCCCCCACCCTGCCGGCGCTGCCCGGGGACCCCCGCGGTTCCGCGCAGCCCTCTCCCCTAAGCGGGCGTGGGTCGGCTGCTTGGCTGCAGCCCCCCTCCCCAGAGTCCTTTGGCCACAAAGAGCGAGGACACCTCTCTGGTGGCCTCCCCGAATTGCCATGCCCCCTCGGCTCATTCCTCTTAACCCCGTACTGTCCCTGTGTGGGCGAGGGGTTCGGACGGCCCTTGGGTAGGGAGCGCGGGAAAGCCACCTCGCTCCAGCAGTGCCCGCTCCTGAGTCCGGCTCTGCGGAAACTGTTGTAAATACATTACCTTTCAGAGCCTCAGTGTGCCTCTCAGTAAAATGGGGAAGCACCGCAATAGTCCACAGCATTCGGTGAGCCAGTTTGTGTGACGGCCGGGCCTTCCCATTCCAGTCCCTGCACTACTGGACTTGCAGGACCCGGGAGGGCGCGACCGGGTTGCTAGGAAGCGAATTTGCCCCTCCGGTTCTTGCGGTCGTTTAGAGGCGGTGGATGGAGCCGGGCACCGGATAAGGCTGAACATTCGCCAAAGTATTTCTGGAAAATTTCTCATTTCCCGTCGCCACAGTGGCCCCCGAACTCGACAGCATTTAATTGCATACTTTTTTTCCCTTTCGGAGTTGCATTATTTGGTGGAATGGTTGTGTACAGAGTGTTTATAGTCTGTTTACATAACTGTATATTTATCATTTTCTCTAATTGCAAAAGTAGTCATGCCCATTATAAATATCCAGTTCTGGAGAATTTTATAATGTAGGACGTGATAACTCGCAGGGACTGCCTCTACTAACACCCAGGGTTCGCCACTTTCTTTCAGCAGCGTCACAGCTCGCAGGGCGTGTCCAGCCCGCTGGTTGCTAGAGCAACGCCCTGCCTCCGAGTTTGGAGGACAGCTATTAACTCGCGGGAGCCGGGGTCGGTCCCCTCCCTGGGGGCGGAGTTAGTAGGGGGAGCGGGACCCGTAGGGAGCGCGTTTCCCACTTATCCCTCCAGGTGGCGCTATAGGATCGTGGATAAGGTCCTGGGAATGGGCTCCCCGCGGCGGGGGGCGCCGAGGGGCGGAGCCAGGGCGGGGAGTAGACTTGCTTTGCAGCTACCTAGGGATTGGAGGGAAACGAGCTGTCCCAGGCGGAAACGTTAGACACTCTAGGGGACTTACGTACGTGACGCAGAAAGTGTATATGTCAGAGAAAGAAAGGGAGAAAGGGGCGGTTCTAGAACGGGGAGAGAAAAGGGGAGTCGTGTCCCCCGAAAGTCACTCCATTCTTCCCATTTGTCTATAGAATGCCCCTCCGCCCGTCTCCCCCTTTGGACCTGCAATTCTTCACACCCTCGAGCGCACTGAGTGCTCTGGACACAAATACAAGGCGGGAGCTGGCCGGTGCTTCCTCACCCCTAGCATCTGGGCCTAGCCATGGCAAGCTTGCAGGGCTCTAGTGCCCAGGGTATATGCCAGCAGAGGAATTCCGCGGCAACTTCCCAGGCAAGCCAAGAAAAACAGGCGTGCTGTTCCTCAGTTTGTCCGGAGGAAACCTTACGCCCTTCCCTGCTGGAGGCTGAGAATGGAAAAAGCGAGTCGAAGAATTCCAGCGGGGCCACCATGTGTGTACCATCTTTTGCTCTCCTTTCCCCTGCAAACGCACCATTCCTCCCATTATGACTCTTTTACCCTGTCACACAAATCATACCCAGCCCTCTACACCACATATAGGGCCCCAATATCAGTGTCGCACCCCCTCACTGTGTTAAATTGCCTCCTCTCACTTGACCCACCCCTCTCCCCAGTCACACAACCACAAGGATACACCCTGGAACTGGGCATCCAGGAGATGAGCCCCAGAGTGCAGAAACCCTTATCAGAAGACACACACACACCCCCACACACTTCCCAGGTCAAGAGAGAAAGCGACCATTGGCAGGAGACAAAAGCAGGTTTATTTGGGCTCTGGGGCCAGGGATGCCTAAGGTCTGAGTTAAGGCAGCTCAGCTGGTTCTCAAGGCCCAAAGAGCAGGCCAGGACAGTGAGAAGGGGTTACTCAGTGTTGAAGCCAAACCTCTGCATCTCAGAGTCCCTGGCCGGAGACCTCAGGAGTCAGTTCTGGGAAGGCCTGGGGATATAGAGGGGTCTCTGGTGTCCCCTGGGGTCTTTGTGCTTTTGCCAGGATTGGGGGAATGGTCTGGGGGCAGGGAGCCTTGAATGCACAGCCTTCATTTCAGTAAGGACCATTTAATTTGTTCCTTGGCAGACTGAAGAACCTGGGTGGGGCGGGGGTGTGCAAGGTTGAGAGAATTACTGTGGAGGAATGACAAGTACATTAACACTGCAATGAGTTGGGGGAGGGGGGGGTCTATAGCCCCTCTCTACGTGTCCCTATAATCCCTGGCCACTAGGTGGCAGCAGCTCATCTCTGCCTGCCTTAAGTGGAGCCGGACAGTCAAGATGGAAAGAGCAGCTGTAACTGGCTGCAGCCAACAACCAGCCCAGGCCAGAGAGCCTGCCCAGCTCTCCGCCCTTGCATCTGCAGCCCTGGGTGTGGCAGCAGCCCTGACTCCCCACACCATGCCATTCAAGCTCCCGCCCACAGTGCCACGTCCAGGCAGAGAGGGGCCCAGGCCTGACACTTCCTGTGCTCAGACACCTCAGCAAACCCCTAGCTCTGGCTTTGGCTGGCAGTAGGTCCTCAACACCCCACCCCAACCCGCTGCTGATGTGGCACAGCTGGCAAAGGGCTCCTGGGCAGACTCTGCTGAGGGTCACCAGCACTCAGATGTGTTTACTCTAACATCCTGATGAGCAAACAGCCTCAGCCCCATGTTTACACAGATCCATGCCAACGTGGTGGGGACCCCAGGTATGTCCCTCAGGTTGTCCCTCCAGCCATCAAGCCTCATTCCCTTTCGAAGAAGGTCAATCCCACACCGTATGTCCCTTCCTCCTGCCCACTCCCCTTCCTCTCTCAGGGCAGCCTGGCCCTGGAGTTCTCCTGCTTCTCTTGGCAAAAATGTTTCTCCTTGTTTCATCTCCCATTCACTACCTGCAACTTCCTCGGTTTTTTTACTCAAGAATTCCATTAAAAGTGCTGTGCCTTCATTCTTTCCCCCTTTGGAAAACAGGATCCATGCCAAGAGCTCTCCATGCATTAGCTCATCTAATTCTCATAATAACTCTATGAGGAGTGTCCTGTGATTATGTGAGGCCCAGAGAAGTTGAGTAACTTGCCCTAGGCCACCCAGCTTGTAGGCGATAAGGGACAACATACATCCTGGGATGACTCACACCAGCACTCCTGTTCTTATCTGCTCTGCTCGTTGCTCCTTAACCTCTTTAGCCCTGAAAATTGCCATGCGGCTGCATTCATCTCAGCAGGGTAGGAGGAGGCACTGGGAACTGGGAAGAGGGAGAGGCAGTGTGGGCACCACACCTGGGGCCCCGCATGGGATGGTACAGGCCCATCTGAGCTTGGGCCACTACAGCAGGAGGTAGTTAGTGCCAGGGCAGGAAGCTCCATAAAAGCAGGATTAGTCTGGGCAGACAGACCTGCGGGCAGACAGAATGGAGGTCAAGCTTGACAAGCAGGAAGTTTGCACAGCTGGGAAACCAGTCAAGCCACAGATCCAGAAACTTCACCCCTGCCCCACATGCACTTCCAGATAGGACAGGGGTAGACTTTTCCATAGTCAGGTCACTTGGGGACATGGTGGCAAGTGGTAAGAATTAGATCCCACCATGGATTTAAGGGTCCCTTAACAATCTCAGCGTGGACCCTAAACAGCAGGAGTAAGGGTTTGGAGGAAAACTCTATTTGGTATCCTTTCTAGGTTGGGGGAAGCATCAGAGGCCTAAGCCCCCAGATTACTTTGGGGAACAAGTGACCCAGCCATCTCCAGGGTGGGCAGGTCATCCTGAGTTTTGATCCAACTATACCAAGCCAGGAAGGAGATAAGGTGAACTGCTAGGAGGGTGTCCATCATTTATTAATACCCAGCTCCACATCACCTAGGGGACCCTGGAAGCCTCCAATGACTGTCTCCAAGAGATGGCCTGACACTGTCATCCCTTCCCTCCTGCACCCCTGACTTCTCAGCCTTGATAGCCCCAGTGGGTCCCCCTGGGATGCTCTGCTCTCCTCCCACTAACCCTTTCCTGGCCAAGGCAGATGGAGGGGGCCTACCTGGGCCACACTGTGCTCAGTTAAGCCGCTGTCATCCGCCTGCAGGGAAGCAGAGTCAGAGTGGTCAGGCCAGGGCGAGGGTGTTGGGTGAAGAAAGAGAGGCGAGGGAAAGGGGCTTGGGGGTAGTGGCAGTGAACAGATGCAGTGATCAGGGGATCCAGAGCTGTACATGTATCACCACTTAGTGGAAGTCCTAGAGCTTTTTGTTTGGGAGCCCAGGGCCCATCTATGGCACAAGGTGGGTGAGAGAGTGAGGGGGAATAAAGATGAGAGGAAAGGTTTCATCCAGACATGAGAAGCCAAACTGGGCAGGGAGGTTCTATCTATACACCCCCAAGGCCAACCTCAAGGCCAAGGCAGCCACCAGGTGTCTCTGTGAGGATTTATTTATTTCCCCAGTCTGTACTTCCCACTAGGGAGGATGGTGAGGTGTTTGTGATTCTACAGGGGGAGAGGACACAGATCTCTGTTACTAATTGACACTCCTCCAAACTGCTGCTCCCCCAACAAATGCATCAACCCAGTGGTTGCTTCTGCTAGAGGAGCTTGGGTTCCCACCATCGGGGTTCTGGCAGCTCAGACACAGGGAGGACAGGAGGTGGAGAGGATGGGAAGGGCAGCCTGGAGGAGATGGGAGGGAGGGGGGATGCAGGATGACTCTCACCCTAAAATTCACTTTCTGGATCACTTGCTGGGGGTCACTCTCCAGAATCACGCTACAAGATGAGAGAGAAACCGGGAGGAAAATCAGCCACATGCTTCCCCCTGCCTCCGCTCCCTGCTAAGCCCTTCCCTTCCCCGCCGTATCCTACGTTCCCCCTCCAAGGTACCTTCCTGCTGATACTCCTCAAGCCAGAGCCCTCCCTCACCACGGAGCACCCCCAGCTCTGATTCTCCCACACTTCATCATCACTGGGCAAACACTTAGAGATCAGGTGAGGGCAGTCCCGTCTAGAACAATCAGGTTGTCAAAAGCAGGGACTCAAAAACTGAGACCTCTAGAGAGTTCACTTCACCTCTGGGTCTAGGGATGGATTCAGATGCAGGGAAGGAAGAGAGCCCCCCCCCCCCCGGGTCCCTATCTTGTTTCACTATTATTTTATGCCACAGGGTCATGCATGACCCTTTCATACATGAAAGAAATGGAACTCCAAAAATCAGAATCTACCTTCCCTTTTGACAGACCCAGTTATGGAGGCTTTCCTCGGCTAGTTGACACTCTTTCATGATGCCCTGGGGTGTTCTGAAGCCATGTGTGGGTGTGTGCAGGGGTGAGAGCCAGTCACTGTGGGTAGGTTAGGGCCCATGGGGACTGCGTGACTGCCCTCCTTACCCAGTGAGGCTCCTCCAGGGCAGAAGGAAGTGAACAAACATTTCTTGAGAGCCTCTCCCAGGCCCATCACAGGGGCACTTGCAGCCCCAGATCCCTCACCAGGGGTCCTTTAGACAGAGCATCCTAGGCCAAGGCTCCAGTTCAGGTGTTGCCTCCACTGACACTTCCCTGATTTTCACTGGAGGGAAACTGTGAGCCCCTCAGGGGGCAGAAACTGGGCCTTCTAGAGGCACAGACTGGAAGCTGATAAAGCTTACACCCTCCCTTGTGAACGTCCTTCCAAGGCCTTGCACCTCATTTGTATTTGTAATTGTGTGTGTGTGTGTGTGTGTGTGTGTGTGTGTGTGTGTGCGCTTTGCTTTCCTTAAAGACAGTCTACCAAGTTGTATATACAAATTGTATATTCCACAAAACCTGGTTTTATTCCCCTCACTCTTGGGTCCTAGCAATTAGCACAAGGCCTTGCAGCAGCACCAGCAGGGAGTCAATAGCCGTAGAGGGAAGGAGGGAGGAACCCCACCATACCCCACCTCCCAGAGCCCCTGTCCCCCAGCAGTGTGGTACAGTGCTGTGGAAAGAGCACAATCTCTGGAAACATGCACATGTTTTAGATCTTGGCCCTGCCACTCCCTAGCCGTGTGACCTTGGGGACTTGAATCTCTGAGCCTCTGTTTCCTCATCTATTAAATGGATGGAATGACAGAGGCCTGTGGATGTCTTTCAGGTGATCCGTTTCCATTACCCTTTGCCCCAGAGGCAGAACTTCTTTTTTTCCCTGAATATTGCGCCACCCCCATGGAAATTCACTAACCAACTCTTCTCATAAGAGTTCCCACCCTCCTAAGACTATAATCTTATGCCAATAGTAGGAAACATTTATTGAAGGAAAACCATGTGCTTCACTTGCATTACCTTATTTAATCCCACACCCTTTGAGGCAGTTCCCTTACTGTCTCCATTTGAAAGATGGAGAAAGTAAGGAAAGTAAGTAACTGGCCCAGGTCACGCCTCTAGTTGGTGTTGGAATGAACCTCTAAGAGCAGGAGGTGTGGCAGCAGCAGGGCTTGGCCTGAAGGAAGTCTTCCCAGGAAGGGGCAAGTATCTGTGCTGCCTGCTTCTCCTGGGTGCTGGAAATCAAACCATCGCCCCAAACCCTGCCTAGTCAACAGTCAGCCATAGTTGGACATCAGATTACTTTCTTGGGTGCTTCTCTTTGGCTAACACTGAAGTCAACCTCCATCCTCATGAGTGGGGTCGGGGGGAAGGGACACCGGGAATATGCTGGGGGAAGGGAGGGAGAAGTTGGCCAGAGAGCCAACAGTGTGCTGGGTGCAACCTAGAGCTGATGACTTCAAGGGCACCTCCCGCTGTGAGTGTCCCTGATCAGCCCCTCTTCCCTCCCCTCCTCCTCACCCGCCATCCACAATCTCATCCAGCACCAGAAAGGCTCCGTCCATGTTCTCCAGCAACCAGCGCTTCTCCACGTTCTTCCTGAAGGCAGACACAGCTCTGGAACCTCCCCATGGCCAGGAGAAGCCGGGTCCCTGCCTAGGTGAGGCGGACCCGCTCTCTCCAAAGATTGCCTTATTTCCCACCACCCATCCCCCGCACAAGCACAGGGAAGGAGGATGTCAAGGGCAGTGAGGGCAGCACCTGGGCAAGGGATCCCTGCCCAGAGCACGGGTCTGCTTCCTTGAGCTCCTCTTGCCCACTGCCTCACACTTTGAGCAGGGACCCTGTGCCCACCCTTATGCATTTCATAGCACT
This sequence comes from Kogia breviceps, assembly GCF_026419965.1. Lineage (NCBI taxonomy): Eukaryota > Metazoa > Chordata > Mammalia > Artiodactyla > Physeteridae > Kogia > Kogia breviceps. The sequence goes on along the minus strand of NC_081328.1, from coordinate 36,078,905 downwards.
TCAGGTGCTACAGCCTTACTGTAGTTAACTGTATCGACTGTGAACATTTATTTGGGGGCTATCTGCGTTTGGTTTACCCAGGCCACGTTCACTGGGGTAGATACCAGATCACTGAATGGGGGTGGAGGGAAAATCACCCTGAGCTTCAAGTCAAAAGACCTGAGTTTGAATCTCTGATATAAATAGCTTGTAACCTCAGGCAAATCACTTAGTTTCTCTAGACCTCATTTTCTGGCCATACCATTGCTTGATCAGGTAAAGGGCAGGGTCCTTGCAGAAGGGTGCTCTGGCTCCAGCCTTAGTCTTGTGGGGACTTCAGGAGAAAAGCAGGGAGCAAGGGTCCCGCCTCTGTGATGTACCAAGGTCTGGGGGATGGGAGCCTTGGTGAATAGAGAACCTCACTCACCTTAACACATGGTTCAGGGACTCAAACAGGCAGGTAAGAACAGACATGAGCATCAGCTGGGGGTGGGCAGATAATGGGAGGAGGAAAACGAGAGAACTTGATGTTGAGAAGGCCAAAAGGAAGCCTCAGAGCCTGACTGCGTGGGCAGCTGTCCCTCTTCAGAGAGGACATGGCTGGAGCCTGACTGCAGTTTGACCTGAGAGGGCCCCTCCCCTCCCCGTGTTTGGGTTGGAAGCACTGGAGTGCCTGCTGTGGGTCACTCAGCACATCCTTCTCCAGTGATGTTTAAGACACAGAGGGTCTCTGCAGAGGACTCCATTTCTGGTACCCAAGGAATCTAAGGAACATCATGGATATGCACTGTTCCAGAACAAACCATTCTGGCTGTTCCCAGTTCCCCAGAGTCTAGAAGGAGGGGTACCAATGGTGAGGCTCCCAGCTTCTACCCCAGAATCCAAGCCTCCTTGTCACTCCAACCTCCTGAATTCACCTCGTTCTCGTAGGATGAGCCCACCACATACAGGAAGAGGTCAATGCTGCTCTTGTAGACGATGGTCATGCCCCCGAAAAATGCAATCTCACCTAGAAGAGTGGGGGGTGGGGTGTCTCAGTTCTGGTCACCTCTGCCTGGCCCCTCCTCCCCATCTCCAGCTCTATGCCTCTTGCCCTATTTCCTTCTTCCCCTTCCAGAGAACCTTTGCAAAGGAAATTCCCTGGCGGTCCAGTGGTTAGGACTCCGCACTTTCACTGCCAAGGGCCCGGGTTCAATCCCTGGTCAGGGAATTAAGATCCCACAAGCTGTGAGGCCAAAGAAACAAAGAACACTTGCAAAGACTAGCACCCTTGGAAAGACACACACTAGGGACACTACAATTAGGCTACTCTGTGTCCCTCCCCCCACCCTCTACTCCATTCCTAGCACCTGACTGCCTCATTCTAAGAAGTCAACAAACCTGGTTCAAGGCTGACCTTTCGCCCACCATATGCAATGCCTAAGACCAGCCCCAGGCTAGTGCGGGTCCCTTCCACTGAGAGAAGTCCAGGCATGCCAGAAGCAGGAAGAGGGGGGGTTGAAAGGGAGGGGAGTGAAGGCTCACCGGAAGAAGAGAGAAGAGAACAGCTGGGCAGGAGAGGAAAAAGCACCTTTGCAGAAAAGGGAATGGCCTGTGGGTGTATGAGGCCGACAGGGACAGATGTGTCCAGATGAAGATGACGGTGTGCATCTGAAAGTTCTGCACGAGCAAAAGGCGGACACTTACTGTCAGTCCGGCTGGTCTTGTTGAAGACATTTTTCTCGAAGGCCATCTGCTCCTTCATGGAGGGGAATGTGTCATCATAATACTAGGTGAAAGGGAAGGAGAAAAGGTGACAGCAGCTGTTCCACAGAGCTTCCTCCCTGGATGGGTGGCAGGGAATGGTGGGTGCTGGCCGAGCAGGACCCTGCTGCCGTGCCCCATCTTCCCTTGACTGCCCTCTAGGTCCGTCTGCTCACTGTTTCCCCATAAACACAAATTCTGAGCAAAGAAAGTCATAAAAAGTAGAAGAATTTTGAGGCCTTCTTGTGGAGTCCTGTCCTGATTTCTTTTTTTCTTTCTTTTTTTTTTTTTTTTTCAGTGGCCGTGGCTCACGGGCCCAGCCACTCCGCAGCATGTGGGATCCTCCCGCACCAGGACACGAACCTGTGTCCCCTGCATCGGCAGGCGGACTCTCAACCACTGCGCCACCAGGGAAGCCCCTGTACTGATTTCTTGAAGGCCTTTGTACATTCCGCAGATGTGCAGCGTGCTAAAGACTGTGGTGGTCACTAGGCCACACTGTTTCTACACTAACCTGAGTCTACAGGAAAGAAGGCAGAGCCAGGGGCCCTTTAACACAATAATATCACAACAGCTACTTTATTATCCACATTATATGGATGTGGAAACTGAGGCGTGAAGTCAGGTAACTTCCCTGACATCTCACAGTTGTAAGGGACAGAGTTGGGATTGAACGCCAACGATGGTCTGACTTCAGACAGGGTTATGGTGAAGATGAAATATCTAAGGGAAAGTTCCTGGCACACACTGCCTAATTAAGTCAATGCTGTTTTGTTTGGGTTTGATGAGACTCTCTCTCTGACTCAGTTCCTGCATCTAAACATGGACGTGATCTGCTGGGAGAAGGCCCTGGAACTTTTGGTTACCGAGCCACCTCTGACCAGCTGCGGCAAGAGATGGTCAGCTCAGCTTTCAATTTTCTGAATGTGGATTTTGCCACTTAGTACCCCATCTGCAGGCAAATTAGCAGCCTCCCTGCTGGCCACTGCTGTGGTGAACAAGCTCATTTCAAAGTCATGAAGTCAAAAAGTTTCGACCCATACAAACGAAAAATCTATAATGCATTCTGTAGCTAGTTTAGGTGCCATAGCCCTACTATAGTTAACTGTGTTGATGGTAGACATTTATTTTTGGATTATTCTAGTTTGGTTTATCCTAGCCATGTTCACTAGCATAGATACCAGATAGTTGAATAGTTGGTGCAGTGCAAACCACCCTCCTGAGCTTCAGGTCAAAATACCTGAGTTTGGATCTGTGTTCTGATATTACTACCTGTGACCACAGGCAACTCTTTTAGCTTCTCTAGACTGCATTTTCCTCATTTGTGAAATGAAAGAGTTGGATTATACAGTCTCTAAAATCTTGTCTGGTTCTAAATCCTTAGTGTTTACCAAGCTGTAGAAGAAAAGTGGAGGTTACTTGTTCAGAATTTGGGGACTAGGACTCCGGGGTCCCAGGCCAGTGGAAAAGATAGTGAGAAGACATTTTAGGGAACATTTTAGAAACAGAGGAGACAGCCCCACCCCCTTTCAGGGGCCAGCAGTCTGACAAGGCAGGAGGATGGACAGAAAGGCCTTTGGAGGGGTCTCAGCTGAGCTGCTCTGAGTCGCAGAGCCCACAGTGGGGTCCCTCCTGCCGGGAGCGGCAGCTGGGTGGGGACTTCTGTTCTTGGGCCTGTGGCACAGTGTCTTCAGGGGCCCTCCGGTGAGGGTGGGAGGTTACCTTGGCCAGCAGGCGGTGTCCGTCATTATCTAGGATGAAGACAGCCTTGATGGTGTAGAGGGAAGGTTCCTGCAACTGACACGGGGTGGGGTGGGGTGGGGGGAGAGCTCCGTTGGCCCCTAACTCAGGGCAGACCCCCTGTCATTGGCTCTACGGGACCTCCTGGTCCCAAGAGTCAATCCTCAGGCTCCAGCGACCTCAACCCCAAAGGTCCACAGCTGGTTCCGGCCCAACCCTATGCCACATGGGCCACTCGGGTGCCCGCTCCCCTCCCAAGCAGATGGTCCACTGCAGGCCCCGGGTGGGCGCTGTGCCCACAGGGTGCGGAAGGTCCGTCCGGGCCCAAGTTCTGTCATGCACTGACTGCTCCAGAGCCCGAGTCGGAGTGTATCACAGAACCTGGGCCGGGGGGACAGCGGCGCCGAGCCTTCTCCTCCAGCGGCCAAGCAGCCGAGGCTGGACCCGCGCTCTCCGCGCGCCCCCAGCCCCCGGCCCGTCGGACTCCAGAAGCACGCACGTCAGCCCGAGGCCCGGGGCGGCCCCGCAGCTCCCTAACCCTCCGGGAGAATCGCAATCCAGTCCCGCCGAGCCGTCCCCCCGCCCGCGCCGACTACTCCAGAACTTCGCCCAAGCGGACGCCAGACCGGCCTCCTCCCGAGTCCGCGCGGAGGAACTTTTCTGCCTGCGCGGGCGCCGCCCCTCCCCGGCCGGTCCGGGCGGCACCAAGTTCCCCAGCGCCCAGCGGGCGACTTGTGAGCTGGCGCTGCCCGCTCGGCCCCCGACGCCGCCCGCTCCGTACCCGCAGCCCCGCGGGCTCCCGGCCTCGGGCGGGCGGCGCCGGGCCCCCGGCCGGGGCGGCCGCGGCCCCCTCCCCCGGGTGCGGACGTGGCCAGGCCTCCGGCCGCTGCATTCCGCTCGCCGCCTCGCGCTGACAGCACCGCCCCACCCCGCCCCGCGCCCCCCGGGGCCGCCGCCTGCCCCTCCCCGGCAGCCGCCGGCCTCGCGTCCGCCCCTCTCTGCCGGTCTGCGCGTGTCCTTCCTTTCCCCGCTGCCCTTCCCTCCTCGCCTCTCCGTTCCCGCCCTCTCCGCCTGGCGCCCACACCCCAGCGCTCCTTCCCCCACCTCTCCTTCCCCTCGCCCTCCTCGGCTCCTCAAAGCCCAGAGCTCCCCGCATCCTCCGTTTGTCCCAGGACCGGCCCCTCTTTCACCTCCTGCCTTCTCTCTGACTTGTGGGTTTGCTTTGCACCGACGTCCTCCTGCGGGGAAACAGGACAGCAGAAAACACAGGCAAAGTCCAGCTTGTCTCTTGACTCCTGGTAGGTACCGTTGGGACAAATACATCAGGTCATCCTTTGGGTCGCAGAGACAGGTTCTAGCAGTGGGAGCAGATGAGGGCAGCTCTTAGAGAGACCCCTCGGCATAGAAGAGTTTCTTCCACTCCTCTCACGCGACTTGGGTTAGGGAGCCATGGCGCCCGGACGCGCTGGCAGAAGTCTCCCAAGACACAGACACGACACAATGTGAAACAAGACAGATACCTAGCAGCACAAAGGCTCCACCAGTGAATGGCATCAGGCTTTGCCATACTTTGATTCCTTTGGCCTAAGTACGCCAGAGGACAAGCTTTAGCTTCAGCATCCTCAAGGCCAGTGGGAAATTCACACTCCAACGGTACAGAGTTTACAGTACTTACCCATTTACCCATCACAATACCAGGCATGCATTTTACACTTAAGCACTTTTCACGTACATTACCTAATATAACTTATGCCTGTGAGGTAGGTGGTCTCATCCCCATTTTAAGCAAAGGGAGACTCAGAGTTTGTGTGATCTTTCAAGATCCTTCAGCTAATCCATAGTTGAATGGGGCTTCCCTGGTGGCGCAGTGGTTGAGAGTCTGCCTGCCAATGCAGGGGACATGGGTTCGTGCCCTGGTGCGGGAGGATCCCACATGCCGTGGAGCGGCTGGGCCCGTGAGCCATGGCCACTGAGCCTGCACGTCCGGAGCCTGTGCTCCACAACGGGAGAGGCCGCAACAGTGAGAGGCCCGTGTACCACACACACACACACAAAAAGTTGAATGGAGGTGGAACCCAGAAATTCAGACGAAGAATTTCTTCTCCATTCTTCTCTTCAGGTCCTTGGATGTTGGGTACCACACTCACTCATCCCAGGTGACTGGGTAATGCGGGTTTCCTCTGCTGAATGGTATCATTCGTCATCTCAACCTCAATGTCATCACCAAAAGGCCCTCTCTGACAACCACCGAATCTGACTTGATAGGTCTCTGCTGTCACATTCTCTGTCTCTGCACCCTACATATTTCTTTTGTTGTGCTTAATTTCCAAATACCATTTTTACTAATTTGTTTACAAACGTGTGTGGTCCTTCTCTGCATCAGGCATTGTGTACTACAAAAATAGAGATGATGTGCCTGTGGAATCCCTGGTGCCCCAAACAGGACTCATGACAGGTCCAATGAAACCATGTTTTATGTGCTATACAAATATTTACTGAGTGCTTCCTATGTGCCAGTTACTTTTTTAGTCACTGGGATGCAACAATAGCCAAAGTAAACAAAATCTTTGCTCTCATGGAGCTTATTCAAGTGTTTGTGTGTGTGTGTTTGTGTGTGTGTGCATGCATTTCTGTGCAAGACATAATACACAGATAAATGAATAAAATAGATATTATTTGAATTGCAGATAAGCACTATGAAGAAAAATAGATCAGGAATGGGTATCAGGAATGTGATGGGTTGGGGGGAGGCAGGGAAAAATGCCATGTTCATTAGGGTCATTTGAGAAAGCCTTCAAGAAGGTGACATTTAAACAAAGCGCTTAAGGAAGTGAGGGAGCGAGCCACACGTGTCTGAAGAAACATCTACTGAACCTTTTTTTATGATGATTTAGAAGGCACATCTGAATCTTCCCTGCAGGCTACCAGAGTTATAATAATGAATGTTAATCAATGCTATTTGGTATAATGGAGGAAAAGACAGTATTTTAATTGTTTGGATTCCAGATCATCAAAAGTTATGTCAATGGTCATGCCGGCTCAATGTTATTAAAAATACTGATTTGGGGCTTCCTTGGTGGCGCAGTGGTTAGGAATCTGCCTGCCAAGGCAGAGGACACAGGTTCGAGCCCTGGTCCGGGAAGATCCCATGTGTCATGGAGCAACTAGGCCCATGGGCCACAACTACTGAGCCTGCGCTCTACAGCCTGCAAGCCACAGCTACTGAGCCCGTGTGCCACGATTACTGAGGCCCGCCTGCCTGGAGCCGGTGCTCCGCAGCAAGGGAGGCCACCGCAGTGAGAAGCCCACGCTCCGCAGCGAAGAGTGGCTCCCACTCGCTGCATCTAGAGAAAGCCCACGTGCAGCAAAGACCCAAAGCAGCCAAAAATAAAATAAATTAAAAAACTACTGATTTGATTATTTCGATGCTTTAATATTTCTGTGAGCTAGTCCATTATTAGCTCATATTTACAACGACAGCACCAAAAAGCCTCCAGGGGCATTTCCTAGCCTCTGTGTAGTGAATGGTACCCACAGTGGGAGAGGGTCAGCTTGCAGCAGGAGAGGAAGACCTGAGAAGACAGGGAACTTAGAGAGGAGTGGCTCCGGGGAGAGAAGGGGGAGGAGTTAGTTACCGGAGAGTGGCTGAGAGGTACTGAGTGGGGCAGAGGGGCTGGGGATGAGAGAGAAGGCCAGGGAAGGAAGCTTAGGAACCACAAAATCCTCAGCAGCAGCAGCAGCACCACCACCAGGGTTGCTATTGTTATAATCATCTGGATCGCTTTACAGCTTAAGTGCCCTGGTGAATAAGTAAATCCAGAGCACTCAAGTTGGAACTTTTCAAGGAAGAGATTTCCTCCTATGATGGCTCCTTCCCAAACTCCCTCAACAGAGACCCCAGGACTCCTTTCCCTCCTCAGGGTCCCCCAACTTGGGGTGCCCCTTTAATGGGCATTCTGTGTAAACATACAAGTTAAGTGTGCACGGTGTCAGGACAATGTCCCCCACAGAGCACAGCCTTACAGTGTAAGGCTGGCAGCACTTGGGAGGCCTGCAAGTGAAGCAGAAAAGAAGCTGCTGGAGAGCTTCTCAGAATGAGGAAGCCAGAGGTGGGTTCAAAAAGAAAGCCGCTTGCTGTTTCCCTGTTCCCTCCTTCCTTGGGAAGGGGCAGGGTGCCCTGGGAGGAGGTTCTGTGTGCATCTCTAACACACACACACATACACACACGTCTCTGCCCTTTGGAGTCTCCAGGAGGTTAGTGATTCAAATAGGTTCCCCTCTGGGCCTTGATGTATCTTGAAGGTGAGACCATTTCATTTCCTCTGACTCACCCTCCTGCTGCCACATTTCAGTGCTGTCTGTCCTAGGATTTCAGCATCTGTTCTTGTGTGACAAGAAGAAACAGCTCCCTTGGGTAACAGCCTTTCTCTCTCCTTCCTGCTATAATGTCAAGAGGGGGAGGTGTGTGTGCAATGTGAGGTGTGGTGGTGTGTGCTTGTGGCATCCTCCAGAGAGAAAACGAAAGCTTCCATGCTCTGTCTGTAGGATGAGTTTCCAGTTGACCATCCTAAAGACAGCTCTCATTTCTTCCATGTGTTTGGCTTTCTCTGGGATAACAAGGTTGCAGGGTGCGTGGAGAGAGAGTTGGGCAAGAAAGGGACCTCACGCTTAGCTCTACCCATGCATGAGTGGCTTTATACACAGGATCCGATTTTTAAACTTTGTGAATATGTATATTGTTATCTCCATTTTAGCTCAGGAGGGCCCAACTAGTAAGTTTTTGAACGCGGCTCTGAGTCCAAAACACCCACTTTTCCCACCTCACAATAGCACCTCACTGACTGTGACATGCCACACTGAGAGCTAGACAAAGAAAATTACCCAACACTGTTTGGGACAACATGGTGAGACATACAGGACCACTGAGTTCAGCTTCATAAAGTGTTACACCAGGACATGAATGACCAAAGAAGCGTTTTCTTTGGGTAGGTTCACGAAGAGTACACGTTAGGACTGAGAAAGAGCACATCCTAAAATCAGGTGGTGATTCTAGTCCGTGCTCATGATAACCACTGCTGTTCTTTTTTTACTCAACGTGGATTCTTGCCCCAAGCTACTGATTCTCTACTCTGGCTGCATATAAGAATCACCTAAGGAGCTTTTACAAAATCCTGATGTCCAGGGCTGCTCTGGGAGACTCTGATTTAATTGGTTGGGGGGGTGGGACCTGGGCACTGATATTTTTTACAAGGTCCCCAGGTGATTCTGATGTGCAGCCAGGGTTGAGAAGCAATCTTTTTTTTTTTTTTTTTTTTTTTTTTTTTCCGGTACGCGGGCCTCTCACTGTTGTGGCCTCTCCCGTTGCGGAGCACAGGCTCCGGACGCACAGGCTCAGCGGCCATGGCTCACGGACCCAGCTGCTCCGCGGTATGTGGGATCCTCCTGGACCGGGGCACGAACCCATGTCCCCTGCATCGGCAGGCGGACTCTCAACCACTGCGCCACCAGGGAAGCCCGAGAAGCAATCTTCTAAGACAGCCAAGGGAGAGGTGCACAGGGAAGGGACTGGCTTGTAGAACCTCTTTTGATGGTTTAATGGTAACAAGCTTGCTAATGATGTTTACCATGTAAGAAAGGGGGTATTGACAGGATGTAATCCTAGAATCTCTCAGAAGAGCTGTAAGGAAATCTCAGTCAGTCATTTTATCCATTCCGGTTGATTAGTTGGAAATTGGAGAGTGAGAAATGTTTATATAGGTTAACAACATTTAAAAACATTTTTAAAGAAAGGAAGAGTAATGGGTGACCAGAATAGCAGAAAGATTGGGTTTCCCCTTAGGGGAAAAAGCAATTCCTTCTATTCCAGAAGAACTCCAAACCACAGCCAGTCTGCCTTCCCACATGCCCTTCTCTGAGGGTTTCTGGGCAGGAGTCATCATCACAGGATGTTTGGAGGATGGATGTGCCTGCCCGATGGCAGCAACAGCTTTTTCTACAGAGGAAGGTGGGTCAACGTAGATATCACTGGGATGAGCAGGGATTTCAGTGTAGTTAGCTGGCTTTTTTTTATGACCCCAAATCCCTGTGCATTAGAACTAACCAACTTCCTGGCTTCCCACTGCCTTCTCTTCTCTCCTGAGCAGCCTGGAGCCTCCCTGGCAAGGCCTGGTTCCACTGATGGCTCTCAGCCTCTCCCTCAGGGAGCAAGTGCATTCACTCACTTTTTCCAGTGGTCTTCTCAGTCTGATTTAATGGATATACCAGGACTGATGACACATCAGCATGGGATCTTTCTTTTGCTTCTTGGGTAATTGTCCTATTAACAGCTGTTCCCAGGGAAAGGAGGGGATGTTTGTGGGGGGCGGAGAGGAGGATGGCTTCCTGGGTGAAGAAGGACACACCCTGGATTTTACAAGGTTAATCAGTGGCTTCTGGGAAGGAGGTTTACACCTGCTTAGACTTGATCTGGAACTCTAGACAGAGTGGAAGACAGTCTTTTGATCTCCACTCCCTACACAGAGTACTATTAAATATCCTGGGTGCCTACACCCTGCCAGGCCTCTCTGCCGGCTGCTGAGATTGTCTCTACGTCTCTATTCTCCTCAGCCCTTGCAATGGGCTAGCAATTCTTTGTCTTTCCCTTTTGTCTTCCCACCTTTCTGTAACTGCTAAGCAGAAAACTTTTTCTAACTACCCCTAGTCATTCTTTAACCTAATAATACACTTCCTGATCCAGCTCTCTCCCACTTTGCACTCAAATAATTATTATACACATTTAAACATAGTACTTGAAGTTGGGAGGCAAAAGAAAGGGAACAGGATAGTGTGGGCAAAAGGCCTCTCCACATCTTTCCCACCCCTTCTCTAAGGATTTTTTTTTTAACATCTTTATTGGAGTATAATTGCTGTACAATGGTGTGTTAGTTTCTGCTTTATAAGAAAGTGAATCAGCTATACATATACATATATCCCCATATCTCTTCCCTCTTGCGTCTCCCTCCCACCCTCCCTATCTCACCCCTCTAGGTGGTCACAAACCACTGAGCTGATCTCCCTGTGCTATGCGGCTGCTTTCCACTAGCTATCGGTTTTACATTTGGTAGTGTATATGTACATGCCACTCTCTCACTTTGTCCCAGCTTACCCTTCGCCCTCCCTGTGCTTCTCTAAGGATTAACATGGAGCCCCTCCTATTCTTAGTGCCTGCAACTCTCTCCACACCCAGGACCCCAGAAAAGAGAGAAAGCAAAGAAGAGGATGGGTAAGAGAGCTATCTTAACAAAACTGTGAGTCATTAAAAAGTGACCAAATGAATTTAGGCTTTCAAAGTGATGTGAGAGTATCACACATCGTTATCTCCTCTGTGTGGCTGTCCCACCCACAGCTGCCATTTCAATGAATATTTATCTTGATTTCATGTTAGTCTTATATGTACTACATAACTTTATTTCTCATCCCAGGCACCTGGTATCCTGCTATGCAGCTCAAAAGAAACTTGTAAAGTACAAATGGACTGTCCAAAACACTCAGTTTTTTTGGTGCTAAGGTTCCCTGACTCCCCATAGATAAAAGATTGCCCAGTTGTTGTTTTTTCAGAACTGTGTCAAGGTTTAAAATTGTTCTCTATTTGCTGTGTCAAACAGATGGCCACTCTTAGTATGCAATCTCTCCTTCTATCTTCTCAAAGTAGTCTTGTATTTTAGCCTGGTAACTTTAGTCTAGTCTTGATATCTTTTTTTTTTTTTTTGCGGTACGTGGGCCTCTCACTGCTGTGGCCTCTCCCGTTGCGGAGCACAGGCTCCGGACGCGCGCAGGCCCAGCGGCCATTGGCCCATGGGCCCAGCCGCTCCGCGGCATGTGGGATCCTCCCGGACCGGGGCACGAACCCATATCCCCTGCATCGGCAGGCGGACTCTCAACCACTGCGCCACCAGGGAAGCCCTAGTCTTGATATCTTTTAGTGCTATGGTTTTAAAATATTTCCTTCTCAACCCCCTTGATATATTTTTAGAGTTACTGATTACACCTTAATTTCTCCTCTTTTCTTATCCAACAGCAGTATTTACCTTCATGGTTTTATTCAGGGGCCGAATGGTCACCCATTTTTTTAGCTAATATGCCATATCCTTCAAAACCACACCTCCTCCAATTATTGATTTCTGCTTTTAACAGGAACTTTTACTCACAGGCCTGCTTGAGTTCCCCTTGTTATTCAGCAAGTACTATTTATTTATTTATTTATTTAAAAAATATTTTATTTCTTGTATTCTGGCGGCACGTGGGATGGTTCCCCAACCAGGGATCGAACCCTGGCCTCATCAGTGAAAGAGTGGAATCCTAAGCACTAGCCCACAAGGGAACTTCCATAAAATATTTTATTTATTTGGTAGCACTGGGTCTTAGTTGTGGCAGACAGGCTCCTCAGCTGTGGCTCGCCAGCTCCTTAGTTGTGGCATGTGAACTCTTAGCTGCGGCATGCATGTGGTATCTAGTTCCCTGAGCAGGGATTGAACCCAGGCCCCCTGCATGGGAAGTGCAGAGTCTTAACCACTACAGCACCAGGGAAGTCCCTTATTTATTTTTTAAAGTCGAGATGTTACTTATTTATTTATTTTTGGCCATGCTGTGGGCTTGTGGGATCTCAGTTCCCTGACCAGGGATTGAACTCAGGCCATGGCAGTGAGTCTGGAATCCTAACCACTAGACCACCAGGCAGGGAACTCCCGGCAAGTACTGAGTATCTGCTTGTGCAGGCACTGTCCTAGGTTTTGAAGACTCAACAGTTAATGCACAAAATTCTAGTCCTCATGGGGTTTCTGTTTTAGCATTTTCTGGGTAACAAATAGTAAAACGAATAAATAAAACGTGCTCTCTGAACCCATCTTTTTTTGTTGTTAATTATTTATTTTTGGCTGTGCAACAGCTCTCTCTAGTTGCCGTGCACAGGCTTCTCATTGCGGTGGCTTCTCTTGTTGTGCAGCAAGGGCTCTAGGGGCGCGGGCTTCAGTAGTTGTGGCACTTTGGCTCAATAGCTCCGTGGCATGTGGGATCTTCCCCAACCAGGGCTCAAACCTATGTTCCCTGCATTGGCAGACGGATTCTTAACCACTGCACCACCGGGGAAGTCCCCTTAATCTGTCTTTGAAATGAGTTAACTAGTTTTTTGAGGATTCAACGCTGTATACTCCTACATGGTGAAAGTGCGTTATAATCTGTGAACCACCCAGAATTAAGCCACCTAATTCTCCAAACACATGATGGACTGGATGTTCTCATCAAATAAATTACCAGTTGGTCTTGTCCTTGGTTGTATGAGGACCAATGGCTCGCCCACTAGATTAGCAGGCTCTTCCAGGGAGTCAAGAATTTGAGGCAACGCCTCTTGTCCCACAGCTAGGAACAACTTACTACAAACGCCAACTCAGTGACTGCCTAAAAGTGGTCTTTGCACCAGCTGTATGAAAACTACCCAAGTTGTTTAATAAACGGGCAAGGTTATCAGGCTGCCACCCCAGGGTAAGAATCAGAACCTCTGGTGTGGTGCCTCAAAATGTGCAAGTTTAACAACTTCCCAAGGTGATGCTGGAGGTAAACCAATGTTTGGAAATCACAAAGATGTTGGCTAGAAGAGACTGGAGAACACCAGAAACTGAGGAAAGTTCCTGAAAAGCAAAACTAACCTGCGTGGGAGGCTGGGCGGAGGGTGTGTGTGTGTGTGTGGGGGGGGGGGGGGTTGGTAAAGACAGAGGAGAAGGTGTTTGTATTATGACAAAAATAATTATGCCACATCCCTCATAACCCCAACGTCCCACCACTGTCGTGGCAAGCCGTCCGCAGGGTTTGCCTGGGACAGGCGGCGTAAGGAGCCCTGACTGGCAACGGGAAGCTGGGAGAGCGGTTTCCGCTGCCAGCACCCAAGATGGCGGCACAAGCGTCCCCACCATGCAAAACACATGCTCTGTGCCCCGCCTTAGCATCTCAGGTCTCACTGGACTTTTGCAAGTCACCGTGGGAACCCTCAAGGGGGGGGGAACTCCGCATTCCGGCGGCGATACCACCTCCCAGTCCCAGCCCTAAGCCCTTATACCCTGGCCAAAGAATGCACTGGAAGCGCTCAGCCTATTAACTTCACTCCGTGCCCAGCCTGTAATACCTCCTGCAGCCGGCGAGCGGTGGGGGCACGGCCGAGGGGTCCCGAACGCCGGGTGATAGGGCCTTCGCCACACTTTATTGGTGGGTCCATGCCGTGGGGCGGGCCTACATGCCCATTGGGCCGTGGACCGTGTCAGTCTTGGGAAATCGGTAAAGGGAGAAGGAGGCACACTCAGCCATTGGGTTCTCTCTGCTATCAATCAAAGCGACATCCGGCGACGGCCACTGTCTCTGCTCGTTGATTGGAGAAACGTGTTCCGGGGGAGGGCGCGGAGGGCGGGCTTCCGTCTGAGGTAGAAGGAGGGGGCGGGGAGGGAAGCGGAGGCTGGCGAGCTCTAGGCCGGCCGGCGGTGGCGGCGGCAAGGCCTGGCCTCGGGCTGAGCGCCTGCTGTGGCGGCAGCGGCAGACGCCGAGATCAGCAGAGGGTATCAAGCACATTTCTTTCCCTAACGGGAGGGGCGCAGCGCCGCGGGGCCGAGGCTTACGGGGTGAAGGGCGGCGGGGTGGAGCTGAGGGGCAGGAGGCGGGAGCGGGCGGCCGAGCGGAGTTCGCGTCGGGGCCGGGCCCTGGGCCTGGCAGGGAGGGGCCGAGAGGCTGTGGAGAAAGCATCTCCGGGGTGGGTTGGACTGGGGAGGGCTGAGGGCCTGAGAAGGCGTGGTGTTAGGCCTGGGCTTGGGAGCGGGGTGGGGCCATAAGGGCGGAGGGCGGGGTGGGGTTTGGCCGTCAGGGTGGGTCTAGGCCAGGAAAGTAGCACTTGTTCGCTGCTGCCCAGAGGCTAGAAGTCGAGGAGCCAGGAGCGGCATGGCGACTTGGTCCCAGCCGGACTCGGGTATCCGGGGCAGGGTGGGACCGGGCTCAGGCCTGGCCTTACTTGATCTTTAAGGGACCTTGTCCGGTTTCTCGAACTTAATTGGCTCTTGGGAGGTTTTTAGTAGTAAATTGCGTGAGAACTGGAGGGTAGTGTAAACAGGATTTCTGGGTCGCAATTATGTTTACTCCAGCCAGATAAGGGCGTGTGTGTGTGTGTGTGTGTGTGTGTGTGTGCGCGCGCGCGCGCGCGCGCTGTATATCCCTCTTTACCTTTAGGATGAAGTTCGTAGACGGGTCACAGCAGTGAACAGGAGAGAGCTATGTCGTGGTTTATGAGGTTAATGGAAGCTCAGAAATAGAGACTAGAAGGTGAAAGGCAGTTTTACTCCCTCCCCACTTGGCTCTCTGGGTTGAAGACTTGGCCATATCCTTCTGCTTTGGATCAGAAGGTCAAGTGAATGAAAATAAAACCTGCCTATTCAAATTCTGGACCGAATAATCCTGCCTCAGGGCCCCCCCATCTCGTCAGTACCCCCATTTTTAAAAAAATGTGAGAAAAAATGTGAGAGTGATAGGAAAGGGAAATCAGATTTTACAGTTGGAAAAACAAAAGGCGTTATTCTTTTCTATGATGTGGTGGTTGTCTTCTTGTCCTTTTACTCTCTCACCCATTAATAATCTCTCTCTCCCTTTTAGAACTTGAAAGCACAAGAATTGTAGGCAGTTTTCTCCTGAGAGATGAGAAACAAACTTTATTTTAAGATAGGAAATGCACTTCTCACGCTAAAAATAGAAGCTGGGTAGTGTGTATGGGGGTTGGGGGAGGGTTGGTAAATCAGACAACGTGTAAAATATTTTGGATGCCCTGGGCATTATCTGCTTATCCAAAATGAGCTACCTTTTAGGGTACTGCAGAATTAATATCCAGAAACTGAGATCCCTTGTGAGCAATACCTTCCTCTCATAGTTGTTCTAACAGGTTTTCATGTTTTAGTTTTTTTTGGAGTGTAATAACTGATTTATTTTTAAATAAAAAATAAAAGTGGCCTTTTAATGTGTTTCCTACCTCTGCCTTTGTCATGGCATGAAAATTATGGAATCTTATCCTGTTGCTTTTGTGATTCCCATTTCAGGTTTCTCTGGAAACCCCCCTGGTAAGTGTGGAGGAGGCGGGACACTCTGACCCAAGACAAAAGGCCTGTAGCTCCAGCCAAAGGAAATAAACCTTAGGAGAGAGAAGGAAAAAAAATAACCATCAGCTGTTCCCAAGAACAACCTGCAGTGAAATTTACAGAGAGGACAACTAATGTGAGTGAGGAAGTGACTGTATGTGGACTGTGGAGACAGTAAGTCACGTGGGCCCTGAGGGCCTGGACTGGGTTAGGAAACAGTTGTACTTTCAGAGGTGAGGTGTCAAGAAGGGAAAAGTGAATGTGGTCTGGAGTTGTGGCCTTGGCTCCAAGGTGTGTGTTTTCCTCTGAGGCTGTCAGGAAGCTCAGCCCCTGTGTTCTGCCAGGGTGGGGTACAGGGTTTGGCACTGAGGAGGGTAACTTGCTGGCTGGAGCAGCAGAGCAGTGGCCTTGATTTGTCTTTTGGAAGATTTAAAAACCAAAAAGCATAAACATTCTGGTCCTTCAGCAATGCTTTCTCTGAAGAAATACTTAACGGAAGGACTCCTCCAGTTCACCATTCTGCTGAGTTTGATCGGGGTGCGGGTGGACGTGGATACTTACCTGACCTCACAGCTCCCCCCGCTCCGGGAGATCATCCTGGGGCCCAGTTCTGCCTATACTCAGACCCAGTTCCACAACCTGAGGAATACCTTGGATGGCTACGGTATCCACCCCAAGAGCATAGACCTGGACAATTACTTCACTGCCCGGCGGCTCCTCAGTCAGGTGAGGGCCCTGGACAGGTTCCAGGTGCCAACCACTGAGGTTAACGCCTGGCTGGTCCACCGGGATCCGGAAGGGTCTGTCTCTGGCAGCCAGCCCAGCTCGGGCCTCACCCTCGAGAGTTCCAGTGGTCTCCAAGATGTGACAGGCCCAGACAACGGGGTGCGAGAAAGTGAAACGGAGCAGGGATTCAGTGAAGATTTGGAGGATTTGGGGGCTGTAGCCCCTCCAGTCAGTGGAGACTTAACCAAAGAGGTTAGTGGCGACGTGGAGGGGAGGGTGGGAAGGGTCTGGGATCGGGGCGGGGGTGGGCTGGTCCTGAAGGAGTGTAGTAGTAGTAGTAAGCCCTGTAAAGAACCAGAGAGGTTCCAGGGGGTGTCAGGCATTGTTCTGGGATAGGAGTGGGCTAGATTGTCTGATTAGGATTGGGGGTTGGGAGCATTTCCTTGTGTTGAACCATTGACCCACCTCTAAATGAACTGTCAGGGCAATGGGAGGTCCTTAGAACATGCCTGTGTGTTTACTGCTTGGATTTCAACATGACTCCTGGAGGCCCGGGGTGGGGGAGGGAGTCATGTTGTGATGGGCTTTGATGCCGTGTATGTTTGTTGCTAAGACACAAATATTTTGTGGACTGTTGCCTTGTACCTCCCCCCACATCAAAATACACATACGTATCCTGAAGTTCTCCTCCTTTGTGGTCAGGCCTGTTGTGGTGGTAAGGTCCTGATAAGTCGCCTCTCCTGGGTCTGAGCCAAGGGGTCAATTTAGATAGTTGTTGGGACGGATGGGAACTAGAAGAGAAACTGCATTCTGCTGCTGAAGGCAGCTTGCTTTGAGCTGTCAGAGGTCTGAACTGACAAGTGGCTGACACATTGTTCTGGGCAGAAGGTGATGCAGTCGCTTCTAACCGTGTTCAGTGGTTTCTGCTGCCCCTCCCCCACCAATGTGAGAAGACTGCTTTGAGCTCTGCCTTTGGACCTGTCTTGCCACTCAGTCTTAAGGAGCTTGGGAAAAGGTCCAGTTCTGTCGCTGGCCATTAGGGAAGGAAGAGTCTGGATTGCACTGGGCTGGGTTTTCCAGAGCTGAGTCTTGAGGCGGGGGTGCATGGGGGGAGTGTTTGGGAAGAAGGGGTGTGGAGGTATGTTAAAAGTTTTACAGATGCTGTAGAACTTGACTCTTTCTGCCTACCAGTCAGACCAGGTTTTGCCTCCCATCCCGCATTGAAGCCTGTTCCTGAGCTCGGTTCTCTGAATGTTAGTGACTGTCAAATCATGTGGCTTTCTCTGGGCCAGTGGTCCTCAACTGGGGATGATTTTGTCCAGGGAACATGTGGCAGTGTCTAGAGACGGCTTTGGTTGTCACAACTGGAGAAGGTGCTATTGGCTTCTAGTGGAGAGAGGCATGGGATGCTGCTGAACTTCCTAAAAAGCATAGGACAGCCCCTAAATAACAGATTGATCTGACCCCAAATGTCAGTAGTGCCAGGGTTGCTCTGTGCTTAGCTGGCCCATATTGGCTCTACTTTGAGAGAGACTAGAATTACCTGAGTAATGGGAGTCAAGAGCACTCCTTGCCTTGTAGTGCCTCTTTTCTGAGATTCTTACAGTGCCACATCTCTTTTGCTTCCTCTGTTATTTACCTTCAACTGGACTCCAGTCTTGGCACAGTGGTCTGAAGAGGTATGCTCCCAGCCTCCTCTTTCGTCATCCCACCCCCGGTAGCTCTGCAAGGGGTGGATGTAACTGGGCTTGGGAACCCTGCTCCTGGGAACCCAGCAGGCATAGCTTCATTCCTCTTCCTGCAGGGAGCTCTCCTGGGATGGGGTGGGATGGGAAGTTTTCAATGTAATTGGATGGGTTGGGGTGGAATGGGATGGGACTTTGACCCTGCTTGCCTCGTTTCTTGATCTTCATGAAGTTTGTGCTTTCCCTGACCCCAGGCTTTCACTGCTTCCTTTGGAGATTGGGGGTGGGTTAGCATTAGGGGCTCAGGCTGGGTATGGGGGAAGGGAGGATTATTGTGTGTCTAGAACATTATTTCCTCAGCAACTCAGGGATAAAAATACCCAGGTCCAGAGCATGTGACAGGCACTGCTGGAGCTGGTATTATCCCTGGGGTGGCAGCACTCCCCTGCTGCCAGGCCTATTCGATGGACAGCTATAGCCCAGGCCCTTGTCAGGGATAGGATTCCCCTCGAGGCTGGCACTCTGCCCAGAGAGGGGGGGTGGCCTGTGTACAGCTTTTGCAGGCGAGGAGGAGCACTCTGCGACCAAGGAGAACATACTGTCCCTGACCTGACCTTAGGCTCAAGGGGAGCAGCAGTGAGGATGGGAGCCAGAATTGTGACCGATTCTGTCAGGGGCATTCTTCCTGCTTTAGAGATGTAAGCCGGGGCTCAGGCAGAGATGGCTCTTGAACAAAGCCTGGGGTGAAGAGAAAGTGGGGGGCGGGGGGGACATGTTTGTGTCCAGAACGTTGCAGAGCACCTGTCTCCTTAAGTGCTGGCGGTCAGGCTCCTCTTGCCTGGGGCTAGGCCTGGCCAGCACTTTGACATCCCTGCATATGTGTAGATGGCTTTCCCCCTTCCTCTTGTCTGGCTTGTTGTAGGGTGACAAAGCCCCTGTTTCCCAGTGGATCTGGGTGCACTGGGTTCCTGCCCAGCCTAGCTTTGAGCCTTGGGCTTGAGGACGACTGGCCACAGCCCTCTTGAGGAACGGGAAAACTCCTTACACTTCCAGGGAAGAACTTAGATTCCCGGAGAAGCTGTGCGAGGAGTGTCTGCCCAGTCCTGAGTTCCAGTCCTGAGTGGGCTGGGTAAGCAGGATGGGACAGGAGGGAAAGTGGCACCCCTTCCCCCCAGGGCTCTCTCACTGCGCCACCCCGGCTGGCTGACTGGGCTGGGTGGGGCTGCCCGCCCCTGGGTGCGTCTCCTTGAGGAGACGGAGGCGGCCCAGGGATGGGCTGGTTCCTTGCGGCAGCTTCTCCAGCTGCCCTGGTGCAGAGATTGGCTCCCGGCTGCAGCTAGGTAACAGGCGGTGGGAGGGGATTGGCTCCTTCCGCATCTCCAGCGGAGACTTGGGGGAGGAGATTGGCTCTCGTCGCAGCCTAGGTAACGACAGTGGGAGGGGATTGGCTCTTTCCGCAGCCCAGCTGCTGACCTGGGGGAGGGGATTGGCTCTCTGCAGCCTCAGCAGTGACCTGCGGGGTGGGAGGGGGAGGGGATTGGCGCCTTGCTGCAGCCTAGGTAACAAGTTTGGGGGGCGTGGGGAGGGGGAGAGAGGGAGGAGCGGGAGGATAGGCCCAGGAGGGAGCTTGCTTTCCTCTGCAGCTTGAGCACGGAGCATGGGGTGGGAGTCCCATCTCACTGCAGCCTCTGCGGTGAGCTCAGGGTGGGGGCTGCCGGGCGCCTGAGTGGAACTGGGGTTGTGAGGTGGGAGGGGGCTGCTCCAGGATGGAGAAAGGGGGCTGGGCTGGGCCGCCCAGGCAGCAGCACGGGCGGGGCACCCTCCTTGGGCCCCTTGGAGCTAGCAAGGGGCCACCGTTCCAGCCTGGTGTGCTCCCTGCGAGCCAAGAGCTCCTTGGAGCCCCCTGTCCGGCTGCCCGGCACCAGCTGCCCTGGGGCTCATCTCGCAGACCATGACCCGCCTGGACCGCAGCTCTCACAGTGGTGGGGGCCATGCCAAAGGGAGCCGGCCCCTTAACTCTTTGGTGGCTGGTCACCGGGTGGCCCAGCCCCCCTCTGCTCCTGGGTCCAGGGCTTCTGTTCAGGTTGGTATATGTGGGGAGACTGCAGGGAGAGGTACACCTGGGAGGTCTTAGAATCAAGGAGGCTTACTGTGGGAGAGGGATACCTGGTCAGAGCTAGGGAGGTGGGTCTAAGCTAAGGATACTGCTTTCTGGAAAGTATCTGCCTTTTAATCTGTGACTGGAAGGCAACAGTTTAGGGTTTCTTCAACCCCAGGGGGCGGCATGTATAGGAAACACCAACGTCTCATATTTATTGGGGTTGTACGCTGGTGGCAGTGGGGGTGGCAGGTGGAGCCGGAACTAATCAGGAGCCACCAGCGTAGAGTGAGAGGGAGGCATTTTGGTGCCCGAGGCGGCAGTTGTGGCTGGGCAGTGACGGGGGCTATGTCCTTGAGTGGGTTGCCTGATGGGAGTCAGTGAGTCCTGGGGTGTGGTAAAGGAGTGAGAGCACTGGTTTGTGGGGACACCGTGGGGCTGGCCTTGGCAGGGGTGGGGTGTCCAGTGAGGATCATCTGACTGCCTGAGGCTCTCCGGGGATTGAGGCAGCTTGCTAGGATCAGCTGAGAGTGGGCATTCTGTTCTGGCAGGGATGGATCTTGAGGTGAGCCTGGACTGAGAATTGTGGGTGTTCAGCCGTACTCCTGCCTCATCCAGGGAAGGGGGAACGGCTGTAGGAAGGGCTGGATAGCCTGTCGTTGTCATTGGTTGCATCAGGTGGTTGCAAATGCAGGGATTTTCCTCTCCAGTCCACCCCACCCCTTTATGCAAATGAAATGGCACCACAGGCTGATGCAAGCCTGGCCACTGCGAAGCAGTTTTGCTTGACAGTTCACTCTTGCCATGGCCATCTTTCTACAAACCAAGTTTTAAGGGATTTCCATTCCCGAAATGAGAAGTGTCTCCTGCTTCCCCCTTCCTTCTTAAGTAGTGGTAAGATGGCCCTGCCTTTTGGCCTGGCTGTGCCTCTGGTCCAGATCCTAAGCCCGCAGACCGGTGTGGTGATGGTTGTGCTAGTGGTTTTCGCTAGCTTTTGTTTTGTTTTGTTTTGTTTTGTTTTGTTTTTGAGGCTGGTGTCTGGAAATGGATGAATGAAGCCGTGCTGGTATGGAAGGGACGGGGTAGAGTCTGGCAGGTGTAGATTGGGAGGGGCCCCACCCGGGAGTAGTTGGGGTGATGCTAGGAGGAACCTCTGAGGTGCAGGACAGGGAGGGACCCCTGGACCCCAGAGCTAAAGTCACGCTGCTCTGTCTTTCAGGACATAGATCTGATTGACATCCTTTGGCGACAGGATATTGACCTGGGGGCTGGGCGTGAGATTTTTGACTACAGTCATCGCCAGAAGGAGCAGGATGTGGATAAGGAACTGCGAGATGGAGCAGAGCAGGAGGACGCCTGGCCAGGCGAGGGTGCAGAAGCTCTGGCACGAAACCTGCTAGTGGATGGAGAGACTGGGGAGAGCTTCCCTGCACAGGTACTCCTGCCTCTGCCCACTTCTAGAAGCTTCTCTTTAGAGAAGGCAGGTTGTGTCTGTGGGATGGGCCTGAATGTGTCTCTTGGGTTGGGGACTCTAAGTCACAGTGGTGGCTGAGGAAGCGAGAGTAGAAGAGCAGCAGCAGCAGAGGGGCCACACCTTGGTAACGAGCGGCACATGGGCGGCAGAGCACCTAGCGGCTTTCTGCTTGCGTCAGAACCCCCCACCCTCTTCTCCCCTGGAGTTTGGGACTCAGGGCCAGCCGACAGCCTGGGAACAGAGGGAGAGTGTAGGCCTGCAACCATGCAGGGCCTCCTTCAAGCTTCCCCTTGGAAAGGCTGGGGAAGGGGCTTCGGCCCACAGGCAGCCAAGGCCCCGGTCAGTCAGACTTAACAGTTGCTGTTGCCACAGGTGCCTGGTGGGGAGGACCAGACAGCCCTGTCCCTGGAAGAGTGCCTTAGGCTGCTGGAGGCCACCTGCCCCTTTGGGGAGAATGCTGAGGTGAGCAGGACTCCAGGGAGAGCCCACTGAGTCAGCAGGGCAGCCTGCACACAGTGAGTGTGTCTCTCTGTGGCTGCCTGAGGGGCTGGCTTTTGGTGTTGGCCTTGTCCTGGCTGCTGGGGGTGACTTCAGAGGAAGGAAGAAACAGAACCTCAGGTGGTAGTCTCGGGGAGGAAAGTAGAAGGTGGTCTTTCCTCCTCCCCTGTTAAACCCTCTGTGTTTTGCCCTAGTTTCCAGCAGACATTTCCAGCATAACAGAAGCAGTGCCTAGTGAGAGTGAGCCCCCAGGTCTTCAAAACAATCTTTTGTCTCCTCTCCTGACGGGGACAGAATCTCCATTTGATTTGGAACAGCAGTGGCAAGATCTCATGTCCATCATGGAAATGCAGGTAGGATTATCAGAACCAGGCACAAACCTATCGGACTTTGTGTGGGGTGTCCTCATACTCAGTTGCTTTTCCACTTCTGGGAAAAAAAAAAAAGAGAGAGTAACACCTTTCTGATCCATAGGAAAGTGGGGACACTGAGAGGTAACTGTCCACGTGTCAGTAGGTGGTAGATTCAGGATTGGGGTTTGGGTTAAAGCCCCGGGGCTGAGGCTTCTAAAGCAGACCTGCCTCCTAGGTGTGCCTCCTTCCTTTCCTTCGGGCAGATAGTCACTTGGCTGTTGCCTAGGTTTAGCATTAATAAAAGCTGACATTCTTGTAGTGCTTTACAGGCATTGTCATCTCACTTGGCCCTCACAGATCACCTAGTCAGCCCTTTATTATTTTAAACGTGAGGACACTGAACCTCAAAGAGAGACTGAGTGAATGAAATGCTCCTGGTCTTAACAGCAAGTGGTGCAGCTAGGCTTTCTTACTCCAAGGCTGGGCGTACTTTTCACTGTGCTGATTTTGCAGTGTTAGGTGCTTTTTCCTCTCCTCCATGATGGGGGAGTCTGGGCCAAACATAACCTGGAGCTGATCAGTCCTGCCTTGGGGTGGAGTCCACAGGGAGGAATCCGTCTCTGCCAGGCACGATGGATCAAGCGGGGCCAGGAGCTGATGCTGTGGGCTGTGGTTTCCTGTCTCTTGCCTTTACACCCATGCAGCTGTGCCTATGTTGGGTGCCTGCTATCAGTGAGCCCCCAGCCACACCTGGGGATGGAGTCTGCGCTAAGTGAACGGTGATGCTCTTCTCCCCTCCCAGGCCATGGAAGTGAACACATCAACAAGTGAAATCCTGTACGATGCCCCTCCAGGAGACCCACTGAGCACCAACTACAGCCTTGCCCTCAACACTCCCATCAATCAGAATGTCAGCCTGCATCAGGCGTCCCTGGGGGGCTGCAGCCAGGACTTCTCACTCTTCAGCCCAGAGGTGGAGAGCCTGCCTATGGCCGGCAGCTCCACACTGCTCCCGCTGGTCCCCAGTAATTCCACCAGCCTCAACTCCACCTTTGGTTCCACCAACCTGGCAGGGCTCTTCTTTCCACCCCAGCTGAATGGCACAGCCAACGACACAGCAGGCCCTGAGCTGCCTGATCCACTCGGGGGTCTGTTAGATGAAGCCATGCTAGATGAGATCAGCCTGATGGACCTGGCCATTGAAGAAGGCTTTAACCCTGTGCAGGCCTCCCAGCTCGAAGAGGAATTTGACTCTGACTCAGGCCTCTCCTTGGACTCCAGCCACAGCCCTTCCTCCCTGAGCAGCTCTGAAGGTAGTTCTTCCTCTTCCTCCTCCTCCTCCTCCTCCTCTTCTTCCTCTTCCTCTTCCTCTACTTCTTCCTCAGCCTCTTCCTCCTTTTCTGAGGAAGGTGCAGTTGGCTACAGTTCTGACTCTGAGACCTTGGATCTGGAAGAGGCTGAGGGCGCTGTGGGCTACCAGCCCGAGTATTCCAAGTTCTGCCGCATGAGCTACCAGGACCCAGCTCAGCTCTCCTGCCTGCCCTATTTGGAGCATGTGGGCCACAACCACACATACAACATGGCACCCAGTGCCCTCGACTCTGCTGACCTGCCACCACCCAGCACCCTCAAGAAGGGCAGCAAAGAGAAGCAGGCCGACTTCCTGGACAAACAGATGAGCCGGGATGAGCATCGAGCCCGAGCCATGAAGATCCCCTTCACCAACGACAAGATCATCAACCTGCCTGTGGAGGAGTTCAACGAGCTGCTGTCAAAGTACCAGCTGAGCGAGGCCCAGCTGAGCCTCATCCGCGACATCCGGCGCCGTGGCAAGAACAAGATGGCGGCGCAGAACTGCCGCAAGCGCAAGCTGGACACCATCCTGAACCTGGAGCGGGATGTGGAGGACCTGCAGCGCGATAAAGCCCGGCTGCTGCGGGAAAAGGTGGAGTTCCTCCGGTCCCTGCGGCAGATGAAGCAGAAGGTCCAGAGCTTGTACCAGGAAGTGTTTGGGCGGCTGCGGGATGAGAATGGGCGGCCCTACTCGCCCAGTCAGTATGCACTGCAGTATGCCGGGGATGGCAGCGTCCTCCTCATTCCCCGCACCTTGGCTGACCAGCAGGCCCGGCGGCAGGAGAGGAAGCCGAAGGACCGGAGAAAGTGAGCCTGGGGAGGAAGGGGGTTGACGCTCACCGAGATGGAAACTGGAGAAGGGCTGGGCCTGGACCTGGACCTACAGTGGGGACTTTAATGCCTTCTTATCCAATAGATCTTCAGATGGGATGACTGCGGGTCAGTGGACAGGAAGAGGCAGGCGCAGGCGCTGTCTGGCTCAGCTTCCCCCACTGAGGGGGCTGGAAGTGGCCAGAGCGTTTGGGTGGACAGGGTCCTCACCCCTACCCCTTTCCTTTGAGGGAAGAGTGGTGCTGGCATTGCTGGAGGCCGAAAAAGGGAAAGTAAGGGACTTGCAAGAGGAGAGGAAAGTAGTAGAAAGTCTCATTCCTGGAAGGAAGGAAGGAAAACAAAAAACCCAGAAAAATCAAAGCGGGAAGAAAGTCAGAGGGCAGGTTAAGTTGGCTCTGGCCAGGATTCCAGGCAGCAGGTTTTAGAGGGGACTAGATCACTGGTGTGAGTAAACCCCACTTCAGCCTAGGGGAGGGGTGGAACACGGAGTAGGTTCTCGGAGGGGCCTGTGAACTCTTCCTGCTCCTGCACTTTGGCATCCCTGAAGGGGAGCTCTTGGATGATATCTCCTGTGAGTTTTCCGTCATAGGGGAGCCCCTGGGACCCGACACTGGCTTGGAGGGTTAGGATCAAAGGGTAGAGTCAACAGGCAAGGGTCGTGAGGCCTCATGTTGCAGCAGCCCCAACACCAAGCATGTCACTCACTGCCCTGCCATACATCTTCCTCTGTGCCCAGTCACCCCTGAGCCGAGGCTCCCACGTCTCTATCAGAGCCTGCATGCGAATGCTGTTCTCTTCCCACCCATGTGCCCCCGCCCCTCACTGGCTGCCTGGAGCTCTTCTGGAGCCGGGGTGCTGGCAGTGCCCACAAGGCTGGGCCTGCAGCCTCCTGGGAGCTGCTCTGAGGCAGGGGGATGATGTGGAGAAGCCAGGCAGCATTCAGCACAACACTGGGGAGTGACCCTTCCCTCAGCCCCCCCCCCACCCCCCCAGCTGGGCTTTGTCACTGGAAAGACAAAAAACTACAAAACCCAGCAGCAGCAACAAAAACTAGTCCTCGTAGACTTTCTGGCGCTTTGATTTTTTTAGGGCTTGAGCCCTGTTTCACTTATAGGGTTTAGAATGCTTGTGTTGAGTAAAAAGGAGATACCAATATTCAAAGCTGCTAAATGTTCTCTTTGCCATAAAGACTCCGTGTAACCGTGTGAACACTTGGGATTTTTCTCCTCTGTCCCGAGGTCTCTTTCTTTTTTGGGTTTCTTTCTAGGAGAATGAGAAGTGCATGTAAGGGGGGCTGAGGGTACCCCTCCCTCAGGCTCTTGGCCACAGGCAGCTTCCCCACACCCCCAATTTAGCAAGGGCTCATGGAGGACCGCCTGGGGGAGGCAGAGAGGGGCGCGCCAAGGTGGCCAGGTGGTTCCAGGACCACAGTGTCTCTAACTGTTGCCACTGCTGTCCCCACCTCGGCCTGGGTCTGGAGCACTGTCTGCCCCAGGCTAGCAGGAATGAGTTGAAGGGGGGAAGCACTGATTCTCCTCCCCGCTTAGGTGGGGAGGCATTCTAACTGAGCAGTAGGGATAGAAGGCACGAGCCTGGGAAGTGCTTTTATAAATTATTTTCCTTGTAGATTTTATTTTTAATTTATCTCTGTGACCTGCCAGGGAGAGGAGAGAGAGATGCTGTGAGCACATGACAAAATAAAATAAAATAAAATGGATGATTTATTCTCAAGTGCAATTTTTCCCTATTTTGAATTTAAACTCAGAGTAAAGGAAACAGGCCCCATGAGGAGAGGACTGGCCATTGTGTGGCTAAGGCAGAGCTCTTAGGGGAAAATGGGTGGAGAGGAGCGGAGGTTGACAAGAATTTAGAAAGACAAAAGTCTTAAATACTGTATTAAAGCTTCCACAGGTGTTATGTACTTTTGTAGGGTTTGCTAGCTGAATCCTTTTAGAGGAAGGAATCCGTTTTGGCCTTTCTCTCGTAGGGCTAGGCTAGGTGGGTGTTGTCACCTGGCCCAGCTCCTTACCTGTCTTCCTGTGGCAAACTGCATTTTTAATATTGATTGTGCTGTATTTGTCTGGTGGCCCCACCTACCAAGGGGGTGCAGAGCTTTGGAGCATAGTCACAGTGACGACGGTGATGGCAGAAACCCAAGAGATCTACAGGACCAGCACATGCTAAGCACTTCACTATAACAGCAAGGCCACGGAACCAGAGAACAGAAAGCTAGACCCCAGGGTTTAAGGCATTTGAAAGCTCTCCAGCTGAGGTGACCAGAATCTGTTCTCCCTCAAAATAATACAAAAAGCCTGTAAAGAGTTGTATGCTTTAAGGTACCGGCTGGTTGCTGGAACAGCCATATGCACATCTAGGGGAAGGTACTTAACAAAAGTCCAGGTAATGAATGCCCACCTGGCAGTCTCTGTGAGATTACCAGACGAAGTTTAGCACTGGAAGCTGTGATCCTCCTCATGAAACCTGTGATCTTGAACTCCCCATGTACCACTGTATGACCTGGCTTAGCCCAGTCCTTTAATGATGCTACTAGAGTTTATCCTATGGGGTGAATAGAATTCTCGGAATAACAGTGAGTTCTTTTTTGTTTCAATTTACAGTGGCTTTTGCCCCCCATCTAGTTGGAACGGGTTGGTCCTATCAAACAAGAGCTCTTTCCTAATTAGTAATTAACTTATGACTGTAAGCCAAATAAAATGAAGATTCTTTAAAAAAAAGGCTAAAAATTAAGTCAGAAAAAATAATTTATGCTGATAAAAAATACAAGTTATATACAGAAAACTGTGACAAGTAAAATTCAGAGTAATGTTTCTGTATACTTTCTAGAAATGTGTATATGTTTTTTTGTTTAGTACACAGGCTATTACTTTTATCTTGTTTTGCAACTTTTCAAACAGATTTTAAAGATTTTAAGAAAAAGTCCTCTCACCTCCCCCTTTGCTAGTGTTGCCTCTGGTCTGAGAAAGTGTGTTTTGGTCACCCCCTTCCCCCATATCCCCTTATGGAGAGATGTACAGTTGTGTCTGGGAGCTTGCTGATTAGCTGGGGCTTTGGGCCAAGTTGGTCAGCACTGCTGTGGGGCTGACCTCTTTTTGCTGTTGGCAGGTGGAGTGGGTGTTCCAGCTTCAAGGCTTTTTCTGGCAGGAAGAAGATATGAGAACTCAAGTAAGGACTGTGAAGGCTGCTACACCTGAGACAGGAAGTGAGACGAGGTCCTAGATTTCGCAGGGAGATGAGCAGACCTCAGGACCAAACTTCTGGGTGACGTGCTTGGGTAGGGGTCGAAGGCTTGCTTTGTCTTGACTTTAGTCTTAGGCATCGTTCACACTGATTTTCCCACACATTTGAAATCATGTAAGGCAACGGAAATAGATCCATTGTGGTTTTTTTTTAAGGCTGCACCACATGGCCCGTGGGATCTTAGTTCCCTGACCAGGGATCGAACCTGTGCCCCCTGCAGTGGAAGTGCAGAGTCCTAACCACTGGACCGCCAGGGAAGTCCCAGATCCACTGTTTCAATCTCTGCCCCACACACGATCTCACCAGTGAAGCCAGGGCTATTTCAGAATCAATAAAAATAGAAAAAATATAGAACTGAGGGAAAATAGAGATCTAGAGATAATATGCTCAGTGTCATCAAGACCTGGCCTCCACGGCTGACTCCTCGCCCTTCCTAGGGAAAGCTGAACAGCAATTAAAAACAGCCAGTGAGGGCTTCCCTGGTAGCGCAGTGGTTGAGAATCCGCCTGCCGATGCAGGAGACACGGGTTCGTGCCCCGGTCCGGGAAGATCCCACATGCCGCTGAGCGGCTGGGCCCGTGAGCCATGGCCGCTGAGCCTGCGTGTCCAAAGCCTGTGCTCCGCAACGGGAGAGGCCGCAACAGTGAGAGGCCTGTGTACCGCGGGAAAAAAGAAAAAAACAAACAGCCAGTGAATGAGGATGTACTTTGCATGGAGTCCTGCCTTCATCCCTGCTTTGACCACCCACAGCTACACCAGACCTTGCTGCTCTTCAGATCTGTTTGGCACCTAGCTGGAGAACAAGTGCCTTGCAGAAAAAAGAACATCCCCACCACCGTAGTTCTACCTCATCCAGTAGGGACTGACCTAGGGCAACAGCTTCAGAAACTCAGACTAAATATGTAGTTTTAGGGCACTACTAGCAGGAGCCCATTTCCTTGATACTATCCATGTACAAAAATGGGTACCAGGTTGGTGTCTGCCTCTCTGGAAGTCATTTTCCCAACCAAGTGTAGACATTCTCTAGCAAAATCCATGTGTTTGATTATTATCATGAGTGGTTAAGCCTTGTTTTCCTATTCCTGATCCATCCGGGAAGTGAAAGGGAACCATAAACCTTCAACTTGTCATTTTGTCAGTGCACCAAGAACCTCTTTCACTTTTACTTCTCCCACAGAGGTCAGTCATCCTCCTTCCATCTAGTTCTGAACTTTATAGAGAGTGAGCATGTGGGGACTCTGGGGATATGGGTGAAACTTAACGCGTGATTTGAGTTCTGGTCCTTTTTCTGTCTAGGATTTCTTTGAAAGTTCATGTCTGCCTGAATTAGTTGAGATTCAGAATCTAGTGTACAAGTTGTCTCCAGTGGAGTGAGAATATGGGCCTTTGTGAAGAAGTGTGTTTTCAAAATCAGTTGGATAGAAATCCTTGTCTTCCTTTTTGAGTGTGCAGAAATATCAATAAAAGTCTTAAAGCTGGTTCTTTTCCAGTCTAACTGCAGAATGGAATAGGTTGTACAGTATTTGTTACTTAATTCCAGATGCTGTTTCAACCGAGGAAGCAAAACCTAGTTCATTTGGGGAGAGGTGGAGAAAAGACCAAGAGTTGGGGCTCTGCCTTTTGTTTTAAACACAAATTTAATGAGGCTAATTCAGTTGTCTTAATAAGCCTTCTAATCTTCAGCTAGGGGTTGAAGCAGTAACTGAAACTGTGGGCCCATGTCCCAGAGCCAGGTCCCACAGTAGCCCAGCCTGACCTGTGACTATGCAAACAGTAAACAGGGCAGGATTGGTCAAAGTCAACTAGGATTTTAAAATCCATGTGGGGTAAACAATGACTTTGGTACTATCACAAGTAGTACTTTGGTAAATCACATGCAAACCAGTAAGGTCAGAATGCAGACTCAGACCTGCTGGTGAATTAACACAAGCTATTTAATATCAACAAAAACTAGTCAGCATTATATTGTAAACCTAATGTTTCAGCCTTGCCTCAGAGTTCTGCCACCTAACTGGCCTAAGCAAAAAAAAAAAGCCTTAGAAACAGACTCCTTACTCTACTTGCCCCATAGAGCAGGGCCAACTATGCTTTTCATCCCAGCAGGATGATTTTATTTCACATTTTGTTTGCTTTCCATATTCATCAATTTACTCAACGGGAAGTGCCCAAGGCCAAAGTCGATTAAAAGTCATCCATACGAGAGATAAGCAACCTGAACACATCGGCTAGGAAAGCAGCAACTTTTGGAGAAAACCTCATTGCTGGACAGTCAAACCAAGGTGATGTGCAGATCAGACTGACAGTTGTCTGAGGATCTTAAGCTCCTATATCAAACTTACCACATACCAGAACACCAGGATGTCTCTACCTATTGCTGAAAGGCAAGATGAAGGAAGCCAAGACTCCTTCCTTTAATAAGCTGAATACTGGCCTGGTAGTGGTATTTGTATTTCAATTAAATTCTAGAAGAGGGGACTTCCCTGGTGGTGCAGTGGTTAGGAATCCGCCTGCCAATGCAGGGGACATGGTTTCGAGCCCCGGTCCAGGAAGACCCCTCTTGCCATGGGGCAACTAAGCCTGTGCGCCACAACTACTGAGCCTGCACTCTAGAGCCTGCGTGCCCCAAGTACTGAGCCTGCACACCTAGAGCCCGTGCTCCGCAACAAGAGAAGCCACCACAATGAGAAGCCTGTGCACCACAACTAAGAGTGGCCCCCGCTCGCCGCAACTAGAGAAAGCCCTCTCGCAGCAATGCAGCCAAAAAAAAAAAAAAAAATTCTAGCAGAGGGAAAACACTGAGCCTGGACTTAGTTCATTCCTATCAGTTCTGAGTTTTAAATGAGAACATCCTCATGATGTTGATGAGAAGGCCCAACTTGCACATCAGAACATGATGTTCACGTTTATCCTCACGAGAAGGCCCAACTTGCACATCAGATTAATATGACTTGATCAGATAAATTTGATCTCAAACAGCTCAGCTCCATACATAGTTCAGGATTTGGAGCCACTGCAGAAATTTGGATTTCAGAGTTCCAATTCCACCAAATTATTTTGGAGTAGCAATTTGTTCTAGCATTTCCCCTCGCCCTTTCTCTATGAGGAAAAGAATTACCTTGTAATACAGATTCCCAATGCCACAGGCCATAGACTATAAAGATGTGCTGTGTACACATGGTCAAACACTAAATAGCCAAGGGTTAAAATCAAGTTGAGCTGAGTCTGAATGAGTTCTGGAATGCAAGATTATACCGGAAAATAAGTACTTAAAGATCAACTATTAAAAATTATTTAAAATTGATAGTCAAAACTTTCAAATGCCATTGGAAAGCAGAAACAATTATTCCTGAGCACTGTCAGTTGATAAGAGTGTTTCTGTATTTACTGTATAAACTTGAAACTCAACTGAAGGCAGTGAAGGAACAAGGTATTTTCTTTGACTGGCTTTGCCAGTGTAGGACAGCTGATAATGATTCTGTCACCAAATTAGTAAGCTCTTGTTAGTTTGTAATGGTAACTAATGTAACAATCTGTATCTCAACTCCTGGGCTAGAGGTCTAATATGATGCAATTTTGTTGAAGGCATCTGACAAACATGTTTTTGTTTCCTAAAGAAATGCTCTACAAATACTTTCTGAAAGCAGACTTAAGATTTGTTGTACCTATGTATATTTTTTCCCCTGACATTTCTGCATGCATTTGTGGCTTCAACAATCACTTGAGAAAAATTTATCCTTAACCCTTGAATCTAGAAATGTGTGATAATTGGCTTTTAAATATAACAAAATTGCATATCTTCACTAACATGCATTATCAATTTCAGTGTCTTCCATGGGGAAGAATGATATGGTTTTAAAAGAGCTCAGGAATGCCAGCAGTGACAGTGAAATAGGTTCCAAAGGTTAAATAAGGCTAAAGCTGAATAGCAGCCCATCTTGGACAAGCACCAAGACTGAAGGCTAATTTCAGTGCATCTGATGATGGAGAACAGAACCAGATATATCTGCCCACCCCAAGTCTCTTAACTGCTCTGCTGCTGCCAACTACAAGGACACACTCAGACCTCTGAAGAGGAAGACCTCTCCAGCTCCATTTACATCTCCCTAAACTCCTAGGAGGCTTTTTTTTTTCTCCGGTATGCGGGCTTCTCACTGCCGTGGCCTCTCCCGTTGCGGAGCACAGGCTCCGGACGCGCAGGCTCAGCGGCCATGGCTCACGGGCCCAGCCGCTCCGCGGCATGTGGGATCTTCCCAGACCGGGGCACGAACCCGTGTCCCCTGTATCAGCAGGCGGACTCTCAACCACTGCGCCACCAGGGAAGCCCCTCTAGGAGGCTTTTTGAAAAAAGTATGTATATCTGGGCTGCCGCGCAGCGGCTGGGCCCATGCATGAGCCATGGCCGCTGAGCCTGTGCATCTGGAGCCTGTGCTCTGCAACGGGAGAGGCCACAGCAGTGAGAAGCCCAAGTACCGCAAAAAAAAAAAAAAAAAAAATCTACACTCAGTTTATTTGGAACAAATGCTTTGCACTAGTGTGTAGAGCTGAACTGATCTCAGTGGAAATCCTATTTCCCCTTTTATAACTGACAAGAATCTAGTCCCATTTTGGCTCTAGAATTATAGGCAGAAAATGATGTTAAGAAAATGGATGACATTTTAATTCACTGATCAAACACAGGACCAATTCCTGAGAAGTTTGGAGAAGCTGACTTCAGCTACAGTTACACAAATCTATGAAATACCTGAGCCAGGATCTAAACCTAACCCAAAAACCTGTGTTTCCAAACGTATCATATTTTGGAAGTGCTATCAGGTCACAGAGTGCTGAACGAACTTTGAGCAGTATGAAGACAGAATGATGCGACAATCTTTATAATCTCTGTATCAATTATAAATGCTCAGTGTCAAAGATTCACACCAGACACTAGATTTTC
Organism: Kogia breviceps; assembly: GCF_026419965.1. Taxonomy (NCBI): domain Eukaryota; kingdom Metazoa; phylum Chordata; class Mammalia; order Artiodactyla; family Physeteridae; genus Kogia; species Kogia breviceps. The sequence goes on along the minus strand of NC_081328.1, from coordinate 36,046,100 downwards.
AAGCCTACAGTATTTAAGAAATAAAACCATTCAAGTGTGGAAGTTGTTCCCAAAGAGGCTCAATCTATAAAATAATAAAAGGCAAGGAGTGTTTCTGGCAAGACAAGACAAAAATCAAGGATTATAAATCTATAGTTTTATTAAAACAAAAACTGACAGTGTTGGTATGAAGTTTAACATTTAAACAAAAGTTTTCACAGAAACCTAACACATGCCTAAAAAGATTTTACAACGGAGTTCTAGATGCAGGTCTAAATGATGTCAAGAACTGATGGATCTCATGATTCAAGACAGCATTTTGGGTTTTAGTTAATTCTTAGGATTAAAAAAATTTGTTTTGTTTTAAAGTGAACCGCTGCCCCAGTATGAAAATTTAATCTCCTGAGACCAGGGCTTCAGAAATCATTCAACTCTTGAAGTGACTCAGTGAACTTGTGCTGTCAGTGACTGAACCCTGCCACCAATGGTTTCAAAGTTCAAGAAACAGAGGCGCCAAGAGTCTTCTACCCTAAGAGCACCGGCCCTTGTCTTTGCCTACTCTCCCATCTCTTATTCCACCCTCTGCCCTTCCCCAAATACTTCAGCCAGTGGCTTGGATGGAGAAGCTGATACTTATAACTTCAAAATTAGAAAAGAAAGGGTCTTCTTGTCGATTTCAAGAATTAGCACCTCTAAGACAGAATGATCTGCCTGTGTATACACTCCAATAAGACTTTTCCTCAACCAGTTTCCATCCCCCAAATGGCAGCTTTGGTAACTTCTTAATTGGGAAGTTAAGAAGTTAGCAAAGCTTAATGCTTTTTGGGAACAGCATTAAGCTCAGGCAGGGAACACCTTGGCTTCACAGGCATTCACAGCTTTTAAACAGTCTCTCACAGTCCTCATTTAGGTTGCCAATGACATTTTTTGAAAGGATGAAATATTCTGGACAGAACCAAATCATCATTAGTTGTTCTTTCCTTTCTTTCACCATTTCCCCCCGACAGGCCCCAAATTTTAAGAAAAATGATCCTAACCCATCTCCCTTCTTTCCCACCCCATCCCTCCCACCCCAAATAACACACCAGAAATAGCCAAAAACTACATACATGCTACGCTGTAAAAATGCAGAGTTAACACTATTGGGAAGAAGGCTGTGGGTTGTGGAGATGCTCTTTGAAGATCTACAGTATCTTTTGCTCTCCCACATCCCATTCTGCAAGTTTTGTCCTTCATAGAAGGCCCTTTGCTTTTCTCAGCAAAGTTCAGAATGGGTTGCCTTGAAACACTGACCCTCCTTCCCCTCCACTGGGATGGGTGTGCAAACTATACAGCATGGAGCGGCTTTAAAGCACTTGGGCTGCTGTAGGGCACAGAAACTATACTGGCTCTTCAAAGGACATCTTCTCAAGCCCCCTCTACGGTGTCAAGACAAGTAGAACTCCTTTCCCCACTTGAAACCCAGTCAGATGTGACAGGGGCTGGTACTCAGGAGAGTTAATTCTTGTCATCTTTTTTGTCATCATCCTCCGAGGGGTAGGAATGCCACGTCAGCCTTTCCTCATAGAAGGATATGACAACCTGTGGGCACTTGACATTGGCTTCCTTGGCAGGGACCAGGTCAGCCTCATCAGAGTTTTTCCTGCAGAACAAAGCACAAAGAGACTTTGAGACCAGGTGCTAGTGGTCTCCTAACTTGGATCACCCAAGGGCTTGGGCTTTTAAAATATTAATTCCAGGCTTCCCTGGTGGTGGTGTGGTTAAGAATCTGCCTGCCAATGCAGGGGACATGGGTTCGAGCCCTGGTCCGGGAAGATCCCACATGCTGCAGAGCAACTAAGCCTGTGCACCACAACTACTGAGCCCATGTGCCACAAATACTGAAGCCCACGCGCCTAGAGCCTGTGCTCTGCAACAAGAGAAGCCACCACAATGAGAAGCCCACACACTGTAACAAAGAGTAGCCCTTGCTCACCGCAACTAGAGAAAGCCTGCACACAGCAACGAAGACCCAACATGGCCAAAAATAAATTTTAAAAAAAATTTATAAAAAATAAATAAAATATTAATTCTAGAAGAGCAGGCCAGGGAAGGATGATTATATGGTGTTAAGCATCATTTACTAGCAGCTTTTTTTTTTTTTTTTTTTTTGCAGTACGCGGGCCTCTTACTATTGTGGCCTCTCCCGTTGCGGAGCTCAGGCTCCGGACGCACAGGCTCAGCGGCCATGGCTCACGGGCCCAGCCGCTCCGCGGCATGTGGGATCTTCCCGGACCGGGGCACGAACCCGTGTCCCTTGCATCGGCAGGCGGACTCTCAACCACTGTGCCACCAGGGAAGCCCTACTAGCAGCTTTTAGCCAAGTAATATCCTCGGAGATCTTCTCCCATTGAAAATCTCTAGATATCTTTGTCAAAAGCTAACTCTGAACCCCTGGGAAAGGCTGCACACACACATACAAAAGAGAGGCTACCATACTCTTCCAAAGCCATATCCTAGCTGCTAAAAGCCCATGGAGAGATCTTGGCTTGGAAATAGGATTTAATACCATGTTGGATAATAAGATTTAATACCAATTTGGCACTGACCAGAGCCAATGCAGGTGGACACTTTCTGGCTTACTCATAATCATACTGTTTAACACTACCAAGTGCCATGCTCACACAGACAGGCCACAACTCCCAGGTGCTTTGAAATGGTGCTTCAAAACTGGGAGGTAGAAAATAAAGGGACTGTAACATAATTCTCCATATTTTTTCTGAATTTTAAAATGTTCTCAGAAATTGAAAACCATATACATATTACAAGGGACTTAGAGGTAAGCTCTATCTTCAGGTCACTGGGAACATCCTAGATGGAAGCAATAGTATAGGGCAGGCAGCAGATAGATATATATGATGGAATCTCTGATGAGACACACCCCAAACTTCCAGAACTTCAGCAACAGGTACACCAAAGCCACACAGCCCCACGGAACCAGAGAAGAGTAAGCCAGTAAGGTATGTTTTTGAACAACGGACAAGAGAATGGGAGGGAAAAGGAGTATAATAGTATGGGAACCTGAAGCAGGCTGCCCCTTTGACAATTCAACAACAGCCTTTGAAGTAAGAGTTCAGTCTTTTCACTGCACAGAAAAATAGCTACTTTGCGAAATGAAAAGGTATCTCCATTCTCCAGGAAAATCACTTTAAAGTGAACTTGGTTTAATAATCAACATCCAATCTTAACTTACAGAGTTACATTCAGCTATAATCTTTACACACACTAGTGAGTGAACCAAAGGAATGTAGTGTCAAGCAATAAGGAGGTGCTACCATTACTCAGACTGGTCACGTGCAGCCAGAGAAAGTGTATTCTAGTTGGATTGAATAAGTCCTGGTATTAATTCCTTTCCCCCATATGCAGCACCTTAAAAATGAACTTTTCTCCTACAGGCTAGCAATAAATAAGCTAAAAGAAGGTCAGATTCAGTAAACACCTAGGGAATGCATGGGAAAAAAAATAGAGGTTTATCCGGTTGTGCCATAGGCTTTCAGTGTTCAAGTTAGGCCTCTCCTGCCACCTTCTAAAGGAGAGGAATTAGTACAGATATCAGTTTCCAAGAAGGTTCTAGACTGACAAAAGGACAAAGCCCCTAAAATGCTGCCTTCTTTGGCACAGACTTAGAATTATTCACTCCTAATTTATATTTTAAGGACAATGATTGAGCTCCACTTTGCGGGGGAGAACAAGCACTTCCAACAAGCAAGAAAAAGGGAAGAAAGCCTTCCTTGGGACAGAGAATAGAGAAATTATAGAGAATTTTGGGTTAATTACAATTCTTAAGATTCTTAAGACAACTGCTTTCATTAAGCTGTTTCATGGAGTACTACCACCACTGGTATTTATACTTATAATGGAAAAAAGCAGGCTTCTCTTTATGCTTAGTATAGTAAAGGGGCCTTGCTGACCCCTGCTGGCAGATACTGCAATTGTAGAATCTGCACAAACTGGAAAGGATCTAACAGTCAAGGACAAAGGAAAAGCTACAGAAATTCTTTCCTAACCCTGAGAAGTTAACAGAATTTCTGATCCTGGGGCCAGCCCCATCTTTATTAACGAGGTGGTGGAAGGGGAGGGTGGTTCAATCACATTTCCCCCCCCCCCTTTATTTACATAAGTGAAATGTGATTGATTCCTCCCCATACCCTCTGTACTCCAGATTGTCTCCCACCTCCTAAAAAAAATGGGCAAAGATCCGAGAATCCTAAGGGCCCCTACCTGTAACTCATGAGTCCAGGTTGGCAGTCAGGCCGAGGGTCACTATCGAAGGACTATGCCATCTTAAAGATTTCACACCTGGGCGACTGGAATTTTGAAGGTCCAGCTCTTTTCCTCTGGCATGGAACAGATGTGGAGAAGAAAAAAACAACCACACAGAGCCACTGGCAGACTCACCATTTCATGAGGAACATGAGTTCTCCACTGGAGTCTGTAGCTCCAATAATCCGCTCTGGTTCCAAACCCCGGGCAAAGCCTCGTGGCTTTTCTGACTGTAAAAACCAGAGAGATGGAACAATTTTAACTATATGGGACTGTTCTCCGGACTGGAGCCACTCCTGTTTCTCTGACAATGTTATCAAACCCTTTGCCAATATTTCAGCAAATCTCTGGCGCTAAGTCACAAGGCTTTTAGAATCCTTCTGAGTGATTATTCCATCAAGTTTTGAAGTGCTTGAGGTTTCCCCATATGTAAAAAGGGACCCACATCTCAAGCAAAATAAATGTTCACAACTGTTCTTCACCCTCAAAAGGTACCTTACTTTACGGTATTGAATAGATTAAAACCTGTAATGATTAAAACACTGACAGCCATCTCCTCACAGGAATGAATTCCCTTGCACTTACTGTTCTTGAACCTCATAAAAAATAAGAGTAGATTATGTGGCTTCATGAGATTGAGCCCTCAAACATTTTTAAAACATTAGCCTATCTAACATTCCAAAAGGATGGAGAGCCAGCTACTGAGATCTAAGGAGCAGCAGAGCAAAAGTGCTTAAATTATCTGGCTTTCAGCTTCTTTGACAGCAGCATGAATTCTAGGCTAGTAAAAATTCTTACTTCGAGCCTTACCTCTTTCTTCTTCTTTGGTTTGCTCTCCTCCCCCTTATCTTCTGAATCAGAATCAGCTTTGCGCTTGCCTCCCTCTGATTTATCTGTCTCGTGTGCTGTTTTCTGTGACTGCAGGAACTCAGCAATGAGGTCGGGGCAATCCAGGTTTTCTTCTGGCTCCCATGTGTTGTCCTCACTGAAACCAGAGGCACACGAGTCACACTTTCCACTCAAAGTTAGCACACTCACACTAAGGAGAAGCACAGGAGGACAAAAGCTGGTGTCCTTGGAACAGAGGAGTTAATGATAAAAAATAACTGGATTCTGTCCAAGACCAAGAACTTGACAAAGTTGACATTTCTTGGGAGGCGGTAGGGGGCTTTTTTTTAGTACAAATTGAAAGCTTAGAAACTTGCCTCCTTCAAAAGAAAGTTACTCTCTCTTTGCAAACTTGGATCAGTGTAAAGCCACACACAAAACTGCTCATCAGAAATCAGTCTTGCATGATAGCACTTTGTACATGTAGGTCATTTTTCTAATTAAACTATAAGCCATGAAGGCCAGGCCTGAGTCACAATGTACCCATCAGAGCACTCTGGGTCATGCACATTACCAATCTCCTGAGAAATAGCTGGTGACCAAATGAATGGATTTGCCTGGGTCTATGAAACTTACTCTGAGAACCCCTTCCACTTTAGGAGGTACTCCACTTTGCCCTTTACCACTCGACGGTCGAGAACTTTTTCCACCACATATTCTTCTTCCTCTTCTTCTAGCACCTCCTCCACTTTCTTCTTGTTTTGTTTTTTCCCCATAGTGCCCGCCAGCTTTCTGGTATAAAGGGTGACGCTGCTAAAATGATAAAGGAAATAAAAAGGACATTAGGGTACACTCTTCTTAGGAGAATATTTGGATAAGAAAACCAGGGACATCATAGATGATTTTAATAGTGCACGCTTGGGACTTCCCTGGTGGTCCAGTGGTAAGGAATCCGCGTTCCAATGCAGGGGACGTGGGTTCGATCCCTGGTCAGGGGACTAAGATCTCACATGCCATGGCGCCACCTAGCCCATGTGCCACAACTACTGAGCTCGTGCGCTTCAATTAGAGAGCCTGCGTACCGCAAACTACAGAGCCCACATGCCCTGGAGCCTGAGTGCCACAACTAGAGACAAAACCTGCACGCCAGAACTAGAGAGAAGCCCGTGTGCTGCAACGAAGATCCCACATGCCGCAACTAAGACCCAATGCAGCCAAAAATAATAAAATAAATAAGTAATAAATAAATCTTAAAAAAAGTACTGCATTCTGCTTTAATAAATGTTATACCTACTCATCTTCAATACCCAAGAGTTTTCTATGTTCAGCTAGAAAGTTAGTTTTCTAAAACAGCCCCAACTAATCTCACAGCAAAACTTTATTCTTGCATATCCACTTAAAACTTTTATACCCATTCTTTCTAAGTTAAAAAAGCTCCTAATACCCCTTTACTTACGGTATCTAAAATATTACATTTATTTGAAAAAAAGCAATCCTCCTAAAAAATAAACCTATATACATATAATCCTCTGATCCATACTTTCTCCTAATTCTCTGAATGTTTTTCAATTTCATCACAGTATCGGACTTGGATTTTTACTAAGGGAAATGGCTTGTCCTATTTATTAAACATCTAGTTTAATTTTCCCTTCTGTATATGTATATATAATATGAGCAATTCTTCTACACTGTTAAACACAATCTCTTTTGAGTCCCCTAAAGTTATGTAGTCTTTTCTGAATGCCATCATTAATTTATAATTCTCAAGTTTCTTGTGAACTTTTTATTCTACTTTTTATTTCTAAGGCTGAGAGGGATTCATAAAAATGCCAGAATGACCATGGAATTCTCTAAAGGAATTTGGAAATAAGTGGGGGAAAAAGGTGGGTATCACAGATAACAGAACCTGAATTTATTCTTTTGTAAAATATATTATCAGGCTGGGTAACCTCTAAGGGTTTTTCCAGTGCTAAAATACCAGTCCCCTATAAATCTATTTTCTTTAGTCCTTCATACAACTAACTCTTGACTGTTGGTAAGCATAAAGCCTTATGATTACAAATGTGTCAGTAGGTGGCGCCATAAGATATCTATACAACAAAATTGATCTACAAAACTGGCTGCAATCTACAAATTGACAGATCAGCTGCCCAAAAGGAAATACAAAGAATCAAGAGAAGGTGGCGCTGTAAGATATCTATACAACAAAACTGATCTACAAAACTGGCTGCAGGGCTTCCCTGGTGGCGCAGTGGTTGAGAGTCTGCCTGCCGATGCAGGGGACACGGCTTCGTGCCCCGGTCCGGGAAGATCCCACATGCCGCGGAGCGGCTGGGCCCGTGAGCCATGGCCGCTGAGCCTGCGCGTCCGGACCCTGTGGTCCGCAATGGGAGAGGCCACAACAGTGAGAGGCCCACGTACCGAAGAAAAAAAAAAACTGGCTGCAATCTACAAATTGATAGATCAGCTGTCCAGAAGGAAATACAAAGAATCAAGAGTATGGTAGGTGATCGAAGAGAAGAAAGTAGTTACTACCATGTTTCATGTTTGAATTTAAGGCAATGCTAATTGGGGTTTAAACTGGTTATTCCTAGCATCCTTGGGAAAAGGAGTCAGTGAAAGTAGGCTCTTCTAAATAGTTTTAAATTGGCACGTGTAGACAGAACGTATTTTAGAAAGAGTTAATCTATAGACTATATGGAATATAACAAAGCTTTAATAAAAGTCAGGCTCATCAGTATCAGTTATAGTATCTACAGATGCTTATTTAGGTTTATACTCTGAGATATTCTCATATCTGCATATATGAGCAATGCTGACTTACTGAAACAACAAACATTTGTTTGGCTATAGAAAATTCTGGACATTGCTGGAGACTGGAGATTCAAGAGAGTAATGGTCCCTGTCTTCCTGAAACCTAATGTCTGGTAAGAAAAAAATATAGATACCTCTTCCACTAAAGGTATTCTGAACTTTTGCTGAGTGGCACGCGCGCGCACACACACACACACACACACACACACACACACACACACACACACACACACACAGTTTTCTGAGATGCTTTCAGTGTGGCCTAAGGCAACACCTAATGCCCCTGTCCACACAGTTCAAAACACACATCTGCGCTAAGACTGTTCTTCTCCATTTACATACCAAAGATTCTGCTTTCCTTCCCTCCCCAACCCACCTTTTAGTGCCATGAGTTTTCCTTTTCTTGTTACTGAACAGACTTATCAGTGTATTGAATGTCACCTGCTAATTATTGGCTAGCTTCATTGTGCCTCTGATTCAGAGCCTGTTGCTTCTTCCTGGAGGGAGATACTTTCAGGTGTTCAGAATTCTGATTGCCATGACAAGTGTTATTTTATAAGGAAAGGAAAAAAATCTAAATTTTCTTTTGGATAAACGCAGTAGTGTTTGCTCCGAAGAACAAGTGCTACTCATTGCTTGCTTCCTTCTTTCACTGTCAGCTGAAGGGGTGGCAAGATTCATGCATCAGTTAATGTGCAAAGAAAAATAAATTGACAATCACCTTTCAATAACAAAGCATACCACAACTCCCTACATTAGTTTGAACTCAGAAATTGGAAGCTACTCCCTTTCTCAACAGACAGAAAGAAAACAATGGGTTACAGACAACCCCAAACCAGTACTGTCCCCTAATAACCCCTCCCAAGTAATTAAATTTAAGAAAGTAAAGGAAAGGCAGTCTATCACTTTGGCTTCAGAATTTAGAGATATTGAAGGCTCTGTGTTATCTACATTAATAGCTACATTTGTCTTACAAAAAGAAATATCACTGAATCCTGCCCATCTGATCCTGTTACTACAAAACAAAAAGGTAGGGACACCTTCTAGCTCATCCTAGCTACTGCAGGCCTCCCCTCCCTTTATCATTAGCATGGCCTCAAGGAGAAAGAGTCATAGCATAAGAATATAATCCTTTAGGTTAGGTAAAGAAAACCCCCAAACAGGGAAATCTAGAGTGAGACCACTTGATTTTCATCTTTACTCACTTAAATTCATTGTCCTAAGAGCAACTCAAATGAGAAGTGAAGAATATAGAAAACACACTTCCATTTCTCTCTTGAGTTTTCTTAACTGGCTCATCCCAGCATTTTATCTCCAGGGTTTGGATTCTCTTTATATTGGAGACTCTCAGCCAGGCTTCCCAGTGTGTTTTTTCCTTATTTATAGGTACTTCTCTGGGGTCCTGAATAAACCATTTGTCAAAATCAGTAGAGAAGTGGATTAAATACACAACCCACTCTTCCTACAGAATCTATTGATAGCACCTTCAGACAAGCCAAGAGCTCCCTTAAATATTATGACAGGCCAATTATTTGCATATAGTTTCCAAATTGATTATTTCAAGAGGGACCACCTCTCCCTGAATATGGCAATCTCCAAATACCAGCAGTGACATCTGGAAGGAGGGCTTTCAACTGGAATTGCTTGGCAAGGATATTCAAAGTAACTCAGATCAGCATAGTAGCACAATGGAAAATGCCTTTAGTCAATGCTATTTGTCACTCTCCCTAAATATCCTGGCAACCAAATTATGGCATAAAAAGTGCCATAATCATTGAACAAAGGGTCAAGATATATACTAGAACATCAAAAGATGTATACAAGGGCGAACAGTTCTAAATTAACTCAGAAATCTTAGGGACTTCCCTGGTGGTCCAGTGGTTAAGACTCCATGCTCCCTATGCAGGGGGCCTGGGTTTGATACCTGGTCAGGGAACTAAGATCCCACATACTGCAATGAATCCCGTGCGCTGCAACTACGGAACCCACGTGCCACAACTAGAGAACCCCTTGCACCACAACGAAGACCCAGCGCAGCCTAAATAAATAAATGAAAAGATTAAAAAAGAATCCTTGGACAAGTCTTCTTAAGAGGGCTTCCCTGGTGGCACAGTGGTTGAGAATCCGCCTGCCAATGCAAGGGATACGGGTTTGAGCCCTGGTCTGGGAAGATCCCACATACTGCGGAGCAGCTAAGCCTGTGTGCCACAACTACTGAAGCCCACATGCCTAGAGCCCGTGCTCCGCAACAAGAGAAGCCACCGCAATGAGAAGCCCGCGCACCGCAACAAAGAGTAGCCCTCACTCACTACAATTAGAGGAAGCCTGCACACAGCAACGAAGACCAGACGCAGCCAAAAAATAATAATAATAATAATAATTTAAAAAAAGTCTTCTTAAGGCTCGTCACAACCAAAAAACCTTAACCTAGTTAAGCTGCTACAATTTTTACCTAAATATTTACCGGGTCGGCCACATTTTAAGATGCCTAGAAAAATAATACGTTACATTTGTGTTGCACTTTACAGTTTACAAAGTGCTACCATGTTATCTCATTTGATCTTTGAAACAATCCTATAAAATAAGCCATTCAGATGTTACTGACAACTCAGAGATAACACAATAGATTTACATGAAATAAATCTTCTAAGGTCACACAATTAACAAAAAATACAGCACTTCAGTATGGACATTCCCTGTTGCACACACAGAACTAGGAGCTAGCTACACACTTACAGGTGAAATTTCCCTCCAGCCTGTACGAGGAAAGGACTGAAAGGTCTGACTTTAGTCCTCTCTACAATTTGTCATCAGTAAATAAGGAAGTGCAGATAATGATTTTCTTTCAAAAAAGACCTTGGAATATGTATAGGTGTTTAAAAACCAACGATTTTTCATTGGTTACTGGAATATGGAAGGTATACATTGTTAATTAAATCAGCAGGCAGTGACAAAGCTTTGGTTTTTAGGGCCCCAGCAGTCTTCTCAGTCTTTTAAATTGACAAGTGCTAGATGGTGCAGAAGTTTTGAATTTTTGTAGCCTAGCAAGTAGGCTACAGAAAATTACTGAGAAAATGCCAATTTTAAGAACCCCAAATTCTTCTATAGTGTCCCAATAAATCCAGGAATACTGTAAATCTGAAGCAAGAGTCATGAACTCATAGTTCTTTTAAGAGAAAAAAAGAGCACAGTTGCAATTCTCCTGGATACCCCCTCCACTCCTACAGTTAGAAGCTAGAAAATGGAAAGGAGGAACAATGCTACTTGCAGGCAGAGGCAGTGAAGTATCAGACACAGGATTAGGCATTCTGTTTTTGAATACAGGCATACCTCCAGACCCCTGCAATAAAATGAGTCTCACAAATTTTCTGGTTTTCCAGTGCATATAAAAGTTTATACTATATTGTAGTCTACTAAGCAATAATTGCATTATATCTAAAAAACCAATATACATACCTTAAAGAATACTTCGAAAAATGCTAACCAACATCTGAACTTTCAGCAAGTCATAACCTTTTTGCTAATGAAGGAAGGGTCTTGCCCTGATGTTGATGGCTGCAGAATGATTAGGGTGGTGCATTCTGAAAGTTGGGATGGCTGTGACAGTTTACTAAAATAAGACAATGAAGTTCTCCACACTGACTCTTCCTTTCACGAACTGATTTCTCTGTAGCATTCATGCTGTTTGATAACCTTTTACCCACAGAACTTCTTTCAAAATTGGAGTCAGTCCTCTCAAACCCTGCTGCTGCTTTATCAAATGAGTTTGTATAATATTCTAAATCCTTTGTTGTCATTTCAACAGCCTTCACAGCATCTCCACCAAGAGGAGACTGTCTCAAGAAACCACTTGTTTTTTGGCTCAACCATAAGAAGCAACTCACCTGTTGAAGTTTCACTATGAGATTGCAGCAATTCAGTCACTCTTCAGACTGTGCTTCTAATTCTAGTTCTCTTGCTATTTCTACCACATGTCTATTTCCTTCACTGAAGTCTTGAACCCCTCAAAGTCATCCATGAGGGCTGGGAATTAACTTCTTCCAAACTCCTGTTAGTGTTGATATTTTGACCTCTTCCAATGAATCACGAATGTTCTTAATGGCATCTAGAATAGTGAATCCTTTCCAGAAGGTTTTCAATTTACTTTGGCCAGATCCATCAGAGGAATCACTATCTATGGCGGCTATAGCCTTACAAAATGTATTTCTTAAGTAATAAGACTTGAAAGTCAAAATCACTCCTTGATCCACGGGCTGCAGAATGATGCTGTGTTTGCAGGCATGAAAACAACATTAACCTTGTACATCTCCATCAGAGCTCTTGGTGACCAAATGTTGTCAATGAGCAGTAGTATTTTGAAAGGAATCTTTTTTTCTAAGCAGTAGGTCCCAACAGTGGGCATTAGATAATATAACTTTATTGTGTGCAGCAGCCCTTTTCACACCAAGTATTAGTTTTTCCATGTGAAATAAGTTAAGATTTAAAATGATAAAGTTATTGTTAAGGAGATGCATTGGGCAATAGAAAAAGCTGAGGAGAGTTTTTATCTGAAACTGGAAAACAGAACAGTCTGGAAAAAAAGGACCACACGTTGCTAAGACCAGAAAAGGAGCTTGGAGACCATGCTGTAATTATGTTGTAAACAGATGTGCTGTCATCCAGGCTTTGTTGTTCCATTTACATTATATAGTCAGAGTACATTTAGTAGATTTTAAGGGCCCTAAGATTTCTGGAATGGTAAATGAGTACTGGCTTCAACCTAAAGTCACCAGCTGCATTAGCCCCTAACAAGAGTCAGCCTGTCCCTTGAAGCCAGGCACTGACTTCTCCTCTCTAGCTATGACAAAGTCCTAGATGGCACCTTCTTCCAATAGAAAGCTGTTTCGTCTACACTAAAAAGCTGTCGTTTACTGTAGCCAACTTCATTATTTTAGCTAGATCTTCTGGATAACTTGCTGTAGCTTCTACATCAGCACTTGCTGCTTCACTTTGCACTTTTATGTTATGGAGATGGCTTCCTTCCTTAAATCTTATGAACCAACCTCTGCTGGCTTCAAACTTTTCTGCAGCTACCTTATCTCTTTAGGCTTTCATAGAACTAAAGAGAGTTAGGGCCTTCTCTGGATTAGACTTTGCCTTAAGGGAACGTTGTGAACGGTTTAATCTTCTATCCAGGCCATTAAACTTTCTACATATGAGCAAGAAGGCTGTTTTGTTTTCTAATCATTTATGTGTTCACCGGAGTAGCACTTTTAATTTCCTTTAAAAACTTTTCCTTTGCATTCATAACTTGGCTAAGCAGCGCCTACCTTTTGGCCTATCTCGGTTTTCAACATGCAGTCCTCACTAAACTTAATCGTTTCTAGATTCTGATTAAAGTGAGAGACACAACTTCTCCTTTCACTTGAACACTTAGAGGCCATTGCAGTGTTATTAAATGGCCTAATTTCAATATTCGTTGTATCTCAAGGAATAGGGAGGCCTGAGGAAAGGGAGAGAAACTGGGGAACAGCTGGCAGATTAAGTTTTGCTATCTTACATGGGCATGGTTTGTGGCACCCAAAAACAATTACAAGAGTAATATCAAACATCACTGATCACAGATCACTATAACAAATATAATAGTAATGAAAAAGTCTGAAGTATTGCAAGAATTACCAAAGCATGACACAGAGACATAAAGTGAGCAGATGTTGTTGGAAAAATGGCACTGACAGGCTTACTGGACACAGGGTTGCCACAAACCTTCAATTTGTAAAAAATGCAGTATCTTCAAATAAAGTGAAGTGTAATAAAACAAGGTATGCCTGTGGTTGGTCCTAGTGAAAGGATATGAGAAGGATCTGAGAAGACAATGTGAGCATAGCTCCTGCTTGCCATCACATACATGAATTATAAAGGGCTATCCCAGAACTTCCATACTGATTTCTTGCCAGCTTAAAAGGTCAAATTCCAGATGTGAGGACAAGGTAACAGCTACAGCCCTCTGAAACAAACCAGTAGGCCTTTTTAGGTAAACACTACAGTGAAACATTTAGAATGCTGGTCTGGTGAGATGACCATCTGTACTAAGAAAGGATTCACAGGAAAGCAGATCTTGAGTAGAGAACTTTCACCTACATGAGAATAAGAATCACCTATGGAGTTTATAAATATAGATGCCCAGATCCAGTGAGTCAGAGTGTATGTATGTGCATTATTTTAAAAAATATTTTGTTTTTCTAATTGTAATATAATACATGTATTCACATTCAATTAGGGAGTCAAAGTTCCCTGGCTCAAACCCTGTCAAAGCTGTTCTTCTATATGTAAACTGACCCAGATGTACATATGTGAAAATAGATATTATAGTTCTATAACTTGCCTTTTAATATAATGTAATGCATCTCTGACATTGTTCCATAAAGGTCTCCATTATTAAGCTGCATAGTATTCCATCTTGTATGGACACACCATACTCTAAACATCCACCTAATGATGAAAATTTGGGTTGTTTCCAATTTTTTATTATTGCAAACAGTGTTGCTTTGACCATGGCACCTGCATCTTTAAAAGCTCCTTAGGCAATCTGATGTACTCCTTGGATATAAGCCATTGCTGTAAGAGGATTGGCAGAAACTACATTCTTCAGGTGAAATTACACACATTATTGCAGACATAAATCAATTCTCATAGTTAGCTAAAAGGCAGGTGAACGTTTTACTTTCTCCATAAAAATTTAGAGGGCTTCCCTGGTGGCGCAGTGGTTGAGAATCCGCCTGCTCATGCAGGCGACACGGGTTCGTGCCCCGTTCCGGGAAGATCCCACATGCCGTGGAGCGGCTGGGCCCGTGAGCCATGGCCACTGAGCCTGCGCGTTCAGAGCCTGTGCTCCGCAACGGGAGAGGCCACAACAGTGAGAGGCCCGCATATCACAAAAAAAAAAAAAAAAAAAAAAAAAAAAATTTAGAATAAGGCTGAACAGTAATAACTGATGTTCCTGAAAACAAAACTCTACATCACATTCAACATCATTCACTCTAGACCTTTTTTGTACTAGCAATGAAACTGGAAGAGCACTGCCTGAAGGGTCCCTACAGTTCCTTTCACCAGAAGAAAGCTAGTATGAGCACCAGAAGCATGATATCTTTGCTGTCCTCGACCTCTCAAAACTTTATGCTTATAGGTAGTTATAGATATATTTACTGCATAATTCAGTTTTCTCATCTGTAAAATAGGTGTAACAACTCTCATGGAATTCCTTTGAGGTGAGCTTTTATGACCTTCTGGCATTCATTATCTATTTACATATTTGCATATATGTCCTACTTCATTATTTACTGCTTTAAGCATAAGGATAACTCTCTGAAATCCAGTGCATTAGGAACTCAGTGAGAAAATACCATTTTTGTTCTATGTATATGGCTGAAATTCATGGCTAGGTTTTTCTTTCTTTTTAAAATTTATTTTGGCTGTGTTGGGTCTTCGTTGCTGCACACAGACTTTCTCTAGTTGTGGCGAGCAGGGGCTACTCTTCCTTGCGGTGTGTGGGCTTCTCATTGCGGTGGCTTCTCTTGTTGTGGGGCACGGGCGATTTAGCCCAAGGAACTATTGTTAACAAAAGCAACAGAGGTAGACAGTGTGTAAACCAGTTTGGGTGGGAGTACACTGAATAGGAAAGTGGCAGGTAACTGCTAAAAAATTTTCTACAAAGTCTCCTCCTCCTTCCTTAAAAGAAAGGCCAAACTCCACAATGTACATCTAACACCTTTTAGATCCAACCATTCCATACTCCTACTTCCCTCACAAAACCTATTCTCCTGTCAAAACAGAAAAGTAAAACCTGAACATATCCTGCACATTTCCTCCATGCATGGATTTGCTCATTATTAAGAAGTGTGCTCCTGTCCAAGACTAGTAGTCAAAATCCTACCCCTCCTTCAAGAGCTAGCGCAAATGCTACTTCTTCCACGATGCTTACCCAACTTAGCTAAATATTATTTCTCTTTTTCTTGTGGTTCCCAAAGCATTTTGTTTCTGTTTTTACTCAGACACTCAAAGGTAGGTCTGGACCCAGTGTAAGATGTTGAACCCTATATGGGCAATAAGAATGGATGTCTCAAACTCAGATAACCAGAGAACAGAAGTCCAAAGCTGTTGGCTTTTTAGGGAATGATAAGCAAATAAATCGGATCTGCAAAGAAGTAAGTATCCTTGCTGAGCATTAGCAACTACATACCAGTCATCAAAAGGCAGGTGAAGGCATGTGTAGTATATTCAGTTTATAGTCCTCCTAACTTATGTTTCTAAACTGCTTTTAGTTTGTTAGCTGTGGCTGTTTGTGAGGCAAATGCTTTCCAGATGGAAAACTTTACTGAGCAGAAAACAAGAACTTGTGCCACATACCCGGTGGGCAGGAGTTTCATTTTTAAAGAAATCCCTGTCCTTGAATTCCAGGATCTAGGACTAGAATACCAGTGTGTGAATAAAATTAGAATTTTATCTGAGATGTGTCCAGAAGCTTGGCTAACTCCTTTTCATGGTGCTGACAGAAATGAAACTATAGATATAGCTTGGGTTTAGAGGCCATAGGGATCTGTAAATATTAGTAGAACACAGTGATACCTGAAGCAAATATTTTAGTTTAAAATGAAATAAAAGTGATTAGAAAGCAAGACAAGAATAAGAGCAGAGACCAAAGCATTCATAGACAACAAAACAAAACCAGAGTACTGACCCTAACTTCTCAAATAGCATAGTTCTGTTAGGCCCTCACTGTGTCAGCTATTATTAAAGAAAGGCACAATTTCATAGACAAATTAGGCTGCCCCCTTTTGGTCAGTAAATCATAAAAGCTTAAAAGGCAGGAAAGATTTAACAAGTTATTCAAATACTTACAGGATCAGAATTTTGTCCTCATTCAAACAACTTCTCCAATTAACCCTGGAAAGGCTATTCAGTTTTTCAGTAGACATCGCCATTGAGAAATACTTATTAACTCTATACAAAGGACACAAATGATTTTTCAAGATGCTTATATAACAGAAAATATTCAAAGTACTATATAGCTTGCTGTTGAAACCCAGAACCTGGGTCCTCTCCTAATACTTGCCTAAGGTATTTAAAACTGCCACTTGCACAAACTGCATACCTTTTCTGTATTTAATACCAGGGTGAGTATATTAAAAACATAGGCTAAGACAAGCATGCCAAGGGCAACAGTTTTACTCTGCCTAATGTCATAGAACAAAAACAGGCAAATTGATTACATAAATGCACATGAGGCCATTCTACTAATACGGGATTCTCAGAAAAGATCTCAAAGCCCTATCCATTCATTCAACAATATGAATGGTCAACTATGTGTCAGACACTTGAATGAACAAGAGGCATGGCCCCATCTTATATAGGGCATAAACTAGCCATTAGCATCTTATTCCAAAAACTCTTCAGCGAAATAACCTATGATGCAAAAAAGCCATCAAATCTAATGCAAAATCTGTTATACCACGAGAGAGAGGATATGAACAAGGAAGATTTCAATGGATAAACTACTAGAAAATGACAAAAACGCATCAATTCTCTTTAAGTGGTGTGAATTCAAAAAGAAACATTTTCCTAGTCTCTAAAATGGGCACCAGAAGATATAATGGTTGCTTCCTTTCTTTAGATGATTATAAAAATATTAGTATGCTGTAGTCAAAATGTAGAAGAATAGGGTACCCTTACTTGGTCTCCTTTAATCAAGAAGCTAGAAGCACCAAGCTACACAATATTTACATTTTTAGTGAAAAACAATTTAGGTTACAGCAGCCAATGAAGAAAATGGCACCAGAGGGAAAATTGGAAATGACTGAAGATTCTGAACTGCCTTGAAGCTTTATTAAGGTGTGGCCGATTCCAACACTGTGCCCTTCAGTCATATCACTTTCCATGTAAATATCTATAAGCACCTTGGAACACAGGCACTAATTTCCCAATTGTATTCCTGCATCCATCCCCAAACCCTGGACCTTTTAGAACTATTCCAAAATGGCTCTTAACACATTTGAGGAGGAGAGCTTACCCCTCGCCAGAGGTTCTAGTGTAACTGATCTTTTTGTAAATTCCACCTCAATTAAGCTCAACCAATACATGTCTGAATATAGCAACAACCCATGAAAAATCTTCATCTGAAGTTTTGGAAAAGGGGTAAAGTACTGCTCCCTTCGTATTCAAATTTTCCAGCAAGGACAAGCTGGCTAAAAAAATTAAAAGCCCAAGGAAAAAACAAAACTCACAATCTCATGAACTTTTCCACTTTCTCTCTCAACCTCCCACACCATCTCATAATCTCTCACTAAGTTAACTTCATTCCTTAAATATGAACTCATCTACACATTTCTACAATTTCACCGCAGTGAAATTGTGACCAGCAACAATCTCAGATAAAAACTTATGGAACTAATTATGAATCAAAGCAAGAGCTGCACTTGGACTTTTTAACTCCCTAAAGGAATAAAGGAGTGAAGGTAGTAGAAAACCTGGAAAAGGGAAGAAAGTGTGTTCCATCTTTTCTTCACACATTATTCTTACTGCCGATCAACGAGGAAGCAAGGGGTGGCCAGTTTCCCCCTTTTCTTCTTCACACCTCACAGAAAATGCTCTCGGGACCTCCGCCCCACTTGCCCTGACAGCTTCTCCCCGCCCCCTCCCCGCCCCCCAACCCAGGCAAATACTACCCCTCCTTCTAGCCCCTTCCTCGATTTATTCAACAGATCTCTTCCCCCAGTAGCACACTTTGGGCCGCCCGACCCACCCTTACAATTTCCTCGAAGTTACCGTTCCCCAGCCCTGCAAGCGGAATTCCTCTGGCAGCCCCGGCTGGACCCAATATTCTCAGGTTACATTTCTAAACCTCGGGTCTCGCAGTCGTCAACGCTCCCTACGCTTGTCCAAGCATCCAGGCTGCCCCGTCCGTCCCCTTCCCATTTACCCAGTGTTTTCTCTCCAGCCCAATCCCGCAGCCGCCCACCCAACCCAAGGAGCATTGTCTTGGTGTACCCAGGCCCGAAGAGCGACCCGCAAGTGCTCGGCCCACCCAGAATCGCTTCAATTTCTGGCTCAGGAGACGCCGCCCCGCCCTCTCCATCTTTCTCGCGCCTGTCGTCCTACTCAATGCGCCCGGCGGAGGGCTCGGCGCGGGAAGGGCGCGGGATTCGGACGCGCTCCCCGCTCCCGACCTCCGCCGCGAGCGCGCGGCCCCTCGCCCCTCATCCAGGAATCCCGCCGCCGCCGCCGCCGCCGCCGCGCGCCTCCCCCCCGCTTCCCCGCCTCTAGCGGGCTCTTCACCTCAGAGCAGCGCCCACGAGCCCGAGAGGAATCGGTGCCGCGCTACTGGCGCGTCTTGTCGGGCCGGCCAGGGGAGTGGCGACCAGAAAAGCAACAAGCCGGTTGACCGCGGTTGAGCCCCTCACTGAAGCGGCGTACCGCAGGCCCTGGCCAACGGCCCTCCCCTCGGCCAAACAAAAGAGCCTCGCACTCTGCGCTGCCCGCCGTCCGCATCGCGCAAGCGCGACGACCCGCCGCACAGCGCTATGGGACTCGGAGTCCGTCCCAGACTACAAGGCCCGAAGTGCTGCGCGCCTTCCACGGCTCCACGCACAGTTTGCGAGGGTTTCGAGTTTTACTTAGTTCTTCAATAGCTAGCTAGTGCCGCCGAAGCGACTGCAGTTTAGAAAGCTGCAACCTAGAAAATTAAAACGTGTGGTTTACAAGCGAGTCTGATGCTTGGTCTGAAATATCAACCACTTCTGGACAGTAGTTCACGTCCTTGAAAATTTTGAATCTTAGAACAGGTTTCTCACCAGATCTCTGTAAGGCTCCTACTTCTCGGCGTTGAGATTACAGTACTTTCGAGGCCTTCCCTGACCCCTTAGGCTAGGTTAGGTCCTCCTGGTAAGTGTCATCATGGTATCTCATTGGCTGCACCAATGGGTGTCTTTAGTGCCAAAACCCCCATTATCCATGAACACCCCTCCCTCACCCAGCCTCCCCAAAGAAACACAGAAATAGGCAAAAAACCACGTTTCTTATTCTTTGAGACAAGTGTTCTAGTTCTTCTAATATCAACTAGATTGCTGTCCCCAAACCCTCTCACGTGGAAATTCGGTCTCATCGTAATATTCACCCCACTTTATTGTCATGTCTGTCTTCTCTCTTGGACTCAAAAACACCACTCCAGTAAGGGCAGAAACCTTGGCGCAGTACAGCCCCTAGCATACAGTAGTCTATCCCTAGCATACAGTAGTCAATCAGCACTTGCTGACTAAATGATTAAATGAATTAATATGTTCTTCTCCTACCTGACAGAAAATGTAGATGATCAAGATTTCCTTCGTCTCTTTTCTTCACATCATATTTGTGGGGTTTTTCGATCTCCCCCCCTTACTCTCCTTTTCCTTATCCAATCAGGAGCTAAATAGAACTTCTACCACCAAGGTGACGTTTTCCCCCTTACCTAGAATTCAAACATCCTCCTAATCAGAGGGAAAGGAAAAAGGCAACTAGTCTACAGCACTCCACCCCAGAATGCAGGAGTCTGCATTTGTATAACAGTTTTGCTGAGCCAGGTACTGTGCAGGATTCTGGAGAATTGCCATGTAAGAAACCCAGCCCAGCAACATCATAAAAGAGTTTTGCAGGGCTTCCCTGGTGGCGCAGTGGTTGAGAATCCGCCTGCCGATGCAGGGGATACGGGTTCGTGCCCTGGTCCGGGAAGATCCCACATGCCGCGGAGCAACTAAGTCCGTGAGCCATGGCCGCTAGGCCTGCGCGTCCGGAGCCTGTGCTCCGCAAAGGGAGAGGCCACAACAGTGAGAGGCCCGCATACCGCAAAAAAAAAAAAAAAAAAAAAAAGAGTTTTGCTAAAAGAGCTGTGAGAGCAGAGAAGAGGGCAGTTCTTCTTGAGACATTTTTGGGTTGGGTGTCCATGAAGAGGCAAAAATTCATCTATTCATTCCCTCCTGAAGTGCCCTATTCTGTTTTTAATAATTTTAATGATGAGAAACTTAGTTGTAATACTATTAGCTACTAGCTAGGAATTTTGTTAAGTCCTTGATTAATGTTATATAATCCTGACATCAACCCCGGGAGGTGTAAATGCTATTTCCATTTTGCAGAAAAGTCTCAGAGGCTGTGTAACCTGTCCAATGGCATTAAGCAAGAAAGTGTTGGAATCAAGATTTGATGTTATTTCTAAGTCCAAAACCATATTTCTGCCTGCATAAAATGCTGTTATCCCCAATTCTTCATACTGAGCTGAATGCTGCTTCCCCATGTAAATGCCACCTATTTCCTTACTTCTGGCTTCTGTAGCAGCACACAGTTCTCTTCTGTTAACCTAATTCCTCTTTCATATTGTACTTCTAGTATTGAAATTCCGCCTTCATGTTCCTTAAGTTCTCTCTTTTCTAAGCTAAATGTCACCATTTTCTTAAACTGTATATCTTAGGACAACAGTTTCAGATCTAGCACATCTAGTTTGTTAAATTCTGCCTCTTATAAGCATATTTCAAAGTAGAGGGAGCCATCATGGCCCTAGTGCTCTACATCATTCTTGAATTAAGGGAGTCAAAGGTCACCTTCTCTTTTTAGGTAGCAGAGCGACACCGGTTTATGCTAATCTGCAATCAACTAAGAGCTCTCTTGTTAATCATCTGTTCTGGAATTCTGCCAGGGATGGATGTCAAACTCTCAAGCCTCCAAGTTTCTGCATTAACAAAATCTTTTTTGAAAGTCTTTTGGGATTAAATGGATTTAGTTCTTTTCTCTTCCCATAAGAATGATGACATTTCAAACTATTCAGACCTTCAGGGTTTCTTTGCTTTCTAAGGGTAATGGCAACTCAGTCATAATGATCTTGCTCAAGACAACATTCGAAGTGACATTGCTCATGCCTAACAGGAAATATGTCTGTCATATGAAGTTTCCAAAATCACGGGAATGAGAAGAAAGGAGGAAGTGTGATGTTGCAAGAAAGAACAAGGACTTGGTATCAGGCTGAACTGGATTCAATTCTGTCTCTATTATTTGCCTGCTGTGTAACTTTGGACAAGCCGCTTAACTTCTTGAGCCTCAGCAGCTTCCATGAAAATCTAAAATATGAAAGTATTATTTAAGACCTAACATGCAGCATTTCTGTAGGATTAACAGTAATGTGTAAAGGGAATGGCACATAGCTGGCCCTCAGTACACAGTAGTTATATATATATATATATATATATATATTTAATTTTTGTTTATTTATTTATTTTTGGCTGTGTTGGGTCTTCTTTTCTGTGCGAGGGCTTTCTCTAGTTGTGGCAAGCGGGGGCCACTATTCATCACAGCGCGCGAGCCTCTCACTATCGCAGCCTCTCTTGTCGCGGAGCACAGGCTCCAGATGCGCAGGCTCAGTAACTGTGGCTCACGGGCCTAGTTGCTCCGCGGCATGTGGGATCCTCCCAGACCAGGGCTCGAACCCTTGTCCCCTGCATTGGCAGGCGGATTCTTAACCACTGTACCACCAGGGAAGCCCTCACCATCTGTATATATCAAATTTTGCTTATCCATTCATCTGTTGTTAGGCACTTGGGTTGCTTCCAGGTTTTAGGTAAACATGGGTGTACAAATATCTCTCCCAGACCCTGCTTTCAATTATTTTGGTTATACACCCAGAATTGCAATTGCTGGATCATTGGTAATTCTATTTTTAATTTTTTTAGGAAATCCATACTGTTTTCCAGTGGCTGCACCATTTTACATTCCCACCAACTGTGCACAACAGTTTCAATTTCTCCATACCCTCACATGTTTGTTGTCTTGTTTTTTGTTTTGTTTGATAGCAGCCATCCTAATGGGTATGAGATTCTTTGTTTCATTTTGACTACTACTTGAAATTCTATTGTTAAAGATTTTTATTCATTTGGAGTTAACAAGCATTCTCTTTTAAAAGGCAAATATACTTAAAAGCGATCTGTCTCTCTTACCTCCCCTGGTCAGTCTGATTCTCAAGTGACTTCCAGGTAGTAACTGGACTCTAATTACCTATACTTCTCAAATCATGCACCCATAGCCCTGACACTGATTGGTTTTTCTCACGTGAGGGATCACTGCTTGGAGTGCTGTGATTGGCTAGCATTTCAAGTGCAACAAAGATGGGCCCCATTATCAAGTATTAGAAATTAATGTTGAAAAAATGAGCCAGAGATGGGGCACTGCCTATTTGTGAAACCTATATTTCATTAAAGTTATTTAATGAATTTATTTTAAAACATTTATTGAGTCAAGCTCCAGCAGATCAGGGTATTTTCCTGTTTGGCTCACTGCTTTACTTTTAATGCCTAAAATAGTGCCTAGACCATAGAAAAGGCTCAATAAATGTTTGTTGAATGAGTGGATACATTCTACAGATATATTCTGTGGTTCTCCAGGTACAGTGCACACACTCTGGGAGTGCCTACGATGGTTTCAGGGAGTCTGCATGGTCAAAACTATTTTCATAATGATATTAAGACATTATTTGCTCTTTTTCATTGTGTTGGTATTTTCACTGATTGTGTGAAAGTGGATGAAACTGCTGGCATATTAGGTTGAATCAAGGCAGTGTGGCACCAACTTGTACTATACTTGTATTCTTTCTTTCTTTCTTTTTGGCTGTGTTGGGTCTTCATTGCTGCGTGGGCTTTCTCTAGTTGCGGTGAGCGGGGGCTACTCTTCGTTGTGGTGTGTGGGCTCCTCATTGTGGTGGCTTCTCTTGTGGTGGAGCACAGGCTCTAGGCGCTGGGGCTTCAGTAGTTGTGGCTCACGGGCTCTAGAGTGCAGGCTTTTAGTAGTTGTGGTGCACGGGCTTAGTTGCTCCGTGGTATGTGGGATCTTCCGGGACCATGGTTCGAACCTGTGTCCCCTGTGTTAGCAGGCACATTCTTAACTACTGTGCCACCAGGGAAGTCCCTATACTTGTATTCTTTTTTTTTTTTTTTTTTTTTTTGCGGTATGCGGGCCTCTCACTGTTGTGGCCTCTCCCATTGCGGAGCACAGGCTCCGGACGCGCAGGCCTAGCGGCCATGGCTCACGGGCTTAGTTGCTCCACGGCATGTGGGATCTTCCCGGACCAGGGCACGAACCCGTGTCTCCTGCATCTGCAGGCGGATTCTCAACCACTGCGCCACCAGGGAAGCCCTATACTTGTATTCTTCACTGCCACACCTAGGCAGTAAAAGAATTAAGAAGCCACTTTCACTTAAGACTATCTTTTTTTTTTTTTTTTTGCGGTACGCGGGCCTCTCACCGTTGTAGCCTCTCCCGTTGCGGAGCACACGCTCCGGATGCGCAGGCTCAGCGGCCATGGCTCACAAGTCTAGCCGCTCAGCGGCATGTGGGATCTTCCCGGACCGGTGCACAAACCCGTGTTCCCTGCATCGGCAGGCGGACTCTCAACCACTGTACCACCAGGGAAGCCCTATCCTTTTTTAAAAAAATTAATTAAATGATTAATTAATTTGGTTGTACCAGGTTTTAGCTGTGGCAGGCAGGCTCCTTAGTTGCAGCACTTGGGCACCTTAGTTGTGGCATGCATGTGGGATCTAATTCCCTGACCAGGAATTGAACCCAGGGCCCCTGCATTGGGAGCACGGAGTCTTATCTACCGCACCACCAGGGAAGTCCCACTTAAGACTATCCTTGATGAAGCAGTACAAATTATTAATTTTATGAAATCTCTCTCCTAGAGTATGTGTCTTTTTAATGTTCTATATGATGAAATGTGACATGTACATAAAGCACTTCTGCGAATTACTGAAGTATACAGTCGTGCAATTGTCTGAGATGTGTGAATTGAACTAGCTGCTTTTTTTCATAGAATACCATTTTTGGGGAAAGAATGACAAAAACTATGGTTATTTGACTTGGGTATTTGAATGAAATGAAACTACCACTTTAAGGAAAAGAAAGTATTTCTGCCAATGATAAAATTTGAGCTTTCAAGCAAAAATTATAATTTTGGAATATGTGCTGAAGGGGAGCAGAATATGCCACCCCTAAATATGGTACTTTGGCATGTGGATTATTTCGAGCTGAAGGCAGTAACACCCAGCAGACTTAGGAAAAACTTTTGCCTGTCCCTAACTACCTAATAGAATTTAGGTACAGGGTCTGTATCAGAACAAGAGCTACGACCAGAGATAACTTTTTTATCTGAAAGACTTACCAGCATGGTTGGGCAAACCTCTAATTACCAAACATCTGCTCTTCTTCTAGTCCTGTGAATTGCCCTCCCCATTTTGAAGCCCCAGGCCCCTATCCCAGTCTTCAGCTGAGGATGGCATATAAGTCTCAATTGCCTAACTTGCCCTTGGGTCTCATTTTTTTTTTTTTTTGTGGTACACGGGCCTCTCACTGCTGTGGCCTCTCCCTTTGCGGAGCACAGGCTCCGGACGCGCAGGCCCAGCGTCCATGGCTCACGGGCCCAGCCGCTCCGCGGCATGTGGGATCTTCCCGGACCGGGGCACGATCCCGTATCCCCTGCATCGGCAGGCGGATTCTCAACCACTGCGCCACCAGGGAAGCCCAGGGTCTCATTTTTATGGAGCTCCCCTAAGTACGAAATTGTATTTTCTCCTGTTAATTTATCTTACTTCAATTTAATTAGCGGACCAGCTAAAAAACCTAGAAAAGAAGGGAAAACTTTTCTGATCCTACAGGAAAATGTGGTATCCACCAGTGAGTTTGACGGCTTCACAAGAGGGATAAGATCAGTGATGATTTTAATAAATGTGATTTTAAAAACACTGAATAGGGACTTCCCTGGTGGTCCAGTGGCTAAGACTCCATGCTCCCAATGCAGGGGGCCCGGGCTCGATCACTGGTCAGGAAAATAGATCCCGCATGCCGCAACTAAAGATCCTCCAAGCGGCAACGGAAGATCCCCCATGCCACAACTAAGACCCGACGCAGCCAAATAAATAAATAAATATTTTTTAAAAAAAGAATCTACCATTTTTTGAGTTTTGCTAGTATCAAATAAGAGTATCCAGAGGCCCTGCTTGGGTCAGCACTGAGCTGCTTTAAAGCGGCTCAAGCAGCTCTCGCAGCTCTGGCCATCAAAACGCACTTTAAAAAAAATTAAAAAATAAAAAATAAAACAAAACGCACTTTTGCCCGGCCATAGCATATTGCTCTGTCTCTGCTGATGGTCGAGAATTAAGCACTCCCCCGTGTCACGATGGAAGAAGCGAGGAAGACCGCTGTCCAGATGCAAAGCCCTATCAAGACTGAATGGAATTCCTGCTGTGTCCTTTTCACCTATTTCGAAGGGGACATTAGCAGCTAGCAGCATAGTGGACAAACGCCTCCAGAGCTCTGGGCAATGTCAAGAGCCCACAGGGACTGAGCCCTTCCAGCCAGAGTGGAGATGCGATCCTTAGGAATGTTAAGGAAATCTATTTCCCCCTTGATGGTGGACCTGCCAGTACCAGCCTTGCAGTTGAAAAAAGCCAGCCTCCAGAGAGAAGAAAAGATCTGTTCTTTTACTGAAAACTTCAGTGTGAGGAAGGGAATTCTTTTTCCCAAACCTGCTTATGGTTTTCTACTGTGAATCTATACGGTCTAGAGACATCTCTTTCTGCCACGAAAGAGCGCTGAGTCCAGAGCAAGTTTCTGTTCTCCCTGAAATTCTATACTTCTCTTCCTTGGCACCTATGCCCCGCAGCAGAGTTTGTTTGTTTGTTTTTTAATAAATTTTTAAATTAATTAATTAATTAATTTTTATTATTTCTTTTGGCTGCATTGGGTCTTCGTTGCTGCGCGGGGCTTTCTCTAGTTGTGGCGAGTGGGGGCTACTCTTCGTTGCGGTGCGCGGGCTTCTCATTGTGGTGGCTTCTCTTGTTGCGGAGCATGGACTCTAGGTGTGTGGGCTTCAGTAGTGTGGCACTTGGGCTCCATAGTCGTGGCTCGCAGGCTCTAGAGAGCAGGCTCAGTAGTTGTGGCACATGGGCTTAGTTGCTCCGTGGCATGTGGGATCCTCCCAGACCAGGGCTCAAACCCGTGTCCCCTGCATTGGCAGGCGGATTCTTAACCACTGCGCCACCAGGGATGTCCCTGGTTTTTTTTGTAAACTTGTTAAGTGAATCCTGAGAATATGAGATGGTTAAAAGAGCTGCTCAGTGGTGGGGAGCATAGAGGCTCACACCCCCTGCACCGACTGCCCTCCTACTTAGAAATCAGCCACCATCAGTGGGGTCTTCCACATCAAGACTGACCTTGTGGTACCCAATGGGGTTGTCCCCCTCTTCCAACTGAATAGAGATTCCAGGAACAGCCTGATGCTTTCTAGCCCTAAGCAGACAATGGCTAACTTCCCTCTTGCCTCTAACAAAAAGCAAAATGGAAATGCGGTGGGCAAGAGCCACTGAGAGTGGCTGGAGGCTAGATTCTCCCTGCAATCTCCAAGTCTGGAAGAATGCTGAAAAGGTCTCTGGCTGGCCCTAATGAATGAGATGCTTTCACTCGGAAAATTTGATCCCTCAATTCCAAAAAAGTGATTCCCAATGAAATGGCTGAGCAATCTGAGAAGTAACTTCTTGAAAGTTACTAAACAAACTGCCCCATCCCAAGCAGGGCCTAGAGTAAGTTCTGTATCGAGAACACTTCTTAGATTAGTTCCATGACTTCCTGGCTCCCCTCCCTCTGAGGAGGAGGACACTGGCACCCCACACCTCACAGGTGCTCGTGCTCACCTGACGGCCTTCTGCAGGGGCCCACCTGACTGCCATCACCACGGAACCTTTCCTGTAGTTCTTCTACTGTTAGTAGCATCTGGGAAATAGTAACTTTCTTTTCCGCACAGAACCGTTGGGGCCACCTGTGTGGATACCCACGGCATCTCACACGAATTGGAGGTGAAAGGCATGGCTGGCTCCAAGACTTGGCAGCAGGACCTTCCCTCAGATCGTTCCAGATAAAATGACAAATTTCTCCAAACTCCTTCATCTCTCCAATCTGGTAGACAGCCTGGTGTCCAGTGTGAGCTTGGTACTTACCCCTGGCAACCCGGAGGCCCCTGCCGTCAACGGTCCCCATGCACACCCCACTTGCTCCCATGTAACAGCTCAGAGGGCAACTAATAATATGACATTTTTGGATTAAAAAAGAAGAGTATCCACAATTATCAGAGAAGGCAAAAAATACTTCTCCCTTTTCCGGCTATGTATCTGTGCGAGACCAGATTTTCTGCATTTCCTAGTCCAAAACAACAGCATAACAGAGCGAATGGGGAAGCAAATATGAGAATCCAGCTATCTTCTATTAAACCAAACATAAGAGATTTGAAAAATTGTAATATAATGCCACTCTACTCAATTTTTTTTGGAAAGTATAGTTATATTTCATAAAACATATTATGTTCACATGTAATGGTTAATTATTAGTTTTAGGATAATTAATAAATGTTTTTTAATTTCTCAATTTAAATTTCTAATCCGGTGAACATCCCACATAAACAAAAGCTCTTTGGTGTCCTTAATCATTTGTAAGAATGTAAAAGGATCCTGAGACCAACACGTTTGAGAAAAGCTGCTTTGTGGTACTTGCACCTTACCTTATGAGCTAGCTCCACCTTATAGAAGAAGAAATTAAGACATAAAGATTCAAGACCAGTTTAAGGCCACATGGTCAGTGTAGTGCTGCGTATTGTACCCCGGTCTTCTAACTCCAGAGCTTGTATTTGTGACTGTAACTTTTTCCTTGAAATTACCTTTGCTAAAATTATCTTTAAGCAGATAGTTAAAAGACATTTCAACAACATTAAATAAAAGTCTTCATCATAGTCAACAGATATTTCTTTCATATTAAGTAGCTGCACGATCCTTCCTTAGGCTTGTATCGCAAGTGAAACTGGTGATTGCTGGACCGTCCTCAGTTCGGTTTTTGTTCGGACAATCTGGTTTTCGAATCTGAGCTAGCGTCCCCTTGATAACTCCGCCGGGGAACTGGAAGCTACGGGTTCCAGTTCCCCGGGGACTCTCTCCAGACTTCTCGAGGCTTCCACGCTCAGAGCCCTCCCACGCTCAGCACCATCTCTGCCCTCAGACCCACTTTAGTACCTCTAGGGACGCTTCCTGGCCGCTGATTGGCTGGGCCTGACAACAATGGGAGGGACGCGGCTCCGGATTGGATGTCAGAGCCCCTTCTCCTCCTTCGCCCGCGTCCACCGAGCAGCGTCCCAAGTGAGAGCGGGATCGGGACTCCAACCAGAGCCTGGGCGGGGTCGAGCGCTCCGCCCCGGGAGCGGGGCTGCCACTAAGAGCCCAGGCCTGCGGGGGCCGGGCGTCCTGGGCATCCGGGATTGGCGTGCTGGCAACCTTCTCCCGTCGTGCACCGGGGCGCCGGCCGCTCACCCGGAAGGAGAAGCCTAGAGTCTTACTGTATGGTGGGGCACTGGAGGTGTCGCTGTGTGGAGTGGGCGCTGCTCTCAGGTGAGGGGGCGTGGGCGGAGCCGCGGGGAGTGGGTGCTGCTCTCAGGTGAGGGGACGTGGGCTCTACGCTTAAGCTGCGGGCTTGAGCGTCAGCAGTGGCGCTTAGGGTGGCGACCTCTCTGCCCATCCTAGGGAACGAGCAGTCTCACCTCCTGGGATGAAGGCGGGTGCTTACTTGGGATCCAAGGAAGGAAACCCGGCTTTTCCATTTATTTTTAAAGTATAAAGTATCTTTCCTTCCCACTCCCCAAGCTTAGTAGGCAAAGGGGAATAAGGACCACGTGGCCTCTTTGCTCCTAGTTCGTTAGGAATACGGGGTGTGTGTGTGTGTGGGTGTGTGTGTGGCCGGAGTGAAAGAGTTTGGCTACATTTACCCAAACACTAGGACTAGGAGTAATGGCAGGTTTTTTACGGGGACACAGAAGGCTCTTGTGCTAGATTGTGGTTGCCTTTGTTACTTAACCTGCAAGTGGAAAGACTGGCAAGTTACATATGAACTAAAGAATGGAGCAAAGAATAGCTGAGAATAGGCAGAGTTTGGTCAGACAGGGGAGCTACTTCTACCACCTGTGGGTGTTTCGGAAGGAGAGCTTTTTGAGTTGCCATCTGGCACCAAAGGGCTGAAGAATGAGTAAGAAAGGATGGGAGTCTCGGTGGCTCAATATAAAAGTTATCACCTGTCACCTGATTTGTTTTTTTAACATGTCTCGGGCTTCCCTGGTGGCGCAGTGGTTGAGAATCCGCCTGCCGATGCAGGAGACACGGGTTCGTGCCCTGGTCCGGGAAGATCCCACATGCCGCGGAGCAACTAAGCCCGTGAGCCATGGCCGCTAGGCCTGCGTGTCCGGAGCCTGTGCTCCGCAACGGGAGAGGCCACAACAGTGAGAGGCCCGCATACCGCAAAAAACAAACACAAACAAACAAACAAAAAACAAAAAAAACATGTCTCTTTAAGTAGTTTAAATGGGAGTGAGAATGGTGGAGCTGAAGCCTTGAACGGCTGCCTTGAATTGTTTAGACATAGGAAAGCTTTACAAGGAATCTACTTTGTAAACAGCAAACAGCTGGATTTTACCCGGAGATACTGGTGCTGGTACAGGTGGAAAAAGTAAAGGAAACTTCAGATGGGATTGAAAGGGCCCAGGAAATGTAGCTAGCGCCGAGTGAGTTGCATAAGTAGCTGAGAGGATCACTGACTCTATCCTTAGTTGGATGACACATGATGCATCTCCCACATCATACTGCTAAAATTAAGAACTTCCTCCTTCCCCTCCAAGGGCAGAAATGAGCTTCATTTCCTCCTGAGGAGTGGCACCTACAGGGAGGAAGCTGATGGAGAATAGTAGTTGCTAGAAATTATTACTTGAAGTATAGGTTTTTGTGTTTGTTCCATTGTTTTTGTTTGTTTGTTTGTTTGTTTTTGTGGTACGCGGGCCTCTCACTGTTGTGGCCTCTCCCGTTGCGGAGCACAGGCTCCGGACGCGCAGGCTCAGCGGCCATGGCTCACAAGTCTAGCCGCTCCGCGGCATGTGGGATCTTCCCAGACCGGTGCACGAACCTGTGTCCCCTGCATCGACAGGCGGACTCTCAACCACTGCGCCACCAGGGAAGCCCTTGTTCCATTGTTTTTAAGGAAAGTTACAATCGAAACTTTTTTAGTTCCGTTTAAACTTAGTTTTAAGTATATAGCATCTTGGGGGGGGTCCTAGGATTTTTTTAAAGCCAGTTTATAGCTATTTGTTTCTAAGTGGTATGAGCCCCAAAGAAAAGGAGAGGAGCTTGCTCTCGGAGGCTTAGGCAAACTCTTCTTGAGCCTGAGAATGATGACCATTGGGTTACTAAATTATGGTTCTGAATTTGGCAAACCTTTCAAGGCACTGGAGATGTGTGAGCTCTACTGAGTGTGTGGATTTCCTTATCATCTCTCCTATCCTTACTTTTGTGTAAAGACACTTCAGTGTACTTAACTCTTCTCCTGTGCTGGCAATTTACCAAATGCCTGAAAAGAAGAGAAAAAAATTTTTGTTTAAATCTTAGGAGGTTACTTGTTCACAGTGAGTTGGCCTGCTCTTTTTGATCATAGCCATTTGCTTACATCCAGGATGTTATACATCATTTGTTAACGGAATTGGGATTTGCGCCTTTCAGTTCAGGACCCCTTTGCAGTGGTGACTGCATCAGCTGAAAAATCAGAATGTCAGCAAGAATACTGTTGAAGATGGCATTGCAATCACAAAATTTCCAGTTTGCTTGACTGTGTAGCCCAATTTTGTCTTATATCATGCAGCTTCATCTCTGCGTTCAGTGTCTGTGTGTGAAGAGACCTTCTGGTATACTGAAAAAGATTGGAAAAGCTGTGTGCTCTGCTAATTTTATGGTGTAAATGAGTTCCCCTTCTCTTGAAATGTTAGCCGTGTTAGCACAACATAAAGTAGAAGGAAACTCATTACACACTCATCTAATGGTAAGGCAGAATAAGAGAAAGTGTTTAAAATTAATGGTGGGACTGTAAAAATGAGTGGGTGTGTAAATGGGCATGGGGAGAGGAGAGGGAGAGCTCAGAGATAGTCTTGTTTTCCCAGGAGCCAGCCTGGATCATTTGTTGGCAGTACATATTGGTTGAAGTCAGTTTTCATTTCAAGGTAAATTGGAAAGGGAAATTAAACCTTATTGTTCCACTCTTAAGAGAGGAGAATGGGGTGGAGGCGGCAGCCACTGTGGATGCTGTTGGAGTGGTTCTAGGAGTAAAAAGATCAGTGACATCATGGTGATGAAGGTGACATCATGGGCCCCTTTGGACTTGAGTAACCCTGTGCTGCAGCCTTCATGGTCCCCTTGTTGGAATGGGCGATGTCACTGCACATGTAAACTGCCACACTGGGGGTAATCAGTGGCTTAGGCTTTAATGAATCTTTGCAAAGGAGCGGAAAACATCCTGAGTCGACCTGTGCATCTGTGGGGTGCTTGGGCAGTGGTATAAACAGCATGTCGAGAGAGGAAATGATCAGAACCATTGGCTTGGGTTCTGGAGATGGGATTAGATAAGGAAAGGTCACAACTGGGCAACCCACTCAGGTGCCCCCGGAGCTCTCCAACTCTGAGATCTGCCTCTGGGGCGGTGACTGTGCTTAGCAAGACAAAGAGAGACTTAGGAGCAAAGGCGTTTGTGGGGTTTTGGTTGTCTCTAAACAGCCGGGAGGGGGCAATGTTAGGCTCACTTAGAGAGCTGTGCTGTGTGTGCCCACGGGCACTGCTGTGCCTGCAGTTCTCAGGCAGAAAGGTTTTATGACTCAGCCTGCCTGTTCTGGCTGCCTGAGGCGACAGTGTGTAGACCTGAACATGTTTTGGCTAGAGGTGGCCTGGTTCAGGGTCCCCGCCATGGTCTGAGAAGGGAGGCAAATCCCCCAGGGCTTTTAGCTTGGCACCTAGCTCATGTGGGAGAATTTTTTTGCTTCCTCTTAAGTTTTACACAAGAACAAAAAGGTTGCCTGGATTTCCCCAGGGGGGTGTCGATTAAAAATTTTCAGGGTTTTGCCGTGGCCGAGAGAGAAGAGTAGATGCATACTAACAGTGATTGATCCTGTGTCTTCTGTCCCTCATCAGATGTTTTCTTCCAATGGGCTTTTGGTGTAGAATGTTGGAGAACCAAGAGCAGGAGGTAAGCTTATGGTCTCCGGGGAACAGGTGGGTAAATGTTTGAGGGGATTTGGGAGATTCAGATATTGCTTGGTGGTGTTCTTCTGACACTAATACCTTGGTGGTTCTGATGAGCTCAAGGTCAAGCTGGGAGAGGGAAATCAGTAGTAAAGACATTACTGGGAAATTAGGTTCCATTTTCACTAACTTTTCCATTCGTTGGAATGTACTAGAATGTAAGCTTCATAAGGGCAAGGATTTTTGTCTCTTGTTCGTGCTCTACCCCATTGCCTTAGCACAGCGCATGCCACATACAGGGTGGTCAATAAATATTTGCAGAATTGAATGAATAAATGAACAAATGAATGAAAGTTGGTGTTGAGTGGAAAAATCTGGCAACCTGTGTATCGAGGCCGCCTTACTGTGTGGCTGTGCTGAAGCTGAAAGAGCATTTCTTCCCTCCAGGAGGTGATCACTGTGCGTGTTCAGGACCCCCGCGTGCAGAATGAGGGCTCCTGGAATTCTTATGTGGATTATAAGATATTCCTTCATGTAAGTACATCCAATTTTGATATTGGGGTCAGCACCCTCCAGGGCTGAGGGCCAGTCTTGAGGCAGAATCTGTTTATGGATGTTTTGACAGAAGTAAAGGAGGGAGGAGAGGAGAGAGAGCCTGGGGTTTGCCTGAGAGTTGTTTTCAGGCTGCCTGGTGGCATCTTCCTCTGCTTGGAGCCCTTGATCAGGACTGTGGCCTGGTGGCTTGGGTCCTTAGTGAGAGTGACAATGGGGAATTCATGTGAACTTGGGCCTTTTCCACTAAAGCCTTTTCATGTGCTGCCTCCTGTAGACCAACAGCAAGGCTTTTACTGCTAAGACATCCTGTGTGCGTCGCCGCTACCGAGAGTTTGTGTGGCTGAGAAAGCAGCTACAGAGAAACGCTGGCTTAGTGTGAGTTTGCCCTTGTTTTCTTCTTGGGTCTGAGACTGGCTTTTTAGGTGCTTACTTGGCAACTGGAATTTACAATGAAAAAAGCTTGGCAACTTGCCAGGTACTAAGGACATTGAGAAATGTATTCTTAAATTATGTTTTCAAGTCAGTGAAAAAAGTAAGACAGTGTTCTTATTTCTAATATTTTGACCTAACAAAGCCAAATAAATCTAAAAAATATTTTTCTTTTTTAACATGCATAGGGCTAAATAGTCTAGGGCTAAAGAAAGGTACTGCTGGCTTTTTAAGTGTGCTTCACTGGTTATGAGAAGCTTTTTAGCATCTGGAATAATTTGACAGGTGGTGTTCCCGTCCATCTGATATATAAAAATTGTGGTTTTTTTTTTTCTTTTTTGTGTAGAGACCTCTATCCAGAGTTATAACAGACGGAGAGCCTTAGGAAAAGCAGTAGTGTTCACTCCTCACCTGCATACTTCAAATAAGTCCTAAAACTTGAGACAGTTTAGGACAGTGATTCCACTACAGTGTGGTCACTGAATGCTCTGGTGACCCTGTTGATGACGTAGCCAGTTAGTTAACATGTGGGACTGATGAGGCCATTGTCATGGGTCAGCCCCTAATAAGCCAGTTGGAACGTCCTCTGAACAGACCCTGAATCATCTAGTCTGGCCTGCCATTTTTGAAGCATGTGCCATGCTTCACAGGAGAGGCTAGGGAGGCTTGAAGAGTTTGTGGATGATTTGCTGCAACTCGACTACTTTTAGAAAATTCCAAGCATGTGACCTTCAGGGCTGGAGAAGGTAGTCTTAATTTACACAGAAGGACCCAGCATTCTCTGAGTCTCTGTGTCCAAGTTTCTTCCTTTTTCAGTAATAGTTGATGGTGAGAATGGGTTTTGTAAATAGTGTAATCTAGCAGCATGGAGTTTTTAAGTCATAGACTTGGTACAAATACCAACTCTGCTGCTTACTTACTAGCTGTGTGACACTGGGAAATTTACTTTACTTCTCTGTTTCTATTTCCTT
Organism: Kogia breviceps; assembly: GCF_026419965.1. Taxonomy (NCBI): domain Eukaryota; kingdom Metazoa; phylum Chordata; class Mammalia; order Artiodactyla; family Physeteridae; genus Kogia; species Kogia breviceps. The sequence goes on along the minus strand of NC_081328.1, from coordinate 36,011,098 downwards.
ACCACTAAAATGGGGACACTAATATCTTTCTCATGGGGTTTTGGGGAGTATTAAACGAAGTAAGGTTAAATTAAAACATTTACAGTGCCTGACACACGCATGCACTCAAGTCGGTGTTAGTCTCCTTCCCTTGCCACCTTATTAAATGCTGTTTGTATTGATTTGTGCCTCTTTTTAGGGGATTTCCTTGATCAGGGACTGGAATGACTGTCTTGGATGTTACTTATCTTGGGCTTGTTACATTATGTGATCCCACAGGCCTGTACCTGAACTTCCTGGGAAGTCAACCTTCTTTGGCGGCTCAGATGAATTCATTGAGAAGCGACGACAAGGTCTGCAGCACTTTCTTGAAAAGTGAGTGGACTTGGCAGGCTAGCACTTGCCTCCTGGGGAGGGGCCGGGGGGGGTGACGTGTGTGTGCCGGGTAGGATGGCCCCTGTGAACATACAGGCACATTTGTGTCAGATGCCTTTCTTGCACCCTTGTGCCTTCAGTGCTCACTCAAGCCACAAGGCCTTCAGACGATGGGGCTGGGGAGAGCCACTGCTCGGGGTGATGCTCTGTGTTGCCCTACCTGTGTTTGCCCCAGGGTCCTGCAGAGTGTGGTCCTCCTGTCAGACAGCCAGTTACACCTCTTCCTGCAAAGCCAGCTCTCGGTGCCTGAGATAGAAGCCTGTGTCCAGGGCCGAAGCCCCATGTCCGTTTCCGATGCCATTCTTCGCTATGCTATGTCAAACTGTGGCTGGGCCCAGGAAGAAAGGCGGGGCTCCTCTCACCTGGCTAAAGGAGACCAGACTAAGAGGTAACTGAAGTGCTCTATTTTGAGACACCAGTGGCTAGGATTATTATAACCTGGGCCAGTGAGGTGTCCGTTGGTAGAGAAAGCAGTAAGGTCACAGTGTCGGTGGCCTTTCAGAAGGGCCTCGGCCTCCTTGTGCATGGTTCTTTCATTCCATGCACAAAGGTCTTGTGTCTTTACTAACTCATCCCTGGGGAGCGTGCTCTCCTATTGGAACCTGAGGAGAAAGAAGAGAAGGCTTTCTTATTTGTTTTGTTCTTTATCCTCTCCCACAACCCCCGTTTTCTTTTACTTTTTTTAAAAAACTAAAGTGCATTGTTATTTTTAAATTAATTAATTAATTATTTAAATAGCGTTAGATCTCTCTCTTTTTAAAATTTATTACATTTATTTATTTTTGGCTGCGTTGGGTCTTTGTTGCTGTGCGTGGGCTTTCTCTAGTTGCGGCGAGCGGGGGCTACTCTTTGTTGCGGTGCGCTGGCTTCTCATTGCGGTGGCTTCTCTTGTTGTGGAACATGGGCTCTAGGTGCGCGGGCTTCAGTAGTTGTGGCATGCGGGCTCAGTAGTTGTGGCTTGTGGGCTGTAGAGCCAGGCTCAGTGGTTGTGGCACACGGGCTTGGTTGCTCCACGGCATGTGGGATCTTCCCGGACCAGGGCTCAAACCCGTGTCCCCTGCCTTGGCAGGTGGATTTTTAATCACTGCGCGACGAGGGAAGTCCCCCATTGTCTTTCTTTCTTTCTTTTTTTAAAAATTAATTTATTTTTATTATTTATTTTTTATCTTTGGCTGCGTTGGGTCTTCATTGCTGTGCACAGGCTTTCTCTAGTTGCGGCGAGCGGGGGCTACTCTTCGTTGCGGTGCGCGGGCTTCTCATTGCGGGGGCTTCTCTTGTTGCAGAGCACGTGCTCTAGGGGTGCAGGCTTCAATAGTTGTGGCACACGGGCTCAGTAGTTGTGGCTTGCGGGCTGTAGAGCGCAGGCTCAGTAGCTGTGGCACACGGGCTTAGTTGCTCCACGGCATGTGGGATCTTCCCAGACCAGGGCTTGAACCCATGTCCCCTGCATTGGCAGGCGGATTCTTAACCACTGGACCACCAGGGAAGTTCCCCCCATTTTTTTTTTCCCCCCATTTTTTAAAAATAACAACTTTATTGAGATATATTTACATACATACATATATTTACATAAACTACTGTACAATTTAGTAGTTTTAGTTTATTCACGAAGTTGTGCAGCCATCTGTCACCACAGTCAATTCTAGAATGTTTTCATCACCCCCAAAGAAACCTTGTGCCCATTAGCTGTGACTCCCCATTTTCCCCAACCCCCAGCCCTTGGCAACCACTGTCTACTTTACGTGTCTATGGATTTGCATATTCTAGACATTTCACAGAAACGGAGTCAGTCATACAGTATGTGGTCTTTGTGACTGACATCTTTCATTTAGTACATTTTCACGGTGTGTCCGTGTTGTAGTGTGTATCAGCACTTAATTCCTTTCTACGACTGAATAATATTTCTTTGTATGGATAGACATCCTGTTGTTGTCCATTCATTTTTGTTTACCTGTTCATGCCCTTCGTTTCCCTTTCCCTCTCTTTTCCAGTTGCTGCTTTCTCCCAAGATCGGGCAGGAGGAGCTCTCTCTCACCGCCTCCCGGGGAAGAAAAGGACAGTTTCGAGGTGTGGGCTCCTGTTGTTGACTCTGAGGCTCCTTCCTTGGAGAGCCCCCCTCTCCCACCTCCCTCCTTTCCGTCATGCTGTGGTTTTGCAAGACCTGACGAGGGAATCTCTGCTCCTCAGCCTGTGAGGAGGGCCATGGGAGGGGACTGTGCAGTGCGTTTGGATCCTGGTCAGTTGGAAACAGTTTTGGAAAAGTGAGCTCTGCTTGGAGCTCTGGGTTCTGCTCTGAGGCAGATGAAGGAGATGTGGGCCGGGAGACTTGCTCTGGTGGGGCTGGGCCCAGGCCAGTGGTGGGAAGGCTGGGCTGCTTCGTGTCTTACCATGGCCTCTGCTCACGTTGGTTGCGTGGAGGTCGGTGACAACTTGTCAAGCTTCTTCCATAGAAACAGACACTGTGCGGATGTTTATAAGTTTATAAGTTAAGCACAAGGGGTTGTTGGTTCTGAACCAAACCCCATGTTTACTCTCCTGGGAGCTGAATTTCTTTAGATGTTTATTAACAGGCCTAGGAGCACTGTCTCAGGTGACTGGTTTTGGAGACCTGTAGGTGGCAGATTTTAAGCTGCCATATCGAATATTGTTCAACAGAAATGCTTGTGTTATTGTATTCCCACTGGCTCTATTTTTGCTGCATCCCCTGGAGCATTTGGTTTCTGGGAGGCTGGCGTCTTGCCTACCTCCTTGCATGGACAGGGGGGGTCAATATTCTCCCACCTCCTTGCTTTTCCTCCACTAATACCACTGAATGGAACGGTGCTGTGACCCTGTCCCTGGGGTTTCCTGTACATCCCAGGACCTTGGCCTGGCTGTATGGGGCCAAGACCCATGAAATAGCTCATGGCCATCCACGAAAGAGAAGGGTTTGGTCACAGCCTTAGGAAAGGGACTGGTTCAGGGGCTTTGTTTTGGAAAGGATGCCCTGGGCTGTCACCGTCTCTCTGGTTATAAAGCGGAGACACGTCTGTCTTCTCTGCAGGGTAAGCATGGGCTCCTTTCTCTTTTTTGAATCCTTTTCTTCTCTCTTAGTAACAGCTCCCTGCCCCCAGGCTTCAGCCACCGCGTGTCCCTCTGCTATGTTGCCGTATGTTCAATCCAGTGGGGTGTAGGGGCTTTGTTTCTGCCTGGAGAGAGGGCTCTGGGGATGGAGATGAGGAACAACACGCCTTCCTTCAGACAATGAGGCATTCTGCACTCCTGCTGCCATAATTCTCTCCTCTGAGAGCCAGAGCTGGTAGGAGATGAGTGCCGCTGGCATTCTGCCCTGCCGTGCCCTTGGGTTTGTGTGTGTGGTTCTTCCCCTTCTCGCCCACTCCTCCCTCCTCTGGCCATCACACCCTGTCCCTGGACTCTTTTACTACCAGCCTATGCTGTGGGACTGTCATGGCATTTAGTTCAGAGTTGAGGGGTTTTGGCCTGAAATAAAATTCAAGTGTTTAAGACTGTTGTTGCAATTGGTGTCTAACAAGCTGTAGCAGTGGAGGAGGGAGTGAGGGCTGGCAGTAGTTACTTTCATAAATCATGAATTTATCAGCGTGGAAATAATGGTTCAGAACCGTGCATGGCAGCTCTCCTGTATTGTGTTTGCAGCTCAAGTTCACCACTGGAGGAAGAATTGCCTTCCAAAGAGTCAGGATCCAGCTCCTCTCACAGTTATGGGCACGAACCTTGTTAGGTATAATTAACCTGATGCTGCTTCCGTCCTCGCAGCCTGTCTGAGGTGCCAGGTGCTGAAAGAGAAATAAAGTTTGTCAACAGGCAGATGCAGAGCCCTTGCTGGGACTCATTTCTCTTTCCTGCCTGCCTCCCCTGGGTCTCTCCTTTATATGATGCAGCAGAGCAAGGCGAGGATAGAAAACCTACAGAGGCAAATCCAAAATGTCAAAAGAAGTTCATTTAAAAGGGGAAAAAACTCCATACACAAACCTCACAAAAACCCGACAGATGCTAAGCTAATGGCATCCACTCTGCCGATTGGTGGGGATGACTCATGAATATTAATGAGTCCAATGCTCCAAATGGTGCAGCTGTGAACCCAGCTGTGCTTGAAGCTCTCTGATTTCAAAACTTGCAGACAGGAGCCGGAGGTGGTCTGTGTCAATTCCCTACTCAGCCAAAAAACAGCAAGCTGGGTTGGCCTTCTTCTGTTCACTCCTTTTCTTCCTGGAGTTGGTGCTCAGCAGCTAATTCTGCCAGCAGGGTAGGCTGCTGGGACAGCAGGAGCGGCTCAAAGACACGGATGCAATTTTTCTGACTCTTGGCTTTTTTAATGATCCATTATCAGCAGTGCATACAACAGCACCTCAGTTAACCTAAGGCCAGGCACCATCCCTGCACTGTCTTGTGCAGAGTTGAGTGTAGACCATGGAAGGAGATGTCCTGAGAGGGGAAGAGTTTTTCTAGTAACATGGGCCTGGAATTACCAGAAAAACAGCAAAGATGGATTTTCCTCTTCATCTAGGCAGTGCCATCTGCCTTTCTCCCATTTTGCTCTGTCCCTGTGTGTACTAGGGCTGCCACCCATGACCTCTGTAGGGAAGATGGGGAGCTACTGGGGGGAGTGGCCTGCTGAGCTGTTTTGTAGAATGGAAGTAGTTTTGGTTAGAATTTGGGTTTGAAGTAGGTTCTATGCCTGACTTATAGTTACATAATTTTTTTTTTTTTTTTTTTTTTTTTTTTTTTTTTGGCTGTGCTGTGCGTCATGTGGGATCTTAGTTCTCTGACCAGGGATTGAACCTGTGCCCCTTGCAGTGGAAGCACAGAGTCCTAACCACTGGACTGCCAGGGAATTCCCTAGTCACCTTTCTCTGATAGCTAGTTCCATGGTCCAAGTCTAGTCATCTCCTGTTACCAAGGACAAGTGATCCCAATCTCATGGGTTTCTTTCTGTTTGGTGGAAGTGTGTGTGTGTGTGTGTGTGTGTGTGTAGGAGGAGATGGGTTTTCTTGTGTGAACATAATAAGTTTCATATGCATCTTTTTTTTTTTTTTTTTAAATAAATTTATTTATTTATTTTTGGCTGCGTTGGGTCTTCATTGCTGTGTGCAGACTCCTCATTGTGGTGGCTTCTTTTGTTACAGAGCACGGGCTTCAGTAGTTGGGACTCACAGGCTCTAGAGCACGGGCTCAGTAGTTGTGGCTCACCGGCTTTGTTGCTCCACGGCATGTGGGATCTTCCCGGACCAGGGCTCAAACCTGTGTCCCCTGCATCAGCAGGTGGATTCTTAACCACTGTGCCACCAGGGAAGCCCCATATGCATTGTTTTATTTGACCACAGTGCCCAGTGAGGAGGGCAGGGCAAGTATGACACTCATTTTCTAGCTGAGGAAACTGAGCTGAGCATGGTTTTTAAAAAGCATGTTTTTAGATGGTGGTAGAATATATTCATGTAAGAGGTACTTTCCAAGCTCTGTAAAACAAGGTGTTTTTTTCCCCAAAAAAACTTAAAAAAAAAAAAGCTAGAATAAACCCACCACTATTCAAGGAGGAAAAAAAAAAAAAATCCCCCTGCAGAGCTTTTCAGAGTTCTTTTCAGACATCAGAGCTCCTCCACAGTCCGAGGTGTTCTAACTGCTAAGGCCTTAGAGCCACACCAAGTCCCAGGCACCTTGTAGCCTCTCTGGTGTCTTTGCTTCGGAGGTGATCGTGACTTTAACAGTCTGATTGGACATTAAATTAGCTCCACGTTTGTGAATTTGTTTACATGCCTCAGCTCTTGCTGAATATTTCTTAACACTCCAGGGTTGGGGAGGGCAGTAAGCCGGGAGGATGTGAGGTTGGAGGTAGAAATGGAAATGGACCAGCTCCTGGCCTGCCTCACAGAGGTCGCAGGAGCGTTCAGTCGGGGGCTGGAGTGGCTTCTGCGTATTTATGTGCAAGCAGCCCGCTGAGGCACAGCTAAAGCCAAGCAGATAACGACCACAGCACGAGGTCCTGCCGCCCTCAGTTGCGCCTGGGCAGTGATCCCAAGCCACCTCCCTGGGCGGTCCTCTGCCAGCAGGGACTCAGCTCTGCAGGGAGAACGTAACTTGGCTCAAGGTAACCTTTCTTTGAACTGTGGATGAGTGTCCCTCTTCCTGTTCTCTTTACCAGTATACCTTCTTTCCTGACGGTTTCCTCAGTCTGCTTTGGAACCCCCCCACCCCCCCGCCCCGCTCCTGTCTCTCATCTGCTCCCTGCCCCAGCTCTTCTCTCTAAGGAACTGTTTTGGGCACTGCTACAAAGACCAGGTATGTGTTTGGCTTACCAGCAGGGCAGCAGGAGCCAGTCCTAGCATCTTCTAGAGAAATAACTTATTGGGGAAAACCAGTTCCACCTTAGTAATGGCTCGATTTGGAGCTGGAAAGCTGGAACCTCAAATCTCAAGAGAAATAAACACGGACCATATATGTTCAAAAGGATAAAAAGTGCTACATTTTTAGGAGACAGAGTGCTCCTGTCTCAGTGAGCAGAGTCAATAATTTACTTCCCTTCCATTCAGGGGCGACCCGGTCCACTTCTACAAGCAAAAGAGGAAAACAAGGGTACTGACACAGCAGTGAAAGAGGCATGAATGATAAGTAGGATGAGATGGTGTAGCTACAGTGTGAGGACGAAGGGACTACCTGAAAATCTTCAAGGGTTTTTCCACAGAAGGGCAGGGACATGAGGTGCTTCTGTAATCTTTGGATTATGGGAAGCCACCAGCCAAAATTTCTTATTATCTGTGGCTGTCAAGTCCCTCCTTCCTGTTTTCAGGCAAGCACTTTTTCCTTCAAACCATCCTTTCAAAGGGGCCAGCTAGTTAGATCCTTTGTAAGTGCTCTAGCTCTGTGTGTGTCCTTTCCCCTGGTGGCCTTGTTGGTGTGGGAAGCCAGGCCCACCAGCAGCCTGACCCGAAGCCCTCTAGCAGAAGGCCCAGGATAGTGAGAGCCTGTGGTGGTTCGTTGGAGGCAATGCAACCTGCCTGCTATAAGCTACAAGACTTAGATATATTCTACCAATTAGGGCACATCTGTTAGCAGTGCTGAAAGGCCGGCACTGTCTCTTTAAGAGCCATCCCACTCCTCTCCTTGAGTGATGAGGGCTGGGGGCACAAGGGAGTCAGATGCTGATTAAACAGTCCTACTGCCGAGCTCTGTTAGAAAATTACTGTAATTATGATCTAGTCCCAGCAGAGGGATGAGTTCCAATCCTGCTAATAACCCTTCCAGGTGCCTCAGATTCAGGGCCCATGGGAGGCAGCATGGATAGGCTCTGGCTGGCAGCAGGGCCAGCGAAGGCCCTCCTGTCCGGCCTCTGCAGGCAAAGACAACAAAGGCGCTGGACCCCTCATCCTCTCTTGGCAGTGGGTTTTGGTTGTGTTTTGTTTTATTTTTTTGATTCTTCACAGAGCTCCTGGGAGTCATTTTGTATGAGAACTTTCCCCTAAACTAACACGAAGGACCAGGAAAATCACAGCCGCGAGATGACTGTCCTGACTCCCCACTTCTGCCCCGATCTGCAGCTTGCTGGCACCGCACGGGTCCCGCACAAAGCGCAGGGAACCAGCGCGGGCCCTCGCACCGCAACTGCTTCTACACTGTTTCTATGAACCTGGGTTTCTTGCTCCAAAGTAGTACACAGTGTTAAACTCAGTCCTGATCAAGACTTTCAGGGCTCCCCTTTTAGATGTCTTACAGAAACAGGAAAAAGGGTAGTTACCACAGGGACTCGCTGTGATACAGTACTCTAAATCAGCAAGCACTGGTTTATTCATTTGAAAACATTGTTGTAGTGCAAATCTGCAGCAATGCAGGCGAGCAAATCTCAGATTCCTGTGGAGCATGGGGGCTGGCTTGCTGGTTCTTAAACCCTGAGGAATTCATGACATTTATACTCTGTCTTCCCAACTTCATAAGCCTCTCTCTGTCACTGTAATCCAGTAGCTAAAGCCCAGACTTCTAGAAGGCAGGGCAGTTTCTCTGTACTTGGCCCTAAGCACACCCAAATGCCCTGAGACAATGGTTCTTCACCAGGGGTGGTTTTGTTCCCAGTGCACATTCGACAATGTCTAGAGACATTTTTGGTTGTCAGAATGGGTGGGGGGTTTGAGGGGAGTAGTACTGGCATCTAGTGGGTAGAGGCCAGATTCTGCTGAACATCCTACAGTGCCGCAAGAACATAAAACTACCTGGCCCCAAATGTCAATAGTGCCAGGTTGAGAAGCCCTGTACTGATAGAATGAGGCAGTAAGCTCTAACTCCCCCCTCCCCCCCAAACCTCCAATGCACTGCTTTGGTCGCAAATCTCCAGATGGCAGGTGCTTTCCTAGAGGTGGAATATATTAATGACAGGCTTAGCAAGGTGCCCACCGTGGGAGGCATCCCGTAAATGTAGGTGGGGTGCACGTGCCACCTTGGTGATTCAGGGCCGAGCAATGCCAGTGCCTGACTGTAGTTGAAAGGGAGGTTTTGTATCCTGTTTTCTGTTCCGTGATCGCATGTGGGGCATAAACGGTGCCCAGCAGCTCACCATCAGGCTAAGTGTCTACAGTGAACCCAGATGCCTTCTTTGAGGACCAGTACTAGAAGCATCTTGGAGCTGGCTCCCATAGCAGGAGGCAGGGAAGTGGCCTACTGTTTGCCCAGTGCCACAGAAATGCTTCCCTCAGTGGTACTCTGCCAGGTGGCGGGTGGTGATGGGCCCCATGAGGGAACTGAACACACACAGCTGCTGATGACCAGCCAGCGCTCAAGCAGCTTGATGCCAGAGACACCAGGTCTCTTGGAACAGCCTGGGCATCAGGAAAAGAAAGCCTAGTTGGCAGGGTTTGCCTAGGAGCCAGGCCTGCAGGGGAGAGGACTTCATTAGAAGGGATGTTGCCAAGCAGCCAGGAGAAGCAGGCTGTCTCTATCTACTGCCCACTCTCCTGGTGACTAGGCAGCCCATTTTGCCTTATTTTTAGGGTGACCACTCATCCTGGTTTACACCTATGGTCATGGCATCCTTATTAATAATGCCCCCTTTCATTCTCAAAAGTGTCTCCGTTTGGAAAACAGACGACATAGTTGCCTATTAATTATATTTTAGTTTCCTCTAGTAGGGCGGGGGTATCATATTTAGAAAAGATATTGGTGCAAAATAGGCTGCGTCTTAAAATATATCATTAATTGAATCTCAAGAGTTGCAAAAGGGTGGTCATCAATTCATACTAACTGAAAAGAAAAAAGAAGAAAAAACCAGAAGAAAAACATATTTTCTGAACAGGTTTTGATAGGAAAATAGGGAGAAGAATTCAAATCCCTTGAGGAAGAAAAATCTCTTTAGTTTTATGTTTCAGGCTCCCTACCAGATCTGTATAAATTCTAATGGGAAATGAAATAGCTGGGCAGGAGGGAGGGGGAAGCAAGGGACTGTGGTAATCCACAAACTAGAAAATTAGTTTGAGTCACTGGGCTGTGTAGCAGGGATAATCCTCTATGTAGACGGCTGCTTTTTCTAAAGTCAGCTCCACAGATTTTGCTGGTGCTCTGGGAATTAGCAAATCAGTGTCACTCAAGATTTATCCTTCCAGAGTCACTCCTGGTGGAGAGACCTGCAGGGAGAGCTTCCTTTTGGCCAAAGTTTAAAGCACCTCTGTCCCTGATATTCAAGAGTTTTGTTCTCAAGATGAGAAGGAACAGAAGAAAAAAAAAAAAAAAGAAGGAGGAACATACAAACATACGTTGGATTCTTTTTTTCCTTTCTTGCTTCTCTTCAATTCCCTCTTTCTCAGACTGATTTATAAAGGCAGGACTGCCCCCCCTCCCCAGCCCCCCCACAACACAGACACATGCTTTATGACACCACTGCTTTATTGTGATGTAAGTGACATGTGAAATGTGGATTTTGGAAATATGTCACTGGAGGTGTCTCACTGCAACAGAACTCAAGTGATTCAATAAGCAGAGAAGCAGCCTGAGATTTTCAAAAGTCCCTCATTTCATTTCCTCTTCAACAGCAGATTTTGTGTGATTTTGTTCAAGTCACCACCTTTCAGATCCTCAGTTTTGCCACTTGCAAAGACTAACTGATTACAAATAAGGTGGTACAACTGAGCAAGCTAAAGTGCTAAAAAAGTTAAGGATTACGTGATATCTAGGCTATCACTTACATATTATGTTTAGATAAAGTATCTAACAGGAGGAAGGACATTTAGCTGTCCCCTCTTTAAATAGAATCAAAATGTCTGGGTTTAGGGATTGAGACTTAATAGGAATTCTCTTCTCTTTCCCATTGTTATTCATCAGAGGGAAAATATGTCATTGGTTTTGAAATAAATACAGATTTCTAAGAGATATAACAGACCATTGTGTGGGAAAATTTAATACTGAGGTAATTGTAAAACAATGTCTATGCTATTTTGCTATATGGATGACAGAGGAAACACACTGGAAAAATGTATTTTTAATGAAATGTAGCTGAAAGATTGCTTTCAGAGCATTTAGTATTCTCAGATTATCAGCTTGGATGAGGCAGGCCAAACTGTACCCACCTCAGGTCAGGTTATCCAGTGGAAGTCAGTAAATTCTGTGTAAATTACTATATATCTGTGAAGGGCAGATATGCATTTGCTTCTTAAAACATAGGACTTTAGCTTTCTTATTTTCTCTCCTTTACATAGTATCAAGGAAGGAAAAGGGCCTCCCACCTCTTACCCTCTCCAGTTTCATGTGCTAGAGCAATTAGTGGCTGTTAAGAAGCCATCCTACATATAATGCCGTTAGTTAAGTGGTCTAATGCCCCAGTTATCCAGTTAGTCACAGGCAGTAAGGTGGGGATTTGGTTAGTGGAGTCAGAGAAGCAGTAATCTGATTAGCCAGTTGCTTTCTGAGGCTGTTGGCTAAGATGGTGGCTGTGGAATTGAGCAGGTCTGCTGGGTGAGGTTTAGCTTCAGGCAGACTGTAGGAATCCACTACTTCCCAGAGTTCTCCTTTAGAACTTTCCCCTAACAGAGAATGCCCTTTGTCTGTAGATAGTCTCGAACTTGTACTATCTTCTAGCATGTTATAAGGTCAGAAATAGCCAGATGGCTATGGACCAGATTCCCAATTAGTCCGTTTGTTTATATCTTTTAGGGCCAATCTACTTTTTACTCTAAGTTTTACAGCTAGAATATGAGTGTGGTGCAGCAGACTGAGGTGCCAAAAGACCTTTGCAGTTTGGCAAGTGGTTGGTTTCCTCAGGTCTGGAGGTATAGAAAGGACTATTGCACTAAAGGTTTTTTTTTTTTTTTCTTCGGTACGCGGGCCTCTCACTGCTGTGGCCTCTTCCATTGCGGAGCACAGGCTCCGGACGTGCAGGCCCAGCGGCCGTGGCTCACGGGCCCAGCTGCTCCGCGGCATGTGGGATCCTCCCGGACCGGGGCACGAACCCTTGTCCCCTGCATCGTCAGGCGGACTCTCAACCACTGCACCACCAGGGAAGCCCGGGGGTTTTGTTTTAAATACCGGAAGCCAATGGCCATGGCACTGAGAGAGTGTTGAACTGTGCAGAGTGGAGAAGTACCTGACCTTGCTCCTTTTTCATTCCCCTTCTGACCCGGCCCCAGATACCCCCTCTTCCTCTTCTGGTTTCCCCTTTTCTGGCGTCTTAGTCATGGAGCGGTGGCACAATGGTATTCTCTCCTGTTAGCCACCCAGCCTTCCAGACTTGGGTCCCTGAGGGTTCTCTAGGGAGGGAGCAGTTGGGCACAGAGGGGTTTCTGTTTGCTCCTTCCATTAACCACTTTAACAATGCCCATTGTCTTTACCTGTAGGCTGGGATTGGTGCAAAGGTTCCTAAAACGGAAGGCAATTGGTTCCCTTTGGTTCATCTGCTCATCTGCTGCCACCTAGTGGTTGCTTCTCCTTTGGCACCCTGTGTAAAGTGGAGGGGACGTTATGGACAGTTCTGTAGTGCCTTTTATCTCCTTTTTTCCCCCTCCCAGACTTAAATTGTCCCCTTTTGTTACTTCTTTATCCATCACATATAACAAAGCTTTCTTTTGTTTTACTCCTGGGTCAGAAAAATTTGGAAATGAATAGCTGGCATAGGATCTTCTGAGAAACTTGGAATCCACTGACAACATCCCTGTTTGCTCCGTTTCTCTCTTTGGTGACATGAAATGGTGTCTTACTACAGGGCTATGATATGGTTGTTTAGAGGTGAGGAAGGCTACTGCCAAGCCAGGACAGCTCTGAATAGAATAGGCAGCTTTGAAGATAAAATTTCTATAGCTGCTCAGTTGCCCATCTCTCAAAATTTCTTGTGTAGAAAATCAGGCAATAATAATAACTAAACCTTACTGAGCAGTTACTTACTATGTGCCAGGTGGTGTTCCAGGTATGTTACACGTTAACTCCTTTCATCTCCTAATGACCTGGTGAGATGGAGTATATACCCCGTCTAAGGTGAGGAAATTGTGGCGTAAAAGGTCAAGTAACTTGCTCTTAGAGAACACATGTAGTATACAGGGAACTGGGACTTATTTCCAGGTCGTCTGGTTCTAAAGTTTATGTTTTTTTTTTTTTTCTGGGCTGCGCCTTGTGGCTTGGGGAATCTTAGTTCGGTGACCAGGGATTAAACCCACCCCAACAGTGAAAGCCTGAGTCCTTACCACTGGACCACCAGCGAATTCCCTCAAAGTTTACGTTCTTTTTTTCTTTTTTCTTTTATATATATATATATTTTTTTGTGGTACATGGGCCTCTCACTGTTGTGGCCTCTCCCGTTGTGGAGCACAGGCTCCGGACGCACGGGCTCAGCGGCCATGGCTCACGGGCCCAGCCGCTCTGCGGTATGTGGGATCTTCCTGGACCGGGGCACGAACCCGTGTCCCCTGCATCGGCAGGCGGATTCTCAACCACTGCGCCACCAGGGAAGCCCCCTTTTTTCTTTTTTAAAGATTTTTTTTGGGGGGAGTGTGGACCATTTTCAAAGTCTGTATTGAATTTTTTACAATATTGCTTCTGTTTTATGTTTTTTTGGTTTTTTGGCTGCGAGGCATGTGGGATCTCAGCTCCTTGACCAGGGATGGAACCCGCACTCTCTGCATTGGAAGGCGAAGTCTCAACCACTGGACCGACCGCCAGGGAAATCCCAAAGTTTATGTTCTTAACCATTATGTTTTGCTGCCTCTTGAAGGCACAGATAACCCAAGTGCTAGGCACAGGCAACAGGGAAAGGAAACAGGGTGGTATAGACACAAGCCTCCCCACAGCCCTCCCTCAGCCTTCAGGGACACAGTGGGGTTGTTAACTGAGGCCCAAAAAGGAACTCTCCCATGTGCTGACTCCAAGGACTTGCTTCTAACCCTGTCTCATTTCAGACAGAGTGAACACAAAAGAAAAAATAACAAGTAGGCAGTGAAAGGAAGTCTGAGAAGCCGACCAGAAACCAGGCAAGCCTGGGTTCCAGAGACAGTCCTGCCCTGAAAGACAATTGCAAGCCCTCTTCTTTGTCTGGGCTTTTGTTTTCTTTCAGGCTCTCCCTTCCCACTTTGTGGTTTTTGTTTGTTTGTTTGTTTTTGTTTGCTTTTGGCTTCGAGGCATGTGGGATCTTAGTTTCCTGACCAAGGGATTGAACCCATGTCCCTTGCATTGGGAGCGTGGAGTCTTAACTGATGGACCGCCAGGGAAGTCCTCCCTTCCCACTTTGTTTGGAGGTGATAAGAATGCCCAGAGCCAGCATTTTGATACCAGTACAAAAAGGAACACAACACCATCACACAGGGCAAGGAACCAAATCTGAGGTTTATTCGTGCTTTTCAAACCAGCCAAAGCAACCAGCAACTTCTTCCTCCAAAGGTTTCTCTCTCTCTCACCTTCTCTGTGACAAGCTGGTGGAAAAGGCAGAAGTGGGTATGTGGAGATGTTTAGAGATGGGCTCATCTATGAGGAGGCAGGTTTAGTAACAGGTCTGCTGAAGATGCCTCTTCTCACTTGTCTCATTGGTGGTGTACAGTTACTACACGGTGGGTGTCAGAGACTTGGGTCTCTTCTGTACAGGGAAGAGCCCATGATGTTGGTGGGCTGGATGGGATAAGGGAGTGGGAGCTCTTGATCATCAGTTTCTTCATAAAGGCAGGGTGGAGAGAAGGATATGTGTCCTAAAGGAGGAAAAATACATACATTTGCTTTTATGATTCAAAATATAGAAGATATAAAAGGGCATAGAGTAAAAAGTGTCTCCCTCCTACCCTGTGTCACAGTCATGCAGTTTCTCTGTCGTTGGAGGCAACCAGTGTTATCCTCTTTTTTCTCCTTCCAGCGGTAACTCATACATATATAAGCAATTGGAGACTCCCTCTTTACACAAATGGAGTGAATCAGACCTACCCTTCGCTGCTTTTTTTTTAAAAACTTACCAACATATCTCATAATATATTCCATGTGTGCAGAGCACTTCCTTTTTTTTTTACCATAGCATAGTATTCAATTCCCTGAATTACTGCAGTTACTTGGCAAGGTCTCCATTGAACATACATTTAGGTCATTTCCAGTGGTTTGCTATTACAAACAACCTTGTTTGTATATCATTTTGCACGTGTACAAGTGTAGCTGTAGGATAAACTCCTAGATGTGGGATTGTTGGGTCAAAGAGAATGAGGAGATAAACAAGTTTGTCATGAAATAAATAACAGAGTGAAACAGGGTGAATTTATTTAGATTTGACAAAAAAATTCCAAGCCTTCTGCATTCATGGCCTGGAAATGGAGTCCTCATTCGGAAAATCATAAAGTCAAACCTTGAGCGAGAGGCCCGAGCTGGTGCTTCATGACTGTACAGGGGCATCAGAGAGTAAGATCTCTCCTTATGTATTTTCCTAAATGAACCACTCAACCACTGCTGCACACTAGAGTGGGCCCTGGTCTGAAAGATTCCAAGGCCAGTTTGTATCACTGTCACACATAATATCCTTCATCCCATCAATAAAGGCTGCTTCCATTTCAGGCCAGAAGATGGAGCTAGTGATATCATGCTAGCCTTGGTGTCCTCCATCACCATCCTAATTCTAATTCTAATCCTATTGTTACCCCACCCAAAGCAAACACTCACTCCACTGTTTTAAAGTATGATGTGGTTCTTGCTGATAAAATGCAATCCATATTCTTTGTTACCTAAAAATTAATTTGATTATGTTCCATAGGAATCCTCATACTGGATTCCTAATCTTGGCCGATCATATTGCAATACATGGGCATTTTGGGGAAATTGTGCTCTGGATTTGAGAGCTGTGCATAAAGAAACTGAGACCCATCCTTGTGGCACAAATTCCTTATTCTCCAATATTCATTCTCCCTTTTAAATTTATTAGTTCCACCCCCCCGCCCCAGCCCGACCCTGCCCCACTCCACTTTTTTTTTTTTTTTGTGGTACACGGGCCTCTCACTGCTGTGGCCTCTCCCGTTGCGGAGCACAGGCTCCGGACGCGCAGGCGCAGCGGCCATGGCTCACGGGCCCAGCCGCTCCGCGGCACGTGGGATCCTCCCCGACCGGGGCACGAACCCGCGTCCCCCGCATCGGCAGGCGGACTCTCAACCACTGCGCCACCAGGGAAGCCCCCCACTCCACTTTTAAGCTGGACACAGATTCTACCTAGAAGAAAGCTTTCTTTGCAGCTTGGTGTCTCTGTATGTCCAAGTTCTGGCCAATGGGATGTAAGCAGAAGTGGTGTGTGCAACATCTGTGAAATGTCCTTAAAAGGAGAGGGTGTGCCCTTCTCCTGTCATTTTATCTTTCCTGCTGGGTAGGATACAGACATGATAGCTTGAACTGGAGCATCCATCTTGGGCCATGAGGTAACCTGGGGAATGCTGACCACACACAATGGGGCAAAAAGAGAAGATACCTGGAACCTAGATACCTTGGATTACTTACCTCCAGATTTTTACAGGAGAGAAAAATAAATTTCTGTGTTAATTAAATCACTGTTATTTTGAGTTTTCTGTCACATGTAGTTGAATCTAATCCTGATTGACACAGTCCCCCAATTTAGGAAAAACAATTACAGCCTTGTCTTCTTTCAATGGTAAATTACCAGCATCACTTTTGGAAATGAAGAAAAGCTACTTCACTGGCAACTCTCATCCTTCACAAAGAAACGAAAGCATGGCCAACAAATTCATTGTCAATAGTTCTGATACCTGGGCTTCATCTTTCTTCCACTTCAAAGGCGGTGGTGAGATACTCCTTTGGAACAATCCCAATGAGGCTGTTCAGTTCTCCAACCCACCAGCCATACATGTTATATTCCTGAAAAATGACAAGAGGATGGTTTCAGTTGGAATTTAGTCATGCTTCTGTTAATCTTTGTTAATCTGTTAAATGATCACATGGGAGATTCTGTTGGGTGGTTTCTTTGTAGACACTGTCAGTACAACTCAGTGACACCCCTGATGGGATTACTAAATTTAAAAGTTATCTAGAAGGAAGAAAAACTGCTTTTCTTTTGACATCTTTCTGTCTACATTGTAAATTTAGCACATTTGGTGCCATTGCTGAACCTAAAGAGCATGTCTTTTACCAAGCAGAGTGGAACGGCTCCTTTGGGGAAAGTTGGGCACACCCTAAAATGCCAGAGCACCGAAGTATTCAGGGAGTCAGGTCATAGTGCAAATCAATAATATTTACCAAGCACCTTCTATGTGCAAAGTGTTGTTTGAGTTCCCATGAGATGGATGATGAATCAGAACACTGCTAGCTCCCTGGGAGTTTACAGCATAGAGTAATGGGCTTCGGAGTCAGACAGACTGGGATCTCGTCCCCACTTGGTCATTTAGTAGCCACGTGACCGGAGGGTCTCCTGGCTTTAACTTCCTCTTCTGTAAGAATAGGGATAATATCACCCCTCTGTTGTGGGGAATATAAGTGACGCCGCAGACAGGAAAACAATTCAAAGTGCCTGATACATAGTAGGTACTCTAAACATTAGATTCCTCCCCTGGAAGAGGTCAGAGGTTGACAGGTCCATCAATAATGACAGGCAGGACATAAGAGCCACAGGGAGGGTCAAACGAGAAAGGGAATGAGAGGGTTTAAAAGAAGGGTTTGAGGGTGGAGCTCACAGGGTTGAGAACGGAGCTCCTTGAATACAGAAGAGCTTCTCAAAAGCACAGCAGATGTTGAACATTATAGGACTATTCCTGAAAGCACTAGAACACGTTTTCCTTCTTTTGAAGGAAGTGAAATTTAGGAATACATGGAAAATATATGTATTCCAGTTCAACTGGATTTGGGTACCATGGAGCCAACTGTCTGCCTTTTGCCCACCTGGCTGCCGAGTTCTAGGAAAAAAAGAAAGAAAACCAGGTTGCTGACACACTAAAATTCTGGGTCAACTGGTTATCTTTTTGTTTCTTTTTGTTAGTGTATCTCCCCTCCTCTAACTCTGCCTCTCCCCTTCCTCTCAGCAGCTGACATCTTTTCCACCTTCAAAGAGAAAGAGAAGCCATCAGATCTGTCAACTTTCAGCCACCCAAACAGGAACTTACCTAATGTGCACTTGTAACCCTTCTGCTTTCTTTCTTAGAGACCAGGTTCTGAGAAGTCTGACCTCTGCCTCTAATGTAAATGGCTCCTTACGTCAGCATTGAAGTGTGTTCAAGTTTCTTTCGTCTTTGAAAATAATTATTTAGTCCCTAATGCGTGTCTGCTTCCCATTTCGACTCGTCTATGCTGCCAATTCACAGTCAAATGTATTGAAAGAATTTATTTCACTTACTGCCCTAACTTCTTGCTTTCTATCTACTCTTCAAGCCGCTCTAATCAGGCTTCAGGCTCTGTCATTCCACTTACACTTCCTATAACCTCCTTATTGCTCAAAATCTATGAACACTTTTCAGTTCTTAATTTACTTGATCCCTCAGCATTGCTGACACTATGGACCTTTCTTGAGGCATTTTCTTCTCTTAATTTCTATAATTATACTCTCCTGGTTTCCCTCCTACCTCCCTCTCTGGTTGCTTCTTTTCATTCTCCTCATCTTCCCCTATCCCTCCTTTTAATGTGGTTTTCCAGGGTTTCTGTCCTGGCCTTCTTCTGACTTGGTGCACTTTCCTTGAGCAATCTTATACACCTCTGCGGTTTAGCCACCATGCCTGTATAAATGACTCACAACCATGGCTCCAGCCCAGATCTAAGGGTTGGATCCCAATACCCAAGTGCATGTCCATCAAGCTTCTCAGACTCACTGTGTCCTAAATTTAACCATCATCCTGCCTCTGTATCCATTCCCATTCACAGAGTATCTTGACCACCTGTGTTCTCTGTCTCAGTGAGTGGTACCGCTAAGCACTCAGTTACTCAAGCCAGAAACCCAAGAGTCATTCCCAATTTCACCCTCCTCTTCCAATCAGTCCTTGAGTTCTGTCAATTCTCTATCCAAAATATGACTGGAACCCATCCAGTTCTCTCCATTCCCATTGGCAATAGCCTAGAGTCATGTCACTGTCACCCCTCCTGAGAACTACAGAAACAACCTCCAAATTGGTTTCTGTGTCTCCATTCTTGTTCTCCTCCAATCTGTTTTTCATCCTGCAGCCAGAATCTTTCTAAAAGGCACATTGATAATATCACGGCTCTGCTTGAAACCTTAGTGAGTTCCTACTGTCAACTTCTTAAAAAGGTGGACAAACCCCTGCATGACCTACTTCCACTCACTGCCCAGCATTGTCATTTATCCCCTAAATCTAGTCGACCCTTAGTAAAACAGAACTTGTCTTTGCTACTCCCATGGGCCTCAGGGTCTCTCACCCTGGAGCCTTTCCTCTGCCTGTTTAGCCTCTACTTCCCTCCTCCCTTCCATAGGGCTGACCCCTAAGCAGCCTTCAGATTTCAATTCCTGAGTCTCTCTGGCCTCTCCAGAAGCCTTTCCTCGCCACTCTCTAAGTGAGGGCCCCGGCTCTGTGGTCCACGGCGCTGTGCCCTGTGCTTCCCTGGAAATGAGTCATCGTGCTGCCTTGTATCTGCCGGCCTCTGTCTCACTGCCAATCACTGGGTGGAAAGTTCTGTGGGAGCTGGGACCTTGTGGGTTTTGTTTGCTCTTGTATTCCCAGCAGTCAGCATGGTGCCTGGCACAGAATGGGGCCCCCCAAAAACTTTGTTAAATGAGGTTATGAAGAAATGAAGGGAACAGTGGGGATTTATACTCTCAGTTGAGCAGATTTAGTTACAACCAACTCCAAGATATTCCCTGGTGATTGAACTGGTTGGGGCAGGAAGAGAGCAGTTGCCTTTGGAGACAGTTTCTCCAAATGGCTCCCTAGATACCATGAAGAGCATCTCAGATGCCATAAGAAGTGAGACTACTGAGCTTATCCTAAAAGGAACAGGGAATTACCTTTTAAAAATCTGTCATAAATAAATGAATGTGTCCACTCCCCTCCCCCACTGTCCCCACAGCACCTTCTCAATGACCCCCTCCCCCAGGAGGGAGGCCAGCTTCCCCCTACAGTCTGCACTGCTGTATGGGAGATTACCCAGACTTCCTCAGCCTATGCCTGTCAGAACATTTTATCTTATTCTTTTATTATTATTATTTTTTGGCCATGCCACAAGGCTTGCAGGATCTTAGTTCCCTGACCAGGGACTGAACCCAGGGCTGGCAGTGGAAGTGCCAAGTCCTAACCACTGGACCGCTAGGGAATTCCCACGTCAGGACATTTTAAAGCTCCTCTTGGTACGAGTTATGTTACTGTCCATTTCCCAACACTGAAGTTAGGGCCGTTTCTGCCGTAAGTTTTCTTGTAGGGTTGCCATGCATTAGTACGTCGCTGCAATGGCCACGTCGACAGGGCCTTGCTGTGCGGGGGAAACGTATACTCTATCTTAAAAACTCTAGCTTCAGCTCTTCTGCTATCTCACTGGCAGAGGGTGGGCACCATGTTGTCTGACAGTCTTTTGATTGAAGTCAGCTTGCTTACACATGTGTGAGGTGTGGTCTTCTACTGCCACATGCTGTCATCTTCGTCACCTGAGGGGCTCAGCTAGGGCATTCTCTCCCCAGGGACCGCTCAAGGCTTCCGACTCTGACGCCCACTTGGCAGCATCCCCCTTCGGCCGTAAGGCCAGGAGTAGGGGCAGAGCCTTGGGAAGGTGCTCTCTGCCAACTCGAAGAGGGTGCAAGCGGGAAGCAGATGAGGCACAGCAGGACACCTGCAAAGGCCGGCTCCCAGTCGGTGCTCGAGGGGAACACTGACCCTGCCGACCGCAGATGTGGCATTCTCACCACAGCGGTGGGAACTGGGGTGCATGCAATCAACTCTCTGCCCTTCAAAACAAAAGAGCAAGCAGAAGTGTAAGGAGGATGGCACAGTCTCAGAGACCATATGCATCCTGCTGTGGTAGCCTAGGAGCTTAATCAAAGCACCTACAGGTCTTGGGATCTGACTGTCTTCCAGATTTCATCCCTTGGCTGGATACCCGAAAAAGGCTACAGGGCTGAGTTGTTTAAAGCATGAATGGAAAAATTCTAGCCTTTTCTTCTCCTATCTCCACCCCACCATGCATTGCTCCAGCCCAGTCTGAACACCACGAGGTATGTTAAAATAATTTCTACTTTGATGAATTGCTGGGGAGTCCACAATTGCTCATAATCAAAGGGAGAAAAATGCAATTGAGATCCGGCCGAGAACTATCACCACCAAAACGTTTATTTCACTGCACAGTGCCAAAAAGAATTAAAACAACATTAAACTCACAGCAATCATGTTTAAGCCCTCGTTTCCAAGTGCCAAATTGCACCACTCTGGATCATACAGATGTTCGTTAATTATGCTAATTTTTATTAAACTATTAAAATGAGAGAGTACTGGCTCAGCCAGGCAGACCCCAGCTCTGAATGAACTGTGCTCTTGTCTAGAGGTGCTAATTTACTGCATTTTTATTAAGTTGCTGATTCTTGGATTTTAGTTTTGGGATGGCAGAGAGAACTGAATTCCTGGTATCAACATTTTCAATAAAGTTTGACTTCTTTTTGCCCAGATGTTTGGAAGGACTGCTTGGAAAAATGCCTGAGACAGTCCCAGGAGACCTGAAATCCTCAATGCGGAAGTGTTTCTACCTTCAAGGTGGGGGGAAGTGTTTCTACCTTCAAGGTGGGGATGCACACCTACAAGTGACAATGTTAGGGAATCAGAATTATACAGGCTCCCCACTCCGTAACTCTCTATTCTATACACTGTGTGTGGTAGAGCTAAGATGATAATTATACAAAATGGTTAAGTGAAGATGATTTGGATAAGAATATAAAAAGCTATTTTAAAAAAACCCAAACCCTTTACATCAGTGCTTGCTTCTTGCCACAAAATCTTTTAAGACTTGCACTCAAAAATAGTATAGGGCTTCCCTGGTGGCGCAGTGGTTGAGAGTCTGCCTGCCGATGCAGGGGACACGGGTTCGTGCCCCGGTCCGGGAAGATCCCACATGCCGCGGAGCAGCTGGGCCCGTGAGCCATGGCCGCTGAGCCTGCGCGTCCGGAGCCTGTGCTCCGCAACGGGAAAAGCCACAACAGTGAGAGGCCCGTGTACAGCAAAGAAAAAAAAAGTATAACTTGTGGCTTGTTCTCGTCATAAATATTTCTAGGCTTGATCAAACATCTGTTTTCCTCAACATCAATCCTGACCCACCTCCTTGAACCCCTCAGATGAAGGAGTCTTAAAAACGAAGGTTGGCTATTTGGACTCTGTTATCTGGTTGGAGAAGCTATTGGCCTGGATGAGCAGAGTATTGAGGGAATCTGAAATAGGCATAGCACTCACCATCAGCAACAATCAAAAGTGTTTATGGGGGCTTGCACACTGCCATAAAAGGATCTGTGCTGCTAATCTCCATCAACAAGGAAAAAACACCCTTACCAAACCTGCCATAAAAAGAACAGCAAATTCTATAAACAAAAAGCAGTATGGCCACCAACCACGGGCTCGCTGCACAGCTTGACTCTGCCTCCAGTGGTTTCCTATTGCTGTTTATGGCTTCAAGACTATCATGGCCCTTCTCAGTGCTCCTCCTGTCACAGGGCCCTGAGTCCCTGCGTGGCTGCAAATACCCTGTCAGTAGGTGTCAGGGGAGGGATATCAGGGGGAAAACCAGCAGGTGCCTATCATAAGCCTTAAAAGAGATTAAATACCCTTACTCCATGATTGCTACATATTAATTTCTCTCCTCCCTGCTGGTTCCTATTTGTTTAAGCTCTTCCATGGCTCCCCTGGAGTAGCACAGACATGACCTGGAATGACCATCCAGTCTTGGGCTGAGAATTCAATTTCTAGGCTCAGTGAATCCTAGGCTTTTCCAACAAAAGGAAATCACCATCCTCTAGGGCACAGATTCTTAAACTGGAGTCTCTGACCCATGGCCTCTCTGTGGATACATGTGAAGGGATCTTTGAACTCCTTAAAACTGGTGTAAAATTTGTGTGCATGTGTACATGTGTTTTGTCCCTGGGGTGAGGCCCAGACCTCTCATCAGATTCTCAAAGGGTTTATGAACCCTCTACAGTTGACCAACTAGCACTTTAGGGGGAAAATACAATGATCTTTATGGCCTGTATCTGCTCTTTGGCCCAGTGTGGCCATCTCACCCCTACCCCCGCTTTTAAAAAACAGTGGAAGGAAATCAAGAATCCTGCCATTCTGGGTTTCCAAGGCTTCAGCCTTCCAGCTGCCAAGTCTATTCCTTCTTCAAAGGCTGACCAAGCTTGCTTATCCCTTCTAAGGCCATCTCTTTAACTGTGACTTAAAAGTTGTGGTGTCTTCTTATAGCTTCCATTCAAATCCACATGATAACTTTTGGAGCAAGCTGCTTGACACTGCTGGTTCCCCTGAGAATGTTCCTAATGGAAATGTTCTCCTTTCACACTGAACTGGGCTTCAATAAGCCTCTGTGGAACAAGATTCACAGAAAATGTCTCATACTTTTATTCTTTTAACCTTCAAAGTTCACTATTTCAGTGCTTGTAAACAAGAGACTACATCTTCAAGGGAACAATCAATCAACCCCTAACATGAAAGATCAATAAATGCTTCATATATGTATGGGAAAGGCCAATCAATCACAGAATTATTGGTTTATGATTGCTTATTTCTCTTATTAGTGCTTGTACATCATACATTATCATTAGTAAAGATGGGAAATTTGAATTCCTAAGCAGAGTAGACTGTAATATTCCAAGCTCAGCCAAAAACATCAGATTTTTACTCTGGGTTGGCCTACAATTTCTCTACTGAAATCCAGCTTTGGAAATTTAATGCTTTCTGAGGCTATCAAAAGTTATTAAATAAATTGAGGGCTCTAACTCAGCACCCTTCCAATTGCTGAGAAAAACAATGGTTTACCACAAACGGGCACCCGTTTTTCAGGACAAATGGTTTTAGGAAGAGATTTTACCAAAGGAGAAAGCAAGTGGTCAGTTGGGTCGACAGTGGATTAGTTCTGTTGGAACCTGTGAAAGGATCAGAGCCCAATGCTTGGCTGAAACCTTGGGTAGCTTGGCGCCCTCTTCAGGCTGTTTCACACCGTATTTTAAGTTCTTGGCAATCATTTTCTCTTTTTTCCATTATTCAGAGTTTTGGTCTATAAATCATAATAAAAATGTATCATTAAATTTGTCTCAATTGAACTAGTTTTATTTACTGCCACGTTTCAGGGAACCTGCTAACCTGGACATTGATGAGACTGGAGTCGGGGTCAGGGATGGGGGGCTCTGAGTCTAAGAAAGGGGACATGGAAAGGCTAGTGGCCAGCGACAGCAGCTGGGTGAGGGGCACATGGCAATCACTCCACAAAGCTCACCCCTGGCAAAGAGCTGAGTGTTCTGAGAAGAGGAATGTGTCAGCTAGATGGAGGGTCTGAGAGCCCTGAGTGCAAGGGACTATTCAGCCTCAAGTCTGAAATGATGTCCTGACCTGGGTGTGAGTGGATAATGACCAAGTCAAGGCTAGGGAGGGGTGCAGGACCCGCGCACAAACTGGACATTGTTGGTGATGGAAGTGTGGGCAAAATACAGAGTGTGCATGACAGAACTATCCTAAGCTGTGAAGGTAAGAGGGAAGGCGGAACAGGGCTGTATGGAAAAGGGAAAAGAGAAACCCACAACTTGAACTTTGACTAAAAAAGAGAGGAAGGATAAAGGGAAGGTAAACACTTTGCAGATGGGAGAAAGCAAGGTGCCAAGTGCAGAATTCAGGAACAATAGAGTCAGCACCATTTCGGAGCTGATAGAATTGTGATACCATGTGAGACTGGCGTATTAATATGTATTCCATAAACTGTGCAGCTCGCAGCTCTGCACCACTCTATTTTGCTCTGACCGCAGTACCAGCCTCAGGCACCACAACACAATTTGGAAACAATGTGACGGAAATGTTTAATCTGCTCAGCCCATCTGTGCTGCGTATTTCTCCAGATCTCCCTGAGAGAGGCGCCTTGAATCTCCACATTGCCTTTAATATTCTCCTAAATCACCTCCCCACTGCACTTCAAGGGCCATTGCTACAATATCACCGGTTCATCTAAAGTGCAGTGGGGGTGGGGTGGGGGGGGGAGGCGCAGGCCAGGGTATTTTTTATTTTAAAATAATTTCCAGAGATCGCCTTTTTTGCTTCCTTTAAAAAAAGAAGAAAAGTTATTCTACTGTTGCTGTAAGGTTATTGAGGTTGTTCGTTGCAAAACAGGGTAGGTTAGAGTGGAATCATTCTCCAAAGAATTATTTTTATTAATCTCGATTCCCTCAATTGGACATGGGAGGGGGTGAGCAGATGCTCCTTTTCTCTTATGTTTTTCTCTTATCCCTGCACCTTGCTATGGTGATGTGTTCATTTGAGGCTGGTGCCTGTCTGCTTTACACTCTCTGCATCAGGTATCTCTTTGACCCTGCCCTGCTCCAAACAAAGCCATCTTGTTCAGGACAGGTATACATTTAGTCCCTGGTCACCATGCCCTCATCAGAAAGGAACACTGTCTATATTATTAATTTTTAGCTTAAAATCTTATATTTTCTCTCTATAAGTACAGATGTTGAGCATCAGATTTCCACTGCCTTTCCTCCACTTGATTTTGTCAGATTCAGTGATTTGGGGCTAGAATGTAGGAAGCTGGGGTAGGTTTCAGAGAAACTCTTTCTCTGAAAGAGAAAGATGACAGACCTTAGACAAATGGAAGAGAGTTGCACATCATCACCAAGAAAATTAGGATGCCTTTTGCTGTGTGAATTAAAGAAATGAATAATTTAATCCGTGAGATTGTTCCGGCGAGGGAAAGGCAACGTCCCAGTTGCGAAGCCTACAGCCTGTCGGTGTGTTACATCATCTGCACACATAGGCGTTTCCATGACAACCGCTTATAGCTTCATTTCCTGGATCCCTCTAGGGGGTGTCACAGCCAGATCCACCTGCTTTTCACCCTACCCTGGGTGGGGTCATGGTAAGGTCGCCAGAATAAATGAACGCGGGTACTAATGATCTGTTTACTGCTGTTTATGCTCTGTGTGTGTCAGGGGCACGCACATTTAGAGAGCTCATTATGGTTGCAATTAGAGTGCACCATCGCTAGATATTTAACTCCTTTTTCTTTTAAATTAGCATTTTAATAACATTCTTTGAGCAGAGAAACAAAATGACCATTTTTCACGGACAAACTTCTAGCTGTAGGTGCAACTTTAATGGCAAAGTTGTGAAGGGAAAAGAAGGGAGAAAAAAAGGCCATTTTTACTACTTTCACCCTCCTTCTTACCAAAAGGATATTTTTATTTGCTTTCTAACACACTCGATGTCCTAAATTTGTTTTGAATCCAATTATATTGGGTGGTTTAAAGTACCACACTCTTGTTGGATGGAAATTAGCAGCTATTGAAATTAACTTTCTATGTGACCTGTGAAAGGGGCGAAAATAATTACAAGTGTGTAAGAGACCCTTCTCCAAAAGACCCTTGCTGTAGGATCGGACTGTGATCTGATGCTACCATTATCAAATATCTTTATATAGTAATTGCAAGGGCTATTTTCTTTAAAAAGGTGGTTGCAATTACTGTTTTTGTTTTGTAATTCTTAGGATTATCTTATAGAGGATAAATGATGACAAAACCTTGTCATTATAAATAGGATAAATAAGAAGCAGAAATAATGAAAATAATAACAGCATCATTTGCCGTTTAAAAAGGTGAGATCTTGGGGCATCAAAAAGTAAGACAGAACAGGAAAAATACAAGGTAGAGACCCACTGGGTCAGAATGTTCCGTTAGGCACTAATTCCTTTATAGGAATCAGCGAACACCTTTGCTAGGTGTTTATAGATCCTCTGTTTGTAGAAAGTACAGTGAAAAATAACAATTTGAATGTTTCGATTATCTTTCCCAGTCTGTTCCATTTTCATTATTTATTTCCTATAAATCGGGACCTTGCTGAACATAATTCTGCAGACAAGGAGGTTGATGGGACAGCTAATGTGAACGAGGAGATAGATGGTGGGTGCGTATAAGATAGATGCTATGTGTTTATGAAAAGGAGCAGTATGTCTGCATGTGAACACCCACAAAGTAGAGCAAGCAAGCGTGTAAACTATAACGGGTATTTATAGGTGGAAAAAGAGGTGCAAGGAAGATTGTATGGGAACAAACACACTGAGCCTGAAAAGGGTTTGCTTTTTTCCTACCCTCCACGTCCAAGTTCCGCTAAGATGTCCCCTGCTTGCTGTGGCTCCTGTGAAACCTCACAAGCCTTTCCATGACAACAGATGGGGGATTTCACAGCCAGAAGACACAGGAGGTCAATAGTTGAAAAGCAAGAGTTAGAAAGAGAGATCTTTATCAACATCAAAACAATCCCTCGAAAGATAGAAGGAGGAAAAATTTAAAGACGGAGCAGGAAAGAAGAAGAGCCTTTATAAAAATGCAGGTTAAAATGTTTAGGCTTTTGTATCAGCCTAGTTGTACCTTAGACTCTGCCATTTCATAAATAAAATACGGATAGCATAGACTATAATCTGGTGATAGCTACCCCAGGACATATCTAGATACACTTCTGTTATTTCAATTAAATACTGCCTTATGGTTTGTGACAACTACATAGCTACAGCGTAAATGAATTTGGAACTAAAGTGTTACTTAGGCATCCAGTAATTTTTGTTTCATTCCTCAGGTTTTACACAGCAAATAGCTATAAAATCAAGATGGTTTGTTCATTTACAGATGGAGCAGGATTGTTGTCACTGTTCTTTTTCTCCTTAATCCTCCTGCACAAAAAGAAGACAGAGCTCAGAGTCTGGCTCCCAACACTCTTAGCTTATGAGACACACTACAAAGAAAAACACATCCTCTTGACTATAATGTGAAATGCTGAATATTAATTGCTGGTATTTTGCTTATCTTTCTAGCTGAGTTCTGTCTTTTAACAATTATTCTGATGGGCTGCAGGCTTGCACTGCCAGGAGATTTTTCTCCTTTGCTTAATATTTAGAAACGCATTTTATTTTATTTTATTAAAAAAATCTTAAAGTTCATAATCCTCCTTGGAAGTTTTTAGTATCTGGAACTCTTGCCAAATACAGAATATTAGTGGGAACAGGGAAACTGCCAAAGCTCTTTGCTGAAAAGATGATGCACTTTCTGAATCTAAAAGAAAAAATATTTTTCATTCTAGGAATATTAATATTTCCTTAATGAAACTTGAGAGGGTATTACAATTTGATATAATCAATTGGTCAGTTTAAATGTCACTTCACTAGCAAATTATGAGAAAGAATATTCTCATCTTATAGGCACAGACTTTCACTCAAAATTTATATGTTAAAGTAAAAGGATTTTCAAATCTGAGGATTTAATTGTATCTTGAATGAGTCATATGTCAAGATGAAAGTTTTTAAATAGTAAGTTTTCTGAAATCATTGTCTATTATTTCTAGTGTGAGAATCAATATAATCTTTTTATTAGTCTTAAATACCACAAGTCTGGCAATGTCTGCTAATTCCAGCTTTTCTGTGTTCTAACCAATTATCCCAAGCCCCCTGTAACTAATCCTATAAGCATAGAAGTTACTGCTCTGTATATCTGCAATGAGGTTATAGTTTGCTTCAGTATTTTGCTAGTTTGGTTGGAGAGCTAGATCCATACACTACCAAGAAACGCTAGCAGACCGAGGTTTGGGGAGGCTGAGTTCCTTTTGAGAAATAATTACACAGAAACAAAGCTTTTGTGACCCCTTTTAAATAGAGCATCTCACCGAAATGTCATCCAGCCTCTTTGGCAGATTAGTGAGGAGTTTATTACTAAATCTCTGTCTAATAAACGTGCAGTTGACTCTGGAGGAGCTGCTTGTTATAATACTGGCAGTGGGAAATGGAGGGAATGTCACAGTTAAAGACACAAATTTTCCCCATAATATATTCGAATGGAAACCTCTGAATCCAATACTACATGGGCATATCTAATAAATTTACAATATTTCAGTCTCAACAGCCTTCACTGGTTAGTTTTAAAGATTTATGTGGTAAAAAATTACTCAGTGATGAATATGGTTTATTCTGTGCAGTATTGGAGGTATAAGAAATTAAACTACCGTCTTTAACAGTGAATTTATTATTACCTCTGTCAAAAGACGAAGCCTTTAACAGCATTTGTTATAAATTCACCGCAAAATAAATGGCTGGAATTTTTATACACTGGAGTTTGTAAAGCATTGGGTGATTGTGAGCATTAACCTAACCCTGCCACGGCTTATATGGTTCTAGGTAAACATTTCTGTCTGCGTCTCACAGCAAATTATCTGATCTGGGACTTTCCACCTGACTGAAAGGGGTGTGTGTGTGTGTGTGTGTGTGTGTGTGTGTTTGTGTACAAAGTGAAGGGTCTTGAACAGGATAACAGTTCAGGACTGAGGGGATTAAAGTGGAAAATGCCAATTTTACTATTTTTTTGAAAAAATGGGTTTTATAATAAATGGCCAGGGTTTAGAGAATAAGGTTGATATGTAGCTGGTTCTCTTATTTGCAGGTTTATATGCACGCATATGCACACACACATACACGCAGAAGCACACACACATACACGCACACTCACAAATACCCTCTCCCTTTTGTCCTCTCTTGGAATGAGTGTCCCTCCTCATTTATAAAAATTACCTGGAAGGAATGAGGCTGCCAGGGTTTGTTCTAGATGATTGGTTCCTGTCTGGGGGAAAGGAATGGCCTCTACTGAATTTGACCGGTGCATGACCGTTGCCTTCCAGCTGACCCCAAATCCCATTCCCATCCTCCTAACTCTCTAGCCTCCCATAGGGGTTATTAATGAGAGAAAACACTATCATCATCGTCATCTTCGTCATCACAGCACAGTGTTGACCTGCTTGTTAACATGAAATGGGGTTATGGGGACAGCTTCTGCTTCTCTTTTCGTATCATCATAAATAAGAAAAGATATTTTCTGATGGTACCCTCCCTCACTGTCCCCTTTGGTTAGGTCAGAGGTGAATGATAGCTCTTTGGCAGGCATTGATCAGTTTCATCACTATGTTTGTGCAGTCTGTGTCCCAGGTCTGTATTCTCCCCACTTCCTACCCCCAAATTACTTCCCAAGTTACCCTGCCCATCCCCCAGTCAACCAAGTGGAGGGTAATGGTGCCTGAGGAAGTCCTAAATGGACACTAGATGTCACCAAACACCTCCTTTCCCTCAGAGTCCTGAAATAAAAAAAATAAAAAAAAAAAATAAAAAAAAACTTCATTTAAAGCAATTGAAGGAATTAACTTATCTGTTTTTATGAGGTGTTGTCACATTCAACTAAGCACACTTAAAAGAGGAAGTACTGCTGCATTCAGATAATTTTTACAACATACAAATCTCTTCTGGAGGGGTTGGGGTCAAGGGAGGGGAAAGGTCTACATTCTTTAAGTAGTCCTTTGAGGGAGTAGGTGAAGAACACTGGGCTTTAAAAATCCCATTATAACAGACATGGTGTTACGGTAACATAGTCCAGGTGTGCCAGGGACAGGCCTGCTGCATTTGGATAACTAGGAGCTGGGTTTGGAGCCAGGACCCGGCCTGAATTTAAGTAGCTCCAATCCAGTGGCGGAAGCTACCTGTCATCCAGGATGATGGAATTGGTCCATCCTCATCCACATAAGACCCATGGCCATCTGACAGCATCATATGTTCAATGTTAAACTTGACCTTGCCTTTAAGGCTCCCTGTTTCCATACCAACTGTACCAGCAGAGAAAACAACCAAAGCATGGTGTGTTTGGGCGGTGAGAATATCTCACCACCCTGGCTAAGCCACCATGTAAGTATAACCCTTCTGTGGTGTCCAGCTTGTTGCTCCAAGGCTGACTTCCATGGAAATAAGTAGCTGGAAAAATCTTGGAGGAGCCCAGGGCCAACTCATGAGTCATACAACATAAGCTCAAGAGATGCAGCCTATCAACTCTGTTTACCTTAAATGGTAAACAGGGACCATTTAAGGGTCATTCAGGGACCTCTGCTTCTTTCTAGACAATTGAGAGTTTCTTTCTCTCTCTTTAATTTGCCCTTATCTGCTGGACAGCTCATGTTACCACTATAAATTACTTCTGCAAGAGGAGCCTAATTTTTAAATGGGCGTTTATTTAGGTTATCTCAAAGAGTAGAACAAGCACCTTTATTATTTAGAAAAAGGTTCCCTAGTGAGAGGCCTTTAAGCCAGTAAGACAGAATCACTTCTCTGAAACATGGAAACTGTGGCTGTCTTATCCAAATAGACTTCTTACCTCCCTTTCTCCTACTTACAATAAATACTCACAGCAGTGCTGGTGCACAGAAGGGCCTTACCATCCTCAGATAAAAGGAACTAAGCCAGGGCGCAGTGTTACTGCACCGAGGGTGATTCAGCACCTACCCTGTCATGCCTGGTGCCCAGGCTGAATGGATTTTTGGAGTACACCTGTTGTTGAACCCCTGCCAAGTACTGATGGCCACTAACCCCCAAATCACTTTTTCCCGCTGTTGATGTTTGGAATGTCAGACAGGACTGAGCAGCAGCCGGCGTGTATTTCAAACACAGCAGATGGATTTTTATATTAGCTCCTATTTCATGTTCAGGCAGAGCGACCGCCACACTAAAACCGCAGCCTCTGTGCTGCCGAGTTTGCTTCTGTGAGATTAATTTTGTGAAATTAATTGGGACAAGATTGAAAAGGAAATTAAAATGTAGCTGAGTGAATAGGCCTTTCAAACACCTTTTTCCTGCTCTATTCAAACTTGAATTCTGCGGTGGTCTCAGGCATGGTGGGAAGTAATTTATGGGAGCCATTGGTTACGTATGAGGAGACCTGCACAAGCACCACAATCTGGAGCCACTGAAGAGCGTTAAACACCCCGCAGTGGCCTGAACTGCGTCCCTGCACCGGGTGGAAGCGAAGTTCGGTCCCTGCACCAAAAATGCTGTTCAGAAATATCTGGGCCCAAAAGGAACGTGGGAACGTCCACTGGATGCACAGATCTGCTCCATTATTAAAATCTCCTTTTAATATATTTGTGGCCCAAATTGGAACTCAGTGCATTAAGTGGGCATGCAACTTGGTGGGGCTTAGTAATGGATAGATGTGTTAGGGGAGGTGGGCGGGGTCCTGCAGACTGTGCCATTGCTTACTGTTTCAGAGCTGTGATACATGGCTCTGGCCTCTCCTCAAAGAAGTTTGAGCAACTGATCAATTTTGCCAGTGACAAACTCTCTCAGACCAGGAAAGGCACAGTGCATTTCCATGTGAGGCCTCTTCACTGGATGGCCTTCTATTTCCAAGAGAGGACCTTTTAAGCTTTCGAACATCTCTGTGAAGCGTTCTTGGCAGGACAGGCTACCTTTTTTTTTTCTCTCAATTCACTAATAATTTATTGAACTCCTAGTGTGTACCCAATATTGACCCCAAAAGTTTACTCTATTGTTAGTGGAAAAGAGGGGAATATAATAATAATTATCATCCTAGATGCCAGGTGCTTCTTTATACAAATTCTCTAATGAAAGTATCACAACACCCTATAAATAGAAATTATCCCATTTTTACAGATGAGGAAACTGAGGATTAGCAAGATTAAGTGACTGTGTTCAGGGTCACATAAGTAACCCACCTGTTGACAATTTGCTTCTCTAAGAATCAGACAGGTGATGGGCATGTGGTTATCTATGGGGGTGCAGCTTTCTTACCCAGCCAATCATCTTCTCTGGAAAAAAATTTTTTAAAGGGTAAATAGCTCTCTTTCTGGGATCTTTCCTGGCCAAAGGCCCTAGACCCTAACAAACTCTCTTGGCCCTAGGATTCTGGGATTCAGGGTTGGGTCATACTTGGGCAACTATTAAGAAACAGTAGGTGTGGTATGTGTGTTTATGTATGTATGTATATATATATATATATATATATATATATAAAATGAATATTATTAATCTATAAAAAAGAATGAAAAAATGCCATTTGCAGCAACATGGATGGACCAAGAGATTATCATACTAAGTGTAGTAAGTCAGAGAAAGACAAATATCACATGATATCACTTATATGTGGAATCTGAAAAGAATGATACAAATGAACTTACTATTTATAAAATAGAAATAGACTCATAGACACAGAAAACAATCTTATGGTTACCAAAGGGGAAAGGGGGAGGGAAGGATAAATTAGGAGTTTGGGATTAGCAGATATATACTACTCTATATAAAATAGATAAACAACAAAGCCCCACTGTATAGCACAAGGAACTAAATTCAATACCTTGTAATAAACTATAATGGAAAGGAATCTGAAAAAGAATATATATATATACATATATATGTAAAACTGAATCACTTTGCTATACACCAGAAACTAACATAACACTGTAAATCAACTATACTTCAGTTAAAAAAAAAACACAAATAGGGCTTCCCTGGTGGCGCACTGGTTGAGGGTCTGCCTGCTGATGCAGGGGACACGGGTTCGTGACCCAGTCTGGGAAGATCCCACATGCTGCGGAGCGGCTGGGCCTGTGAGCCATGGCCGCTGAGCCTGCGCGTCCGGAGCCTGTGCTCCGCAATGGGAGAGGCCACAACAGTGAGAGGCCCACGTACCGCAAACCCCACCCCCCAAAACCACAAATAAATACCAACAAAAAAGAGAGAAAGAAACAGCAGGGAGCAGCAGGAGCCCAAGAATAAAGTTATTACCCCCCAATTCCCACCCCACTTCCCCATCCAGGGGCCACTTCTGTTCTCTACCTGCCACCCCTGCCCCTCAGAATATTTCTCTTATCATACAAAGAGAGAGAGAAAAGCCAAATGCATTTATGAGGACCCAAAACAAAAGAACTTAGAATTTTTTTGTTTGTTTAATCTGCATAAATAATTAAAGCTAAGACACATTTTTGTGTGGAATTTCTTTAGCAGATTTGCAAAGTCAGCCTCACCGTGTTTATTTAGACCGGGAATGTTTGAGGTGGAAGGAACCTTACAGATCTAACACAACTCCCTCATTTTACAGGTAAGGAAACTGCTCCAGGTAAGCTGAGCTGCACTCAGTTGCATCTTGTCTTGTGTTTCTCAGGGAAATAGACTTCTCTAGGTTCCTAAGAAGTGGGCTTTTCTTGCCTGACAAAAGTTCTACTGGCCAGAGAGAAAAGTAAAATGGAGATTTCTAGATACCATTTTTCTGGACTAACCTCAACTTGGGTCAGTTCTGTCCCTGCAGGTGTGAGAGGCAGGCTGCAGGCTGTAACTGACTCCAATAAAGGGAGCCAGCTGGGGCTAAATATGGAATAAATTTAGGATCCATATGAGAGAAAATTCCTGAGATTAGGAGTTACTGAACATCTGAATAGACATACAGCTGATAATGGCAGTGGAATCTCCTTTACTATCTGTCTGAATTGGTTCATTTGTGCTTTTTAGAGGCAAGGGAATGGATCGGGTGGCCTTTTAAGGTTCCTTCCTGTCCAAGGACTCTTATTGAGTTAAATAATATAATAAAGGTAAATCCAATCTGAAATGCTCCCCAAGCCAACGTTAACTGGAATGAAGTTTTATGAGGGAAACTTCAGTTAAGCTTCTAGCTTCTCATTTCTTCCCTTGCCATGCAGAGATGAGCAATGTGGAGAAGCTGGTGTAGCTTTTGGGGTAAGAAATGTGCTGCTACCAAGGTAAGGGATGACTACGAACTCAGGACCTTCCAGGAGATGGAGAAAGATGCCCGATAGAACCAAGGCAGCAAACTGTTCCCTGTGAATTAAACTCTGATAACATTGGCTTTTAGTAATGGAGGAGGGTAAGGGGGGGGTGGTTAAAAAGACCCAAAACAGGTTGGGGAAGGTCCCCGTGTTCTTTGGTATCTCAAAATTACAACAGCCCTGGTAACCGCAGACAGCTCTATACTGCAGGGCAAGTCACCGTACAGCCCCTTCTAAATGGAGGAAAGGGACCCCCAGTGAGAAGTCATTAACAAAGGCAAATAATCAAGACCTAGAGAGAAGGCCAGCAGACAGTCTGACTCTTGTTCTCCCCTCCTCCTGCTGCAGGCACCTCAGACAATGTAAACAGTTAATTTGTTCACCTGCAGGCTCTGGGCAAACAGAGGCCTGGTCACACCTGAGTGGATAACTCGATTACCCCAGCGTGGTAAGGTACACAAATTCTATTACTCGGCAAACCTTGCTTTCGGGCATTTGAAATACCAATCAGGCCAATGTCCACTCCCTTCTTTGCTTCCAATTTATTCTTGGTGTATTGGAGCTGCACTGGAATGGCACTAGAGTGGTGCTGAATTAGGAGTCTGGCAGAAATCACTAGAAGATTGTGATCTCACCCAGCAGGGATTGCAGGCCTCCTGCTCTCTGGAAAAAGGTTGGGTCTGAATTTGGCCCTAGTTCAAAGGGGACTCGTTGGAACTGCTGAAAGGTACCTTCCTCAGCCCTGGTCTGTTTCTTAAGGAGCTTGTGGTATATTTCAAACTGAGACAAACACCTGGCCAAGGTAATGACATTTACAGAACAAAGATAAATTGCAAATGATGGGTTAATAACACAATGGGTTTTCAATTTTCCTTTATGGAGTTCACATACTAATCAATTAAAGAGCAAATTATGCCCTTTCAAAAATGTGTTTGTTGATGTTGATTGCCTCATAGAGGAAGAACTTTTTAACAAGTATTTTAGGGACAGAATCGATTTCCTTAGCCCACCTATACAGAATATGTGCAGTCTTTCTTTACAAGGATGGTGTTACTGATCCCTCAAACAGTAGCCCATGAGTTTTGAAGCTTCTTCACATTGGTGATGGATCTGCAATAATATATCCTTATTTTTGCCCATTTTTTTTGTATCCAGCAATACCATTTGTGAGATGGTTAGCTGTGGCTAGGGGCTACCTCTGTGACTGAGGAAGAGAATGAAGTTAGCTGGCCCTTGTGAGTTGGATTCACTATCTTGGCTTTGTCAGCACTTGCTCAAACCAACTGAGCTAACTAGCTCTGACTCCTCCCCCCCATATATAACTATGTTACAGTGTTGTTTATCTATAGATGAAATAAGAAGGCGGCTGACCCAGCTAGAATATTTTCAAGAGTATTTTACACTAATAAATTATGTACATGGCATGACCTTTTAAGCACCACAAGACCCTTTAAAAAGATCAAAATTTGATTGGCATAGTTTTAGTATTATGTCTACTTTATCTTATTTTTAAATTTGAAAATTGGTTCCTAAATATGAATTTTCAATTAAAATTTTCCCTGACACTTATAAAACAATGGAAGTTTACGTGTGAGGGAGCCACGTAATACACACAAGAGAAGAATATGACATGGGATAATTCTGGTTATGGTGACTGCATCATCAAGAGTGAGAAAATCGACTTTTGATCCAAGCCCCACTCTCTGAATCCTTACCTTGCTCAGAATGCGGATGAGGTCACCCCGTTGGAAGGACAGTTCATCTGGCTGGTCACCATGGCAATCCCATAGGCCCTGATAATAATTGGCATAGTCCACTGATCAAAGAGAGGAGAAATCAAAGTTAAAAGGACCCTGTCTTTTTCTATGGAGCCCACATTTTTGCTGCAAATGGAAACCAAGGCTCTGATATTACCCCTAGGAAACCTAAGAATCAGGGGGTTTGGGATGAGATACAGCCAGACACTCAGCATGAGCAAAGGACTGTGGGAGAAGGAGATCATTAACTAACATTAAATATTTACAGTTCACCCTTAGTCAGATGCTATTCAGTAATATGATAAATATATTTGTTTATTAATAAAGGAAAATCAGGCAGGTAATTTTTCACTTGGTTTATAAGTAAGCAGCACAAAGAGATTTTCTGCCAGACTTTCCTCATCCAGGGCATCTAAACTATCCAGTGCTTCTTTTTATTATGTATTGAAGGAATGAGATGTCTCCTACTTCTGCTTGTTTACGAGAGAGGCTGAGTCAGCCAGCACAGATCTGCATTGCAGTCTCACAGGTTGGCCTCCTCTGTTACACAGGAACTTCATCCTGGGCACTTCCCACCCAGGTACTTACTATATGAGGTAATTACCAATAAATGTGGAAACGAATAGCCCAGTCTTTAAGTGGAACCAAGGGGGTGTCTCATCCATTACAACTAAATTCTGGGTGGGCTGGCCCTTTTCCAGCATCTCATTTGTAGACGCTGAACATGTCTGCCAAGATTTATCTGCAAGCCCCCAGGGGAAGAGAAACCAAAGTGATCTGCATTAAAAATGAAAGCAACCGAAGACGACAGACAAACCAAGCTTTAGAAGCAGCTGAAGAGATTTACTGGGCTTCTCAGCAAGACTAGATGGCAGTGATGCCACAGGACAGTCATCGATTCTTAACAATGAAGAATTTGTATTGATCTTCTTCTACCCGGAAAGGTTAAACACTAGAGTACAAAGTGGGAGAGGATCTGGGGATTTGAATGGCAGGAGAGCTAATGCCCACTGGACCAGCGATAATGTGGCAGTGTTCCCTGTTCCTTAGGACACTATGTATGAGAGTGATATGCAAAGCACCTACAAAAGATGACATTCCTATTGATGCGAGTTAGGAGTCCTGGGTTCTAATTAAAATTCAGATGATCTAGGGGGACCTTATTCTACAGTTTCCACCTTTCCCTTCATTTGTCTTGACCCTCCCATGAGGAGTGATGGTGCTAGTTGCCGAGGATGGGAATAGATACAGGGCAAGTGGGCAGTGGGGGGACAGAGGCCCTGGCTATATTTGCTTTTTTTCTCCTTGCTCCTAACTTATGAGCAATTCAAAGAATAAAGGCACAGAGGAACAAAATCCCTATATGTCTCTGGAAAAGAACTTTAGTAAGAATCTTAAAGTGCACAAAAACAGAGGGGGACAGAGCTGTTTAGTTAAGATTCAGATATTGCAAACAAAACTAAAAATGTTAACCATATAGAAACTCAGGCATGTTTTCTTTACACAGAAAATGTTTGTATATAGACAACAGAGGGTAGCAAACCAGACAACGACACTGGAAACATTCTGGCACAGAGTTAAGAATATGTTTGGAAAAAAAAATTCATTAGGAAAAAATGCTAACTATTGAAAAGACAAGGCATGTTTTTTTTAGGGGGGATATCAGTGCATGAAATTATAGACAAATATCAGTTCCTGAAAAATGAAAGTAGTTTTCCCAGAGGATATAATGCTTTTTCAGTTGTAATGGAGTTGATTATTCACCCCAAGATTTTGCCTAAGTTTAGGAATGAAAAGTATATTGACATCAATATTCTTCATGGATTTATATGTGATAAAGAAAATAATTTTATAAAAATAGATTTTTAAAAAACTTGATGTTTCCAAACTGTAAGACTGACAAAGTTCTCTTGGCTTTTTCTGGCCTAGCAGATGGTCACTGTGATGTACTGCTCCCCACATGCCTGGGTGTGGGACAGCTCCTGAGATTATGAGTACCTTTTGGGTATATATGTAAAAAGTGATTTGATATTGGGTATCTAAGACACCTGGGGATAAGACCTGGAAAAAGAGCTATTCTAAAAGCACAACAGATCATAGGGAACGCAAGAAACTAGCAGAAAGACAAAAACCTTCCAAGAAAAACTAAAGATAGAAGGTGCCTTCAATTTTTCATAAGCTAAAGGCCCAAAGAAGATAGAGCTCAGGAATCCAGGAGATAGTTTAGCCTAGCCCAAGAACTGGAATCGTCAGAATCATAACAAGGCTGCTTTGGAAAATAAGCAGAATGAAGGGCTAAAAATGGGGAAAAGGTTGGACTTGCTATCTAAACAGAGGTATTCTGGTATTAAAGAAATCAGGGAGAGGAACGTCTTAACTGGACAAGATTGGATTCTGTATTGCAGACTCCCAGTTTAACACATGTGATCGGCTTTGGGTATATGTGTGCACAGAACTTCACTACATTCATTCTTTAGCCTTCAACAGACATGTACACAGAACCTACTGTGCCAGGGACTGTGCTAGATGCTGGGAATTCTGCATCAGCCACACACACAGTCCCTGCCCTTAGGGCTGCCATCCAGCAGTGGAGGCACCATGAAACAGCCACACAACTATTTATTTATTTATGATTGCGATATGTCTGCAAAGGAGAAGTTGAGGGTCCTGTGTATAATAGGGAATCTAACCTAGTCTGACGGGTCAGAGAAGGTTTCCCTGAAGCTTTAGCTGTAAAACAAAAGCCTGATCAAACCTTGAAGAGGTGAAGAGGTAAGGCCAAGGAGGGCTTTATTCCTGAAGCTTGGCCCCAGGAAGAGCTTGAAGGCTGGGAGGTCTGCTGGGCCAGTCCAGCTTCTCCCTAAACTTGCCCAGCATGTCCTTTGAACAGAGGAACATGAGGAGACTTTGATGTCTTTAGATCAGTAAGGAATTGGGAGCCTGAGAGGAAGGATTGCCTCTGTGGGCTGGATTGAGGTTCCTTTAGGTTTACCCTCCTCTGGCAGCAGTCTGAGATCAGAAATAGTGCAGCATTCTGACCATTTAATTAATTCAAAACATCCTCATTCTCATTTTGAGGACATTATTCCATCTAATTATTTTTTTCCTGTCTGTCCATTTGGAATGAAAAACAAAAGAATAAAGCTTAATGCCAGCATTTCTCAACGTCTCTCCAAAAAACGTAACTCTGCACTAAATAAAGCCTGGTAATTCAAAAGAAAAGCACTAATATATTCGGCATAAAACAGACAGAGGACCTAGAGCAATAATTACACCACTAATAACTAAAACAGTTATAACAATTAACAACAATTACAATGATAGAGAAGATAATGGGTATGGTCACAGCATTTAAATTGCCAGCAGAGCTGAGGAGGACTTTTTCTAGAGAAAGAAAAAGGGGGGAAGCATCTTATTTTCTTTATCCCATGTAAGAGAAGCTATGCTCCCAGCAGGTAAATTGTCACAGGAAGACTAGCAGACCAAATTTAAAAATATATTGTTTTTCTCTCTTTTCTAGGTATTTATTGCAAAGCATCTGTCATTCCACACCAAGTCTTTATAACCAGTGACAGTCATTTCTCCTGTAACTGAGGCCAAGCTGGTGCTACTATTGACAGAGTCAATATTTGAAAATGAGCCTCCATGACGGGGAGAGTTCTAAGGTGAAAGGAGCAGACACCATTCTGCCTTCCCCCCTCCTTAGGGACAAAAGAGCCTGACTATGTTCTTTCCAGAGTTCATATGTCACCTTGGGCTTCTGTTTGGGGGATATTGGGTAGCTCCAGAATTCAAGCTGTGACCAAGGAAAAGAGGCAAAAGGCAAGTCAGCATGTTGTTTACATTTTCTTGATAAGCAAAAGGACTGTGCCAGTGTGGCCCTGGGTATAACTACTTAACAGATTATAGAAAAGAGAGACAAAAGGAGAAGACAGATAAAGCCAGTTCTTGCTAGAGCATGAGAAATGGACAAAGAAGGCCAAAGCAATGGCCCATTGGAAGGGACTTGAAATGTTCTCTAGGCCAGGCCAGAAAGGCCACCATGTTCAGTCCATTAAGGCAGACTCAGTCTGATACCTTATTAACCATTTCAGAAAGAAAGGCATAAAAAATTTTGCCAAGCTCCACTGACTATGACACCAGAACAGGAAGAGCAACTGAACAATACTATTTGCTTGTTTTCATAGCCCTTTAAGTCTTTAAGTTTTGAAATTACTATGGTCCTTAATGTTATAGGTATGATCTTGAAGTGGGGAACACTCACAGATCCTCACTTTCATCTCCTGTGTTCCTTTTGTTGGGCCAAAGTTATAACTGGGTGACGATCCACTCACATTTGTCTTGGGAAATAGGTTTCAAAAAGTAAGAGCTGCAAATACCTCTGTGGCTCCCCTGTTTCTTTTGTGTAATAGTTCACTCCATTGGCTGCCACTAAAGTGGAAAAAGTGCCTCAGAAATGGAATGCTCATCAGCAACCATTTTTCTGCCCTGCAGAAATAAGTGAACATGGGCTCCCCCTTGGCTGAGTTTGCCTACAACTTCAGAGCGAAAGCAACCTGTTTCAAGATCCTCCTCGGTCAGAGGTTTGACCTATCTAAGGATGATTTGTGCCTCCAGCTCTGCTTTTTGTTTTTCATGGCATACCTAAGCAAATGGCCAGTCGTTTTTATACAGACAGCAGAGAATGAGTTCTATTTTTGGTTACCTGGACATGCCTTCTCATGATAGGGAAGGGAGATAAGCTGTCATCACCAAAGACACTTAGTGTTAGATTGTTAGGCTGATGGGCTGGAATTTAGTGAAAATCTGAGGTGTTGAAGAGTCACTCATTAGAATAACCCTGTTACTAACAGTCAAGCTGTAAACCGAGCTCTTTATAGATTGAATAATCAATACTACAAGGCCGTGATAGATTTTCTAGGTAACAGAACAAAATAAAAGAAATTACATCTTACAGGGTCATTAACACCCAATCAGGATAAACTGAATTCCTTTTCCCCCTCTTCTGATAAGCTCTTAGTTGGGCTTTAAAAATGTAAGCAGTTCCATCAGGGAAAAGCACAGCATTCCAGGAAAAGGAT
The DNA here is from genome assembly GCF_026419965.1 of Kogia breviceps. Taxonomy (NCBI): domain Eukaryota; kingdom Metazoa; phylum Chordata; class Mammalia; order Artiodactyla; family Physeteridae; genus Kogia; species Kogia breviceps. The sequence goes on along the minus strand of NC_081328.1, from coordinate 35,969,650 downwards.
CCCTGGAATAGTGAAGAAAAGTATGTGGATTTTAAAGGTGACGCTGCTAGCCATGGTATCTTTTAGGAGAAAATATTTTTCCCTCTCAAAGGGCATGTGACACCTGACTTGCCCAAGTGAACCAAACCTGTGTAGCTTGCCTATTACAGAAGAATTCACATTGTCCTGGAGCTCCCTGCCTTTTATATGCCTACCCATCCCTCGAACCTCTGTATTTTATTGTTTTAAAGCTAAGTGATGACATTTGGATGTTACATATTTGTTGCAGTTTCTATAGCTCCTTTGTAGAAAAGGCACAATATAAATTCAATAAATAAATAAGTAAACACAGATAATATAAATTCCTGCCTCAGATTCTGCAGAGAGAGGGAAAAGTCCTCTTCTGTTTTTTTAAATCACTAAGTCACCTATCATTATAACTGGTGGGAGGTATAAACCATAGAAACATATTTAGAGCTCACTACACTTTAACAACACCTATTTTGGAGGCAGGAAGCATGAGGAACAAAGGGTTTTGTGTTTTTTTAAAAATGTACTTGAACGATAGCTGCTGGAACAGTTAAGAAATAAATCTCTCCTCACTCTTCAGATTGAACCTTAGAAGGAGGGGTGGAAGGAAGAAAAGAGAGGAGGGAGACGTCTGAAACTGAATTTTAGGCTTTTGCCAGAAGACTGCTGCTTCCCAAGGGAGTTTAAAGATGGCCATAGGAAGTTTCTCGTTACTCCACCCAAGCTGTCCACATGAAGTGCTTCTTTCCTGCACTAGCAAAGGAAGTTGGTTGAGAAGAGACGTATGTGGGACATGACTCGGTCAGTAAACAGATTTTTTGTTGGAATTCTGTACGGCAAGTAGAATGGTAAAAACTAAGATTCAGAATGGACTTAATCACATGTGTTAACTGTCACGAGGTCCTTACTTGAAACTACACTAACATTCCTGTTATACTTGCCTCAGTTCTCTCTCTGGCTTTGGCACATGAATTCTGATGCTGCCTCTTTGCTGTCTTTTCTCTCCTCATGAGAAGCTGGGTGTCTATGAAGTTGGGTCCTTCACTAAACCTGTTACATATTCTCTTCCCATGGAGAATGAACCAAGGAAAGGGCCTTTGCTGAATGGATTAGGAAGAGAAGAAAAGGCACGAGGAAAGGAAGAGAGAGGAGAATGGGAAAAGGGGAGGCTGGAGAAACAGAGGGGGAACAGGATGGGAAGAGGGAAAGAACCCCTAGGCTTAAAACTTCCATAGAATTTCTAAGAAAAAGTCAGCCAGTATCTAAATCAGGCACTTTCAGGCTCTGCTAATGGAATGAATGTCCTTGAGGTGGCCTTTGCAACACATATTCCTTTACAGACAATGACAGACTAGGTCCTTGGTCCACTTAAGGAGGCTTTAGTGGGGCATCTGACCTTAGAAAGGATGGGCTCACTAACAGACTGAAACATGGTTAACAGTCTGGGATGAATAAGAGGTAATTTTGTATTCAACAAAGCTGTTACATATTCATTTCCAAATGTGCCTGGAATCAAACCAGGCTATCAGAAGTCAACATAACCAAGCAATTTTATCCTTCACTCCATGTTCACTTTTCAGATCTGACACATTTCCATTCCCCTCTGAACTTGCAATCTCCAGGCCTCTCAGATAGGAGACTTTTGTATTCTTTCCAGTCTCAATCCTCTGATCTCTTAGAGATGAGACAATTCTATTTTCACTGTACTGATTTAAGAAATACTGATAGAAAAAAATAAATATATGGTTTGGCTTCCCACCCTCTCTAGGATAAATCTTAGCAGTTCTGGGAACATTAATTAAAGTGAATGGGTGGCTGCTTTTAAAGTTAAGATCGGGCTTCCCTGGTGGCGCAGTGGTTGAGAGTCCGCCTGCCGGTGCGGGGGACACGGGTTCGTACCCCGGTCCGGGAGGGTCCCACATGCCGCGGAGGGGCTGGGCCCGTGAGCCATGGCCACTGAGCCTGCGCCTCCGGAGCCTGTGCTCCGCAACGGGAGAGGCCACAACAGTGAGAGGCCCCGCGTACCACAAACAAACAAACAAACAAACAAAAAATAAAATAAAATAAAGTTAAGATCGTTCCTTGTCCAGTCATCTTATTCAGGACTGTTGAGGTCAACACACCAGTTACCCTCTTAATTAGCAAGTCTGGTAATGTTTGTAGTCAGAGAAAGGTGCTTTCTCCAGTGGGAAGCCCGAATGTCCTATCCAGCACCTGTACATTTTTGAAGCTCTCATACCTCCTTTTTGTTGAGTGCCACTCTCATCCTCTTCTAGATCATGCTCTTCATCTGTGGGGATAAACATGATCAGCATTAGCAATTAGTGGTCAGCAGTCTGTTATTTGTACTGATGGGTCTTCTATCTCCGAGCTCATCACACTCTCTTCTTTAAGGCAATAATTACCATTAAAAAAAAAAACTCTCACCTTCAACTGGCCTTCTCTTATTTCCATCTCTGTTCATTCATTCACAAATAGTTTTAAGTGCTTACTGTATGCAAGACACTGCACTAGGAACTGAAGATGCAGTGATGGAAAAGACTGGCTGGGCACCCGCCCTATGGAGCTTCCGATCCACTGGATTATTTAGGTGCCTGTTACTAGGATCCTAATCCTTTTCCTCAAACCCTATTTCTCCTCCGGTTCTAGCATTGGGGCTTGTAGTTATCTTTTCACTCTTGTTATTCAGCCTGCTTCACTCATGAGAGTGGAAGCTCCTGAGGGCAGTTGGGATGAATGGCAGGTACACAATGAATTCTAAGTCAATGCTATTTTCTAACTCCATCCAAGTGTTTATATGGTCAAAGTCACAACATGATTGGCCTAAGTTTCTTACCCTCATTAACCTGTTTCATCCCAGACTTCGTACTAGCTGATAACATGGGAATTGGGTCCTTATCAAGACAGCATGATTACCAGAATCATATTAAGCTATTTTATATGTGGGGTAAAATGCACAGAAATACACTTGCTGTTCTCCTTTTCATCATTACATCCTCCACACACACACACGGAATGAATGGGGCATAAAAGGGAACATTTTGAGGGATGAATACTCAGTTTCTTCCGGCCACATGTACTTTCCTTTCTCTCTGTGGATCTTAGGGCACTTACCTGTCTTGCTTCCCCATAGTTATACCATTAAATGGAACTTTTGAGGCAATGGCATAGGACAGCCCTCCCGCCCCCCCCTCCCGTTAAATATAAGGTTTATAGGGCAACATGAGTTCTGGTATGTCAGACTAGGGGAAGTAAACTCTAAGCTCATAACTAAGAAGAAATGGCATAAAAATATGTCAAAACACTACAGAGCATTAAAGAATTGCAATTGATTTCACATACAAAACGATATAGCTCCCCTGAAAAAATTAAAATTAATATTGTTGTTGGGATTTATACTTTGGGAAATAAGTCACATTACCAAGATTTAAAAATATGTGGGACTTCTCTAGTGGTGCAGTGGTTAAGAATCCACCTGCCAATGCAGGGGACATGGGTTCAAACCCTGGTCTGGGAAGATCCCACATGCCACGGAGCAACTAAGCCCATGTGCCACAACTACTGAGCCTGTGCTCCAGAGCCCGTGAGCCACAACTACTGAGCCTTCGTGCCCTAGAACCTGTGTTCCACAACGAAGAGAAGCCACTGCAATGAGAAGCCTGTGCACCGCAGGGAAGAGTAGCCCCTGCTCGCCGCAACTAGAGAAAGCCCGCGCGCAACAACAAAGACCCAACGCAGCCAAAAAAAAAAAAGAAAAGTGATATATGATATCTCTCTCTCTATATATATAGATATAGGTTGTATCTGCCCTATAAGATTCTGTGGGAAAAGGACTCAACTCTACTTATCTCCACGGATGACCTTGCAGCAGACAATTTCCTACTTACCACCTGTAGTGTTCCTCCAACTCTCCATGAGGAATAAAGATGTGAGATAATGGAGGAGTGAAATCAAATATGGGAAATAGATCACGCTGAAATAAATCATGTTAAACATCATTCTTTGCACATTGTCTTCTTATTACTTGCCACTTCCTTCCTTCCTCTGCTATGATGCTCTTCCTTTTTGACGTGGGACCAATTTCACAGGATTGAAAACATTCAAAGAAGAGCTGGTATGTTCTCAGTTTTAGAGATACCCAATAATTTGGACAGAGGACAGCTCTTTTGCTGATATCAAACAGCTTAATCAACAAAGACCAGTAATTTGCTGTGCTTAGGCACTTTTGCAGAGAGGGTTTATTCTGCCTTTGCTGTCTGTGCGCAGATGTCTCTTCCTCCCAATTCTAATCAATGTAAATTGGGTCAGATCTCCGCTGTGAATTACAAATTGGATCCGAAGTTGGAGGGTCACCGTGCCTGCTACTCCACCTCCTTCCCACCACCATTAGATGGGAAGCTACACCAAAGATCTTTTCTAAATAAATCAGACTTTATTGTAAAACTCGGCCACTGACGAGACATAACCTCATTAGCATTGATTTTAAAATACATTATTGAAAGTGGCTTGCCTGCTTTTGCATTTGTAAAATAGGAGAATGTAAATGTATTTGCAATGATAAAAATGAAAACTAAAACTTGATTCCTTTATCCTTTCAGGCAACAGCACTTAATCCAGTCATGATACAAAAATGGAAAAAATAAAACTCTACTTTATTTATGCAGTTCAATTCCAGAACAGATACTCTGATTTCCATTGTGCCTGTGGAGTCACCTAGAAAGAAAGCAGACTGTTGGCCGTAGATCTTATATATCGTTTGCCACCATTGCTAAGTATTATGGTGTTGGATGTGAACCGGGAAGCTCTAGTCCCTACATCTGTTCTATCTAATGTTGTCCCTCCCGGGTGGCTGAAAGTGGGCTCCAGTCAAGAAGCCTAGCTGCTGAAGTGAGAGGCTGGGTGCTGTGCCTCTGTGGCCTTTGAAAGAGCGAGTATGGGGACCATCATCTGGTGAGGAGAATGCCCTCTACAACTGTATGTGAAAGACACACCTCTCAGCACCTTCCCAGCTTCAGAGGGTACCATTCACACAGAGGCATACAATTTACCTTGGATCCTTCAGTGAAATCAAACTGGTATTTTTCAAACTCCAAAGTCAAGGAAACTGATTATATGGCAACAGAAAAAAAGTCTCTTTGCTCACAAAAGGGGGTTAAACAGCCAAATTTCTCTCTCTTTTTTTCATCTGTAAGGTGAGGCTTTATTTTTTTTTTTAATTAATGAATTAACTATTTATTTATTTATTTATTTTTGGCTGTGTCGGGTCTTCATTGCTGCATGTGGGCTTTCTCTAGTTGCAGCGAGCGGGGGCTACTCTTCATTGTGGTGTGTGGGCTTCTCATTGCGGTGGCTTCTCTTGTTGCGGAGCACAGGCTCTAGGCACAGGCTTCAGTAGTTGTGGCATGCGGGCTCAGTAGTTGTGGCTCGCAGGCTCTACAGCGCAGTCTCAGTAGCTGTGGTGCACGGGCTTAGTTGCTCCGCGGCATGTGGGATCTTCCCGGACCAGGGCTCGAACCCGTGTCCCCTGCATTGGCAGGTGGATCCTCAACCACTGCGCCACCAGGGAAGTCCTGAGGCTTTAATTTTAAAAAGATTATTTTGAAAAAAAAATTTTTTTGGGCTAAAGAGCTTGTTGAACTTCTCTATAAGAATATTATTAGGCATTTTAGCATGACATCTACTAAAATACATCTTCATTTAAGAAGGAAGTAAAATTTATGTGCTAGCTCAACTTTACACAGTAATAGATTATAATGGTCCTTGCTCCTAACAGGGCATATGAGACCCCAACCTTACATAGGCTTTAAACAAATTAACCTCTAAAGATTACTGACCACTTATTACATAAAATGCTCTACTTGATTCCCAAATATCTCATCTCAATTGGGAAAACAGTTGAGGAAGATTCTGTTAACTGTGCGAACATGTAAGAGAACCATGGGGTATCACAAATTAGCATCACTATCCAGAGAGTTGATTTCAATCAACACTCTTGGCACAATGTCAGGGACATTAATGAGAGGCTGAGAGGAACAGGACACTGACTCCACCTCGGGGGCCCAGAGAGGAGCCAGCTTCCCATGACACCTGGCTCCTTTCTGAAGTGCTGCTCTTACATCAGCTGAACCGGGAATAAAATTTAAAAAATGACTAGATAAGAAAGAGGGAAGTCACTTCTCCCAAATAAAGCAAAGTGACAGAAGCTTCAAAAATGCCAAATGTATCAGTGTGCAACCAGATGTCAAGGTGCTCTGGTGACAGATGCAGCAGAATACATGTGCAAAGGGAACATGCAGAAAAAATGGAAATAGAAACCACTCCACAGCACACATAGATATAAATCCATGGATGCTACAGCACCTCTTCAGACAACATGGCAAATATGAGCACGATGCTAATAACCCATTTAATTCTCTGTTGCATAGCTGGTAATCTCAACTGTTACCTCAAAATATTTGCATCCTATCTCCATAGTATGGTCTTGATATACTAGATATTAAACTCAATTTGTGGTAACTGCAACACTTGGAATGCACTGAATTTAATTTCACAAATAATAATTGAGCACCTACTAATTGGAGGAGAAAGACCTGCATACAAATCCCTGTGGTACAGGCTGAAACAGCTCAATTCCAGCTGAGTCTCTGGGAGGCTGTCACTGAGGAGACACAGTTGAGCAGAATGTGTTGGGTTTCATAGACTGAGGGTGCGGATACTCGGTAGAAGAAAATGCATGATTCTAGTTTTGATGCTGATCAAAGACACAGTGTGCCTAGGGCCTAGGGTGCATGGGAGTGAGAGGAAGAAAAGGCCAAGAAGCTCAGAAGGGGCCTGATGATGGCGTTGACTCTTCTTTGATGTTCCCCTCATGGAGTGTTGCTTTCCTATGAAGTTGGAAATTGTTTTTTCATAAACTTTGTATTTTTGGTGTCTGCTTTTTTTCTTTCCTTAGACCTCTTACTATCACCATTCCCCCTTCCTGTGGGGCTGGACAGCTGCATGGGGGAAAAATAATTCCAAAGAATGCTTGTTTCCAACCGACTCAAATTTAAATAAAAACCAGTTATATGCTTTATTATAAAGCAATCTGGTTTCTGGGTCTATAATAACCCTCCAGGGCAGTGTGGGCAGCATCAGAATGTGCATAGAAATACCCAGGGAGGACTCTCTGTCTCTTTTTCTGTTTGCTCTCCTGAAATCTCTCTAGAGAACACAGCGAGATTCTGTTGCCACCGCAGCTGCTGCGAGGCCCCAGTTACAGCTCTTCAGTGGTCTCAGGTGCCTTGCTGGATTCCAGGCTTGAGGCCCCAGACAAAGAGAAACCTGATAAAAGCTGTACTTTTATGGAATTTTGAATCATGAAACTGGGCCTGTGCTAGGCTGTAAAATGATTTTGGGGAGGGGTGAGAGAGGGTTCAGAGAAGCCTCCCATTTTCCACATATTGCTTTAGTATTTCTTTGTTGGTAGTTCCCTACAGTTGAATCGACTGCAAAAGAGATCTTAAACATCAAGGGTCCCCGTATTCTTAACATGGATGTTCAGAAATCCCAGTGGATACCAACCCTGAAACCATATTATCCGGGACTAACACTGTGGTCTTGGCTGAAAACCTCGAGTGCTCTGGTTTTCCCTCACGGGAAACAGCATGCTAGCCACGTAGCAAATGCAAATTTCCATGATTAATGTGATGTTGTACATTTAATTTGATGATCCATACATTATTTTGATTAGCAAAAAACATTTTTGTATTGACTTGGTATGTGTTACAGGCATTTTTCTTTCAGCTAGGAAGCCCATTGAAATTATATTCTGGAAGGGAGTTGATCTCACTTAACACCGCCTTCCACATAGAGACAATGAGGCTTGTATAGACCCCATGCCAAAGAGGAAGGAGAAGCAAAATCATTTACAAAGCACATTTACCTGTTATCATGAGACACATGTTAGAGGCCCAAGTCAGTTGACTGTTGATGGGTATGCAATGTTAGCACAATCCAACCTTCCTGTCAACTGTTCCTCCACCCAGCACCTGTCCTTGCATAAAAATGGGGCCTGAGCAGAAGGCGTGATCCACTTTCCATCTGCTCAGGATTTTCAGTTTCACCTGCTTCACACATATTGCTGAAAATGTCCAACCGGACTGTCTCAGGTCTGGTTGGTGAAGGTGGGGAATGAGCCGATTCCCAACTCTTCAAGGAGGTAACACTTCCTATTTAAATACCACCAAATGGAGAATAGCCAGCATTTATTGAATGCTCCCTGTATGCCAGGGCTCTAAGTGCTTTACATACATCAGGTTCCAGGATTCTCAGGCATCCCTGTATGATAGCTACTATTGTTATCCCCATTTTACAGGTGGGAAAATCACACCTGAGAGACGGGGCAGATAACTTGCTCGAGGTCTCACAGCTAGCAGGTGGCAGAGCAGGTCCAGCCTGACCTAGAGCCAGCACTTGTACCTGCAAAACCATGCTGTGTCTCACACGCCACTGCTCGGTGGGTGGTCTTGTGAGACGGTGGCAGAGGGGAGACAGTGTCAGGCTCCCTCACGTTCCCTCTCAATTTCTCCAGGATGGGTAGTGTGGCACATGCAAAACTAACAGCAATGTCAGCAGCAACGAGCTGAGTGGCAGGGACAGGAAGCTAGCTGATGGAGACTTGTGTCTGAAATATTCATATTATAATTAAATGCCAATTTATCCCAACTTCAATGCTGTCTCTAAAAACTGTGATGGATAGAAGATTTTGGGAAAGAACCTGTTGGCTGGGTACAGCCTTGTCCTTTGGAAACTTAATAAGCAAGTTGGCTGCCGTTGCCCTAACCTGCGGAAAGAGACCCTGGTTTTCCTATGATGTGGCCTTCCTCACCTCTGAGGGACCGTTGTTGTGAGCATAGGGTAAGTAGCTTTCCTAGAGAAAGCTGACCAGTCTCCATGCCCTTGGAGTCCACTCCAATATCCAGACTGGTGTGAACTTCGGCACCGTGGGCAGTGCTGCAATGGGCAAGAGTAGGATTTTATGAGGTGTGGGAAGGATGGTTGTTAAGAAGCCAATTATACACTCATTGACCCCCCCTGGGGTAAGGTGATGGTGTCAATCCCATCATATTTTCTGAGGCCTCTTTCCCTTTACTCTCCTTCGCTCTGTGTGTCTGAGCATCAGCTCCCTCTTGCCTGCTCCTTTGAGGAGTAAACATGGTGCATGAAACAGCCCTTATTTGCTCCCCAGAGGTCTGGGTGGTTCTGTAAGGTTTCCCCAGAGCACTCTTCCACAGCTGTGACCCCAAGTGGAGTGTCACCTGGATATCTCCCCCAGCCTGGACAGTAGTGAGTGGAATGTGAGCTCACCAGGAATCTCTGGCCGAGTTGAGGAGTACATCTCCTTTTAGAGAGTGTTGTGAATTAGATCCATTTCTGCACCCTGCTGTTGCAATGGAGCAGACTGTGAGAGGGAAGATTCTCAGAGGAGCTGTGTTTTAATGTAGCAATTTGATTCAATTTTCCAGTCTATAAAATTACCCATCACTGCTCGTTGCTTTCTAACAGACACCTTCACTCTTAATTTAACAATCCTATCGAATTCTGCCAGGGAAATTGGAAAAATTTATCACCTGTGAAATTTTATTTTCCTTTGGTTGTATCTGTTTTTGTAAAACTTCATTAACGACGATGACTTGCTGAGGAAATTATCATTTTTTTTTTTTAACTTCAGACACAAGAAATGGCTCGACCTCAACCAAGATATCATTTGCATAATAAAACACAACAGAAAGGCTGGGGAAGTTGGGACTAGCAGAGGCTGGAAGTGATGGGAGAAGCAGGCTCTCCTTGTCGGCTGGGTGGGTGGGTGAAGTCCCAGGAAGCAATGACATGGCTTCTCCCCAAGGGAGAGATGAATGTGGTGTTGACAGGGTTGGACCCTCTTCTTAGGAAACCTTGAAATGCCAGCTGCTTACTGACAATGCTTTTTAGCAAACAGCCCTGTCTTCAGGGGCCTGGATGTTCTGTTCACCTTAGCTCCTACATTCATCTGGGACTGAGGTTTAAATTGCTATAAATTTAGGCTTAACTTGAATTTCTCAGCAGAGCACTGAACTCCTGGCAAATTTCCACAGGAGTGATCTTCTGAATGGTCTTGAAGATTCAGCGTTCCCATGGTCTAACTAGCTCACAGTTAAAAGGCTCAGGCTTCGTTTTTTGCACAGTCTGACCCCCACTGTGCTCTGCACTGTTCAACAGCTGCTGTTACCCACACAGGAAGTGGCTGTGCCGGAGCAGTGATGACTACACAGTTTTTGAGATGCCGGTTATCATGCCTTTGTGGAAAAAGAAATATGTACAGTAGACCTGCTGTAATGGTGGGCAAAGGACACACATGAGGCTTATTAGCAAGAGATACAATTTGATTCGTGGTATATCTAAACTAGGCAATGGTGAGCTGTGCTCTATCAGGGCTTTACTGTGTTACTGAAAAGGCTTGTCAGCGTTTATCTATATTTCTTCAGTCTGTATCCTTCATCATTTGAGGTGACTTTCCATTATCCTCACAATTACACAGAAAATAAGTTCAAACTAGAGAATTCTGAGGAAACTCACAGTAAACCAATGAAAACCAACATGAGTATTCTTGACTCTTTAACCTGTTGACATTTGTAATAAATTACTTCACATGCAGAGATGAAAGACACTCCCTGATCAATCCATCTTGCCCCCAGAGCAGGGGAGGGCTTCTGTGCTGGGAATCACAGAAGCTCCACGGAAGCTTCCCTACAGTGTCTCCTTCAGAGGTTTGGCTTCCTCTGGAGTTGTCAAAGTTATATTCTTCAACCAGGTCAAGAGTTTCTAAACTAGAGGAAGATAATTAGAAGATGAAATGTCTCACCTGGTAAGATTTCATAAATATCTTCTTCTTTCTCCTCCATGGGCTCTTTGAGCCCCACGCTCCCATGCAAGATAATGGGTCTGCTCTGGGAACCAGAATTTGAGGAGTCAAAACCATCGATATCATCATATGTCTCTTCCTCTTCCTCTTTCTCCCCTTCTTCCTCCTCTTCCTCCTCCTCTTCACATGGAATGGTTAAGGAGCTCAGGTCTGCTGGGGCAGAGATGAGAGTGAATCAAGATAGGGAGAAAAAGAAAAGAATAAGGCAGGGAAGGAGGGAGAAGGAGGAGGAGGGATGAGAATAAAACATGTCAAAAGAAAATGAAACACTAGGTTAAGTGCTGTTATTTCTAGTGCGGGACTTGGTGGCAGGAAATCTACAGAAAAGGCCAGACTAGCACTGCGTCAGGTTTTAACCATCAACATAAATCCTTCCTTGCGATAAAACTTGATCAGGATGAAGCAGCCCTGAAAAGTATGGGTGTGTGAATGAGCACACGAGGTGAAGGGAAGAAATTAGGCCAGAAGAGGAAATGCCAGCGTGCCTCGTGCTGCTTGTCGGGTGGAAAACTGGAAGGATGAGTGATGCCCTGGCTTCTCTGGATGCACACAGAGCCTGGGAACTATGGTGGCTGCTGTAGGATACCTGAGCTATCACACACTCTTCTCCCCCATGATCTCACTGCAGAATTTCAGAGAAGTTTGCTTGTAAAGAGAAGAGTGGGCAAAAGTGGAAGAGGAAGAGAAAGTGGGATGTGGAAAAATATAACAGTAATACAAGACCAAATGGAATGGCTGAGCGATGTGGTTGCCATGCCCTTTTGCAACCGTATAGTCTGGCTGACCTTAAAGTGGGTCACCGCATAGAGGATGTTGAGCCATTACAGCACTGGGGGGCACAGGGCGGGAGAGGGAGATTGGTTTTTTTATTTTAATGGGGAACTGGGAAGGTTCATTCTCTGACGTGTAGTACAGAGTGCTCTCTGAAACCCTGCTGAGGGACCTCTGCAGGATGGGCGAGAGCAGGCAGGGTGCTCTGGGGAAGAAAAGGATAGAGAGACATCCGATGTTCATTTCAAAACATAATAAAACTGTTCGGCTTCATTAGGCTTTTAATAAAGATTTTGTAACTATTTTCATCTGAATTCTGGTGCCACCTCATATGAGGAAGGGAGCAAAGACACATTTGTGGCTTAAACCATATGTTATTATTTTGTTTGTTTTAAAATAAAATGGAATGAATAATTTCTTCAATGTGGGATTCTGAAACTACCACAGGGTACAGCTCAATAAAGCTGCTTGGAGTTTTATTGAAGTTTACACACTTAGGGGTATATTACACGCATAAATCCAATGCACCTAGATGAGAGTGTACCCTGTAGTCTCGCCATCAATGTTCATGTTTGCCTAGTTCTAGTCTATTATACATGATGCTCTTGGTAGATGCAATAGTTTGTTCTTGTGATAGCAAAGGCATAAACTGAGTAAAATAGGCAGTCGTAATTAAAGCTCCAGTGCTTCCTTCTTTTTATCCACAATAAAATCTTAGAGCAGAATAAAAAACGGAGATGAAAAGGCTTGGTGTTTTTAGGTTGACGTACTTCTCTCTAGGTCTTGGGGCCATGTATAAAGTTGGTGTTTCTGCCTTTCTGCAGAGGCAGGGTCCTGCCATGATGTATGTATACCATCATGAGGGTTATCTGATGCCAGGTGACAGGCTCAAGGTTGGCTACTTCTACCTGCCAGGCCACTCCCAGACAAGGCTTCCTGGGTCACTGTCACTGCTGTGCCTACAGGCTGGCCAGCAGAGGGTACTCTAAGAGCAGTCATTTAACATCTTCAGGCAGGACTCTTCCCATCCAAAGTAAGGACCATTTGATTGTGGCTTGGGAAATAGCAATTTGTTTTTAATGTCCAGTGTCCTTGAAGGCCACCTAGATGAGTATAGATTTCTACCTAACTAAAACTAGAAGATTTTGGACCCTAAACCACATCTAGATGACTTTGGTGAATTTCCTTTCCAGAATGTAAGGGGTTAGGAGACACTGAATTGAGCTAAGCTGATTTGCAGCATCTCTTTTTCTGGTGATTACAAATATTACAGATTTGCCTGTAGTTAGGTGGATGAGCTAGAATGATATCAGAGGTCATTTCCAGGTTGATGGTTTCTTTTCCTTCTGATTCACCCATGTTACTATTTGTTGTTACCATATGAGAGATATGATAAGGAGAATGGGCAGATAAAAATATATTGAAGCCTGTGGATTATATTTATGCAATATAAATTCAACTGCAAATGCACTCAAATACTACTTCTGTAATAATACTTACCCTTTAACAAGAAACTTATTTGATCCACCCAGTCTCTGGCATCAGCTGGATTAGAAGCTGTAAACTAGAGAAAAATTAGTGAATTAATTTATCACTTTCACTAAAATTTCCGTGAATCCTTTAGGGAGGTTCAAGGGGAGGAAACTTTTGAGTGGACTTGCAGAGTCAAGTTGAAAGCTCAGGATTCTCTGCCTGCTTAATATTTAGCAAAAAGATCAAAATCCCACTCAAAGTGATTTTTTTCCTTCAGCAATTTTGCATACCCAGCGTTGACAGCTGGATTTGAATCCAGATTCATGTTCATGTGCATTCATTCATTTGATTGCCCATTCATTCATCAGGCATTTATTGAGAACAGTTTACAGGGAAAAAAAGGCAAACCCAAATTCCTGACTTCAGATCAATGCATCAGTTTTGGAGACAGCATACACCCTTGACATGGGAACACGACAAAGTAAGTGCATTTGATAACAGCTGGATGTTGAGAGAAGACAGGGAGCACTTATCGTTGCCTATGGTAAGCCAGGGAGGCATGTTGAAGTAATACTGTTTTGGTTGGATTTTTAAAAAGAGTTGGTGGAAATTGGTGGAGGGAACTGGACGTCTCAGGTAGGGAGAACCAGCTGCCAAAGATTAGGAATGAGACCATGATGTATAGGGAAGGTAGGCAGATCAGCTTGACTGGAGAACAGTAACAGATGAAGCTGGAGGATCAGAGAAGAGTTGATGAAAGGGCTCTGAGTATTAGGAATTCAGACTTAAAATGTAGGCAATAGGAAGCCACTGTAAATTCCAGCAAAAGGAGTGGGAGATTGTTTCAATAGTTGTGAGTAGGAGAGACTGAAATAGGAAGAAATTAGAGACAGAAGACCAACTAGAAGGCTACTTAACTAGTCCTCTGGGTGAAGTGATAGGAACTTAACTATTGTGATGGCTGTAGGAGTAAATCAGAGGGGAAGGATCCAAAGGATATTATAGAGGAAGAACGCACAGACCATGGTAATGACTTGGAATCAATGGGCCAAAGAAAAGAAGAAGCAAACAAACTCTACATTCTGATTCCCAAAACAGGCCGGTCAAGAATCAAGCTTTAGTAATTTTTTATTTTGAATGAATCAACTTGAAATGACTGTTCCTGAAAAACATTTTTATTATCTGGCCATTAGGGTAAGATAAAGACATGTACTATATAAGAAACCTAGTTTCCTTGTAAACTGATATAGCCACTGTGGAGAACAATATGGAGATTCCTTAAAAAACTAAAAATAGGGCTTCCCTGGTGGCGCAGTGGTTGAGAATCCGCCTGCGCATGCAGGGGACACAGGTTCATGCCCCGGTCTGGGAAGATCCCACATGCCGCGGAGCGGCTGGGCCCGTGAGCCATGGCCGCTGAGCCTGCTCGTCCGGAGCCTGTGCTCCGCAAAGGGAGAGGCCACAGCAGTGAGAGGCCCGCATACCACCAAAAAAAAAAAAAAAACTAAAAATAGAACTACCATGTGACCCAGCAATCCCACTACTGGGCATATACCCTAAGAAAACCATAATTCAAAAAGAGTCATGTACCACAATACTCACTTCAGCACTATTTACAATAGCCAGGACATGGAAGCAACCTAGGTGTCCATCGACAGATGAATGGATAAAGAAGATATGGCACATATATAAAATGGAATATTACTCAGCCATAAAAAGAAACGAAATTGAGTTATTTGTAGTGAGGTGGATGGACCTAGAGTCTGTCATACAGAGTGAAGTAAGTCAGAAAGAGAAAAACAAATACTGTATGCTAACACATATATATGGAATCTAAAAAAAAAAAAAAGGTTCTGAAGAACCTAGGGGCAGGACAGGAATAAAGACACAGATGTAGGGAATGGACTTGAGGACACGGGGAGGGGGAAGGGTAAGCTGGGATGAAGTGAGAGAGTGGCATGGACATATATACACTACCAAATGTAAAACAGAGAGCTAGTGGGAAGCTGCTGCATCGCACAGGGAGATCAGCTCGGTGCTTTGGGACCACCTAGAGGGGTGGGATAGGGAGGGTGGGAGGGAGATGCAAGAGGGAAGGGATATGGGGATATATGTATACATATAGCTGATTCACTTTGTTATACAGCAGAAACTAACATAACATTGTAAAGCAATTGTACTCCAATAAAGATGTTAAA
Organism: Kogia breviceps; assembly: GCF_026419965.1. Lineage (NCBI taxonomy): Eukaryota > Metazoa > Chordata > Mammalia > Artiodactyla > Physeteridae > Kogia > Kogia breviceps. The sequence goes on along the minus strand of NC_081328.1, from coordinate 35,954,257 downwards.
AAAAAAGAAACCTAGATTCCTGTTTAAAACTTATTAAGAGATATTGTCATTCTTAATTTCTTAAAAACACACTTCTATAAAAAATGCCTAGGGAAATTGCTTTAGACTTATCATATAAATTTTTATCTGGATCTGGGTGAATCAAATAAGAACTTAATACTAAAAATAACTTAGATACATCTACAAAAGACTCTATAGAAAAGTTTAGTTTAACTTAAAAATTTTTTTGAAATTACATAATTAAGACCTAGGTCATCTTATCAAAATAAGGGTTATAATACTGTAGAAACATAAAAGAATGAGTGCTGAGAAAAACTTGAAGAGTCAAAGTGTACTCAATATTAACCTTAGCATGGCTTTTCTCTTTTTCTTGAGTTAGCTAAAGTTTTTCTAAATTGTTTTAGTAAAACTGTGATAAAAATAACCAACAGGGAGGAAACAACATGTGTATCTATATACACACGTAAAAGTATATTTTTGGTGAAAATCACTATATTCCCATAGTCAGACATTTTTTGTTGCCTTAATTAATTTTATAATGCATTACCTATTATATTCCCTTTTATACTATATCAAACTATATAAAAATGAACACCGTGAAGAATGTCTTTCCCACCCCCACTCAGGTCCCCTAGTTCCTCAGTTGTCACTATTATTACTCAGTAATCATTGCTACCAGTATCTTAGAAATCCTTCCAGAGATATGCAAAGCATCTACACCCAGGAAGATTATATTGGATAGCAAGATGAATATGGGAAAATGAATTATTTTTCACTCTATAGTCAGATTTCTCTTTTTCTGGATTTCACGGAAGGAAGTGAAGATAAGCAGTTGAAAAATAAAGAGAGTGGGAATTAAAGCCATGAAATTAGAGACTCTGAATAAAGAATTAGATTGTGTGCTGCAATAGACAAGATTCTCACCTACAGAGTGAGATGAGAAGGGGAGGGATGAAGAGACGGAAGCCAAGCAAAGGCAGAGTATCTAGGATAAAAGTGGCAACAGGAGGGTGGGCACGACATAGCAAAGGTGAGGACTTGTCAAGAGGTCTTGGTAAGAAACGAGAGGTAACAAAGAAAAGATGGAGCCCAGCACAGCAACCACCACTCACATGCAATATGGAACAAAACTGCAACACTAGTGAGGATCTCCATCGCCTCGGCTCATCCTACCTCATAGCTGCGCCTATCCTGGGAGGTCAGCTCAAAGCAGGATTCTTTCTTGGCATCTTTTCGCAGGTAGGGGGCCATCCGTACACTGTAGCCCTTAATGAGAAAGGTCCCTTTGGGCTGCTTGCCTGCAAGACAGGAGAGCTCCCTGTACCTCCAGAGAGATGCAACTGCCAAGGGAGAGCATCTTCTCTGGATGTAAAATAAGAGCACAGAAACAGCTGTTACATCCCTGAGGAACCACAATCGTCAAGGAGAGGTTATTACGGAAGCTTAAGAAGAGGCTACCGCGACAGCAAGGCAGATATCACTGCCAAGCTAGGGAAATGCAACGTGAAAGGTTACTTAGCCAAAAGAGTACAACAGAGACAGAGAATTTATTAGAATGTTAAGAGATCTATAATAACAGAAAGAAGGAATTATTACAGCAGGGAGAGTGTGGCCGAAAACGTGAGGCTCTTGAAGGCTATTACAGAACTGAAACATTATTATCAGGGTCAGCAGAGCACATTTGAGGGGAGGGACAGCAGCGTAAGGGGGCATTATAAGTTCCCAGGCTCTCCTCCTATGCCCTATGTAGCATTTGGGCTAGAGTGTTGTCCGCCTCCTGCTGGTCAGGTGGGAATTTATGCTAGAGGGAGAATAATTACAACTTAGTATTTTATCCCTCTTGCAAGAGGCCAAACTGGGAAGTAGCAGAGTACTGCTGAGTATCATTAGATGATGAGGAAGGAGAGAAAAGGAAAAGGACCCTAAGTGAGTGAAAGGAGAGACTACTCTGCCTGTCACTCTCTTTTTTAAAAAATAAAATATTAGAAACAGAAAAAGAGGGGTTGGTTCCCAAAGATTCTGTGTCCTCATGGTGTGGTTCAGGCAGAACATGTAGAAGAATGGAACCCCCGTGTCTGGGTGATGCTATCTGTCCTGTGTCACATGGAATGAGTTGCTTTTTTTGCGGGCCTCTCACCGCTGCGGCCTCTCCCGCTGCGGAGCACAGGCTCCGGACGCGCAGGCCCAGCGGCCATGGCTCGCGGGACCCTCCCAGACCGGGGCACGAACTCGCGTCTCCCGCACTGGCAGGTGGACTCCCAACCACTGAGCCACCAGGGAAGCCCGAATGAGTTGCTTTTTGATGATGATGATAAGAGGGATGGCAGTGTGAAGAAAATATTAAAAGAAAAGAAAAAGAATCTGTCCTCACCTGGTTGAGCCAAAAGAAATACACAAACACTCTATACTTACTAAGAAAATGTCTTGGGCACAATAAGAAGTAACTGGCGAGAAGGGAGCCATGCAACAGTGCTTTTTGACACCAGAATCTTTTTTGTTAAAGTATCTCTCCTTGTTCTAACTGGCCACTAAAATGTTTTGTTGTTTCTTTGGTCACCAGATTTTATTTCACTCTGATGGCAAAATGGTCAATAAAAGTCTCCAAGCCTCTCGCTCTTGCTCTCCCTCCTCACCTTGAGTAGGAAGGATTCTGAATGAATGAACGTGATACCTAGTTTTATATCCAGAGATGCCAACCAAATATTTAAATGCAAGGGAAATGATAACATTTTTACAAGGACATATATGTTATAATCGTTTGAAGGTTTAAAATAAGAAAATAAATCCTGGTTGGCTTGTATGCCTAGAATTCAGGGGAGAAATTATAGTTGCTGGATTTGAGAGTGGGCTGGGGGTTGGAAGGATTCAGGGGGCTTGTTACTCAGGTTTTGAGCTATGCTGCTATCATTTCCAAGTAAGGCTTCACACTTTACCCCTATATGGGAAAGGTTCTGATGAATTGTGATGGTGAACCCAAGATGAAGGTCAGTGATACCTGGTGCAGGCAGAGAGGCAGAGTGAGGTAACTGCCTTGAAGTCCAAGAGCAAATCTTAAGGATTCCATGGCACTTAGCAAAGCTATACTTTCTGCTACCTTAGTCCCAAAAGTGCAGGAAGTCTAAAGGCAAATGTGTAGGTATGTGATTATTCCCTTGACTGGATATCCAGGCTTTGGGAGAGGAATAAGTCCGGGAAAGAAGGAAGAGAGGAGAAACAGAAAATTATTGGAAGGACAATAAAGGATTTATTTTGGATCATGCCTCAGTAAGAAGGTGGTAGAGCACAAAGAAAGCCCCCACAAGAATTGCTACTTTATCTCCCTCTTGTTTTGTAGAATTACTCCTGGGGCAGTCTAACCCTGCAGGATGGTATCCCCTATTTGAAAGTTTGCATTCACCTACAATAACAACTTTTAGCTTGTATTTATTTGTAGCTGCCTCCAGTTTGCGCTTATATCCTTTATTACTTCTCACGAACTAAGCAACTGTGTTAAGCATGGATGGGGGGTCTTTTAGGGATGGCTCATGAGTGCTGTGCTTGACTGAGTCAGTGGTGGCTCATTAAGACGCTGCCTCTGGCTTGAGTCAACACTTTGCAGCTGCTGCCATCTGGCTGAAGGGTGTCTCTAGGGGACAGCAACCATTTGGGTCTCAGCACTCCATGGCTCTAGGCATGTCCACTGGATTACGTCCCAGAACCCAGTAGGATAAAGTTTGGAGCCTGCTCTTAGAGAGTTTGGACTCAAAGGTTCTATTTTGGTAAGCTGCTAAAATCCTTCTCAGAATTAATTTTTTTCAATATTTAAACTATATTATTAATGCCTATAAAGTGTTTGAGGTTCTTTTTAAAAAATTTATTTATGTATTTATATTTTATTTTTGGCTGCAGTGGGTCTTCGCTGCTGCGTGCAGGCTTTCTCTACTTGCGGTGAGTGGGGGCTACTCTTCGTTGCAGTACGCGGGCTTCTCATTGTGGTGGTTTCTCTTGTTGCGGAGCACGGGCTCTAGGCGCATGGGCTTCAGTAGCTGTGGAGCACGGGCTTTGTTGCTCCACGGCATGTAGGATCCTCCTGGACCAGGGCTCGAACCCGTGTCCCCTGCATTGGCAGGTTCTTAACCACTGTGCCACCAGGGAAGTCCCAGAGGTTCTGTTTTTTAAATGCCAAGGTATTCAACCTTGATAATGTGTTATTAGTCATAATAAAAGGTAAACTTTTTATATGCTGGCCACACTATCCTAGTGTTTAAAGGGGCTATAATTTCTAAATTGGCATCTGAGTTTTTGGTGATGAGCAAGGTATTATTTAGCCAGACTTATTTCTTTCCCAAGCATATCCCTTTGTGGGTGTTAGTTAAGGACTGCTAAGTTGAGATCTAAGTGCTTGAGAATTTACGAAGTGCTTGCATCCAGGAGTGAGATGCTGCTGTGCAAATGAAGAACACTTACTTTTCTCATTAGCATAGTAGTAGAAGAGGCCTCTGCTGACAACACACCACCGCTTCTGCCACTCTGATCCAAAGAAACTATGATCTAAACAGAACAGCAGTAAGGGACATAAATTCAGGTAACTACAATCACTGAAGAGTCCGTAAAATCCAACAACACACAGTCCAGTGTGTTATTGTTTTATTTCCGAGGTTAATGGACTGTAAAACCCTCCCTTGCACTCCCACAGGTTATCCCATGTTGACACAGAGTGCAGAGGACTCACTCAGTTAAAGGTCCAAGTTCTAAACAGGTTTTGCCTGCTCTGATCCCAGCTGTTTCTCTACTTTCCCTTTATATCTTTCAGGTTCTAATCTCATCCTGTAGTTATAAAATTCTCCATGAGATCTCTATGTGTTGCCTTTCGGCAAACCAAAATGACACTCCAGACCATGGGCATGAGCAAGGCTTTCTTTGTGCTAAGCCAATTTGCCTGAGTGTTAAACCTGGTATTCCAACCCTACTAGAACCTTTTCTAATTAAAGAGTGAAAGCTGAAGACTGGTGCTTGTCTAAAACTTGAAAGTGGGCTGCTTCACATATGATATAAAAATTACACTCATAGCAACACAGTTTCACTCTTTAAGGGAGCACACTGAGAGATGAGAACAAAAATATAGTCATTCATTTATTCATTCGACAAGTATTTATTAAGCACCTGTTGTGTACCAGGTGAGCAAGGCAGAACCAATCCCTATCCTGATGAAGTGAAGATTTGGGGCCATCTCTCTTCAGCCTACACACAAACACCAGACTTCTTTTCTTTTCTTCCCTTCTTTTTGCCTTACCCCTACCTAGTACAGTACTGGGCATAGAGAAGGTACCCCTTATGCTAGCCCTCTTTTTTCTCATTTCCCTTCCCTTCCTGGAATGTTCTGAGATCGGAGGGTGATCAGTACCTTTGCTTTTCTTCTCTAAGTATCCTTGCTTGATGATATTATCAAGCTCTTGAGCTCCTCTTGTGATGTCTTCCATTCCTGAAAGGAACAAGAGTAAAATATTTTGTTGAAATCGGACAGAATTTTCATTTATTTGGGCTACTTGAGATAATCTACATTAATGAAGGGGTGCAGATGGGCTATTGCTTATATATGGCACAAAATAAAACAATTTCTAGATGACTGGGGGGGGAAGTAAATTTTCTTTTTCTTCCTAATTATATCTAATGCTAAAATTGCTTAAAATTATCTAAACATAACATTAGTTTGTGCAAGGGGAGATAGCCTAAGCATGTACTGATTGGCAAGAAAAGGACTCCAGAAAATTAAGAATTTACTTAACTAAACACACACCTTTTTCTAACAGAAAGCCACCTTAGTGAACATAATTTTTATTAAGTTCACATAAAGAAAGGCTACGCATAGCTGAACTTGGCAATAGCTGCCAAATTCTGGTTTTGTCAAAGTAATGGTAAGAGTCTAGGGATGGTAGAAGCCTTTACACAGAGAAGACCTGGATCTGACATCAGCCTTTAATTGTATGCTGCTAACATTCTTGGTTTTCAATTAGCCTTGTTAGGTACAAATTTATCGAGCAGTCAAGATCCTAATCTATCTTCCACCACTGGGGTTTATACTTATTTTACAAAAGGGAGGGGCAAAGGACAGAGACAATGAGGCAGGAATTTTCTCCTCAAAAAAATAAAATGAAACAGGAAGAACAACAAAAACAATGAAAAAATATAACTCTGTATTTCTTTTTTCTTTTTTTTTTTTTTTTTTTTTTTTTTTGCGGTACGCAGACCTCTCTCACTGTTGTAGCCTCTCCTGTTGCGGAGCACAGGCTCCGGACGCGCAGGCCCAGCGGCCATGGCTCACCGGCCCAGCCGCTCTGCGGCATGTGGGATCTTCCAGGACCGAGTCATGAACCCATGTCCCCTGCATCGGCAGGAGGACTCTCAACCACTGTGCCACCAGGGAAGCCCTCTATATTTCTTAGTTAGGAGAAATGAAGGGAGTGGGTCAGCATAATCCTAATTTTATTCTTTTTGGTCCCCCAACCCAAATCCCTTTTGGTTTGCCTTAAAAAATTTAGAAAGCAAACAAGATATAAACCAAATTAAGGCACGATGCATATGAATCAACTGGGTCACCTATACAATATCTTGAGACTCTTGGGTGGAATCATTTTTTTTCAATCACACAATTGTTTTCTTAACATCTACAATAACTAATATTCAGTGGTAGCTGTGCGTTGGCACTTTGTTCAATGCTTTGAATACTTTTTGTTTAAAAATAACATTTTAAGGGCTTCCCTGGTGGCGCAGTGGTTGAGAGTCCGCCTGCCGATGCAGGGGACACGGGTTCGTGCCCCGGTCCGGGAAGATCCCACATGCCGTGGAGCGGCTGGGCCTGTGAGCCCTGGCCGCTGAGCCTGCGCGTCCAGAGCCTGTGCTCCGCAAAGGGAGAGGCCACAACAGTGAGAGGCTCGCGTACCGCAAAAAAAAAAAAAAAAAAAAAAACATTTTAAGATGATTTAAAATGCAACTAAAAGTAACTTTTGCTTTTGTTTCAAGCTTAGTTTTAAAAATATAGATCAGAAGAGTTTCTTTTTTAGGTTTTTAAGTGCCTGATTCTATATCCTATTTGTCCTTGTTGTCATCTTCCGTGTTCATGGACTGTTTTCATTTGTGTGTTTTACAGTTAGCAAACTCTGTGGCTGCTGTAAATCCTCCCAGATGGGTCTCAGGGTGCATGCATGAGATGAAGAGCAGCAAAGGAAAGTTCATTTGTCTAGGATTCTTTCATTTCTCCCACCCCTCTGAAAATTCTAATCTCTTTGAAAATGCTCTCCAAGAAAACAGAGAAGCAGATTGTACTGAGGGTGAGGACCCAGTATGGCTGAGAAGGCCCTTTGAAGAAGAGCCCATCCTCTCTGCAGCGCTGTCAAAAAATTGCTCCTAGAGGCCTAAAAATTAAATGAAAGACACAGGGGATGAGAAAAACAGGATCCCCTAAGCCTGGAGTTTCCATCTTTTCTTCCCACCATTTTTTCCCTTTTTTAAGGTCTTGTTAAACTTAGAGACACAGCTTCTTGTTAAAGATGCCAGAGAGTCTGAATCTTAAAAGACATGTTAAACGTTCTATTAGAATTCAGACCTCCTTTTTTAATGCAAATCTAAATGCCATTTTATGGAACATCTATAATTATGAAAATGGGAAGACATTGCCTTGTGTGCGGGGAGAGTCTGTGAGTATGAATATTACATTAATGTGCCCACACCAGCTCACTGATCCTGCTGGCAGGAGCATAAAAAATGCTCGAGTGAAACTTTTATTTAGATGTTAAGACTCCAGGCCCCAGCGGGGTGACAGAGACAGTCCCAGTGAGTTGCCATCAGAGAGAGAGCTTGAATTGAATTACCCAGGGGGGAAGGAAGTAGTGGTGAGCACTGCTTCGCTTATTTAATTTCATTTACTTTCAGTATATTATCAGCATGAGTCTTTTCTCTCCCCACCAACTGAAACCCAAGAATGCCACCACCAAGAAAACAAAGACATAATGCAGCAGAAATGTTTGAAATCCAAGTCACTAGTTTTAGGAGACTAGGGACAGCACCATCACCACCTTCTCACCCCACAAGTCACACTTGGTTTGCTAAAATTGAGCTCTGAATGAGTTACTGAATTTCCTCTCTTGGTCATTCACCAACAAGATTCTGAAGAGTAAGAGAGCTGGAAATACAGTATTTTATATGCTGTGTTTTTGTAAGGTGTGTTATGTTGCTTTTTTATTAGAGGGAATCTGTATTGATGAACTCTCTTGCCTGGATTCCCTTATGGGCAGTGGAAAAAATGGGATTATAGGTGAAGTTTGGAATGGCTATGGAAAAAAATTAGATCAAATCAATTTTTATTCTGTTGATTGTCTTCTATGTCTAAGGCACTCTGTGGTGAGTACAATAACAGAATTGTTCTCAATGTAAAGTTGACTCTGAGTGCAATCTCATTACCTCCATGATCTATCAGATAAACCCAGATGGGATCCAGATCTATCCCAGTCCAAGATGGGAAGCCACTGTGGCAATCAAGCTCTCTCCTCTTTCAGTGTCAGCTTAGGGTCCCACTGACAAGAACTGGTGGTCCTGAGGATGCACACATAAGCCACAGTCCTGTGTGATGAGGCAGGAGGAGTCTTGTATGCCTGAATTCACACCTACTGGCAAGTGAACCGATCTCCAGAGCTACTTAACATGTAATAGAAGGTATGTAAATGTTTTGCAGGATGATAATAAAAATAGGAAGAAGCTACAAACAATTGCATGAATAGCCATTTTAAGGCAAAACATTTATATTTAAGTATACAATTTTTTTAAAAAAATCGAGGATTTTTGTCCATTACCTGAAAAAAGATATCACCACCTTAATGAAAAAAAAATAGAAATGATTTATTGGGAATAAATGGCCCTTTGGATAAACCTAAGGGTGTATCACATTATATCAGCACAAAACAGAATTACATTAGTGTCATAATCTCTCTCTACCACTGCACTTAACTAAATCTCTCAGAATAGCCCATATAAAGGAAAGATTCACTTAGCTGAAGGATGTGGGGCCATAAACATAAGATGGAGAAGAGTGTTATCCAGAAGTGATGGCCATCCAACTTTCACAGCAGATGAAGATAAAAGAAATTCTCAGACTTCTTTTTCTCCTCATCCAGATTCCTTTAAACCCTGTATCCCACCCATACCAGCTCTGCAGTAAAAAAACAACAGAGTAGGGGTCTATCCCTCAGCACTAAACGTGTGACTCCTCAGTCAGCCATCCTCAGCAACAACAACGGGGATCCTTTGGAGTGCGATACATTTCCATAAAGCAGTCAATAACAGAGGCATGGGGGCTTATGTGAGCCACCGCCTATTTCATCAGCTGCATTCCAGCCCACTGAGAAGAGCGAATTGGAGAAGTCAGTCGGCAACACCACAGCCCAACGCTAATAGCATAAGAGGTCACACAATTTGTACTGCAAAAAGGTTGCAGCTCCTGCAGAAAAAATCAGTGCCCACAAACTTTCATTCTAGGTAGCTGGTTTGGTCTCTTGCTCAATCAACCTGAAATGAACATCAATGATTAAAAAAACCCATCTTTTGTTCAATGCTTTCCCCTCCCTAAATTGTGGACTTCTCCTATCCTCCCCGCTTTCCTTCTAATTCAAGTTCTTTTCAATTGTTTGAAAAAGGAGACCAAACCAACTCCAGCCCAGAGACTGATAGTTACCAGGGGTGAATTTCAGGCAGGGTTAAGTTTACCAGTTTCTTTCACTAAACTACCTGTGATATAGGACCTGGGGTGTTGGATGGATGAGGTTGGAGAAAATCTAATATTTGAAGGCTGGGAATGGTCAAGTTCCATTTGTGATTTCAGTTCACTCACAGATCACTGGTGTGTGTGTGTGCATTTACACAATGACAAACATACGCTTCACGATGCCTCAAATGGACAAAATGAAAAGGGGTATTGCAGGTAGGGTGGGTGGTGTAGTATTCTCCTGGGGTTGCTTATCCCCCATCTGTTTGTTAAATCCTCTCCTTTGTAGTTGGTTTCTGAGTCCTTCTTTAATAAGTTCGTTACTGTTTTTCCTCAGCTTCTTGCATTTCTGGGTTATTTTTTGCCTTTTTTCTCAATTTTTAGGAACCAGTCAATAAATGACTGAGGTGTCTAGCAAGAAGTGTTCATCTTCTACACATGATGATAACAGGGAAAATAGTTTCAATGACTCTTCCTTCATTAGTCCCTTGGGACAGGCTTACATAAGTCTTAAAGTGCTGTGGTTCCTATTCAATATCTACCTGAGTTTACACTTATTCCTCACACTTCTGTCTTTGTGTTTCACTTATTAAGGAATGTAGACCAACACATGTAAGGTGAAAAATTCGAAGCCATTAATAATAATAGACTTAGGATCGAAAAGTTTCAAAGACACAGAAGCCACTCAAACAAACAGCTTTAATTTCATGGAGAAATAAATTGGATAGCAGATGAAAGGAAGGGATTGAACACAAAGTACTTAACCAGGTTCTTCAATGAGCTGTGACATAAGAAGCTAAGAAACAAAACAAGTGCAGTTGGAGCTAGGCAGAAGGACGTCAGAAAATGGTAGAAATCACACGTTTGTGGTTAGAAAACCAGTGCAGAAGACAATATTCAGGAAATCTGCATGGACTCTTGTTTCCCCTCCAATTTTTTAAGTTCTTTAAAAAAGTCTGTTAATCCAGGTAACAGACCAAACTGTGTAAAAATCTGTGGAAGAAACTTGTTACACTGAGGATACAGAAAATTCATGAGAGATTCTAGGGCAGAAGTACTAAGAAAAAAAGCAGATAACTGATGTACAAAATGATTAAAACTAATATGTTTTAATAAAAAATGGTTTAAAAAACCTAACAAGTTTTAATTTGCATTTTATCAAGCATTTTCACATCTCATTTGAGCTCCACAGCATCCCTGTGAGGTATGTATTAATATAATCTCCACTTTACAGACTAGAAAAAAGGCTTACTGAAATTATGGGAGTTGCTGAAGGTTGCTCAGCTGGAAAAGCCCATGCACTTTCCACCACCCTGAGCTTCAGCTGAGGAGACACACTCGGAAGTGCCTGAGGAAAGATACAGTCTTCCCACCTCACTCGCCCACGAGAGACTCCATTTAAATATGGAAGAAGAAACAGACATGATGTGTGGTTATTCTAATACTTGATGTCAAAAAAATATTTTAGGATCCTGTATTTCTTGTTTACTTTGTAAGGTACTGGCTGACTAACCTATGGAATTGCTTTCTAGGGCAGGTCTCTGTGAAACTCAAAAGATCAACAGATATGCAGAACAAAAATGAAAGAAAGTAAGAGAATGTAATAAAAGGATACACAAGGTAAAGAATATACAAGAGGAAGAAACCTGGAGCTCTCAAAAAATGCTGCTAGGGCTTCCCTGGTGGCGCAGTGGTTGAGAGTCCGTCTGCCGATGCAGGGGACACGGGTTTGTGCCCCGGTCCGGGAAGATCCCACATGCCGTGGAGTGGCTGGGCCCGTGAGCCATGGCCGCTGAGCCTGTGCGTCCGGAGCCTGCGCTCCGCAATGGGAGAGGCCACAACAGTGAGAGGCCCGCGTACCACCAAAAAACAAACAAACAAACGAAAAAAAACCTTATAGTGTATCTTATTTAGGCCACAGTCTATGGTGATTAAACACATCTGATGTAGTATTATAATCATGGCAATCAAGAATTCCTACAGAGCTTTATTTCCTTGAAAAAAATTGTGTTTCTTCAAAATTGTGGCTGTTCCACGGAAGTGGGTTGGGCATATAAATGTTGGTGGTCATGTGTTATGGTGGGAAAAAGGTTGAGAATTCATGTAATCTGCACAAAAACAGTTTAAACCCAGGAAGCCTCTTATGTCTTCTGATTTTATTAATGACACATATCTATAACTTAGCACCTTCAGCTTTTTTTTTTTCTTTTTTTTTTTTTTTTTTTTTGTGGTATGCGGGCCTCTCACTGCTGTGGCCTCTCCCGTTGCGGAGCACAGGCTCCGGATGCGCAGCCTCAGCGGCCATGGCTCACGGGCCCAGCCGCTCCGCGGCATGTGGGATCTTCCCGGACCGGGGCACGAACCCGTATCCCCTGCATCGGCAGGCGGATTCTCAACCACTGCGCCACCAGGGAAGCCCCTCAGCTTTATTTTTATCCTAAGAATCCATCCTTAATACAGAACTACAAAGATCCAAACGACCTGAAGTCTTTTTTAGCAGCCAAACCACAGTAAGTGGCAGCAGGACAAAGTGAGAATCATGACACAAATCCAGACAGTGGTGCTTCAAATGGCTTTGAGATTCTAAAAAGGAGCAGGAGAGGATTTCAAACACCAAACTGTCTTTTTTACAAACCTTGCAGGATCACTCTGTTTTCCTCTCATCCTGAGACAGGTCACTTTTATACATGTGTCACTTGAGAGCATATCTTTAAAAATGAATGATAAAATATCATTTTCAAATCTATATATTTACTACTCTACTGGATTGTGATAAGAATATGAAGAAAAGGAAAGAAAAAGAACAATGCCCCACCTGGGTTTGGAGTAACTTTTTAACTGGTTTAACTTCTACCTGTCCACCATACTATGGCCAGAAATTATCTTTCTGAAACGTATATCTGGCCATGTCACATTCCTGCTACAGCCCTTAATGGTTCTCTGTAACCTATAGGATGAAACTCAAGCTCTCCATCACACAAAAACTTTAAAACTTGGTCTCACCCTACCTTCCAGTTTCATTTTCTCCCAACCCCTTATACTTCCCAATACTCCAGCAATAATAGGTAACAGACTTTGCCTTCTGGAATATGCCGTGTACTTTGCACTGCCAGGCCTTTGCTCATGCTGTTTTTCCTGGCTGGACATTCTAATCTCTATCTCCATTTTCTGAGGTGGGAGTGCTCCTTTAAGACTGAATTCAAATGTCACAAACCTTCTGAATCTTTGTCTGTTTCCCCACATAGAATTATATCCTCCCTCTTCTGTGCTCTAACACCATTTTCTATAGGGTACAGTCTTGGCTCCCAGGGACCCTAAACCTTTCCTCCAATGCTCTCTCTCCATTCTTGCCTCTTTGCTTTGGTTTACATAAGACCTTAGTTACTATGTAAAGCTACTAGAAGCCTTGAATGAAGAAATAGAAAAGGGACTATTCCCAGGAAAAGGAATGTAGCTGTGGATCTGGGTAGAAGGCAATAGGGAGGATGGCCTAGCAAAGGAAGGAGGGTTAGAATAGATCTCACATTCATAGGAAGAGAGAGAGAACACTATAAAAAAAAATTAAATGAACAAAACATCATAGTGCCTGGATTGAAATGGGGGAACAAAGAAGAATCCAATAGACCTGTGCATCCAAGGAGATGGGCCAGTATTTGCACCCCGACTGTCTAGGTAAGGAGAGTAAGAATTAGATTGAGGCAGAGCTGGAACAGCTGAAACCCATCACAAGCCAGGGCTGTACTTTAATTGTTGAATTGATGTGGGATTAAGAAGGATCCTTCCCTAAAATACACTCAGTAAACTCCAAGGAGTTTGATGCTAATTATTTAACTTCTTTTTTTTTTTTTTTTTTTTTTTTATTTAACTTCTTGAAGCCTAAAGAAAACCTGCCTTTGGGAAATCTAGTCCCTTTCACAGAGGGCAGTTCAATTCATTAGTTTCTCTCTGTATCCCCAGGGGCCTCGTACACACAGTAGGTGCCTGATAAATGTTTGTTAAACTGAACTGAAACCACTTCCAGCCTTATGGGACTTGGGGTCGAAGAAGGCAATATGGGAGTGAATATTTGTTAGATAAATCATTTTCACCAAAGCCACAAACAGTAATTTTTGCTCTGCTGTATACTCACTATTTTAATCTTAGAGTTGGTACTGCGAAATAAGAAAGTAAAAAACGGAAAGAAAGGAAGTAGCGAAGAAAGCCAAGAGGAAGCAGTGGGTGCAAAAGTCAGGAGGAATCAGTGCTGAGAATGACAGGAGGACGGACAAACAGGATTTTGGGAAAAAAAATAATAATTTGGGAAAAAATGCCATGAACCTCAGCTGGAGAGAACTATATCTCCCAGCCAATTTCACAGCCTCATTGAGATACCGGTTCTCTTCACCTCAGAACTTATCTATCTTCAGGAAAGCATCAAACGATGGGGTGCAGAGGAAACCATAAACAGACAAAGACCGAGCCAAACTCAACAACTTAACAAATGGATAACTGAGTATACTTCAGAAAATGGCTGTTGATGGCAATTTCTGAGCTACAGGCCTTGAGTGGCTGAGAACTTGGCCCCTTGTTCTTGTTATTTCCCTGAAAAATGGTATTTTTCTCTTTGAACGTCATAGGTACGTTTGCATCCTGTACGCAAACATCCTATGTGTGTCTGAGCACTTAATACTGTTGATGGTGATAGCTGCATGAGGATTAGTGTACCAGAATCCCAGAGTCTTTATTTTAGTTACTCTCCAAACCAAAAGATTTCAGGGAGGAATCAAATGATGATAATCTTGCCTTCTCCATGTCTCTCTAGTGAAAAACATTCAGATATCATCAGAGCACTGCATTGAGAAAACCTTTAAAGCAAACAAAGCAGAAAATAAAAAAGAAGACTTAGAAACTAATTATCGTGATTCTCTGGGGGTATTTCAGGGTGGATGATCTAATGAGAACTCTCACACCGCATCGGGAAGAACTTGATGGGAATGCAGTGACCTCGGCAATGTGGCTTTGACCTGGTATGTATCATCTGCTGGACAAAGGGCCACTCCCAAGCTGGACCTTGCTCTCAGCCAGCTCCCTGGGTGTCTCTGCAGCAGTATGGGATCAGAGACAGAAAAATGATGGCTACCATAAGGAACCTTTAGGGCAAAAATCACCTCCTTTTCTTTCTTTTTTTTTTTTTTTCACCTCCTTTTCTTTTAAGTTACACGTTTGAGATTTAAAATCTCTTGGTTCTTCTGTTTCATCTGACAAAACTCAAGCAAGTTTGAAGTAAGTCAAATTTTGCAAGGAAAAAATTAGGGAGGGGAAAATGAGGGTGGTGTTTCCAGACCCAAAAGTTTCTAACCAAATCACCAAGTCTGTAATTGCAAAATAAAAACACTAAATCTCAATATCTATTTGCACAGCTCATTAACTAAGGGCTCACACTCAGCAAACGGAAAAAAAAAATAAAGGAAAAAACCTTCAGCACCAAATACATTTGGAAAGTTACTGTGGAGACCTGTCTTTCCCTAGGATCTAAACTAGGCTGTCGTCAGATGCGTCTGTCTGTCTGACTTTATTGCTTATTTGGGAAGCAGCAAGTTGGGATGAGGCAAAAGCATCTTTTGTCAGACTGTGCTGGAGAGAAACAGAGTACATTCCTTTCCCCACTGAGTATTATGAACATTATGGCAGGCACTCGACCTGCTCTGCTACTGGGACAACATGATTTACAATGTGAAAAGGGAAAACCTAAATCACCAAGTAATGAAAACATTAAAGTTAATGCATCACAAGTGAGGAATTTATTACCATTAACTCCAATAAACAGTTATAAAACACTCGTCCTTTCCTGTCCATGTGCAGGGACACAGACACTGTACTTCATTAAGCTCAACTTTCTTTTCTTCTTCACTAGACCAGTCATGTGTGTTTGAACCAACCACCATTTATTGTTAAGTGGACTGGTTCATTTTCCAGGACTGAGAGAGCTGAAGGCACATCCATTTTGCTTCATGGTGCTTCGTACAGACGGATGAAATAGCAAAGTTTAGAAGACATGCAGCTCGGTATTGCTATATAAGTTTATTTAAAAGTCCCTAAAATGTATGTCTGATAAAAGCAGAGTAGCTCTTCTGAGCAGCCTTTCTCATAGGCAGGTATATAAGTAATAATGCCTGGCGAGGAAGGTGGCATATTGGATGCCAATGAATGTCAGGTGCGTTTAGCTGAATAATTTTTCCCTTGTTATTGTTTGGTATAGCACCTAAGAAACCTGAGATGGAAACCCATTTCCTTCCAACATCTTTCTCTGTCACAGGGGCATACCAGTTTATTACCTTCAGGTTTTTCATGAACAAAAGAGGCTGCACATATTGGATGGCTAAGGTAGACTGGTTCTGGAATCATTTGTTTTAGAGGAAAAAAAAGGGAACTAAAGTGTCTTTTTGGAAAGCCAACTCTAATCATGGAATCACCTGGGTGTTACAAAACAGACAGGAGAGGCAGCATGAAATTCAGGCTTCCCTGACCAAACATTCACAATAGTAACAATGATAATAGTAATACTTTACATTTGAATAGCAATTTAGTGTTTGTCAACTGTTTTCCTTTATGGCACCTCTTTGATCCTGATACAGACAGAAAGGCCTCAATAGTCTAGACTTCAGGAGTTGAAACTGAGTCTCAGAGAGGATAAAGGACTTTCTCACATAGCTGGAAGGAAGGAGGATAAGGACAAAAACTCAGTTTTTTTTTAAAAGCTCCAAATCCAGTACATTTTTGGCTACACCGTGCTATGACAAACATTTTACATAATGAATAATGTTATAGTCATAATTATAACCTAAAGTCAAGGTAAAGAGTGTTTTAATTCTAGATTTCACAGCCCAAATGGTTTTTAGGAACCCTCTCTGCTAAGCATGGCTACAGTACCAGTACTGCTGGATGGAGCCTGGGAATTGTCCAGGATGTTCTGCTCTGAAATGGGATCTGATTTTTGGCATTACCAGAGAAGAGGCAGGTACCTGGGTGATCCTCCTGTTTGAGGTTCATAGGGATGTTTAGCCCCACCCACTGAGTGGAATTGCTGGGCCTCTCATGGGCCAAATTGTGTAGAACATATGAAAGAAAGGGCTAGAGAGGCTCTGACGTAGAGTTTGAGCTGCGTAGCCTGCATTACCAAAGCTAAGATTTCCATAAGTAGGACGAACTGCTAAAAAGTAGCATAGTTGCTTCCATGTCCTGGCTATTGTAAATAGAGCTGCAATGAACACTTTGGTACATGACTCTTTTCGAATTATGGTTTTCTCAGGGTATATGCCCAGTAGTGGAATTGCTGGGTCGTATGGTAGTTCTATTTGTAGTTTTTTAAGGAACCTCCATACTGTTCTCCATAGTGGCCGTATCAATTTACATTCCCACCAGCAGTGCAAGAGTGTTCCCTTTTCTCCACACCCTCTCCAGCATTTATTGTTTCTAGATTTTTTTATGATGGCCATTCTGACCGGTGTGAGATGATATCTCATTGTAAGCAACCTAAGTGTACATCAACAGATGAATGGATAAAGAAGATGTGGCACATATATACAATGGAATATTACTCAGCCATAAAAAGAAATGAAACTGAGTTATTTGTAGTGAGGTGGATGGACCTGGAGTCTGTCATACAGAGTGAAGTAAGTCAGAAGGAGAAAAACAAATACCATATGCTAACACATATATATGGAATCTAAGAAAAAAAATGTCATGAGGAGACTAGAGGTAGGACAGGAATAAAACACAGACCTACTAGAGCATGGATTGAGGATATGGGGAGGGGGAAGGGTAAGCTGTGACGAAGTGAGAAAGTGACATGGACATATATACACTACCAAACGTAGGGTGGATAGCTAGTGGGAAGCAGCCGCATGGCACAGGGAGATCAGCTCGGTGGTTTGTGACCACCTAGAGGGGTGGGATAGGGAGGGTGGGAGGGAGGGAGACACAAGAGGGAAGAGATATGGGAACATATGTATATGTATAACTGATTCACTTTGTTGTAAAGCAGAAACTAACACACCATTGTAAAGCAATAATACTCCAATAAAGATGTTTAAAAAAAAAGTAGCATAGTTTAAGGAGGTAGTAATATTTGTCAAAGGAATTCTTCTAAATATTATTTCACCATTATTTTAGCATTTCCATAAGGTACCCTAATGAAGAACTCTTAGATGAAGAAGTTACAGGTCTCTCCAGAGGTGATAGAGCAAATGACTCTGCCACTCATTTTGCACACAGGGAAATTAAATCCCAGCCAGCTATGATGCCATTATGTGACTCATTCAACGATACCATTATGTGAAATCACCCAAGGTAACGTGACTAATTTGTCGTAGGGTTGAGAAGAGAAATAGAGTTTACTGACTTCAATTCAACATCATATCACTCTTTTACTCCCATAGTCAGGAAATAATCCTTCTCTAACTCTGGCCTGGGGGTTTAATTTCTGTGGGGAAACTAAACAAGACAGGTCCCAAATTTTGAGACACACAGTTCAGTCGAGAGTGGGAAGCTATCCTGAAAGCAGGTGAATTAAGTAATTGTCTATGTCCTGAACACTGAGGCCCCTAGCCTCCTTTTACTGCTCAGTTCCCCAAACCCTGGTAGTCATGTATAATGGTACCACCAGCAGATTCATGGATCCTTCTCTGGAAAAAAATGAATGGCCTCAGAGAAAAGACATGCAGATACGACATTTGGGAGAGGCCAAGCAAAATGGTTGGGTCTTCCCATCACTCTCAAGTTTAGGCTTTCTAAAGTGAAGCCCATCAGTGGATATGCTCCGCCTTGGCACACAGAAGTTTCAATCTGCATTTTAGTGCCTCACTTTTAAATATAAGCAAGGTCTAAAGATCACCAGACATTTGCAGAAAAGCTTCCAACATGGAAGATAAAGACTAAAACATACAACAGATAAAAAGGAACTCAGAGAAAACAATTTAGGGAGCAGAAAAGAAAATGAAAAACCAAAACAAACAAGGGATCATTAATATTCCCAGAGGGATGAGAAGACACTGAATTCATGAAATAAGTTGCTTAAAAAGAAACAATCAGGGCTTCCCTGGTGGCGCAGTGGTTGAGAATCCGCCTGCCGATGC
Organism: Kogia breviceps; assembly: GCF_026419965.1. Taxonomy (NCBI): domain Eukaryota; kingdom Metazoa; phylum Chordata; class Mammalia; order Artiodactyla; family Physeteridae; genus Kogia; species Kogia breviceps. The sequence continues at coordinate 35,935,411 of NC_081328.1, read as the reverse complement.
AGGGGACGCGGGTTCGTGCCCCGGTCCGGGAAGATCCCACATGCCGCGGAGCGGCTGGGCCCGTGAGCCATGGCCACTGAGCCTGCGCGTCCGGAGCCTGCACTCCGCAACGGGAGAGGCCACAACAGTGAGAGGCCCACGTACCACAAAAAAAAAAAAAAAAAAAAGAAACAATCAGGGAACAAGAAAGGACAGTCAGAAATTAAACATAAGGTAGCCAAAATTAAAAACAAAATCAATAGATGGGTTGGAAGATATAATTGAGGATATCTTAAAGAAATAGGGCAAAAAGATCAAGAAAACAGAAAACAGAAGAGATAAAAATATTAGAACACAGAAAATAAAGGGAAGGAAATGATCAAAGAAACAATAAAATTTCTCACAATGAGGGATATAAATCTTCTGATTGAAAGGGAGCTCCATACATCCAGCACATGAAGGAAAAGAGGCCCACACGTTGGTAATCACTGTGAACTTTCAGAACACAATGGATAATGAGAAGTTCATAAAAGATTCTGAGTTGGGGGAAAAATTGGCCATACACAAAGAATTAAGAATCAGACTGGCATTGAACATCTCCACAGCAACACTAGAAGCTAAAATGAAGCAAAATTTTCCAAATTCTAAGGAAAATAATTTCCATCAGTGTTTCTACACCCAAATTATCAATCAAGTATAAAGGTAGAATAAAGAGGTTTTCAGACATGCACATTCTCAAGAAATTTACTTCCTGGGCAGCCTTTCTCAGGAGGCCACCAGAAGATGTGCTCCAGCAAAGTGAGGGAGTCCACCAAGAAAGAAGGTGATGCTGGATCCAGGTGGGGCTCTGATAAAGGAAAGAGACAAAGGGAAGTCCCAGGGCAGCCAGCCCAAAGTGGGGAGGAGGACAGAGGTGTCCAGGAGAGCGGCTCCAAGAACAAAGTGGACCTGATGGATCATCTGATGTGTGTGACCACTTGGAAAATAGGAATATTACAATTCTGCTACAGAGTTTGGGAAGAATTAGGGATGGTGACTTAGAAAACTAATAAAATGAAAAAAGCCAAGGCATTTTCCCACTCTGGAAAAAATAAGAAATAAAACTTAATTATAGAAGTTCATAAGCGTTGGCAGTAAATAAAATTTACATAGTTAAAATCACATAGACCCTAAAACTAAACTAACTAAAAATTATGATATAATCATGTCAGGAAGATGAAGGGAGGAGAAATGAGGATTGGGATGAGATAAGAGTGTTAAATCCTCCTCTGCCATAATATGAAATCAATAGTTAATAGCTGAAATTGAAAAATCCAAAATATAGCTGTATAATATTATTATTTAGAAATGTGAAAGAATTTATGAAAGAATTGAAGGCGTTTGCCTCTGGAGAGCAGTACTCAGGGACTAGGAAGGGATAACTGCTTGTAGTACTATTTGATTTTAAAAAACTATATCTATATTATTTTGATGAAAATAAAAAATAATTAGAAAATGGGAAAAATAGTTTTACAACTATTTTACACAAAGCCACACGTCTCCATATTTACATAATGATGTCCATTCTGAGTGGCTAAATATACAAAATTCCTAAGCTTGGTTTGAAGGGTTTATGGCAAAGGAATCCAGAAAAGAAAGAAGAAATTGGTGTAGAATAAAGAGAAACAATTTTGTTAAAAAACACTTACACAAAGCCACATTTGAAATAGGTACCATTTTAAGAATATTTTAATAATCTGTAGTCTTTGTGCAATTTGCAATTCTAATATTGTACTTTGCACCATAGGTTTAATTCTGCTTAAGCTCTTCCTACGTTGCAAGGGTACCCACAAAAACAGGAGGCCTTTTTCCATTGGAGATCTGTTTTATTTCACAAGTAGCAAAGGTTATGCAATCCCATTATGAAACCTGGGGGTCAGAAGCCCAGAGTATAAACTTGGGCTGCAATTTACAGAATAGTTTTATATTACTAGGCATGACCAGAATTGGATAAAGTACCTGCAGATAAAATCAAATCAGATTATTTGGAACCTACTGTGTGGTAGTTGTTGTGCCAGAGAGCATACAGTTCCTAGAAAGACAACTTCAGATCAGTGCAAAGGCACACAGAGCACAGACATGATTTTAATTTATAGGACTGGAAAAGTACAAGGCCATAAAACAAGACACCTGTTGTCCTGCATTTATGTTAAAGGTTTCACCTTTTAAAAAAATAATCAGAAACACATAATCATTATTCTTGACATAAATTACATATTAGATTGAGAGTGGAAATCATGTTTTAAGAATAGGAAGGGAAGGAAAAGTAAAACCAACTGCATGTAATTTTTCAAGTGGAAACAACGGCAATATGAAGATATATGGGTGTCAGACCCACTGGTAGAGGAAGGAGGCTGTGCTCTCTTACCTCTTGTGGTGTCACTCCTGTGACCTCTACCATTTGAAATGCTTTGATTCCACCTTGCCCAAGGGACCTGTGAGCAATGGGAAAAAGGGATGAAGGATGCCTATGCCTGACCTCACCTTTACATTGTCTTACGGCTGAAGGTATAAATCAGCTTTCCCCTTGAAGACCCGAGTGTCAGAAGCTCATGTGAAATGCTGGAAATATTAAATGATGTCCCTGAGGGTTTTATTGTTACTCAGTTTTCTCCTGTAACTGGGAGAGCTGTTCACATGAAGGATACTCTCCCTCAGGACCTCAATTTGTATACAAAATGAAGTATGAAACTCCAACAACTTCTTGCCACATTGGAAAGAAAATAAACAATTAGTGGAGGTCGCCCTTAGCCTACTGGTCCTGCGTATATTTCAAAGATATCTCTATTCCCAGAGAGCAGTTCACACTGACGAAGGTATGATACCCTCATTACAAATCCTTATTTCCAGGGTAATAAATCTGTGATGGTTAAAAAAAATCTCCAAAGACAATTCAATGTGTCTTTTAATGGGGAAAAACAAAAACTCTTCACTTTATCCTAGTTAGCAGAGGAAGTGTACCAAGAATAGAGGATCAAGTGCCCCAATGCCAAGGTTCGATTGCTAGCCCATCACTGTGATCTTGGGCTGTATCTGAAGCTCCATTCCAAGATTCTTTCTGCAGGATTTTTTAAATCTATGGACTCTTAAACCTCCTAATACACTTTGATTCATTAATCCTCACCACTACCTCTGTAATAGGCATAATTATCTGTAATAAGAACAATAACTTTTCTCTTCATGGAGAAATTAAAGTGACTTGTTCAAGTCTCTCAGTTAGTAAGTGGACAAAGCAGGAACAGAAATAAGGAATCCTCATGACAATCCTTAGCATTAATCTCTTGGCATATCTTTTTTCCATCAAAGATTTGAAGTACTGGCACACAAAGAATATATTCCCTATTATAAAAATATCACTATATATTTGCATAGAGCTTTAAAAATTTTAAAGCATGTTCAAACCTCTTATTTAGTTTGATTTTTATAATAGCCCTATGAGGTAGGTATTTATAGACTCTGTAATGAAGGACTAAAGGTAAAAAGAAACAGCTTAAACAGCTGAGAAGAAAAGCCAGTGAAATATTAAGGATTACCTAAGACATTGTAGAATCTTAATTACACCAGGTTTGTAAGAGACAGCCAGATGTATGAATATATTGATTAGCCTGCCCTGTTTCTGTGCGATAATAGAGGACTGATCTCTAAAAGAGCCTCTGCTCTGTGTTCTAAGATCATATTCCAGTCATGCAGAATGGTGTAATGTGCTCTTTTAACGTGAGCTCTCTTGCCATCGAACTATGGCTGAATTAGGGATGAATGACAGTGCTTCTCTAGGGGGCAAGAGAAAGTGTGAGGGATGAGAAGGATTCCAAACAGCAAAGAAGGAAAAATGAAGAAACAAGGCTCTTTTTTCCCCAAAAGCCTAATCTTCTGAAGCAGGCCCAGTGATGAAAAGAAAACTTAAAAAAAGTAGCACCAAGTGAAAGGAAAAGTAAGAGTGAAGGGATTTGAGAAATATCCAATAAAATGTTGAGCCAAATGAAAAAAAAAAAAAAAAGTAGCACCAAATAGCATTGGTGCTGCTTAACTAGTGTGTGTTTAAGGGAGCTCGAAAAGGGTCCTTCTTCCAAATACCTTCCCAACTGACTTCCTTAATTCCTGAAATTCCACCATTAGAAGTCCATTCCCTTAGATGAAAGCATTATTCCCTAATGAAATCCAGATGCCTCTGGGAGAGGCAGTATACTAAGTGAGTATATACTAAGTGAGTATCCACCGTATGATAACCAATTGGTGCATCACAGATTATTGGGAGAAGGAGACCCAGAGTGCCAGCTCTCCCAGGGACAAAGCACAGCCACTTGGAACCATGCAGCAGGCCATAGAGCAGAGATAACTGATAGAAGTATGTCCAGCACTGACTCTTATCCAGGAGGTGTGCGTGGTTGACGATACTGCATTGAGCCATTATCAGTCACTAGCACCTCAGAGCAGTGGTTCTTAACTGTAGCTGCCCATCACAATCACCTGTCAACCTTTCAAAAAATGTATATACCTGGACTGTACCCTACATTTGCTGAATCAGGATCATGTGGGAGTAGGGTTGAGGCATGTTTATTTTTTCAAAGCTCTATGGATGTTCTGATGCTCTGCCAGGGTTGAAAACCACAACGTCAGAGTGAAATTTGTCAACCTGATGGCTTGCTGGTGGGCCTTGGTGAGGTGGGGCCCCAGGTCGGGGGCCTGGACACTGAATACCAGAACAGGTGATGAGAGGCAAGAGAGGTTCCATAAGGACAAAGTAACAAAAGATGACATGGAAAAGAATCAAGACAACTCGTCTATATCACAGTTTTGACAAACTACCTGGGATTATTATTACCAAGATTTGAAGAAACACTAATCTATGAAAGTTGGGACTTCTGCATAACACCATTTAATAAATACCAGGGGAATGATTATCTATGTTCATGTAACTCAGGTTTATTTCATCCTTTCAAAAGGCTGAAGAAGCCTCTTGTAGTCCTTTCATTACTGTAGTATCTCTTCCCATTCCATTCGTTATAGTCATTTCCTTAAGTCTTTGCCCTATTCGTCTTGTCCTTGGTTAGCCTCCAAAGAGAGCCCTTACCAGGTGAATCTGCTGGGATTAGTTTGGTCAACGTGACAGAAAAGCCCAAATAATAGAGGCCTAATAAGACAGAAGATAATCTCTCATGTATAAATAAGGCTGGAGGGAGGTAGCCAGGCAATGGGAGGGCACTCCATGTGTTCACCTCCTCTATCTTGTCTCCACCACCTTTAGCATGTGATTTCTTTCACGCAGTCCAAGCTGCCTCCAGCTCCAGCCAGCAAGAAGGGGGAAAGGGGCAAAGAAGAGAGCATCACCCTCCCCCAACCTGCTAAGGACACTATATGTGTCCCTAGAAGTTAACCCATCCCTTTCACATTCCACTGGCCAAAACTTAAGTCACATGGTTGAAGCTAGTTGTTAGGGAGTTAAGGAGGCAGGGAGCTGTTCAGGGCAGCCGTGAGCCCATTTAGAAAGTCAGAAGAAGGGGAGGATGAACACTGGGGCTAGTGAGAAGTCTCAGCCACACCGGGAACTGTGCACACAGCTAAACAAGTACAGGCAGTCACCTTATGAACCTAGACTATCCCACTGGAAAGAAAGCAAATGAGTGTGGTAAGAGAAGACTGCTTAATGCCAGGTGTTGGGTAATGCATGGTGATTAGAGGAAAGTGTTTTCCACTAATGAAGAGTGATAATTTGTTGAAAGTGGTTATCTGTGGCCCAGGAGTCATAACAGAGGCCTCAAATAAATGAAGTGTTTGGTTTGTCTTTTGAAAGCTTACGTATCCTCTTGGAATTAATGTGATTCAAAAGTCCACCTCTTGCCTAATGAAGGACTGGAATTTGGTCCTTCTGTCTGAGTCCCTGGAGTCAAACTTCTGTAATGTGTCAGGAGAAGGACAGCATACCTGACTATGGATTTCTACACTAGCAGCTGGGACTCACAATGCTAACTAGGAGAAATACTAATACTTATTTCACACACAGATTCTGCTTAGATGTGCTTTAAAAAGATCCCAATCAATAAAAAGGTGTAGTTTCCCCTGACTCTAGGGTTCCAGATATGTCAGTACCTCCAAGTCAGTACTTCCCCAAAACTTCCTTTTTTTTATTGCTCTCAGATCTGACAGTAAAACCAGAACTATGCTGGTCTAGAAGCATGTGGTCTAAAACACAAGAAATCTGTTTAACTCTATGGCTGTGTTTGGACTGCTTCATTGTCTAGGATGGTTTAAATGTAAAGCACTGCTTTGTTTCCCATCAGATCTCCCTAAATCATCTAATAGGCTTGTTTCCTTTCTCTGTGTTTCTCATTTGTCTGGCTGATTGACTTGTATAGCCAGTTAGCTCAGTTAGATAGGGCATGGTGATAATAAGACTAAGGTCACAGGTTTTATCCTTAGATAAAACCTGTGTTTTAGAGAGGGTGTGCGGTCTCGGGATGGGTGTGCAGAGTAAAATTCTGTTCCACGTCTAGTTGATTGCTTCTCTCCCCCTGGCTAGCTCTTCGGAAAGGATGAGTGGCTTCTCAAAAGGGGGACTGAGTAAGAAAGAGGGGTGTCTTAGCAGAATTAAGCTGTATTGTTGGAAAAACCCTGCAAAAGGCTGGACCAGAAGTACCTCTATACCAAGAGGAACACAAAGTAGTTTGGTTTATGAAATGGTCCTTCCAACAATAAGCCATCCTACTTCCAGGAGACTATGACCCAGAAGCATGGAGTTTGAACTGCGACATTGGGGATGGAAAAAGAAAGCTAGAATGGCAAGAACATTGCCATATTCCTAGGCTAGGGTCCAGAGTTCTCGTTTCCTGCTTCCTGATTGAGCCAGGACATTCAGACCACATTTGGTCTCCTATTTCCAACCCTACCTCAGTGTTCCCCAGCCAGTGGTGAATTGTCATAATGTTGTAGAGGAAAATCATGTCCAAAACAGGAATAAAATTTGCCACCACTTTTACTTGTTCTAGATGGAAATGTCATTTCTCACCACAGGAAGACTTTCCCCTGCTCTTATCAAAAATCTTTCAGTCTGTCCACACAACCGGGAGAACAAATTTGTTTTTGATCCCTTTGTGAACAAATGAGACTCAGCACCTGCACAGTGCTTGAGGGTGGCCAAGCCTCATCCTTGCTCTGAGCCGGCTGCTGCTCTTGGGGGAGAGAAAGTAAAAATGATTGATTCAACATCTTAATTAAGATAAACAAACAAAGAGGAACATCAAATAATGGGCCTGACAGTTTGAAGCAAACTGAAAGTACAGCTTAGTATTTCATAAAAGAAAAAGCGTTTGATGTGAGGATGGCAGTTTAATAATTTGTAAATATCACTGGCTTGGTATTATAGCTAATCCAAATATTTTCATTTCTCATCATAAGTTACCCTCTGCTGATGGCTTGTCCTCTTCAACTTACAGCTTTCACCCTGGAGCCTTCGACAGGGGTGGAGAGGAGAGGAAGAGAAAGGGTCACAGGTTCTCTGTGGAATGTGAATTACATCATCAACTTCCTTTCTACTTTCTGATTCAGATATTCCCTGGAAAATATCACCAACCAGTCCCAACGTTTTATTGCCTTTTTCTTCACCTCCCCTAAAAAAGTATCAAAATTTAATCATTACAGCTTTCCATTAGCTTCTGACTGTTTTACTAATTAAGAAGTCTGAGCTTTTCCCCATTCCTAACATGTAAAGAAATGGGGAAATGAAACCACCACACTAACTATAATGTCCATACAATACTGTTTATATACCATAATGAAGTAGTTAGCTATATACTGAAAAGGTGTTTTATTGCCCTAAAGCCTTACAAAGAAGGGTAGCTGGGGTAAGAGTGTCCTTGTTCATGCCTGTGTCTCCCACCAAAATACCTTTGGGTGGGTGCTGAGGATAGGCAAGAAGTTGTGATGGCAATCATAAAAAGATGAATGTGGGAACCTCTATGTTGGTCAGAGCATTGTGACTTAATGCTTGTGAAAAAAATTCAGAGAAAGAGTAGGCAATTTTACAAACTTATTTGGACCATCCAAGGGTGCAAGTCAGACACAGGTCTGTGAGAGCAGAGCTGAAGGAATACCATTGGGCAGACAGAGGCTTTGGGCTTTTAAGGTACGTAAAAGGGGAAGGGTGGGGTTGCAGGCCCATCAGGTCAGCCTGCACTCAGATATACCTCTGGGTTCAGGACACGACTGTTCTCTCGTGCTTTTCCATCTTTTTGCAAAGGTTCTTAACAGCAGCACTCCCCCCTTTTAATATAAATTTTAAAAAAATTAATTAATTTATTTATTTTTGGCTGTGTTGGGTCTTTGTTTCTGCGGGAGGGCTTTCTCTAGTTGCAGCGAGTGGGGCCCACTCTTTTTCTTTTTTTAAACATCTTTATTGGAGTATAATTGCTTTACAATGGTGTGTTAGTTTCTGCTTTATAACAAAGTGAATCAGCTATCCGTATACATATATCCCCATATGCCCTCCCTCTTGCGTCTCCCTCCCTCCCACCCTCCCCTATCCCACCCCTCTAGGTGGTCACAAAGCACTGAGCTGATATCCCTGTGCTATGCAGCTACTTCCCACTAGCTATCTATTTTACGTTTGGTAGTGTATATATGTCCATGCCACTCTCTCACTTTGTCACAGCTTACCCTTCCCCCTCCCTATATACTCAAGTCCATGCTCTAGTAGGTCTGGGGCCACTCTTCATCGCGGTGCACGGGCCTATCATTATCGTGGCCTGTCTTGTTGTGGAGCACAAGCTCCAGATGCGCAGGCTCAGCGGCCATGGCTCACGGGCCTAGTTGCTCTGCAGCATGTGGGGTCTTCCCAGACCAGGGCTCTAACCCGCATCCCCCACACTGGCAGGCAGACTCTCAACCACTGCGCCACCAGGGAAGCCCCCCCCCCTTTTTTTATTGCTCTCAGATGATACCAAGCCCAGGAGGAGACCACACTGGGTGGGTGTGACAGGCAGGGTCCTGCAGAGGGTAGCTGCAGTTCTGAGAATTCTCCACAGGGAAGCAGTATGAGATCAGGGTTTGGATTAGGTGGCCCCACCAGCTTTCCCTGATTGACTGAGACTGTCCTTCTTTCCTTCCACTGTGTGCGAGATGACCAACAGGGCAAGCTCACGTTTCAAGAGAGCCCCTAGCTTTACTACCATGCTCCACATAGCCCTCCACTCCAGGTGTGTTTCTCTGCACCTGAATAATCAGCTCCCAGAATACTGTTTTGTCCATTCCATCTCGGGTCTATGCATTATCTGAGGGATGCCATAAGGGCTCAGGATGCCCTCCTTGCTAAAATGGCCTTATTTTAGCTGCTGGGTCCACTTCACCGCCACAGAGAGGAAACCTGCAGAGTCGACCTTAGCAACATGTCAGGCACATGTTTTCCTGGCAGTATGAATTCTGGCAACCTCTGAATGGTTGGATAACTCAACATTTCTCAAAAAGGAATTGGTTTCCATCGTCGGCACTCTGAAGAAAATGGGGCCAGCAACAACTTGATTCTGTTTGAGTTATAGAGAGTAATACACCCTTATAGTCAAAATTCCTAAATAGAGAGTTTATAACTTAGGTTCTATCTTGACAATGTCCCACTGATATATTGTGTGATAACAGCAAAGCCACTACTTATCTTCCTTGTTTATAAAATAGAAATTACACCTGACATTTCTGGTAAGCCGTAAGAACTATGTACTCTATGTGGACTTTACACAAAGTACCCAATACTGTGAAGATTCTTTTTTAAAAAATTAATTAATTAATTAATTTTGGCTGTGTTGGGTCTTCATTGCTGTGCACAGGCTTTCTCTAGTTGTGGTGAGTGGGGACTACTCTTTGTTGCGGTGCGCAGGCTTCTCATTGCGATGGCTTCTCTTGTTGCAGAGCACAGGCTCTAGGTGCATGGGCTTCAGTAGTTGTGCCAGGTGGGCTCAGTAGTTGTGGCTCGTGGGCTCTAGAGTGCAGGCTCAGTAGTTGTGGTGCACGGGCTTAGTTGCTCTGGGGCATGTGGGATCTTCCTGGACCAGGGCTCGAACCCATGTCCCCTGAATTGGCAGGCGGATTCTTAACCACTGCACCACCAGGGAAGCCCTGAATATTCTTTTTTTTTTTTTTTTTAACATCTTTATTGGAGTATAATTACTTTACAATGGTGTGTTAGTTTCTGCTTTATAACAAAGTGAATCAGCTATACATATATGTATATCCCCATATCTCCTCCCTCTTGCTTCTCCCTCCCACCCTCCCTATACCACCCCTCTAGGTGGTCTCAAAGCACCAAGCTGATCTCTCTGTGCTATGCAAGATAGAAAATTTTGACCTTTCTTTTGACAGACATTCTCTAAAATACATTTACTTTAGTTGACAAATTGGCAAATATTACATGTGTGAGATTTAAAACTTTCTAAGAATTTAAAATCTTGAAAGTTCTTCCAAAACAGTGAGCAGAAATCCCATTTTCAGCATTTCATGTGATGAGAGTGGAAAGGAAGGAGTAAGAAAGAACTGAGGTCTGGGTTTCCTGAAATTTATGTCAGGTAACCTATCTCTTATCACACATTTTATTTCTTTACCTGAACTTCAGAACTTAAATGTTTCTGTCAAGTTTGAGAAAGGTGTGTGGTACTGACTTCACACTGATTTCATTTTTTTCTTTATAGTCTATCCAAACCATTTTCAGACCCACTCCCTAAATCGGTTACCTTCTTTTCTAGGGACAATTAATAGAAAGCAAGCAGGAAGCTTGGAAAGGAGAGTGAGACCTGCCTTTTCAGTGGTCTTTCAGGTGACTTTGCCTCCCAGACAGGTTGATGCAAAGACAAGCAAAAGAGGAGTTTCTGGACAGATCTCTAGTAGAACCACTCTCAAGAAGGGATCAGCTACAATAGTGCTAGATAAAAGTGCAATTGGCCAGCTTCATCTCTCTGGGGCATAAATTGGGCCAGAGAGTAGAGACTGAGACACATATAAACAAAATGGAGAACACAAATAAAATATTGATTTTCCCCCCTGTATTCCATCTCCAAAAGATAAGTAAACCAACTTGCAGTGGGAAGAATGCTATCCTCATAATACCAGCCATTTAAATTTTTCATAAAATGCAATAGCATGCAGTTATCAGTATAGAGTTCATGCTCTCTCTTCTGACCTAGTACGACTAGTAATTTTTAGAAATTTTAGGTGATGTTATGTTCAAATGAGTTTAATGCCAAGGTTAGATGATACTGTTAGGGTCTGTGTCACCCATGATTTTGTGTCTGTCTAGAAAAGGTTAGGCAAAGGTAAGAGAGATATGGAGCCCATTGAAACATCTCTTATCAAAGGAAAACTTGTTAAAGAAAGATTTTAACAGCTCAAACTACCTTGGAGGCCAATAAAAGCACCAAACCTGATTATTAGACCATGATCTGAGGTTAGAAAAAGGACTCCGGCACTGACTGATTGGAAAGCTATTGGAAATAAATAAAAAGGCTACATTATATGAAACGGAGGGTCATAGCATGGGAGCAACTTGAGAAGCCATAGGTACACTGATTACATTTATCATGACATTTAGTGACTGCTTTGTGTATGGCTTGTTTTTTGCACGTCTTTTGTATGAGATATTTTTAGATAAACTGATTTCACAGAAGAGGAGGAAGGTAATAAGTGTCACCTTGTATTAATACACAAGCTCTCCACCTTTGGGATCAAATTTGGTGCAGGGCACAAGTGAAATGAGTTTGGTGGCCTCAAACGAGGCCACCATTGATAGTTATCCTTAAACAAAATCACAAATCATTTGCTGGCAGCAGAGATCAGAGACCTAGAGCTGAGACAGCAAGTGTCACAGGTCAGGAGGAAGACTTGGGCGGAGAATCAGCCATTACCTCTGGGTCTCCAGCCTGGCTTCAGCTCATGCCACCAACCAACGCTTCTCATCCATAAACACTAACATTCACACTGATTTTATGACCTCTCTTTGCCTGCCAAACCCAACATCAATATTTCCAACAACATTTCATGAAACCTCCTGTTATCTACATTCTCATCACTCAGTCAGTTCTAATAATAGCAATTTCATAGTCACTATGAAAAGGAGGCCTATTTTTAGAATGCTTCTTGCCTTTAGCAAAATAATGGAACTTGTTTGTTCCAGTGAATTCTGAGTCTAAACATTGCTGGCTTTCTCTCTATTTAGTGAAGGGCTTCTGTGCTACTCTGATGAAAACACAGAGAATTAGAAAACAATGACTGTGTGAATGACATTTACAGAGATCTCATACTGGAAAGGGCACATTTTACTGTGACTCTGTGTCAAAAGTGTAGTTTCATCAGAGGACAGGAGGCAAAAGAAACAGGCAATCAATACTTGGGCCTCTGATATCTGAACTGAGAAAGAAAATCATTATCCTGTTATTTTTATTGTGGCATGATGCTTGAAATACTGCACTTTGTTTCCATAATAATCCAATATTTTGGGGGTTGCAGATAAAAAAAACCCTCACGGGGTAGCCAGGTGAAATCAGAACATAAAGCATAAAAGAGTATACACATATACATTTCATGGTCAGAATTTGGAGAAAGGCAGATTGAGAAAGAGAAAAGTTAGCCTTCTGAAAAAGATGTAATAATCCAATTTCATGAATCTATGTATCTAACAGCTATGTTTAATCTCTGAGTTTCCAGAATCATCAGTACAGGTTTCCTTGTTTCCAATTTTTGGGCAAAACACACAGACTTCCAGTAGATAAGAGTCCCCTCAATACTAACAAGGTTATTTGGACAGCATTTGCACTTCTGTATTTATTGAAAATTTTGTTCCATTGTTAAGAAACTAAACAAATCCAAGGTAGAAAGTATGTGGAGTTTGACATTTGATTTTAAAGCTAGATGCTATTCACTTCTCACTGGCAAAACACTGGTCACCGAACTTGAATTTTTGCTGACAAAAGGAGAGGAATTATCATTTACAAACCTTTCTGAATCTCCTAAGTGTCCAGCTTTAAGTACTGCACCAATTCTGCTTAACTGCTTCTAATATGACTGTTTACTGGTTGTTATTTTCAAAACACTTCAAGATATTTAACCTTTCCTTCTCTAGATTTCAGCAGCCAGTTTTTGTTTTTATTTTTTAATAGATCTTTATTGGAGTATAATTGCTTCAGAATACTGTGCTAGTTTCTGTTGTACAACAAAGCAAATCAACCATATACATACACATGTCCCCATATCCCCTCCCTCTTGAGCTGCCCTCCCACCCCTCTAGGTCATCACAAAGCACCTAGGCCATCTCCCTGTGCTATGCTGCTGCTTCCCACCAGCCAACTATTTTACATTCGGTAGTGTATATATGTTGACGCTACTCTCACTTCACCCCAGCTTCGCCCTCCCACCCCATGTTCTCAAGTCCATTTTCTATGTCTACCTCTTTATTCCTGCCCTGCAACTAGGTTCATCAGCATGATAACCTTTTCTTGTTCATTAAGGACCCACTTAGCTCTCTGTGGGGCTGCAACAGATTTCTGAATATATATTATGGAGAGTGGGATCATGCCAGTCATATGTACACTGCAAAAATAAGTACAGCTGTCCTCAACCTAACTTTCATACTTTTGTGGGTTAGTTGTTTAAATTTTGTGGTTTTTCTTTGTGAATTATTATTGATGAGATTAGCATTATATAGTCGTGAAGTCATGACCTGCTTTCCCAGGATGTCTGTTGCAGGCGCACAGAGAGCTAAGTGGGTCCTTAATGAACAAGAAAAGGTTATCATGGCCATGGCCGCACGTGGTGTCTCCCAGTCTGTTCTGGCTAGAATCTCCAGCAGCCACAGATAACAGTTCAAAGTCATGCAAATGAGGGCTACTGCCTACCACTTTGTTCCTGTGATCCTTTGGCAAATGCACAGCAGCAGTAGGAAAAAAGGATGTTCTCAGAGACCTAATCCATCTGGGCAGCTGGTTTATTTCAAGTGAACAAACTACTACAAGCTACCCACAAGAATTGCTAAAATTGAGAAAAAATGACAATACTAAGTGCCAGTGAGGTTGGGAGCAAATGGAATTTTCACACACTGTTGGTGGGAGTGTAAGTTGGTACAAACCCTTTGAAAAACTGGCAGAATCTACCAAAACTGAACCCTCCGACCTCTCCTAGGTATAGACCCAGCAGAAATGCCAACATAGTAGTGTGCACCAAAAGATAGTTATAAGAATGTTTACAGCAGCTAAAACCAAGATAACCGTATGCAACAAGAATTAACTTCTATATTATGTATAAGAAAATTATGTGTAATCCCACCATTTTGACAGAAATTACTATTTTGGAGCAATTCATATTGTGTAGAGAGTTTGTAGCTTGCTTTTTAAAATTTAACATTGTATCATGAATATTTTCTTATGCAATTAATTTTTAAAAATATTTAGATTTAAAAGAAAAAAGGTACATAAAAATAAAATTAACAACCAAAACAAAAACACCAAAAATGAATATTCACAGCAGCATTATTCATAATATCTCCAAAGTAGAAATAACTCAAATGTCTACAAGAGAATGAAATAGAATGAATAAATGAAATACTTTACAGCAGCGAGAACAAAGGACCACTGCTGCATGCAAAAACAGTGATGGTTCTCACAAATACAATGCTGAAAAAAAGACTATACACTCAAGAGTGTACTGTATGACTGTTCATATGAAGTTCAAATAAGGCATAATTAGTTTGGTGATAGAAGTCAGAGTAGCAGTTATGTTGGGGGAGATACTATTAGGAAGGGGCACAGAGAGAAGCCTCTGGGGTCCTGATTATGTTCTGAAACTTGATTTGGGTGGGGATTACATGAAAGTGTTCACTTTGTTTTAAAAAAAACATTGAGCTCTATGCTTATGACTGGGCATTTTTCTGTTTACATAACATACAATAAAAAAGTTAACCAAAAAACTATCAGTGTAGTTTGTTATTAATTAATGCCTTTGTCAGCTTCTGAAATATTGATACTAGGAAACAAGAGAAGAATGACTAGGGCAGTTTCTCCTTGAGTGAAATTTACTGTAGAATTAAAAAAAAAAAGCTCCAGAGAAAATACATGTTACATGGTTAAAAAAATTTGTATTTCTTAGCTTGGAGCTCATAAGGCTAAGTGGGGATTTGGTTTATACCTATACAGTACTTGAGTACTATACAGTGCATTATATCAGAGGTTTTATAAGGAGGGTGTTAATCAGCTATTCTATTTGTGCAGCCATTTAAATGGCTTAAGTTAAAACAGGAAAAATTTAAGCTGAACATTAGGAGGAATTTCTGAGCCAGGAAGTTGAATGATTATGGAAACAGAAAGTTGAATGATTATGGAATCAGAAGTGCTGGACATCTTTTTGTTATGCGGGCCTCTCACTGTTGTGGCCTCTCCCGTTGCGGAGCACAGGCTCCGGACGCGCAGGCCTAGCGGCCATGGCTCACGGGCTTAGTTGCTCCGCGGCATGTGGGATCTTCCCGGACCAGGGCACGAACGCGTGTTTCCTGCATCGGCAGGCGGATTCTCAACCACTGCGCCACCAGGGAAGCCCATGGACATCTTTAAGAAAAGAAAAACATCTGGCAGGTGGACTGATAACAAGAGCCCTTGTGATGTCTTTTAGCAACATCCTTCAGTTCAACAGTGGATCGGTGGAATAGTTTAAAAATCTATTCTTCACAGAACTTAGTATAAAGCCTGGTGAGAGCAAGTGTTCAAAAATATCAGCTCAGGCTTCCCGGGTGGCACAGTGGTTGCGAGTCCGCCTGCCGATGCAGGGGACACGGGTTCGTGCCCCGGTCCGGGAAGATGAAGCATGGCCGCTGAGCCTGTGCGTCGGGAGCCTGTGCTCCACAACGGGAGAGGCCACAGCAGAGAAAGGCCCGCGTACTGAAAGAAAAAAAAAAAATCAGCTCCACTGTATCATTGTTAATAATACTTACAGAGAGCACTGCAAGTTTTAGGTAGGGCTCTAGCCCTAAATTTACTCAACGACAATGAAACATCCCCAAATCAGTTTTTCTCTCTGTAAATCTCTGTTGCCTGCTCCTCCTGATGATAAAGGAGGGAGAAAGCCCAACGGGTTAACATTTCTAAATTGTAGTGATTCTGTGATGAAATATGGTATGTAAATATAAAGAATTATTATTATAACAAACCTGGCCAACTGCAACATTGATAGTGCTAGAAATGTCGATTTAAATGGTACCTTGGAACTCTTAACACTGGCTCAGGATTTAAGTAGCTACAGATACCCACGGGCTTTGAGAACCAGAGGGAGTCACCAGCAGACTCTGAGGAAGCTAAGCTGGGGTAAAAGGACATGGGTCTAGAGGAAACTCCTTAGCAAATGTGATAAAATAGGTTTCTCAAGCAAACGTGAATCAATAATAGTTTAGCTGTCATCTAGAGTTTTCTAGAAGTTTTCTTCCCATTCATTACCTTCCTCTATACTCCGACACTCTTTCTGCTGCTAAGAAAAATCATATTTCAGAGATGTAATTGAACTGCCTTTTTTTTTTTTTTCCGTACACAGGCCTCTCACTGTTGTGGCCTCTCCCATTGCAGAGCACAGGCTCCGGACACACAGGCTCAGCAGCCATGGCTCACGGGCCCAGCCGCTCTGCGGCATGTGGGATCTTCCCCGACCGGGGCACGAACCCGTGTCCCCTGCATTGGCAGGCAGATTCTCAACCACTGCACCACCAGGGAAGCCCTGAACTGACTTTTTTTTTTGGTAGCTGAAAAATATACTTAGCTAAAATGAAGATGCATATATAACAATTTTTTAAAATTGAAGTATGGCTGATTTACAATATTGTGTTAGTTTCAGGTGTACAGCCAAGTGATCCAGTTATTTTTTTCAGATTATATTCCATTATGGTTTATTACAACATATTGAATATTATTCCCTGTGCTATACAGTAAATCCTATTGCTTATCTATTTTATGTATAGTAATTTGTATCTGTTAATCCCATACTCCTAATTTGTCTCTCCCTTCTTCCCTCTTCCCTTAGGTAACCATAAATTTGTTTTCTACGTCTGTGAGTTTGTTTCTGTTTTGTATATAATTTGTAGTATTTTTAGATTCCACATAAAAGTGATATCATATAGTATTTATCTTTCTTTGTCTGACTTGCTTCACTAAGTATAAAATTCTCTAGGTCCATCCATGTTGCTCAAACGGCATTATTTAATTTTTTTATGGCTGAGTAATACTCCATTGTATATACATACATACCACATTAGAAGAACAGTTTTAATGCTTTCTAAAATATCCTCTTGAAAGGTGTATGATTTGAAGTCAAGCCCTTCAGTGTTAAAGCGCCGTCAGGTTTTTAGCTTAATTCCCATGTAGTTTTGGAGATAGTGGCATTCTAAAAACTGCTGGGGTTCTTGCTTGGTAAATGGAAACTGAGTTACAGCAACTAAGGTCTGAAGAGTCAGAAGTAGACTTATGCTTCATAAAGACCTATGTAAGAGAAATAATTATGTGGAAATTTAAGGCCCTTCCAGTTTCAGGTTTCTAACTTCCCTAGAGTGGCTTTCTGGTACAACCAAGGCACTGGTGTTCAATTATAAGCAACACCGCAGTTCTCTGAATTATATGACCTTATCTTCTGGACACTTTCCTAGTTACTACTAAATGTCCACATTATATACGCTACAATTACATACTGCACAGTATACTGTCCTTTTGGCATGTATCTATGAGCTTCTGAAAACTGAAGTGTGGGGCCAGTGTCCTGTGTGAGACTGTATCTATTTAAGCCAGGCCACAGAACCACGAAGTCAGTCCAAGAACAGACACTTCTGCAAATTTCACAAATCAAGTCTAGAAGAACTATCACATACATTTGAAAACAATCAGTTAATTAAAAATAAGCCAATTTAACCAGTTTTATGAGCTCATAGTGACCCATGGTTGACGGTTTGCTTTGAGTTATTCTCATTCACTTGAAACTTTACTGGCATGTTCTATGAGTACAAGTGCTGTGCTAGGGACAGATGGAAGGGCAGATGGCCTCTGGGAGCTGGCCACAGTGTGCTAAGCTGACTGTCTGAAATTGTAACAACACAAGAAAATACACAGGTAGGCGTCAAAATAAACATTTGAAGTTCAGAGACGGAGGTGCTCACAGACTGTGGAGGAGGCTACCTGCCGCGGTACTCTGAGAGATTTTGCTGTGTGTGTGTGTGTGTGTTCTAGGAAATAAGCTTGGCATTTAATCTATGAGCTTTCACAAACTATGAAAGACTTCAAAGGTCAAGCTAAAAAGTTCCGATAATCTAGTTTTCCTTTCAGTTATGCAGAGTCATTGAACGTTTTTGGTCAGAAAATAGTATCTCAAACCAGTGTTTTTCTAGCAGTGGAGATGATTTCAATGCAGTTGTTCTACAACTATTGGCTGAGCTATTTCATTTTCCAAACAGAATAATAATTCTTAATAGATAAATTAGTTCTTGCCTTAGATTTTTTTCTGGAACAATGTGGCATATCTAAACCTAGCAATAGTTAATGGATACGAAATGTTATCAAATGAAAAACTTCTCCCATAATTTTCTCTTAAATCTTGGGTTATTTTACCACTTTTCTACAGATAGCCAAAAAAGAACTAGTAAACAAATATACAATGGGGATTTTTTTGGAGACCACACTGATAATGCTTAGCTCAGTGGTCTTTATGGGAGGAGACGGGAGATGGGTACACTACTGGTTCAAAGTTTATATTGCATACATATAGTATGGCATTATTTTATGTTAGTAGAATTGTTTATATAAGGGAACCAAACATATTTAATGAAGTCTTGCCAACTGTACTAGAACACATTCAAAAACCACTACTTTTATATAGCCATATTTAAATTTATTCAATTTCAACAGATTTGGAAAGAACTATAGGGAACATTGTCTTTACCACACAGGGATTTATAATCTAATAGAGAAGGGCAGACTATGGCTTCTGGCTGATTCATGGTAAAGCGGAATAGTAGTTGTATCTCTAATACATGCATGTAAATTCTCTAGAGTAAAATAGTATACTTTCATATGCTTCTCCCTTACTAATATTGACTTACGATTAAGTGGGATTGAATGAGTTAATGGCTGCCCCACAGAAGCTCTCTGTATTCTCAGCTCTTGACACACACAGTAGGTGCTTAATAAACATTTTATAAATCAGTGAGTTAAATGTCTTAATATAGCAGAGAGTCAGAGATTTTAGGTCCTGTTATTGATTTTGTCATACATTTATTTATCAAATAGATTTGGGAATATATATCTGTGCTCATTTTTTCCCCTCTGTGAAATCAAGATGATAAAACTTCTTTTACAGAAACACGGTGATGCTTGAGATCTGTGTGCAAAATGATTTGTACTCCTTGGAAGAGAGGTTTCTTATAAATAGAAAGTATTGTTCAGGTTACCCACAGCATTCAAATTTAATTTGTACCACGTGGAATATGTGGAAGGTCCATGACCTCAGTAATGAAAGCTGCTGAGCCCTTGATGCCCATGGAAAAAAGCTTTTTCTCCGTGTTTTTCTGCCTTCAAGAGAGTGGCTGCTGTTTCCCCAGCCTGCCTGGTCTAACTATGATGCACTTATTTTCTTCAACCTCATCCAAATTTCTCATTATGAACACTGAAATGAGCAGATCCTATAAATTGGAGAGGGTAGAAGGTGCATAATCTGAAAGAGCCATAATAAGGGCCCTCAACTTAAGAATGAAGAGTTGAGAGAGCTGGGTAAAGAACACTGACTAGGACGTGCGAGAAAAGACAGATCAATCCCAACGATTCATCATGCCAGGAGCTGTCCAAATAATCAAAGGTATCAGCCAGGGTGATGTATAGCTGATGTCACTGGTGAGACCCTTAACAAGGCAGCTAGTACAACAGCTGCTGCTGGTCAGTGAGTATCACGGCACATGCCAGGCCAGGGCAGGGGAACACAGACCATCCATCACTGACCCAACTTAATGGCTAGGCTTATTAGTAAACATTCTCTGTGGCTGACAGCCTGTAATGGTACAGGATGTTCCCCTACCGTCCCCCAAATAAACTGACCCACCTGACAGACGTATGAAGTCTGTGGTCCCTCTTCTGAATAAGCATAATTTACTCTATTTTATCGACAGAAGCAATAGCGGATCTTTAGGAAAAATAAGAGAAGCTCCCGTTTAGCAAATGCATTTGTAATCAATTCTTCTCCCAAGATGGTTTTTCTCTTCTTAACGGTAAAGTGACAGTGCACGTTGACATACATGCATTATTTCATAGGCACTACCGTAGGTGAATTTCATCTATATCTCTCCCTACTATGGATCAGAAATTCCCAAAGTGGAAATAAAATCCACTCTCTGTACTAAAGATATCTAAGTCTACTTTAACTACATTATGTTCTTGGAGGGGATATCTTAATGGACTAAGTATGAGGTTTGAAATATCTAGACTTCCTGGAACCACAGGTTCAATTCCCAGCTGAATTGGCTCAGTCCTCCAGTCTTCACTGGTAGATAAATTAAGATACTGAGAAGCTTACTATGCACAGATCTCTTAGATGAGCTGTACTAACCCATAATCTCATCTATTTTTTAAGTGCACATTAAACTTGGTTCTGGTGTTTCTGACCTTGTTGAAAAATTCTGTATGATATGCATGGTCAGTCTAATGCTTGTCATTCAATAGGGATGTACCATTTAGGGGAGAATGCATCCTCCCTCAAATTTAGAACTTCTTACACATCTGGGCTTTAAAAACGGTCAGGTTATTGCAATTCCAATTACTCCTTCCTAACTAACTCTTCACCTTTTGTTTGCCTGGACTTGAGCTGTCTTGCCTCACCTTTCTATGCATCTTCCTCTTGGCCTGACCTTGGCTTGTCTCTCTAGTTTCCGCTATTGACCTTGCTTTTAATTCTGGCACAGGCTAATTCTTCAAGTCCTACTTAACCACTTTGATTTTGGATTTTCCCCTATTCTGACTTCCAAGATTGGAGGGACCCTCCAAGTCTTACTTCAGTTTCTGTGGATGGAAAAGGAACATGGTATAATGGAAAGAGCCTTGGCTTTTGAGAAATTAAGACAGTTTCCAGCAAGACTGTTTCCTCAATTGCCCCTGTTCATTCTTGTCCTGTGCTCTAGTACCAGCTCTGCTACTAAGTGGTTCTGTAATTATTTGATCTATCTGCATTAAAATTTTTTAAAAATTGAGTTATAATTTACATACCATACAATTCACTTGCTTTACTTGCACAATTCAATGATTTTTGGTATATTTACAGAGTTATGTAACTATCACCACAGGCATAGAATTTTTTTTTTGGCCGTGCGGCATGTGGGATCTTAGTTTCCCAGATCGAACTTGTGTCCTCTGCATTGGAAGCGCAGTCTTAACCACTGGACTGCCAGGGAAGTCCTGATCTATCTGCATTTTGATCTTTAGAATCCATGGGCTGGGCCTCATGAGTACATGGCTCCTTCCCAGGTCTAAGATTCTTGGATCCTCCTTTGAGAACCCTGTCAGCCAGCTCAACAGAGAAAAGGACTGGAAAACGTTTTAAAACTTAAATTTTATGCATCATCAACATCAGTAATAAATGCTGTTTGAGCATTAACACTCTGTTAAGAATTTTAGAATTTTATAGAATGCAGAGAGTATTGGCATTTTGGAAATTTATATCAAGAGAAAGGAAGCTCTATAATGTAGCCTCAGAAAATTTTACTTTTATTTTTTTATTGTGAGGAATGGAAGAAGTGAAGTTTACTAGTCAGTAAAGAGTGGTGGTGAAGAGCATGGAATCTGGAGCCAAATGGCCTGCTTTGAATCCAGGTTCTGCCACTTACTACCTGTAAGACTTGAGCAAGTTGCTCTCTATGCCTCAATTTTCTCATCTGCAAGATGAGGGTAATGATAATATCTACCTTATATGGTTGTTATGAGGATAAAATGAGTTACTATTTGCAAGGTGCTTTTAACTGTGTCTGACACACAAGTACTATATAAATGTTGGTTAAATAAAGACAAATACTGAACCTATAAATTCCGTCAGGCATTTCAAAGTATGTTCCTATGTGCATCCAGAGCATTAATGAGTAGCAGAGATATTATGACCCATATTTAATATCTAGAATTAAGCTGTAGGTTTATGCATACAGAAACATTGATGTGATTCAATATCGTTAAGATTGGTGGAATCACCATCATGTAAGTAGAGTGTGTGTGTGTGTGTGTGTGTGTGTATGTGAGTGTGTGTGTGTGAGAGAGAGAGAGAGAGAGAAGAGAGATCTTTCTAATCTACCAAGGAAAAGTCTGTCTGTCTCTAAAATACTTTTAATTTTTTCCCTAGTGTATTGTGTCTAGCTCAAGGACAGGATATAGAACATTTGTGTTGTTAATAAACCTCCCATAGAGAGCACTGACACTTGAATAACCCTAAATGTTTCCTCACATCTGGCCAAAGCTGGTAACAGATGCTTCTATAGGTTGGTTTCTGCTTTTGGAGCATCATTCAGATACTGCTGCAGGACTGTGTTGGATTCCCAAATCGTACCCAACATATAGGTAAAGGTAGGCATAATTTAAGCCTTGAACTAGATACTTTTCTAGAACCAGGGAAATAGCCTGGCTAACATTTATTAGATTCCACTTCTGTGCGAGCTGTTATTTTAAGTGCTTTACATGTATCAACTCATTCAGTTTTTATAACAACCATATGAAGTAGGAACTCTCCCATTTTATAGATGAAGAAACTGAGGTACAGAAAGATTAAGTAATTTGTCTAGGTTATACAGCTAGGGAGTGCCAGAGCTCATTGTCATGCCTTTTAGCTTACTGGCTGGGGTTTAAGGTCAGATTTCA
Source organism: Kogia breviceps (assembly GCF_026419965.1). Classification (NCBI taxonomy): domain Eukaryota; kingdom Metazoa; phylum Chordata; class Mammalia; order Artiodactyla; family Physeteridae; genus Kogia; species Kogia breviceps. Next base: position 35,912,528 of record NC_081328.1, on the reverse strand, counting down.
GGCTTCCTGGGAAACCAGATTAAGAACTAGGCACCACATATCTGAGCTGAAGGAGAGGCTGTTGTGGTGGGATTCCTAATAGACCCCTTTGGTTCCTGGCCCAGGGCCTCCTACTCACAGGGAGGGTAAGGAAAGGGTAGGAAAGGAAAGGGAAGGGAGGACACCACGGTTTAACATCTGATGCTCAGCTCAAAGAGGAGGACTGGTACACTTCTCAGCACTACCTTCATGCTGGTGACCCATCAGAGCCGTGTTCTTGTCCATGCATCCCCAAGGGCAAGGGCTGAATCTTATGCTCTTTACCTTCAACCTAGCACAGTGCCTGGTATGTTGTAGGCACCCAATAAGCATGTGGGAAGTTTGAATACTCTTTCCAGCTTAGGGAGTTCTGAAATTTTAAGATGAAAATTTTATTTTAGTTTTTATATTTATTACATAAACTTGGAAGTGAAGCAAGGGAATAATGAGCATAAGTTGTCTGGAAGGATCAACTAGGTTGGCAAAAATAAACCTTTTTGTTGTCATAAAACATTTCCAGTTTTTCATTTACAGGTTCAATTTGTCACCACAACTTTTTTTTTGCCTTAATCTTGAGTATGTGTTTTGCCTGATGCTGAACACCAATGTTATGCTCCCCAATTAAAACACCAGGAAGACATTTTAACCTAAACACTATTCTTCAGATTAATGAAATCCAATAGCAACTCTTTCACCTCTGGGCTGTTCCAAACCAAGCGCTAATGACCACAGACCATTCCTCATCCTGTGCTTGTATAGGGAGCTCTGAGAAATGAGTCTTGGGCTCTGTCCATTTTTTCTTGGAGAGTACACACATCACAAAACTTCATTTTAAAATTCACCTCCTTGCTGACAGTCTCTGTTGAAGGTCATAACATCCAGGCTCAGACTTTGAACTGAAAAATCCTTCTCACTTTTCAACAATGCCCCTGTGGGATGGGATGCAGGTCTAGCCATGGCCACTACTGAGCTGTCTGCTCTAGGGCTAAAAAAAGATGCTGATTTCCTGGAATATCTGCCCTGCAATTTTTACAGGAACAAGATTCATTAAATTAAAAATAATAAACCAAGCAATTTTCTTATCGAAACCTATTTCTTAGAACTTGCTGTCTGCATGGGAGCGATGTCTCCTTAGGTCCATGCCAGGTTAGGGCACCAACAAAGCTTTGTTTTGTGTTAAACTTGAAGGTCTTTTTCTGTAGATTCTTCCAGAACTGCTGGGTTGGGACAGGGAAGATCTTGCCCAGCAAAAGAATAATTTGTTGATTGACAACTCAAGACAAATAAACACATTTACACAACTAAAATAATCGTTTCTTAAGTTTGTTCTCTGAATGAATAAGCAGGTATGATTCCAAGACCCTAAACTTTTATTAGACAAAAATATATCAAAATGGAATAGAATCGAGGCATAAAGAATATTCACTTGATTGAAACTTGTATAAAAATACACTTGCATAAAAAAGACATATTGTAGTCCTTTACGATAATTATTGTCTTACCTATTATCTCATGTAATCCTGATGATGGAGGGGGGTAGATGTGATGTAGATGATGAGGAAAGAAGGCTCTGGCATTTAAGTTGCCTGCACAAGTCTCATGCCAGTCAGGGGACAGATGCAGTCAGGGCTTAGGTGTCTCTGTCCCAGATTCTTTAACCGTTTAGTGTTCTTGAGTTAGTGTGCACAGTGGTTTTCAGGCCAGCTACACTTGCATCACCTGGCACCTTAAAGATACACTTCCAGAGCCTCACTCCTATTCCACTGGATCTCAGGATGAATTTCTGGTTGAGGTCAATGGACATTTACATTTTTAAAACAACCTCCTCTAAATGATTCTATCATGCAACCACGTTTGAGAGGCATCTTACACACTAGTTCTTTCAGACCAATACTTATACCTTTACTTCAGTAACAATTAAATACAGTGGGGCTTACTGCAATAGCTGTTGTGAAAGCATGCACTGCAAAAAGACATGCTGCAGATTGAGGGTTGAGTGAAAAACATGAAAACTCAGGTGCGGAAAGTAAAAGCAAATTGACTTAACAACTGGTATAATCTGAGGAAGGGTACCACACAAATACTCTACGTAGGTGAGAGGATTTCAGAAAATGAGTTAACCCATGAATAGCTGAAGAAGGCAAGGAATTTTAGTCTGAGACCTGATAACTGTCTCCAAATATTTGAAGGGCTGTCCCATAGAAATAGGGAGTATCAGGAAAACGAGGATCTGTGAGTAGAAGCTAATGAAAGAAGGATTAGGCTCAGCATTAGAAAGATCCTTCAGACTCTGGAGAGCTGCCCAATCCCCAGCCCTGGGAAGCAATGATGGCCCTGAGGTAGGGAAGCCCACCCTACTGTAGCAGAGGCTGTGTGACTTCCTGTTAATAGATTCCTATGCTAACTGGGGTGTTGGCTTTTTTCTCTGTAATTCCTTATCCTCTCCATATTCCCTATTCATTCTTCTCAAAATATCCATGTAGAATAAATAAAGGTATACATTACTAATATGGATTTTACAGCCAGAGAAATTGAATCAAGAAACTAAGTTGCTAAAAGTGATGTGTTTGCTAGCAAAGCTGAGGACAAGTCTGTCCTTCCTGGGGCCTTCTTCCCTCTTGTCCCTCCTGCCCTACCCTATAAACCACTGAGGTGCCCCTTAGGAAGCCCTAAAGCACCTTGGAATATAGCCTGAAAACTGACATTTTAGTGGCAGTTGAAACTTAAAATGCAGATTCCTGAGCATCACCTCAGATTAGCTGAATCACAGTCTGTGGGAATGGGACCCAGGAATCTGTATGCACAGCTAGGTTGGGACACCACCATTTTAGACTCTCTTCTCTCTGAAATAGAGGACAGGAAATCTGATAACCTTGTGTTGTACCTTCTATTCTTTGTAAATGCTGATAGCTTTCTTTAACTCCAAAACCATCACCAGGTGAGTACCTTTCCATATAAATGTCTCATTGTCCTTGCTTTATATTTACATAGGCACAAATATTTATATAACAATCATAAGTTTATGTATTTAGCAGATGGCTGCAAAGGTGATATGAATGTATCTGAGTCATCGGTAAGGGATCCCTGTGTATTTACAGGCCTGGGTAAATATCAACCTTTACCTAAATTAAAGCAGCATAGACTGTATGGATATGAGAATAGTGCAGAGTTAGAAAAAACTCCCTGACCTGCCCATAAGCTCTGAGTAAGTATCCCATTGGATTAACTGGAGTCCACTTGATTGCTACAGTTTCAATAGCTTGTTCAGACATCGATCGCTGTCATGTCACTAGGAGAAAAGGATTAATAATAGGGTGCTCAGGTTGGCTCAATACTGCTGATAGTGCCTGACAAAAGACCGTTAGTAGGACTCCCATGGGGACACTGCCTGCGAAGGAAAGCTGCGAGCAACATCATTCAGGATTCTGCAGAATAATGATTAACTCTAGAACTTCAGCTTACAAGACCCAACCAACTGTTTCTATTATTTCCAAATAAATTCACTCCCTGACCTTTCTTTTCTTAGGTTCACAGATGATCCGGAGCCATATTTTATAGTGGATACCCACACCTGTGATTGTATCCTTGTGTAAGTCATTGTGCTTTGATTATTTCCAAGAAATGCATTTTTGCATCCTGATCTTGGGAAACAGTAAGAAACTAGAGAAACTTGGTTTGATGAGTGCTTCCTTGGTAAATTTTACAGAAGAAACGCTCCACCTCCACTGGGAACTCTGTAGCAATTGTGGCCAGTAGGTATCAAAATCTGGGGAGGCCATCAGTTCTGGGCAGCTCATTTAAAAGAAACCCTATTTCAGCTACAGAAAATTAAATGGGGCTACTTTGGAATGGGGTTCAACGTCCAACTGGAATTAAGATGAAGGAGGATATTAAGAGGAAACAGGTATGACTCTTCACATCAAAAAAAGTGAAAGAACTACAATGCTAGAATGTGTGGTTTTGCTGGGCTGTGTCTTCCTTATTTCGCTAAGGTTTAGAGAAAGGGACTAGAAAGAAGGGGGAAATTCTGAATTGTAGTAAAAATAAGGACAGTTTGTAATTTAAACAGATTAAATATAATACTATAAAATTTAAGTGCAACAACTTTTCTCTCTGGCTCCCCCACCCTTATAGGACAAAATTTCCAAGCTGTTTTGTTATTTGTTTTTAGTAGTGAAAGGTGTTAAGGGCATTTGTCTCTATAGCTAGCAGTTTAATCATTATATGACTTCTTATTCAAATGCATTTAGATAATTTTCTAAGTTTTCATAACAGCTTTATTTATTTATGTTTTAATGCCTTTCCTCTTAAGAGCTCTAGATGCTGGTTATTTAACATTATACATCCAGATATGAGGATTAAAAAGGCATTGGGTGCCATACTGCTGTCTCCAATGATAGCTCCACTAAAAATAACACAATTAACTTGATGTCAGCACTCAGCTTGTTCTTATATATAGGTTTCTTAAAAATATCCAGACTACTTTAATTAGAGCCACAGACCACTTTAATTATTCCTAGAAGACTAAGTATATTCCACTGACTACAGTAAATATATGAGATAGAAGACAGTTCTCCAGGAACTTACATATGCTAATGACTATATTCTTCAGTCACTTTCCTGGGAAGACGAGCAATTGTTCAGCATGAAGTTGGCACATACGTGTGGCTATACATGGACAACTGAGAAGACAACTGAGGCTCTACATGTCACCTGGCATGAGGGAAATGGCATCCAGAACCCAAAACATCATCAGAAATGCAAAATTCTGAGATTCAAGGAAAATGAGTTGTTCAGTTAAACTCCATTGTAATGAGACCTTTATTCAGCACCTGTAAACCTTTATTCAGCATCTGTTAGGTGTTAGGTAATGTTCAGAGAGCCCTAGGGGTACCAAGATAAATAAAAAATAAATTTAACTTTCAAGGAGTTATTTTTCTGGTAGAAAAGACAGTCAAATGAATAACACAATAGACATGATGAATAAAAAGCAAAATTATAGACATATGCATTAATACACAACAGATAAAAAAGATGAGTAGTGGTATGATAATGGTAGAACATGTATCAGTTTTGAAATCATGTGGATCTTGGCTTAAATCCTAGATCTGTCCATTGTTTGCCATAAAGCTTGGGAAAATATTTTAACTATTTTTAGCCTGGCTTTATGTTTTGAGAATGGAGATAACGTCTACTTTGAAATGCCTTGTGAGGTTTAAGCAAGGTAAGATTTATAAAAGTATCAAATATAGTACTTGGTATGAGTTTCCTAGCAGGAGCTCAAGAAATGTTAGTTTTTTCTGTGTGTGTGTGTGTGTGTGTGTGTGTGTGTGTGTGTAATTCACAGAGTAGACAAAGACTGAACTGGGTTTAGAATGATGAATAGGATTTCTCTAAGAATAAAGGAACAATCTACAGAAAAACAGAGAAGTAAAAGTGGGGAATATCTGGTATCGTTGATATATAAAAGGGGGAACGAGCAGCAAAGGGAGATGAAGCTAAGGACATGGCGCAGATTTACAAAGAAACTGAGAAATGAGCAAAGCAAAAATGTATGTACTCAGGAAGTATCACAGAATGTGTGACCAAGGAGCATCAAGCATCATGACAGCTGAAGGTCTAAGCGTAGTGGACTGTCCTAACTTGCCGCATAACTATGAAGTTTGAACAGTCTCAGAAGTGAGCTTTCAGTCTTCTAGTGAGTTTATCAATGTCACTGATAGACTTCATTTAGTAGCCAACTGCAGAACAAGATCAACTAAACAAAATTCTGGAATGCAGAATGCACTCATTTTACCCTGTGCCGAGGTAACAACAGCAGAATACCCAAGATGCTACTGTGCAATGTGTTAAATTGGGACCACAGAGATGTTAAATTGCCCATGAGGCACAGCATTTAGTAGTGAAGCAAAACTAAGGATGGCTGGGAATGTTGGTGTTCACCTCCCAGATCCAACTCAAAGCACTGAGAGCACATTCTTTGCAAGTGTAAAATGATATTCCATTCCCAAAATAACATCACCCAGAGGCAAGTCTCACATGTACTTGGACCAGAAGTAAAACGCACTAGAAGATACTAGAAGATGTGTCTTTCTTACAACAGTCTGGTATATAGCTCAAGGGACACACTTCCTTCCTCTTTTTTTTTTTTTTTTGAGAAATAGCTTAGGATGATCCACTGATTTAAGAGAGAACCATCCCAGGCTTTTGGATGGAGCTGCAGACACAGTTTGAAGGATAAAATTCATGTGGGCCCACCAGAAAAGATGTTCAGCCTTTTTTAATAGTTACATTGGCATAGGATGATGGTGTCCTTTCAAGGTCAGGGACAATACAATCAACCATAGAGTTAACAAGTTGAGAATGCTTCCTGATATTTCTTCATTTATTCAATAAATATACCCTGAGCACCTTCAAAGTTTTAGGTACTGGAAAGCAAAAATAAGTAAGATAACTGCCCTCAAGGAACTCCGTCTAGAGAGGAAGGGAACAGCATGTAAACAAATAGTTATAATACAAATGATCATTTGTACCAGATTCCATGGAATCAGAGAGGAGAGTAACTAAGTCTTCCCAAATCTTGAACGTTGCATTATTGTTACTGGAATACACCCTGTGCACAGGTTTATGCATCATATCAGGTTCTCAATCAATATTCATTGAATTAATGAATAAAAAGTGATAAAACCTCAAGTATAAATTTATCTGTAGTATTAAGTATTTAATCACTAATTGAGATTAAATAAAGAAATTTAACTAGCACTTGACGTGAGCTTAGCAATCTGTAAAATGCTATGGGACCATGGAAGACAGTTTGTCAATGGAGGAGGAGGGACAAATAGGGATGCTAACTGAGACTGTGAAGTTTGAGTTGAATCTTGAAGGAAGAGTAGGAATTCACCAGATATACAAGTGGAAGGAGAAGGATTCTAGGCAAGGAGGAAAACACATGCCAAGGTATGCAGGTATGTTTTGGTCCAGGGGACCACTTGGGTACATTTTAGTGTACCTGGAGGCATAGGGTGCCTATAGGGGAGTGAGAGGAGATGAGGCCAGGAGGTCGTCATAGTAATACCTCATACTGTCAAAGTACTTATTATGTGCCAGACATTGGGCCAAGCGCTTTATATGTATCTTATCATGTAATCTTCAAAACAACACTAAGAGGTTGTTAGTACTATAATAGGTACTATTATTATCCCTATTTTACAGATAAAGGAAATTGAATTCAGTGAGGATAAGCAACTCGCCCATGATCACATAACTATGAAGTCGTGATGCTGGGCTTCAAATTCAGCTCTGACTCCAGAGACCATCTACTTAACTAGTAACAGTTCTACCTTATACATTAAAAAGACGCTTGCTATGACTCAACAACTCCAGATTCCCAAGTATAATAAGAGGACATCATAAAGTTTTCAGGACTACAGTAAAATGAGAAAAAGAACTATAAAATGATTTTTTCCCCATAAAGTTAGAAAGCTATTCAATTATTTTTAATTTGTGTTCTTCCTATTTTCTGACTTCAAAATATTTCTTTTGTGAAGTTATGTTGATAGAAGTTGACAGTTTTTTTAAAAATATTTTTTTCAGAGTTAAAAACTGGCAATCCCATGACACTTCTCCAAATCTAGGAAATCACTGCTCTAAGCTATGAAGCTACGCTGCCTTACGAAAGGTTGTGTAGGTCACGCTACAAGACTTAAATCTGTCCTGTAAGCAATGGGCAGTCATTTAAGTATTTTTAGCAAAAAATTATAAAATGTCCATTTAGAGGGATTATTCTTTTATTAGCATTGAGGATGGGTTGGAGGGGGAATGATGAGAGTGAAGACAGGGAGATTAGCTGGAAGGTGATCCTAACAGTCCAACAAAGAGATGATGAGAAACATGAAGGAAGACTAAGGCAAGAGAATGAAGAGAAGGGGATGGTTTCAAGAGACATCGAAGAGGTAGACTCAGTGGGCCTTGGGTAACCAATGAGATATTGGGTGTGCAGGAGAGAGAGAATCTAGGATGATTCCCAAGTTTCCAACCTACAACCCTTTGAAGGATGGACCCTCCTGCTTAAGATTTTTTATACATAAAGAAGAGCAGGTTGGTAAGGGGAGACACAGTAAGTTCAGTTCAGACATGTTTTGATTTCAAGGACAATCAGATGAGCATGATTTTAAAATATTGATTCTCTCTTACCAAGCTTCTGAAAAAGAAAATAAAAGATTATCTAATATAGTCATGAAATTTGACAGAGGTTTAAATACTCAAGGCCAAAAATAATTTTGCTACATGAAGTAAAAATTTTAGTAAATGTACAAAATTAATCCCAGGCATAGGTGTGGAGCTGTGTCACGCGACTACTCTTATATTGTGAGTGCCGTCATACTTCATTGTTAAGATGAGTCAGAAAAACATTAGTAAATTGTAAATTGTTTGGAAGGTTTTTTGGGACCTATTAGAAAGACTAAAATAATGATCACAAAGTGCTTTGAGATCCTCAAATGAAAGATGCTCAGACAAAGACATTATTAATGTTGTCTATAAAGATGTAGAAAGAGGTATCTTTAGTTACCCAGAAAAGCCTGTAGATAAAAGACAATGCTCAGTGACTCGGAAGCAGAAATACCTGATATTACTTCTGAATTCCTATGAGAGTAAATAGTAACAAATCAAGTGTACCCTTTAAAAATATGAACACTTGTGACAACAGCTTCCTAAGGATGGATATTCCTTAACACAATATCCATCTGTGGACAATGAAACTCACATTCTCTCCTCACGCCACCCCAATTAAAGGGAAAGAATCTCGACCTGACAATCTGCCCTTCAGTATCTCAGACCTGGGCTGAGGGCAGATCTAGTGACCTCCTCCTGAATAAAAAGGGGAAGGGGATTGGGCAGTAAATTCTGTCCTGGCGAACATCAGCTCGGTAGTAAATCGGAATCCTCTCCGTGCCCTCTTTATTATCACATTCACAGCATGAAGTTATGAGCTTCCTCACAGCTCCTGCTATAAAAATGTGATGGATGGTAGGGAAACCTCAGGGAGTTAATCTATTCTTCCATTAAATTTTACTTTAATTGGTCTGTGAGTCAATCAGAAACTCACTAGACAGTGAGTGAATTAAGAAAGAAAAGAATGAAACAGAAAAAGAGCTTTCTTTTGCAGTTACTATATTATAATGCAGGATTATTCTTCCATTTAAAGAAAAGGGAGACCATTGGTCCATACAAATAATTCCTGGAGCTGTAAAGACAATGAGAGAAAAACAGGCAACCATGAATCCTACTCACTGGTGACATTAATGCATATGACATTTACACACACTCACACATACCCCACCAAGAAAAAGCAGGCTTCTCAGACCCCCTCTACCACCACCACCAGTAATTAGAATGAGAGAGAGAAAGAGAGAGAGAGAGAGAGAGAGAGAGAGAGAGAGAGAGAGAGAGAGAGAGAGAGAATGAACCTGAATTGCTGCCTCTAGGAAAATTAATACAAAGTAAAATAAGCTGTTAAGAATCTCTATCATCAGAAACATAACTCTGTAGGTACAAAAGAAGGTAGATGCTAAAGACCAAGGATGGATCAGCTGAAGTTTTCATGGGTTCAGTTAGTAAAATGTTTGTGCAGTATTTAAGGCCATAATGGGCTCTGATAAAGATTCTCAGAATCTAATAATGGCCTCTCTGGACTTCTTGTCTAATTAGTGGAATAAGAAGCGAGCCAGCTTGAAACTGAGCATTGCTTGAGATGAGGAAGAGGGAAGAAAAGGCAAAGTTGAAAGAAAAATAACCAGAGGGAAGCAGAAGAAAAACAAGAGCAGCCAGGGCTTTAAAAACTGTGCTCCTGAGCTGACAACTGAAGTTTATGCCTTGAAATATATGATAATAAGGTTTTATGGGAGTGAGCCCCAGGGACCCAAATGTCTTTCTGTAAACAACAGACTTCAGGGAAAAGCCAAGGTTTGAGTAATATACTCAGTCTCTACTCATGATAAAAAAAAAAAATGGCAAAAAGTAGTGAAGACAGGAAATAACTCCCTTTATTCTAACTGTAGAACCCTGAGTTGCAGCAAATGCCCTCTGAGGGCAAAGACGATTGACAACCAGTGTAGAAATACAGTTGCCCCATGTTAAGACAAGGAATTTAAGCTTCAGCTGCCTCAAAAACCTGAGGTTGTAGGAGAAGAATCTAGTAAAGTGCTGCCTGTCCACCCCTAACACATGGGCAATATATGTCCAGAGACCGAATGGTTTATTGTGCAGTGTAGTTCCAGTGGAATTACTGGAGGGACATTAGCATGACCGAAGTCTTGGAGTGCATACTTTATCTCCAGTGCAGCAAAGGGTTAAGCCTTAACGTGATGCCTGTTCCCACTGGTCCACATTTCGGGCCAGGTCACCTAGAGGGATATTACCAGCTGAACTCCATACGTAGTATGATGATTTCCTTTGGAAACCAGGGTCAGGTAAAGCTCAAAGGTAGTCTTAAGCAACAGCTAAATGATCAAAGTCCCTGGTGTACTCTGAGACTACATCAGGTTGCCTTTAAAATTCTTCATCCTCAAAGACAACAGCTCTCTCCTCTTCATATAAATGTAAGGCCATGAGACAGTGAAGTGCTATTTCCATAGGCGTTAATTCCACCTTACATATTAAAAAGGTATTTGTTGTGCCCTAATCACTCAGGTCCAGAATCATAAGGGACCTTGTTTCTTGGTGGGAGGCTATAGTGTGAAAGGTTACTTAGTCATCACTAGCCTCTAGCGATGCTGGAACACTACACATGGGGCTCCTCAAACAGGAAGTCAAAGCCAGGCCTGACCCCTGGATGAACTCAGTGCATTTTCAGGCAGGAGGCCTGATGAATCTCCAGGGACAGTACTGCTCTGTGCCTCTGTGTCCGTATGTATGTGTTTACTCCTCCGTGTGCATGTGTGGAGGTGGGTGGTACTGAAGGGAAGGAGGGTGTGAAGGTTCTGGATAATTATGAAAACTAGATATTTTACAGCAGGCTTCAAGCTCAATTGGGGCTGACAGCTCATGAACAGATTATCTGAAGTCTTAATAGGCCAATGCTGGTTCAATAGTTGTATGGTTAAATCATGCACATTTGTGCCACAGCTGACACAGAAAGCAGACCCACATGCCTCAGAGGGGTCATGTGGGTGAGTCTATATTTAACATTCTTTCTCTCTGGGGAAGGCCAAACAAAGCAAAACAAAACACATCTAAAATCATGCCTACAACTTTTGCCAGCCAAGGAAATATTTGAATATTCTTTTTGCTGCAAAACATCTAGTAGTCAAAATGATACCTGATTAATAAAGCCATTCTAAATATGTTTAATATTGATGTCTTTCCAAAGTATTTCTGAATCCATCAGTAAGAGATATTATGTTCTAAACTGCTTATATTCAAAACCAACTGGCTGGGTCAGGGTGGGAAATATTTTTCTACTTTCTAGTTACCTGTCCCCAAAGCACAGACTCTCCTGCTTCCCGTACTCTGGTGGTAGCTTTGTAAAATGATGTCAAGATATCCAGGCCCAACACATCCTGAATTCTCCAAGAATGTGTTTCCTGAACATTCCTGATAATGGGCTTAGTACTAAAGGCGTTAATGAGGTTGGGTAAAGCAGCATTTCCTGCTTAAAGGAGGAAAGAGTTCAACATTAAAAGCATTTTCTTCTTATTTTCCTCTGTGTTTGCAGTAACAGCACCTCACAGCTTCGTGTGGGGGAAGGGATAGAGCAGTATCGCTAACCTGCTTGGCATCTGGCTTCCAGCAGGGAGAGAGGCTCATCCACCTCACCCCTCAGGCTTCTTTAACTGAATTAGCCGTATTAAGTGCCTTGGTAGCCCAGGGAATGAACATCGTCGATCAGTGCCTGGGAAGGCATGTTTGGAGGGTATAATTCTGCCGGAGGAGAGTGGACTCCCCAGCACATGGGTCTAAACTGCAGAGTAACAGAGCCCTAAATCTCCAGTTGCAGATTTACAGCCTCCATTCTCCTTCTTTACTGCAAATACAATCCGGCAGTAATGGTCTAACACAGAAACACCATCACCAACTGGCTGATGGCTCGCATAAAAGCAATGTCAACCAAAAACTATGAGTTTATAAAAGGGAACAAACCCTCAACAGTGACAAGAACATGAAACCCATTAACAATTTAAACACTCTCCATTTTTTATTTCCTACCTTGGAGCTATTATTGCTGATAGAAAGCTTCTCAGTGGAGTTAACCACTGCAAGGGAAGGTTAGAAGCTAGCTTAACTCCTAAGACAAGAGGTTATGTGGTTTGAACCATTTGATGGTGTGGTTTGAACCTTTGCTAATAAGAATGCCACCTGGTAACTTGTAGCGCAAAAGAAGGTCTCAGAAAATTGCAGGTGTGATAGGATCTCCCCTAGTAGGCCTATCAAATTATTCTCAGGGATCACACAGAATAAATGTGGTTGGGACTTGCTGGTCTACTGAACATGCTAAGATCTGGGCCTGTACTGTAGAAGGAATGATAGAATGTTTTGTGGAGGAACTTCTGTAAAAATCAAGGATCAAATCTTGGCTTTATGATATTCGGTGTTTATATGAGGTTTTATTTCAGTGATAGCTCTAATCCCTTGAAGGGACATTGCCACCAGAATATTTCTACTTTGTGAATTGACTATGCCTGGGCTATAATGTAAAATATAACTTGTCACACTCTATTACCTTCAGTCTTTAGGTAATCAGGTATAAAGATTGTAACTAATTTTCCCAACTTAACTACAGGACTCTCCCATTAAGAAAATATGGAATTCTCTGAGGAAAAATGCTTGAGCAAGCCATCTTCTCCCCTGCTCCTCCCAACCAGTGAAAATGAAGATAGGACCTTAAGGAGATTCATAAGCTCATCATTGGGTGATTCACCCCAAAACAAAAATTCTTAGTTCTGTTCTTTAAATGACAAACCCAGTGGCAATAACAAAGTCATTCCTTTTGTAATTGTGAGCTTTGTCTGTAATTTGGTAAACAATTCATCTTTTAGAAATAGGATTGTAGCATTAAAAAGGAAAGAAACCTTATTTTTCCAAAAAAAAAAAGACTATGTTGAATATGTCTACATATATTCACACAAATAGTGCCAATGAAGCTAAAGCTCTTGATTTACATAATATTGTGCTGATTATTTGAGCAATTTAACATAAAATTTAATCTGTACTAATGGGCCTGGGGGAAGTATGAATAAAACTGAGGAATAAATAATTATATTGCAGTAAAATGAATACCATCAATATATTAAAAAAACCAGTTTCAGTGATGCACAAGTATTATATTGTAAGAATATTCCCATATTCTTGGCACTTTAGAAATGCATTCCGTCACAAAGGAATATCAACCTACTGCAGGCTCTCTTAACCTGGGCTAGTTTTAAGAAAGGGATCATTTCATACTGTTTTTGCTACATGTACATAGATATTGAACTGAGCAGACATTGCACCTGTTGGTCTTAAGTGTCTCCTCCTCCGAGGTAAAGAAAGAAAAGACATTGAGGAGAAGGAAAATAAGAGAAGTTAAATAAAAGACAAGAAACAAGGAACTAACAAAATAAAAGTTATTTTTTTCCCCCAGTGGGCAAGAAAATCAGGCTACATTAATTTTCATTATAATAGTGTTAGAAAATGCTTAGCCTTAATGCCTGATAATGACCAGAGCTAATATGGTTCTGCTTTCAGTTCGGGTAATGCTTAGGAAGTAGCAGAATGCATGGCAGCTTTCTGGACCTATACAATCAACCCCAATGAAGCCTTTTCTCTAGCTTGAGTCATAACCATAAATACCACCCCATCCCCACATTCCAGTAACAAAGTCCTTCCTTCCTCCCATGCCCCTAAACAAAGGGGACAACAGTGTGTTTGGTGGGAACATCTTGAAATAAGATATCACTCCCCAAATGGAAGGAAGTCACAGGGGAGATTGACGCCATAAAGGCAGTTCCATCCTATTGAAACGCCAGCAGATGGGGTCATAAACATTTCCTTCTCCCCTTGCTAACAGCCACCAAGTCAGCTTCATCTTTATCTTTATCTTTATCTTCCTGTCAGGTCATAAATACCTCTCACTCAAGCCTCACACACAGCTGGGCCATGCCAGGCAAGTTTACTTCCTGTTAAGCGTTCATTTCAGCAAACATTTAGAAGTAGGTGGGGGGAAGAAAACTGAAAACTCTGCTGATGATACAGTGCAGTATTATAGTATAGTAAAGGAACTTGGGAACCTCAAAGAAGGGCTTGGTCAGACTAAGAAATGACCAAACTGCTTAGCAAAAAGCATGAAGATCCACTTAGAAGAAGATACTTTCACAGGGAAAGTGGCTCAAGTAATTAGCTAAAAATTATACTTGTTACAAACAAACAGAAGAGCTGAATAGTGTCAGTGGCTTCTGCTCTTTGTTCTAGAACCTCTAAAATGTGGCATGGATTCTTTCCATTTGTTCATGGGTCTGGAACCTGGACCATAATCACACACGATGGGAACAGGAGATTTCGGGAGTAGTAACTCAATACAAGTCCTTGCTTAGTCAGAGGTTGGAGAAAGAATGCACCCCTTTTACTTACAGAAGTTGGGTACCTAGGGAAGGACTGACCTTCTGACTTTCCTTCATTCCTGGGGAGCAGTTTTATGCTTGGGAAGCAATCTGCCTGAGGGACTCTTAGCAGCTCCAAAATTGTGGAATCTAAAATGGTAGAAGCCTGGAAGATAGTGGGTATCTTCCTCCTCAACTTGACTGGAGCAATTGCCCCTCTTGAATTTCTGGGGTATCTGTGCTCTTCAAAAGTGACTGTCATCTTTATAAAACACAACCAGCAATCTGATTTTTAAAAAGCAGTGTTTTAATGAACATTTTCTGATGAAACAGTAAAGTCTTCTTCAATAAGAATGATGTTTCTTACTCAGACTGGAGTTGGGTAAAAGTGCCTTCATTATGCTTTGAGAATGGCTGCTCTGTGTAACTTAGATACTGTATAACTTAGAGAAAAATGAAGCTAGCACTAATAAGTTTTCTATAAGAGTTATAACAAATGGGTTTGATTCCCAGCCCTGACACTTCACTAGCTGTGTAACCTTGGGAAAGTTACTTAATCTCTCTGTGCCTCAGTTCTCTCATCTACAAAATGGGTACAATAACAGCCCCCCTCCCCCTTTAAATTGTTGCTTTATTTTCACTGAAATCTATTTTTAAATAATATTTTAAGTTCATCTCATAAACTTCTTTCCTATACACTGAATTTCACAGCTTTCCTATTTTATTCCATTTCAGTATCTTTTCTTTCATTGTATCTACATTATTTTCCTTCATATTCACTTTCTCATTGGGTTTTACAAAGATAAACTAAATTAACCTATGTAAATTACTTAGAACAGAACAGGGCACATTGTAGGAGCTATTGTAAGTGTTAACTTGAATATGAAATGTAAGGCCTAGGTAATTTAGTCATCTGTATGGCATCTAAAGCAAAGGATATTGATTACATTCTTAAAAAGCTCCAATTAGGCTGAATATTAGGCCTCAGACTGGCATTCAAGGTTTTCCATAAATTTGGCTGATTCGCTTTACAGTTCTCTCTCTTCATCTTCCTACAAGTAAGTAACCCCTGACAGACTGGACTACTTGGTGTTTCCTGAGCACATCCTGCATTTTCCAACCCCTACACCTTTGTAGATGTAGCCCCTTCACTCTGAAGTTCGCCACTCCCACTTTTATCCTCCCCCATCTCTACCTACTGAAATCACAGCATCGCAGAATTTCTCTCATTCAAACGATGACTTTTCTATTTTTCTGTCCATCCAAGACCTGACTCAAATGCAGCTACTTCCTGAATTATGGAGTTTTAGAGCTGGAAGAGCTTACAGACCAAATGGTCTAATTTCTTTTATTAGGGCTGGAAGAGGTTAAATGAGTTGCCTAAAGACACCAAGTTACAGCTCAGACTACAATTGGGGATTCCTAACTGTGCAGAGATCTCTGAGAGCAAATCACTGAGCCTCTTGTTCCTCCTCATCACTCTGATTTTTTTTTTTTTTTTTTTGGCGGTGCCGTGCAGCATGTGGGATCTTAGTCCCCCAATCAGGGATCAAACCTGCACCCACTGCAGCGGAAGCACAGAGTCTTAACCACTGCACCACCAGGAAAGTCCCCTCATCACTCTGATCTTAACCTGCCTGGTCTTCTTGGAGTTGCTACAGCACCTAAGCCTTATCACATAATCTCTTGAATTGCAGTTATTTGGGTACATGTCTTATCTCCCACCATGTCTCATGTACCTTTGACACCTCCATTTCTATCTCCAGAGGGCTTAGAACAGAGCCTATAACTAGGAGGTACTTAGTATTTCAATTAATGTATGAATGAAAGCTCAAAAGGAAGGAGTTGAACAGCCTTTTCATTGCACTGACTCATCTCTCATAGTCTCAAAGTTCTTGCTACTCCAGCTATCTGAATAGAACTATCAATTCCAGGGCACAGTAAATAAATACTTCTCTATCTGCAGAAAAGTTAGTGTAAATTGTGTCATTATATCTTATACATATGCACTAATTCACTTGCCTGACAAAAGTTTCTGAGCATTCATGTGCATTTCACTATAAGGTATGCACAGGAGATCTTGGGCTGATAATTAACCAAAGAAGTAGGAGACCAAACCCTGCCTTCTGATTGGTTGCAATCCATTGGGAAGAACTATATATGACACAACTAGAGCTCTATTAACTGAGCACCTTGAAAGCACATATGTGATAATTAAGGCAATGGCACGACAAAGAGGTACAGAAAGGTTAGGGAGTAGTAGTTATCAGAGGAAGCTGCTGATATCATGTAGCATGTCTTATGTTGTCTTTTTTATGGGCCTCCAATTTGCAAACTAAGCCCAACACTTCTGATTTGTTTCTCTTTGTCACTAATTTTCTTTACTCAAAGATTTAAGAGTAACCTTCCTTTCCTTCCCTATAAAAGTTTTGGTTGCTGGCCAAGGTTTTTTTGTTTGTTTGTTTTTTGCAGTACACAGGCCTCTCACTGTTGTGGCCTCTCCCATTGTGGAGCACAGGCTCCGGATGCACAGATTCAGCGGCCATGGCTCATGGGCCCAGCCGCTCCGCGGCATGTGGGATCTTCCCGGACTGGGGCACGAACCTGTGTCCCCTGCATCAGCAGGCGGACTCTCAACCACTGCACCACCAGGTCAGCCCTGCTGACCAAGGTTTGACTAAATACCATTACATGTGTACTTTTCCAGCTGGGAACAATAATAGTAACAATGTGTGAACCTTAAAAAAATTTCAAAGTGCTTTTTTTATATGTCTCTTTCTATCCTTTTTTTTGTTTGTTTTCAACAAACTCAGGACGGAAGTGTCAAGTGCAAACTATATGACATAGATGTATATGTGATGTATAGCAGCTATACATCTATTTTGCAACTTTATTTTACTTTATTTCTGGAATTTCTCTTCATGAATTTTCCCAAAGGAAAAAAGGCATATCTCTATTACAATACCCTGCTTATTTTCTTAATCACACTAATCACAATCTAATTATTTTATTTAGTGGTTTACTTCTTTATTACTAGTCTCCCCAATAGAAAGTAAAACTCCACAAGGACAGGAATCTCATCTATCTTGTTCTTTCATTGTAGGCACTCAACAAGAAATCGCCGAATAAATAAACAAATGAATGATCAACAATACTATTTCTGTTAAGGCAAATAGGTCATAATGATGAAAGAGGCCAATGAACAGGCCTCTTAGTGTAGGACTGATTAGCTGTATTTTACCCATCTGTCTTCCAGTAAGGATGATGGTCTACAGAAAAACAAGTAGTTCTCTTAGTTTTTAGTTTTGCCAATCCTCCACCAAATAATTATTGAATGTTTTCTCTGCATAGGGTACTGCATTAAGAACTGTAGGCAATAAGAAGTTTAAGATATAATCTTTGTCCCCAAGGATCCCATGTGATTACAGCAATACAATAGTAATATAAGACAGCAAAGACAAATTTGGAATAAGTGATGCAGACAACATTTGTTCTCAGTCAGAGAAGGAGAAACTGCCTTAGATTGGTGTGGTCAGGAAGGGCTGCCTGGGGTGGGGGTGGATTTTGAATTGAAGATAAATTGAGTTTCCATCAATGCAAAGCGTTCACTAGAAGGCCTTCAAAATAAAATCCTGTAACTTCAATATGCCTCAACATATCCCACAGTTAGGTATGTTAAATTAAATAATGGAAATACTTTGAGGTCCTCCAACAGACAGTAGCTTGTCAATGCAAAACAGTTCTATTAGACTGTTGGGCTGGCCCCCATCGCAGGTTTTTAATGGCTTTATGTATGTTTAATCACACTTATTTGGTCTAGTTCTCTTAGCTTCAGTCCCATTAGAATTTAAAAGGTCAAGTTTCAAAAGCCTAAAAAAGTGATTTAGAATAGAAATGCCAACTTAACCTTAACCACAGCTAAACTAATGCTATAAAAGTATTGAAAATTGTACCTCGTATAAAATACACGAGTGAAACAAGAATATTAAAACTTTTTAATTCTTTTCTGAGGTTATATTATAAAAACAGAATTTCAGTAAAATTAAAAAAAACCACAATTTGAATTTTACAAAAAATTATGGCTCACTGATAACTGTTGACACATATTGCTTATCTGGGAGAGCACAGAGGCCCCATAAGTGAGTGAGAAAGGAGACTAGGTAGACCTAATAGCACGGAAAGGGAGCAATCTTTTGAAAATGACATAGATTTGTTATAGCTCTGAAGGGTAAGACAGGACCTGAGGGGCATTTTCTGCAGCTTGCTGGTTGGAGCTGTTGCTTTTTACCTGAAGCATCCTATCCAGAGCCTCTCACCTTCATTCACACTTCCACTTAAATATCTCTTGCCTTTTCTCACAAAAGCATTCCTTGATTACAATTTTATAATATGTTTTATTTTTTAATTTTTTAAACATCTTTATTGGAGTATAACTGTTTTACAATGGTATGTTAAGTTTATAATATGTTTTATATTAAAACAACTCCAAACTGTTACAATCTATTATGGTTTACAATATAAACCATATTCTTTCTCCTGCCCTGGAAAGAGATGAGTTTTTAAACTGACCCTTTTCACTAACAGAAAAGTCAGAAATTAGCCAAAATAAGTGATTCTCTCCTTTAAAAAAATGGTTTTGTGGTATTATTATTTAAAATCACAATTCTGTATTTTTATAATCATCTCTGTTATATAACTCCATCTATCAGGAATTATAGTTCCATTTCTGATATTTCCACACCTGCAGATATATAGGAGATTAAAAAGTGGATTAAGAGGGCTTCCCTGGTGGCGCAGTGGTTGAGAATCCGCCTGCCGATGCAGGAGACACGGGTTCGTGCCCTGGTCCGGGAAGATCCCACATGCCGCGGAGCAACTAAGCCCGTGAACCATGGCCGCTAGGCCTGCGCGTCCGGAGCCTGTGCTCCGCAACGGGAGAGGCCACAACAGTGAGAGGCCCACCTAGCACCAAAAAAAAAAAAAAAAAAAAAAAAAAAAGTGGATTAAGAAATGTCACCATAAAGCAAGCAAAGTCCTGAGGGAGACGGCCTGGGTGACAAGTGACTTAGTATAAACAAACGGAAGGTGCCAAATAGTAATAAAACCAAAATGGGAAATCATGAAAATAAAATAACTGTGTATTAAAAATATATTTGGACCAGCTCCTCTGTGCTGGCATTTTGTAATATTAACTGTTTAAACCTGCTTAAAATGAGAGCTTTGAGTTCTCAAAATCCTTTAATTCGGCTAAACATCCGCTACCCTGAAAAGCCTCCACAGAATCCCATAAAACATTATTTATCTGTGTGCATTAACTGCACGATACTGTAATTTCCAGAATAAATGCTGGGTGTAAATTGTTGTTTATGTTGGATCCTGACTGTCTTTACGAGAAACAAAGTGAAAACGGAATTGGCATAGCTTTATTTCTTCCGTTAAAGTCTATTTTGCAGCAGGAAACATGCCTAGTGCAGTTTCTTAATGAACACTTATAAAGCCTGTTGGTTAAAACCAAGTATATAAAATCACCTCCCAGTGTATACCGTCTTTTATTCCACATTCTTTTCACTTAAATCAAGTTAAATTAAAGTGAAAGTAGCACCATTCACATTATTATAGTTAAGGGTCGGTCAGCATTTTTATGCAAAGCCTGTTGTCAGAAGTTTATAACTTGGAAGGGACAAGGAGAAAATTTTGTTTGTTTGTTTTTTGCGGTACGCGGGCCTCTCTCTGTTGTGGCCTCTCCCGCCGCGGAGCACAGGCTCCGGACACGCAGGCTCAGCGGCCACGGCCCATGGGCCCAGCTGCTCCGCGGCACGTGGAATCCTCCCGGACTGGGGCACGAACCCGCACCCCCCGCATCGACAGGCGCACTCCCAACTACTGCGCCACCAGGGAAGCCCTGGAAATGAATTTTTATTTATCTTTAATGACTTTTAAAAGTCCATCTTGGCCAAAAGATATAGACATCCTATAATTTAAGACATCTGGTTGGTATTTTCTTGGTTTAAAAAAAAAAAAAGGAGCTTTCAAAAGCATTCCAGCTACAAAATTGATTAAAGCATGAAATTGTCTATGTGCTTGAATTTTCTAAAGAATATTAAATATTAGAAATTCCACCGTATCACCTTCCCACTTCCTGCCACACACACAAAGCACAAATAGTGTCCCCCCACCCACTTTTTTTTGCAAACTCAAGCAACGGGAAGTTAGGAGGGTTTCAAAGTCAAATGGGGTAGGACTATGTAAAAATTTCAAAATTCTCTTTTTTGACTTTCCCTGAACACTTAGTAATTTTTTCCTTCCAAAACACCGTTGCTAAATTCTAAACAAGAGGGCACAGTCTTTCACTGCATTCATAAAGCATTCATTTACCATTTCTTCTGGAAAAAAAAAAAAAAACGGCACAGATTTTAAGCCCAAGAATTTACTGTGCCTGTGCAGCAGCTGCTCTTACCTGATAAAACTGTGATGATTCTTTCTAAGCGATTATGACTTATCAGGTCAGTGACCAACAAACTATAAAATAGATTCTAACAGTCCCCAAAGGGTTGGCACAGACTCTTGAGTAAATAATATATATAAGAGAGAATGGAAGAGAGAGAAAAAGAAACAGAAAGAGAGAGAGAGAGAGAGAGAAGAACACACTTATGAGTGACCTAGTTGGTTTGTGTAGTTGATATAGGACAGGAAGACAGGACCCTTGATTTTAATCCTGGTTTTCTCACTCAGCAGCGCTTCTTAAGACCAAGGGTCAGATAAGGAGGTGGCACTGTTTTCAGCAAGGGCAGAGGCCCCATTGCAACTCTATAGGTATATGCTGTCTTGTCCTGGGTTTGATATAAGCCACAAACTAGCTGTTACTTTGCTTGTATTTTTACATGTAGCTGAAAAGACAGCCACTGACTCATGGGAAAATCTACCAATCCTTATAATAAACTCTTAAAGAAGGAATATGAGAATGACATTATCATCTTTGTGTCTTGTTCTACTTAAGGCCTTAATGAATAGAAGAACTGCTATTCAAATAAGTTTACATTGGATTTAAAGGAAGTCAAAGAAACTTTAACAAAGAAATTAGGATATCATGATAAAATGACCAAAGCTCTAAGACAGTACGTGTGTGCAAGGGTACACATCTGTGTGTGTAAAGATCCAGCCACTTACAACCACAGCCAATATATGAGGGAGGAACTTTGATTTACATACTGTACTTAAGTCAAGTTTTCCTAATTGTATCAGCTTCCCTGGAGGTCTCTGCTGCTTTATTGCTGGAGTAGATGCTACAGAACTTCTCTGTGGTTTAATGGCATGGTAAGAGTTGTATTTGCCTTTCAGATCTTGAAAACTGGGTACAAATTGTTGCTTAGGTTTTTTTTTTTTTTTTTTTTTTTTGCGGTACGCGGGCCTCTCACTGTTGTGGCCTCTCCCGTGGCGGAGCACAGGCTCCGGACACGCAGGCTCAGCGGCCATGGCTCACGGGCCCAGCCGCTCCGCGGCACGTGGGATCCTCCCGGACCGGGGCACGAACCCGCGTCCCCTGCATCGGCAGGCGGACTCTCAATCACTGCGCCACCAGGGAAGCTCTGTTGCTTAGGTTTTAAGACCACAAATTGAGTGGCATCATTCTGGTCCCCAGTGGGGACATATCACTTTGGTCACTCCTCACTTAAAGAAATGCAACTTGCTGCGCACCCTAACAAAGAGTAGTCCCCGCTCACCGCAACTAGAGAAAGCCCGCACGCAGCAACGAAGACCCAATGAAGCCAAAAATAAATTTAAAAAGAAATGCAACTTGAAGTAAGCATAAGTTTCAGGTTCTGAGTTGTCCTATCACTAAAGGGAAGGCTCTGAATCTTTACCTCTCTGGAGATTTACAAGTTCAGAGAAGAAAAGAGAGGCTTGAGGCTGAAGCATGGATGATATGGTTCCTGCAAGTCCAATGGGACTCTTGTGAGTCTAGGTCTAAAAACTTTAAGGACTATACTATTTTTTCTGAGACAGAACTTGGGTCTTCAAGCTGGCAAGGCCAAGAATGAAAGAGCGTGGGGAGGGAAAGGGAGGAAGGAAAGATAAATGTAAGAACTAAGATGGTTTTCCAGAGATGAGTGTGGGATGTTTGCCAAACAACCAACACTGCTCTTGACTCAAGATGGTGCTAGCAGTTTTATGAGCAATGGCTTCATTTCCTTCTAAAATTACACAAGTGGCATTTCTTGGTGTGATTTTATAGATATCATATTATGGTGGTTGTTTTCTCCAAGGGGACCCAAATTAGGGATGGGTTAGGATGGCTTCAGGAGACTTCTCTTAGGCGTAGGTGCTGGACTCATCTCTCCCCGCCTAACCAGGACCCTGCTGTGTTCTGTAACGAGTCCTCTTCTTCTAAATGACTGTGGAAGGGACCAGGGCCAATGCTGCCTCACACCTTCCCTATCTCCCCGTGAGAGACCAAGAGATATGTTGGCTGCCACCAAAGGGAGGCAAAGGAGCCAAGTTCAGATAAACTTCTGATAAAGTGCCATAGCAAACCCCCCATCAGAAGGTAGGAAAGGTCACACAGTAAAAAAAAAATAATAAGAAAATATAACTGCTTTCTTATGAGGAAAATATTATGAGTTCTTCCCCTTTTTCAGCTTTTATGGAAGGAGATTCTGCCAGTTCCCTCAGAAAAAAATAAGAAAAAGTAGTTTTAAAATGAGATTATGCACCTTCAGGGTGCCATTAGGAAGTTTTACTGTACTGAGATGACATGAAAGCTCTGGAATTAATATCCCAGAGATGCTTCAAACCTGCAATAGCAATTATTGTACTACGTGTCCCTGGATAAATAATAGGGCCATTCAACTAATTAGCTTCAATGATTTCAGCTCCCTGTAAATTCTCTCTCACTCGGCTATAAAAATAATACTAGAAAAACTTTTGGTAAGAGAAACTTCTTTCAGGAAATGTTTTCTTTTCTTTTTTATCCCCCCTTCAGTTCATGACGCACATTGTGTAAAGTAACTTTCATTCCTAATCACAAAGCTAGAAGGGAATATACAAAATTTGCACATTATTAATTGCCATTTGCTGCTACTGAACATACTGATTTAACTGTCTAATTCATGTGTCCCACCTAAGATACAAACACTTTGAGAAATTTAAACTAGTTTCTTGATACACAATATAAGCAATCAGGTGTGCACGAACAGTTTGAACCCCAAGTGCACATTACATATTTGTATGATTAAAGATAAAAGCAAGAATTACTTATATCCACATTTCATTACATTATCACTGTTATTTTAGAGAATTTTAACAACATGCTAGCTTTCTGATGGTGCTCATGGAACATTAATTCATTTTTCATATTTACTGAATGCCTATATGTAAGACATAAAGTTCCTCCTGCACTTTTTCTTGGAAGAAAAGTAGATTTACTTAAACTTGGTATCATACATCCTTAAAGTGACAAGAGTTCCCCTATTCTTCTGTCCACTAGAAACACCAGTAAATTCCATAAATTCAAAACAATAAGAATGTGAACTTCAATAATGCAAGCAAATAATTCTAACATCGTCAGCAATTGTCTGAAAAAAATCTATGATACGACCTCAAGAGACCTGAATTTTCTTAAAGTTTCAGGTTACGTTTCGTTTTGGTTGTTCCTTTGGGTAAGCAGTTGAGATTTCTTCTTTCCCTTTCATGGAAATTTCTATACACATTTTTCCCGTTGCGGAGCACAGGCTCCGGACGCGCAGGCTCAGCGGCCATGGCTCACGGGCCCAGTCGCTCCGCGGCATGTGGGATCTTCCCGGACCGGGGCACGAACCCGCGTCCCCTGCATCGGCAGGCGGACTCTCAACCACTGCGCCACCAGGGAATCCCATCTATACACATTGAAATGAACCAGAAGCTCCTCCCCAGGATGGGCTGGTACTCCCCATTCAAGTGCTGAACGTCATCATAGCAGAGGGACCTAGTGAGAGGCAGATGGTGATAAGCTTCATCCTTGGTGAAGAAATGAAGAGGAAAAGAGTCTGAAACTTCTTGGGCTTATCTTGTTTTTAATTAACAAAATATAATTAAAATTAAAGCCAGACAAAATGACTGGATCTTAAATCAGAATTATGTCTAACAGTAGAGATTGCAGTCATCTGTTTGTACTCATTAGAGGTGACCTACACTACTTTCTGGGTCTCCCATTTTGCTCCACCACTTATAGGCAAGTTCTTTTTAATTTCTTAGCGACATAAGAAAGGTTTTTCTTCTTTCCGTACCAATACTTACTAAATATATATATAAAGACAGATGTACTGAACATTAGGATGAAGAATACAGTAATAGATGAAAAAAATCATGACCATCCTCTGAAGCATTATGTAATTATTAAATTCAAAACAATTCCCTTGGGCTTCCCTGGTGGCGCAGTGGTTGAGAGTCCGCCTGCTCATGCAGGGGTCACGGGTTCGTGCCCCAGTCCGGGGGGATCCCACATGCAGCGGAGCGGCTGGGCCTGTGAGCCATGGCCGCTGAGCCTGCGCGTCCAGAGCCTGCGCGTCCAGAGCCTGCGCTCTGCAGCGGGAGAGGCCACAGCAGTGAGAGGCCCGCGTACCGCAAAAAACCCTAAAAACCAAAAAAAAACCCAAAACAAACAAAAAAAACAATTCCCCTAAAATTGATAATTATGTAATCTGGCAGAGACCAAACTTCCAGTCAAAAAGTTGAATATTAAAAATTTCCCTAACTTAACCAAAATGTGGCCAGAGATTAAAGTTTTTATTATACAACTATCCCATGTTATTCATACATTCTAGTCCCCCCCTTCTCAACGTCTACACCCTAAGAGTTACCTGGAGGTTTGTGATATCAACCCCCATAATTTTTCCTTTGAAGAGATCTGCAGCCTCAGCTTATGAGAAATGCAGTCGGTTCACCCTAGGAGAATATAAGTCATAACGTTTGTTTTGGAAATCTATTTTACCCAATATTTCTCAATGAAATAAATTGTATAAATGAAATAAAACTGACACCGCAATATTTACTAAATCTCTACCGTCTGCTCTCTGTTTAACACTCTGACTACCACTGGTTTCCCCTTGTTCAGTTTAGCAGGCAAAAGAGCAAAGGAAAAAGGCTTCTGCAAAGAATGCATTTTAAAATCAATAAAAATAAGATTATAAAATAGTCAGGCTTAGCATGGTTTCCTCCTTACTTATTACTCCATGCATTTGTCTCTTTCTTCATACCCGTGTATATTCTTCAGTTTACCAAAATGTGTGTGTGTGTGTATATGTGTGTGTGTGTATGTGTTCATACATGAAACTAGGTCAAGAAAGTCCAGAGAGTAGAGGAAGAAAGAAAAATTCAAGTAAATCAATCTCGTATAGACAATCGTCTTATATTACATGATGAAAATGAAAATAAAAACTGTAAAAATAATTAACATTCACAGTTGAAAATGATTATCAATGAGAACTGGATATTTAAAGATGAAGACACTTAGCAAAAAGAATAAAATTTTCAATATCAATTGTACACATAAAAGGAAATAAAAATATTTCAAAATCCCATAACAGTGTATTTTTCTTTCAGTCTGTGGCATTATACAGTCATACTTTTTTTGCATTGATGATGAAGGCAACTAGACCTCCACCAGCATCCCAGGGCTCCTACTTGTCAGGACAGCTGTAAGGCAGTGCTCTCAAAGCCTCATGAAGAGAAACTCCCCTGTACTCTTTGGAGACGCTTTGATTCATGGAAGAGCAGGACTGATCTGAGTAGTCCTCAGTGCTCAGAAAGTCTTCTAAAGGACAATGCCTCTGATACAAGGGAAGGAGGGTAAAAATGGGGCAGGAGGCTCTGAAGGCTCCTTTGGCAATTGGAGATGGGGAAGGAAGGAGCCAAGCTATAAATAAAAAACATTTCTAGAAATGGTATGTGGTTGATGCATTATTAATGATTGTGAAATATATCTCAATATGGAAAGGAGAGTGGCCACATCTCAAGATGGAATAGAGGCAATATCACAAGACACTTGGTCCAAACACTGCTGGTACTCTTATGATTTAAGAAGGATTCAAAATACCCCCTAAAGTCAAAGAGAGTTTTATTAAGTGTTCATAAGTCTACTTGATTAAGCACGGGGATGATAGTAAAGAACTGATATGCAATAAAGGGATGAAAAAACATTGAATGCTATTTTGATCATCTCAATTTTTAAAGCTACTAACAACTGTATGAAAACCTAGCATATTGCAGTTTTAAAAATATTTTATTTTATTTAAAAATATCTATCTTAAAACATTTTAAAACAAGTCTCATTGCCTAACTGAATTTGGAAAGTATCGTAGCTTGTTGCAGGTCACAGAACTCAAGGATTCCTGATTTAACATTCCCTGTTTTAACCACTAGCTGTACTCTCTGTTAACACATTCTGGGGCTCAGAAATGTTTGCCTTTTCATATTTACTTGCACTTGCAATTATGTATCCAAACAGTATCTAGCCATTTTTTTACAAACACAAATCTTATATAGAGAGTTATGTAAGCAGTTACCATAATTAGAGCAGTAATGCAGATATGGGTAAAGATGATGAAAAAGATTACAGATGGTCACAAACTTAAGATTTATAACTTCAAAATGTAGTTTCATTTAGATGGACATATTTGTGGTATATCCATGGACATTCATAAAATTTGTTGGGAAGTCATGAGGGAGGGAGAGGAGTAGTAGGTTAATATACTCTGCTTTTTTTTTTTGCTATCTAGATGGGAGATTTAGTCCTGCTGCCTGAATTTGAGGGTCTCTACACTGCTCATCTGAACAATCAATTTTTACTGCTGTAGAAGATAATAATGGTAATAACACTATAGAAAAAAACTACCATGACCCATAACTGTAACTTATTACAGTCTTTTAAAAAATAACTGTAGTGCATGAAGCTTCTTCATTTCTTGAAGCAGAAAAGGAGCTGACAGTTGGAGCCTCTGAGGCTGTCTATATATCCTGAATGTGTGCAAGAGGCTGATGTGCTCACAAAGGAAGGGCTGCTTTGGGTGTGGATGAGAAAAGTGACCCAACACTAGAAATTTGCTGACGATAGTCACCTTCTGGCCTGCCTATCTTACACCAAGTGCCATCAAAATGCTCTGTCAGAGTGACATGCTAGTGTTTTATCATCCTACACCAAGAAAGCCAGGATTCTTGGCCAGTTAGAGTGATGCTTTAATGCAGTAAATCATCAGTAGTCCCACCAGGACTGTCTTCCATGGTGCTTTTGATACTGAAATTTCAAAGATCTCTGTTCACCCGAGTAAAAACCATAAACAAAATCTCCTATAAAGCCCAATATCTTCTTCTATTGCATTTATCAGAGAGGATGCAAAATATAAAGCTTTATTTCATCCTAGTGCTCTGATTTCCACATGCTTAACAAGAACTCACCTGGTTTCTATATTATGTGAAAGAATTGCCCTCATAAGACAAATTATATTCCAGACACTTTCAAATGAAGTGGATTCACCAAGCACACCGTTTATCTTAAGATCTGGAAGCCTTCCTTAAAGTATGACTTTGCAACAAAGGAGTTTTAATGCCACTCCAGTCTGTAATGCACTGCATACTAACAAGATTTATACACATTACTGGTGCCGTTAAGGAAACTTGAATGACTTGCAGTTTCTCTAGATGACATTAAAAAAAAGTCTTAAAAAGGGTGCGCAGCATACAGATGAAATCAGATTACATTAGAAGTTGTTTAAAAGTACAAGCATAATACGGCTGGTGTACCAGCCAGGGAACACACAGCAAAGATTTGTTTTACTTCTCTTAGACAGCCATTCTACAGTCACTGAACATAAATAACCATAAAGTTACAGCTGCTTTTAAAATGTCACTTAGGGACAAACTGTATAGATGGGAAATTAGATAGTATTGAATTGTTTCAGAAAAGGACTAGCCCTATACTCAATAGCCAGCTCTGCATTCATGAGAAATAATAAAATATTCCTCATCACTAACCATATGCTCTCACATGTAGATACATACATCTACAATGTGATCCAAATGATTTCTCAGAGTAAGAATGATTAACACTTTCCAAAATATTCGTAAATTTGAGTCTAGTTACCTAGTATGAAAATTGAGAAAAATGAGGTAGGTGAAGTTTCAGAGATAATTAAAAATTTAGGCTAAAATGGGAGATTCTACAGAGCATGCTGCAAAAATGACTCAAGCTAGGGTTTCCAGTTAAATACGCTAAGGACAAGGCAATATACTTTTAGTAGGCTGAATAAAAGGTAGAATAACCTGCATTAAAAGAGCACATAACAGTGTCAAATCTTTAAGCTTCCATCCAGAGGATTTGCAATAAAATGAAATCATTAGGCAAAGAGTGGTCATTGCTATGATGAGAAGAAAAAATAACTCAAAATTCTCATATGTATTATTATATTAGAAGAGTCGACTTTCTTCTCTACGTAATAACATTGGGCATTAAAGAGCCATTATGTATACCTTATTATTATTTATGAAATTACAAGTACACATGGTGTCTGATAACTCATCTCTCTGTATTAAATAGGAACATACATTGTTTTTTAAAATGTCTGTCTTTTACAATGTGCTAGGTAACAGCTTTCCATAGCATAATCATGAAAGCATTATATAATGTGCTTTATAAGAAGTTATTAAAGCTTATGACTACAGCAACATAAACCTAATATAAATATGAATAAAGCATTTAGGAATGGTATTTTCACTTAGACTGCTACCTATATAATTTGTAGCAATACAATTATCGTAGAAGACATACCACATTTACAGAAAAAGCCGTTTCCATGAACGTTAGTAAAAATCTTATAACGTAGCTATTTTTTTTTAGCAATTTCACAAAACCCATGCCTTTAAAAACATGAGAAGAATCCACAATGCCACCTACAGCATTCTTGATGGCAATCTTGTCTTGCAGGAAAAAATCAGCCTTATTTGAAAAGCCAGGTGCATGTAAATTTCCAAACTGCAAGTAGGTGGCAGTGGAGACATTTCTGGATGATTTTTCTCAGTTGGAAATGTAAAAGGAGGAAAAAAACCTCTTTAAAAACAAGTTACAAACGTACTAAAATAAATAATGTCCTGAAATGTAACCTTCCATAGCAGATCACTATTATGAGCTAATAAAATATTTGTCTTTAGGTACCCAAATCTTACCAATCCATTAATGAAGACATTCATAGCATGGAGAGTGAGCAGCACAGATGACGAAATTAGGAAAAAATGGAAAGAGAGAAGGGTTGGACAATTGTCTTCCACAAATCTTTGAGTAAGAATTAGGAATTTAATGTGGACAAAAGACTCCAAGGTTTGCAGCATGAAATATATAAATTTAAAACTCGTAAGTTAGCAACTTAAGCCATTAAGAAATCTGTTTGAATGTAAATTCAAGAGGAAGGCTAATGATTTCATTAGGCTCTGGTCTTTAATGAAGAATATCAATTGAGTCCATCAAAAAACTGTTTACGACAAAAGGCTATTAAACAATGTAGACATATTTAAAGTGTGCTGAACTCTAAACAAACACCTGAAACATTAGAATAAAACCACCTGAATTGTCTTTCAAGGTTAATGAGTAGGCACTTAGATTCATTCTGTTCTCAGGTTTACCTGCAAAGACAAGCAGGGTCACTAAATTGTATTACCAATTCAATCTAATTGCTTTGACTTGCAGAGATCATATTAGAAACTGGAAAGTGCCCAAGAATAAACTCTGGAGGTGTGTGTGTGTGTGTGTGTGTGTGTGTGTGTGTGTGTGTGTGTGTGTGTGTGTGTATGTGTGTGTGTGAATATAGATGGACAGAAGCAGGCAAATGGATTGTTAAAGGAAAAAAGAAACTTAATGATGTTATTTATATCAGAATCACAACGTGAAAAGAAAGGAAAGTAAGCTTCCAGATCAAAGCTTTTTCACACCATGGTTATCTCAAATCAGCTTTTCTCCTTGCCTTAATTGGTTAACCATGCAGTTAACAAAGGCGACCAAGAAGTCAAGGGATGCAAGAAACTTGGTGAAAACAAATGTCACATTCTCAATACTACTGTTCCCCCTGCCTGGAACATTCTTCTTCTATTCATCTTTTAGGATTCAATTCAAAATCCACCTACTCCAAAATGCCTTTCAGAATCCCCCATGTGGAATTAATCTCTCTGACGCCTACAGTATTTCTTTTTAAACTTCTATTACAGTAATGATCTCATTCCAGTATTAGAATTATTACAGTTGTGTTTGGGTCTGGATGACCCCCAAGTTTGCAAGTCTCAGGAGGGCAGGGGTTATTCCTTGAAAATTTTTGGAAAATTTTTGGTGCCATGCTCTCCAAGGAGAGAATGCTTCACGTGTGTTTATCTGAACTAATGGAAAGGATTACTTAAAACCATATCTTAAAGTATGACCTGTTTCAAAGCTGCGGATAGTGAGAATTCTGTGTTCTTCTGACCAAGAGAAGGGTGGCTTGCTCTGAATAGATCCTTCTAAAGCTGAAGAAGAAATGTGGCACCAAGCTGTACCCTCTTCTTATATACAAAGGAGTTCTAGGAAGTGCAGGCATGAGAATCATTAATGCCCTGGCCTCATAGGAACTGTAGGGGGTGCTTTACAGCTCAGGATCCTGGTGGAGGATATGCTCAGACTGTGTGATGGGAGGAGCCTGCAGAAAACCTAGTCATTGTTTTGGTAACCTTTTCAATGTAAGCAGCAGGGTGTGTAAGTCAGGTCTTGCAGCAGTGATCAGAGGCCTGGAGTTGAGGGTAGGGTGGGTGGGTGGGGGGATGTGAAAACTCTAAAATCAAAGGCCAGTCTGAACCCAGACTTCTCAGATTAGGGAGAAAGTTCTGAATTAATAGGGTTTGTTACTTAGATTTGCATCATCAAAAGAGGTTTGGTGTGGTCCTTCTCTACCCTCTTCTGTTCCTCCCTCCCTTATGACATTAGAGGTTGCTACTGTTTTATGGGGTGTGGGGGGGACCTCACACACAATGCAAGAATATTGAAAAAGTTCTGTAAAAGCTCCCCTGAGAGAACAAAATCTCTGGAAGTCATTCTTCCTCTCAATACGGTGTTGGATCAATTTCATTCTTCTCCAGATAGTGTATAAAACTCAGTGCCAGGCTAAGTAAGTACAACCATGTTTGAGTAAGGCTTTATTTCTTTCTGCCAAAGACCTGAAACTTGAATTGCCTGAAATACTGAACACATTGAGACATTAATGTTGCAAACAACTAAAAATATTAAGAGTGGCTGCATATGCAGAAGGCAGAGGGCTTAGCTGAGGTGTCAGAGCCTCTCACACTGGAAAGTCAAGAACCATTCACCTGCAGGACAGCCCTCAATCAGTAGATTAGAAAATCATATTTAAAAAGAAGGAATCGTTGCCTGAGCTTGGCTCCAAATAAATACGCTTCAAGTGGTCTTACTAGATACAAAGAGTTAATAAAGTGCCACTTCTAAAGGCATATATTAAAATTGGACTGGGATGCAGTTTTAGGAATGATAGAAAACTCTAGGAACACAGCTTCAGAATAAAAACAGCACAATTTTTTGGCTGGAAAACTGCAGTTTTGGATTACCTCAATCCATAAAATTTTGTCATGCACTGAACTGGGCAATAGTGACATTGGATTTTAGTTTATTTTATTATAAGGTATTATAGTATATTTCTGTTTGATGAGTAAAGGTTTGAACAATTAAAAGACACAAATATATTGTAATATCATTGCATGAAGATTTGATTTTCCTATTCTATTGTACACTTAAAATTTCTTACCCTGTTTTAAAAAAGTCCATAAAACAGTTTTTGTGAACATATGTTTTATGGGTCAATGCCAAAATAAGAGTGGTAAATCCCTCAATCACAGACATAATCTTTAAAAGATGACAATTATGCAGCCTGTGGATTTTCAATATTTAGATATTTCATTGCCCACAAACACTCCTTTTAGAAAATGGGCTGGACAAAAGAAGTAGAAGAAATGAAACTCAAACGTGATGATTCGGATACTTCTAAGATCACTTGAAATGTGTGGGCAAGGAAAAATGTTAAAGTGAAAAGATAATCAAGAATTGGTATTAAGAGGACTTCCCTGGTGGCTCAGTGGTTAAGAATCCACCTGCTAATGCAGGGGACATGGGTTCGATCCCTGGTCTGGGAAGATCCCACGTGCCGTGGAGCGACTAAGCCCGTGTGCCACAACTACTGAGGCTGCGAGCCACAACTACTGAATTCCTATGCGCCTAGAGCCCATGCTCCGCAACGAGAAGCCACCGCAATGAGAAGCCTGTGCACTGCAACGGAGAGTAGCCCCCGCTCTCCGCAACTAGAGAAAGCCCGCACACAGCAACGAAGACCCAACACAACCAAAAATAAATAAATAAATTAAAAAAAGAATTGGTATTAAGTAAAATTAACTAAAGAAAAGCTTTCATTTAAAAATAATATTCCATGTGCAATTTTTTTCTAATTCCTTCTTAAAAGTTTTGGTAAATGAATTGTGGCCAGATGTTTCAAACTAATGCAGTAAATAGATTTGCATTTCCAAAACTTACCTACTTAAAAGCATTTAAATTTTATTTAATATTGACTTTTAGATTGATTCCTCAGGAAAGTAAGATCTTGTCATTAACTACCAGCAGGTGGTGGTATTCACAAATAGGGTACAAGAAATACTGGAAGGGCTATGAATATAACCAATATGTGGTTCAGATTTATGGATTATGGATTTAAAAACATTTTTAATGGAGTTGTCAGCACTCTGAAACCACTTCCATTCCCATCTGTTCAATATGAATGTGGAAACTTGGAAGTTACCTTAAAATATGTGCCCGTAGGAGGTTTCATATTAAGAACAACGGATTTCTTCATAAAAGAGAAAGTATTTTCTATTTTTAAATATTTAAAATTTCTATGTAACAATGCACTTCAAACAAACACAAATATTCAGACTCTTGCAATATTTTGGGTATGTCCAGGTTTAGAATCTGGTCTATCGTCTATTCAGGGCAGACGTGTATCAAGAAGGACCACTAACTGTATACTTCAGCCAAACTAACCTGAGCCAATCCTGAATGGCAGGCACTGTGTATACACAGTTGCTAGGGAGAAAATATGTATGTTCTTGTCTCTAAAAATAAAACTCCCAGGTTTCAGAGGATACAGAAGCAACAAGAGGCGGTGAACTGCAGTGGAGTCAACAGCTTCAGGGGCTTTAGGAACAGGCTGAAATTATTTGGTTTTGACCGCCAGATGACCTCCATTGCTGCCCAGTCTGATGGACAGTCGGACCATTAGTTCTTTTAACACACATTCTTTTCCTGAAACACAGACACCACTCTGCATTCGCACAGAGTAAGAGAGGAGAGCAAACGAGAGCATCTGAAAGGGAAAGACAGAGATGTACATCCACAGAGAACCTTCTAAACCAGCCATGACCCTTTCACTGGCTGGCCTAAGCCTGGGGCTAGAGGAATTCATTCCGAGCAAAGAGACATCAGATCATTTTCCAGAAAAACACAACTTAAAAATCGGACTCTAGACTACAATTAGGCAAGATTACATCTAATATGTGTCTAAAACAAAGGCATGGGAATGCTTAAAATTGACTTTTTGGTATTTTCTAAAGCAATTTTATTTCTACCTTGAAAATCCACACTACCACTTTTTAAATATACAGATCAGACATGAAAGTCTTACTATGTCCCCCCTAATGTTAGTTCAAGCTTAATGCAGTATCATTTTCCACTATATGCTACCTAGTTTTTTGTAATCCATTTAATGAGTATAATTCCCAGGCCACATCACTGTGGTGTATGAGATTCAAAATACATTTTACTTGCTTTTGGGGGGGGGTATGCATGTGTTTTGATGTGTGCGAATAAGAAATAACTTTTCATCTTATTATTCTTGCAGAACAAATCAGGAGCTAAGCTTTGCTCTCAAACAACCTATTAATCCAAAGCAAAACTGAAAAGCACGAAGACTGTATTCCAAAGAGACCCATCAAAGATACTGAACTTTGCCAGGAAGGCGGGGAGAGAAAAGAGTTTAAAGAAAAGGAAATTTAGATGGAGGGCAAAATTCTTTATAGATGAATCTGTTTATCTTTAAATAAAGCAAAGTTTAACCTCACATTTAATCAGATTTAGGAAACACACACACAAACGCGCACACACAAATATGTCCTCTATCTCCCTTTTCTTGTGGCTTGGCTGACAGAATGGCGCTTGTCCCCAGCCTCTTCTGATTCTCCTCTTGGGATAAGTGATGAGCTATGCTGCAGTAAACGAGGAAACATCTGTTTGACTTTCTGAAGCTGGCATGGGGAGCTGAAGTCTGAATCACAAATGCCACTTTCACAAACAGGTCTCCCACAGGAACCCTAATAAAAACATGACTCTACTGGGGTGAACCATGGCTCCGGTGAGTGATGGGGAAAGCTGCTCTCCTCTCCAGCTATTTGAAACAATACATGCTCTTTATAGGATTTGTCTGTGGTGGGATTTAATGGATCCCAATCTGTTAAAGGGAAAAAGTACCTGGATCCAGTTTTAATTTGGAAAGTTAGTTCACATTGAAGCCCCAGAGACTCTAAAATGAAGTTTGCTTCTAACAAAGTGGGAGTTTTTTCTTAGCAAGAAACCTATGAAACTGTGGAGTGTGGTTACTGTTTATTCAGAAAAGGTACACAAAACCTCAAGTTATTTTTGAAGCATATTGACATGGTAGTTTAAAAAAACTCAGCACACTTTTCCCATTTTATTTAATTCTAGTGTTGTTGCCGTTACAAGTGTGGATCACTTAGGAGCAGCGGCACTCTGGCTAGAGGTGTGCCTAGCTCACTTGGACTATAAACTTTTCACTTTTTTTTTCTCAAGCTAGGGAGTTGCATCTGCCCACAGGCAAACTCCTGTGGCAGGTGGGACATGCTGCTGGCCATACTCCCAAATGCCTCTTCTGTTCGAATCTTACCATCAGCACATATTTGTAGATTGTCCAAGTTTCCAGTTAAACTTATTTTTTTAAAAACCTATTTTCTTTAGTTTAGTGCTTTTCCTCTTTATGAAAAATGACTGCTTGCTGTTTGATTCCTCTCTTGGGATATTTACTTAACTCTCTGTTGAACAGGGCTCCCATTTCCTTGTTAGCACTTGATTTGCCTGACATCACAGTGGGATTATTATCCTGTGATTGAGCTGGAAATATTTTAGGGACAATCTTAAAACAGCAAAACCAAAGACAAAACCAACCTGGTCTAGTCAACCAAAGTATTTATCAAAAATAATAGATTTTATAAGATATAATCGGATAGATCTTAATGTAAATGTTAGACTGATGCAAACATCATGCAGCATGCATATTTCTATTTAGCTTTCAAAGGCAGAGAGCATTTGTGTCAGAAAGGAGTTTCTTTATTATTTAAAGGTAGTTTCCACTACCAGACCAGTGGGTGGTTGTTGCTTATGCCATGTACATCAATACATATAGTATTGAAACTGTTAGTGCAAGAAATCAGGTCTGTAACTGGAAATCAACTAAACTTTTAAAATTCTGTTTTTTTTCTTTCTCTTTTAAAATTCAAGAATAATATTTCTACCTTATAATTACTAGAGAGAATTCTTAAGTGGATGAAGTGGAAATGTTCAAATACACATGAAATTGTCTTTCTTCGGTGAATACGACTAACACTAAACATATAATGCTTTCCCTGCTTTGCTCTAAGGAACGAACACAGCAGATGACAGAATTAGCACCTTGAATATTATTTTACCATGAAAAAAATGTGATGAAGAGCAATCAAATAATTATTTTTCTCAAATTTGTTTTCCACCTCTCTCCCCATACTCAGGGCCCTGAATGTGCCTATAACATCTAGGATCTTCTTTAGTTAAAATTTCAACTTTAAAAATTTGAACACTAATAAGAATTCCCTAGGGTGAAATGAAATTAAGACATAAAGTAGATATATAAGATATTAGGTCTTAGAAAAAACAAAATTAGATACTTCTCAACATATGCAATTTAACCTAAACAATATCTCAATTTTACTTAGTTTTTACAATCAGAAAAGAACTTGAGCATAAGAAACAGTAGTTGGAGAATTCTTCCAAAATCGATTTTAATTAAACACACACACACTCTGATGTTGAACATGCTCATTTAATCAACGATTTTGACTCTAAGTTGACATGGGCAGCATTTACACTTAGAATTACCACTTGGTACTAATAGGCATTCTGTATATGAGTCCTTAAGGTTGACACCCAAATTATTACCCTACATTAATCATTAATAACTTAGAAGATGATAATTTTCTAAACTTTGCTTATTTTTCTAGAGAATGGATATAAACACTGGCTTAGCTTCATTTGCTATTATTAAAATGATTTGTAATTAATTTAATATCAATTAATTTAATTGATTTAGACTGCTTACAAAATTATTTGCTCTATTTCTATCCTTTTCCCATTTGGTCTTAAGTACCAAACCATGGGAGACATTTAGGAACTCCCTTAGGGAGGGTAATTATGAAAACAAAGGCAGGGAGGACTGACAAAATAGATATTGACAGATAAATGGAGGGAAAGGAGAGGTGGAAAGGCACACCATTTCCTGAGTAATCACACAGAGACCCTTTATATGTATACTTACATTAATACCTCAGGTATGTATTATTATGCCCATTGTATAGATCAGAAAGCTTAAGATCAGAGAATTTAAATGACTTCCCTGAGATCATACAGGTAGTTAAAGTAATAATCATTCCAGGGTTTGGAATGCTTTACAAAATGAATCTCTAAAGTCCTCGAAAGACAGACATTACTCTCTAGAGTTTCAAAAAAGAAAACTTGAAGAGGTCTACTATAATAAGCCAATTATAAAAATGAGAAGAGAGTGAAAAGTATATCAGTCCTGGATAGACTTTAGCTACTAACCTAGTGATTAGTAGCTAAAGCTCATAACAACAGATTGAAATAATAAGTTGACAAAGGACTACTTTAAAAAAACAACAAAACCTGTATTACAAAGGTGCTTAATAGTAGAAGGCCCTAAGTGTCACAGTTTTCTAATATATGCACTTTACATGAAAATATACAATCCCTGCCTTACAAACCCCTGAAACTACATAAAATGTATATCCATTGCCACCACTGAGACAGGGAGCCTCTGTGGAAAATACTTAGGAGACTGAAAATAATTTGTTGATACAAAGGGGAGAGATTCAAGTCAAATTTTAAGTTTAATGCTATACGGACTAAAACCAAAATAAGATTTTTAAGGCACTTGATAAAAATAATTCTAAAACTTATGGGAAAAATAAAAAAGGGGAAATAGCATTTGAAATTTTGAAAAAGGAAAGCAATGACTGACACGAACAATTATTAAAACATTACAGAGCTCCAGTAAGTCCTATGACTGGTGCAAAAATACTCAGAACAATACAACAGAATAAAGATCTTTTAGATATAATAAATTAATATATGATAAGACACACAAGTAAAAGAAGGTGATTCAATAAATGATTTTGAGAAAGTAGCAATTTAGAATGAAATGAATTTAGAGTCTTATCTTACACTAGATATCAAAATAAATTCCACCTGAATGAAATATAAATATATAGAATTCAAATTATAGAAAACTAAAAGAGAATAGAAGGTTTAACAAATCCCTGGAGAAAAAAAAATATATCCTAAGTTAGAAGTGATAAAATAAGTAAATAAATATTACCAGGTTAAAAAACAAAAACAAAAAATAACTTCTGTGTGTAACAACTATCAATCTATAACAGGACTAGAGAATGTTGCATAAATGGGAAGAGCTTCAGGAAGATGACCCTGAGGGATATACATGCCTAGGCAGAGTTAATCTGCTATGGGGTCATATTCTTGTCCAAAATTACCTTAACCCACACTGTCCAAATTATTGTGCTTCATCATTCGTCTGCCTTGAATATCATTTTGAGTTTCATTTATATTTTGAGAAAATAAATATGTCTTGAAGGATAATGGAGATACGAATCACTCACAAATTGGCACAAATTAATTTAATCAGCTCAGCTCCTACCTCTAGGAGATAAACCACACTAAAAGTTTTGAGCGGTAGGGAGGGAAGGTAAGTGATTTGGGAGTTACTAATGCTTTGCATTACTAAAAAAAATGTTACTGTATTTTCTGAGCCCTAAAATAATAGAAATATACAGTAAATATTTAAACCATATAGAAAATATAAATAAAAATCACCATTTGTGACTTTTCTTTCAGATATCTCCTTTGCATATATGAATGTGCTCACACATATACATGAAATCTTAGCAAAATCAAATTGTTCTTTACATGATGTTTTATAACATGCTTTTTCACCTTCTCAAATGTCATGACTATTTTTCCAAAATAAGTAGACTGTGTTTAATGATCACATTCTATCCATAATTTGGATACATCATAACTTATTTAACAAATCCGCACTGATGGACACTTAGGTTGTTTCCAATTTTTCACTATACTGTAATGATCAAGGCAGCGAGGATAAAGTATAGCAGTTTTGTTCAGTTTTGATTGTTACCTACTATTTAAGAGTAGCTCAGAATTTTGTGGTACCAACTGCACTCCCTCAAGCCAGC
The DNA here is from genome assembly GCF_026419965.1 of Kogia breviceps. Lineage (NCBI taxonomy): Eukaryota > Metazoa > Chordata > Mammalia > Artiodactyla > Physeteridae > Kogia > Kogia breviceps. Next base: position 35,873,289 of record NC_081328.1, on the reverse strand, counting down.
CAACCTACTTGGAATAGAGCTTCTGTTTGTTTCTACCTCACTTTAGAACCATTTCACTTCCTGGCCTATTCAGTCAGGACCCCAGGGTCAACCACCTTAATCCTTTGTCTCCTTGAGATCTATCACACTGTGCCACTCCCAACCTCTTGCAACAATCTGAACATTTGCTTTTCTACTCCTCTTGGGCCACAAAAGCACATCAGAAAGAAACAGAATAATTTAGGTGACTGACATCTTTAAATTTGTTTATGATTTCAACCTCAGGTTCTTAGTGTTGTTCTTCAGGAATCCTTTAATTCATTTTTTAAAAAACATCTTTACTGGAGTTTAATTGCTTTACAATGGTGTGTTAGTTTCTGCTTTACTTTTTTTTTTTTTGCAGTACATGGGCCTCTCACTGCTACGGCCTCTCCCGCTGTGGAGCACAGGCCCCGGACGCGCAGGCCCAGCGACCATGGCCCATGGGCCCAGCTGCCCCGCGGCATGCGGGATCCTCCCGGACCGAGGCACGAGCCCACGTCCCCTGCATCGGCAGGCGGACCCCCAACCACTGCGCCACCAGGGAAGCCCTGCTTTACATTTTTGTTAGGTTCTATTTCTTGTTTCCCACAGGAGCCGTGCCACACATTTTTTTTTTTTTTTTTTTTTTTTTTTTTTTTTTGCGGTACGCGGGTCTCTCACTGTTGTGGCCTCTCCCATTGCAGAGCACAGGCTCCGGACGCGCAGGCTCAGCGGCCATGGCTTACGGGCCTAGCCGCTCCGCGGCATGTGGGATCTTCCCGGACCGGGGAACGAACCCACGTCCCCTGCATCGGCAGGCGGACTCTCAACCACTGCGCCACCAGGGAAGCCCTCAGATGATTTTAATATTCATCTTACCTCTTGCAGTCTTGTCTTCAAAGAAGAGGTTCAACCTCCTTCCAATGCTACCTGTTCCACCTTGCTACAATTTCCATCACCTCCCGTCTTCACCAAGGTAATACTCCATCATTTATTCCTCTACCATCTAACATTTTCAACCTCTCCTCCTCCACTAGTTCTTCTGCTTGAAAAGGCTGCTTTTCTCTAGAGAAAAAGCCTTCTTTTAACCATAAATCCCTTGCTGCTGCTTCATCCCTTATCATATCACTAAACTTTCAGTTAAAATAGTCTATACTACTGCTTCCACTTGTCACCTCCCATTATTTCCTTAACCATAGGATTTTGGTTCCTACTGAAAAGCTACTCTAAATCTCTTCTTTCAAAGTACCCAGTGACCCACTAATTGCCCATCTCAATGACTTCTTCTCAGTATATATTCTGTCTGATCTTTATGTAATTTGAGATATTTCTGACCCCCTCCTTGAAATTATTTCCTCTCTGGGTTCTCCTAACTCTCTGATATCTTTTTAGGGCATCCTTGCTATCACCTCTGTCTGCTTCTTCATGTACTGGCATCTCCCAGAGTATTATCTCTGGTCCTCTTGTCTTTTCCTCTGTAGTTTCTCCCATGGTGATCTACCTCTTGGGCTTTAACTTTTAGCTTTAATACAAGAGAAATACAGGTTTTAATAAAACCTGTTCCATCTCTGAAAAGTCTTTCATTTGAAGTTCTGAACCTATAGTTTGAATTTCCCAGTTGCATAACTCCTTGAACTTGAATGATGAGTTTGCTTTTGGACACTGTTTGGTCATGGCTCTTAGCGGCAAGGCAGAAAGTGACTCAAGGTTGGAATCAGGGCAGCACCCAAGGGCCAGGGGACAGAAACCACAACAAAATCCCACAATGCACCAATTACAGTTGCTGCTGCTGCTGCTGCTTTGAATATGACCACCAGATGTCCTCACATCTTCGTATCACTTGATCAAGATTCAAAGTCTTCAAACAGGAGTGTTCGTTTGGTCAAACCCAAATCAGGTGACTGGACCCTGATAACACCAGACTTTGTTGAAGGAAAATTTGAAAGTGTAAGAGGATCACTCTTACTAATGCCACACATAATAGGTTGTAACACAAAAAGGGATAAAAGTGTTCATAGGAAGGGTGAAGAGTTGATTGCAGATGGCTAAACAATGAAACATGCCCACAACAAAATACTAAGGTTGACTGGTTCCCCAATGTCTTACAAAATAGTCTAAACTATTAACAGGAGGTGATGGGAGTGGATTAAGGGAAGAGGAATATTCATATTTTTCACAACTAACCCTAATCTACCTCCCCAGCCATTCTCCCTATATATTCTCCAACATGCCAAGTATTTTCATACAACATGCCTTTGTTTCCTCATATTTTTTCATTCCAAGGTATCCCTACTTTCCTTCTTTATTTGGTTAAACCTTAATGATCCTTCAAGATTCAGCTAAATGTCACCTCCTCTGTGAAGTCTTCCCTGATTCCCTTGAGCAGAATTAATTTATTTTGTTCTCCCTCCACTTAGCACCTTGCTGAAAACACGAATATATCTCAGTGATTAGGGTTAGCTGTACACATCTGTTTTCCACTGGATTATTAGTTCCTTGAAGGCAAGGACTGGGTCTTATTCATCTTTATATCTTCAGAGTCTACATCAGTAAGCACATTTTAAGGAAGAATTAGGAAGCAGAAGAGGCGATGTTGCTATAATGATGAGGTCTTCTAACTTATGGTTTACATTTTTCAGCTTAATATCTTTTGTTCCATACACTGTACTTTCCTAATAATTTCAAATGAAACAGTCTACAGAGTTGTAGGTCAACTTTACCCTGGGTCAGGTAACTTTTCTTATTTCTTACTCTTTAACCAAAGGAAGCAGAGAGTAATGTTCCCATTGCTCTTCACAACTGAGGTGTCATCAGTACTTTCAGAGGTCTTACAAGCAATTCAATTTTGCTTAATTGACAAATGTTTCTTTCAGAAGCACAGATTGAGTTAGTTGCATGCATTTCTCTGTATCTTAGACACTGAGTTTAAAACTAAGAACATTAAAATATCTTATGCAATAAGTGCATTGAGATCTTTATGTGACAGACTTTAGACATGATATTATCTCTAACAAATAGTGTCTGTGGTTATGAATCAGATTCCTTACAATAAAAATGATTCTATGAAATGTCTGTAAAACAATATGGTCAATAATCATCATAGGCATAAAAGGAAATTTAAGTTTCTTTTTAAAGAATATCTCTTTCACATTATAGAAATTATCTCAGTTGTATAATATATTTTTCAAAAATTAATTAAGAGAATGCTTTTGATTACCCCAAAGTTTAGAAAATAAAATACAATCAGAAACTAAATTTTAAAGGAAACTTATTTAACTTTATCAAATGGACATTCAGTAGCAGTCGAGTATTAAAGTTGTATTCCTAGAAAACTAGATATTTCACGGCTAACCTGTGCTTTAGGCAAACCCCAAAACCTTAAAGTGACAGACCTTCTGTCATTTGTGGGTAGTCCAATTCCTCTGTACTGAAATTAAATATTAAAGAAGGTCTGATTTATATAAGTATATGGTGCATTCCTTGAAGAAGCCAGTTAACAAGACTAAAAATCTGAAGATGTTGAGTTGATTTCCTTTTAGGTTGATTCTGACCATATTCTACAATCAACAGCTTTTTAGATTTTCCAGTTCCTGGGATATATTTCAAGAAAATGAAAATTTGAGGATTTGGACTGACCACTCAAAACAAGTGGAAAGGTTTTAACAAAGATGATAGAAAAGTACTCTTCACGAACAAAAAGAAATGCTTCATCAGCTTTATTTCTTCTGAGAGAAATTATCAATAGCTAGTGGTGGTTATATTACCTCAATGATGTGGGAAACTATTAAGCACCCTCTACAACATCTAAAGGACAATTATTCCTTGGGTTTGTATTATATTCCTGAAATACTTTCTAGCACAAAGAATCTAACTTAAAATTACACACACACACACACACACACACACACACACACACTCTTATTTATCCTCCCAGACATAATATAGTCACTCTTATTACAAAGCTTTCTCTGATGTGCCAAACACAAAGCTAATCACTCTCTCTGCTCTATTACATTTTACCATTTTAAATCATTTTCTTGTATCTCTATCCCCCATTAGGCATTGAGCCCATCCTAGGCTGGGACCCTTTTCCTTTTGTATTCTCAGCACCTGCACTATGCTTGACACACTAGATGCTCAATAAATGTTAGCTAAATGAATGAATAAATGAAAATGTAAATTGCCTGAATAAATCCTAGTATAATAGGAGTGACATGAGGGTGACAAAAAGGATGAAATCACACAGTCTTTTTGGATGTGTTAATGATGTTGAATCCAATTCTAAGGATAACAGAAATCTTTGAATAAAGGCAGCATGGTGACCTTATTAAAAGAAGCTAAGAGTGAATTTGGGGAGACCAGTTGGATGATTACTAGACGATTCCAGATGAGAAATGGTAATGGCTTGGGTTGGGCAGAGATGGTGGGGATGAAGAGTAATGGATGTATTGAAGAAACATTTAAGAGGCAGGTTGTAGGATTTGGTGAATGCTGGATGTTGGGGTGGGATGAGCGAGAGTGATGGTCAAGGAAGACGGCACCATTTCCAAGAGAAAGTAGAGGAGATACAGGTGTGTGGGGGGGAACAAAGTGTCAGGCATGTTGAATTTGAGGTGCTGTTGAGACAGCCACGTGTTTACTGTGAGGGAGGAACTATTCCTATCCTCCTCCCTTACACACAAGACAACTGAGGCTGAGAGAGTTTATTTAACTTGCCAGCTGGTAGAGCCTGGAGTCAGCCCCAGCTCTGTCTCCAGAGTGAATGCTGTTAACTCCCGTGCCATACAGCATTATGGTCCTTTGTTTAAAGGAAGCACCAACACACAGCAAGCAGAGTTGCACTGTTGACTTTCTTCCTCCTGAGGCCAAAGTGTGTCTCAATGGAGGCAACCATGCCAGAGGGAGAAGCCACTTAACAGCCTCAAAGCAAGGCGGTGATATTCTTAAAGCCCTCCTTTCCACACATGTCTCTGCCTAAACAGATGGCAGTGAAGCCATAGGGCACTAGAGAAAGACATGGAGCAGAGAAAAAATGGAGGATCCTCAGGGCACTGGCAGCAGTGCAAAGGTCTTGTTCAGGTGAAAGGAAATGTGTAATAAAATTCACTGGTTCAGCTGAACAGGCAATTACAGAGTTAATAAAACAAGAATTCCTGACACAATAGATTCTACACTGCTGTGAGTGTCATAGTCACTAAGTGACTTTTTAGTTTGCTGATCATTGATCCACTAGACACTAACAGCTCCAATCAGATCAATGCAGGATAACATATGAAGAGGACTTTTGCATGTTAAAAATCTACTGGAAATTTTACATGAAAGAGTTCATTATCTGGGTAATGTGACCTGTGTCCAAATGATACATGTGGACCATTTGTCAGGTTTTTTAATGGCAAAAAATGAATTTTTTTCTAAAAGCTTAATTATGTGAGAAATTCCACTGCCGAGAAATTGAAGCCACTTGGGTATCATGAATGTGTAAACATGTTAATTTGAGCTGTGATACCTAAAGAGGTACTTTTCATTTCACTCTCTCAGCTTCTCTTTCCTCAACACCTCACCCCCTCCTCCTTTCCTAGGGCCAGCCAACACTCTGTTCTTTGGTCTTCCTCTCTGTAGCCTGGGTCAGCTTCATTTTCCCTGAATCCCTCTCTCCTGTGCTTACAGTTCCTTCTAGGACCTTGTCTTCTAACACCAGTATTTAACCCAGGGTCCCTCTTGCTATCTTTGTCCCCCTGGGGCTCTGTTGTTATACAGTTTTACCAGAAGAGGGTAGATAGATAATATGCATATGGCAAAGAATTCATATATCCCTTGGTTTTAGAATAAATAGGAAGACATAACCTACAGTAATAACAATAGGCTTTTTTTTTACAGAAGCCAGACAAATTAAAAGGGTTCTGGAAAATGTATTTTATATATTTGATTTTCATATTTTATTGATATAATTTACACAAAATAGAATTCTTTCAAAATGTACGATGTGATGAATTTTGAAAAAATTTATTATAGGGACTTCCCTGGTGACACAGTGGTTAAGAATCCGCCTGCCAATGCAGGAGACACAGGTTTGATCCCTGGTCCAGGAAGATCTCGCATGCTGCGGAGCAACTAAGCCCGTGAGCCACAACTACTGAGCCTGCACTCTAGAGCCTGCGAGCCACAACTACTGAGCCCACATGCCGCAATTACTGAAGTCCGTGAGCCTAGAGCCCGTGCTCCACAACAACAGAAGCCACCGCAATGAGAAACCCGTGCACCGCAACAAAGAGCAGCCCCTGCTTGCTGCAACTAGGGAAAGCCCACGCGCAGCAACAAAGACCCAATGCAGCCAAAAAAAAAAAGAAAAAGTATATTATAATATGTAATATCTATATTATATACATAATTGTTACCAAATCAAGATACAGAATATTTCTATCACTCCAAAAAGTTTCCTTGTGCCCATTTGCAGTAATATACTCCCTCTATCCCTGGCCCTGGCAACCATTGATCTTTTTTTCTATCTATAGATTTTTTTTTTTTTTTTTTTTTTTTTTTTGCGATATGCAGGCCTCTCACTGTTGTGGTCTCTCCCGTTGCGGAGCACAGGCTCCGGACGCGCAGGCCCAGCAGCCATGGCTCATGGGCCTAGCCGCTCCACGGCATGTGGGATCTTCCCAGACCGGGGCACAAACCCGTGTCCCCTGCATCGGCAGGCGGACTCTCAACCACTGCGCCACCAGGGAAGCCCTATCTATAGTTTTGACTTTTTAACAATGTTATATAGATGAAATTGTATGGTATCTAATCTTTTATGTCTGGCTTCCTTCAATTAGCATAAAACCTTTGAGATCCATCGTGTTGTTATATGTATCAGTAGCTTATCACTTTTTATTGCCAAATAGTATTCCATTATATGGATATACCAAAGTTTGTTTATTCATCAGTTGATGGATACTTGAGTTGTTTTCAGTTTTGGGATATTATGAATAAGCTGCTATAGATACTCAAGACAGAATCTGTGTTTAGGCCAGTCATTCTAGATTCACAGCCCGAGTTTTTAAGCACTCCACTCCCCCGGTGCCCAATCAGGAACCATGAAGCTCTTTGCCACCATCATGGTACCCCTTTCTCACGTTCCTGACTGCTCCCGGTTCCTGCGATGCTCACCAAGTAGAGGCTGCCTGCCCATATCATTTAGGCTGGTGGGCAGAAGAAGTATGACTTCAAATTGTGCTTTAAAGAAAGCCCTTTGTATTCCAAACTAATTAAGGAATTTATTTGTAAGGAAATTCTCTAATTCAGATATCTTGAAAGGGAAGATTTAGAAAATAAGAAAATAACACTGTGGTCACCATCTAGTGGTCCACGGCTTAAATTCTAACATGGCACTTAAAACCTCTCTTACTCATAAGTATTGATCTGGTTATTTACTATCTTTGATAGCATAAATTTACTATAAAAACAATGCAAAAATATCTTCCAGTAGTGTGTCTTTTTAATTTAGAAAAACAAAAACCAAAAACAGACTTATAAAATGAATATTACTATCCACTAGTCTATGAACAGGTAAGACAACTTTAAAAAATTTCTAGTTCATCTTAGCTATATATTTTTAGCATTGTAGTAATAAAGAAAACCTGAAGAATAGTAGCTAAATATAACTAAGAATTGATATTCTAGAATTTTTTAAAAATTACATTAGCATATACTTGATTCTTTGTGCACCAAAGGATAAGAATGGCAAAAAACCCCTGGTATCCAACGATAATACGAGTTTGTCTCAGCTAACAAAATCATTTATAAAATTCTTACATTTGCCCAAAGTCAAACTGTGCATAAGTTTTCTTTTTATGTCTTTCATTAGATTAAAAAAGTATTATAAAAAATTTCAAAAATATACAAATGTAGAGAAAAATGGTATAATAAGCCTCTTGCACCTATCACCAATTACTGTAGCTTCAACAATTATCAACTCATGGCCAGTCCTATTTCCTCTATTCCCCATTCACTCCTCACTTCCACCCAAATTAATGGCTTTCTTTTTTTAAAACTTTAATATAATTTTAGATTTTCAGAAAAGTGGCTAATATGGTAGAGTTCCTATATATCCTTCACCAGCTCCCCGCAATGCAAACACATTACAAAACAAGTGTCACTGTCGACACCAAGAAACTGCTTTTATTTTTCTATAAGAAAAACTGCATAATTTTTGTGCTCCTCTGCTGCGAGCAAATCCACCCATTTGAGGGACAATAACTATAAAATACCATCCACCCTTAGCATTTTGTAATTCCTTGTAATTATTTTCTTAATTTGGCTAAAAAAGAGCAAGTACTTTAAGATCCCTGAAATGGCCATAAAAGAATGAAATTTTTTAGTTAATTTTTAGTTTGGGAGAGTCAAGTTCCTATTTTAGGGACCGAATATGATCTAATAATTATCTAAACACAGAAATACCAGTAAAGCTTTGGCTCAGACATATTGGCTATTTCTAAAATGTAGATAATTACAATGTCAAGAGACTCCTGCTCTGCATCTCCTGTGGGATGTTTAAGAGCAAATGAGTTTCCCCCTGCCATACCAAATTCCCTTGTTAATCATGAAATATAAGTTATCCAAGCCATCAAATATTTGGGATCCTCGGTCTGAGGGCCTTGCAGGGTAAGTCTTCCTTGGCAAGGTGACTAAACCGGAACTTAAGAGCTGGTGGGTTGACATGCTGTCCCAGTCTGTAGCTCCGCTAAATAAGAGGACTATGGAAGAAACACAGCTGAGGCCATTTTGGAGCTCACAATTTTGTCAGGGTCATCAAAACAATCACATGTCTTAAACAACTTGAGAAGAGCTCTGAGGCAGCATTAACAACAGTGGAAAATAAAGAGCTTAGAGTCTTTAGAGAAAATACATAAATGATGAGAGAATACAGAGAAAAGTGATTGGCGTGGACTAAGAGAACTGGAGAAAGTTTCCTACGGGAAGATCTGTTTAAAATTGTATCTAAAATTTAAGTGCATATGGTTAAGACCTCATAACATAGTGGTTAAAGCCAGATTAGCTCTGGAGTCAGACTTCTTGGGTTCAAATCTCAGCTCGACTCCCTCAGTCTGTGACCTGGGTAAATTTTTTGTTATTTTTTTAAACATCTTTATTGGAATATAACTGTTTTACAATGGTGTGTTAGTTTCTGCTTTACAACAAAGTGAATCAGTTATACATATACATATGTTCCCATATCTCTTCCCTCTTGCGTCTCCCTCCCTCCCACCCTCCCTATCCCACCCCTCTAGGTGGTCACAAACCACCGAGCTGATCTCCCTGTGCCATGCGGCTGCTTCCCACTAGCTATCCACCCTACGTTTGGTAGTGTATATATGTCCATGCCACTCTCTCACTTCGTCACAGCTTACCCTTCCCCCTCCCCCTATCCTCAGGTCCATGCTCTAGTAGGTCTGTGTTTTATTCCCATCCTACCACTGATCTCTTCATGACATTTTTTTTTCTTAGATTTCATATATATGTGTTAGCATACGGTATTTGTTTTTATCCTTCTGACTTACTTCACTCTGTATGACAGACTCTAGGTCTATCCACCTCATTACAAATAACTGTTTTATTTCTTTTTACGGCTGAGTAATATTCCATTGTATATATGTGCCACATCTTCTTTATCAATTCATTTGTTGATGGACACTTAGGTTGCTTCCATGTCCTGGCTATTGTAAATAGAGCTGAAATGAACATTTTGGTACATGACTCTTTTTGAATTGTGGTTTTCTCAGGGTATAACCCTTTCAAACTCAGCTTGACTCCAGTTGCTTATAATAACCCCTGCCATCTACAGATGCAGCAGGCTTGCGCCAAAAAGACCCACACAAAGGAGATCAAATGTTTGTTGACTTGGCTGACTGGTGATTACTGAAATCTGGGGTCAGGCAAGGGCGGGGTCTCACTGGTACCTGAGCACTCATCCACAGTTACAAGTGAGGGCTGGCTACCAGCTACTGCCCCCTTCCATTTCCCTGGAATGGGGAAGTAACTCAGGTGTCAGGAGGACAATGTGCTCTCAGGCTGCCTAACTGACCCTCTGTCTGGGCTTCTTGTACCTAGTTAGTTCCCGCAGGGCAGAAGGGGGACTCCAGTTAGCCTCCTTCTCTTAGACTCCACTTCCTCCCTGTCCCACATGGAACTCCTTGATGAATGCCCCAGACTCTCATCATCATCCTTTGAACACCATTATTCAATCTGTTTTTATGCTATTCCTTGCCTAGTCTTTTTATGCTGAATGCCTTGGCTGTAGCTTTGAAATTGTTTTCCCAGCTTAAACTCATTTCACAGGAAAACCAGCTGCTCCCTCCCTTTTACATCCCTATGCATTCCTATTACTCTTCCCCTGCTCCCTGCTTCTCCTTAACTAAATCCAACATGGTCCCTTTTCCTAGCAGGAGCTACCAACCTGTTAACTGGCCAGTCCAACATCATTTACGGCAAGCATTTGTAGTTGTTCTGATTTTAATTAGGAGATCCTTTATAATAATTTTTTTAAAGTAGGTCATGAATAGAACTGCTAATAAAGATAAGGAATAATTTGTGGAGGTCAGTTTCTTTCAAGACATTCTATGTCAAAGAGAAATTTTATGGTGAGTTTGAAACACTGAAGCAGATCACTGATGGGTAGTTGTCAGACATGCAGGTAAAATTGTGTGCCACCTTAGCATAGGTTATTTATGAAACGGCATTCCTTTCAGTGTACTCAGAGGTACAGGGCCCCATGGTGAGCTCTGCCAATTCTGGGGGTGGTGATCTGTGAAGCAGGCTTGGCTGTGAGTACATAGGTGACTTCCATGTTCAGATGTATTCTATCACCATGTTCAGAAATAATTTCTGAAAAGCACATCTGGCACATTGTGGGAAAAAATAAACTTATATTAGATAGGTCCCTTTCCTATGAGTAACTCAAGGATTCAGATAGTCTGTGACAATTTCACTCTCATCTTACACTAGAGGACATGATATCTATGCCAACAAGTATATATTTTAGCAGTCCTGGAATCTTGGAAATCTTAAGGAAAACTGGACTTTAGCCAAATCTGGGAGTACCTGGCTTTCATGGACTGCCAAAGGATTTGGCACAGACATACATGATAAGACTGAAGAGCATTTGGGTTTTGTTCACAATTTCAACAAAAATCTCCCACAGTAGTCATTAAACTCTGATCAAGTTATCAGATCAGTAGTTTTCAGCATCATATGCCAGGCAGTGCACACTGAAATTCTTAGTTGCCTGAGATTTATGGAAGTCATATTGAAAGACACGGAGGTATGGATTAGCCTACAAAGCAATTAAATGGAGAGTTCTCTCATAGTAAGTCTGAGGCCTCTTATGACTCAGAGAGAAGGCCATTTTTTTAATGCTTTTGGTATACTCACTCTCTAAGCTCTCCAAATCTTCACAGCCATTTCTAAATATTCTTTTGGAGTATTTGCTCTATTTCAAAATGTTATTAGGGATGGGAAAAGAAGCATTTAGCAAAATATTCGAGCCATTTCTGAGTGAGCAGTGAATAAGATGGGAGAGGTGATTCTAGGAGAGGAACATAAAGCTTATTTCCACCTACTGTCCCTTTTTTCCCTTCCAGATTTATTGAGAAATAATTGACATGTAACACTGTGTAAGGTGTACAATGTATAGATTTTATACACTTATATATTGCAAAATGATTACCACTATAGATAGCTTTTGCTAACATCTCCATCACATCACATAATTACCATGTCCTTTTTTGTTGTAAGAACACTTAAAATCTACTCTTAGTAACTTTCAAGTATATAATACAGTATCATTAATTATAATCACAATGCTGTGCATTAGATACTCAGAACTTACTCATCTTCTAACTGGGATTTTGTATCCTTTGACCGACATTGCTCCATTCCACCCCACTCCCCAGCCCCTATTTCTATGAATTCAACATCTTCAGATTCCACATGTTATTATATACTTCTATATAATAAGTCTTCCTCTGTCTGGCTTATTTCATTTAGCATAATGCCATCATTTCATATACATATATATATATATATCTATATATATCTCACATCTTTTATCCATTTATCCACTGACAAACACTTAGGTTATTTCCATATCTTGGCTATTGTGGATAATGATGCAATAAACATGAGAGTACAGACACCTCTTTGTGATACTTTTTTCATTTCTTTTGAATATATACCCAGAAGTGGGATTGCTGGATCATATGGTAGTTCAATTTTTAATTTTCTGAAAAACCTCTGTACTGTTTTCCATAGTGTCTGTACCAATTTACATTCCTTCCAATAGTGCACCAGGGTTCCCTTTTCTCCACATCCTTGCCAACACTTGTTATTTGTTGTCTTTTTTAACAACAGCCATTCTAATAGGTGTGAGGTAATATCTCACTGTGGTTTTGATTTGTATTTCCCTGATGATCAGTGATGTTGAGCATCTTTTCATGTACTTGTTGGTCATCTGTATGTCTGTTTTGGGAAAATGTCTGTTCAGTTCCTCTGCTCATTTTTAAATTGAATTGGTTTTTGTTATTGTTGTTATTGAGTTGTATGAGTTCTTCATATATTTTGGATGTTAACATCTTATCAGATGTGTAACTGATTAACTCTAAATAAATTAATGATAAAACATAGGGAATAAAACATAGGGAAAAGGCTCCTTGACATTGGAATTGGCAATAATTTTTTTGGGATATGACACCAAAAGCACAAGCAACAGAAGCAAAAATCAGTAAGCGGGACTACATTAAACACCTACTCTCCTTTATACAATGCCAATTCCTTTTGCTAGTCATTCTGGGTCTAGAGAGAAAAAGGGAGCCCATATGGCAGTATTTCCCATGAGCCCTTTTGATCCTTTGGACCTAAACAAATGCTGTGTTTTTATCATTCATCTTTTTTTCCATCAGAAATCATAGCAAAAAGAGTCATGTACCACAATGTTCATTGCAGCTCTATTTACAATAGCCAGGACATGAAAGCAACCTAAATGTCCATCAACAGATGAATGGATAAAGAAGATGTGGCACATATATACAATGGAATATTACTCAGCCATAAAAAGAAATGAAACTGAGTTATTTGTAATGAGGTGGATAGACCTGGAGTCTGTCATACAGAGTGAAGTAAGTCAGAAGGATAAAAACAAATACCGTATGCTAACACATATATATGGAATCTAAAAAAAAAAATGTCATGAAGAGATTAGTGGTAGGATGGGAATAAAACACAGACCTACTAGAGCATGGACTTGAGGATATGGGGAGGGGGAAGGGTAAGCTGTGACGATGTGAGAGAGTGGCAGGGACATATACACACCACCAAATGTAAATTAGATAGCTAGTGGGAAGCAGCCACATAGCACAGGGAGTTCACCTCTGTGCTTTGTGACCACCTAGAGGGGTGGGATAGGGAGGGTGGGAGGGAGGGTGACACAAGAGGGAAGAGATATGGGAACATATGTATATGTATAACTGATTCACTTTGTTGTAAAGGAGAAACTAACACACTATTGTAAAACAGTTATACTCAAATAAAGATGTTATTAAAAATAAAAAAAATAAAAAATAAAAAAAATTAAATTTAATTTAAAAAAAAGAAGATGTGGCACATATATACAATGGAATATTACTCAGCCATAAAAAGAAATGAAACTGAGTTATTTGTAGTGAGGTGGATGGACCTAGAGTCTGTCATACAGGGTGAAGTAAGTCAGAAAGAGAAAAACAAATACCATATGCTAACACATATATATGTAATCTAAAAAAAAAAAAAAGGTTCTGAAGAACCTAGGGGCAGGACAGGAATAAAGACTCAGACCTACTAGAGAATGGACTTGAGGACACAGGGAGGGGGAAGGGTAAGCGGGGACAAAGTGAGAGAGTGGCATGTACATATACACTACCAAATGTAAAACAGAGAGCTAGTGGGAAGCAGCTGCATAGCACAGGGAGATCAGCTCGGTGCTTTGTGACCACCTAGAGGGGTGGGGTAGGGAGGGTGGGAGGGAGGGAGACGCAAGAGGGAAGAGATATGGGGATATATGTATATGTAGAGCTGATTCACTTTGTTATAAAGCAGAAACTAACACACCATTGTAAAGCAATTATACTCCAATAAAGATGTTTAAAAAGAAATGATAAAAGCCGTTAAGAGCAAATTTATAGTGAGAATAGGAAACAGAAATTCTGAATGTTGTTCCTTACTCTGTCCATTTTCTCAGACATGTACTTTGGGAGTCAAATATAAATTAACATTCTTGCTTTGCCACAGCTGAGTAATATGGTCTTGGGAAAATTATTTAACCTTTCTGAGTCTTAGTTTCCTCATCTGTAAAATAGGGTTGGTAATACCTAGTTTACAGAATTACTGTAAGAGTTAAAATGAGATATTATATGGAAATCAGCCAGTATAATGCCTAGCATGTACAGGGCTCTCAACAAATGGCTGCAATTTTAAATTTTGGTAATTAGTAGTTACTTAGCTTGGGTAAAAGTCTTCGAAAAGGTTGGGAAGGTTACCTCAAATGCTTGGTGTAAGGAGACAATATATAAATGAGGAATTAATTAAGAAAAAGACAAAAGAGACATCACTCATATTACCTTATAGAGAGGATTGGCTGTGTGATGCTAAATTTTAGGTATTTTTGAGTGGGGGACTATAGTTAGACCATAGTAGGGAAGTTGTTTCAATTATATAGGGAGGCATATAAGAAATGTGAAGCCTGGAGTACATCACAAGACTTGTTTTCATAACCTTCAATGAAAGGCATTATGCAAGTATAAATTAAACTCCTTCACTTTTATAATTATACCTAAACCACATATTCCCAGAAGATGTCATTATGTAATTTTTCAGACTTAACTTCGTATCTTTTATAAAGCAATGTGCCATAAAAAGCCCTCTGTAAAAGAAATTATTACTAATCATGTATTTACTACATAAAGAAAAAATGCTCCTCTAAACATTCATATTTATATTGCCACATTAGCTACTCTGAAATTGTTATTGGACAAAGCTAATCATCTATTCAAGGCAGATAAAATATTTATAAATATGATTCAAATTTCCTACATTCAGAGACTTCATAAAATCTTTATCCAATAAGCTTTCTTCTAAAAATTCAGAAATATATTAATAGCCATTAAATTGCTGTGCACATTGTAGGTCACTTGCCTTCAATTCTGGCTCAAAATGGAGTTTATCCCCAAATTCTCTCCATGTCCTGCTAAATTTTTATAAGAAAGTTCTGTGTAATATTGCCATTGAAATGGCATTAATATGACTTTTCAAATGGCACATGTAGGATCTCTAAATATTTGAACTAGAAAAGCAAAGATAAAGTCTATGAATTTGGCCCAGAGGCAAACAGTTAGCTAGGAATTACCAAGTGGATCAAAGCTACATAAGCATTTAATAGGCACACAGTATTTACAACCAACATCTACAATGTCCCCATAACAAACACATACACTTGACATCTTCCTCAAGAGCAAGGATTCTTTTGGGTTGAAATCACCTTAATAATTCCCCCTCCCCTTATAATTCCTCTTCATATAGCTCCTTTTAACTAGCTAGATAATTTTAATTACTTCATGAAAGTCACTTGGTAAATTGTACCAGTGCCACAACTAGAACAGTCTCTTACCACCTGGTTCCACATTTTCATTACCTGTAGTCAGCAACATCCCCCAAACCTACAAAGTTCACAATAACAGAAAATGAAAAATATATCCAATAAGCAACTTACAGTTTAAGAGAATGGCAGGGTAGTTACATTTATTGAGTAGAAACAAAAGTAAGACTATTATATAATATTTCGTTCCAAGATTCTAACTAAAAGAGTGTACACAAAATATTAAACTTGAAGGTGTGAAGGGAAGTGATACATGATTGCTAATAACACGGAATAATGGTATAATTCAAAGCACAGACATAGTTCCTACTAGCCACAGACATTTTTGGTAAGAGAAGAAAAAAGGGAGTAGTTTCTGAAAAACAAAAATACCAATATATAGCACACTTTTATAGAAACTCCTCAGTACTCATTTTATATATTTTTAAACTATGAATTACTAAAGCATGTTTAAATTGATTAGTCTATTTGTTATCAGTTATCAGTTAGTTAAATGCTCCTCAGATTATAGGGATCATTAACTTATCAATCAAATAACAGCCAGCTGCCCATAAGGTCTCAGGCAAGAGACCAGCTTGCTTATCAACATATATACACAAACTCAAGTGGGAAAGAAAGTTTATTTTAAAATGCATATTCTGAATTGTCCACAATAAATATTTGACACAGCTAACCAAAATGTTTTAGCACACTCTTACACCTTAAATAGCAGCATGATAAAAGCAGGTAAAAGAACAATTCAAATTAGACAAAACTCAAAGCTATGCTGTCAATTTATATTTAAAAAAGTAAAAAGTAAAAACATAGACTTACGCAGTAGGAACTGGTATATCTTTTATTTAATTACTGTTCATTTAGTAACACTGGTATTTAATTTGACAAATACTCAATTCTCTTACAGATTATTTGCAAGTCTGTCTGATTTCTATGAATTCCTGGGAGAGTTTAAGCCCGGTGGTAACATTTAATGGAGACATGTTCTGATTAATTATCTCTGAGTGATCTGTCCAACATAGGGTGAGTTAAGAAAATCAATGATTTCCCCTTATTTTTAAATACTCCATGTAAAAAGTTATATTTTATAGATTTATCAAGCTATAGCTCTTATCAAAAACAACGAAGCACGCACTAAGATTGTATCAAAATTGTGGCTGACTTCCAGATTGAAAATAAATTTAAACATGTTAGTACTTGAGGGAGATTGCTAAGGAGTCTTAGCCAACTTGTTATCATAACTGTGTCTACCTAAAGGCAAGCAACAGGAGTGCTGGGAAATAGCACAAAACAATGATTTTAAGAAAATACAAAAATGATATATACATATAAAATAAAAGTATATAAACTTGTGCAGTGTACAGTGATATAGCTACTTGTAATATAACGTGAATAGTGTGGCTTCAGGCAATTGAATAGAGAAGTGAAGCTGAACGCCACTATACAAACCAAATGGCAAATGTGACACCTGATAATGTAAAACAGAGGCATCCCCAGGGCGCCATGTAAAATTATTATAAAGCGGTGAAATAACAATATAAAGTTAATTTTATTAAAATTAACAATACTTTCCATCAGCATGAGACAATCTGTATTCAAAATTAAAACAGTAGGAATGTTTATCCATTTAAGCATTCTGATAGGCTAAATATTGTTGACTGTTAAAAGAAATAAAGTTTCCAAGCCTCTTTATTTTTATTATACATTCATAAATACTCATCCTTATGAGCAGCACCACATTCAAAGGGCTGAAATTAAAAACACGTTTCCTGATGAAATTTGGTATAGCTGGCATGTTGCTATAGAAATGTCCCAGCCTATTGTTTTTTTTAAAAAAGTTTGATGTCTTAGAAATTTTAAAAAAAGGATAAATTGGTCAAATTTTGCATGGCACTTTTCAAGCAGTACAATGAAATAGAAATAGGTAAAATTAGTAATTTCATGGTATTATCTAAATCTTGATGCTTCCTGATTTTTACTACTTTCTATTATTTGCAGAACTGATCAGTGTACACTTACCAGCTATGAGGTTTTGTGTTAAGTAAATATATCAGTTTTTAGGCTCCTTTAGCTTTTTATTACCCCTAATGTTATATTGTAAAATGTAGCCATTATTAACACTTCAGAACACATCCTTTCAGTATTTTTTTCTATGCAGTGATAAGCACATGGACTTTTTAAAAAACTTTTATTGTTATTTTTAGCACATGTGCTTTTTGATTCTTAGTATTTAACCAAAAAAAAAAAAAAAAAAACCCTGAATGTAGACTATACCTTATTACAAAGTGAATTTTACCTTTTCTCCTAAACTAAAGGAATATTTCACAGCATATACTGTTTCATCTAAAGAGTAGCTGCAGTTATATGATAAACTACTTCTGGTGAAGAACTGAACATTAGTTTTAAATCTACGAATTAATTAGTCAATAGCACCATGGAGTGGGGTGGGGGATATATTCCATGGATTAAGATGAATTTTTTTTTTTTTTTAAGGGTACACGGGCCTCTCACTGTTGTGGCCTCTCCCATTGCAGAGCACAGGCTCCGGACACGCAGGCTCAGGGGCCATGGTTCACGGGCCCAGCCGCTCCGCGGCATGTGGGATCCTCCCGGACCGGGGCACGAGCCTGTGTCCCAAGCATCGGCACTCAACCACTGCGCCACCAGGTAAGTCCCTGAGATGAATTTTGTCACTAGGGAACAGAAAGGTTAATTTGTGAGATTCTGAAATTTCAAGGAACATCCTATGCTTTAGACACTTGGAAAATCTGTTTTATATATTTGGCAATCTAAATCCACTAAATCTACTATGATAGAGATCCCTATATGAAGCTAGGGATCTTTATCTTATCTTTTTATGTCCTTTATATTTAGAAACCAGAAAACCTAGATTATATAAAGTAAAGCAAGGGAGAAATTTAGGAATTATTTATAATTAAAGATGATATGCTTTTTAATGCTACTATCAAAGGAAAGAAACCAAACCATAAAAATTTATGTATTGATAACATTATTAAATTAAATTTAAGCCAAAAAATTCTAAGCTGATCCTGAATTCATTCCAACTATTTAACTCTGGCCACTGAGCTGAGGCTATAACACCAGGTATGTTATCAGACAAGTCACTAGAAATTTCATAAGATCGATGAAATTAGAAGATAAACAAGAATTTTCCCAGTCTCTTTTATTATTTCTAGATGGTCTCTTTCATGTTTTTAAAGGGAAGAAGGAAAATCTTACACTCCTATATTCTCTGAGCACAGTCTCCCTTCCCTATTTAATTTCTTTCATATCTTATATCACATCATACCATTTATTGCTCCCCTCCCCCTGGAGGAATGTAAACTCCATGAGAGTGGGGTTTTTACACTGATGAATCCCAACACCTAGAACAGTACTAGCGCATAGTAAGTGCCCAATCAGTATCTGTTGAAAAAATTAATGAGTTTTCTCCAATTGGATACTTAGAATTAGTAGAAGTCAATTTAAATCTTCAAAACAAAGACCTTTTTTTTAAAAACAAGAAATTAAAGATACTTCTTCTCTGAACTTGGATTTCTCTGACTTTGGAAACACATTTTAATAACTTTTGGCCTCCTTCATAGGGTTATTTTGATACCAGCAATTACTAGAGCCTACTTCACAAAAAAAAAATGAATTTGTGAATTCATTTTTTAAAATTTCTGAAAATACAATTTATTTTGCCACTGTTGCTGGGGAAAAAAAAATGGCTCCCTCTGTCCTCTTTCTTGTAAAAAATGTAGTACTAACTGCACAAATCCAGGTAGCTGCCTTATCTATTCTGCCTCATCTATTCTTCTGCTAAGGAAATTCTATGTCCTATATTCCTACGGAACAAGAGGACCATTCTGAAAAATTTGTATACTGGCAATCAAGCCATTTTGCAAACAGCAATGCAGATTCCAATGATAAGATGAGTGAAGCAAGATGCAGGCTCACCTTAAAGATCACCTGCCACACTTGTGTTTGAGGTGCTCAATGGCTGTTTACACCAAGTGCCATCTGGCTCTATAGATATAATAACAATTATTCCATTGAGGTGTGTAGCTCCCTAAATCATATTAATATACAATGATTCCACTAGTCTTATAGGAGTTGATGTCTTTGTGTGCTCCCATTTAACCTGGGTAATGTGCGAAAACAAGTCTGCCTCATCATTAAGAATTGATTTTTTATTTATGGGAATGTCACTGGCAATCCCATGATATCCCTTTGTAATTCAGTTGAACAGGACTGCATACTAGTGTTAATCTATTTTTATGGCATATCTTTAAAAATTTGCAACATCTTGCTACATTTGGATATTTATATAGAGATTTGTGCTCCCTCAGAAAGCTGTTGTTAGGTTTGGAGATCCATTTAACACGGCAATGGGGCAAGTATCTAATATACATCATTAGCTATCTTATATCAGGATAAGGGTTTATTTCCTTAAATTATTTAACCTTGGTAGAAACTACTAAAACCACATAAATTACAAATACACTAATGAAAATCATTAGCTGGACTATTCAAAAACAAAACCAACAGGAATTAAATTAAAACATTCTAAAATCAGCCTCTTGGTGCATTTACCATGATCACCCATTTCTTAATGTTGTCATTGGTCACTTATTTAGACACTGACATCAATAACTTCTCTGATGTGCTAATATTTGTAAAACATGTCACTGTTTTTTCTGGCTAATTCAAAATCTGATTTTAAAAGTCATAGTTATAATTATTTATAAATGTGCCTTAATGCTTTTGCTAATTAAAAAATATTACAATAAAAACAATAAGCGGTAATAAAGAAAAGATAAATATTTTTTAAATACTGAGAAAAAACACTGCAAAAATTACAGTTTAAATCTAGTTTTCCCGAGAGTACTTACAGGATCATTAAATAATTACCTCATGGGGAATTTCTGTCAGAACACCTTTCATATGTAGGTGCGTATTACAGACTTAGAATGTTTAGAAAGAAACAGTGAGCTTCTTTTAAAAATCACAGAGGGCTTCCCTGGTGGCGCAGTGGTTGAGAGTCCGCCTGCCGATGCAGGGGACGCGAGTTCGTGCCCTGGTCCGGGAAGATCCCACGTGCCGCGGAGCGGCTGGGCCCGTGAGCCATGGCCGCCGAGCCTGCGCGTCCGGAGGCTGTGCTCCTCAACGGGAGAGGCCACAACAGTGAGAGGCCCGCGTACCGCAAAAATAAATAAATAAAAATAAAAATCACAGAATTTGGGGTGTGGGGAGATTATGGTATGTTATACATGAGGTTCTTGCCCATTTTATACTGTTGTTTTAAAAGCAGAATTGCTTTTATGCCACTGAGAGTTTATCATATACAATTAGTGATACAACTCATTAGGAAGGTGAACAAGTTTCAAGACATTCAAGAAATGAGGCAATAGTTCTTCAAATCTAAAGGACTTTGCAGAAGGGTGTCACTGAAAACTATAAACTACTTTAAGATTCTTGGCCTAGAAAAGTCTCTTGTACCTTTCATGGATTATCTAGACAGTTAAAAAAAAACACTGAGGTAAAATTCATTATTGTAGCTTGAAAAGATATGTCCTAAAACTTAATTAAGGGCTCAAACTTAAGAAAGACATTCATAAAAATCCACGTTTGAGTTAGAACTGTGAAATCAATATGGCTTCCAATGAAATCCACTAATACCTGTAGTTCTTAAACTGCAGTTTTTACAAATATATTTCCTGAGATCTTTGCAAATTATCTTTATATATTGTACATGTCATAAATGACAAAGAAGCAACTATGTGCTTTTGTATTCAATACATAAATACATTTAATGCTCAGATACTTTCATGAAATAGAGGTCCACGAAGAAGCTGAGGACATTTTTCTGTGCTTTTTAGAACTAAGTGTGGTGAGCAATTATCAGGAATAATATACATGTCGGTTTTTGAGTACAGTATTGCTTCTAAACATTATTAAAAAACTACTTCACAAAGATGATAAAAGGTGGTTTAATCACCTAAATGCCTATAAATTGAGATGTAAGGTCAGAGATATCCCCTTCACTCACCCTGTTGTCTCACATGGGGTTGGTTGGTCACAATTCGTATCCTGGCGTGCACAAGGCATACACACTGTGGTTCAGAGTTAATACTGGGGACTTGGTTCACAGGGCTCACAAGTTGCTTTTAAAACATAATAGTGGTGGTGTCTATGATACTATTCCAATGCTTTATTTTTGTTAAAATAATTCTTTATTTTAGGAATGAGCCAAGTAAAGAGGGAACATGGAGTCAGTTTGAAATCTACTTCAGAGCTCACCTCAATCAGTGAACGGTGAACGCTCTGACAATGACATTCACAGTTGCATCACTGCTGGGTATTGCTATAATTTGCTCTCTATGATCGTCCCTTTAAACAAAAAGCCCTGCACTCAGCATGCAAAGAAGTTAGAAGTGGGGAAAGGAGGGGGAGCCATACACATAAGAGGAGAGAGAGGAAAAAACTGCAGATCAATCATTTATAATTAACAAAAATCCTATTGGTGCTTTAAATGGAGATCAATGTGTTCCAGGCTGCCTGGATTGTGGGGATGTATTCACCTTCTCGTAACTCTCCAAGTAAGCTGTCATACCTACAGAATCACCATTTGTTTTCTTAACAAAGCTTCAGGGGGCGCCAGGCTCTCATTGAAATTTCATTAATCTAATGGAGTAAAGTCCTATAGAAAAAAATCAAATTCTCGTTGGACGAGATGCTACCTGGGAAAGATAACCTCTGTTTGAACTCTCAGACAACAATCGCTCTGCTATTAGTCTGAGGAAACAGACAGCAACAACGTTGATTACAGCCACCGGCCTCAACAATTTTTTTTTCTAACTAGCAATTTCGAGTGCAATGCCACAGTGTCAGCTAAAGAAACACAACTGCGGGTTTTCTGCAGAACGAAATGGTTCTGAAATGTCACTGAATAGCTCACAAAGGACGACAATCTACGACAACAGAGACATAAGCATATAGGAGAAAAGGCCCACATATCCTCCTTTCAAAGGTATGTTGTTTACATGCATGTAATTTGTGAAACCCACAGCTATTCAGTTCAGGGATTTCACAGAAGTCTAAACTAAAATCTGTTTGGAAAGCAGTAGCAAGATTCTTCTAAGAGTCACAGAAGGTTGGGTGTTGGGAGATTATGATATGGTATATACATAAATAGATACACACATAGTGGATGAGAGTCTTCAAGTTTCCAAGACATCAATTATAATTGTTACTTGGTGATCATATTTCAGCAACACCTCCAAGTAATTTGATTTACAAGTGTGCAGATGTGGCCCAAATGTGCACGTGTAACAACATCTGAGAGGAGAATATGGAATGTTGATTCCTCAAAATTCCTTCCAGGAATGTCCCCATGGCTCATCTGACACTCACATGGTAAGAGTATAGGATGGTAGTCATGTACGTGGTACAAGGGCTAATATGACTAAAGCTGCATGTATCCCAAACTAAAATAGTACTCCATGCTGCTTATTTTTTCCCTACTTAAAGTCTATTTTTAAAAAGTTAAAATCACTAATAGACCAGCAGCTTTAGGTACCCTGTAGAGAGTCCAAAGAGCAAATGAAACGACCTGTAGAAAGCCCTCTGCTAGGCTCCTATGTGAACACTATGCTTTTAAAGAAGCAACTGGGCAAAAGGAGGTAGACTTCAGTCAGGCAAGATCACAGTCAAGTTCAGCACTGCTTTCTGATTCCATCAACTCCTAAATATGGAAGTGATTGTGCAAACCTTACTTGTGTTAAAGGAGAAAACTAATCTTACTTTAAAGTAAAAAAAGAAATGAATAATATGGATGAAAACTACAACTTATATTTACTTTAAAAAAAAACAAGGATCTAAAAATTGTAGAATGTAATAAAGAGAAAAAAGCAATACTTTGAAAAAACAGATGACATCCTAGGTAAGAGATTGAGATAACTGAAAAAATTTTGAGTCCATCTTTAAGATAACATTCTTATTTTACAAAAAATTTATTGTTTTTCACCTAGGTCACATAAAGCTTACTGCGGGTCAGGAAATATCTTGTTTCTAAAGTATCTCACAGGAGTGAATCACTTCCTATTATGTATTTTTTCCATTTCTCTGTTTATAGGTAAATATTTTTCCACCTGGGATAGATTTAATATTTTTTCTTCTGGTCTAAATTTATTCATAAAGACTTAGTTTGTGTTCATACATAATTCCTTTAATTTCCTGTGTGAGATCCACCTGTAGAATTATACTTCCTGCTCTCTATCTATAACCTGTTTAAAGATGCCACTGAAAGTATATCAATTTTTTAATGCTATGCAATAGAAAAATGGGTAAATAACACATTGATGTGTGTATGTACTGTTTAGGTAAGCATATACAATACATGCAAATCTATACACACAAAAAGTTAGTTTACCTAAGTTAAAATTATTCACATTCATCCTGGGAACAAAATAATACACCTTTTCTAGGCATTCATCCCTACTATAGAGACGGAGAAAGAAAGATTGTGAGAGGGAGACATACACATTCAGATGAGCCTTCAGGGAATTGTATGAACTTTTGAACCAGAGGCGGAGAGCCAGAGCCCAGCCTGTTCCCACTTTAATAAACATTTTTTTTCTTCAATTAATTAAGGTTTGGAAAGAAAAAAAAACCACAGAAGAGAAGTAATTTAGCATGCAACGCATACTTTACAGATGGATCCTACCTTCGGATGCTTATTAAATCTATGCATGATTGCGCTAGAGAAAATTAATTGAATTGTTTCTCACTATTCAAAAGGGGGCTGCAAACAGCTGAAAAATAAAAAGGAAAATGAAGCAAGGTTGTTGTTGTTGTTGTTTTAAAAAAAAAGCAGCAACAGTATAAAAGAAATACTTTCGAAGTCCTAAAACAAGTAATACCTGCAATTGACCTAAGAGCACAAAAAATTCCTTTAAATTTTTTTGCTGTTTCAAAATACTGTGTATGTTGCCAGAATACATATATCTACTTTAAGTTTACAAATATACTGGTCCCACTAAAATTTCCTACTCAATGGTGTTTGAACTATTCAATTAAGTGGTGAGTTTTTGTTCAAATCCTGCTGTGAAGAAAGATTTACATGAGCAGCTGGGAGTACACACTAGAACACATTCACTGTATCTTGCTTAGTGGGTATTTTCTCCATTCCAGTCTTTGGAAAAAGTGATAAATTCCTAATTTAGGGGGTGGGGAGAAAAATATAAAATATTACTATAAAATATTTAGAATATAGGTAATCATTTGCAATTTTCTTCAACTTTAATTTAAAAAAACCATGAGCTTCAGAAACTCAAGTCATTTTTGCCTTTCTGAAGTACTGCTAGTGGAAGTTGAACTATAACCTCTCTCTTAGACTGTCCTGAAAATGACCTTCATCAAACTTGAAAGGACTACTCTCTGTCTAAGGAGTTAGAAGAGCCATTAATTTTCCTAACTCATTCATTTTCAGATTAAAAAAAATTCCTGTGTTACTTCACTGCAGATGCTCCTTTTGATGTGACCCACTTTGTTGTTGACTTGACTAAAAACATTTCACTTAGAACTTCTAAACTTATTTGATTGCATGATCAAAATAGATGGTAGTTTTATTTTATTCTTCCCACTCCAAGTCTATAAATCAGTCTCTCTAATCCCTGGTTAATGTGTATAATTATTTTAAAGTATTTACCATGACACAAATTTGGCTAAGAGTAACAAACTAAGGATGTATCATAAATAAATGAATCTGTCCTATGTATAACAGAGTTTGTAAGATATGGGAAAAACAGATATATTAACATTGGGATTAGTTTATACAGTGCCTTTCATCAGAAGATCTAAAGCAGCAATACAAATGACCTTATAAATAATTATAGCTTTTAAATTCCTAGTTAGGAATGGGACAAAACAAGATCATATGGTGAGACAGGTAGAGCAAAACTTCTAAGACAAGTATTCAGTTTTTGTTCCCTTACTTTACGTCTTAAAATCAGATACTCTGTTAGATCATCAACCAATTAAAAGTAGGGTCTCATCAACATTCAA
The DNA here is from genome assembly GCF_026419965.1 of Kogia breviceps. NCBI lineage: Eukaryota > Metazoa > Chordata > Mammalia > Artiodactyla > Physeteridae > Kogia > Kogia breviceps. Next base: position 35,847,563 of record NC_081328.1, on the reverse strand, counting down.
AAACATCTGGTTCAGTCCAGGTACTACTCAAAAAAGAAAAATCTATGCTGCTGTGAGAAACTCCAGTCAAAACCGAGCCAATGCCTTGTGTTGCTAGAATTTTTCTTGATGTGACATAACAATGTGTAGTACCTATTTTACTGATTATTAAAGAGAACAAACAGGAATATATCGGCTTGGACCTATAGAACTTTACCATTACAAGAGACAGTTTAACTAATGTATTGAAACAGGGCCAGATTCAGAAATTTTGTCAGTCTTACTTAAGCTAAACCACACTGATGGGTATGAAATGCCTGAATACTACAGGTGGGAAAAAGCCCAAGAAGGGAGATTTCTAAGTTCAAGGGCCCTGAAAGATCTCTTCTGTTTGCTGCACTCCAACCTTAAGCAGCAGCCCCACAGGCTGACTGCAGCCTATACCTGTACATTTGACCTGTCTCTTTATTCCAGATTCTCTCAACTGCTTCAACATTTACCTTTTAAATTTCCCCTGGAATTGACACAGTCCTTCCCACCACAAATATGGAGATTGCAAATGAAAGTACTGTATGTCATCCTTAGTTATTGGTCATCTATAGTTCTGGGACTTCCTTTATTAAAGACCCCATCACGTCAGGGTACTTTATCATCTTTCTGCAAAATTTCCAGAATGAACACCAAGAAGCGACTAGTCAGCAGCTGCTGGCAGAGAAGTTTTGGTAGCACGAGTGACTCAGGGTCTCCTTGGACCAGTTCTCACTGAGTATGTGGAAGAGTTTATCAAAATCAAGATACCAAAAGCACAAAATAATTCTGGGAAAGTAGATGATTAAACTCACTTTCAAGAATCCAAGAGTTTTGAATACGTTTCAGATTTTGAGATACCCACTGTAAAATAAGAATAGTTAAAAGAAAAATTTAAAACACCTAATTGACTTAGTCTTTATTTTATATTTCTTAAAGACCTTACAGTGAATGCACTATTCTCTTGGAGCAAACAGCTCACCAATGACTGGGGAATTAGATTCAGGAAGGACATTATACTTTGATTTAGCAAATCTCTGTATTCATTTATTATATGGGATCCTGTTTTCCTGAAAGAGTTAAACTCCCTCTATAAGGTAAAGAGCTTAATCATTCTGGGATGAGATATTTTTTTCTATTTTCCAATGCAATTACTCTTTGTCTTAAATCTAATTGAATTCACTTTCCATGTGAAAGTGGGGGAAGGGAGGTAGGTAGGAGAGATGCTGTATATATTAGAAGACAAATAGTGTAACTTGTAGACTTTTTGATATAAAGTATTTTTCAAAGACAAAATATTGTGATATGATAAAAATGTTTAATATTCAGTGTTGTTGGGACAGGGGGAGATCTGGCCCATTAGGAACTGGATTTCATATATGGAGAACACTAGGGACATTGCATAAGGAGCATTCATATGTATAATTTATAAAGTACCTTGGGATTCTCTGTATGGAAAGCACCATATAAATATAAGCATTTTCATTTCATGTGGGCTATCACAGATTGTTGACTTCTCAGCATAAACATATTTCAGTAGTCAACAGGATATACTCTCTTATGTGGATATGGTTTTCTGACATTTTCTCTTCCCTGAGTTGTAACATACACAGTGGAACCTAGCCTTGTTGGCTGCCTCTTTTCCCTTTTCTAAAGTTCCTGACTCTCATTTGTCTTTGTCGTGTCAGTATATAGCATTTGCCTTTGTACTCATAAGCTATACTATTGAAGGAAGTGAACATTTATCTTGGATCTGTCTGGGATAGTGTTTTCCACCTTCAGCATTTCTGGTGTCTAAGGGAGGAAAACCTCCAGATACCATGGAAGGGGGGAGAGAGAAGGAGGCAGCCACTCTGTGGCACATTAAGAAACACTGAGGGGCTTCCCAGGTGGCGCAGTGGTTGAGAAACCGCCTGCCAATGCAGGGGACACAAGTTCGTGCCCTGGTCCGGGAGGATCCCACATGCCGCGGAGCGGCTGGGCCCGTGAGCTATGGCCCCTGAGCCTGTGCATCTGGAGCCTGTGCTCCGCAACGGGAGAGGCCACAACAGTGAGAGGCCCACGTACCACCAAAAAAAAAAAAAGAAACACTGAGAACAAGAGACTGCTATTATCTCAAGGTTCTTTGGAGGTTCTTTAGGATATGACAAATACGTATATGTATAATCACATTTTTTAGGGTTCACTATGACAAACTCTTATTGAATGTCTACCATGTGCTGAAACCTGTGAGAGATACAGAAATAATGAAGACACCACTCCTGACCTGTGGGAGCTCACAACCTGTTGGAGAAGCCAGCACACATTAAGTAATATAATGCAAGGCAAATGGTGGTAACAGCTATAATAAAGGTACTGATCAAGTAAAACATAAGACAGGGAGAGGATGAGGCTAACTTGGAGCAAATAGGAAGCCATGTAGAGAAGATGAGCAGAGCCTTGTTGGATCGGTGGACTGTAGGTGCCTGGAGAGGATGCAAAAGGCATTCTAGGTGGAAGGCACAGGGCTGGGTTTGGGGACACAGGTTCGAGCCCTGGTCCAGGAAGATCCCACATGCCGCGGAGCAACTAAGCCCGTGCACCACAACTACTGAGCCTGTGTGCCACAACTACTGAAGCCCGCGTGCCTAGAGCCCATGCTCCGCAACAGCAATGAGAAGCCCGCGCACCACAACGAAGAGTAGCCCCCGCTTGCCACAACTAGAGAAAGCCCGCAAAGACCCAACGCAGCCAAAAAAAAAAGACTCAGTGACTTGCCAAACTTATCAAGTGGCTTCCTGTTTGATCCAAACATAAACCACGTTGTAAGATCTTGCACTATGCAATATGGTATATTTCTCGAGAATTTTCCCAGAAAGCTCTACAAGTGGCTGAGACACAATATATACGAAAATATAATCAGAAATTGAGCCAGTCACTGTTAATATATTGATATGATATCTTCAATAAATAGGCTTCTTTTCTGCAGAGGGTACAAAGACAAATATTCGAATCCAAATATGTAAGGATTATCAGTGGGAATATACTTCTATATTTTCCTTGGGTATCTTATATGGAATTTCATTAACAGCAAGTTCTCTCATCTCTCACAAACTCCTCCATTTCACTGAAAACCTAAAGGAATAGTGAGAAACAGCTCAACTGTCACACAACTTCTTTGACACATGTATATACTGAGGTTACTGGCCACTCCTCTGTCCTACATTGCTGCCCAGCTAATTGTAAGCAACATGAAATGCCTAAGAAAGCCAGCAAAATTGGCTTGTTACAGTTGTTTACTTGAAGCATTCCTTTTGAATGGGCCTACCCACCAAAAATGTAAAGAATCCATGGGTTCTGCACAACATTTTAATGCTTCAGTCAAAATCCATTCTCTCTGTCACTATTTGGTTCAACAGTTCAGGTCAACAAACACTCTGGGAGCACTTACCCTGCTACAGGCATTGTGCTAGTCCTTCAAGGAGCCAGAGTCCAGTGCGGGATAGAGATTTGTAAACACAGAATTCCAGTACAATGATGGCTGTGATTTGAACAAGTCAAATCACAGGGATTTTTTGTTTGTTTTGGGCAATTCTGTATTTTAAGATAAAATCCAAAGTTTATCTTAAAATACAGAATTGCCCAAATTTAAAACATAAAATTTAAGTTTTTAAGGATCATTTAGATGTTAATAAAATAAATAAATGAGAGCAAACTAAAAGAAAAAAGAAAAACATTGACTAGCCTACTCACTGAACAGATTCTTCCCAAAGTAAAGTTCCTTAAAGGCAGTAAACATTTTTATACAACAGTAGTAGGAGCAAGGAAACATGAAAGGCTCACCTCAACTAGCAACTGTAAATTTGTCTTTCAATTATGCTAAGACGTTACCAGGTGGGGGGCCATCCAGTACCACTGTCCTGTGACACTGTTTGTGGGGAATGGGATCTCCTTGTTACAATACTGTTTTCTCTTTTTAAGGCGCTCTTTCCCTAGATATTTTCCTAGATAACGTCAAATTTTATCTCAACCCCTTCAAATAACCTGTAAATAGTCTTTACATTAATGCCTATGCAATCTGTCAAATAATACTCTGGAGTCTTAGAAATATAAATAGATGAGAATTTTACTCTCAAAGAGCACTTTATTCATCTAGTCTCACTAGAGCTCTATGACCAAAGCTGTTGAGTGAGTACTCCAAGACCATACTGAACACCCATATAAGTGAGGCAGACTTTTAGGACAGACTACTTTCCTTCATGTACCTCCAATTTTGTGGCTATAGAACCATCTTATTTAGAAAAGCTCTATACGTGCTCAAAGTTTTGTGACAAAATGTCTGTAAAAGACAGAAGCTTGGCAGCTCATGCAGCTCAATATCAAAAAACCAAACAACCCAATCCAAAAATGGGCAGAAAACCTAAATAGACATTTCTCCAAAGAAGATACACAGACTGCCAACAAACACATGAAAGGATGCTCAACATCACTAATCATTAGAGAAATGCAAATCAAAACTACAATGAGGTATCATCTCACACCAGTCAGAATGGCCATCATCAAAAATCTACAAACAGTAAATGCTGGAGAGGGTGTGGAGAAAAGGGAACCCTCCTGCACTGTTAGTGGGAATGTAAATTGATACAGCCACTATGGAGAACAGTATGGAGGTTCCTCAAAAAACTTAAAATAGAACTACCATACGACCCAGCAATCCCACTACTGGGCATATACCCTGAGAAAACCATAATTCAAAAAGAGTCATGCACCACAATGTTCATTGCAGTTCTATTTAAAATAGCCAGGACATGGAAGCAACCTAAGTGTCCATCGACAGACGAATGGATAAAGTAGATGTGGCACATATATACAATGGAATATTACTCAGCCATGAAAAGAAACAAAACTGAGTTATTTGTAGCGAGGTGGATGGACCTAGAGTCTGTCATATAGAGTGAAGTAAGTCAGAAAGAGAAAAACAAATACCGTATGCTAACACATATATATGGAATCTAAAAAAAAAAAAGGTTCTGAAGAACCTAGGGGCAGGACAGGAATAAAGACACAGACATAGAGAATGGACTTGAGGACATGGGGAGGCGGAAGGGTAAGCTGGGATGAAGTGAGAGTGGCATGGACATATATACATTATCAAATGTAAAATAGATAGATAGTGGGAAGCAGCCGCATAGCACAGGGAGATCAGCTTGGTGCTTTGTGTCCACCTAGAGGGGTGGGATAGGGAGGGTGGGAGGGAGATGCAAGAGGGAGGAGATATGGGGATGTATGTATATGTAGAGCTGATTCACTTTGTTATACAGCAGAAACTAACACACCACTGTAAAGCAATTATACTCCAATAAAGATGTTAAAAAAAAAGAAATGTTAGAAGACAAACATGAAAGAAATCTGCTATAAAATAGATTTTTTTTTTTTTTTTCGGTATGCGGGCCTCACACTGTTGTGGCCTCTCCCGTTGCAGAGCGCAGGCTCCGGAAGCACAGGCTCAGTGGCCATGGCTCACGGGCCCAGCTGCTCCGTGGCATGTGGGATCTTCCCAGACCGGGGCACGAACCCGTGTCCCCTGCATTGGCAGGCGGATCCTCAACCACTGCGCCACCAGGGAAGCCCTAAAATAGATTTTTTTTTTAAAAAAAAAGACACAAGCTTGGGAAAAACCTTGGAAAATTTGACTCGAATGGCCATTTCTAAGAATGAAGTACAATTATGTGAATTTATCATACCTAGGACATGTACAGGGTTACTGGATGATAAGGGGATATTTTCTTGCTACCCATGAAATAAATTGTCAGTGTTTGGGAAGCTGTATAGCATATAGCTCAGTAGACTACTTAGGAGTTTGAATGCTAAAGTTGTAACTAAGGATGTAGAAATATCATTATATATGAGATTTTATATTTTGTTTTTATCACGTTACTTCAACAAACACTAAGGAAACAGAAGTAAACTCTAGAATGGCTATGAGTTTTAAAGTTAAAAGAAAAAATTAAAGCTTTTAATATTCACAATCAGGTTCATTATTTGATTTTAGAGGAAGAGATGATTTGCTACATCTATCATAATACCAAAGTATCACACAACTAAAGAAGTTATGAGTTAAGCATACGGATCCCTACAAAGTACTCATTTTAAGTAATAATGACATTTATAAAAATTTTGATATATGCATCTTTTGGAAAATCAAACCCTTAAATATGGATAAAGAAAAGAGGTCTCTACCTTGTCCAGTCCCTGGTTCTATCTATCAAATAGAGAGAGAAAGATATTTTGGAAAGGATTCCTTTGAACATTACAATAATAGCTAGGAGAATAAAAAACAATCCACATAAGTAAAGAAAAAATGCCTGGGAAAAGGATGGGAAGTACTTACCTTTATCTGCAGAAAGTGATGCAGAAGTTATAGGAGGTAGTTTAGAATTGTGTAGAAGACAGAGACAAGTTCATTGTTATTTCTAAAAAGTAGAGCAAATGGGCTTCCACTGCATCATAAGGGACTCAGGCTAGATACTAGGACTACAGTCCTGATAGGAACAGCAATGAATGTAAAATGGCTTGGTAAAGGAGATAATGAAATCTGTTTCTCAAAATATCAATTAAACAAAGATAATTCTTCATCCTTTTGAGATAGTTTAGATACAGTCTTTTCCAAAGAAAAGGGATAGGTAAGCTTATTTTCAAAGGCAGCTTTCAATTCTTTAATTACATAGTATTGAAGCCAAAATGCTCACCCTACTTTTGCAGTTAGAAAGTCTTTTGAACAGTCATAATTTTAGAGATCATCTAGCTCAACTCTTTATTCTATACATTGAGAGGCAGCATAGTGCAGTGTAGAGGTTGGCAAACTATGATCCAGGGGCCAAATCCCACCTAGCCTGTTTTTGTAGGGCCTGCTAGCTTAGACATATTTAAAGCATTTCTAAATGACTGGGGGAAAATCAAAATAATACTATTTCATGACATATGAAAGTTATATGGAATTCAAGTTTCAGTAACTATAAGAAAAGTTTTAGTGGAATATAGCCACACTCGTTTATTTGTATATTATTATAGGTGCTTTTGTACTGCACCAGCACAGTTGTCACTCTAGAGACTGTATGGTCTGAAAATCCTAAGATACTTACTATCTGGCCCTTTACAGAAAAAGTTTTCAGACTCCTGGTGCAGTGGATGAAGCACATAAGGTCTAAAACTAGACTACTCGGTGTGATCCTGGAAAAGACAGTGTGCCTCAGCTTCCTGATCTGTAAACTGGGGACAATAATGGTAGTTACCGAGGGCTTCCCTGGTGGCGCAATGGTTGAGAATCTGCCTGCCTATGCAGGGTACATGGGTTTGAGCCCTGGTCTGGGAAGATCCCACATGCCGCGGAGCAAATGGTCCCGTGAGCCACAACTACTGAGCCTGCGCGTCTGGAGCCTGTGCTCCACAACAAGAGAGGCCGCGATAGTGAGAGGCTTGCGCACTGCGATGAAGAGTGGCCCCCGCTTGCCCCAACTAGAGAAAGCCCTCGCACAGAAACGAAGACCCAACACAGCCAAAAATAAATAAATAAATAAATAAAATTTTAAAAAAGAATGCAACACAATTCTTTAAAAAAAAAAAATAATAATAATGGTAGTTACCTGATAAGAGTTGTGAGAATGAAGTGAAAGTGCTTAGACATTAGTGCCTGGTATAAAGTAAGAATTCAGTAAACATTAGATATTTTTATTATTACATACAAAGAAACTCTGGCCCACAGAGATAAAGTGACTTCACAAGTTCACAGAATTTGCTAGAGGCAGACTGGAAGTATTTTCTGATTCTCCTTGCCTATACTATGTTGTCTTTTAAAATTTTCTATATTGCCGGACCAAGAAAAACGTTTTTGTGATTTTTTTTTTAAAACTACCTCAAAGCCACTCTAAATGAGAACTTCAGTTTCATCAGAGTGGTCTCCTATCAATCCAGTTACCTAAAGTGACCCAAAGGCAACTTGTGGAACATTTGATTTTCAGTTTTCTACCTTAAACCTCTAGAAATTAAGATTTTTCTTTATGCTTTCTAAAAAAGGACAATAGAAGTCCCTTACAATTTAAAATTAACAAGTCTGTTCTTTTTAAAATGTTTGCTGCAAAAACTTCAGAAACACATAACCGAGGCATCTGTATGGACCCCAGGATTTGAGGGACAGCATATTAGTCCATGAGCATTCAAGGATATTTGTTATTTCTCGTATAACGTAGCCCCTTTTCTCTAGTCACTTTTCTTCCTTATCAACTGTTGTACATAACCAACACCATTCCAGGTTTTCTTTATTCTGTGAAATCTCTGAAACCTAGTAGAATGTTTGTTTACTAGTCCTGGACAACCACCTTTTTGGGGGCTTTGAAGAGGCCTTTCTTCGTTAAATCCACTCCCAAATGCTCACTCCATTATGCCATGCTTCCTTGTCAGTTGGTACACAATTTTAAACAATTATACATTTGTCACTGCTGTCTAACTGTTCTCCAGTTTTTCTCTTTCTAAGTAGTACATCCTATCTTGCAACAAAACTGGAATTCTTTAAGACCAGGCCACATTTGTTTTCATATGCCCCCACAGTACTTAGTTGAAGGTATTTACATAGTAGGCATTTAACAAATGCTTCTTGCAATAATAAATGAATAGCCATAAATACATCCTATGAACAGAATTTTAGCTTTAATGATGAATAAATAATACCTTTAAACTACCACTAAGATTGTGAAAATGATAATTTGTTAGCACATGGATTTAAAGATAAATCATCAAAATTAAAACAAATCAGAAGTATGAAAGTACCTTAATTAAAGTGGAGACTACAACCCACAATAGAGAAATTAACTCTAGATCCTTAATGTTTACTCCTTTCGGATACATTAGCTCCATGACACTGGAAAATGTTATATCTGATGTGGATACTGTGGGCATTGGTAAAACTTAATGTAAGTATTTTTTTTTAATCCTGAGATCCCACACAAGAATAATTTTCATCTGCATATATAACATACCTATAGCAACATTACTTAATATATGAGTATGTGAAGTATATTTTATTATAATAGTAGACAAGCAAACTGAATGTGTCCCAGGAAGGGGTCTTTTCCATTAACTTTTATAAAGGCTTTCATTTCAAACTTTCATTAACATCTGACAAGCAAGCTGAAAAAGCTTTGCTTAGAGCTTGGGTTAGGGGCAAAATGCATTTTGGCAAAACTATTCCAAGATTACACTGACTGGCTGTGTGAGAATATACTAATTTGTTTTGTTTTGTTTTGTTTGGAGTGTGGAGAAAAGAGAGAGAAAGGGAGAGAAGAGTCATGGACCCTACTTTATGGTTGCCATGGAGGCAAGGTCAGCCTTCCACACTTGGATCTACCAGCAGAGTTCAGACAGGTCAACGTGTGACCGGCTCAGGCCCTGGGGTTAAAAGTTCAAGCAGCGATGGAAAAACCAATATGTCCACGCAGAGTATGCTGTACAATTTATTTCAATTTACATCAAGCCATGCATATAAAATTTAGATAAATTCCATTCAAATCTGATGTTGCCTGACACACAATGTATGCAAACAGATGTCTGTGGGGCTTTTTCGGTGCTTTAGAAAACAACATTAAATTTAAAAATATGTCTCTGGGATTTCTTTATTGAATTACAAAATGAACATAATTTTAACTTAAATGTTTTCATTCTTTCTTCCAATTTTTTTTGTGGGAGTCTTAATAATTTCTCAGTTCTCAATCTACTCGATGTCATATTAAAGAGGATAATGTATATTTACAACTACTGCTTCAGTATTATTGTAGTTATAGATTCTATTTATATCCCTTACCACTTTCCACAAATATTTAGTGATTGATATTCCTGATTTATCTCTGGCTTCTACCCTCATCTCCTTTCCTTTCTACTCAGAACAGAGCAAGGGTCCTGGAGGCTGCTGGGTTGTCTTCCAGCCACAAGGTGGCTCTCCCCTCCCCTTCTCACAAGCCAACAGGGTGTACATCTTTGCTGAGTGCTGCAGGCCAACTAGGATTCAGAGGCTAATTATGACGTATAAATACATTATTTTAATTGTGAATTGAATGGATCACAACACAGACCCTGGTACAAGATGATACAATGAAAAATTGGTCTTTAGAAAGAGGAGAAAGAAAAGACTTTCGTGTCCTGCCTAATTCCTCTCCCCCCCCTCCTTTCAAGGGTACAACTGACTAACCTTAGGGCAAAATAAGGAAAATAATAAAAGACTGTAGAGGAACCTAATTTTTTTGCCAAAGAACAGACTCACAGACTAGACAGGGCCAATTTTTAAGGATAGTATATAACTTATTCTCACTCAAACTGGAACCTGCATTTGGAGTAGGAAAGGGGTTTAGATTTTCTGGTCTGATAACTTCTCCACAAGGAAGTTTTCATGAGGACTTTGAAGCACTTTCTTAGATGTCCTGTACCATGTCATAGATGAAGAACAGTGATCACTAATACTGCAGAGCTTTAAAAGTTGTAGAAATAGTACATATTTACTTCTTGCTGCTTAGGAGACAAGGTCCATATTTCATAAATGTGATTTTTACAGAATACATCATAATTTTCTATAGATGAAATAGGCATAGAGAGACAAATCATTTGTCCTATTACATGGAAGATCTTTCCAAAAGTCTGAGTCCTAATTTCTCACATCTTCCATTTTCTGTTCTGGGGAAAAGCTATTTGAGCAAGTTTCATTTTCCTCATCTGTAAAATGGAGATAAAAATAGGGCCTATTCCTCATGGAATTTTGTCAGGATTAAATGAGTTAATATATGTAAAGCACTTACAAGAGCCTTCTGTACATAAGTCATATAAATGTTTGCTATTATTATTTATTTGAGCTCAGTTCCCCCTTGTTTGCAAGAATTTTGTGACACAAACATTTGAGAAAAATGAACTTTCATGGATTTTGTAAAGACACGAAGAGTATAATTTTCTAGATACTTGAATGCTCTGATCAGGCATAACTTATGATGTCTGAGCTTTTTCCTCCTCAAAAAAAATAAGCATTTCTTTCCATTTGATGATATTGCTCTCAGTATGACATTAAAAAAATGATTTTAATACTGATTTCCAACTCTCAAGCCTGTTTTAGATAATACTTTAGAAATTGCACCATTTTACTAATGCAAACAACCATTAGTGGTGGTTCTAATAACTTGGCTACAATATTCATATTGTACAAGTTTTAATTTTCTTTTTTCCCTATATAAAAAAAAATCTTCAGTATCTTACTCATGCCAGAATATAACTTTGTTAACCCTCTTGTTAAACTTAGAACATATGAGTCCCCTGCTTCTTAAGTAAATAAACATTTTGAATTCCCTTGTAAGCACTGCCTTGACAACTCGCACAGATTTTCTAAGGGTACAAATGATATCCTTAACTTAAGATGACTCACAATAATTCAACCATGAGCAAAAGTTTATGTGGACATAAAATCCTGCATTCACATAAATCCTTGTTTGTATAGGAAGGATCTGTATACATAGTGGTAAATATATATGTATGTGTCAGTATGTATATATACATATAGGTCCACATGTATGCCATCCACATATATTCCAAATAGATGGAAATACATATTTAGAGACCAAGCGAGATAAGCAAATCAATTTTCAATAGCCAAGGGAAGGAGTATGACATTTTTTAATACCTGCTACACTGTCACGCAACCCTTTATTCTTTATTATCTCTGTCAGCTACTACTGGGTGCCTAGTAGACAAATGCTAGTCCTAGTCCTGGTCATTTATTTCTATTTGGAATTATTTCAAGCCTAACTCTTTAGAACTGCTTGAAAATGCTGTCCTGATATGTTGGCCTTGCACCCTTGAGCGAGGGCTGGAATAGGGAGGTGGAGAGAAATCCTTTGCAGAGACAATTTGGCACCATTTTTGAGGGAAGACTGCCTTGGTTTTGCCCACATTTGCACAAATATAACTTTGAAAGACCCCTTTTCCATTCAGAGCAACACGCATGTGCTACCATAAGCGGTGTCTTTTGTTGCCAGAAACAGTTTTTGCTGCATGCATCAACTTTCACTATATTCTTAGCAACACTTTCTTCCAGTTTCAGACATCAGTTCACAGAATCCCTTAAAGAGCAGATGTACTGAAGAAATGCATCAATTCGTTATCTGTTACAGTTTGGGGGTGTTTGTCCTGTGGGTTTTCTAGCCAACGGCTTATATGTTTCCCAAGAGAAATTTACTTTCATGAGAGAAGAAAATTGAGGCAAATCACTGCTGTTAGACCCTGAAGTCAGAGACACTGGTTTGTTGTCCTTCTGTACATGTGAAGAAAAAGCCCACAGTTACAGAAACAGTCATGTTTCAATCCATCTCTCATTTTTTCCCAGTGTGAAAAATTACAATTGAACCCAAATTTTTCTCTGTCAGTAGAATGTGTATGATTACAGCTGTTCATATTTTCTTTCTAATGAAGGGCTGCACATTTAATTGTAAGATTTATTAGGTACTGTACATTGCTGTGTATATGCAAAACAGTTAATCGACATCTAAGATGCTGGTTGTTTATTCTGACATTAATGATCATATTTCTTAATTTGAAATAAAAAGCATTTGGGGAAAATCTATTTTTTCCCTCCAAATAAGGAATTAATAAATTCAATGTAAGAAATAAAAAGGGCTGAAGAAAAAAAATACTGATTTATGTATGTGAGGCTAGAGAAAAAAATAAAGATGCTTAAAAAAAAGTCCATAATCCCCCATTCTGCTGGAAACAAGAGAGTTGATTGCCAGCTTTGTTTGATTTCACAGAGATCTCATACGAGGCTGGGTTCATAAACAGGTGAAATGATGGAGTTTATTGCAACGCACATCAACACTGAAACTAAATAACTGTGTTGCCATCTCAGTCCCGCTGAAAGACGGATGGTAAACTTGACCTGCCGCTGGTACTATCCGATTGCCATTTTTTATCCCCCCTTCGTCGCCCCCCCAGGCTGAGCCATGTTGAGTAAATGCATGTGCACGGTCAGGTCAGGCCCCCGGATCGGGTGAAACTCGGTTCACATTTGCATACAGGCGGAGCCTCACAATGAAAGCCCATCTGTTCCCGTCTAGGAGTACAAATCGAATGTCACCCAACTCACTGCAAACGACAGCAGCATGGCCATTAGATGGAGGAACACTCAGCTCAGGTTACGGATATGGAACTGCTGATTTGGGTTTAAATACCTGATAACTGAAGACTTTTCATTATATTCGAACAAAGAATGAACTTTGAACTGCTCAGGAGATACCCTCTCCCTACATTGGGCACCCCTCCCTAGTTCTATTCATTATTACTAATACTTAACTGCTATATTTTACACTCTCTCTATTTTTGTATAAAAATTAGCCAGGCTGAATATTACAATGTCCTAAATAATTGCTTTTTTTTTTTTTTCTTTTTGGAAGGGGGAAGGGTAAGAGGTGGAGCAGCAAAGGATGTTGTAAACAGAAAATGAACTCTGAACGCTGTATGCCCTCAAAGGTCATTAGTACCATGGCAATGTTGTTCCTTGAACTTCTAAATTTTACCAGGGTGGAAATTTTAGTTGCTAGAGTTTAACCAACCTGTGAACTGCCCTAGCCCTTTATCCCTCCCTCCCAAACCCATTCAGTCAAGTGAGGCACCTATCTCCTAGAATGTTGTCCAGTCACGGGCCTGTTTATTCCAAAACAGTTTATCCCCAAATAGTTTATCAATCACGATCTGTCAGAGATTATTTTTCTGTTAAAACTTGGCGAGTATCTTAGAGTTTACAGACTGAAATCACATACATTAAAACACAAAAAAGAGTTATTCAAGAAGACACCCCAGGATAATAAGCCCATCCAAGCATGGAACATGATAAACACAAGGAAATTCATTAGCAAGTATATAGGTAAGCTTTCATCAAATACCTTCTTGTCCTGTTTTATGGCAAGAGTCTACTTCCATGAAAATCTAAGGAGGATACAAGCATCTGGGGTTTGGTGACTTGTGTTTATATCTGAAATATTTCTCTATTCTGTTACATGAATCACATTTAACATTTTAGTCATTAGCCCAGTTTGTTGGAGCCCTGGTGCATGTGCGGTTGAGAGAGCGCCACTGTAGAAGAGAGAAAACAGATTGCCTAGTTTTTCTTTTACCAGTTATGCTTCTGAGTTTCCAGTCAGTAATAATGTCACTTTATGAACTTCAAATGTAACACCTGATTGGATGGAAAAAATATTTTAAAAATATCTGCAAGAACTTTATTTGCTTTAAGCAATTATATACTTTTTTCTTGCATATATTTCTCTTTATTAAAACACTTACTAAAACAGTCTTAAAGAATTTAATGTATTGAGGTTATACATGGAATCCAAAATGTTTCAAGGCCACTGGATCTTAAAGGCTGTGTCTCTTCAGCTGGGGTTTCTTTACCACTATGTGAAACTATGTTCTTACTGTTTGTCCTTTAAAAATAATACCAGGGTAGAGAAAAGATTTGAGAGCTTTATCCTTTTTCATCCCATGCAAGAGCTTACGGTCAACCTTAATGGAAGTTCTACATACATTAAAAGGGAGAATAGACCCTTTGTTTCAGAAGAATAACCAAGACAAGGGTGAATTTTGGTTCCACTTTGTCAAGTTTAAGGGGAAACTGAATCCAGGAAGAGAGAGAGGAGTCAGAGAGAGAGAGAGAGAGAGAAGGGGGGCCCCAAACAACTTTCTTAGCTGTTTCCTCATTGCCTCCAATTTTAAACTTAAAATATTTTATTGTTATCTTGTAAACAAGTCAGGAATTTGCATTAGGGGACACGTGGCCATATGATCTCTTGGAGAGGGGCTGTTGCATTCCATGCAGCTGGATGTTTTGTGTATGATCAGCAACAAAGCAGAGGAGACCAACAAGCAAGAAATATAATACTAGAGGTATTCTTTCTGTCCACATCAGAAGAAAATGCCCTATTAAGGAGGTGTAACGGCTTTAATTCTATATCCCTGAAAGGATATGAATGAGAATGATTCTGCTTATTTCAAAATGATAAAATAACTTGTTTAGAGAAATATTGGTTGCTTGGTTTCTTCTTATGCATTATTGGTAGGGATGTGTGAACAGGAACCGAACCTTGAACTTAATTTCCCCTTTGAACTTATGACCTTTGACAAGATCCCCCATGCCTTCCCCTTCAGACAAATTTCATCACAATTACAGTCCCTTCCACTTGAGTTAAAGATATATAATCATTGATTTGACCTAATTACCTGATACATCCCTTTCTTTGCAAGGTGAAAGCTAAATGTGTGAACAGAAGCTGACCCGTGAAGTTCTGATAACCAATTTTTATTCTAATTATCATAAAACACTTTCAGTCTTACTCTATTTTTCTCAAGTTTTCTTTTGGCCCCTTCCCTGAACCCACTATTCCTTCAAATTCAACAATGCCCCATAGGTTTCAAGCTGCTTGGCAACAGACCTTCAAATGCATTATGCACTACATGTTCAAAGTGACATTTTTAAACAAAAAACGAAAGACTAACTCTGTACCATAAAGTAGTCACTAATCCCTGTCTTCCAGGAAAAAGTCTTCTAAGGAGATAAAAGAATGGAAACTAGAAAGTTCCCACAAGATTCTGAAATTATCTGACTCCTTGTATCAATCTATTATGATTCTCACTTTCTCCTAATAATTTACATACTTCAGGTTATAAAGCAAATGCAGGCAATATCAGTAGAGTTGGTATAATCAATTTAAACTATGGGGGATTACCTTTTTTTAAAGGAAAGGTGTATGTGTATGTGGGGGAGGTGTGCACTTAGTTTAGTACAATAAATCCCACACAAAGACTTTAATAAGAAAGCTTAAATCATGGAATACACTAAAAAAATTAAATATGTGATTTAAAAGCGAAACTAGAGTTAATAGAAACTGTATAAATTGACTCTAAAAAGGAATTTGTATTTCTCTTTACCTCAACTTATATTTTCAAAAGGAATAAACTAAAATCACAGAGTTTTCATTATCTTGTCTTAGACAATTGAAAAATAAAGATGAACTGCAAAAAATTAAACAGCAAAGAATAAACAAAGAAGAGACTGTTTGCACTTCTTCAAGTCACAGTTTATATTCAGGGGCATCATGTTTTCTCAGAATGAAATGACAGTCAATTTTCCTTTATGTCATGTTTGCATCATATCACTCCAAATATTCATTAACAGGCATTACAGATGGAAGTGGACAAAAGGTCTGGAAAAAATACACATATGACATTGAATCACCTGTTCTTTTTGCTGGAGCTACTTGTGTCCTCTCTTACAAAAATTAAACAACACTAAAAAAAGAAGTAATCCTTCATCTGATCACCATGGTGGACCAGCATCTGAGTTTTATTCTCAGCAATTAGTTTTGGGTTTTTTAAAACATCTTTATTGGAGTATAACTGCTTTACAATGGTGTGTTAGTTTCTGCTGTATAACAGTGAATCAGCTATACAAATACATAAAACCCCATATCTCCTCCCTCTTGCATCTCCCTCCCACCCTACTTATCCCACCCCTCTAGGTGGACACAAAGCACCAAGCTGATCTCCCTGTGCTATGCGGCTGCTTCCCACTATCTATTTTACATTTGGTAATGTATATATGTCTATGCCACTCTCACTTCATCCCAGCTTACCCTTCCCCCTCCCCATGTCCTCAAGTCCATTCTCTACATCTGTGTCTTTATTCCTGTCCTGCCCCTAGGTTCTTCAGAACTTTTTTTTTTTTAGATTCCATATATACGTGTTAGCATATGGTATTTGTTTTCCTTTCTGACTTACTTCACTCTGTATGACAGTCTATAGGTCCATCCACCTCACTACAAATAACTCAACTTCATTTCTTTTCATGGCTGAGTAATATTCCATTGTATATATGTGCCACATCTACTTTATCCATTCGTCTGTCGATGGACACTTAGGTTGCTTCCATGTCCTGGTTATTGTAAATAGAGCTGCAGTGAACATTGTGGTGCATGACTCTTTTTGAATTATGGTTTTCTCAGGGTATATGCCCAGTAGTGGGATTGCTGGGTCGTATGGTAGTTCTATTTTAAGTTTTTAGAGGAACCTCCATACTGTTCTCCATAGTGGCTGTATCAGTTTACATTCCCACTAACAGTGCAAGAGGGTTCTCTTTTCTCCACACCCTCTCTAGCATTTATTGTTTGTAGATTTTTTGATGATGGCCATTCTGACTGGTGTGAGGTAATACCTCACTGTAGTTTTGATTTGCATTTCTCTAATGATTAGTGATGTTGAGCATCTTTTCATGTGTTTGTTGGCAATCTGTATATCTTCTTTGGAGAAATGTCTATTTAGGTCTTCTGCCCATTTTTGGATTGGGTTGTTTGTTTTTTTGATATTGAGCGGCATGAGCTGCTTGTATATTTTGGAGATTAATCCTCTGTCAGTTGCTTCGTTTGCAAATATATTCTCCCATTCTGAGGGTTGTCTTTTCATCTTGTTTATGGTTTCCTTTGCTGTGCAAAAGCTTTTAAGTTTCATTAGGCTCCCTTTGTTTATTTTTGTTTTTATTTCCATTTCTCTAGGAGGTGGGTCAAAAAGGATCTTGCTGTGATTTATGTCATAGAGTGTTCTGCCTATGTTTTCCTCTAAGAGTTTGATAGTGTCTGGCCTTACATTTAGGTCTTTAGGCCATTTTGAGTTTACTTTTGTATATGGTGTTAGAGAGTGTTCTAATTTCATTCTTTTACATGTAGCTGTCCAGTTTTCCCAGCACCACTTATTGAAGAGGCTGTCTTTCCTCCATTGTATATTCTTGCCTCTTTTATCAAAGATAAGGTGACCATACGTGTATGGGTTTGTCTCTGGGCTTTCTATCCTGTTCCATTGATCTATATTTCTGTTTTTGTGCCAGTATCATACTGTCTTGATTACTATAGCTTTGTAGTATAGTCTGAAGCCAGGGATACTGATTCCTCCAGCTCCGTTTTTCTTTCTCAAGATTTCAGCAATTAGTTTTAATTATACTTTGAAACCAAAGGCCTAAGCAAACAGGAAAAGAAAAAAAGTATGTGGGCAGACTTTCTAAGTACAAAATTATCATGGTGTCCACTGAGGCAAATCTTTAAAAGATTAACTTTTTATGATGTCAAGTGTAACTAGAATTGGACAGACATTACAAAATAGGCTGGAAGTTTCCCATAATTCTGGGCCCATAAGTAGCATTTCTAAAGGGAACAGCTCAAATCTGCTTCTTTATAAGAGTACAAATATTATAAAGAACTTGAGGAATACTTGAAAAATGCCTGATTTCTACATCCACTTCTGCCCAATGGCTTGAGGTATAACCAAAGAAGTACCGAAGAGTGCCACAGAACTTCCTTGATAAAAGCTATATATAGCCAGGTGGTTGGGATCCATGTTAAAGTCACATCATTTATTTGTAAAAGCATTGCTTCTAATTTTTGTTTGGCTATCACAAGGACCTTTATCAATATATGCTAATATTGGCATATTAGGAGCACTTCAGGAAATAGGACACCCATGCTGTGACAGAAATAATGGATTTGGCATTATTCTGAACCTCCAGATAGATAGTTCATTGTCAAAACGGATGGATAGCAAAATACAATGAAAAGAAACTGTGCTCACTTGCAGGTCAGAATTCTAGACTTTAAGGGACTTCCGTGGTGGTCTAGTGGTTAAGAATCTGCCTTCCAATGCAGGGGACATGGGTTTATCTCTGGTTGGGGAACTAAGAACCCACATGCCGTGGGGCAACTAAGCCTCTGCACCACAACTAGAGAGCCCGTGTACTGCAACTACAGAGCCCACATGCTCTGGAGCCCACTGGCCACAACTGGAGAGAAGCCCGTGCAATGCAATGAAGAGCCCACGTGCTGCAACTAAGACCTGAGGCAGCCAAAAAAAAAAAAAAGAATAATTCTAGACTTTAAGGGGTAAATTTAAAAATTGCACATATATTAATTTTAGAAATGACACAAACAGGGATATAAAAGGATAGAAATGCTGGAGTAGAATATTCAGAAAAAAGTACAAATGTTATATCCTTGGGGTGGTGGGGTGCTGTGAAATGATCCTCTACAGTCGAGATTCTTAATGTGGTATCTGTGAATATCCTGAAATTATATGCAAATATGCATGTGTGCTTGCCTGTGCCTGCTCATTTTTATGGCAAGAAGAACCACTGCTACACAGTGATAAGAAAAGGAATAAAAGCACACAAAAAATGATTATTACATTTCCGAGGAAAAGATGTTGGAAGCCAACAATAGCCACCATCATCTCTCACTTAAAACAGTGGTTCTTATACTTTTTGAAATTGGTTGCCCCAGTGTAAATTTTTTATTAGACACCAAAATATATTTATATTAATTTACAAACTATATACATATACTACCACTAATCCGTTAGTATTAGAAAACCTTAGTTTCATACACACACACACACACACACACACACACACACACACGCACTCCCAGTCACACATACACACCCACACACATATTCTAATATTTTTTTCCCATCTTCTGTGGATCATCTAGTACACCTCACTCTGGTCTCTCCCTTCTTCCACTCCTATACCCCTTATAATCAATTCTACAAAGAGTAATTAGAGAAATCTTTTAGAACTATAAACTATATCATGCCAATCTCTAGTTGGAACTCACTACTTGCTTCCCATGATATGCAAAATAAAATCCAAATACCTTACTATGGCTTAAAAGGCCCTCCAGAATTTAGTTCTTTCTGCCTCTTCAACCTCACTTCCCCACTGTCTCACTCATTTAGCTCTAGCCATACCGGTTTCTTAATTATTCCTTGAACTCTCCAAATGGCTTCTGTCTCAAAGGCTTTGCACCTGCTGCTCCTTCTGCCTGGAATGCTCCTCCTTCAGATCCCTTCCCAGTCTGATAATCACTTCATTCAGGTCTCTGCTCGGTGGCCCCCTCTTTGCATTGTCTCAAAGAGTCCCACTGCCACCATTTTCTGGTCACTTTCTATCTCTGTGCCCTCTGGTCTTTTTAGGCTTTGTTTTGTCTCAGAGCATTCACCACAGCCTGACATGATACTATATATCTCCCCTAGTAAGCTCCATGTTGTGAAGAATTTTGGCAGTTCCAACTCTGTGTGCCCAATAACCTGGTCTAAAGTCTAGCACAAAACAGGTCCTCAACGATAAATGAATGAAGAACAGTCAAAGCAAGTGACAGACGTCCAACCTGCTGTTCATTTGAAAATGAACCTCAAAAGAATGTTCACATGACAGAGGCCACCACACTAAGATGAACTATCAACTAAAAATCAGCTCTCTCTTTTCTCAATTTTCCCAACACCAGAACCACAATTTCCTTATGGTACCTATTACTCTTTCTTTTGTACCATGTTTATTTGCATAGAGATCCTATCTCCATTAGTACCTTTGGTGGGAAAAATCCCAATCTGACCCTTATTATCCTCCTTACCACATCCAACATGTAGCAGGTGCCCAGGTTCTGGACTATGGGTGGGGCTGACAGTCACATCTAGCCATGCGAAATTGAGGTTCAGCCACTCATGGGAGTGAGAGATGCCAGCCCCTTGTAGCCACCCGGAAAGATGATCCTTGACTCTACACTCAGATGGATGTTCCTGGGCATTCATCTGTTGACAAGGCTGAATGATGAAAAAAAGACTCATACTGGAAATGAACTATGAAAAATCACCAATTCCTTGTATGATAATGGAGGAAAAAACTATTTCAATGTTGAAAAAAGAATGATGAACACAAGTGGAGACTAAACTTATCAGATAACCTTCATCTTTTTTTAGAGGTCAATTCCCAAACAGAAGTAGAAATATCACAAATGTGGCATTTAAATAATAATGCTTAGTACAAACAATGTATTGAATAAACTTAAGAAATCAAATTATGCAATAGGAACAATTTTAAGGATGATGAAAATGATCAAAGTTTCAGACTAAGCAAAGTATACTTCTATACTTAGACTAGTATGCTGGTCATATAAAATGCCCATAAAAATCTCCTTTTGAAAGAAACTCAAATATACTTGGACATGAATAATTTTCATGTATGAAAAATTAGATAAAACTTGAAAACAAATGATAGTAAGCAAGTCACTTAACATTCTTGCAACTTAGTATCATTATCTGTAAACTAAAGGGATTAAAATAAATAACTTCTTCAGGTCTCTTCTTATTTGAATTATAACAATTCAAGCAAGAATCCACTTGAGTTTTTCAGGGTGCTTATGTTAAACTCTCATGAGACATTAACTTAGAAGACATCAGAGAAGTCCACAAAAACAGAGAGGCAATCAAACAGGGTATAGAGTAGAGGTAGAAACTGAAGTACTTCAAGAATAAAGTAAAGTGGAATTCAATCAAGAAAAAATGGCAATCCACAGGTCTGGGAGGAAAATAATCCAAAATGCCAGTATCCATAAAAAGGAAAGGTTTAGGGCTTCCCTGGTGGCGCAGTGGTTGAGAGTCCGCCTGCCGATGCAGGGGACATGGGTTCATGCCCCAGTCCGGGAGGGCCCACATGCCGCAGAGCGGCTGGGCCCGTGAGCCATGGCCGCTGAGCCTGTGTGTCCGGAGCCTGTTCTCCGCAATGGGAGAGAGGCCACAACAGTGAGAGGCCCGCATACCGCAAAAAAAAAAAAAAAAAAAAGGAAAGGTTTAGAAAACACAATACTGTTAAAGATCTCATGGCAACAGATGAGGGCAAGTGAACTTGCAGTATGACACAGTAGAAAAAAACAATGATTTTTAGATTTTATATACAGTACCATAATTCATAATGGCCTAGGAAGGCGTTCATGTTTCTACATTCTTATGTAGGAATTGCCATATTGAAACAGACCAGTGGTCCGTCCCTTTTGCCATGCTGCTCTGACAGTGAACAGATGTTTCAGAGGAAAGCTCTACTCTCACCAACCCAAATCCAATAATACACCTAATGATGCAATTCTATATCAAGAATATCATTTCTTTTTGACCTCAGATGGCAATTATCTTCTACCCAAAGCAGGAGGCTGGCTCACTTTGATTTCATGCTGCGTGGCCCACTTAAGAGGTCTCACTTAAAATTACATCAAAGCTGCTATCTTCATTCACTTGACTTTACTGACACACTAAATAAACTACTTTCACAATCTGCTGTCTCCACTATCACTATTAGGCTCTCAGGGGTATGGAATCATGTAGGTATAATAGAAATTGTGTTTCTACTAGCAACTGATGATTTAAAAATCTTTGCTTTCTTAAAAATTAAGGTTTTCTATTATTAGCTTCAATGTTTTAAAAATCTTGAGTATCTTCAATTTAATATAAATGATCAACTTGAAGTGGAGACAAAAAGGAAACACAAAACTTTAACATTTGAAGGAAACCATAAATACACAGAGTGGTAACAATAACCTTTTGATAGATATTCTCTAGAACAAATGAGGTGTTGGGCTTTGTTTTAATGACTCTCTAACAAAAAGATAAGTATACTGGAATGGCAAAAGGCAGGCAGGCAGGAGGCAATCAGGAGTATGAAACTACAGCTGTGTCTCAGTAGTTTCCAGTCTTCTGCAGGTTCAAATGTCCATTGCAGAATCACTTCGGTCATAAATCCCAAAGGTCCTCTCAGCTCCAGAGAATCTCCTTTGGGAAAGATATTCACCTGCCTTTCTACAGTCCTGGAGCAGACAATTTAAGAATTAGAGCTAGAATGATATTTAAGCTAATATGAAAGAATAGGTGCAGGTTTTTCCCAACTGGGAGAATAACGACAAACTTGGAGAAGCCAATCATTTTCTCTATCAGGGTATTCGGGACATAAGAAACCATAGCAGATTATCGTGCTCTACAACTTGATCAGAACAGTTATATTAACATTCCAAATATTGCTTTTGAGATGGCTCTTCTCCTTTAATAAAATTTACGGGCTTCCCTGGTGGCGCGGTGGTTGCAAGTCCGCCTGCCGATGCAGGGGACGCGGGTTCATACCCCGGTCCGGGAGGATCCCACGTGCCGCAGAGTAACTGGGCCCATGAGCCATGGCCGCTGAGCCTGCGCGTCCGGAGCCTGTGCTCGGCAACGGGAGAGGCCACAGCAGTGAGAGGCCCGCGTACCACAAAAAAAATAATAAATAAATAAAATAAATAAAAATTTGAAGCTTTAATAAGAAAGCTTATGACCAAGTGTCTAAAATATTCCTTATATGAAAACCATCTAACAAATGGACAAACAACCCAAGGTGTTCTAGTAATCAACAAGTGAAAAAACAGAAGCATAATTATCAGGATATTTCATAAGATAAGCGATCTGAAGGTATACAAGGTAACCCAGGAACAAAAATCAAGACAAAAGGAAAGAAGGATGAGTTTCCTATCCCCTGGAGTTCTTTTTTTTTAAAGCCACGCCCAGCTTGTGGGATCGTACTTCCCTGACCAGAGATTGAACCTGGGCCCCCTGCACCGAGTCCTAACCATTGGGCCACCAGGGAATTCCCATGAGTTTCCTATCAACGATGTCCATTATGCTAGGAAATAGTCTCTCATGAATCACAAATAACCAAGTAATAATTCAAGAACATATCATCTGGAAAAACTTGGCCTAAGTATGAATTAAATGAGATCTTTGTATACCTTAAAAACTTCTCAATCAATTCTGGGAGCTAAATAAATCAATAATATTACCTTAAAATTAAATTGATTTCTAGACAAGGATGTCTTTCAAAAGCAAAATTTTCCTTTACTATCCCAGAAATAAGGTTGCTATAAAAAACCATAACAGGGACTTCCCTGGTGGCTCAGTGGTTAAGACTCCACTTGCCAATGCAGGGGACACAGGTTTGAGCCCTGGTCTTGGAAGATCCCACATACCGTGGAGCAACTAAGCCCATGCGCCACAACTACTGAGCCTGTGTGTCACAACTACTGAAGCCTGCATGCCTAGAGCCCATGCTCCACAACAAGAGAAGCCACCACAATGAGAAGCCCACATACCACAGCGAAGAGTAGCCCCCGCTCACTGCAACTAGAGAAAGCCTGCACACAGCAAGACCCAACACAGCCAAAAATAAATAAATAAAATAAATTTTAAAAAAACCATTAACATGATAGAAACTCTTAGTGCCCAGCAAACTTATAAATGTTAAATAAAAATAAATTATTGGGGATGAACTTGGTAACTTCTAAAAATAGTAATAGTTACTGTAGTATCGAAAAGAAAGGAAAAATAATGCAAACTTTCTTAGCAAAAAAGCATTTCTTCTTATCAGCAATAATAGTAGTTAAAAGAGCAATAATAAAATATGGTATTGTATGCTTGAAAGTTGCTGAGAATCACGCTTAGGCATTCTCACAATAACAAAAAAAAAAAAGAAAAAAAAGAGAGAGACTGATATTTAAGTGTGTGAGGTGATGGATGTGTTAATTACCTTGATCTTGGTAATCATTCCACAATGCATATGTATAGGAAATCATCATGTTATACACTTTAAATATATACAATTATATTTGTCAATTATTCCCCAATAAAGTTGGGGGGGAGAGCAATAATATATGAAATTCATAGATATTTAAAAACTTATTCAACTGTTATCATGATGGCCAGGGAGGAGTAGAAAACAGTGATTATTGAACTCATCACACATCTAATGTTTTCTATTTCTAGTGGAAATCTGTGTATTCAGGCTTAGGCCACCCAAACCAATGGCAGGCTTCGAGATAATGAGAACCTCAGCATGTGAGGTCTCAGAATTTCTCCAGTTTGTTTGTTTGCTTTTTTTTTTTGAGGATGTGATAATAATCAGTAATATAGTTAGCAGTCTACAACAGGATGGAGAGAAAAAAAGCAAGGGACTTAGATAATCAATAATCCAACCAGATTGTAGAAGGAGCTACACACTTGTACATGTTTTCCATTTACCCCAAAGCAGGAAATGGTTCCTCAAGAAATCATTAGGGCCAATTCCTTATCTTCCTAGGTATAAATATGTAACTCATTCAAGATAGATGGTTAGTTAGCCACCCTATTTTAAAAGATATTCAAGGAACAATATTCAACAATGATTTGGGGGGTCTAGTTCATCCTCCTTTTTCATCATTTGTAGAGGTAAAATGCTCTCTCCAATCCATCCCTCTCCTTTCCCCCATGCCAGTGACATGGAGTGGTCCTCACCACTGTTCACCAACACCATGGCAAGAGCCTCTTACCCTTGTCTCTAATGTTCCCTTCCTCCCAAAACATAGATCTG
Organism: Kogia breviceps; assembly: GCF_026419965.1. NCBI lineage: Eukaryota > Metazoa > Chordata > Mammalia > Artiodactyla > Physeteridae > Kogia > Kogia breviceps. The sequence continues at coordinate 35,822,269 of NC_081328.1, read as the reverse complement.
ACCATGTAAACTCATGATTAAAATTTTTTTCATAGCTGCTTGCCACCTACAAAATGAAGCTTAAACATAGTCTACACAATCCACACCTCAATTATTTTTACAGCCTTGTCTCCTCTTGCTCCTACCTGTGCAGCACATGCTCCAGTCCAACCTCTCCACGCTACCCAAGAAAGTCTCCTTTCATATCTTTTCTCATGTATCCTCATTTGCCTAGAGTTACATTTCCTTCATTTTTAACTGCTGACTGTACTTCAAGGCTCCTTGAAGTTTCTGCAGAATTTCCTACTTAAGGTGACTCTTACACTCCTTTGTTCTCTTCCCGCATTACAGAATTACCATAGACTACCTTCAGTACATTTTCAGATGAATCTATTTGTAAGCTGCTTGAGGGCAGGGATAGTCTTGTTCTCTCCCTTTTATTTCTTGGCACAGAGTCTGCACAGGAAGGCACTGAAATGTTTGCTGAATTATGCATATTTGTGTATGCATATGCATTTAGACCCCTTTCATTTGAAATGCTGTTCATTTGGGGGTAGGGGATGGGGAAATTAGCACAAAATCTGTAATAAAGGGAAGTTCACTAATAATTACACTCAAGGTATAATAGAAAGAGTGGCCTAGACATTTATGTTCTTCTAGTCTTGCTACCTACTGGCTGTGGCCAGGCCAAGTCACAACATCCCTGTACAAATGGCTGCTACACTTCTAGGCAACAAGTCTGTATTCCAGGAAGGAAGAAGGTAAAGGGACAAAAGCAAGGGCGAAGACAAGAGGGGCAAAGGGCTTCCTCTGCTTTTTTTTTTTTTGAAGAAACACTTTCACTAGTGACTTCACCCTACACCTTCATGGCCAGAACTCTGTCTCCTGGCCACCTAACTGCAGGTCTGTCTATCAAGGCAAATGTTTTCAGCTGAGTACATGGTCACTGTGGACAAAATCAGGGTTCTGCAAGTAAGAAATAAAGTGAAATGGATGCTGATACACAATAAGTAGAGCCTGTCACAGCTTAGAAGAAGGAAGATAGTGAAATTGCTACATTTTCAGGCAACGGTAAAACAAAGCTAGAGAAAATGAAATCCGGTTCATGTGGACTAACAGCAGAAAAATCTCGTAAGACTGCATCAATCACTGGGCAGAAAAGCGGCAGATGAGATCCAGTGGAGCTAAGTGTTAGCTAATTTTTTTAGCACTGGGAAAGAAAACAAGAAATTTTACTCACAGAATCCAAATTATACTTAGTGGACTGTGGATATTCAACAATTAATACCAAAGAAAAGTTTCTCACTTAGATCATTAGAAAGTGATCCTTAAAGACATTAGTCTAATGGACTGCTCTGGGCACAAAATTGGAAACGTTATGATAGAAAGCATTGTGACCTTTATTTTTAAATTAATTTATTTTAAAATTTGTTTAACAAGCATTTACTGAGCATTCCTATGTGAAAAGTACCATGCCAGATGCTGGAGGCTAGAGGAAGAAGAACGACACAAAGTTGGATTAAGCGTTATCACTACCTATATATATATGAAGGCCTGGACCAAAACGACGGATGAGAGGGATGATGCTGAGCGAAGGCAGGTTCCAAATAGGACCATGGGTGTTGGGCATCTACTGCTCTAACACTGCCCCAGGGACAGGACGAATAGTCTTCCCAGGTCTGGTTGGCATATTTTATAGGACATCTAGCCCTTTACAAACACATGTTGTGCCTGATGTTTGCTCCTTATATATACTCAAGTCGCTGTGAACTCTTGTGTGTCCTCAGCTGTTAGTCGACGCTTGTCGACTATGTCACAAATAATAGTGCACTCATTATAAAAAAAAAAAAACAAATCAGTGACCTTTAATTTTAAAAAGTAACATGCTCAAGCCAGCAAACTTCAGAAATGTGGAAATGTACAAAGGAGAAATATGGAAACGTACAAAGGAGAAAACACCCATGACATCACAACCCAGAGAAAGCCACTATTAATATTTTGGTATGTGCCCCTTCCATACTGTTTTGTATCCTGCTTTTTCCCTTTTATACATCATGAATATCTTCCTATGACAACAATGACTCCTCTACTGACAACATGATTTTTAATGGTTGTACTGTAGCCCATCATATGGTGTACTGCACTTTATTAAACTAATCCCATGTAATTAGACATTTAGGTTGTTTCCAATTACTTGATGTTCTAGGAGCTATATTGGTTTATTTCCTTAGAATAAACTCCTAGAAACGAAACTTCTGGGCCTTGAGCTCTGCACATTTTCAAGATTTTTGAAAAATAACTTGCATTGTTTATTTTTAATTCTAAAAATAATACATGTTCACTACATAAAATTTAGAAATAAAAGCATGTCAAAAATGTTTTGATGAGGCCACAACAGTGAGAGGCCCACGTAGCACACACACACACAAAAATTTTACGGTACGTGCTGTCTTATAACCTTATATTTTCACTTAAAGTATAAACTCCTTTTGATAGTCACTAAATATTCTTCTATAAACATTACTTTTAATGGTTGTATATATTCCACTGTATGGTAGTAGCTTAGATGCTTAACCTGTTTTCAACTTTGTGCTTTTATAAACAAGTCTGCAATGAACATCCTTAAACATCTTTATGTACATTTACTTTCTTAAAGTACATTTACAGTTGAATTGCTAAGTCAAAGGCATTTGCAATTATGGTTTTCGTTACATTTTCTCCCAATTTACCTCTGGAAAGATTGTACTAAGCAACTGACCCACTTGCAGTGTGTGGCCACTTCCTACACTTTTGCCCAATATTGAGTATTTTCATTTATTGCTGCACAACCCTTGTCAGCCTGATAAATTCCTATTGATCTTTTAAGACACAATTCAGGGACTTCCCTGGTGGTCCAGTGATTAAGACTCTGTGCTCCCAGTGCAGGGGGCACAGGTTTGATCCCTGGTGGGGGAAGATCCTGTATGCTGCGTGTCATGGCCAAAAAATTAATTAATTAAAATTTAAAAAAGACATAATTCAAATATCCTTGAGAGACCTTCCTTGGACTCCAGTTTCCTTTCCAGGTGTAGTTGCTGCTCCCCCCACTGTGCTCTCATAACACCATTTATGCTTCTCATAAAAGAAATATATATATATGTATATACATATATATATAAAAAACATGCTTACTACTAAGCAGTCAAATTACTCATTCAAATATTGTCTTTCCAAATAGACCGTGTGCTTCTTGGAAGGAAGGGTCATGTCTTATTCACTGCCACAGTCCCAGTGCCCGACTGTGTATGACACACACAAGGCACCAACAAATATTTGCTGGATGAATGTCAGAACTTCCCATGTTTTCCTACAGAAAATGCTGCAAGCTTGTCTTCAGATTTCAATTCTTGATATAATGTGCTGTACAAGAATCCACAGGTGTTACAAAAATGGGAAGTGTCCAGGATTTTTAAAGTATAATTTAGTGGGAAGTGTTCATTAGTAAATTTTTTTTAATGGGGTATGGCTGTTTCACAATATTGTGTTAGTTTCTACTGTACAGTGGAGTGCCCTGTGCTATACATCAGGTTCTCATTAGTTATCTATTTTATACATATTAGTGTATATATGTCAATCCCAATCTCCCAGTTCATCCCCCACCCCCCTTCCCCCCTTGGTGCCCATGCATTTGTGCCCTACATCTGTGTCTTAATTTCTGCCTTGCAAACAGGTTCATCTGTACCATTTTTCTAGATTCCACATATATGCGTTAATATACGATATTTGTTTTTCTCTTTCTGACATACTTCACTCTGTATGACAGTCTCTAGGTCCATCCACGTCTCTACAAATGAGTAATCTTTATGGAAGGAAAAACAAGTAGAATATGGGGAAATTTAAATACATTATGTTATACTAATGTTATAACACTTTGCAATCCTTTCAAGATGGTAAAGCATCAATAATTCCACCTTTATTATAAACAACCCAAAATATGAACATGTTTATATGTACATCTTGCTCTTTCTAGAACTCTCCCAATAATGGAGGGAAATGCATTTGTTTATATTAGTATGGGTCAGACTAATTAGGATGTCTGTCAAAATCTTCCTGTCCCATATTATTCTTGAAACCTTGATAAGTGCATTTGTTTCAAAGCCAGGGCAACAAGAGAAGATAAAAACAAAAGATACAAACAGGAACTATCATAGCTTGTGGGAAACTTTACAGGTCAAATGATTCAAGCTCTTCAATCTTCTGGAGCTTTAGAATTTATTGGAAATAGAGTCTGTAAGGTTGTCTCTCACAGGAATTTTTAAAAAATTTTATTTATTTATTTATGGCTGTGTTGGGTCTTCGTTGCTGTGTGCAGGCTTTCTCTAGTTGTGGCGAGCAGTGGCTACTCTTCATTGTGGTGCGCAGGTTTCTCATTGTGGTGGCTTCCCTTTTTGCAGAACACGGGTTCTAGGCGCGCGGGCTTCAGTAGTTGTGGTGCACGGGCTCAGCAGTTGTGGCTCACGGGCTCTAGAGCGCATGCTCAGTAGTTGTGGTGCACAGGCTTAGCTGCTCCGTAGCATGTGGGATCTTCCTGGACCACAGATCAAACCTGTGTCCCCTGCATTGGCAGGCGGATTCTTAACCACTGCGCCACTAGGGAAGTCCCATGGAAAATTTTATTTCCTGCAAACTCAGCATGAGTTTGAGTGAAGAACTCAAACTGTGAGCAAAGAACTAATTTTGTTTTAAATGGTTTATCTAGACCAAATTTAAATACTTGGACATTATAGCTCATGGTATAAGTACATTCCTTTTATGTTTGAAATCATTTTTTTAATCTTTGTTTTCATTCTTATATTGATTGTAGATTAGAATGCAGAGCAGGAAATTAGTATGTCCAATAGTTTCTCCTCACTGTTTTTCTAGATTTTTCCTTGTTCTGATGACCATAAGCTTGAGCATTATCAAGATTTATAGAATACTAGGAACTTATTATAAAGCTCTTCAATCCAAAATGCTTTCTTTCCAAAGAACCATTTTAAGTGATGATCACAAGGTGTGTGATAAGAAAACTGAATGGGCAAAGGGTTTATAGTCACTCAGAATGAACCATTAGGGTCAATACACAAAAGAGCAACTGCTGCTTATTTCTTCTTCCTTTAAAAAATAAATTTAACTATGTATTTTCCAAAGTGATCGCTAAATATTAAACTAATGGAACACTCTTTCAGTATAAGTACAGAAAAGCATAAAGTTCAAGAGACTAAATGATAGACCAGAAAATAAATCATGGTTTTCAGATTGGGGTTCGACTGCATCTGCACCTTAATTTTTTCAATAATCTTGCCCACGTAAAAAATGTTCTTGTAAATCTTTTTAAATCTACATGTTGCCCTTCATCCCTTACTTTTCCTTATAATTTAATCCGTTGAAAAATCTAGGATATTTGTTAGAATTTCCTACTGTCAGCACTTTGCTAATTGTGTACTCGCGGGGCAGTTCAACATGTTCTTTTGTCCTTTTCCCCTGCAAATTGGCATTTTGACCCAAAGGCTTGATGACTCATGTTTGACGTTTTTTGTGCCTCAGTTTCTTAATTTGAAAAATGGAAACCCACACATGAAAGTATCACAGCTCACTGGGATATCTGTATTTATCACTGCAGAAGGAGTGAAGGCTGTGAACAACCATGGAGAGAGGGCGGTCGGAGAACTCAGACCCTGCAGTTGCCCAGCTTCCCATCTGGGTTCCAGCTCTGCTACATGTGAGATGCATGATTCCAGACAAACCTTAAGCTCAGGTTTCCTCACTTATCAGACAAAGATATCACTCACCTCATGAGATTGCTGTGAGGGTTAAATGGAGCAACACATTCAAACAAGATTTTTAAACTGTAAAGTGCTATAAAAGTAAACAAATTAGTGTCCGCATTACTCATTACCAGGGGCTTAAATACTTTTATAATAAAAAGTTTTAAATGTCTTGGAGAATTAATTTCTTAAGAAAGGTTAGATACGGCATTGACACAAAACAAGAAGATTTATTGACTTAATGAATACTTGTGAAGGAATAAATGACAGCCTCCCAGCCTTGCCCGGAAACTTGTAGCCCTATGACTCAGGAGCTCTGAGTTCTGCAGGATGACAGCTTGTAAGCGTCTAGCATACACAAACATCACAGAACCATTTAAGCGACTCACTCCAAAGCCACTTATCAAAATGTTGAGAAATGATTTACATCGGGTGAATACTGAAAAAAACGCTGATTTGTATTTACCTTTCAATCTGTGCAAATCCATTAATGGATTCTAATGCTCTTCTTCAAAGCACTTTGCCAGGTCACTTCCCTTCTTCCACTCCACATCCTCTTTTCTCTGGGCTTCTCACATAAATTTACTTGAGGGTCTTTGTGCCTATTCACCTACCTCACATCTTTGACCTGCTCCTCAGCCACAGCCAATGCCTGAGCCTTCTTTTCTTCCTTCCCTTGCCCACCCAACTTATATCCAATCCATCTTTCAAGAAGTTTCTGAAATACTATTTTCAGGTTGTCTTGGCTATCTGGTTAAGAAGTAGCCATTATTCTAGAGCTTCATCCTCCAATATGGTATCCACTAGCTACATGAAGCCATTTATTTATTTATTTATTGAAAAAATTTTAAAATAAAAAAAATTTTTTAAATTTGAGTATAGTTGCTTTACAATGTTGTGTTAGTTTCTGCTGTACAGTAAAGTGAATCAGTTATACATATATCCACTCTTTTTCAGATTTCCTTCCCATTTAGGTCACCACAGATCACTGAGTAGAGTTCCCTGTGTTAAACAGTAGGTTTTCATTAGTTATCTGTTTTATACAGAATGGTATATATATGTCAATCCCAACCTCCCAATCGTCCCAACCCCCCTACATGAAGCCATTTAGATTAACTAAAAAATATATATATATTTTTGGCCGCGCCACGTGGCTTGTGGGATCTTAGTTCCCCGACCAGGGATTGAACCCGCGCCCTCGGCAGTGAAAGTGCAGAGTCCTAACCACTGGACAACCAGGGAATTCCCTAACTTAGTCTCAGCCTCGCTAGCCACATTTTCAAGTACTCAGTAGTTACAAATGGTAGTGGCTATTCTAAATGCACAGTGTAAATATTATAGAACATTTCCATCACTGCAGAAAGTTTATTGGATAGCATTGTGCTACAGCCCCTTTCCTCTCCCTCTTCTATACAACCTTGGAAGACAATGTGGAAGAAATATGAGCTTTGAAATTAGAGGCCCTTTAGCTTTTGAATATTGGAATTAAAAGGTGACTGTATGAAACTGTGTAAGTGCCTAGCACAATGCCTGCCAGAGGGTAGGTGCTCAAATAATGGTAGCCATTAACAAACTACTGCTGGTAATTCCAGAATCTCCAATTTTTCCTTTTAGCAGTGTATACAAGTATCTGGAGAAGTAACTACAAATGTTACTTCCTTTTCTGTGAGGCTGTGTGGCATATTGGAAAGATTATGGGTTTTGGATGTATAGAGGCTTATTCAAACCTTCCTCTGTCACTTTATTATCTTAGGACCTTGAGCAAATTAATCTTTCTGATGCTCAGTTTCTTCATCTGTAATATGGGAATAATAATACCTACACTGCACAGTAGTAATGATGATTAGAGATAATGTATGTAAACTACTATGTCTGGCATACGGTACAGATTCAATAAATTTATTATAGAAAGCAGGTACTATTAATTCACCTTATAGAATGCCATGTATTCAGCATAGTTGCGTACTAAGTGATTGTTGCTATTGGTGATGGTCAGGCTAGTAAATCTTTTGTAGGATGATGTTATGCATTGTTTAAACACTTTTCCCTAAATAGGGCTTTCTCTGCTATTCGTACAATGCAACTAAACTAGTTTTTCTCTATGGTATTATCAATTCCACTCATAATAGTTCTCTTAAATTTATACGACATGAGGAAAAAAGAGAGTATTCACAATTCATCAGACAGTCTTTAATTTACCATTACTCAGTAGTTTTTACTACTATAAAGGCATTTATGGAGTGGCATGCTGGATTGGAACAGGAAAGATTGGCATAAAGAACTGTCACCATCACTGTCACCAAAAAAGGCTGCAGCTTAAAATTTTGCCCAGACAGCAAGTCTGAAATTTCTGCCTCCAGAGAAAAACTGAAAAAATCATATCTTTTTAAGAAACAGAGATTAAATGCATGCATGAAAAATTGGAGGGCTGTGGGAAGGAGAAGGGAAGCATTTTGTATCCTCAGATCCTCTTACAAATTCATGCTGCCAGGAGAAGGTCAAACAAGAACTGAGTCTCTCCTGTTTCTAGTAGTTGGTACTCCACAACTGAGAGCACATTTCAAGGAGTTGTTCCATTTGCTTGCTATGTCGTGTTCCTTCATCTGCTAGAATGCTTGTGGGTCTTTCTAAAATATCCTTGGAGGAGCTGGTGGAGAGTGGTGAATCACCAGCTTAGTATCTAGTCATTCCCCGGGTTGGGGAGCCGGGGCGGAGAGTGACCAAGTAACCAAATAAAGAGAGCGAGGAGTTCAATAATGAGGATTATTCCATGGCAAGGATTCAGTTATCATTGAGCACAATTCCTTTATCTCTCAGAGACAATCAACCTTCAGCCAAGGGAGTGTAACCTTAAGATGTCATAATTCAATTTAACATAGTGTTAAAGTTTGGGGGGATATTTGTCAGTGTTAGGGCTGATATAATCAGTCTGAGGGACCCTAGAACAAAGAGTGGTGGGTGAAGAGTATGTCACCTCCGTGCACATTTGTTTTTCTTGATGAACAAGGAACTATTAGTGGCAGAGAAAGCATTATCTAGGTGAAGAATAATGCTGATTGTTTTAGTTGCCTCTTCCTGAAATTGTGGGGTAGAACAGAGGATCTTGGTGAGTTAAAGAGCAGGTTCTGTTACTGTGGTGCTGAGGATTTTTTTAAAAATTAAGTTTAATTTGGGAGGGTATGTAGACACATAACTCTTCTTCAACAGCAACCAGAAATCAATTTGAGACATAGATTTCTCTTTTTTTAAAAACATCTTTATTGGAGTATAATTGCTTTACAATGGTGTGTTAGTTGTTGCTGTATAACAAAGTGAATCAGCTATACATATACATATATCCCCATATCTCCTCCCTCTTATGTCTCCCTCCCACCCTCCCTATCCCAGCCCTCCAGGTGGACACAAAGCACTGAGCTGATCTCCCTGTGCTATGTGGCTGCTTCCCACTAGCTATTTTACATTTGGTAGTGTATATATATCCATGCCACTCTCACTTCATCCCAGCTTACCCTTCCCCCTCCACATGTCCTCAGGTCCATCCTCTACATCTGTGTGGTACATGACTTTTTTTTAAAACATGAATTATGGTTTTCTCAGGGTACATGCCCAGTAGTGGGATTGCTGGGTCACATGTTAGTTCTATTTTTAGTTTTTTAAGGAATCTCCATACTGTTCTCCATAGTGGCTGTATCAATTTACATTCCCACCAGCAGTGCAAGAGGGTTCCCTTTTCTCCACACCCTCTCCAGCATTTATTGTTTGTAGATTTTTTGATGATGGCCATTCTGACTGGTGTGAGGTGATACCTCATTGTAGTTTTGATTTGCATTTCTCTAATGATTAGTGATGTTGAGCATCCTTTCATGTGTTTGTTGGCCATCTGAATGTCTTCTTTGGAGAAATGTCTATTTAGGTCTTCTGCTCATTTTTGGATTGGGATGTTTGTTTTTTTGATATTGAGCTGCATGAGCTGCTTGTATATTTTGGAGATTAATCTTTTGTCAGTTGCTTCGTTTGCAAATATTTTCTCCCATTCTGAGGGCTGTCTTTTCATCTTGTTTATGGTTTCCTTTGCTGTGCAAAAGCTTTTAAGTTTCATTAGGTCCCATTTGTTTATTTTTGTTTTTATTTCCATTTCTCTAGGAGGGGGGTCAAAAAGGATCTTGCTGTGATTTACGTCATAGAGTGTTCTGCTTATGTTTTCCTCTAAGAGTTTTATTGTGTCTGGCCTTACAATTAGGTCTTTAATCCATTTTGAGTTTATTTTTGTAAACACTAGCTTTTATGTAAAATTCAAGCACTTGTTAATGAAACATCTGAGGAGGGAGATAATATATTCATTGAGCATGTGGCTTTTTGAGGGAGCAGGAACCATCCTCAAAATTTAATTCTCAATAAATTATAAACTTTGTGAACTTCTATATAAAATATTATTTCTAAATTTATCTTCCCAATAAAACTGTTTATCACTTAACAGAGTCTTGTCACATTATGTTTTAAATTAATTATTGCTCTCATTGACTCTAAGTAGAAATGTAACCTGTAATGCACTAAAAAAATTACCTCATAATTTTAGTTTGCTCTTAGAAACTACAAATATTTTAAATTACATTTGTTATTTTAAATATTTTTCTTTAATTTCGCCATTAAGCAGAGTTCAGAATATTATTACATCTCTAAGTCACCGATAACATTTAAAAAAGAATAACAATAGTAACTCTTCTCTGAATGCACTTTTTCTGGCTTTAGATGTAAAGTTTTATTTTTATTTTTGCTGAATAAGCTTATTTTTAGCATTTCTTTTTATACGTTATCTGGATATGCTGGACAATGGACTGATAATTTAAGTTAGCATCTTAGAAATCCAGGAACTTTCATACAACAAACTCATTAAAATATATTTCAGACTCTGACTCAGACAACAACATAAAATATCTGCTTTTATCATTTAAAAAATGACCAGCATATTTCATTTTAAAAGGATAGTAAAATTTTCTTAATCAAAAACTTCTCAGGGGTTTTTTACCACATGGATTTACTGCTAACCTGCTGTATCTGCCAGGCCAGTAAACCTGCCAGCCCCCTCAGTCAATATCTCACACTGAGATGCCACATTTAAAAAATCTTCCTGATCGGGTAAATATTATAGAATATATTCTTTTCTAACCCTGCAGATATAGCTTTCATGGGGACATTTATGAGAGCTGAAAGGACTGAGGGAAAAATAAAACCCATACTGCTTTTTAGAGTTTAAAAAAAGTCTTTATTGGAATTTCAATAATTCATTTAGCAGAGTGTGCAAAAAATTTTATGGAAACCTCTTTTTAATTTTATACCTTTGCCATATATTGAAAATCATACTCAATATGGTCTTACATCATTTGGACTGAAAAATGGAATATGTTAGAATTGTTGTCAGTGATAACTTGGGTAAAAGTTTAAAGAACATTATAACTAAATCAGAACTCAGTTTTTGCCTATTCCATATAGGAAAAGTAAACTTAAAGTTGTGAAAGTTTTTACTTAGTTCTGGCCTCTGTAGTGCTAGACCAGGATCCCTGCAACACTCTGCACAGTGATACATACTGTAACTGTTATAACAGCAACAGTAGTAACAATCATAAGTGAACTGTAAAATGTGCTGTAATAACTAACTCAACTGTTAGAATTTACTTCTGCAATTCCAGCAATTTCTCTTTAACTAACTTCTTAAAAAAAAACAAAAAGAGTATAAGAAACAACAAAAATGCTGAAGGAAGGCCACCATCAGATATAAAATGTAAACATCCTAAAAGTTTATAAATTTATGTACCTTTGCAAGTTAGTCTGCATTATTTTTTACTATGTATATTTAGTGGAGTAACCTAGCCTTCCTAACTAAACTGGAATTAATATTAACCTTTCCAACATTTGTTCTAAGTTTCTTTGCACCTGATATGCAAAGTCATTATTCATGCATGTACTTTTCTTTCTCATTTAGACAAAGCTGGGACTTCTTATATAACTGAAAAATGTTTTTCCACTGGTAAGACAAGCTATACATATAGTCTCGTAACGCTAAACGAAACATACCTTTTAAAAAGTTAATATATATTTAGAGTTAAATTATAATTTGATAATCTATCCATGGAAAAAATATAAAAGCAGTGAGAAGTTGGTTTTTTGAAAAGCAGGATTTGAACAAGTGAAAAAGACAGTAAGAAGTTTCTTTGGCTCCTTTTTATGTCTCATCCTAAATGAAAAGGGAATTTTAAAGAATTCCAAATTAAGGGAGAAACACTTAAAAACAACACTACCAAATTTAAATAAATTTGTTATTATTGAAGAAACAAACATGCAAAAGATTTCACATGATGAGCTCCTTGAATTGCCCTAGTGTTCCTTAGGAAATTTTTCTTTGCAGCTGAAGGCACTTGCACATACAGAGTGAAAAAGCAAGGAAGAAATAAGTAATCTGTCTTACTTTCAGCTTTAATGATATGATAAGGAAAATAATAATTATTTATAATAAGACACTTAACAAGAACTCAGATGTGGCTTTCTAGGAAAATCTCTTCTATCCTACACTTTGACAATGATCATGACACTCCAGCAAACCCTCTGACACCTCCCTATAGCTACAAAGTCAAATATTTGCAAACAGTTTCTATATTATAATGTTATTAACTGTAACCATCTAAGAAATTGGTCATTTTAATCTCCTTAATTTTAATGCTAAAAGAAAGAATAGAAATATTTAACTGCTTAATAAATCTGAGTTCATAAACAATTTTTCTAAAATGAATCTTTTTCCAATAGCCAAGTAAAGACTTACTTCAAAGTAAGAAAGGTACACTTGAGCTCTGTGAAAGTATATATGCTTAATTTTAAATCAATAGCCAAAGAATGTGTATCCAAGATCAGTCGCAATTTTTTGAGCACCAAACCAATTGAAATACGCACATATAACTAAGGGCCATTTTCTGCATCTCTACTCACATAAAAATGTTCCAAAGTTTTTAAGGAAGTCCACAATTTAGTCTATCTCAAGAAAAGTACAGCCTTAACATGAAAAAAATCAGATCCAGCAGTTGCCTGAGAAATCTGACACAGATCAGGCAATAAGGGTGTATAAGATCACCTAACCTGATTACAGATAAATCTCAAAATTTTTATGTCAAATTACTGTTTTTTAAAAAGTGGAAAAGATAGACCCTTCCTATGAAGATCCATAAATGGTTTGTTCTTAAGAGATTTCATCTTTAGGTTTGTTAAATTTTGTCTTCAAGTGTTCAGAGGAATACCAATACTAAAAATTAATAAATAGCTGAGAATAAAATTTTATTCATACATCTTAAGGGAGAAGCACATAAAGTGAACTAATTTCCCTGTTTGAAAAAAAATAACCAATATCATCTCTTCAGGTGGGGGAGAAAAAAGGCAATCAGTCAAAACTACCAGTTTCCTATTTAATATTTAAATCATTATGCTATTCTCACTTATTTTACCTGTGACCAACCCCTTTTCATTTTGTTCTGCTATGTCTATGGCATTCTTCTCTTGTACTTTCTCAATTAGCATAATATTAAATATTCTCTTTTAGAAAAAAATTTAATATTAACGAGGCATGGTCTCAAATTTATTTCTAGAGTTCTCAGAATTGCTAAATAGGACCCCATTTTTTTTCATTAGACTGTGACTTGAGCATAAAGGCAGCCTACCTTAACCATTACTCAAATTTTTCGAGTAGCTTTAAAAAAAACTACTGAGGGACAGTGTCTAATTTTAATCTTTTCACCTCCTGGATTGCCATGTAAGGTATATTAATAGCAACTCTTCACTGGTTCTTGTCTATAGACCAACTATTCCAAGGCAGAACAGAAGTGTTACTTTTAGTGGCCTCCTAGAAAAACAAACATAATTTTGTGCTACATGTAGAAATTGTTTCCATAGGCAATACGCATGAACTCATTTGCATGCCAGTTCAGTCGTCCCTTCATCTGTTTGCTATTTACTAGATATTTATATATATCTGAAATTCATAGAAGGAATGTTACAATAATAAATTACAAAGCTGGTAAAATTAATTTGTTATAGGAGATATAGGATATCTGTTAGAAATGCTAACAATATCCATTTTTAATGGCAAAGAAAAAATACCTGTAAATTTGGTTTAAAATTCATATTCAAGCCTCCCTCATTTACCTATTTAGGAATATAAACCCCTCAAGATTATGGTTTTATTTGTCCTCCTCCTGACTTGTGTAATAAGAATGTACTGAAATGATAGCTGTAAGAAAGAAATATCTTTTAGGTTTTAGGACTTTAATAATAAAGAACAGGATCTTCTCAGATCTGAGTGTGCATATGTTCTTGGAGATATATATATATATATATATATATGTGTGTATGTGTGTGTATAATTTTTATATGTAATAGTATATAATTTTAAAATTCTTGGATCCATTCCATATGCTCCCATGTTGAGAACTTATGTATCTTAGCCTTGGAAGTCAACTACAACAAAACAATCCAGAAAAGCTCAAAAGTTGTATTTTCTTTTACCACAAGAGGGGGCTAGAGAATTCTAATATCTTCTAAGGTCTATAAAACCCTTTTAACTGCTACTTTATAGACATTCAATTACAACAGGCCATAATACATTAAGGCATTAAAATACACATATATCCCAACATATGCCAAAGCAAGCACTACACTGGCATGCCAACCAGATGTTCACCAACACCAACATCAAATAAACACTTTGGCATCTTCAAGTGGTTTATATGAGATTTTACACTTTAGTATTTCCCTCCCCAAAAGGCAGCTTTTTTGGTTAGGTGATGCCCTTGGAATGGAAAATATCAAGGAATGTGATAAAAATGCCCCCAAATTGGAGAGTATTACAGGGGCAAAGTGAAGTAAGGATTAAGGGAACTGAAATTTATGTAGTTTGGAAAAGTGAAGACTCTGGGGATGAATGTCCACAGTCTTTAAATACCTTCTAAAGGTAACAATATAAATGAATTAGGGGAATTAGTCAGTCTCAGAAGATGGTACAGAAAACAGCAACGGCCTGAAACTAAGGAAGGAAAAGTTTAGGTTAGACATGAAGAATAAATTAGTAATAATAGTTGGGTGGGAAATATGTCCTGCAAAGGAAGAATACAGAGCATAATGGTTATATTTGATAATTAACTAAATGAGATATTAGTAAGAATGATGTGAATTCATTAGAAGGGCTAGATTAGATAACTCAAGTGATTTTTTTCCCTAAGCTGTGACAATCTCTAGGCCCAACTATGTTCTTGGGCATTCATAAATGTCTTACAATGATGATAATGGTCATTTGTAGAAAGGAGCACTCATGATCCCAGTTAACCCTACGCTTTTTTGCTTAAAACAAAATCCGGAGTATTATTATGAAATAACATAATTATAAAATTAACTATGACAATGATGTTTATTTCTTAGAGCATTCCATTAAAATATACGATACCAGATAAGCTATATCCTAACAGCTCATAGAAATGGGTCTGCAAATAATTGGCTAAAGGCTTCTATAAGTGAAAACTTTCCATGAAGGAACAACTCCCCTATAAATCCCAATTTTACAAGCCAGAGAAACCACTTTGTATAATCTTTCTTTCCCACTAGGCTAATGTATCTGGGTTAAAGCTACTTAGGGCCTAACATAAAAAAGACTGTCACTCAAAGTCAGAAAGGCAGTGTAGACCATAAGTGTAATTATAGCTTGTGAATTCAACAATCTTCCCCTAGTAGACAATAATATTCTAGATTAACAGGTTTCAGCATTGTTTTAAACAGCATTACTAACATTTACTTTTTACTTGAAAAGTCAGAGTTCTATGATAAAGCAAAAGAATTTATGGCTAGTAGAAAAACAAAGATCACCAAAGCATGAAGAAATGACTAAAAAAATATATATTTACGTATATATAAAGCATAATATACATTAAGTATAAATTTATACTTATATAAGTATGTGTATCTATATACTTGGCCTGAAAGTTTTATGCTTAAACAAAATTCTTTCACATTTAAGTGAATATTAAACTTTGAGATAAAAATGGTCAGTGACTTTAGGGCTTGAAGAAGGATGGTCTGCCTCTGACTCATTTATATATCAATCAGATCAATATACTACATTAGCAACCAAAACACTGTATATCATTTTACCACCACTGTAATGACCACACTAACAACTTCAGTAATCATATTCTAGGACTTTCATATTACCATTACACTCATTGACTAGTTTAGAATTTGGAGAGAAACAAAGAATACTTGAGGCAATATGAAAAAGCTTAATCTCATCAGCCAAATCACTCACTTAAAAATCAACTATTTGCATTTAAAGATGGCCGCTGTTACTTCACTACTAATTATACTGGAAGCCCCAAAAATGTTTGACCTTTCAAAGAATGGACTTTTGCTCATACTCCCAGTCTGGAAAAGACTTCTAAAAACACTTCGGGGGCTTCCCTGGTGGCGCAGTGGTTGAGAGTCCGCCTGCCGATGCAGGGGACACGGGTTCGTGCCCGGGTCCGGGAGGATCCCACATGCCGCGGAGGGGCTGGGCCCGTGAGCCGTGGCCGCTGGGCCTGCGCGTCCGGAGCCTGTGCTCCGCAACGGGAGAGGCCACAACAGTGAGAGGCCCGTGTACCGCAAACAAAACAAAACAAAACACTTTGGCTACAGCACAGGCCAAATCTTATCTTGACTTTCTTCCAAACTACTGCAAGTCCAACCAGTTGTTTTTTTTTCTGAAAACTCTGTCCCTGAAAATCAGACCTTGTGATTATGTACCATATACTTTATAGTGGGGGTGTCTAGTTTTCTCTCTTCAGCTAGATTATTTGCTCACTAAGGAAAGGAATCACATCTTATTTCTTTTTGTATCCTCCACACAGCCTCTAAACTCATGACTGAATAAAGGTATTCAATATAGGTATTCAATAACTAACTCTTCATTGGCAGTATATTAAAATCTATAATATGGACAAAAAGGCCAAAAAAGATAATGAATTAGTTCTGTGTCAAGTCAATTCAGAAACTAATTGTATGCTATTCACAGTTATAATTGTTAGCATTTATGGAGCCCTTTGAAATTCTTTATAAAATATAGTGTTTCCAAATCATCCTGGGAAGAAGATAAGAACATACATAGGCCAGAGAGACACACATGTCTGAAGGACTTAACTGAAACTTGTGAGAAATAGCTTAAGGCCCATGGTCAGGCAAAGCTATTTGGGTCTGCACTGAAAAGCATGCTGAGATCATGCAGGGGAGGGAAGGTACATAGTAGGGTCAGGGGAGGCCATAGCCAGGTCTTGGTTTCTGTACTGGTTCTGTCTTGCTGACCATAAGACCAGGCACTCAGCCTTTTTAAAAATGTAGTTTCCTCTTTGGTAAAACAGAGATTAGATCAGGTGATTACCAAGTCTCTTCCATCTCTAAAATGCCACGGTTTTAGTGTTAAAACGTGGGTTAAATTTGCAAGGAGTTTTTCCTAGTGAAAGAAGCATTATGTAAGATATCCAACCATCAACACATGTGAGAGTGCTTTACTGAGCACTGGACAGAACATTAGAGTTTAAACATGCATCAACAGCCCAACATGCTGGGCTGAAGAATGAAAAATGGGTAGTTCATAGACAGATAATTGTTATTGTTTTCTTATTCTTCACAAAACATGTATAATCCTTGGTAATCATTTGTTTAAGTTATATAAATTACTGTCAACTTTGAAACCCAGTTTGTCATCTTCGTCTGTAATTTATACCAGACTATATAAATGACATGATGTCTTAGATCTAATAAGACATTTATCTTCATGAAGGAGGCCACTGCAATCCTGAGTGACAGCTTACTTACCCTTATCACAGTTAACTCAACATTGAGTCCTTAATTTCTCCCAATGATTTGAAATCTGATGGACTCACCTGAAGCCAACAGAAACTTGTTCAGAAATCTACCATGCTCATGAAAGTATGTGTTTTACAGTAGGAATTTGTTCTTTGACCCTCAAAACACAGACATGGAAACCAGTTTTGTGTTCCACAGTGTGTACTCTAAACACATGGATATAACTTCTGTTAGGGTTGACAGGAGTCATGTGCCTTTATTAAAGAAAAATATACCTGCACGCAACAAAGTTGAAAGCAAATGTCTGAAGAATAAAAAGAAAATGAGATAAATGCTTGTTTGAATGTATGTATGTTTATTTACATAATCATATATGGAGAGGGACTATCTGAGTCACTTTCATTATCTTCATATAATAGAATAAAAAGGAACTAACAACTCTAAATATGTTCATATAGTTTGTGTAACTTAAGAAAAATACACATGAAGAAAGTAATGGGCTTGACCCGGTCAGTGAGAAGGAAGCAAATGGCTTGCTGTTTTTAGGCCATTAACTCTTTCAACCTACCAGGCTACCAATGACTGAGCCTGCAATAGGTTTCTAACATTCCAAGTAAAGCAGCCATAAAACACACGCATTTTCCTCCAAAGCTGTCAGCAGTATTCAGCCTAAGGTTTACTTGATCAGAGAGGTCACTTACTACTAATCACCGCACCATTAATTCACATGCCTCTGTAAACATTGTAAGAAGTAGTTTATTTATTCTCTGAAACAATATAATTTATACAGTAAAATCAGGCCTTATACACAACTCATAGCAATGGGGTCTCAAACTGGCTTGTGAACAAACATTTTTTATCCTCATTGAATATAAAGTCTATCAGGGGTGCTATGAGTAGACTAAGATGGCAAAACTAGCTTAATTAGCAGAAGTTCTAGGGATAGGATTTCAGCTCAACAAGAGGAAACCTTTTAAAATAATTAGACCTCTTTATAAGTATCTAAAACATGACCTTGACAATGTAAAACAAAACAGGGAAAAATGGATAAATCTACAACTATAATTGGAAATTTTAACACAAGCCTTCCAGCAGATAAAAGGAAAGCTAGGATACAGAAGATCTGAAGAACATTATTTACAAGTATAGAAATAGTTAAGAATGTATTCAATGAATACTTCAAGATGCACATAGCACACAAGCATAAACTATTACTAGGCGACAAAAGAAGTCTCAATAAAGTCTAAAGAATATAAATAGTATATATTATGTTTTTAGGCTCTTATGTAATAAAATTAGAAAAATAAAAATTAAAAAATTAAAAAAGCAGATTTAAAAATCCCTAGAAACTAAAACAAAACAAATCAAAACAAAAACGCTTCTAAATAACACATAGGTTAAAAAGGATATCAAAAGAAATTACAAAATACTTAGAATGGAATTATGAATTATAATGAAATTAGTACATATCAAATTTTGCACGATGCAGTTAATGCAGTTTTTAGAGGATAATTACCTTTGAACACGTTTATTTTTAAATAAACATTATATTTGGTGAAATAAAAGCAATAAGAGAATGATACATAAAGCCCATAAGAGTAGGTGTTTCAGAAGTCAAACAACCAGCTAATCAGAGGTCTTCAAAAAGCAGCAGCTTTGGAATCTACTGGAATCCTACCCCCACCCACTACCTCCCATAGGTTAGGCATGTCATCCTTGGCCAATTCATTTAATTTCTTTATCTGTAAAATGGGGATAACAGTTTCTTCCTCTCTGAGCTCGTTTGAGAATTAAATGAGATAATCCATGAAAAGCACTTAGTACAGCATAGTAAGTGCTCAATAAATTGTTCCTGTTACTAGATGACCATCATCTTTTCCAGCTCTCAGATTCTAAGATTCTAATTTTGGTACAAAGAAACTTAAGACAAGCATGAACTCCAGCCACAAAAATCTAATCAATAAATTAAACTTTCATTTTAATTTCACAATAATAAAAGTTTTGTTTAAAATATATTCTTTTTTCCCTTAGAGAAGATATTAAAATAATTTCTTATTCCTGTTTTTATTATTATAGAAATAAAACACACAATGATCAACAAAAGCTAGTCTGTTATTCATAATATTAAATCCAAAACTGACTTCTATTTCAGAACCAAGTTGAAAGCAGAGAAATGGTTTTTTTGTTTTTTGTTTTTTTGTGTGTGGTACGCGGGCCTCTCACTGTTGTGGCCTCTCCCATTGCGGAGCACAGGCTCCAGACGCGCAGGCTCAGCGGCCATGGCTCACGGGCCTAGCCGCTCCGCAGCATGTGGGATCTTCCCGGACCGGGGCACGAATCCGTGTCCCCTGCATCGGCTTGCGGACTCGCAACCACTGCGCCACCACGGAAGCCCAAGAAATGTTTTTAAAAAGTGCTAAAAATAAAGCCATAAAAAACTGATTCTCTTTATTTTCAAAATATTCTATGTTTTTTAATGTATCTTTCAGAAAAGGCATGGAGTTGAAAATGGCCACTACTGGTACATTAACAGGCCTAAAATTTCTTTTAAATCAAGTAGCATTTAATAAATTGGTCAATAAAGGCTCTTCACTTATTACAGGTCTTTACTTTTCCAATTCAATTTTTCATTTTGCTGGAGAATAAGAACGTTTTCTAACCTTTAAACATCCCGATGTAAAAATAAATTATAAAAACATTCTTTCTCACTTCTTCCCAGACATACCTGCCTAATACCATTCATTACCTTTTCTTTAGTTAGAATGTAATAATATATGATACATAATACAATATTATAGATTTTAGGTTTCTTCCCTTATAAAATAATTTTATTTTTTCCTTTTCTTCGAGAAGGAGTTACTATACCCTTTTATAGAACAATCATTTTCCCTAACCCATCTTTAAAAAAATGTATGTACATGGGGTTCTTCATAATACTAATGAAATTAATTTATAGACACATTAAAATATATTGTACATTTTGGACAATGAAAGCAATCAGATCTTGAGCTTCATAGTTGGCTGGCTTTTGTATAGTTATTGAATGTTTCATACTAAATTTTTTCCTTCAATATGGTAGAAACAATGCCTTCCTAAGTCTATAAATCTAAATATTATTACTTGTTAGCAAGTTTTCACTCCTGATGATGGGGTTATGCTCTTATTTGTAGGTGTCTCTCCACAGGCTATAGCCTGACATTCTCAGACTGAGCACTTACTAAGGAAGCGGAGAAGGAATTGTGATTAGGTAGCAACATGCTCTCATTTTTATGCATGGTTTAGCCTATAACCTTGGTTTTTAATTTATGCAGTGCACCTGGCCAGGTTTCTATATTCTTCTAGAGCTCTTTGTAGTTTTCACAAAAGCATGACCCAAACACGATATGTACCATAGTTACTGCTTCTCCTCACTGGAGTTATGGGCAAATGGGTCAGACTGTGTGTCCTTGCATTGTCGTTCGTTTAGGACACTGCTCTGGCTAGAGGTGGAAAGCAACAAAGCTGAAATATTTTAACAGTGACCTTTCATTTTTCTAATAAAAATAAAAATTCCAAAAGTCTAAAATAATGTCACTACAAAGAAAATTTTAGAAAAATCTTTTCTTCCTAAAGGATCACCCTAGCGGTCTCATCAGCAAGTGAAGACACTGACTTTATATTTGTCCATTTGTCAACTTGTTAATAGTGTGTTTTCCCAATGAGACAGACAGCTCCATGAAGGCAGGGACTGTGTTTGACTTTTTACTGCCTATTTCACTAACAGCTTAGCACAGTGCCTTGCTATTGCCTTATAATCTCTAAATAAATTTTTGTTAAAATAATGAATAAATAGCATATCAAGTATTACTGTTCTCTGTAATGGTGCAATCTAGTTAAATAGGATATAAAGTTTACTTAAAATTTTAACATCTTTATAAGCTTCTCTTTAATTTCACAGGAAATGTACATATCTTTATTTTTCAAGGGAAGGAAACAAACATTTATTGTGCCCACTATGCATCAGGCACTCAGGCACTGTGCTAGATTCAATGCTTTGCAGCAACTCATATTTAAACATTATCTCATCATCCTACAGTCAAATTTTTAACACAAACAAGTCTATTCCTACCTCTACCACTGACAGTGTCACTTTGGGAATTCTGTTAACTTGTATGCACAGAACTGAAAATAAAAATCTATTAAGTAAAATTTTACTATTATTAATACTATTGGGGAACTATTATGGAACAAAGTTTCCACTGTGGAATTTTCCAGGTAATAAGTTTACCTCTTTCAACACTAATTACTTTCTTTAATTTCAACTATTTTTAATGAAAATATTTTAAACATACTATGTGTATCTATACAGTATGAACCAAAATATCTGGAATATGAATCCATCTTTTTTGATAACTCAGATAAGGATAGTCGTAAGGATAGCAGAGTGGTTATGAGCAGAGGTTCTAGAACAAGACTGTGTAGACATAAATCCTGGTAATACTACTTACTAGCTATTCAATCTTAGATAAGTTAACTTCCCTAGGTCTCAGTTTCCTTATCTGTAAATTGAGGGTAATTCTAATACCTACCTCTTAGGGCTGTTCTGAGGATTAAATGATGATAAATGCAAAGTACTTAGAACACAAATGCAAGGCATATAGTAAGTGCTCAATAAAGGCTAGCTAAAAGTTTTACCTTATTAAGGTGCTGAGCTCTTAGGAGAGAGTTCTGGGCCATTTCTCTCTCCAGTACAATATGGCCCCAGGCAACTATGTTTTTTTAGTTCTTATATAAATTTTGTGGGAATTCCCTGGTGGTCCAGTGGTTAGAACTCCACACTTTCACTGTCGAGGGTTCAGGTTCGATCCCTGGTCAGGGAACTAAGATCCCACAAGCCATGCGGTAAGGCCAAAAAAAAAAAAAAAAAAAGTTTTATTTATAGATTTTGTTTTCTATAACAAATTTTAATTGTTTTCGTGTTTCTTTCCTCAATGTTATTTGTTAATTGATGGCTTTACAGTACTTTTTCTTCTAATTGGATGCTTCACTCTACTGTGTGGGCTGAGAAATCAAAACATTGTAATGGTTAGACATTTATAAGAAGAGGAATCCCCAGTGAGGGCCTCAGGGGCTTTCCCCGGAGTAAGGTACATAAACGTTAACCTGGGACTCAGGAACATCTATTTTCACTTAGAGGTCTTTCTGGCTTACTTATTGTGTTCTCAGCTCTGTTTGGGAAAGTTGGAAATACCAAATAAGTGACCTATGCATTAATGAGGTACTATTGTTCTAATTCTGTCAAGCATTAGTTTGATCAAAAACAAATGAAAGGTTGATTTTTTAAAATGTTTTGCACTGTTAATTTTCTATAATTATTAATCAGTTACCAGTGTAATTATTAAGCTTTCAATCCAAACAATGTTTTTACCTGAACCAATATACAGATCTCACATTAAGGCCCAATTTCTAAAACTTGGGTATTACTAATTGTGCTAGTACACAAAGCTCAAGCAAAATACACTGTTTCTGTGTGACTGAATCCATAGTTCTCATTTGGTGGTTATCAATTCAATGAAAGGGAGAAAATATGAGTCACTGAAAGGGCCAAATGAAATAAGAATTAGTGATAAATTAAAAAGAGAAGGGAAGGTAGGGATTATGAACACTTGGAAAATGCCAAAGTCAGAGGGAAATTTGGAAGAAAAATAAATAGAAAGATCACAGACTAATAAAGAAAAATAAGGACTAATTTACCAACTTTACTCCGAATCCCTAAGTGAATAATAAGCTTTCAATTTAATACTCAGTTTAGTAGCACTTCTACCCCCCCCCACACACACTGCAAAGGTATAAGAGAGACTTTGATAAGATAACCATGCGTATCAGTGATGATCAAACCTTCTGGTCAAGCGGCCAGATGCCAGAAGAGGCACTGTGAACCTCCCACCCCTGGAATAGCTGAGCCTGAGCCAGAAACTGGCAGGCACCACGCCAAAACTTTTACATTCATGTATCTTAAAAAGTCATATATATTTTCATTCCACTCTGTTACATACCAATGTGTTTTTAATATAATGTTTATAAGGGTTGAATTATTTAACTCTTCCCATTCCCAAATCTTCAAATAAAATTGATGCACCAGGAAGATTTGCATTATGGTTCTTGTGGCTTTCCCTTCCCCTTGAGCAACACCAATAAGGTCAGAGGTATGTGAAAGCATGGGCAAAAATGATATCTTATTATAATATGATAAGCTCAAGGGTCTCAAATAATCCACAATAAATCAATAATCTAATAATCATTAAATGAAAGCTCTAATTCTCATGAAACTCAGTGAAGCTAAAAAATCTGAAAGAATGGTAAACTGGGCTCTGCAATCTTAAAGTGCCCTCTTAGCTTTTCAGCTACAGTTCTTATAGAAAGATCAATAATGATGTTTCCCTGCTCCAATATGGAATTAGTGTTTCCCTAAGTACATTAACTTCAGAACTATTGAATTACCTAGGAGGATCAGCACCATAATGAAACAAATAATTGTTCTTTCTGAACTAGTGTTTACCAATACAGAGAAACTTCCGAAGGCTGCTGGATTGAAAATGACCAAAGGCAAAGACCCCAGGACAAAAAGTATAAAAGTATGGTCATCCTAAAGCCAGAAGGATGACACTCACCCTTATCCGGATAATCTGACAAAAAAGGTGCATCTGATGTGAGAGAAGGACCATGAGTTCCACTGTGATTATCATCCGAGCTGTCCTGTCCAAGGTAATTTTCAGCTTCGTCTCCTCCTGAGGGACAAAAAAAAGAAACAAGGTCATGCTTTTGACATCTTTATAAAAGTCTTTGTAGATTCCTTCTGGTATTCACCAAAAAATATGTATATTTTACTTGATGGATGTGGCCACTATCCATTAACACAAGAGAAACATAAGTAAATTCAAGAACCAACCTACCTGGATGGGAAATTTTCCATTCGACTAACTAGAACTTAGAAACTGTTAGCTTAAAATGAGGAGAACTTTTGCCACAGAAAGAAACTTCTCCATCACACTTAAAATGAAAACATAGCTATATAAATATCCCATTAATTACAACCTTTACCCTGAATGCCTCTATTTCCAAATGAAACAGAATAAATTACATAAAGGGATAAATTTCTATACATAATATGATGTAGCAAGGTCAATATTCTTTACTTCTCTGAAAAATAAGAGAAGTAATATTAGAGAGAAGCTGGACTATTCCAATTTAAATCGCTACTTGTTTTGCAATCTTAAGGAAGTTCTCTTTATAATTCTAGTTTACAGCCTATGCAACCAACCTCATAGGAATTCTAAAAGCCCTATGAAGGTAATATTTGTTCTGTAAAATGGCTTCGATGAAAGGCAATATATATACAATACTGAGTTATGCAATTAAAACAATGCTAATCTCTTTTGGGTGTTTTCAACATACACTGGATTATATTTTGTAGAAGTGGCCCATGCTATTATGATACTTTAAAAGGTTTAGAAGGAAGATATGAGCTCATTCAGAAACCAGAAGAAAAGGCTCTGCACTGCAAATGGCTTTCCTTAAAATCCCCCAAACAGAGGTACAGTCTGCTGATAAAAGGACACCAACAGTTGCTTGGTTCATTTCACAAACTTGAAAAGAGGATTTTGAACTGAATTTAATATTATCTCAAATACTAATTTCCAAAGGAAATCTCCAGTGCTAATCTCAGTAAACACTGTAGGGTTTTGGCCCTGGCTTTCAACTAGGGAGCATTGAAACCAAACAACCTACATAGAATCTGTATTGCCTCACTTTAAAGGTTTATTTCCTACAATTAAACTAGAAGGATAGGGAGTATATAAAATGATTAAAAGCGAGTCACTGTAGCCTTCTCTTTCCATAAATTAGATGATCATATCTAGACTCTTCTGCATTCGCTCAATGGTAGGTAGATGTCCATAACTGAGTTGACCACCTGCAGATATAGGACTTTAAAAATAAACCATGGAGTTTATTGTGGAGAATAAAAGTAAAACTTTAAAAACAAACAACCTCACACAACAGTCACTGGTTGGAACCAAAAGAAATGCTCTACTTTACTATTACTTGATCAGGACACAAAGCTTATAGTTCTGCTAAAGTACCACTGTGAAATTTCTATTATAAGCAGAAAAATTCCAAAATACTGAAAGGAGGGTTAACATACTCAAATTTCTTTTTAAAACATCTTTATTGGAGTATAATTGCTTCACAATGGTGTGTTAGCTTCTGCTGTATAACAAAGTGAATCAGCTATACGTATATATATATCCCCATATCTCTTCCCTCTTGCGTCTCTCTCCCCTGCTCCCTATCCCACTTAACACCACTGCAAATCTACTGAAATTATATTATCAAGACAATCTAAATGGACTGCCTGGCAGGTAACCTGAAAGTGAGCTGTGAGGTTAAAGGAATTTAAAATTTCTGAGCCAAACCAAAATCCATTTTAAAAAAAGCAGTAGTTTGGGTTGCCAAGCAAAATTAAACATTTGTAGGATATACTGAGCATTATTTATCAGCTATCACTTTAAACTCAAAGTTTTCTGCATGCTTCAAAAATTTGACAAATTTACTCTTACATATTTTAGCTGTCCAGGCTTTTTTTTTAAAGCAAATAAGGAGGGGCTTTGTTTTATTGTGTTGTTATTGTTGTTGTTTAATGAACTTTTAAATTTTCAAATAGTTTTAGATTTATTATAAGTATTGCAAAGACAGTACAAAGAGTTCCTATATACTGTTCAACCAGTTTCCCCAATGTTAACTTCTTACATAACTAGCGTATACTTGTCAAAACCAAGAAATTAGCATTGGTACATTGCTGTTAACTAAACTACAGACTTTACTTGGATTTCACCAGTTTTTCTACTAGTGTCCTTTTTCTGTCCCAGGATCCAATCCAGTTACATTTAGGGCTTCCATTTTTAAAGTCTTATCCAAAATACCTGCCATCTGATTTACTAACATCAGATGGAAAAGTCACTTCCATGTGATTCCTATGGTATCTAAATATAGTTACCTAAGGTGGGCTTTTGACAGCTACCTCTGTGCTAAATGCAAGACCATGACTCCGTAAAGTATACAACAAAGGTATCCAACTCAATGCGGCAAAAACAGAGCCTAGGTCAGTACTAAAAATGGTTGCAAAGGGGGAAACATTTAAAAATATGTTTTACATCCAAGTGTAATTAGTTCCTGATGATGGAATGTTGCTGTGTTTTCAGTGTCTTATCAAGTGGCCCAACTCCCTTGGGCACCCACAGAAAAAAAGCTTGTGACACTGTATAAATAGACACTCCCGTGTAATTAAAATGATTACAGCTACTCAAGATGCATGGGTGAAAAATTTTATGGAAGAACCAGCAATTACTGTGGTCATTTTGGATTTGTTGAAGTTTAGAACATCATTTTTCCTTAAAACATAATCGCAAGTGATCTCTGGTTTCATCTACAGCTCTTATAATCGCAGTTCCAAGTGGCCACAACCACAGTCCAATGGGATCAGACATAAATGATCACAAAATATGGTGACAGACATTTCCACTCAGCAGTTCTACAATTAGGGCTTAGAATTCCATCTGCTCTGAGTGGCTTTCTCACAAGCAAGACCCCTTCCACTAGAGACACACTTTCCCATTGCAACTTGCTCAGAATCAATATATTTCTATACAGATATATATCCTAACACACAATATCTCCATTAATCACATCCACTATCTCCAGTCCCTTCCTTTTGTATTTCTAAAGAAGATCTGGAGGAACTACATCAAGGGTTCACCTGCTATTAGCTGATCGTTTGCTCCTCTATCCTAAGTGTCATAAGAATTGGGTGCTAGATACACCCCTTAGTATATTCAGTGGCAGATTCTCCATTGAATATCATGCTGAGGGACCTATAAGGGGATAATTTCTCTACTGTTCTTTCCTTAGAGTCCAACTCAATTTCATTCATGCTCCATAGAGTGATAAGTGGGAATTTCTGAGGGTTGGAGCAGAAAGATAAAGCAGCTTTGTGTCAGGTGTAAGGTAATTATTTGCTAGGGTTTCTGTGCTATTTGTTTTTATTCTCTGTGTTTTCATTAACAGCTAATGAGTTTTCTCCCTTAATTCTGAAACAATAGCTTAGCCACTAGAAGTTGGCTTTTTCTGCCATGGATTCAACCAGCTGTTGCTGCTTCATAAACTTTCTGGAGAAGTGAATTAAACTGCTAAAAACTTTCATTTCCTAATTCAATTCCAAACAAAACTGGGGGGAAAATGAACCATGATGATGTTCCCCTTGTAACTATTTTGACTCACAGGAAACCCATCTGATTCTGAACTTGCAGGTACTATTTAGGGACAAAAACAGGCCATAATGATGATTTTACTTAGAAATGAGAAACACGTGAAAAAAAGACAGAAAGCAGTTTAAGCATAAAAAATAACATAAGAATAACAAATAGATAAAACATATAAATATATGTTTGCTTATTCAATATGTAAAGGATCAATGTGTTTTTTGATGTTAGTATGAAGTCATCAACACTTACTTTTCTTCTAATTAATTATAAGCTATATTGTAAACACTTTATTCGCATCTACAACCAACTGTTTATACGGCATGGTTGAAAATTTTCTAGGGTTTGCTATTACTTCACCAAGTTATCTTTGGATAATATAAGGAAATTTAAATTAATGTAAAATTGTCTGCTTTTGTTTTTATTGCTGCCATTAGGAGGGAACACATGACTTCTGACTCTATTTAATATTTAAGAACCCATGAGACACAAAGCTCCTTCTTTAAACTAATGAATCCTAAATAAAATGCTATAAATAAAGGTCCCTGATCCAAATCCAGTTAGTTTTCATGCTTGGTAGCATTAATATTGCCAGATTTTCATGGACCAATTTCCTAGTAGTGCAGTTTCCAAAGCTGAACTAAGGTAAGATTAGTAAAACTGCAGCTTATTATTCCTTATTATAACCATTCATCTAAGTTATTGAATATAACACCAATCTAAGAAATATATTGAGTACATATGTGAAATGTTATTCACATGTAAACACAGTATGGAGCACACTTGTAACACCAAAGCTAAAGTTCTGTCAACACTTCCTTTATAAATTAGATACCATTTTGCACATACTCATGCATTAGAAAATGTATGGCGTTTCCCACAGAACATGTTAGAGGCTTCACCGATTTCTAAATATCCATTTGGATTTGCGTGGTTAGTTCTTGTGATTAATCCATGTATAGTGAAGGTCTCAAATTCTTCTCTGTTCTAGACAGTCTGACTTCTTGCCCATCTTTTTTTTGGTCTCCTACACTTAGCCATAACTCAATGTATAAATATTCTTTTTTTTTTTCCCCCAAGGCCCTGGCAGTGAGTATAATAGTACTGAATGTCATTAAGTCTACAGAACAAATGATGGGCCAGGTAAAGAAAGTTTCCATTTATCATTCTTCTAAAAAGTTGCTCTAAATAGATCTTGAATGTACAAGAAATAAGTTGAACTTATGACTCAGTTTTTTAGCATAGGATACTTTTTACTAATTGTATAATCACGCAAAGAGTAACAAACTTCTTAAGAACCTTTATGGATCTCATTTGCAGAGACAGCACAGTCTAAATGATAAATGAAATCAAATTGATTGGATGCTTAGAGCACAATCACTACAACACCTGTGAATTCAACAACAAAAAGGGAAGCATAGTTTAATAATATTTCCAAAATGAACTACATCTGTCAGTGGTGAGTCGGACAGGAAAATGCCCAGGGGAGCCAATGGAGTAACGCTGTCACTGTTTGCAGATGACATGATACTATATATAGAGAATCCTAAGGATGCTACCAGAAAACTACTAGAGCTAATCAATGAATTTGGTAAAGTAGCAGGATACAAAATTAATGCACAGAAATCTCTGGCATTCTTATACACTAATGATGAAAAATCTGAGAGTGAAATTAAGAAAACACTCCCATTTACCATTGCAACAAAAAGAATAAAATATCTAGGAATAAACCTACCTAAGGAGACAAAAGACTTGTATGCAGAAAACTATAAGACACTGATGAAAGAAATTAAAGATGATACAAATAGGTGGAGAAACATACCATGTTCTTGGATTGGAAGAATCAACATTGTGAAAATGACTCTACTACCCAAAGCAATCTACAGATTCAATGCAATCCCTATCAAATTACCACTGGCATTTTTTACAGAACTAGAACAAAAAATTTCACAATTTGTATGGAAACACAAAAGACCCCGAATAGCCAAAGCAATCTTGAGAACGAAAAATGGAGCTGGAGTAATCAGGTTCCCTGACTTCAGACTATACTACAAGGCTACAGTAATCAAGACAGTATGGTACTGGCACAAAAACAGAAATATAGATCAATGGAACAGGATAGAAAGCCCAGAGATAAACCCACACACATATGGTCACCTTATCTTTGATAAAGGAGGGAAGGATATACAATGGAGAAAAGACAGCCTCTTCAATAAGTGGGGATGGGAAAACTGGACAGCTACATGTAAAAGTATGAAATTAGAACACTCCCTAACACCACACACAAAAATAAACTCAAAATGGGTTAAAGACCTAAATGTAAGGCCAGACACTATCAAACTCTTAGAGGAAAACATAGGCAGAACACTCTATGACATAAATCACAGCAAGATCCTTTTTGACCCATCTCCTAGCGAAATGGAAATAAAAACAAAAATAAACAAATGGGACCTAATGAAACTTAAAAGCTTTTGCACAGCAAAGGATACCATAAACAAGACCAAAAGACGACCCTCAGAATGGGAGAAAATATTTGCAAATGAAGCAACTGACAAAGGATTAATCTCCAAAATTTATAAGCAACTCATGCAGTTCAATAACAAAAAAACAAACAACCCAATCCAAAAATGGGCAGAAGAACTAAATAGACATTTCTCCAAAGAAGATATACAGATTGCCAACAAACACATGAAAGAATGCTCAACATCATTAATCATTAGAGAAATGCAAATCAAAACTACAATGAGATATCATCTCACACCGGTCAGATTGGCCATCATCAAAAACTCTAGAAACAATAAATGCTGGAGAGGGTGTGGAGAAAAGGGAACCCTCTTGCACTGTTGGTGGGAATGTAAATTGATACAGCCACTATGGAGAACAGTATGGGGGTTCCTTAAAAAACTAAAAATAGAACTACCATACGACCCAGCAATCCCACTGCTGGGCATATACCCTGAGAAAACCATAATTCAAAAAGAGTCATGTACCAAAATGTTCATTGCAGCTCTATTTACGATAGCCAGGACATGGAAGCAACCTAAGTGTCCATCAACAGATGAATGGATAAAGAAGATGTGGCACATATATACAATGGAATATTACTCAGCCATAAAAAGAAATGAAACTGAGTTATTTGTAATGAGGTGTATAGACCTGGAGTCTGTCATACAGAGTGAACTAAGAAGGAGAAAAACAAATACCGTATGCTAACACATATATATGGACTCTAAGAAAAAAAAATGTCATGAAGAGATTAGTGGTAGGATGGGAATAAAACACAGACCTACTAGAGCATGGACTTGAGGATATGGGGAGGGGGAGTGATGAAGTGAGAGAGTGGCAGGGACATATATACACTACCAAATGTAAATTAGATAGCTAGTGGGAAGCTGCCGCATAACACAGGGAGATCACCTCTGTGCTTTGTGACCACCTAGAGGGGTGGGATAGGGAGGGTGGAAGAGAGGGTGATGCAAGAGGGAAGAGATATGGGAACATATGTATATGTATAACTGATTCACTTTGTTGTAAAGGAAAAACTAACACACTATTGTAAAAGTTATACTCCAATAAAGATGTTTTAAAAAAAGAAATAGTTTGAATTGGTTTGAGCGTGAAAATAAAACATTAAGAAAAAAAAAAAATCATTTATGATGCAGTTTTTCATTTTGACCAGTAGGGTGGGCTGCAGTGTGTAGCATCACCCTAGTTCCTCAAAAAAAAAAAAAAAAAGGTAGCCACTGTGTGAACCCCCTGCTCCTTCCCCTCCCCTCCCCGGGAAAATCCTGAGATTTTTAACCCTTCTTAAGTTTCACATAAAGGCATAACTCCTGGACATTAACAAACTGGAGGGCTGACAGCAACAAATATAAGCCAGATAATTGTATATGTGACAACGCAAACTTCATAAAGCAAATTACAGCATGTCAGCCATTATTCCGGCTTTACAGTAACACATTCCATTTACCACTGTTATTGTTCAACTGCTACTAAAATGGCACCTGCTGAGTTAGAATATTTTCAATAGTAATATGATTTTGACAGAATTCAAAACATGTAAACCTAGGTATTTGGTAGTATGTAGATAAATACACTGTAAAATGAATGCATTTATTATATGGCAACCAGGCAACCTTAACCTGGAATTATTAGTTCATCTTTCTGCTTTCCACTGTATTCTAAGTGTTTAAGTCTTACTCTGAAGCTATTCAGCTGAATTTTCAACATGTTTTGACTTACAGGAGAAAGCAGTTATAGGAATAATAAAAATATAATAGCTTACTAAGCTCTTACTGGTTATAGGCTTTAGGTCAAGACCTTTTATGTACTATCTCATTTAATCCTCAAAATAATCCTGTGATATATTATTAATTATATATTATTAACCCAAAGTTGCAGATAAAGAAATTGAGACACAGAGATTAAACAACTTACCCGAAGTCATACAAGTGACTCATAAGTGGCAGTGCCAGGATTTGACACCACCTTGTCTGATTGCTAAGCTCTTGTTCTAATCTACGGAGCTGTACAGTCTCCAAATCTGCATGCTTTATAAATGACAAACATTACTCAAAGGCAAAGCATACTGAGTGACAGCCAATGACTTGAATTTATAGCATGTGCTATTAATTAGTATTTTTTATTTCAGTAAGGTAATGAACTATAATCAAAAGTATAAATTATTATAAGTAGTAGGAATACTGTAGTCACATTAGGCATGGAACTAATAGAGAAAGTCAAATGTGGTCAGTGATTTGGTCAAGAAGGAGCTGGTCCAATTCATAGGTTCATATGTACTGTAGTAGCACTGTTGCAGTGATTTTTTAAAAATACCACTTTTTAGCACGAATCTCAGGCTAACAAAATCTAACACAACACTTTGGGTTTAGTCAGATCAATATGTTGAATTTTTTTCCAGCACCTTCTGTGTGATTTTATTGGCTCCTGGGTATTTTGAAGCTGCTTCATAGAAAGTGAGCCAACATGTTCTGCACCCAAATATAGCTCTGACCTGGCCTAGTTGTCGAATGCATTTCCTTTCTGGCACCATCATGCTTAAGTCTCACAGTAGGAAAATGCTTCAAAAATATGTAATTAGCCAGGAATGTAGCAATTTTATTACTATTGGTTTATCTTTCTCTTCCACTATTTTCCTTTTTCCCAAATAACAAACTGTAGTAGACCTTAGCACCCACTTCCTGTCCTGATGCATACTAGGATCTATCATATCCCAATCAGCTTATATTACTTCTTCTTGGGAGAAACTATAAGCCCAGTTGGATTCCAGTATCTTCGGCTAAAGAAGAATGGGATGACATGATCTACAGGCTACAGGTAGATATAAGAAAAGTTTTTACAAAAGACCAAGAAGTAAAAGTAAAACAACATATAATAAAGAGTGGATTATGGGTAAGATAAGCAGGCCTGAAAATGTGAAACAGCTTTTAACATACTGAAGAAAAAGTGGTTTTTCTTTGTGAGTAATATAGACCTCCAATACCACTAAAGCTGGAATGGCAAAGGGTGACAAGATTTGGCCTCCCCGTGCCCCCCCACCCCAATAGGAACTCCTGTTCACGTATGAAAACAACACGTGTGTAACGACAACATCAACAACCAAAACCTCTCACCATCAACAGTTCTGTTCAATGTTGGTCCCTTTTGGAACAGAAGTTTTACATGGAAAAGTATCTCCTTATATTTAAAATTTATTTTTCCTTCTTTATTGGGGTACCACTAACAAGGAAACTACACTAATCTTAAGGAAAGTAAGTGGTATCACTTTGTAAGTTTAGGAAAATACCTTTTAGAGATGAACTATGATCAAGAACTTTCTAAGCTGGCAAGTGTGTGTTAAGATTGGTTCTTCCACTCTTTGCCTCACGAGAGTTAGCAGTGATTGGAATCTTTATTTGACACATCATATAAATCCCCCTGTACATAACTTAACAGTTCCTTTACTGTTTTAGTAGGACAGAGCCCAGTAAACAATAACTATTAAACAAGTTTCCAAGAGAAGTATGTGTTGATGGGAAGCACAGTGAAATGCTTTATAGTAGAATTGGGCTTAACCATCACCTTCTTAAATCTCCAAATATCAAACAAATTCACTGGGTTTCAAGTCCAAGGGCTTATTCACAAAGAGTTTTAAGCAGAAACCCCCCAAAATTTTGTATTCAAATTAACCAGACATTTCTCTCAATACTTTGTGTCCAACACATGAAAATTCATTAGAGGCACAATTCTTGAGGTAAATTAATTCTTATGCCAAGATTCTATGTTCAGGAACTGTGCTCTTTACCTGATTCTTTGTATTGGTCCAGGAATAATTCTATCTAAAAGAGTTTATAAATTTTTTTCCTCAACAAAAGTTTCCAGCCTAATCGAATAAACTTAAAGCAGTCATTAATTTATCAATTACTTTATTTTCTTTGCCATCTACATAATGCCAAGAGTCAGAAGTTCTATGAACTTTTAATTAGAACATATGGAAAAAAGAAAGACTAAGATAGGGCAAAAAAGGTATTCTTTATCATCACCACGGGTATTATATGATGTTATTTTATTATTTATTTTAAAATTCACTGATAAGTGCTAAGTTAACTCAACACACCTGTATACTACTGGTTCCCAAACACAAAACAACAGGGAATGCTGCTATTTTATATCATCATCAGGATCTTGCCTATAAATTCATATATTAAAAATAAATAAGAAGGAAAAAGCATGAATGGGTATAAACTACCAAATTATGAATATACTGAAAAAAAGCTACAGTGTTAAATCAAGTTTTTTTGGTATGCTTCTTTTTCGTCCCGGTTTTATTGATATGTAATTAACATATTTTATTCGTTTTAGATGTACAGCATAGTGATTTAATACATGTATATATTGAGAAAAAATGTTTGGATTTTCTATATCCTTTAATGAATTGAAAATATATTAAGAGAAAAGACTCCCCCCTCCAAGACTGTAAGTTTAGTCAACATCCATTACCTCACATAGCTACAATTTTTTTCTTATGATGAGAACTTTTTTTTTTTCGCGGTACGCAGGCCTCTCACTGTTGTGGCCTCTCCCGTTGCGGAGCACAGGCTCCGGACGCGCAGGCTCAGCGGCCATGGCTCACGGGCCCAGCCGCTCCACGGCACGTGGGATCCTCCTGCACCGGGGCACGAACCCGTGTCCCCTGAATCGGCAGGCGGACTCTCAACCACTGCGCCACCAGGGAAGCCCGGGAAGCCCTAAAACTTTTAAGATCTACTCTCTTAGCAACTTTCAAATACACAATACAATATTGTTAACTATAGTAAGCTTTATTAAATAAAAAAGTTAAGTATGCCCAAAGCAAAAATTTCAAACATTGTAAGAAGGCATGTAATGAAAGCTCATCTTCCCTCCCTTCTCTTGGTTCTTCTCTCCAGAAGCAACCATTGTTATGTTTCTTGGGTATTCTATGAATTTTCTATCTAAATGTAATAAGTACCTGTGAGGTTAGTATGTCTTTTTTTTAAACAAATGGTAGCATCTGTCCTGTTCTGTATCCTGCTTTTCCTCCTAATTATTTATCTTGGAGGTTGCTTCATATCAGCACAAATAGATTTATCTCGCTTTTATTTTAACTAACTTTTAGCCAAAAAATAATAATTCATGCACATGGTGAAAATTCAAATAGTACCAAAAGATATAAATAATGAAGATTCTCTCTGTACTCACACTGATACCCCCCTCAACAGGACTACCACTGTTAGATTCATGTATATCCTTCCAAAAATAGCCTACACACACACAAAAAAGCAAGCACACGTACATGCATATGTGTGTGTGTGTGCGCATGCACACACACACACACACACACACACACAGAGTACACTGTCCAAATTGCCCTCTTCATTTAACAATATGCCCTAGAGAGATCTCCATGATACACATATATATTCCTTTAATCTCTATGCAGCACTCCATTAAATGCATGTAACGTACTTTTTTTAACTAGTCCCATACTGCTGAACATTTAGGCCGTTTGGAGTCTTTGCTATTCCAAACAATGCTACAAATGAACATCCTTGTGTATAATATATTGTGTAGGGAATACAGAAGGCAGCAGCATATGATTCAAATGATTTCTTCTTTTGCCTGCATGAAAGTCAGCTCTTTTTCTTATGTCTCAAGATCTTATATCCTAGGATAGGACATTTACAAAGGACATAAAAATCTTAGAAAATTTTAATGTTAAAAAGAAAAAAAATGAGTCCTTTTATTTTAAAAAAAAACTCTCTTTGACAGTAGTTGCCAAACAGTGCATTAATTTAAAAATGCATCATTGCATTATTCCACTCTTAAAAAAACCCAACCAGTAGATGTATAGGAAGTAAAATATTTGAAAAGGTATCAAAGTCAGTAATTAATTTCAAAAACAATGTGTGTATATGTCCACCTTCTACAGATTAATTTGTATAAAATGTAGCAAATAAAGAAAGGGGGAAAAAGGTCCAAAGGAAGTCAAGTCATAAAAGCAGCTGTCAAGATTGTTGATGCTAAAAGTTTGGGCTAAAGCCAAAGGCAGGAACATTCGTCCTGTGTACATTTCCCCCTATTAAATCCCCCAAAGACATGGAAAACATTCTGGAAGGTTTCTTTTTAAAAAGTAGTATAGGTTAGGATATTCTAGGTTCATAACCAACACTTGTGTTTATAAAATATTAGCATTCCAGGAATAGTGATAGAAAGATACTTAACAGTAAATTACAAATATTGTAAATTCAAACTTTTTCTTACATTTGCAAACACGTCATAAATTTTGGCTATGTTTCTTTGTGTAAATCCTACTTATGACTGTGCTAAAACCTTTTGGCATGAAGGCAAAGAGTATTTTCATAAATAAAACAGTAAAATCACTGTACACTCCATTAATTCAAAAACACTTCTCTTCAACTTCAAAGGGAAACCTTTCTATCCTTTTTTTAGTGCTAAGATGGTGTTTCTTTGCTGCTTTAATGGCTTGCTTCTTGTAGTTGTCATAACTACATGCTCCAAGTATGTGATAGTAAGAGACGAGAAGGTGACATCTATGCTTCGATTCAACATGTCTCAGACATTACAGAGCAATAAGCTCATAAATCTAACCTCCAAAGTGCCTACTAATAAAAAGTCTGCACACATCCTTTAAATGCAAAATCTCACAAATATATCCATGGTGAGTTAAATGGCCCTACACCAGGATTAAGCTGGAATGGATGCATTTTATGGAAAGATATGTGAAATATATATTACCCAAGTTCCACACATGGATTTACTTGCATAGTCCTACTTTGAAACATAAACATAATACTTGCTACCACTTCAGTAAGTGCCTACCAAGTGGCAAGCACTCCTCATGAGTTCATCATCTCATTAAAATTCATTACAACTCACAATAAGTGCGAAGTAGATATTATTAGCAAGATTTTATAGATGAGAAGGTTATGTAACTTGTCATAGCTCACAAAGCTTGTTAGTAGAAAAGCTAGGATTCGAATTCAGGTCTGATTTCAAAGCTCATGCTCTTTCCTTCACAAAACACTAAACTTGAAAAAAACTTTTTTAAAAATTGGTGTATAGTTGCTTTACAATGTTGTGTTAGTTTCTGTTGTCCAGCGAAGTGAATCAGCTATATGTATACATATATCCCCTCTTTTTCGGATTTCCTTCCCATTTAGGTCACCACAAAGCAATAAGTAGAGTTCCCTGTGCTATACAGCAGGTTCTCATTAGTTACCTATTTTGTACGTATTAGTGTATATATGTCAATTCCAATCTCCCAGTTCATCCCACTCCCCCTTTCCCCCCCTTGGTGTCCATATGTTTCTTGTCTATGTCTGTGTCTCTATTTCTGCCTTGCAAACAGGTTCATCTGTATCATTTTTTAAGATTCTACATAATGTGTTGAAACAAAAACTTAAAAAAAAACCCCTCACTATTCTATGTATTTAGTGTCCAAGATACATAAAGTATCTTATGCATTAATGTACCAGGTTTCATAATAGAAACAAAAGAATGTTACATTTTAAAATTATCTCAACCTAGATTTTTCTTTTATCTTTGCATTATGGTGAATTTTAAAAATGTACAAAAGTAGGAAAAACAGTGTAATAAACCCCCATGTACACATTATCCAGCTTCAACAAGAGTTAATTTATGATCCATTTCATTTCGTCTAAACCCCCACTCCATTTATTTCTTCCTCTCCCATATTATTTTGAATAATACATCAGACATCTATTACTTTATCTTTAAATATCACAGCATACAAACATAAACATAATGCCATTGTCACACCTAAAATATTAGCAGTAGATTCTTAACATAAAATATACAGTCAGTGTTCAAATTTCTAATTCTCTCATAGATATAATTTTTTATAATTTGTTTGACTCAGGATGCAAATAAGGTTCACACATTAGTTAATATGCCTTTTAAGTCTCTTTTAATCTATAGTTAATGTGGCTTTATAATAACATTTTCTTTATTCACTTTGCACTATTTGCTTTTGCCAAGCTATATTTTTAGGTATCAATTTACTTTGACAAGGGATATAGGCTTGCCATTTCAAAATAAGATTTTTAAGATTCACACAGTGGAAAGTTTTCATATTGAAATATACCAAATATTTTTCTCATAAACCCTTTACACCACCCATGCAGATACTCAGAGAATCTTCAAGCTGGCAAGAAATTTCACTGGCCCATATTTACCATTATCGCAAATGTAATGTGAGTGACCATTGGACAGAAAAAAAATACGATTTTGTTATATATATTTATAATATTCCCATGGTCTTTCTTAAATTTTTATTTAAATATTGTGTCATTTGTTTTAGACTCTGGGTCCATGGTGGGCAATTTTTCTAATACTCATGAAGATGTTTTATAGCAATAAATTTTAAATGGTAAATACTATGCCTTGCAATTGAAATTTTTTCTAACTAAAACTGTAGTATGCTCAATGCCATCAAGGGCTATTGTTATCATATCTAAAAAGGTAAAACTAATATTGTTGTTTAGAAATCTGACCAATATCAAGTTTTGAATATCTGATTGCTGAAATGGTAAAAGTTCCATGGCAAAGATTCCAATGAATTTTCTTTGTAACTTTAAGTGAATTTAAGTAGAGAAAAAGTTCTCAAAGTAAGCAGGACTTGAATTATCAAAGGAATCTCAATCTTATTAAAAAATAAAAAGCCTTTCCCATGTTTTACAATTGTACTTAAGCCCATTAAAAGAACTCTTTCATTTATGTTCCTTCTACATTAAAGTAATAAATTATTTGGGTTATATACATTTTTTCCTGTTTCATTATTTTTAAATGAACTTCATTCAGGAAGTTGACAGTAGACCAATAAGACAATTTAGGTGAAAATGTGAGGGAAAGAATTACCAATAACACAACCATAAACAGAAACTACACCATGTCCACGTACCATGCTAGGGCTTAAACATATTACTACCAGTCCTCATGACAACCCTGCAATGAGACAGTAAAATACAGCAATGAAGATATTGGGCTCTGGAACTATTAAAGAGCATGTAGTTTCTTACTGGGGTGATGAAAACGTTCTGAAATTAGATAATGGTGATGGTTGCACAACTCAGTAATCATTCTAAAAACCTCTGATGTACACTTATAAAGGGTGAATTTTTTGGCATGTGAATTATATCTCAGTAAAGCTGTTATTTTTTCTAAAAAGAGTATATACTATGAAGTCAGACTAACCAAGTTAGAATCCTTGAGGGGAATGGTCTTGAGCAATTCTCTTAACTACTCTATGCCTCAGTACCCACATCTATCAAATGGGTATATTAACAGTAACTATTTCATAGGGCTGTTCTAAGGGTTAAATAAGATAACTCATGTAAAGGACTTAGCACAGTGTCTGGCACATCCTCATTTTATAGATAAGGAAACCAGGGTTCATAGAAATGAAGCAACTTACTAAGTTCACATAACCTTTAGCTAAATGGTACAGGTGAGATTTGAGCCCAGGTCTGTCAGGCCTCAATGTCCATGTTCTTTCTACCATGCCATGTTTCTTCTCCAGAACAGGGACAAAACTCTCCCTAATACTATTCAATGATCACTCCTCCATCACATTAAACCTGGGATTGAATGGAATGATGGATAAGAAACGTTTTGCTGGAGATCCTTCTCTAGGTCTAGGCAGTCCCCTCTCCCAAGCATCTTTCTTTAAAGGTTACCTTTGCAGCACATTATGTCAACTCATCACTTATATAACCAGATGTTTAAATGTGTGCTAATAAAGAGATTAATAAATAAGAGATCTTGGGCTTCCCTGGTGGCGCAGTGGTTGAGAATCCGCCTGCCAATGCAGGAGACACGGGTTCGTGCCCTGGTCCGGGAAGATCCCACATGCCGCGGAGCAACTAAGCCCGTGAGCCATGGCCGCTAGGCCTGTGCATCCGGAGCCTGTGCTCCGCAATGGGAGAGGCCACAACAGTGAGAGGCCCGCATACCGCAAAAAAAAAAAAAAAAAAAAAAAAAAAAAAAATAAATAAATAAGAGATCTTTTATAATTAAGGACTATTTTCCTTTTAGGCACCAGACTCTGGTCCAAATATCCTTGAGAACACAAATGTGTATTTAGGCAAATGAACAGAGTTAATAAAATTCATCCCATCATCTTCTCGCACAAGGATCCTGCCATAGGTAAAAATGCAAGGAAAGTATGGGGCCACTATTTCTGTCCTTTCTCACTTCCTTCCCAATACTACCTAGTCTTCCAGGGCTCTTAAAATCCTTCTGCCATCTCTTCTCCTTCTTACATATTCCTATTCTTTTCATAATTCTAAATTGTCCTATAGTACCTTATATAGTACTGCTCCCACCCACCCGACATTTCAAAAGCAAACAATCTGCTAAGATCTGCTCAGAAGGGCAAGGTAAAAGATACTCCTTCCTCTTCTACCCCCAGAAAATGTCTTAGGGGGAGGAGCAAAGCTGGGGGCAAGACACATAAATATGGGTTTTACTATTTGATATTTCCTCATATTTACTTCCAAATGAGCAAAGAATTTGCAACAGATATCCAATCATTGTCAAGAAGTAAATATAGTTTTCTGCTCTAAATAAACTCTTTTCAATTGTCCCCTTGGCTGCTCTACCTCTGCTCTCTTTCTAAGAGAGAAAGACTGTGTAGAAGTTGCCCTATGATGGAAGATGACTACAATACCACTATTAGAAGAATTTGGTAAGATGTGTCCTTTGTCTTTTTTTTTTAACATCTTTATTGGAGTACAATTGCTTTA
Organism: Kogia breviceps; assembly: GCF_026419965.1. Lineage (NCBI taxonomy): Eukaryota > Metazoa > Chordata > Mammalia > Artiodactyla > Physeteridae > Kogia > Kogia breviceps. The sequence continues at coordinate 35,781,037 of NC_081328.1, read as the reverse complement.
CAATGGTGTGCTAGTTTCTGCTTTACAACAAAGTGAATCAATTATACATATACATATGTTCCCATATCTCTTCCCTCTTGCGTCTCCCTCCCTCCCACCCTCCCTACCCCACCCCTCTAGGTGGTCACAAACCACCGAGCTGATCTCCCTGTGCCATGCGGCTGCTTCCCACTAGCTATCCACCCTACGTTTGGTAGTGTATATACGTCCAAGCCACTCTCTCACTTCGTCACAGCTCACCCTTCCCCCTCCCCATATCCTCAAGTCCATGCTCTAGTAGGTCTGTGTTTTATTCCCGTCCTACCCCTAGGCTCTTCATGACTTTTTTTTTTCTTAGATTCCATATATATGTGTTAGCATACGGTATTTGTTTTTCTCCTTCTGACGTACTTCACTCTGTATGACAGACTCCAGGTCCATCCACCTCACTACAAATAACTCAATTTCGTTTCTTTTTATGGCTGAGTAATATTCCATTGTATATATGTGTCACATCTTCTTTATCCATTCATGTGTCGACGGACACTTAGGTTGCTTCCATGTCCTGTCTATCGTAAATAGAGCTGCAATGAACATTTTGGTACATGACTCTTTTTGAATTATGGTTTTCTCAGGGTATATGCCCAGCAGTGGGATTGCTGGGTCGTATGGTAGTTCTATTTTTAGTTTTTTAAGGAACCCCCATACTGTTCTCCATAGTGGCTGTATCAATTTACATTCCCACCAACAGTGCAAGAGGGTTCCCTTTTCTCCACATCCTCTCCATCTGTCCTTTGTCTTTTTAGCGCCACACAGTCCCTTGTGTTAGGCTCCAAAATTATTTTCTCTTCTCAACACATTACTATACCACATCTCTGACACTAATTCTTCATTTCTCCTTTAGGTAAGTAATTCTACCTTCACAGTTCCATTCATTTCTGCCAGTTCACATTCATGTTCTGCCCACTGTGGATTTTGGTTAACATCTGTTAAACACTGAACTATAGGGCCATTCCTTGAATAGCATATTTCACATTTTGCAAAGCAAACTGATACATTATTACATATAATTCTCCATTCTCAATCTATGTTTTCAGCCATAAATGCTTTAGGACAGTGAGATATATAGTAACACCATATAACATTATTTAAAATGTTATAAATGCTATGACTTTAATTTACAAGAGTTTAAAAGTTTTAAAAGGTTTTTTTATTCCTTAAAATTTGCTTTTAAAGAAAACCTTATATAGACTTGAAAGTATGAACTAGGAAAATTTAAATTTTAATAAAATTTGTACCATTACTCACAGTTTGAATTTTTTTAAGGTATTACTGCTCACTGAGACTGGACAATATTAACAGAACAAAAAATTTTGGAAAAGTTTGCAATTGGTTAAAAAATGTTATAGAGCCAAATAGTTCATAAAGCTATTTTAGATTTTCAAGTTTAATCTAAAACTCTCGGGCTTCCCTGGTGGCGCAGTGGTTGAGAATCCGCCTGCCGATGTAGGAGACACGGGTTCGTGCCCTGGTCCGGGAAGATCCCACATGCCGCGGAGCAACTAAGCCCGTGAGCCATGGCCGCTAGGCCTGCGCGTCCGGAGCCTGTGCTCCGCAGCGGGAGAGGCCACAACAGTGAGAGGCCCGCATATCGCAAAAAAAAAAAAAAAAAAAAAAAAAAAAAAAAAAAAAACTCTCTGTGATTTTCTGAGAAGATAAAAATCTCCTATTTATAACAAGTTGAGATAATTAATATTTGGAACGATGTTTCTGACATTCTCAACCAGTGTACTAAAAATAAAGAATGCATATACTTTAAAGATAACCCCTCAAACTGAATTCAGAAAAAAATTTCAATTTTGAACCTTTTAAAAATGTGCTCCATTCCTTTTTTTTTTTTCAATTTTGCACACAGCTGTCTGTTGTACTTTTTAGAATCATGCCAGATGCTGGGTTCATCCAGCAAAAGCAGGAAAACAATGGTTTGAAAGCAATTAAAGCACTGAGGCTGCAGTGAGGCTCATATTAAAATGTGATAACACTGTTCTAGTGGGAATTTCAACACTACTCCATTTCTGACATTCTTCTGTTGCCAGACAGGCGGCCTATGTAGAAGAGCACTGTGATCGAGGAGGTAACATACTGGAATTTATTTCTGGAGCAAAATGAAGGATTAGCTGAGTTGGGGCCCTCCCAGGGCTTTTATTATGGACTCGGCCACCATTTTATTTGAATGTCAGTGGATCCTGCTGGCATCTAACTAAGCTCAAGGAATAAAAGCATAGTAAAGCTTTGGTCCTATAAAATAATCTAGCACTAATCCATTCAGAAGGCAGAAGCATCAGGGCCTCTTGTTGCTAAAAAGCAGGGCAGAGGGCCCAGCAGCGTGAAGGTTAATTAAACACTCTACTAAGTTTCCTCAGAAATGGCTAATGCCACTCTATGGAGAATCTTATTTAGAAGATGCAGAAATAACAATACCATCTACACATTTTTAGTATAAAACCATAAATGGTCAGAGAGGACTCACCTTGGGGGTGAAAATTCCAAAAGTACCTGAAATAAAAGGAAAAAGAATGGAGATGAGCCAAACTTGTATTTCTCAATCTTGGTTGGCATATGGCACCTATAGCACCCAGTCCAAAAAGCTTCCTAAATAGTCAATAACTAGCCAAAGCCACTACCTACTCTAAGAAAAACCAAAGGGCTGTCCCTGAGATTTGAAAGATACTTAAAGGCTTGAAAGGGACATTTAACTCACTGTGCCACCTTATGTAAGCTTCACTTGAGAGCTGGAAAAGTCCTAAAATGTTACCTAGCCATGGTCCAGGGTTTCTCATAAGGAGCTCTGCAGGCTCTGAGCAGGAAAATTCCTTGTTGTGACAGCCTGTCCTGTGTATTACAAGACAATCAGCATCACTGGTCCTGGGCACCAAAAACCAGTGGCACCCCCAGTTGTTATGACAACTAAAGCACCCCCCAACACATCCCCAAATACCTTCTAGCCTAAATTCTTAATTTTACAGGTGAAGTGTGACAACTGATTCAAGGTTATCTAATGTTTTAGTGTCCTAGCCGAGACTGGGGCTCTTGCAGTCCACTCTGTCATTCTATCCCTTCTCTTATTTTGGGAAATGATCGGCAAAACCGACAACCCTTAAAGTCTTAAACCAAATGAAATGGCAGTAGCAGCAAGGATCGTTTGTAAGTCACTTATTTGAAATCTAAATGCTTTCCCCCAACAGAAGCAATGCTATATACAGTGGCTACCCACAGAAGCCTATCGCACTTTGGATTCCATTTCCTTCCGCCTTCACAGGGACCTTACGTTATTCTGTATCGACTTTCTCTTGAATAAATTCAACCTCTTCCTCTCAGTGTGGCCCTCTCCATAAGCATTTATGATCATAGAAAAGTAAAGCAAACCTTCCCTCACCCCCTTCATATCCCTCCATCTGCTGTCCTCTTTCTCCTCACATCACAGTGAAATTTTCAAAAGTGTTGTCATAGTTTCTCTTTATTTCCTCACCTCCCACTCACTCCTCATCATACTCCAATCTTGCTTACAGTCACCACACATGAATTCTTGCCATGAACATAGTGACCTCTATGTCTCTAAATAGAAAGAAAATTTTTCTATCCTCATCTTGACATCCCAGGGGTGTACATGTGTATAAAAGCATTTTTTCCTAAGGAGAGAGTGCACAGCTTTTATCAAATTCTTAAAAAGATTCATAATCCAAAAAAGATTAGGAAAATGGTAATGCATTGGTGATAATGGTGTGTCTTCCAGTACATACATGACTGAAATAAGGTGTGGCTACTTTAGGGAGGAACACCAGTCCAGTGAGCACGTAGGTTATTTCTTTATAAGATAAAAATTGAGAAAATGGAGAGGAAGGAGATATGTGGGGAGTGTGTTGCCATAATCCAGAGATGAATTTGTGGGAAGTAAGCAGAGCTGAGGAAGAGAAGGTGAAGAAACCTTGCGATTGACTTTTCTTGTTCCTGTTCTTTCTCAGAACAGTTCTGGGCTAGCATTCAGGTAAAGGAATGTAAGATGCTTGGGTTAGAGGGCAGGGAAAGCTCAGAACAGCTTTGACATCTTCAGTGGAAAAGGGGAGAGGGGATAAGAAAACGATGGGTGGGAAATGTAAAGGTGCAACATCTGGGGGAAAGGGCATCCATTTTGACTTAAGGGCATATGTAAGTTGAAACTGTCTGTAACTTAAGTAATTTGTTTGTATTAGTATGATGGGTTAATCTCTACCTAGCAGACAGTGCTGCTTCCCACTGAACCTGGCCACTGTGAAAAGTTTTCCATAAAACTCTTGTTTGTAAAACACAGCTAATCAAGCAAAGTATCAAAGGGGTGAGCAATTTTCCATCTTCTTTTCCTATTTTTCCATCTTCTTTTCCTATTTTTCCATCTTCTTTCAAGGCATTGCCTTGGCCCCTTATTCCAATCATTACCCAAACTCTAATTCAATATAAATAGAAAATAAATAATAAATAGAAATAGAAATTAGGGTGTTGGCATGTGCAAATTGTGCATGTGCACTCCTCTTTCCAAAACGTTAATGATGGCAACAGAAAGAACTTTGCTAACAAATGTTGTTTTCATTTATTGACCCAGAAAAAAACTTAGCCATGCTCTGGCAGTTAAAGGGCCAACTCATGGCAAATTGTTAAATAGAGAAAATGTTACTAATTATCTATGTCTCTTCTTTTATCTGCTCCGCCCATAATACCCACTCCAACTCACACACATGTAAAATGTCCTGGTTTCCTGGTTTCTCTTGTTAGTTAAGAAGATGTTATATGTTCACACATACTAAGTATTGCTTCTCGCAATAGTAGTTATATCTTAAGATGGCTGATTATGGAGAAAGAATTAAATTTAACAGATAAATTAAATTTAATCCAATAAAGTGGCAGGTCTATCTAGTTGATGTTAAATAGCAGAATCTGCTTTATTCTTTTTTTTTTCTTTTTGCGGTACGCGGGCCTCTCACTGTTGTGGCCTCTCCCATTGCGGGGCACAGGCTCCGGATGCGCAGGCTCAGCAGCCATGGCTCATGGGCCCAGCCGCTCTGCGGCATGTGGGATCTTCCCGGACCGGGGCACGAACCCGTGTCCCCTGCATCGGCAGGCGGACTCTCAACCACTGCGCCACCAGGGAAGAAGCCCCAGAACCTGCTTTATTCTTGATGATACTGTAATTAAATATTTCTGTCAATAAAAATCATATGTAGAACTTGATGTGGAATGACATAAAGTGGAATGTTAGTTCCTTTCTTTCTCAAGAGGTATAAAACTATCCTGATAACCTACCTCTTTTACCTCTCTTCTTATTTTAACTATTAATTATGTAACAACCCTAAAGAAAGTCTGTTTGCGCAGGCGCAGGTGCGCGCGCGCGCACACACACACACACACACACACACACACACACACACACACACACACACACACACACACACACACACACCCTCTATCCCACAGCTCACAGAGGATACTTCTAAAAAGCAAGGCCAAAAGGTGAGCAATCTCATCCCTCACTGGAGAGTGCCATGTATTATTCTCTGCTAGACACATCTGAGGTCTTGATCTTGTCTTGTTAAATATATCCTATGGATGGCCTTCATCACATTCTCTGGAAAGATGATTCCACACTAGAGAATTCTACACTCTTTAGGAGGCATTAGTCAAATCCTGCCAACATCTTCTAATTCTCATCCTTCACTCTGAAAACAATTATGCCTTAACCAGAGACTCCAACAAGTCTGAAACTAGAAATTTTAAACCAAAATACAAAGACCACAATAGAAGTATATAGAAGAAAAAGCATGCAAACACACACAGAGTTGTGTTTATCCTAAAAGCCTCTAAGAATTTCCTATCAGGGCTGAGCAGATAGATGAACAAACACTTCTTTAATCTTTTCTTTGAAGCTTCAGCTTCAATATGAAAGGGAAGCTATCACTCCTCTGCAATATCCATACTCAGCATCACCAGGTCCATGCAAATGATATGTGGAACTTGAAAAAGATGTGTACAGAATGAGCAGAGAGAAAATGCTGCAACCATATTGGTGATGAAGATCTTCACATTCAGTCAAAATAAATCCATCCTAACCTGTTCCTCCAAAAATGAAAATGGAAGAATAAGATTTCACAGCATTTAGTCTACACAAAATAAAGTCTTGAAAATTTAGGGTTACATTACATGCAAAACAAAATTTGTTATTTGTGGTTTTTTTTTAAATTAAAGAGGTTTTAACTGAACTTTAGTTTAAGGAAAAGTGAAGCAAATATAAAATGAACCCACAATATTGAGGGAGTCTTGATGAACAGCTGCAGCTGTAGCAGCAGTAGTAATAGTATGATAATAATAATGCTAAGATTTTTGAAACATATTGTTGGGCACTGTTTTAAGCACTTCTCTTATATTAACTTGCTTCCTCCACACTCTAACCCTATTATTATGACCATTTTATAAATGAGGAAACCAAGGCCTCAAGAGGTGAGATAACTTGCCCATCGTTTCACAGCTAGTAATCAAGGCAGACAGGTTTCGAATCCTAGCAACTAGTTGCAGAACAGCCACTCTAATAAGAAATTAAGTTTTGGGACTTCCCTGGAGGTCCAGTGGTTAAGACTCTGCGCTTCCACTGCAGGGGGGTGTGGCTTCATCCCTGGTCGGGGAACTAAGATCCCACGTGCCACGCGGCACAGCCAAAAAAATTAAAAAAAATTTTTTAATAGGAAAGTTTTGAAAATACAATCTAACTTAAAAACACTCAGCAAAATGAATTCTTTCTCTAAAGACATTTTATTATTATAACAGAATTCAGTCACTCAGTCAACAAATATTTATTGAATGTCTTCTATATGCTTTGCTCTGGTGCCACGGATGAAATGGTGACTGAAATAGATATGGTCCATCTCAGATTATACTTCAGTATCTTTCAAATTGCAATCATACTGTTCTAGTTTGCCACTCAAGATTCACAGAATATTAGATTTCTCCTAAAAATGAGACTATTGACTTTTAATCATTAGTTTGGGGTTTCAGGGTGGGTGCCAAATTCTTGACCATGGAGCTAACCAATAAACATGGTTATTGAGATTAAAATACTCAGAGCATTGCCCACTCAGCTAGCTAATTAGATAGATCCTGGTGAAGTAGGTAAGAAAACTGTAACTATTCTCATGTTACTGGAAATATCTCAGAAGGAAAAATAATTCCATTTCCAAATTATAGTAAAACAATGTATTCAGCAAGTAAGATACGCTAGGTATTGTGCTAAGTATACGTTTTACATGTATTATTTTATTTAATCTTCATCATAATCCTGTGAGGTCAGTACTATTACTATCCCCATTTTACAGATGAGGAAACTAAGACTCAGGAATGTCAAACAAATTGACCAGGATCATGTAGCTATTAAGTGGGAGAACCAAGATCTGTATCCAGGACTGCTTGATTCCAGAGCCCAAGCTCTTAAATTTCATATTAACTGCATTTCTATTGGCTGTAATATAGAAAACAAATCTAGTATTAAGAGAAGGTATAATTGTTTTGTCAGACAGCCTAGTATCAGGGAGTAATCAGTTCAGAGGTCTTTAATTTGGAGTCAAATATGGACTCAACTATTTGAGCTTGAGGAGGTTCATGAACTCCCTAAAATTATGGGTGAAAAGTAATATGTGTTTTCTTTTCTCTTGAAAAAGAGTCCATAAACTGCATCAGATTTCCAAAAATGTGACTAACTCTCTGCCTCCAAAATGATAAGACCCTCTGGGTTAGATGCATAGGATTATAATGGCATTATAAACCTAGCTATACAGAAAAGCTAACATCTGTAATGTTATAAATCTAGAACATCTAGATGAAAATTTTTTGCAACTAAAGCATTAAAAGTGTTATTTTACCTGTGACTTGCAGAAATTTAAAACCTATCATACATTCCCTGTCTTGGTAAACCACCTGTTAAAAAAAAATCAAATCTCTTCTTGATGACTTACAGATATCCACATTTGAACTTCAGTTTTTTGTACAAAAACAGTGGTGTCTTCTAAATGGATAGGTTATCTGCAATACTCAGTGTCCACAGACCTCTATTTCCCTCTTGACCATCTCTGTTCTCTGGTAATGGCTGTCTCCAAACAGACTGCAAAGACTAAAACTGAAGTGTTATCCTGGCATTAGAAATGGAATTTTAGAATTCAAATGGACACCTGGGCTTTAACGGCAAGTTAATAATGCTAGGAAAACCCTTGTAGTTGACCTTGAGCAATGAGCCACATGGTAAAGACTGATTTACGCCCAAGGAAATGACTTTTCTGAACAATACTAATAGTCTGTACACTGGATATTTCCTATAACCTCTTCTCTCACTTGGGAAGATTCACTTGATTTCTAATTCTCTTTCTCCTACTAGTGTTCCATCTCCTACCTTGCAAAAGGAATGGGCAAGGGGCAAAGGGTAATAGGGCATGACACCCAAGAACAGAAATGGGAAAAGAGCACCATCTGGTGGAAGTTCTGGTGGAGGCATCAGAGGACTGGGACCCAGGGGGTGGGATACCGGCCTTAGAAACAGTTGGGCAAGAATGGGAAGGTCCCTGGGAGTGGTGCCGCCTGTAGTCCCTGTTCCTTCAATTCATCAGAAGTACAAGACCTAGTGTCTGCCTACAGGAAGCTTACAATCTAGTCCAAAATATGAGATACTTACATATGAAGAGATGTCAATCTAAGATAGGAAATAACAAATACTATGGTAACAACAGACAATAAGCACATAACTCAAGTAATAGAAGGACCTGTCATAAGAAAGTCTTGGGTTCTTTGCGGGGAGCTAATATTTCTGTGATCTTGAGTCTATAGCCACAAATTTTAGAAACCCTAGAAGACAGCACCACAAAGTTCTCTTACAAGACACAATGGTCTCAATTAAACTTTTATTAAAAAATAAACAAGCAACCTTATCTGATTTGACAGTATTACCCATGACTAAAACAAATTTTTTGAGAAGTCCATTCCCAGACAATAAAAAAGAAATAATGTAAAGTAAATTAATTCAATAAAACCCTATTCACCACTAGAGTCTTCTATAACACTATCACTACATGAAATCCCTATGTCAATCCAACATCTACTCTGGATATTAAAAGTAAGAAATCTAGGAGCTAAATGATTATGCCCTTTCACTGAAACACTGAAACCTACATTCTAATATTTCTTCCCCTGTGTTCTAGCTTTAACACTGCAAATTGTGGTTATGACTATACAATCCCCATACACCATACATGTAATAGACAATCAAGTATAACTTAATGAACTATTAAAGAAAAATGCTAGCCAGCTATGTTGTGGCAAAATAAAAAACCCTGAATGTCAGGTCAGAGTTGATGTTTCTTTCTCTTTGTGCAAATAAAAGGGAGCAACTGAGGGGCAAGTTGGTTTGCTTGTTTTTAGGGTATAATGTCCACGGTGATCAGATCCAGCAGAAGTGTGCAGCCTGGATGGGAGAGAGAGAAGGAGGGAAGCAGTTTAGGAAGCTGCTGGAGAGCAAAAGAAGGGACAAGAGATTTGATAACAGACGTGGAGGCAGGTTGGGAATGTAGAGTCAGAAGGAAAGTCAGAGACATCTTTGGTTCCAAACGTGTGTATTGAGAGAAAACGAGGCAGAAGTCACATACAAAGAAATCTAGCTGACTATCATATTTTAATCTGTACTATCTTTAGCTCTTGCCCTGCCATTTTTGTCACCATTGATACTTAGAACTAATTTGTTTTTTCATTTGTTCGTTGTATTAATTTTTATTGGAGTATGGTTGCTTTATAATGTTGTGTTAGCCTCCACTGCACAACAAAATCAATCAGCCACACACACACAGATATCCCCTCCCTTTTGGACTTCCCTCCCATGTAGGTTACCACAGTGCATTAGGTAGAGTTCCCTGTGCTATACAGTATGTACCCATCAGTTGCCTATTTTATACATAGTATCAATAATGTATATGTGTCAATCCCAGTCTCTGGATTCCTCCCACCCTACCCCTTTCCCCCTTGGTATCCATGCATTTGTTCTCTATGTCTGTCTCTATTTCTGCTTTGCAAATAAGATCACCTCTACCATTTTTCTAGATTCCACATACATGCATTATTATATGATATTTACTTTTCCTTTCTGACTTACTTCACTCTGTATGACACTTTCTAGGTCCATCCATGTCTCTACAAATGACCCAACTTCATTCCAGAACCTAACTTGTTTTATTTTTTGCTTGCTTCAGGTTAACAGCTACCCTTAGACCACTGAGACTCTTAGTTATCTGATTGATGCATAACTGATAACTGTATGACTCTGTGACTGAGGACCATATACTCATTGAATTTTACAGCCAGAAGGACATCGAAGGTCATTTAACCCGGCCCCTCACTTTACAGATGAGAAAAACGAAGCATGGAGAGGTTATCTGATTGCACCATAAGAGTTTAAAGTCCACATTGTGGAGCTATCATAGTTTATCTTGTGCAGAATCAGGAACAGGTTCAAAAACATGATATTCATTTGAAAATTCCTTTGATATTTTTCTTGTTATGAACATGGTCACTTTATTCACCTGAGAGCAAATGTTACACAAAATTTTTAAGCTGGACTAGTTCCTAGGGCTCCTCCAGGCAGTGTGGATTTGTGAACATTAACATGTCAACGTACCCTTTATATCTCAAGTTATGAATACTCTCAAACAGTAATAAATCTCCACTATTTGCCAGACACTCTGTGAGGAACTGAGAGGACAGAAAGCCTAAACTGTGGGCCAGTTTGGCTAGAATTATGCAAAATTGTGCAAAAGTGGTGTGACTGACCCAAAACACACACAAGGTAAAAATTGGGGCCAGAAGAACCCAGGTCTGGCTAATTCCAGAACCCATCTTACTGCCTAGAGATGAAAGTTGCTGGGGATGGATCTGGGATTGGATATTGGAAGATGGCTGGCAGAGGGGGAGCGGGGGGGCAGAGGAGAAGGGTCACAGAGAGGCCAGGCCCAGGATGCAGAGGGAGGCCAGGCAGAGCAGCCAGGCCCATCAGAGCAGGTGGCAGAGGCCCAAAGCAGACATGTTTGAGGAGGGGGCAGGGCAGGATTCTGAGTGGGTTCCAACCTGAAAGTTTTTGTTTTATCTTGTGAAACAGGCTATGATGTCAAGCAAGAGTGAGAGGGGATATAAGGTAAAGACTGCTAAAGATTTGAGGGGGAAGAATACTGAGGAAAATTGGAAAGGCTGCTGATATGGAGCATGTGAAATAGCTGCCAGGCATCATTAAGGGGTGAGCTGAGGTTGGAGACTAAGATTTACTGCGGCAGCAGTCCAATTGTGTAATTTTTCTCCAGCACTGATTATCTGCCCAGGTATAAGATCAGAAAAAGTGGACAGTTGAATTGATCCAAGGTTAGAATTTTTCTAGGCTTGTAGGATGAAAGGACAAGAGAGTAAGAGAAGACTGGAGGGGCATGCCATGGAGCTCGGGGCTGGCCAGGGTAGAAACCAAAGGCCAAAGACTTGACTATAACGTCTGTACACAGTAAATACTTCTAACAATCAATTAAAATATTCAAAAACAGGAGATATCATTATCCTACTCTTCTCTCTCAGGACTGTTCTTTGTCCCAAAAGTCCCAAACCTCTCCTATCTCATGTTCCCTGTTTCGATGGCTGACAACTCCATCTACCCAGCTGAAACTTAGGAAGCATCCTTTACCTCTTTCTCTATTCTATGTACATCCCATCATTCACAAAGACCTGGAGATTCTACTCCCTTCATATATTTTTAATCTACCTCCTCTTCCTCTCTATGGGCATTGAATTCACTCGAGTCCTCAAAATGCCTCACCCAGATCAATACAACCATGTCCCAAGTGGTCTACCTGCCACCTTGCTCCTCTCTGACCCATTCCCTGCAGTGCTGATGGAGACCGTGAAGAGCAAAGGCTTTGCAGACAAGTCTGGGTTGGAGTCCCACCATCTTCATCTTCTAGCTGTGAGACTGTATCTACAGCCTCAGTTTCCTCATCTTTAAAATATAAATAATAACCATGGACCTGTCTCGTATGGTTCTTGGGAGGATTAACTGAGATGATACACAAAAAGAACTGAGCATTAGGCCTGGCACCTGGCAGCCTTCAATAAATCTCAACCGTTATGTCATTAGCACCATCATTATTCTACCAGCCTAACAACATGCAAGCCAAGTCTTAACATCCCCCTGCTTGAAATCCTTCAGTGCTTACCCCAGCCTGGTCCTCCCCTGTCCTGCTCAAACACTCCTGCTCTTACATGTCACAGTTCTCTCTACTGGCACACTTTCCTCTTCAGTCCCCTTCCTCTCCTAGTGAACCCTTCATGGTCCTTCAAGGCTCAGCTCAGTCTCCTGTGTTAGGTGCTCTCCCAGCACATATGTGCACTCACCTCAGAGCATCTGTGTACTGCACCACAAGCTTCTTGTCTCTCTATGTCATTGAGCCCTCAAGGGGCAGTAGCACAGAGCTTGCTAAATAAGTGAACAAAGGTGAGAAGCAGAAGGGCTGTCTGAGCTCAGCATGAGTAGAGCACAGAGTACAGTTCAGGGAGGGGTGGAGACAAGGTTGGAGAGGCAGGCAGAAGGCAAGGCTCTCTAAGCAATGCTATGGGGCGTGGATTTTATCCCAAATAAGATAGGGAGAGGTACCCTCCTTTTCCTCTAAATTATTCACACAAAGGTAAGAGGGGGAAAAAAGAAATCAAAGGAAGGGAAGAAAAGAAGAGAAAGATAAAAATAAGTAAACTTCATTAAACTAAAATCTTCATCCAAATGAAGAATTTTTTTCCCCAAAGCCTGGCTTCAAAGGCTAACTATAAAATGACCGGTAAAAGTATACTTCGAAAGATACAACCAAACGCATATCACAGTGGCAAGAATCCAATATATAAATACAATCAATTTGTTTCCTCATTAAAAGCTTTCATGAAGAAAATGATTCAATACAAATGCTAAAGCTACTGACACAGATTAATTGAAAAATAACAACAGAATTCTAATTAAAGACATAATATTATTTTACTCATTCACACTGCACCAAAATTTGAATATATAAAAAACAGAATCTAGAAAGCAGGCTTCTACTGGCAACCACTCTAAGAGCTACAATGCATTACTGAAATTTAAAAAAAAACTCCTATCCTTAAGTGTATACTTTCTTCCAGTTAAGAACTGAGATGTACACAAAAATTCAGAAATAATTTTAAAATTATTTCACAGTTTTGCCCTCAACTTGACTTTTTTTCTAATTGTACAAGATTCTATACTAAAATATCATTCTTTGCCATTTATTTCTTTGTACAGTACTTACAGCAGTCATAGTTAAACACTTACATAAGGTATCCAATTATCCAAATCATAAAGTAGGGAAGTGATTTAGATCTAAAGGCTAATGACTATGTGACCAGTTCTACTGCTGTTATCAATACAGGTCAGGGGTCACCAGCAGTTCAACCACAACAACTAGTCAATCCCAGGACAGTGGTTCTGTCCCACTTCAAGGGATTCTCCAGCAACAGAAATGTCTCCAGATGTTGCCAGGCCACAGGGAAGCCCTTAAGACAGTGGGCAAACATCAGGACAAGGAAAGGACCAAGACTATTTGTTCTGACCATATCTCCATCCCTCATCCTAGAAGCTAATTAGGTTGAAATGTTGTCAGCTACAGGGTTTAGGCTGGCCCTAAACCCTGCTGATAAGATTTCCTGTCAGTCATCCCCAGTCATATTGGGGGACCCTCCTTACCACCCAGACCAACAGCCTACTCACACTTCCCAGTCAAATCCTTCTTCCTTTGTTCCCCTGTTAAAATTCAGTTTAAAACCAAAGTAGCTACTTACCAAACAAAAATAGTGTCCTCTAATAAAGATTTTTACACATACTTGTCTGATTTTAAGAATCTTCTGGAAACCTAATTGAAACACGAATTCCCCAGTGTTTACACCAGACCTACTAAATTAGCATGTCCAGGGTAGTGACCTAGAAGTCTGTATTTTTAACAAGATCCCCAGGTAATTCACATGATGGGGCAAGTCTGTAGAACACTATAAAGGATATGGGTATTTTATAAATGGTTTCCTGTTAAGGGAATTATAGACAGGCAGCCCTCAGTTCAAGTATAGACTGTATTCCAAAATTCATTTCCAGTTGTTTGGACCTTGAAATGCATTTTCCTCAAGAAACAAAGTAAAAGATAATGTTAAGTTTTCTGGATATGCTTTTAAAAAATGATTAAATCTTGTTAATAAATCTGATATAGTAAATACAATCTTTAATTTACAAACCAGTCACATTTCAAAAGTTGAAGCATTAAGTCAGCCATTTAGAATGTATTTTCCCATTGACATAAATTTCTGGAAAGTGGTTAGATTGTCTGGTTATCCATAAAAGCTCATAATAAACCAAAGGCAGCTATGGAACGAAGGATATAAATATGAGCTCAAAGCAAGAGATACTGGGAAGAAAGAAAGATCTGTCTTCCTTTGCTGGGCATAGACATTCTTATCCTCTCTCCCTTTGCAACCATCTCTTTTCTCCCAGTGGCCTCAGCCCAGGTACCAAGGACCCACATGATTATCTAAAATTCCCTATTAAAGAATCAGCTTACCCATGCCTGTCCCATGATTTACTCTCCTCAGTTATGTAACTCTTCTCCCCAAATCCAGTCAAAACTCCCATTTCCATGATTTGGTTCCATCCTATCTCTCATTACTCCCTTATACCTAACAAACAGAATTACCCCTTGGTTCCCAAGCATGGCTAAACTTTTATCTCCTCAGTTTCTTTGCACATGTTATTTTTGAGTGCAATATATCTGACCAAAAATCCATCCCTTTCAAACCCAAAGCCAAGACATGATGCCATCTCATCCATAAAGGTTTCTCATAGCCCACCAACCAGAAGTAATTTCTTTTTCTGGGATCTCACAGTACAATCTGTGGGCACCTCTTCTAAAGTGTTAGCCACAATATATCTTGAATTGTAGTTATTTCTGCATACTTCTATATCTTTCCCATTGGGTTGTAAATTTCTTGGGAATATTCTCTGGGTATCTACAATGTAACATGCCTTGTATTAGGCACTTTTTTATGCATAACAACAATCCTACAAGGTGGGTGTATTGTAATTACGCAGTTTATCCTGCTCAAAAATAATTTCCAGGAGGACTGGAAGCTGTCATATTCACCACAAAAATTCTTTGCACACAGTGGATGCTGAATAAACATTTGTTGAATGAATGAAGTAAAATTATTCACTTGTTATGAGGAAATCGAGCCTTAGTAAGAGTGCTGGCCAAACAATCATGCTGCTTGGGCTCAAATCCCAATTCCAAAACCTAACAGCTGTATAACCTTGAGCAAGTTGATTACCTCTCTGAACCTCAGTTTTCTCATCTGCTAAAATTGGGATTATTATAGTATTAACCTCTCACCTGTTGTGAGGATTAAATGAGATAATGTGTGTAAAGCCCTTTGACACTGGGCCTGGCACAGGAGAATTGTGTGATGAATGTTAGCTGTGACTGTTATTCTTCAGTTGCAGAGGCAAGAGCCTCTAAAGCCCTCACTCTTTCTGAGGAAAAGGATCCTCTGTTAACTTTATAACACTCAGTGTACCTAGCACTGTGAATTACCCATAACAGAGGTTCAACAAACTTAATATCCTCAGCACAATCATCTAAGCCAAAAGTTAGAAGGAAATCATTAAATAGGGCTAGTGCACCTGAATGTACAATCAAAAACCCCTTAACCTTCCAGGTGAATTTATATTTTAAAAGAGGACTATGAGCCCAGATGAATCTCTAAATGGTGAAACTCCAGGTATGTAACAAATTGGAACCAAACATTTCAGATTGTCTAGAGAAGACACCCGTGGGCAGTGGGGTCCGTGCTGGCTCTGTTCATGAGTCTGGCCACTCACTGGTCCAAGAACTTCTTGAAAAACAGGGATATATCTTCCATGACACTGTCTTGATCACCTGGCATTATGCAGAGCAAAGAGTAAACAAATAGCCAATACATATTTGTTAAGTAAATTAACTGCTTCCGGCTTGTAATCCTCACCCTGCTCTTAGTTAATTCTATTTCTCTTCACCACCAACATGAAAATCCATCATGGTGACTGATGTTTTGAGAAGGAGGAAGTGAATGGTTTATTCAAGCACCATCACTTTGGAAAGCTAGTCCCACAAATACAAATGTTTTACTAAATAGTCACAGAGTGTAGATAATCCTGTGTCAGTTCAGTGCAGCTCAGAAAGATAATATTTAAGAAATGGAAGTTGTTCCTAGTCAGTGATACCTCATCTAATGAAGATCTTGAGAATGATCTTCCTTTATTAAAATAAAACATTCTAGAAAAATCATCATAAATTACTCAAAGGACTGCTGTATTTCATATCACTCAAAAATAATTTTACTTTCGTGTGTGTGTGTGTGTGTGTGTGTGTGTGTGTGTGTTTAGGCACAGAGTAAAAACACTCCAAATACAGCTGTTTATTTGCATAGAAGTGACCCAAGGCTACAATTAAAGCCTAATTTCCTCCTTCCACATCTCTTTTCCCTGCAATGCCAACTCCTTTCCCACCTGGAAACAAATACTCTTTGGCTCTTAAATCCTTGACTCTTTTTAAAAGAGGAAAGGCTCTGATATCAGTGACTTAGGATTAAATACACATTCACTGTAGAGAGTTGAAAAATACAAGTAAATAAAAAGGAGAAATTAAAAATCACTCAAACTCTACTTTCCAGAAATTACTATCATTAACATTTTGGAGTAATTTTTCAGGCATTTTTTTGAAAAAAAAATATACAGAACCAATTTTTTCACTTACAGTATATCTTATCATTCTATATCAATACATCTTCTATAGCATAAATGATTACATTATCTTCTTTTTTAAATGTTTGCCCTTTCAACAGAATGGAGGAGCAGAATAAACTGGAACAGGGAGAAACCTGAAGCAGAGAACCAGAAAAGAGAATTTTGCAGAGCTCTGAGTAAGACTTTATGAGGGTTAAAGTTTAGCCAGTGACAAAGGGAACAGAAAAGAGAAGACAGATTTAGGATGAAGAATCGATAGGCTTGTTGATGGTTTGGGGAGTGAAGAGAGAGGAGGCAGGAATGACTTCCAGGATTTTGCCTTGGGGGCCAGGACCTAGTGAAAGCAGAAATAGACTTTAGGGGTGAGAAGAATATATAATAATGAGTTCAGTTCTGGACACGCCATCAGTTAGGGTTCTTCTGGCTACAAGTAACAGAAAACCTCACTGGCAGAGGCTTAAATAAGTAGTTCATTTTTCCTTCAAAACAAAAAGTCTGGAGACAAGTGATTCCACGGTTGATGCAGGGGCCCAGCAATGGCATGAAGGACCTAGGCCCTTCCCTTATTTCTGCTCTAACACCTTAGAGCACAGTAATGTCTTAAGGTGGCTACTGCATTTCAATGGGTTTTTTTTTTTTTTTTTTTGGTCTCCCAAGCATAAGACTGTCCTGTGAGAGGCTAACAGAAGTTTTCTCCTTATATTTCTTTGGCCAAAACTATATCTTATGTAAACCCTAGACCAACCACTGCCTTTCAGATCATGAGTCATCCCTGGGCTGGTGGGGTTCTGTTGTCTAGGAAGAATGGAGGGTGGCTGCTGCATAAGCATCCAGCAGGGTTTGCCCCAGCTTTGTGAAGTTTAGGATATCAATAAGACACCCAAAAGGAGCTGTCCAATATGCCGTATGGTGCCTTGGAGAGAGAAGTGCAGTTGAGCTGTAGAATTAGGAGTCATCCACGTACAGGGGAAGTTGTAGAGTTAGGGACATGCTTGCAACTGCCTACAATGAATGTGGTGAGAAAAGAGGGAAGCCTGAGGGACCAGCAGTGAAGAGGGCAGCATAGAAAAACAAGCTCAAGCCAGAGCCTAAAATCAGAGTATAAATGCAAGGAAGAAGGAAAACCAGGAGAGACTATTATCATGGGGACAAATGGAGGGAGAGATATTTTGTTTGTTTTTTTTGTTTTTATTTGCTTGTTTGTTTTTACTTTTTGAGGAAAAGGAAGCTATCAATAGCGTCACATGCTGCAGAGAGACCAAATAAGACGAAGATTGAACAGCGTCATCTGGATGCAGCAATTAGCAAGTTACTGGTACTTTGTCAAGAATAACATGATAGGAGCAGAGACTAGATTATAGGGGGCTGAAGAGCGGCCAGAGAAGAAGAAACCAGAAATGGCTAGTCTGTCAAAAAAAAGATACAGGACAGTAGCTAGAGAGGGAATCACTGTGTAGGATGTAATGTTTTTCTTAATATTAGGAGAGATTTGAGCATATTTATATGATGAATGGAGAGATGTAATCAGGAGACAAAAGTTAAATTTGAGAAAGAGAAGGTCTCTGGGGGGCAGTGGTAATACTGGAGTGAAGATGACAATTGTGAGTCATAGCCTCAGTCCTCAAATAGTGTGAGGGAAGACCCTGAACTCAAAAGATGACAGAGAATTGCAAAGCCATGTAGACACATCTCAAAAGGGAAGAGGTCTGGGATAAGATTGTATAGTAAAAGCCTAGAAGTGACAGCAAGGAGCTTGAAGGATGCCAACAGCACTTCTGGAAAATGAGCAAGTTCTATTTTAAATGACTGCAAGCAAAACAGTGTCCTGAAGAAGAATCAGTTTTACTTGGGCAGGGGTGGAGAAAAGAGGTTGAGGATATCATGGAATTTGATTATAATAGAACATGGATTCTAGGAAACACAGGGGAAAGGATTAGAAGAGAAGTCCTCAGGCAAGATGAGATGGTGGAGACAAGGAAGTGCAAAGCTTTATAGGAAGGATGATGACCAAAGGCAAAGGGCTTTCGATGGATCACGGCTGGAAGACTGGCAGCCGTGCTCCAAGAGAACTCCAATACATGATCATCAGCCTTGTAACCTTATACCACAGACTGTTAGAGAAGTGTCATCACATGGGACGTTTGAAGAGATGGACACCGTCTTTACAAATGGCTCTGTATCCCCTAATGCTCAATAAAAAGAAAGCATCCTATTTCTGGAAAAGAATATGTGGGGTTGGCTACTGAACAGTTAACTTTCATAATATAGAGGGTCTCTTGTTCTAGTGTTTAGCCTAGGACTGGAGAACATATTTATAACAGTTTTCCTCCATTCCTTCAACTCACGTTATTGAGCTCATATCACATACAAGTACCATTACAGACCTTTTTTAAAATGAACATCCATGCCTTTAAGGAGTTATAATCTCCAGAAATATGTATTCTGAGTTTTAAGAAATTGAATTTAAAATGAACTTAAAAGTGGTAAGTGGTAGAACAGTGCTTCTCAAATGTTTATGTGCATACAGATAATCTTGGGATCTTAGTAAAATGCAGATTCTGATCCAGTGGGTCTGATTCAGTGGAGCCCGAGAGTCTACATTTCTAACAACTTTCCAGGTGATGTTGATGTTGCTGGTCCACGGGCCACTCCTGGAGAAGCTAAGACTCTAGCAAAAAAGATTTCTTGCTTTACCTTTTCCATTTACACTGACCTATAAAGTCCTAAGAATTTTTCCTCTTTTTTTTCCCTTGCTAACTCCCTTATCCTTTTTTTTCCTAATAAAAAAGGGGGGTAGGGTAGAAAACCTTACAAAAAGCTTTTTCTTCTAAGCAACTATTAGCTACACACACCATTTTCAAGACTGTGCCAAACATCTATCTCCTAATTAAATACTTTTGTGGAACCTCTACTATTTCAAACAGGGCACCTAGATATTCAGTAAAAGAATAAAGAGATTGGGAACAGCAATTTATTCTAGTTATGCCATATGGCAGTATAGAACACTGGCTGGAACCTGAAAACTCAATTTCACAAGTCTTACTTATTCTGAATTTTAATCATTATAGGATCAGCAAACATATGCCTACCAACCTGCTCCATTTACACAAAATTCTAAAGAATCATCACACTGCACACTCAGAAATGATTGGTTTTCCCAAATGGACTTAAAATTTCTCTCCTACCAGATTCTCAAAATAAAGTAGCTGCTGACAGCTCCAGTTTAATCTCCCTGTTAAATAAAATCTTCAAACAATACTTTTTTTTTTTTTTTTTTGCAGTACGCAGGCCTCTCACGGTTGTGGCCTCTCCTGTTGCGGAGCACAGGCTCCGGACGCCCAGGCTCAGCGAGCATGGCGCATGTGGGATCTTCCCGGACCGGGGCACGAACCCGTGTCCCCTGCATTGGCAGGGGGATTCACAACCACTGCGCCACCAGGGAAGCCCTTCAAACAGTACTTTTAACAAATAGCATTGCTTGCTTTCTTACCATTTTCATCGTCAGCTCACAATTTTGCACAAGTATAATTTTCTCCGGTTCCAGATTCCTCAGCCCTGAGGCTGGTTCAGGTGCTGGCCCTCCTGGCCCTGTGAACTCCCCCCATCGTGTCTGTCACTGCTGAGACACCCATCCACACCACATTCTCTCCATTTCACCTCTCTCCAGAATGGAGACATTATCATTTTCAACACATACACCATCCCCCGTCCTCTTAGAGCTGATACCTTCATCTCCTGTACATCTAATAATTTCAAGATAAGGACAGAAAAAGCAGTTTTTGTTCTGTGAACTTTTGTCTCTGGTGCTTGAGAGACTGTCCTAATATCCCCTGAACATGTTTTAGTGATAACATTTACTGCACCAGGGCCAAAATGATTTTCTGCCACTTTCAATTCTAGTTCAATAAAAGAATAAGAGCTTTGTTTCTAACCTCTGTCATTTTTAATACCATAAAATGATTTAAAAAATGTAAAATTGAGTTCCATTTCCTACTGGACTACCAATCTCATATTAGCTTTCCTTTTATCAAATTTATGAGAAAAGTCAGAAATTGCCTTTCCTTAAAAAAGATCAAAACTTCAGGATCTCCTGGGCAGAATGTTTGAATTGAATTTCAGCTCTTAATAATTGCTGGCCTGGAAGTTTTAAAGAAGTATAAAAGTTAGATACTTAAAGTTAGTAATGTCAGAAATAACAAACTGGAGTTTGTCATTAGTCTACTATCATCCAGAAATAATAAAGTTATTCTCAGAAAAGTATCATCCTAAAAAATCACAAACATGTTTATTACATTTCCAAATTGAGGAAGTCTATGGTTTTCTGAAACAATGGTGAATGAAGTCCATGGTTTTTGAACTGCAAAGTGAAACAAATAATGTTTTTTGAAACATATTATAAAATGTTTCAAATATGCATAAAAGGTGAAAGAACACCCATATATGTGTATGCCCACAACCTAGACTCTATGATTCACATTTCGTTATATTTGTTTTGTCACTTATCCATCTGTCCATCTTTTTTGTTGTTGTTTACATCTATATCTATATATTTTTTAACATCTTTATTGGAGTATAATTGCTTTACATTGTTATGTTAGTTGTTGCTGTATAACAAAGTGAATCAGCTATACATATACATATATCCCCATATCCCCTCCCTCTTGCGTCTCCCTCCCACCCTCCCTATCCCACCCCTCTAGGTGGTCACAGAGCACTGGGCTGATCTCCCTGTGCTATGCAGCTGCTTCCCACTAGCTATCTATTTTACATTTGGTAGTGTATATATGTCAATGTCAGTCTCTCACTTCGTCCCAGCTTACCCTTCCCCCTCCCCGTGTCCTCAAGTCCATTCTCTACGTCTGCATCTTTATTCCTGTCCTGCCCCTAGGTTCTTCAGAACCATTTTATTTTTAGATTCCATATATATGTGTTAGCATACAGTATTTGTTTTTCTCTTTCTGACTTACTTCACTCTGTATGACAGACTCTAGGTCCATTCACCTCACTACAAATAACTCAATTTCGTTTCTTTTTATGGTTGAGTAATATTCCACTGTATATATGTGCCCCATCTTCTTTATCCATTCATCTGTCGCCATCCATCTTGTTTTTGATGCATTACAAAATAAACTGCAGACATTGCTACACTCTAGAATGTGTATATAATTAACTAAACTTCAATATTTATTTACAGTTCCTTTAAACCAATAAGCTTTTGAAAGATGCCAATTCCTTTTTTTTTTTTTTTTGTAATGGCTTGGCTAAGTAAACTATGCAACAAATTAGAAATTCTACATTCTAAATCCTAATCTTTTATTAATTCTCCTACTTTGAGTAACTTCTTGTATCTCAGTTCTCTCATCAACAAAAGAACAAAGGCACTTGGTTGACATGGTATAAAATCTTGATTACCAAATTGTAAAATGGACCTTGTGGTTATTGCAGAATTCACAAATGAGAGACACTAACTAATATAACTTAGAGAAATAGCTTATTGGAGATTATCCAACTTTATGTGGGCGTAAAGTTTTCTGTAAATTATAATGAGAACTCAACAAGGCTCACAAACTCAGGAGGGATCTTGAGTTTGAGCATTTAATGATAATGCATCTTATATAAGCTACACTGTATCCATGATAAAACCATTTGAGGCTGGATTATTGAAAACTGAGTCACTCCAAGTGGGAATTTCATAAAAAAGCACTAGCATCAAATTGGAATTTTCTTGGCTTTGCAAAGCCGTAGTATTACTGGCTTTTAAACTCCCTATTAATTAACTACAGTTAGAGCTGCCACAGGGATAGCTGCCCCTTCCTTTATGAGCTGCTTGTTCCCCTACACTGATTTTTTTTTCTTTTGGAAGATTGGCCCTGGAAGGGGCATCCTTTGAAGCCTGAAGAATCAAAGCTGCTGCAAAGCACTGCTGAGAGTTTCGAAAGAAATATGAAGAAACTACATTGGACCTGGGGCGACAGGCTGAGATCTTCCCAAACAGGTCAGCAGTTGGTCTGTAAAATATTCCCATTGCCAAGGAGGCAGTGACATCTTGTGTAAATCAAAAACGAAAACCCTAAGATATCTTATTTCCATTTTAAATGCATGGGGGTTGAATATGGATATCTAGCACTCAAGAAGTTCCTGTGGGATTGATTTTTTTTCCCATCTTCTCTGAGCCCTTTGCTGAGAGTAATAAGAAGGACCGCATTTCATTATCAACCCTGCTAGCGCTGCACTTCAGGGAGACTAGATGAGGCTACACAGTGGGAGAGAAGATCTGGCTTCCAGAGAAGAAATGATTCACATGGTGTGGTTATAAAAACCCACTTTAGGCCCAACTCATTTGCAACAGAATCATGAAATAAAATTAAATCCCAAGGAAATGAAATTTCCTGCATCATTTTGAAAATTAAAGAAAAAAGAGAAAAATCATATTGATACCATAAAAGATCAAGGTTTGGTTGGTAATGTTTGCATTTTTGTAACATTTGGAAAAAAAATAATTCCAAACAACATTTTGGGGGAGGCAACTTAAAAAGAAAACACAAGATCATGGTTAGGAAAATCTTCAATTGAATCAGTCAGTTATAGAAAAAAACAGAACAAAGAGTTTGGCTCCTGACAGCTGACCCAGTGCTCTTGCATTTCTCTTCCCTTTGCTCCAGTTTCAGTGTAACACAGGAAGTGGACACAGAGTGGATCTATAACAGCAATAAGAGAAAACAAGCAAATAAGAGAAAACCACAACCAGGAAGGCCTCGCACCACAAGTTTCTGGAGATCCACAAATAAGATGAATACAGAGAGGCATTTTTTCCACTGGCTTTCTATAAGCAGAGAAAATAATACAGCACTGGGACAAAAGACTAGCTCCAGATCAAATAAGACTTAAAATCAAGGCCAAAGTAAACAGTGGTACAATGAAGACAATAATTTCATATAAATGATCTTTTCACACAATGTATGAATTAAGAGCCCCCATTTACAGACAGATAGAAAATCTTCTATTATTAAAAAATTGACACCGAGGATTTTCTGAGACCTTCCAAGACAAATCCATTTTGAGTAGATAATAGGAATGTGCCCAAATGTTAATGATGGCTATGATTCTATCAGAAGTAAAGCAAATTTCAGCAACTTAACTATATGGCTAAAGAGTAGTACTCAGCTTATTATTCTAATGGGTCAGTCCAACTTGAAGGGTGTAAGCTCAGTTATATGCCTGCCTCCCAGGTCTCATTTCAAAATTCCTTTCACTCTAGATAGAACATTGTATTCTGTTTAATAAGTACAGTACTGGGAATTTTTAATAAAAAGGTTTGAAAGGAACAAGATTTTTTTAAAAAAAAACCCACTTACTAAAAAATTATACATCACAGTTACTTATATATAAAATATTCCTTTTATGGGATGACCAAAGAGAGAGGCTTCTGCCCACTAATACCACCATAATAGCCCAATGTAGAAGAAAACAAAAATGGATCAATTTAATCTTAAAGCTGGTACCAAATCCAAGATACCTGCATAAGTGAAAGAATAAACAAAATAATCATCATCATAAAATTAAAAGGCGAGTTACACATTTCAAGGCTGCTTTGAAAGTACAGGAGACTTGTTATGAAAGAACATATAATAAAATGATCTTCCTTTCCAGGTTAAGCCAAGAAACCAACAGCAGGTATTATTATATCAGTCTTACTTGTAGAGCATTTCAGACTAAAAGAGCAACATATATAACCCCTCACTACCCCCAGTAAGTATATCTCCAAAAATCTTTAACACAATTGTGAAATCTCAACATGCACTCACTAATTAACAGAAAACTAGTACAGGAATTTGGCATATAAAATTGATCAGTTTAAAGCCCTGAAGTTGTTGCGGGTTTTTGTTTTCTTTCTTGGTTAAGGATGAGAGATAGGACTGAGAAAGGAAGAAATGAATTTTTAACCTTCAAGATGTGGTCAAATTATTGCTATGACTTCTGAGCCTTTTCAGAGCTCTTTAAACTCAGATGGATTGCACAAGTACCTACTACTCTTTTTTTTTTTTTTTCTGTGTTGGCACTGAAACTCCAGTGTAGCAAAATGAACAACAGAAAGAGATGTTATAAGCAAATATTTAAACTTGTAACACAGATGTACCAAAAACACATTCCACATTTCTTCTCTTGATAAGCACACTTCATTTGAATGTTTTTTGTTTGGGGCTTTTTAGCTCAATAACCAGCACTTGGGAAAAGTAAGACTCTCTGTGTAATTAATGGTAATGATATGTGGTCTACCACTTCGAAAATCTTTCTCCCAAGAGTTATATTGGACTAACTCCTTGTGTTCTTCCTACAATACAAAGACACAAGAACAATATATTCTTAAACTAAATCCTGTTTTAAAGCTAAATCCATGTTAAGCTGACAAGAAAAACTTGAAATTCCCAAAGAGAACTGGAATTATTTTTATGATATTTTTACCAATGTATAATGTTTCATGCAGAGCTATGTGCTAACCACCCACAATGAGACATGTTCGAGATATTCTTTCAGTCTGTACTTTGAAGTCCTGGTTTTGGGCTTCCCTGGTGGCGCAGTGGTTGAGAGTCTGCCTGCCAATGCAGGGGACGTGGGTTCGTGCCCCGGTCCGGGAGGATCCCACATGCCGCAGAGCGGCTGGGCCTGTGAGCCGTGGCCGCTGGGCCTGTGCGTCTGGAGCCTGTGCTCCGCGACGGGAGAGGCCACGGCAGTGAGAGACCCACGTACTGCAAAAAAAAGTCCTGGTTTTGTGGATGTTGTGCTCTAATCCTGTTACATAGTTATTTCTTTATTTCTTTCCATTTCAATAGGCTACTCATCTACCTGTCTCTTTTTGGAACTCCTTTAAATTTCACAAAAGAAAACAATACTCCCAGTTTGTTTCCATTGGCTCTGGCCTTCACTTCCAACAGTGAGCATAAATGACTAGCTGTTCCAAAACGAGCCATCAAGAAAGAATTTATTCCTACTTCCGTAATAAAAATATTCTATTTTCTTCATCCCTCCCCTGACTCTCAATGTATTCTTGCTGACAGATGACCTCCCCTGAATCAAACTTAAGAAATGCTCAACTGTTTCTGTAAATGCGTAAGAACGCCATCAAACGTCTGAGTGTAGATCAAGTCTGCTTCATTCCAGGTGTCTCACAGCTGGCACTGGTACTGCAGTGACCACCATAACAAAACAGCAGGAGCCTCTGCCTGGCTTTCATCCTAATCATTCTCTAAAGAGCTCAGTGAAAACTTGGACTCAGAAAGTGAAAGCCTTTAGTTTTAGGGAGAAGGTTTAAATGAGGAGGCAGTTTGAAGAAGAGCAATGAACAATGCAGCTCAGGACATCAAATACCACAACAGGACTTCATTTCCTTGGACTTACAGAAGTCGTTATCCTTTTTTTATTTTGTCTTACATGAAAAACATTATCCTTCACTGGTAACACTTTTAAGCCCCCCCCAAAAAACCTACGAAGACAGAACTATAGATATGATTTTAAGTCTGGGAGGACAGAGAATAGTGAAGCTACCTGTACTGAAAAACAGATGAGCACTTGGAGGACATCCATGACTCGACACAACTGTCATTTCCTGGGGTCGGTCACTCTAGGCAACAGAAGGGTGGCAAATGGCACATAACAACTGTGATGGAGTCAGATGCTTTGATTTACAGTGAGTCCACAGCCATGCAAACAGCAGTGAATTCTGAGCCACCATAAAAATTAGGGCCAAGCCCCTAGAATTTACCAAGAATCAGAGCCAGTGCTATTTTCACTTCTCTCAACCCTTTTCATTCTCGAGCAGCACAGTGTTGAGGAAAGAATTAAAGGAATTAAAGTGAGGACACAACACAGAGTGGAAAGTTGGGGGAGGAATAATATATGTATGTATGGTATTTATATTTATCTAGAGTCTTTTCCAGATTATCCTGCTAGATTTCTTACCCACCTTTCAAATAAGCCGTAATGTGCCAAATCAATAGTTTTATACAGGTTCCTACCCTCCCCCCAAAATTTACCAAACCCCTAAAATTTTATTGCTTTAATATGACTAAAGATAAAACTTTTTAAGTGACTAATTCTTTTGATGTTACTTGGCAACTTGCCATATACATTTAACTCTCAAGTTTGATGACTTCCAAATTTCTTTTCACACCCAGCCTCTGGGAGAGATACAACTTCCACACAAAAAAGTAAATGTGGCCAGCATTGTACCAGCTTTCAGTGCTTTCAAACCAGCTGGTATCAATACAGGCATAACATCAACCAGCCATACATGGGGTTATAGATGCAACGTGGCTGAAAAAGAGGATTCAGTAAGACAAGGTTTACATTAACGGGATGATGATTGAATGGACAAATGTAAGACAATTTCAAACAGCTTGCCAAAGGAAAGCCTCATTTTTCCATTTTCTTGTACAGTATCTAATTTCTGGCTCCTCATTTCCTCCTGATCTGATAATTATGAAATTCTAAATAAAGTGTCATCTTTCTTGCAACAAATCAATGAACAGAAAGCTCCCATCAACAATGCAGATGTTTCCTAAAACTCCTGCTGATTATTTCCTGAATGCCTATCCCACAAACCACACAGCAAGTCCTTTGAGAACAAGGAACCCTCTCTACCTCATAACAAATACAGTTTCTATGTGTGCGAGCATGGGTATGTGTGTATGAGTGTGTGTGTATGCACTTAAAAAAGAGGACTAAGAAGTAATATGTAAGTGATAACAGTGAGTCACCACAAAATCACCTTTTATTATCAATTTCAGATTGAAATTTAGTCCTTTCCAAGTTCTGTGGTACAAATATGGGAAAGGAGAATTCCTACTCACTGTATATTTGTCTCTACAGATGCAGTAAAATTGTTTTTACATTCCTTATCACAGATTTATACCATTAACACCATTAAATGGTATCACCATTTATATCATTAATACAACATACACAATTATATTATGGGCAACCCTCTCCCTATAATACAGTTTAAAATAATTCTACCTTTGTTCTTCATGCCATCCTTATAATAATCCTAAAATACAAAGGTCAACTTTGTATTAAAAAAATTAAAAAATTCTATAAGTTACTAACTGAGCCTTCAGGTACACAACTAAGCCTAAACTTATCTACTAATAAAGTAACATTATGGGGAAGTTTGTTTTAAACACTCTTCCAGCCTACCATAAATGATAGATATTCTCATTTTGCAAAAAAGCTCCCATCTTTTGCATTCTGTTTGTTTCAATTATTCAGGTCAACCCAGGCTGATAATTACACAGTCCCCAGTTGCTGAGTAAAAGTGATGTTTAATTAGCCAGCAGGAAAGATCGATTAAGATCCAGCAGGGCATCTTGTGAGGTTCTCACACATTCCTGGAAGGAATATATTCTGGCTGTGCCCTTTGAAAGGATAAAACTTTCCTTGCTTGCTTCTAAGGAGTTTCAATGAAGCTGCTAAAGTAGATGCTAAGATTGGTCAGCCACACAAATTAAATTCCAGGTATAAGGACTTTCCTGGTGGTCCAGTGGTTAAGACTCCGTGCTCCCGGGCTTCCCTGGTGGCGCAGGGGATAAGAATCTGCCTGCCCATGCAGGGGACACAGGTTCGATCCCTGGTCCGGGAAGATCCCACATGCCGTGGAGCAACTAAGCCTGTGCACCACAACTACTGAGCCTGCACTCTAGAGCCCGCGAGCCACAACTACTAAAGCCCACGTGCCACAACTACTGAAGCCCATGTGCCTGGAGCCCGTGCTCCGCAACAGGAGAGGCCACCTCAATGGGAAGCCCGTGCACCGCAACGAAGAGTAGCTACTGCTCGCTGCAGCTAGAGAAAGCCTACGTGCGGCAACTAAGACCCAACACAGTCAGAAAAACAACAAAAAAAACAAACTCCATGCTCCCAACGCGGGGAACTAAAATCCCACACGGTGCAGCCCAAAAAACAAACAAAAAAACAAATCCCAGGCATATACCTGCAGTTGCTCTCCCTTTACTAAGAGTACTCAGTTCAAACATTCTGAATCACATTGCCTCCAAGTTGGAAAACACGTAAAGTAACACTCTCTTATCCCCAACTCTCATTCAGTTACCACATTTCAAGCAAGAGGTGGTCGGGAAATATATTGTAAAGGAAAATTTTTATTTCTTCCACCATCAAGCAAGTGTATGCATCTGTCAGGTGCTCACATTCTAAAAGGTACAAATTAGGTCAGGGCTTTTAATATAAAAAAACCAAAGACTTAATGAGCATGATATTCCAATCAGTCTGAGACTAAGACATTCTACTATGCTCAGAGAATCAACTGGATAAGTCCAGTTTAAGTTTTCAATTAGGAAAGGAGATGTGGATATAAAATCAAGACCAAAAATCCTAACGAAAATTATCTCATACTGCTTAACATCTTCCCTTTCAGTAATTTGGACAAACATAAATATTTAGCTTTTCACACATTTTGCAAAAGTGTTCAATAAAGACTAACATAACAATCTAAAGCTGAAAGCAGAACAATTTTTTTAACATACATAATTATCAAGCTATTTCCATTTTGGTAAACTACCCTAAATATGCCTGCCTACCTCCAATGCAATTCAGTACACATTTACTAAGCCTCTACCAAGTATAAAGAACTATGATAGGTGTGTCTTACTTTGCTAATTTATATACAATTAAAGTAGATTTTACTGATTATAAATTGTTTTAAAGCTTATGAAGAAGAATAATGGAACCGGTCTATACAAACCTAGCTTTGATTTGCTGCAAGCCCCGTAGAATATGGTCTCTGCTGTCCCTTGCACCAGCACTGAGGTTCTCATTCCGCAAAACTTCTCCCAGGAACTCCTCAGTATCTAAAAGAAAGGGAAAGTTGATCAATGGAAAAGAAAGAGTACTAGGGAGAAGGAGGAAAATCTGAAGGACTAAGAAATGGGTATTATTTTCTCTTTAAAAACTTTAAAGTTGCAGAACGAGGTGAATGTAATTAATGCCACAGAACCATACACTTAATAGTGGTTAAAATGGTAAATTTTATGCTACATATATTTCACCAGAATAAAAAATAAACAAAACTTTATATATGCCTGTAAATGACATTTTCTGATAATCCAAGACCTTGCTATGAATTTAGAAAGCTAATGCATATATTAACCATAAGAAATAACTATTTTCTAAACCATCTTAAAGAAACATTTAAATATTAATTATCACCTATGGCAGAGGATGGACTGTCAGTTTCATAAACATGTAAACATTACAAACAAGTCATAGAAGGTCACAAGCCAATAGCAGCTAGAGAGAAATACCAGTAAATAGAACTGAAATTTAAAAAAGAGCTGAACTGCAAAATCAAGAACAAAAAGGGCAGGCATTCAAAGAAGAAAAATTAATTAGCAGATGCATCATTAATGAAAATGACAATGCAACCAATTGAAGGAACACACATGGAAAAGAAAAAATGTGTCCAAGAGAAGGAAACTGCAATTATGTGAGCATAATTATATATTATTTCTATACATGATAGAAATATATAATATGGAACAAATGATGTTATGTTGAAAGAAATTGGGGGGGGCATTTACAAATTTTCAAAGACAAAATACACTGATAATGATTATAATTGCCAGAAATGCTAGCTATACACTTTATTATGCATAAAAGAATTATAATCCCTAAAAGGCATATAAATAACATGGTTAAAATTTT
Source organism: Kogia breviceps (assembly GCF_026419965.1). NCBI lineage: Eukaryota > Metazoa > Chordata > Mammalia > Artiodactyla > Physeteridae > Kogia > Kogia breviceps. Next base: position 35,750,433 of record NC_081328.1, on the reverse strand, counting down.
CCACTTCCAAAAATATGAAACTGTACTATATATATACTATCAAGATAACGTTATGAATTTATACAGTTGGGTTACATAAACATACTTAAAATTTTGTTTTACATTCACAACACTCAACAACACCAAACAAAAAAATCCTAGATAGCCATTACCAGAACTTCTGATGGGGTATAAGATGTACTTTTGATGAAGTTCTGGAAATAAAAATTTCACTGAGGACCACCATCAACTTCCAAGACCTGCATCACATTTATTGCATATGTCATTTAATAGGCTCCTCCAAGTTCCTCTAAAGGCTAAAGAATGAAAAAATGAGAAGTTTAATTAAAAGGTAAAAAATAAATGCTATCAATTAATGTAATATACCATATTAATAGGATAAAGGACAAAGACCATGTGATCATCTCAATAGATGCAGAAAAAGCATTCGACAAAATTCAACAGCACTTCGTGATAAAAAAACACTCAACAAACTAGGAATAGAAGGAAATTTCCTCAGCTTCATAAAGACCATCCACAGAAAACCCACTAACATCACAATGGTGTGTGAAAATTAATAAATAGAACCCTCATTTTAAGTAATCAGGATACCAGAAGAGGGAGTGCATACGCCCTACCCATAGATGTCAATTGCAGACCCAGCAGGAAAAGATGTACCTTTGTATCTCCAACAGGAAGAATGTTGATACTTTACTACCCAGAAGGAGGAAGGAAAAATTTCTCCTTGCCCTGCAAGAGCCCAGCCAATGAGAGACTGTTACACAACTCAGTCAATGAAAAGCCATTATACTTTGAACTCCCAGTTTTCTCCAATGGACTCTTGGTTTATAATTGCCCCTCCCAACTCCTTCTTCTCCTCTATAAAAGAAAGTTCCTTTCTTTTATTCTCTGGATTTGCCTGTGGATCACCATAGATTGCACATCCTGAATTGCAAGTCGTTGCTGTTCCCAAATAAACCCATTTTGCTGGTAAAATAACTGGTTGGTTGATTGTTTTAGGTCAACAAGTGAAGGACTGAATGCTTCCTCCCTGCTTCTAAGATCAGCAGCAAGACAAGCTGTCTCCTCTCACCACTTATACTTAACATTGTACTGGTGCTAGCCAGGGCAATTATGCAAGAAATGAAATTAAAAGAGTCTAGATTAGAAAGGAAGAGGTAAAACTATCTCTACTTGCAGATGACATAATCTTGTATATAGAACACCCTAAGGAATCCATTGAAAAACTATTAGGTCTAATAAATGAGTTCAGTAAGTTTGCAGGATACAAGATTAATACACAAAAATCAGTTGTAATGGGACTTCCCTGGTGGTCCAGTGGTTAAGAATCCACCTTCCAATACAGGGGACACGGGTTTGATCCCTGGTTGGGGAACTAAGGTGCCGCAGGGCAACTAATCCTGCGAGCCACACCTAGAGAGCCTGCGCACTCTGGAGCCTGCACACCACAACTAGAGAAGCCTGCGTGCTGCAATGAAGACCCAGTGCAGCCAATAAATAAATAAATGTTTTTAAAAATCAGTTGTATTTCTATATAATAGCAATGAAAAAGTGAAAATTAAATTAGGAAACTTCCATTTAAGATAACATAAAACATAAAAAAATAAAATAAAATAAAATAAAAAATAAAATAAAATAAATAATAAAAATAAATAAATTAATTTTTAAAAAAGATAACATAAAACAGAATTAAGTACTTAGGAATAAATTTAGCAAGAGAAGTATAAAACTTAAACTCTGAAAACTACAAAATATTATTGAAAGAAATTAAAGGCCTAAATAAATGGGAAGAATCTCATGTTCATATATGAGACTTACTGCTATTAATATGGGAATATTTCCATATTAATCTAAAGATTCAATGCAATCTCTATAAAAATCTCAGCTGGCTTTTTTGCAGAAATTGACAAGCTAATCCCATGATTCATTTGGAAATCCAAGAGACCCAGAATATCCAAAACAATTTTGAAAAAGAAGAACAAATTTGGAGGATTCTCATTTTCTGATTTCAAAACTTACTACAAAGCAACAGTAATCAAGACAATACAATACTGGCATAAAAACAGACACACAGGTCAAAGGAAAAGAATTGGGAATTTAGAAGTAACCCCTCACATTTATAGTCAATATTTTTTTGATAAGGATGCAAAGACAATTCAATGGAAAAGAATAGTTTTTCAACAAATGGTGCTGGAACAACTGAATATCCACATGCAAAAAAATGAAGTTGGACACCTACCTCACACAATATACAAAAATTAACTCAAAATGGATCACATTTTGAGTTAATAAAAGGTAAAAGCTAAAACTATTAGAAGAAAATAGGCATAAATCCTTGTGACCTTGGATTAGATAATAGATTCTTAGATATGGATGCCAAAAGAACAAGAAACAAAAGAAAAAATTGGACATCAAAAATAAAAAACTATTGGGGACTTCTCCGGTGGTCCTGTGGCTAAGACTTCACCTTCCAATGCAGGTGTTGCAGATTCGATCCCTGCTTGGGGAGCTAAAATCCCATATGCCTCACAGCCAAAACACCAAAACATAAAACAGAAGCAATACTGTAACAAATTCAATAAAGACTTTAAAAAAATGAAAAACTATTGTGGTTCAAAGGATGCTATCAAGAAAGTGAGAAAAATTTTGCAAATCATATATCTGATAGGAGACATATGCAGAAATATAAAAAGCTCTTACAACTCAATAATAAAAAGACAAATAACCCAATCTTAAAACAAGCAGAGGATCTAAATAGACATTTATCCAAAGAAGATATACAAATGACCAATAAACAAATGAAAAGATGTTCAACATCAGTTGATACCAGGAAAATGAACCACAATGAGGTACCACTTTACATCCACTAGGATGGCTACAGTTAAGAAGATGGACAATAACAAGTGCTGTCAAAGATGGAGAGAAATTAGGACCCTCATACATTGCCATTAGGAATATAAAATGGTGCCGCCATTTTGTAAATGTCTGGCAGTTCCTCAAAAGGCTGAACAGAGAGTTACCATATGACCCAGCAATTCCACCACTAGATATTACCCAAGAGAAATGAAAACAGGTGTTCAAACAAAAACTTGTACATAAATGTTCATAGCAGCATTATTTTTTTAAGCATCTTTATTGGAGTATAATTGGTTTACAATGTTGTGTTAGTTTCTGATGTATAACAAAGTGAATCAGCTATTCGTACACATATATCCCCATATCCCCTCCCTCTTGCATCTCTCTCCCACCCTCCCTATCCCACCCCTCTAGGGGGTCACAAAGCACTGAGCTGATGATCTCCCTGTGCCATGCAGCTGGTTCTCACTAGCTATCTATTTTACACTTGGTAGTGTATATATGTCCATGCCACTCTCTCAGTTCGTCCCAGCTTACCCTTCCCCCTCCCTGTGTCCTCAAGTCCATTCTCTACATCTATGTCTTTATTCCTGTCCTGCCCCTAGGTTCATCAGAACCTTTTTTTTTTTTTAGATTCCATATATATGCGTTAGCATACAGTATTTGCTTTTCTCTTTCTGACTTACTTCACGCTGTATGACAGTCTATAGGTCTATCCACCTCATTACAAATAACTCAATTTTGTTTCTTTTTATGGCTGAGTAATATTCCATTGTATATATGTGTCACATCTTCTTTTTCCATTCATCTGTTGATGGACACTTAGGTTGCTTCCATGTCCTGGCTATTGTAAACAGTACTGCGATGAACACTGTGGTACATGACTCTTTTTTTTTTTTTTTTTTTTTTGTGGTACACGGGCCTCTCACTGTTGTGGCCTCTCCCTTTGCGGAGCGCAGGCTCCGGATGCACAGGCTCAGTGGCCATGGCTCACGGGCCCAGCCCCTCCGCAGCATGTGGGATCCTCCCAGACCGGGGCACCACTGCGCCACCAGGGAAGCCCGTTGACTCTTTTTGAATTATGGTTTTCTCAGGGTATATGCCCAGAAGTGGGATTGCTGGGTCATATGGTAGTTCTATTTTTAGTTTTTTAAGGAACCTCCATACTGTTCTCCATAGTGGCTGTATAAATTTCCATCCCCACCAACAGTGCAAGAGGGTTCCCTTTTCTCCACACCCTCTCCAGCATTTCTTGTTTGTAGATTTTTTGATGATGGCCATTCTGACCGGTGTGAGGTGATACCTCATTGTAGTTCTGATTTGCATTTCTCTAATGATTAGTGATGTTGAGCATCCTTTCATGTGTTTGTTGGCAATCTGTATATCTTCTTTGGAGAAATGTCTATTTAGGTCTTCTGAGAAGCATTATTCTTAATAGCCAATATGTGGACAAAACCCAAATGTCCATCGACTGATAAATAGATAAATAAAATGTGGCATATCTATACAACAGAATATTATTCAGCAATAAAAAATGAAATGCTACAATACAAATAAATCTCTGAAATCATTATTTCGCCAAAGAAACCAGTCACAAGGGCTACATATTGTATAATTCCATTTACATGAAATATACAGGATAGGCAAAAATCTATAGAAACAGAAAGTAGGTTAGCAGATGCCTAGGGCTCTGGGAGAGATGGAGGCAGACTGGAGAATGAAAACTAAGGGGGTTCACGTTTTATTTGGGGATGATGAAAATGTTCTAAAATTTATCTTGGTGATGATTGCACAACTCTGTGAATACTATACTAAAAGCCATTGGATTGTACACTTTAAATGGGTAGGGTGTACGGCATATGAACTATATCTCAGTGAAGCTGTTAAAATATATAAATGAATGTATAAATGAACAAATTACAACATCTACACATATTCTTCTGAAATTTCAAAACTGAAGGGAAATGAAAACATTACTCAAGCACCGACATGGAAAAAAATAAGTAGTCTACAAAATAACAGAGTCAAAATGGCCTCTCCACAAAATAAGCACTAGAAGATGAAAGTTTTACAGTGTTTTAAAGGAAAAATACTGTGCTCAAGAATTCTAAGCATAGTCAAGATGTTGGTTATATAACATGAAGGAGACCAGCAAAACATTTTCAAACAGTTGTGGCTCTGAATTTCTACCACCTACATTCTTTCCTGAAGAAAGAATGTCTTTTTCTGAAGAAAGAATGTCTTTTCAAAGACACACTGATCAACAGAAAGAGGTGGTGATGAAATTCAAAACAGCAAAATAAGTTAAATCTAGATACTTGTGGTTAAGTATAGTTTAAAACTTATTTTAAAAAGTAATTCTTAATTAAGATGTTTGTAAAAAAAATGTAATAAGCATCTGAATGCAATTAGAAAAGGAATAGAGAAGAAGAAAAACATGCTAAATTACTTATTTACATAGGGCTAATGGGTACTATTCCATCCTGGATAATGATAATTAAAGCAAATGGGTTTAACTATGATTTTTCAAACACTAATGTAATAAAAGTAGAACAAAAGATTTAAAAAATAGTCCATATAGTAAAATATAGAAAAAAGAGAAAAAGGTAGCAAAAAAGATAAAACTCATAAAATAAGATTATATATCACTGATGACAATAATTGTGAAAAGTTAGACTCCCTTATTAAAAACAAGCTGTAAGGATATATTGTACTGCACAGGGAATACAGCCAATATTTTATAATAAGTATAAATTGTGAAAAATGTATAAAAATTTTGAATCACTATGTTGTATACCTAAAACTAATATAATATTGTAAATCAACTATACCTCAATTAAAAAATTAAAAAGTTAACAGAAACAAATGGAAAAAATAAAAGCAAAGTATTTCAGACTATGTCAAAAGATACAATTAATTTAACTACTATTTAAAAGATATTCACCTGAAACAAAGTGAAACTGAAGTTAAAAGAAGAGACGTGTGCAAAATGTCCTAAACAAATTTTCTTAAAAAGCAAGAACAGCTTCCCTGGTGGCGCAGTGGTTGAGAGTCCGCCTGCCGATGCAGGGGACACGGGTTCGTGCCCCGGTCAGGGAAGATCCCACATGCCGCGGAGCGGCGGGGCCCGTGAGCCATGGCCGCTGAGCCTGCGCATCCCGAGCCTGTGTTCCGCAACGGGAGAGGCCACAACAGTGAGAGGCCCATGTACCGCAAAAAAAAAAAAAAAAAAAAAAAAAGTGTTGGCATAGGCTAAAATGACTCATCAAATTAATTCTATTAAGTTTAATGCTGGGCAGTATTTCAGACCCTCTATTTAGATTTTTTTTAAAAAGTCCCCAAGTACTTGCAAATACTTTTTAAATGTGAATGGTTGTCCTGGCTGGGCACAATCACAGAAATATCCATTCTCTCACTGCTGCTGCTTTGATAGTCATTATACTTCAACAACCTTCTGCTGACTTCCATCATCACTCCTCACCCCATCTCATAGCCCCCTCCTCTTACCATAGCATGCCCAAGCCTGTTGGCAGCCACGCTCTCAATGGGAGATGGGGTCGGAAGTAAGGAGACAGGAGAGGAAGAGAGGGAGATGAGGAGAGGAAATTCTGTTCTCCTTTTGCTCTGGGTCCCTGCACTGGCTCTCACCTCCCCGCTAGGTGAGGCCCAGTCCTGCACTCATTCTGACTCATTAAATAGTCTCCTCCCTAATCCTGGGAACCACAACCTAGCTCCCACCCACCTCCTCATACCTTTTCCAGACCTGCCCATTGGAGTCACTCCCCAGTCACAACACCAACATCAGAGCCTGGAGTTAGGGAGCAGGGGATAAAGGGTGTGTTCCCACTAACAAAGAGGGACACAAAATAGTTGTTTTAAATGGGCTGGCCTGGAAATCAACCTAAAGAACATGGTTTTTTTTTCGCATAAAAAAAGGGGTCTAAAAGAAAATACCTAATTAAACGTTAGAAAACAATCTATTCACTATTTTTAAAAAAATTGTAGGAGTAGGATACTACTTCAGCCTCATCTCTTAAATTTTCAATGATACCTAGTGTTTTTTTCTAATCAAAATGTTTAATTTATCTTATAGATGCTTCACTCTGAACATTTTGAAGGAGTAAAAAAGCCTTAAAGATAAGACATCACCCCTCTAGGATGGAGATGGGAGCCTGTATTGAGAAAGGAGGGGTGTAGAAAATGTTTGTTGAGATTGTGGAGAAGAGAAGGGGATATGAAAGGGAGGAGGGACTCCTCTCAGGGACCCATCCCAGGAGTCCTTTGCTTGGATTGATGCAGTAGGCAGGGAGTAAAGATCTGCATCATCCTCGGGACTTCCTTGAGTGAGCCACTAAAAGTAAGACATCCTTTCCAGTAACAGACTATGGTCACCCACTTTGCCATGCCTAGCAAATCATGCCCACCAAACCAAAACGATCTCTACCTTGGAAGTAACATAAGGCCACATTTCATTCTAGATGCCTGAGTATTCTATTTGTCTGGGTATTTAATTAAATGTTATAACTATCCCTTTATGTAACATATTGCTATTTTACAGAAAAAAACAGCCTGGTTGCTGATCCAACTTCTACAAAGTCTCATTGACAGCTTCTGGTAGAAACAAACGAAAAATAATAATTTCTGATTCCTTGTTACAAATATGCTGAAGGTATCCGACCATTAGTATTTCTGCAGTGACTTAAATATCTCACTAAAATCAAACCTCTGAAACTTTAGTGTTAATTTTTCTATTCTAACGATGGAAGACTTCATAGAAACCTTGTCTTGCATATTTTCACACCAATTAAATAAAAGTATCATAGGGGGGTAAAATGACTTTTAGTTTGCTTAGACTTGTTTTAAACCTTGCATTAAATTTTCGATCTGGCAATTAGTTTTAATCCTTAAGGCATATATACTTTGCTTTTAGTTAAGAGGGAAAACTTGTTGGCAAGGCTAAAATCATACCCACCAGCTTTGTTTTGGCTTGCAGGAAGTTGTCAGCATACAATAGAGAAACTGTCAGCATGTTCTGGTTGTGGTTTGCTTCAACCTGCTGATTGTTTCTGCCCCATGACCCAAGAAATGTGTGGTGTTTATATTTTTCATTCTCTTACCTCCTGAAGGGGAAAAAAAATGACAATACCTATATACTCACAGCACAGAGAAAACAAAAACCAGGAACGAAAACACAGATAGTACTTTGGATTAAGTTTTAACTACTGGCCAGTCTGCAAATCTAGGATTAACACTTCTGCAATCTTCCATTTGAGAGTCTAAGAATCTATCCTACAGAAGTATTTGCATATGTACACAAAGATGCAGATATGTTCTCTACAGCACTGTGGAAATACAAAAAAGTCTGGAAACGATCTAAACATCCTTCAATAGGTGAATAGTTACAAAATTTTGAAATACTGTGCAGCAGTTTAAAAATGAATATATATATATGAATATATACATAGATTCATATGGAAAGGTATCCAATGGTGCTATGCTTAAAAAAACCAAGTAGTCTATATACTTATTTTTTCTTTTTTTTTTTCATTGAACTATAGTTGATTTACAATATTGTGTTAGCTTCAGGTATACAGCAAAGTGATTCATATATACATATATATATATATATATATATATATATATATATATATATACCCTTTTCAGATTCTTTTCCATTATAGGTTATTACAAGATATTGAATATAGCTTCCTGTGCTATAGAGTAAATCCTTGTTTATCTATTTTATATATAGTGGTGCATATCTGTTAACACCATACTCCTAATTTATACCACCCTACCTTCTCCTTTGGTAACCATAAGTTTGTTTCCTATGTCTGTGAGTCTGTTCCTGTTTTGTAAATAAGTCCATTTGTATTATTTTTTTAGATTCCACATGTAAGTGGTATATTTGTCTTTCTGACTTACTTCACTTAATACAGTAATCTCTAGGCCCATCCATGTTGCTGCAAATTGCAATATTTCATTCCTTTTATGGATGAGTAATATTCCAGTGTGTGTGTGTGTGTGTGTGTGTGTGTGTGTGTGTGTGTGTCACATCTTTATCCATTCGTCTGTTGATGGACACTTAGGTTGCTTCCAGCTCTTGGCTATTGTAAATAGTGTTGCTATGAACACTGGGGTGCATATATCTTTTCAAATTAGAGTTTTCATCTTTTCCAGATATATGCCCAAGAGTGCGATTGCTGGATCATATGGTAGTTCTATTTTTAGTTTTTTAAGGAACCTCCATACAGTTTTCCATAGTGGCTGCACCAATTTACATTCCCACCAACAGTATAGGAGGATTCCCTTTTCTCCACGCCCTCTCCAGTATTTATTATTTGTAGACTTTTTGATGATGGCCATTCTGACTGGTGTGAGGTGATACACCTCGTTGTAGTTTTGATTTGCATTTCTCTAATAATTAGCGATGTTGAGCATCTTTTCATGTGCCTGTTGCCCATCTGGTTGCCTTCTTTGTAGAAATGTCTATTTAGTTCTTCTGTCCATTTTTCGATTGAGTTGTTTTTTTCATATTGAGTTGTATAAGCTGTTTATTTTGGAAATTAAGCCCTTTTTGGTCCCACAGTTTGCAAATATTTTTTCCCATTCTGTTAGGCTTTTTGTTTTGTTTTGTTTTGTTTATGGTTTCCTTTGCTGTGCAAATGCTTATAAGTTTGATTAGGACCCATTTGTTTACTTTTGCTTTTATTTCTATTGCCTTGGGAGACTGATCTAAGAAAACACTGCTACGATTTATGTCAGAGAATTGCCTGTATTCTCTTCTAGGCGTCCTATGATGTCATGTCTTATATTTAAGTCTTTAAGCCATTTTGAGTTTATTTTTGTGTATGATGGGAGGGAGTGTTCTAATGTACGTTACTGATTTACATGAGGCTGTCCAGCTCTCCCAACACCACTTGCTGAAGAGGTTGTCTTTTCTCCATTGTGTATGCTTGCTTCCTTTGTCAAAGATTAATTGAACTGAAGAATGTGTTTATTTCTCGGCTCTCTATTCTGTTCCATTGATCTGTATGTCTGTTTTTGTGCCAATACCATGCTGGGTTTTTTTAAAATAAGTTTATTTTATTTATTTATTTATTTTTGGCTGTGTTGGGTCTTTGCTGCTGCATGCAGGCTTTCTCTAGTTGCAGCGAGCAGGGGCTACTCTTTGTGGTGCGTGGGCTTCTCATTGCGGTGGCTTCTCTTATTGCAGAGCACGGGCTCTAGACGCACAGGCTTCAGTAGTTGGGGCACGCGGGCTGAGTAGTTGTGGCTCGTGGGCTCTAGAGCACAGGCTCAGTAGTTGTGGCGCACAGGCTTAGTTGCTCCGCAGCATGTGGGATCTTCCAGGACCAGGGCTCAAACCCGTGTCCCCTGCATTGGCAGGCAGATTCTTTTTTTTTTTTCCTGAGGCGAAGTATAACCCCGAGTTAGCATTCCTGCCAAACAACAGGAAACCTCTGACATGTTCTGGTACTTATCAGTTAGAAATTATTTCATAACAGAACTGTTCCGTTTGTGTTTCTTTTGACATGAGCTCCATGTTCCAACTGCACCGGACTTTAGCATTTTATTCTGGCTCTTCTGGGCATGTGTGGCATCTCTCGCTTACTGGTTGCCAACGCCTCTACCCTGTTTAAGCGTCGCCAGTCAGCAGGTACAGAAAGGAAAGTGTCTGACCCCACCTGACCTGTACTGTCAGCTCCACGAGTGGGCCCCACAGGACAGCAGTCTCCCTGGGGAGGGATGTGTGCTCGTTCATGTACCCTCCAGCAATGCCAGGTGCTTTACAGCAAAAGCCCCTGGAGTAAGGCTGAGGGAGGGCAGGCAGATTCTTAACCACTGCGCCACCAGGGAAGCCCTACCATGCTGTTTTGATTACTGTAGCTTTGAATATTGTCTGAAGCCTGGGAGGGTTATGCCTCCAGCATTGTTCTTTTTCCTCAGGATTGCTTTGGAAATTCTGGGTCTTTTGTGGTTCCATAAAAAGTTTAAGATTATTTGTTCTAGTTGTGTGAAAAATGTCATGGGTAGTTTGATAGGGATCACATTAAATCTGTATGTTGCTTTGGGTAGTATGGCCATTTTAACAATATTAATTCTTCCAATCAAAGAGCATGGGCTATCTTTCCATTTCTTTGAATCATTTTCAATTTCTGTTATCACTGTTTTATAGTTCTCTGCATATAGGTCTTTCACCTCCTTGGTTAGGTTTATTCCTAGGTACTTTTTTGACACAATTTTAAATGGGATTGTTTTTTCACTTTCTCTTTCTTATATTTCATTGTTAGTGTAAAAAAAATTCAACAGATTTCTGTATATTAATCTTGTAACCTGCTACCTTGCTGAATTCATTTATCAGTTCTAATAGTTTTTGTGTGGAGTCTTTAGGGTCTTCTCTATAGAGTATCATGTCATCTGCATATAATGACAATTTTATCTCTTCCCTTCCAGCTTGGATACCTTTTATTTCTTTTTCTTGTCTGATTGCTGTGGCTAGGTCAAGTAGTCTATATACTTGTATGCTGTGCAAATATTCTACAATAAAAATGTATCCATAAGTTATTTTTGTAATTAAAAAAATACATGGACCATAACATCTACCAGAATATCTAAAAATAAAAAGACCACAACATCAAGTGTTGGTGAAGAAATGGAGCACTTGGAATTTTCATACACTGTTGGTGGGATTGTAAAATAGGAACAATCACTTTGGGAAACTGGAGTTTCCAATAAAATTAAATGTATTCATACCCTACGACCAAGTAATTCCACTCCTAGATATTTATCCAGGAGAAATGAGTGTTTATGTTACAAAACAAGTTATACAAGAATGCTTATAGCAGCTATATTCATAATAACCCAAAACTGAACAACTCAATGTTCATCAGAAGAAGAATGGATAAACAGACTGTGGAATATTCACACAATGGAATACTACTTAGCAAAAGGATAAGATAAATCTGATACACAGAACAACATGGATAACTCTCAAAAACATTATGCTGAGGACAGACACAAAAGAGATCATACTGATCTATGAAGTTCCAGAACTGGAAAGGAAACCTTCTAGGGAGATGGAAATGTTTATGTCTTGATGTGGGTTGTAGTCACACAGTCACACAGTCATACATACATGAAAGTCATCCAGTTGTAACACTTAACATTAGTGCATTTTATGTACGTAAATCATACCCTAATAAAGTACTGGGAAGGAAGGAAGAAAGAAAGAGAGGGAGGAATCGATGGATGAAGAGGCTCACACAAAGAGTTATCAAAAAGGAAAATTTACTTTAAAGAGAGAGTGATTTTAAGGATGTTTATTACAATGCAGTTAAGAGAGATTTTCTGTAGCTTTCTAAGTATCCAGGATACTTCTCATACTTGATTTATAATATACAGTACCTTAATTAATTCCAACTCAACTACTATACTGGTTTAAGTATGTATAAATATGTGCCACTGGATACATTTTAGTAAAGCTCCTATTATGTGAATAAAATTTTTATTTCCCTATAACATACTAATATTAGAATATCAACAATGTTAGGAGGAGACCCTAGATGAGAATTTAAGTAAGTCATAAATGATTTTATCAAAGCCATAAGCTTTCAGGAAAGCTTGCTCTCTGGATGCTAAGACCACTCTGTTTCTAAGCCCACATCTGTCCTATGTTCCATGTAAAAGCTGGATAGTAAAATTAAACAGTGGAACTCAAAGACTCCAAACCTGAAAAGCCATCTGTTATAATCACCTAACTTATAATGCAGCACTGACAAACTGGAAAAGCAAGCAATGAACTTGGAAACACAGGGGAAATAAATATGAATAAACGTAGCTGAAATTATAGGATTTCTGTACAGTGTAATAGTTTATAATGTGAAAAAAATTAGATCTATGATAGTTATGTCAATATGTTAAGATTCTCAGATGATGGTAAAACTTGAAACTTATCTTATTTTTCCTGTATTTAAAATGATTAAAAATTGTTTAAGTATTACACTTATATAATGAGATTAAAATGTTATTATCTTAATAGCTTGCACTAGAATTCCTCTTAGGAAGAGAATCGCCATGGTTTGGCAAAGTAACTTGTTTCTCCATGTGTGGGTGTTGGTGGGAACCTAAACCATTAAACAGATAGCTAAACTGCCTTTCCATGTAGCAAGGGAAAGAAATTTTTTGTTGTTGTTTTGCTCCAGATAGGATAAAGGGAGAAAGTGCCAGTGAGAAAGCATAAGGCTGAGAACTGCATCAGGTGAAAGGCCAGAGGGCACTGTCTGATGACTGGAGTGGGAAAAGGGGGTTTAGGAATAGGAATGCCTAATATTCAATTTGAAATCGTTTGCATTACTGCAGTGGAAATCCTTCCTCCCTCTCCCTGCACCCTCTGACTCCCCAGTGATGTCTTCTACACTCACAGGGACTTCATGTGGGTAGGTCTTTGTGGAAATTGAAGGCAAGGATATATGTCAAGGCCATGGTTTCTCAACCTTGGCACTAATGACATTTGGGGCTGGATAATTCTTCGTTGTGGAGGCTATCCTATGCATTGTAGGAAGCTGAGCAGCATCCCTGGCCTCTACCCATTAGGTGCCAATAGCACCCTCCCCAGCTGTGACAACAAAAAATGTCTCCAAGTGTTGCCAAATGCCCCCATGGGACAAAATCACCCCATTTGGGAACTGCTAGTTTAGGCCTACAGAAAGCACACATGGAAGGAGGGGACCCTGAAAGCAAAAGTAACCTTGAGAATGCATGCCACTTGAGAATTACCCAGATCTTGAGGAGATGTATGGGCTTCCACAATGGGGAGTAGATCTTGCCTAGAGTTCAAAAGGCCTGGGCAGCCCAGTTAACATCTAGGCTATACCCACAATGAAACTAAAATATTTCTACCAATTAAAAAAATAGTTCTGTTTATAAAAACAGAAAGGGAGAAGGGCAAGATTAAACCTTTCATTTTTTTTTCAACTGACAAGTAGTACAAAAATACCATTTTTACACAAATACACACACATACAAAGCATTCTATAACAAGGTAAGGAACACATGTCTTTCTTAAGTTAGCAGGGAAGCTAACTTTCTCTCTCCTTTCTCCAAAAAGTTTCTCATAGAAATATCACTGGACTCTGATCTAAGGAAGGAAGGAAATGAAGAAGATCCTGAAAGAACCCCTACAAACCTCCCCTAATTTGGAGTAGCAAGGTTAAGGTTGAACCACCAACCCAAGCAAAAGGCCATGCCTAGGGACTTCCCTGGTGGTGCGGTGGTTAAGAATCTGCCTGCCAATACAGGGGACACGGGTTTGATCCCTGGTCCAGGAAGATCCCACATGCCGTGGAGCAACTAAGCCTGTGCACCACAACTACTGAAGCCTGCACTCTAGAGCCCAACAGCAGCCAAAAATAAATAAATTAAATAAATAAATTTATTTTTTTTTAAAAAAGGCCACGCCTAGGAGTTTTCCTGTGGAGAGGCAGCTGCAAGAAGAGAGACCAATAGGACTTCCTCAAAGAAAAAAAAATTTTAATTTTATTTACCAAACATATGGTGTGTAATACATTCTAGATATTATTCTAAGTTCTTTTCAAATATTAGTCCTTTATTCCTCATATAAATTCTATGAGATAGGTACTATTATTATTCCCATTTTACAGCTAAGACCCAAAGTTAAATACTAGTAAGAAAGTGGCAGAGTCAGGATTTGAACCTAGGCAAACTTATCACAAAAAAAATATACAGGACCTATGAGAAAACAAAGTTCAAAAAGAAAACTATATCTTGAAGAACTAGAGAAAATGTCTTCCTCTGAAGTAGATTTATTATTAAAGAACAGAAATGTTTAGAAAATTTCTAATCATATTTTCAACAACATTCAAAAAGTCATTATGCCTATAAGCCAGATTTACAGATGTAATGAAAATGAAACAATGAGTGATGAGGAAAGAACACATGGAAATTCATTTTAAATAAATAAATGCTGAATTTAAAACTGTAATGAAGTCACTGACGGATGAGACAATAAAAGAGATGAAACACAGAGAATATATCAGGGACTAATATATTTATAATATAAATCCTAGTTTGACAGAATAAAAGAGATGGAGTAGAAGCAATGACAATAGAAAAAACTTTCTCAAGTTAAAGACCTGAGTCTTTAGATCAAAAGGGTTCACTACATACCAGGCAAAATTATTAAAAAGTCTAAAACCCTGAAATTATCTAGTGACATTTTTGAGAGCAAAGAAAAATATCCTATAAACATCCAGGCAGGTGGTGGGAGGAAAGGGTTATAAAAGAAATATATCAGGCTGGCATCAGACTTCTCCTCCACAAAATCGAAGACCAGAAGATAAGGGTAAAACGTCGAGAGGTTAAGTTGAGAGAAAGGGGAAGAAAGGGAAAGAGTGTGACCCTAGAACCTCATGCCCACAGCTAAGTTTATATGAAACTAGATAAACACATACTCAAACTTGGAGGGGCTCAGTAAGGGTACTATCAAAGTACCCTTCCTGAGAAATTCACTCAGCATTATATTCTCAATTGTCATCTAGTAGGGTTTTATGCACTGTCCAATACAGCAGGCACTGTGGCTACTGAGCAGCTGAAATGTAGCTAGTGCAATGGCATAACTGATTTTTTTGGTTTTATTTAATTTTAGTTAATTTTTTTTTTTTTTTTTTTTTGCAGTATGTGGGCCTCTCACTGCTGTGGCCTCTCCCGTTGCGGAGCACAGGCTCTGGACGCACAGGCTCAGCGGCCATGGCTCATGGGCCCAGCCGCTCCACGGCATGTGGGATCTTCCCGGACCAGGGCACGAACCCGTGTCCCCTGCATCGGCAGGCGGATTGTCAACCACTGCGCCACCAGGGAAGCCCAATTTTAGTTAATTTAAATTTAAATAGCCACATGTGGCCAGTGGCTACTGTTTTAGCAAAGTCTAAATATCTGAGATAAAGAGTTCAAGAATGAAAAAGCCATGATACAAAAAGTAAGCAATGAACAAGTTAAACAGGAAAAAAAATATTATTATAGCTATGGTTTTAGATATTATGCAAATGTCAAAAAATAATTATTGTAATCTAATATACACAATAAAACATTAATAATTCTGAGTCTAAAATTCAAGATCATATCAGCAATTTCACATTTCATACAGGAGGAAAGAGCTAGAAGATACTATTTCTTTCTTATCGTTGCTAATCAGAGGGAAATGTTTTTGTGGGTTTTTTTCCCATAAAGGTAAAACTATCAGTGGAATAAAACCAGGACGTATAACTTCAAAATCACTCAAAAGAAAGAAAAGAACTTGTGATCTAAGAAAATGCTCAGGAGACCATAGCAAATGAAAAACTATCAGTGGAAAAATCAGTATACAAAACTATACACACAATATGTCACAACTTTTAAAGTATGTACAAATAATAATAACTGAAAGAAATAAATGGAAATTTAACAATCGTTGACTATGGGTGGCTGTATATCCTTGTGTTTTCTAAATTTTCTACAATGAACATTATTGCTCTTATAACCAAGAAATTTAACAAAAAAGAAATAGAAGTATGGTCATATACCTTTCAGAATTCAACAGAACAGTAACATCACCTATCTAGAAGACAACCCAGTATCAAAAATTAAGTAAAAATGACTCTGAACAGCCACAGTACATGTTACAAAGTGCAGGCCTAATGGTTTGGGTACTGGGTTCATCAAGAGAGCCCTTCATACTTTCTTTCATACATATCTTAATTCCAATGAACTTAATTATCTGATGTTCTGATAGCATTGGGGATACAGATACACTGAGAGCAGTGGAAAGTGATAGGCCTGGTCTAACAGTAGGAAAAAAAAATGACAAAAATTAAAACGTAAAACAGACATTCACAGAGCAGTCCAGGGGCAATTATGGCAGAAAAATCCCTAAACAACTCAATATTCCCATAAAGTATGATAAATGATATTCGCTATAAAAACTCTGAGTTATAGTGTTCAGAGGAGGTGCCTTTGAACACAGACTGGTTGGTTGAGGAAGTGTGAAAAGTTCCTATTGCATCTGAGAAAAAAATTGATCACAAATGTTTATAATAAAAAGTTAGAGTGCTTAAAGAGAATATCTTCAGCTATCCAGCACAACTCACTCCTGCAAGTTCCACAGAGTTGGAGTTTTACTATGTTGAAAAGGATTTTATGGTTGGCTACATCGACCAATACAAATCTGGAGAACAATCTGGAAGGAAATGATTAATGACTTCTTCTTTCCAAGGAAGTTTAAAAATAAGTAACCATAGGCGTATTGGAATCAGCGTTAACGCAGCAATTGCTACTAAATGCAGCAGAGTTGTGAATGTTATTTTGTCTCTAATCCATATCTGAGCAGGATTTAGGTACCTTGTAGATAGTTGCGACCTATTAGCTATTGAAGTCAGTAAGCCCCATTCCATCACACAAGACAAATTGTGAACTAAAGAAATATTTATTCTCCTTCCTTCATACTTGCCTCTTGTGCTTCTGACTTCAAAAGTGGGGCTAGAAAGACAAGAAAGAAACTGATTATGTCTGTATCTGTGAAACAAAGATTATGCAAACTGCCAGCACTCCATTGTTTTTGTTTTCAGCGTGGTTATCACCAAACAAAAACGAAAAGATAACTTCTACATCTGAAGCCTGATTATTTGAAAACAGACCTGAATATTTCCTCCTCTTTCAATAAGGCAGTAAATGCCCTTCACTTTACTTATCTATAAGGTACTTATTTGCTGATATGGACTAGTTACTATTTCTATAAGAGAGCTTGACAGAGTCTATCTGAGGAAGATGTTTCCTGAGTCACCCTAGAAACCTCTCACTGCTTTAATATTTGCCCAAAATCCAAGAAAGCATTAAAAAAAAAAAAATCCCCACCTTCCACACACCCTTAGAGCTACCAAGAGAAAAGCATAATCACAACCCTGGTTAATGGCCCTTTCGAACTCTGACCTCTCTAAGCTTCTTTTCGTTTTTTTGTTCCTTTTCCTTTTAAATAACCTTCCTGGCTGTTTCTTCCTATTACAAAAGTAATACATGGTCATTGTCATGGTTCAAACAACATGAAGATGTATGAAATAAAATTAATAATCTCTCCCCCACTCTCTCACTCCCCTCCTTAGGAAACCAATGTTAGGAGCTTGGTGTATGTTCTTTCTTACTCCCTCCTAGGCTTACACAAACATACATAATATATGGGGTTTTGTTGCTGTTTTCAAACATAAATGGTATATTATATATACTACGGTGTACCTTGCTTTTTAGTCTTAAAAATATGTTATGGACACTTTGCAAGCCAATATATACAGATCCACCACAACATTTTTAATGGCTGCAAAATATTCCATAAAATGAATAATCATTCATACCATCACCTGACCTTTCCTAGCTCATGGACATTTACTATGGATCCTGGTACACATACTTCATGTCCTTTAATTTGAGTAACACAGGTTCCTAGAAGGGAAGCTTCTTGGTCAAATGAAACATTTTCAAATGTTTAAAATTTAACAAAATTAATTTTAGACCTTCAGAATTTCTGTTCCCTTCTTCATTATGCAAAATTTGGCATAAACCTTTCACAATGCTTTGCATATTTTATTTTTCAAACCACACACATTATGTCAAAAAATGCCCCTGTCATTTATGCTCATGTAGTTGTAAATAAATAAATGCTTAAGTTAGGGCTGTGATGGCCAGTGTTAAAATCACTGTGTAAATGCTTATGCCTTGGTTTATGAAAGTAGTAATTCATTGTGGAAACTCCACCCGCACCGCCTGTGGCAGCACTAAAGTGGCAGCACTCTCACCCTGTGACTCCCTCCACTGAGTGACGACATAGAGATCAGGACCTACATATTTTCTAACTGTCAACAGTTAACCTTAAAAAGTGTGTGTGTGGGGGGGTGGGGAGACAAACAGCAACAGACGATAAATGGATAGCCATTATGGGTTTATAATATCTACAAATTATTTGTAGTACAATGAATAATTCTGCTGGTCTACACCAGAGAGTGCGTTCCATAAAAAACAAAACCTACAACCAATATGTTGCTATGATTACATGAACCTTTCAAAAGCATATTCTTCAAACACTATTCAATAGAATTATTGGTTGAATCCCACTTTCACATTTTTCTCTCTACTTCAGATTCAGACTCTAATTGCAAACTTAAAAAAAAAAGCCTTAAAGAAATATATTAACCAACAAAGCTCCTTAAAATTTAATCTCAGACTCCTCCGTATATTCTAAAGACCCGAGCACCAACAGTGATTGTTAAGACACAGCAAGTTTGATACAGAAGTATGTGACACGCAATTAATCTCCATTCATACCCTGCTCTACTTGTCAGCAAACAAAGGTTCTGCTTTAGGAGGAGATCTGAAGACTTCAATTAAAAACAGTCAGCTAACAAGAAAATAATCTAAACTAAAGGAAGGTGGCAGGTGCAGAAATGAGCTGTTTACCAAAGTGTCAGTTTTGAACAATAAAGAACTGCACATCAAAAATGCTGAAGGAGTGGATAGCATTGCAAGCTTCTGAAAATTAAAAGGAATCTTCTACCAAGGCTGAACACAAAATGCAAGTCTAGTTTAACTAGGTTGTAAAATAGGTTCCCTCTCAACAAATGACAGATACCAGTAAAAAGAATCAGGTTATACCTTTAACTGCAAGGGCAGAATGAAACTTTTTGCCACAGTTCCTTCTCTCCTGGAAACTAGACATGTAGAGCCTCTCTTTACACTTGAAATTATTGAACCAGCAGTAGAGGGAAAGGCTGGGTTGCTTCTTCTTAGACACCCATATGATGCTTTTACCCTGCAAATACTTTTATTCTGAAAGTTTAGATTCACTCGAGTCATAAGTAAAATAAATTTGGAAACTTCACCTCAGAAGAAATACCTAGTTGACAGCTTTTACAGAGAAGCAACCCAGAATGGAAACCGTGCCACAAACATACCGAAAAGACTTGCCAAATATTTGATTAAGAGGCATTTATATCAAGATAACAAGATAATGGAGATATAAAACCAATTAAATTGAGAGAAACTGAAAAAAAAAAAAAAAAACTGCTTGCCAAAAGTATGACCTGCCCAAAGCAGGCCATTTGTCACATAGATGCCAAAAGGCTTAATTCGGAAGTTTCCTCCTGGGACCCTTATGCAAGTACAGATTCCAGGTCCCCATCCTTCCAGGAAGGTCAATTACAGGAACAGCAAGTTACGTTCACCAGAAAAAGTGTGAGGCAAGCAGATGATCTTGTAACTCTGGAGTGTTACAGCGGGATGTGATGTGTTGAGTGTTAGTGACTGAACACACCGCAATGGGGCACTTCTAGAAAGGGAAGAGATGTAATACTAGGATCCGCCTGCCCCAGGTGCATGAGGGACCCCCCCGGAGCTGCAGGCGGGTGAAGGGGACCTAGGGTCTGGATGCCCAGGCCTTGGCTGACAGAAGCCCGTGAGCCCTCACAGCCCCTTGGGAGCCTGGGGCGCTCTAAGCTGGAAGGTCAAGGTACCGTGCGAGCTGGACAGACGGAGTCAGGGCGGGAGAGGGACGAGAGCGAAACCTATAGACACAGGGCGTCCCGAGGAGAAAGGGACAGCTTGAAGGCCAGCACGGCGGCTCGGGGACCATGAACGCGGCCTGAACTTGCTTAGAAGCCTGGAGGCTAAGTGGAAGGTGGAGACGCCTTGAGGAAAAAGAAAATGTGTTACTGAGGCGAGTGAAAGGGACCCTGAGCGGGAGATGAACAGCTGGCTCTGCAGAGTCAGTACTCTGGCAGCCTCGAGGTTCTAGAAGGCGGTGGGTGAGGGAGCTGACGGGGAAGGCCGGCCTTGGGAGCCGCTGTCGTCTCGGCTGCTGCCGGGCTCGGCACGTGAGACTCCCGGCGGGGCGTTACCTTCCAGGAGCCAAAGGATCTCCTCCGGGAGGGCGGCGGCGGCCTGCATGTGGCGGGCGGCGGGAGAGGGCCGGGCAGGCAGGCGGGCGGGCGGGCGGGCGGGCGGGCGGGCAGGCTGCAGCGGCACCTGGCCCTCCGTCGCCTGCGCCGCGGGGCTGAGCCGCAGGGCGGGGCGCGCTCAGGAAGCGGCGCGCCGCGGGCGGGACGCCGGGGCAGTGGCGACACCTGTGCGCGGGGCCCGCGGCCCTCACGGCGGTGCCTGAGGGAGGAGACGGCCGCCCCGCGCACCAACCCCCCAGCCCCCGGTCAAAACAAAGACGCGACGCCACCCCCAGGCATCCCGTCCCCAGGAGGCTCCCCATCTTAAGTCCCGGACAGCGGGCCTGGGGGGCAGGTTGAAAAGCCACCGTGGCGCCGAAATGAGGCTCGCGGAGGCAGAATCTGAGGACAGGGTCAGTCCCCGCCAAGTCGGACCACAGCCATTTCCAACCCAGCTCGCTCGTCCACGCCCAGAAAACCGGGGCAGAACCTTGTCAGGCAAACCAGGACGTTTCAAGGGAATGACCATAAGTCCCAATAAATAATCTCAAGCCACCAACTTTGGGGAGAATCAGAGCAGTCCGGCTGCAATGGACACAGGGAGCCAAAATGCCCCTTCCTCCCTAAGTCTGAAAGGATGCAAGGAAAAGAAGGGGTAACCCAGGGAGAAAGCTGAGGGAGAGGGGGACCCAGCCCTTTCCCTCTAAGAGCTGACAAAGGGAGGAAAGTGAAGGACAAAATCACAGAAGTGTGCTTCCCTCTCATTCAAAGTAGTAGGTGTTGGGTGTCAATGTCCTGGCTGTGATATGGACCTGTGATATTGCACGATGTTACCTGGGTAAAGAGGATAGCTCTGTATTCTTTATCATAACTTCTGTGAACCTACAATTATCTTAAAGAGTGTTTTTTTTTTTAAGTACAATAGGCCAAGTACCATGAAAAAAGTATAAAGCACCCGCTAAAAGGAGGGAGATGAATATAAGAAAAGGAGGGAAGTGCCAGTGTGTGTGTGTTTAGTGGTGTTTGTAGCATTTGAGATGACTCTGAACACACCAGACTTTGAAGGGGCAGGAGGGCTTTCCAGGTGGAAGGACCAGAGTAAACAAAGATGGAAAAGCCTTCTCCTGCTTGAGGAACAGCTAATGACCCTCTTTTACTGGATGGTGTAGGGAAATTATGGTTGTCTAGAAAAATTGAGCTTCTATTGCAAAGGGACTTGAAAGTCAGAGAGGATTCTGAGCTCAATTGAGTGGACATGGGGGAGGCTTTGACAAATTTTGAGCTGGGGAGTGAACTAAACCTGAGCCCCTGTATAGTATGTGATCTTATACATATCTCACTTCACCTCTACCAATTTCCTCTTTGTAAAAAATGGAGTTTCTATTCTCAGATTCTACCTACAGAATATGTGGGAAGCATTGTGAGTGGTAAGAGAAAGAAAATGGAGAAGACGGGTGAAGTGGCTTTTACAGCAGCATCAGGGGAAATAATGACAGAACTGTGGATATGGGGATGGGAGCAGCAAGGAGAAACTCTTCAGAAGGACTCCTGGTAGCAATGCCTGACTCCTGGCATAGTTTCCCTCCAGAGATACAGTTTCAGGGTTGGGGGCTTGATCCTTTAAGTGGTCCAGAGGCTTTGAGCCATCTATACATCTGAGTCCTGCCATCTGAAGAGGAATGGTGCCTTGGTTTCAGGGCTACATGATGCAACCACAAGTTGCAGTAAATTGAGGTGGAAATGTGGGGGACAGGGGCTGGCAAGAGTCTCAGAGAACCTGGCTCCTGTTGCAAGGCCTTCTTGCCCTGGGAAAGTTAACAGTGGGCGGGCTGCCTCCTCTAGGGTCCAGAGCAATACCAGTTCCCTGCTGGGGCATTTTTATTTTTACCACACTCAGTGCTCCTTCTACAAAATTGTAGCTGCTCTGGAATCATTTTTGAGTACTTTTGACATGTGTTAAAAGGCAAGGGAGACTATATGGGAACTCTCTGTACTACCGTTGCAATTTTTCTTAAATCTAAAACCGTTCTAAAAAACAACGAGGGAAACACGGTCCCTCCTATACATAACCCCAGCACTTTGCCTTGCTTTCCTCTCAGCAGTGGAAGGAAATTTGACAACCTCCCCCTCTTCTTTAAGGATATTTGTCAAAGGCTGATCTAGGCTACAAGTTAAAGCGTTGTTTGATAAAAAGCAATAAACCCTGGTAATTGCATGTCCTATCAGGCCTCACTGCCTGTCATAGCTTACTTATACCAAGGGAAGCAGCAGAAACTCAAGGCAAAGATATTCTACATCCATTGTGGGTTTTAGAGGGATGGGGTAGAGGGAGGTGCAGAGCTGGGTAGAGTGCAGTGACTGGCAGATTCCAATATGCCATTGTCATGTTGCATCAAGTTTCTTCTTGCAGACAGAAACCTGCCTCCACACATGAGTGCAGCCCCTCCTTAATCATCTAAGGACCCTGGTTCAGCAGTCAGCCTTACTCCTAATGACATTCTGTTAAATGGACAAATTCCTCTGAAGCCTTATCCTTCTTTGAAATCCAATTTTGCAGGAAGCCAAATCTGATTGGGGGTAGCCATGGAAACCACAATGAGGAGTCTTGGAGGAGGTAGAGAGAGGCAAGGCAAAACATGATAGTCAAGAGTCTTTTACTGCTCTGTCGGAAATATCAAAGGAGAGGTTGGCAGCAGACGAGTCCCTGCCTGGGTCCTGTTCTGTGTGGCTGGGTACCATGTGGCTGTCATGGGAGTAAGCAGCCAGCTGTCTCCACACGCAGGCAGGGGGATGGAGCAGAATACACAAGTCCCAGGTCTGTCTGCCTCCCTCTTTTTCCCCTCCCCCCAGCCCCAATTCCAGCAAGATCCTAGCATCCCCTTCTTAGCTGTCTCCCCTTTAAAGGCAAACAACAAAAGAATGACAAGGTTAAAATACAAGGCCCTCACAGATAAGAGGTCCTTTGGAGCAGAGGCCGTGAAATTAATCTGAAATTCCTTGTAATTAGATAAGATAAAGGTATCTAAAGAGATGCAGAGCAGCCAGGAATGGAGTCCACAGCACAATATGCGGAAAGGATACCGCCTGGTCCACCGGGGCCCCTCACACACTGTCAGGAGACAGAAGACACAGAAAACAGGGCCCATGCCAGCCTCTGGGCTGCTTGGAGATGCCGTCTACATGTTCTCATGCCAGGTGGACGCTCACTGAATATGCATCCATGGGGTGTCCAAAGGGCTCAATCAGGAAGAAACAAAAGCATCTGGCACCCAGAATGGCATGGGTAGGAACAACTGCAAGCAAAGCAGGAGCTGGCTGGCACTGCTCCGCCCTGGGTGAAATGGGTCTGGAGAGGAGACTGCAGAGGGCAGCTCTTGGGCTTTATTCTGAGCTGGTTATTGATCCCTGGATGCCGGGTCACAACACACGGCGGAGCTGACGTCTGCCCTCTGGATGTGCGGCCGCTGCATCTCAGCCCCTGGGTCCCAACCCCATCAACTGGGCTTATTGACTCTTTTATTGACGATGCTGGGGCCTAATGGGGACAAGAGCTGCACACTTCATTAAGGACTGTGGAAGGAGAGATGACGCATCCAGCCGGTGCCAAGAACCAGGCTCACTGCATGCTTGGCAAGACCCCGGAAACCAAGCCTCATTGCACCCTTGAGGCAGAGGAGCTGGACACAAGATGCTTGCTTGGGCACATCGCTCAGTGGCCTTAAGATGCAGGGTTTCCAGAGCTTGCCAGAAGCCTTGCTCTTACTAATTAGCGAATCTTTCCATTTAGGTGGGTCCTATTATACACACACTCACACAAATGCACTTCGATGGCCTCCCCTTCCAGCTCACGCTTCCAGATTCTTTCCACTAATACATACAACAAAATAAGCAGGTTCTCGTATCATATCGGGGAACATTCCCAAAGCAGGTTCTCAGTGAGGCACAGGCTCAGAATAGAATGAGGGACTATTAAAACTCAAGAGTCTTCAAGGTGATTCAAATTTAAGATAAGGAACTGACTTAGTGCTCTGCACAGGGCCACCCACCTCAGCAGGGGCTGTGCTGGCATTAGAATCCTGGTTCTCTAGTGCTGGTCCAAAGCTCTTATAGAACTGAACATCTGAGATGGATAATTACAGCCCAGGGATCACTGAGAAGCTCTGTGAAACAATCAGAGTCGGGCTCCCTCCATCTAAGTAGTAACATTTCTTTCTTTGTTCTTTATCTCGTATTTCTATCACTCCCCTTATTATTTTTCCCTAATATTTCCCACTTATTTTTTTGTATCTTCTTTGCCTATCCCTTAGACCACATTAGACATCCCCCAGGGGCCCTGCTGAGTTGAACAGAGGCCTTAAAGACCAAAGAGGTTGATGACTCTGACATTCTCTGTCTTTGATTGGTTCTCTTGGGAGTCTGAAGTGTGTGTGGGGGGGTGTGCAGGGCATGCGGAAAGTGTCAGCTGCAGCCAGATGAGGCTGTGCACTCTCTGAATGAGACGTGCAGGCAGTCTGTGGGGTTAATCTGCGTGAGAGGCAGGTGGGGTCAAGGCTAATTTTATAGGCTAGGTATTTGCAGACATGATAAATTTGGAAAACTATGGAAGGAGTAACCCTTTCTTTTAGGGGTGATTAGGGAGATTAAAAGTAAATAATAGAAGGGAAGCAACCTTACAAAGGCAGAACTGGCTTTCTTTGATTTCCTTTCATTTATTATTTCAAAAGGCAAAAGTTTAAGCTTGTAAGCCCCTTCCTTTATTTCTTCCCTTTCTTCTCCCTCACTTTACTACAGGTGTTAGAATTCAAGGTTGGGGCAGGGGGATTCAAGGTGAGAGAAGAGGCAATTATTTAGAATCTGATAGAAAGCTCTGGTCTGCACTGCACAGGTGCACACATGCTTGGAGGAATATGCACACTAAGAGAAACTGATGTAATCTGGCCAGACTCACCAATATTTACAAATACCAACAGAAACACTACCTGGAGTCAGAAATAACACCAGCAATGGCTGATTATTTCAATGCAAGAAAGTGGGTGAAAATACCCTTCCCCTAGTGGACATCCTGTGTGTAATGACCTTTAGGTCCCCGAAATACATTCTTTCCTTTCCTGCAGAATTGTGTCAGTGTCCATTTTGATTTTTTCCTTTCTAGATGTCTAATCCTAAACATCCTTGTCCTAAACGTCCTAAACATCCTTGGACTTCCTTTCCAGCAGCATTTTCTACCAATGTAAACCAGGCTCTTTCATATATAAGACAGCACTCTCGGTCCTTGTTGCATTGATTTTTAGACTCTGAATTGAAAAGTAATTCAATTCAGTGAATTGTCCCTCCTCTTATCTTTTCACAGAATTCATGATCCCCCCCCATCTCCTACCACCTTTTAGATCTTCAATCTCACCGTCTTTTTCATCTTCAGTCTTTCCCTCTGTCTGCTAACATCCTTGGTCTCCTCTATCCTAAAAACAAAACAAAACAAACAAAAACATTCCTTCAACCCCGCTAACTTCTCCAATCTCATCCTTTCTTCTCCTTCCTTTCCCCCATCAGATCTCATGTCCTTTGCCTGTCTTTGCACCAGTGAAGTGACTCTCCTGAGGGCATTGATGCCCTCCTTCCTTCTCACCTCTGCTTAGTCTTTACCAACCTATCTCTGCAGCACTGGGTGGCATCGGCCACTTGCTCTTGCTTTGGGCACCCAGCTTCCTTGGCACTGCCCTAGCCCAGTCTTCCTCCTATCTTTCCTAACTATTATTTCTCTGCTTCCTTCTTTGGCTCTCTTCATTTCACCTTCGTAATCACCAGAGTTTCACACTTGCCTTTCTCCTCTTCCTCTCCTTTCTCTCCTTGTTCTCTGAGTCCCCAGTGGTCTCAATCTCCCACCACCATAACTTTCCCCTTCATGCAGATGACTCTTCTAATTTATACCTCTGTTGTTTATTTCCACCTGGATATCTGAACAGTTCCACCAATTTATTATTTCCTCTCCCCTTAATCCTTGTAATGGCAACAAAGTTCAGTGAAAGTGGCATGAGTTTATGAGTCTAAGAGATGTGAGTCCCAATTCTGGCTCAGCCACCTGGCAGCTCTAAGCCTCTGGACAGAGCTCTACAAGCCTCAGTTTCCTCATCTGTAAATTGGATATCATAATTCCTACCTTACAGGGTAATTATGAAGCTTAAGTAAGATGGCATTTGTAAGCATATATGGTATATGCTCAACAAATTGTAACTGTTATAAAGAAATTGCTATTGTCCAGTAATCCAAACTCAAAATGTAGGACTCATCTTGGACCCTTCCTCATTCCCATTCCAAATATCCACCAACCCTGCCAATCTTACCTCCCCACAATGGCCTTTGAATCCCTCCTTTGAATCCTGAGTGTCACCACTCTGGGTTGGGTTCTCATTATCTTTGTTGAGATGTGATACTGAAATGGCTTTTAATCCAACCCTCAGCATCCAATCTCCCCATTATCACATGCCACTCTTCATCCATATTCAGAATACACATCCCAAAGCACAATCCTGACCCCACCAAAGAGGTGATAGAGTATAGTGGCCCTGAAGTCAGGCAGTTCTCTGCTCAAATCTGCCACTTGCCTACTGTGACCTTGGTCAAGCTACTTATCCTCTCCATACCTCAATTTCCCTATCTGTAAAATGGCAACACTATTGGTATTTTCAAGGTTGTTGTGAGGATTCAAAGAGCTAATATATATTGTGTTTATAACTGCCTGCAACATGGTAGATGATTCACCTATGTTAGCAATTATTATGATCTCTGCATTCATTCCCCGCAACAGCTAGCCCTGGGAAGTGCTTAATGCCTATATATATACTGAATCATCTGTAATCTCTCATTTGAACCTTCTTGCTCACTAAAGATATATTTGAGGAGTGACTGGCTGAGATATGTGTGTCATTGGTCTCCAAGGATGAGAGCTTTTCCTCTTTATGAAGCAAACTTGCCTTTAAAAAGATGGAAAGAGTGGCCTTGGCTTCCTTGGCACCAGGCTGTAACAAATTGGGATAATCAGCCTGCAGATTCTCCCTGCCCACCTCCAAAGATTTCCTCCCTGCCCTATTTATTTTGGAATACTTGCAGTGCTTCCAAACCACATGGGGAAAACCTTTGTCTGGAAGGCATGAGATATTAACTCCTCTTTTCACTCACTGTGACAGAAATCAAGTTTCCACTATAAATACAGACCCCAGAAAGAACCAATCAGAAGGCAGATTATATCCCAGGAGTCGGTAGCCTCTTTAGTCTGTAGGGCTGCCAGCAGGGCTGAGCTCTACAGAAAGCAGTGGGGGAGGGGGATGGGGATGGGGTGTTTGACAGGGAGGGGTGATGGACTAGGGATAAAACAAGCAAGCGAGAAAAATGGAAACAAAGAAAGTGAATGAGAAACTGGATGAAAAAGTAAAGAAATTGAGAAATAGAAAGAAAATGTAAGAGAAAATATAGAGGAAATTAAATCAAATAGATTCACTCCATTTCCCTAGTTGTAATTTCAGGATATACCATGTTCCACCCACAGGACATTGAGAAGCTTCAGGGAGTGGCTGTAAATTCCTAAAGAAAAGTGCCTTGTTCAGAGTCAAGCTGTTATTATCCACTGCTGTACTTTTTAGCATATGCACTATCAATACAATGACATGTCTTATTGAGTAATATGTGATATTCCACATCGTGAGACTATTGATGCAGAATTTCCTTTCTCAGAGCTCAATATTCCAATCACAGCCTGTTGCATCACATCATTGAGGCCATCCACTTAATGACAAGTTATAAGATGCATATTGCAGTATATTCATGTTCATTTTATGCTCACAGTGCTTAAAATCTCCTCTAAACAGCCTCTGCTCCCAGCCTATTAAGGTGCTGGTGTTATCTACACTCCATTCAATGGTGTGGAAATAATTGTCTTGAGACTAAAGAAAAAATTGATGGTCACAAGCCGAGTCAGCACTTGTGTTCTTTTCTTACTCTGTTGAATCAGGTGTTATTTACCTCTTCCAACACCTGGGACTCCTGATAAGTCACTCCCCTGGTAGCTTTTTCCAGGACAGTGCTGTGGGGTCTTTGGAAGAAGCAGGGATCCTTCATAAATGGTATTGTTATCAGCACAATTCACATAGCTAGCAGATGTGCAAAATCGAAACCACCAAGGGCACTCAGGCCGAGGGGCCTTCCCCAGCTCCATCTGGCTGCTCTGAAATGTGCTCACGACTTGGAAGTCATTAGAGAAAGAAGGGCTCTACTTAACAGTGGGCTTATGTGCCTGTGAGAAGATGCTTGTATTCTGACAAAGTCGGGATGCTTTTTGGTTCCCCCACAACTGCTATACCAGCACCGCCATCCCAGAGCCCCCTCCCTGCAAACCTGGCTCTACTGGAGGCCTGCCTGTTAGAGACAGGTGGACCCTTTTCCCCATCTTTTCCTCTTCCTCTTATCTCTTGGATGAAGCACCAGGACTCAGGCTGGTGAAGGAGAGCGATTGCCCCTGGCAGCTGATAGTTGGGCAATGGGGCCTGTGACTTTGCCTTTAAATATCAACCACACACACAGACAACACTGGCAGCATGAGAGGTTTCCATGGTGACAGAATGCAGGCCATGACCTCTGTAAATGTAATCAGAGCACTGGGATTGGTATGTGAGACAGGTTTAATTTCTCCTCCGATGGAAGCTCTGTGGTCCGGGCCATACATAGGCTTTGTACGTGACAGACAACCTGTTATCTTCACCGGGGCAGCTCTGCATATGGCAACCCCCACTGCTCCAGAGCTGCTTCCTCCACAGTCTGAGCAGGCCGCAGGATGTAAAAGGTCACTGGGGACTGGAACGGCAGTCACATCAATACCTGGCATCCCTGCCCAGTGTCCTCAGGAGGTGCGACTGTCCCTTTTACGAGGAGCAGCTGTGGCATGGTCGCATAAGAGCCAGATTAAGGACTTGGAAGATTGGCTGAGGTTTTCATCTCTGCTCTGCCACCAACAGTGTGATTTTGGGCAAGTCATTTAACCTCCAACTTTCAGCGTCTAACCCCCGGGAGAAAATGCCGAGGAAGAGAAGGCTGAGGGCTTCCAGAGTCCCCAAGAGAAGATGGTACCCAATTATGCTTAATAGGGTAGGCTTAATAGTTCTCACTCTACAATCCCCAGTGGAACCCTGCCCCAGGAAGTGAGTTTTCCATCTCACCAGTGCTAGTTACTAGGGCTTCTAACCCTAATTCTATGGTTAAAAACAGAGAGTGTGAGGATAACCATTGGAGAGCCTCAACAGGACTTCCTCACCTCTATACTGATTTGGAAACAAAACCAGGGTACAATTCCTTCCAAGCTGGCCCAGAGTCGGAGACCAGTTCATACTAAACTGATGGAAAACAGAGGCTTGGAGAGGAATGTAGCAGTATCAAAGGAGGAGCCCACAGCCTCTTCCCTTGACCACCACTCAGCCTTGGCAAAGAGCTGCTCTGGCCACTTTGATGCCGGCATCCTCTGAGTCCATTTGCCAAATCATATGAGACACTGGCAGACACTGCCAGTCTTCCTGCTTTTCTGATTTCTTTCACGGTTTCAGTATAGTGCTCTGAACAAAAACAAGCTTTGGGCTAAGAAGAGATTCATAGGGCTGTGTGACACATTTTTCTTTCCAAAAGGAGCTGGTTCATAAAATTCTCCTTTCAGAATCTCATCAAAGAATCTTAGATCTCAGAGCTAGAAGGGACTTGAGAAACCCTGTAGCTTATAGTGAAAAACTGAGGTCCAGACTGGAGAAGGGATGTACCTGAGTTATAGCAAATTAACGAACAGCTGAACCACAAGGGTGTCGGGGCCCCATTCTGCTCAGCTGAGTACTAATTTGCTTCCTGGATGCTTTTGAACCTCAAACTGAAGCAGAGAGGAAGTGAGGGGAGGATTCAAAAGTGGTTGTTGAACATTAGAATCAGGAAATGGTGATTTGGCTGAATCTACAGATAATAGCATTACCACTTCCTATGTTAGCTGATGCCAAATGACGGAAGATTCTGGATAAGAAAATAGTTAAGTGACAGGACCATGGTCTTCCAAACAATTATCCCCATCCATTCCACACTGTTTCTCTCAGGTCACTGAGAGGAGCATGAGTCTGATTGTTCAGAGGGTTTATAGGTTAGTGTCAAAAACAGAATCATGAAACCAAAGAATAATGGAGTTTATAGGAACTCCAAGAGAATATCTGGTTTGGCATTATGTCTTCTGGTAACTAAATCATCTAGGACAGGTAATTTGATTATCTTTTCTTTTTATTAAAGGACCTACTTCCTCAACTGTACATGAGGAAATAAGGTTCCTTTCAGCTCTAACATCCAGAATTCCATGATTTCTTTTTCAGACTCTTTTCCCTTATAGTTTATTACAGTACTTGAAATTCTTACCATGAGGGAGAGCCTTAACTCTGAGTAAGGTATTGCCTCCAGAAAAGAAGCATACTCGCATCTATTTCATTTAAGCAGACATGAACTGAATACCTGGTATGTTCCAGGAACAGTGTCAGGTAGTAAGAATTCATAAATAAATAAGATATGAATTACCTGGCAGGGCTAACATGTTGCTCCATTCTCACTCTTTATTCCATTAGTGTACATCAGTTCATCAAATTAGCAGCTGTCTTCAGGGGCTGATATAGGATACAGGCAGGTAAATATTGATAGGACATGAAAGCAAGAAATATCTGGGACACTCAGCATTACCCAAGAGAAGAGAATTCAGGCCTGGGTGAATATTAAAAATTAAGTATTAATATTAAAATCAACTTGAGGGATTGGGTACCAAGGAAGGATGGAGAACGAAAGGGATCTGAAGGCAAGCAATGCTTATTTCAGAATTTTTTTCCCAAGGATCTTTGATCATTGACCTCTGGAATCTTCCATCTTTGGTCAACTTTACTAAACTCCTGGCTCAGATCTGGTCTTCCTCAGTGGCTTCTCTTTGTACTAATAAGTTTTTAGTGTGGGTTCCCAGGTACTACCAGGTGAGATCACTTTAACAATTTGTCCCTAAGACCACTGGATCATAGCCCCCATCTCTCAAATGTGATGATTTCAGTCCGTCTTTCTCCTTTCTTGTGTCTTTTTGATATTTCCAGGGTTATTTCACAGATTTGCATCACTTCTGCCTCTGCCAACCCATTGGTTCTTATTTGTCCCTTGGCTCATTTTGAAAAGTGCCTACTTTTGCTATGCTGCCCATAAGGTGTGGACTTGCTTACCCTTCACCTGACAGAGACTTCAGTACCTGCCAGGGCTGGGTCAGGAGGGCTTAAGAATAACCATATGCTGCCTTCCACTCAAAGTTTGTCACTGAGTGTGGCCCATCTGCCGACTCCATCCATACTTTTGTCATTTTCTTTCTCTCAGCAGTCTCCTTTTCTTTCCAGCAACCTGGCTTCTTTAAGGGTCCCATGGATGATTGATTGGATGAGACAGAAACCCAAATCAAATAGCCTTAGGCAAAAAAAAAAAAAAGAAATTAATTGTCACCAAGATTCCAAGGAAGCCTTGAATAACTGAACATGGAAGGCAGGCCTTAAATGCAGCTTGTCTTTGGGCCCCTGGATTCCATTGTTTCTTAGGCCATAGAAAGGCTCTCATTGGCCCAACCCAGGTCAGTTGTGGTCATGGGGGCAGTGTTATGTAAGAACATAGCAGTTCCTACAGAAACCACATGAGTGGAAATGAGGGAGAAGAAATTCCTAGACAACACAGATCGCTGTTTCTAAAGGTGGGTAGAGTTGTTGAACAGGTAAAGCAATCTATCCATCACAGCTCCCTACAGAGCTGCCTGAATATGCCTAAATCACTATAGAAAATGTTAAAATTCTCTCTTACAGGACTTCTGGGCCCTTGAAAATCAGGGGTGTGGTCAGACAGGGGTTTAGATCCTTACTCTGTTCACTCACTGGAGCCTTAGTTCCAGCCTGTCTGGGACTCTGCTTTACTAGGTGTTATATTTTTTGGTTGTGATATGTTCAGGGTGGACCCAGATTTCACAAAGATAAAAACTGGCCCCTTCTTAGCCAACTCTCCCTCCTCCCATCTTCCCCAGGTCAGTAAATGGTACTGTGGATAATCCAGTTGCCCAAGATCTAGAAACCTGGGGGTCATTCATTTCTCTTTCTCCCTCTGTCAATTCCATCTGCTAAATATCTTTCAAACTCTCCACTTCTCTCCAGCCCTGCTGCCACCATCACCTCTCATCTTGCAGCCCCCTAGTCTTATACCCTGTCAACCTATTTTCCACATTATAGCCAGTGATCTCTTTTTTTAAAAATCTGCTTATGTCCCTCACTAATTAAAACTTTAGTAGCCTCCCAATATTATGTTTCCAAACCCCTCAATATGGCTAATATGTCCCCGTCCCCCCGACCATGCTTGACCTCTTGCTTATCTCCTCTGCCAAATGGTCCTCTTACTCTCTGTCATCTTCGGTAGCAGACTTCTTTCAGTTTCTCATTGAGACACACCCACTCCCACTTTCATTTTTCCACATGTGCTGTTCCCTCCCTCTGCAGCACTCTTCCCTCTAACCTTCATTCAGCTGACCCTTACTCATGCTTCAAGTCTCAACTTAAACATCATTTCCCCTGGTAACCATCCTTGGCTCTCCAGGCTGGCTTGTTTCCTTCTCATATGTTCCTGTAGCACTAAGACCTACCATTCAAAAGTCAAGTCCCATCTGTAACTACCTGTCTACCACCTCTCTCCCTCCCAACCCTCCCTGAGGGTCCAGACCTTTCCTATCATGTTCACCACTATATCCTCAGCACTTACTGTGCCTGGTGTATCGTAGGTTCTAAACAAATGCTTATTGAGGAAGTGCTGAAGGTAAGCCTCTTGGGTTTTTTTTTTAATACTTTTTATTTTGAATTAATTTCAAACTTACAGAAAAGTTTAGGTACCCCAGTACTAGAATTCTTGTATACCATTTACCTAGACTCATCAATTGTTAGCTTTTGTCACGTTTGCTTTATTGTTTTCTCTTTATGTAAATTTACATATTTTTTCCAAACCATCTGAGAGTAAATTGCAGATATCATGCTCCTTTTCCCATGAATACTTCAGTAGTATTTCCTAAGAATGAGGATATTTCCTTAGATAACACCAGTTATCAAAATGAGGAAAGTTAACAAAGATACATGAGCTCTAATTCTTTTTTTTTTTTTTAGGGGAAGTAGAAAGTACTGGGGAAGGAGGGCAGTCCAGGATTAAGTGCATGCATCACAGGGTCACCTCCCTTTCTCCTTCCTCTCTCTCTCTGCCCTTGTTCAGGAGCTTCCTCAAAAGCTGAGGCCCTGGTGGGGATCCCTAGGCATCTGTTTTCCCTCCATGCCCCCACTGGCAGCAGCAACTTCTCTACACTCATGTCCATACCTCACCTTGCCCTTAGTCCTCTGTCAGGAAGCTGGAAGCCCTCTGAGCAGGATGGCTTTGTTCTACAATACAAGGTCCCGAAGGGAGAGGAAACCCAGTCCGCCGGAAGTGGAAGCTGGAAGTAAAGGTGAGGCCTAGGAAGTGGGAAGATGGCTCCTGGGACCCGCAATCATGTATCGGCATTTCGTGCATGCATGAAGAGGGGAAAAGACAAGCTGCGGGGCTAGAGTAAGATTTGCACACCTTGGGTCCTGGGACCATCCTGCTCAGCTGAGTGGAATACCAAACGAGGGTGTCTTGGAGCTGCACTTCACTTCAACCAGGCAATCGACAGGAGAAGCAGCGAGCGAGACCGACAGACTGTCACTGGCAAAATGAACTGTCACCTCCCATTTTTCAGAGGCACGGGGGATGAATTGCAGCCTTGAACCGTGCGGCCCGCTGCTGATTGAGTTCCGCTGTCTTAGAACCCCTTCGAACAAGGCGAGTTCATTTCAGACTGACGTCCCACCGCTCATCAATTTAAGAGCCAGTAAAATTAACCACTTCGGAGCTGACTTGCTCCCTCCCCCTGCTTGGATTCCGCATCCTGAAAGGTCACCAAATAAATCTCTCTGGGTTCTACTAGCATAATATGCAGCTTGGAGACAGGGTCTCAGAAGAGGAGACCGAGCCAGAGATAGCCCAGGCCTGAAAGGTTGCCGAGGCCCCCTCACAGCCACCGGTCCATGGCAGTGGTGTGACAAGACAGGCCTTTGCTAGCTCTGCTCCCACCAATTCAGCTTCTGCTCCCAAGAGATCTAGGGTTGGGTAGAGTTGGGTGGCTGAGAATGGAGGTGCTACAGAAGACCCCCTAGTCTTTTGGCAGAGACCTCTGTGCAGTGCTGGTCTCCCATCTGCTGTGGACTGAATGTTTGCGCCCCACACCTGTTCATATGTTGGAATCCTAATCCTCAATATAATGGTATTTGGAAGTGGGCATTTGGGAAGTAATCAGGTTAAATTAGGTCATGGGGGTGGGGCCCCAATGTTGGGATATAATGCCCTTATAAAATGGAAGAGAAGCTGAAACCTTTTTTTCTTGGCCATGTGAGGAGGATACAGCAAGGAGACGGCAGCCATCTGTAAACCAGGAAGAGGACTCTCACCAGGAACCTCACTATGCTGGCACCCTGATCTTGGACTTCCAGCCTCCAGAACCGTAAGAAACAAATGTCTGTTGTTTATGCTGCCTAGTTTATGGTATTATGTTATAGCAGCCCGAATTAAGTCAACATCCTCAGGGCCTTACACATGGTAGGTGCCGGTCAAATGTCTATTAAACCAAATAAGACTTAATTGCTTTAGCATCAATAAGTAGTTTGCATGAACAGGAAAAAGGGATGTTTCCACAAGGACAACTTTACTGTCAGAGCTATCTATTGGGCCCCAGCCCATGCTAGAAACCCACTAGCAAGTTGAAATGCAGCAGAGCAGAGTCCTCTGTCTCCAGAAGAAAAAGTGCCTTAGGCTGCCCCCCCCTCCCCCCGCCACACACACTTACCCCTCTTCTCTCACAAAGACCTGTCCAGTGAGTCTAGTTAGCAAATCTTAGGGCTTCTCCTCTCCTCTATATCTAGGGCACAAATGGTTTCATCAATACTCTTTTTTTGTTGTTAATATTTATGTATTTATTTCGGCTGAGCCAGGTCTTAGCTGCTGCACTCGGGATCTTTTAGTTGCAGTATGCAGACTTCTTAGTTGTGGCACACGGACTCTTAGTTGCAGCATGCATGCATGCGGAATCTAGTTCCCTGACCAGGGATTGAACCCGGGCCCCCTGCATGGGGAGAGCGGAGTCTTACTCACTGGACCACCGGGGATGTCCCTCATTAATAGGCTTTTGAACCTCTTCTCACCACAGGAGACTGTGGCAGTGGTT
The DNA here is from genome assembly GCF_026419965.1 of Kogia breviceps. Lineage (NCBI taxonomy): Eukaryota > Metazoa > Chordata > Mammalia > Artiodactyla > Physeteridae > Kogia > Kogia breviceps. Next base: position 35,714,265 of record NC_081328.1, on the reverse strand, counting down.
GTTTCTGGGGATACAACTGAATCGCTCTCAGGATGATTTTAAGGTATTAAGGTGATTTTAAGGTGAAGGCCAGATGATGTCTATGCCCCAGGTTATATCCACCAATGGGCCAGATTAGTGGTCTCTGCTGCCTGAAGAGAACATGTTCACATTCCTGTTCTCATCCTAATGCTTTATTGCTGTGTTTTCATTGGGGACTTTTGGCCCTACACCTAGAGTGAGAAGACCTAGTTTTCAAATCGGGCTCTACCTTCCCTAACTAAATGACTTGAGCAAATTACTTAACTTATCTAAACCTCATATTCCTCATCTGTAAACCCACACGAGTTGTTAAAAAGTTCAAGTAACATCATGTTTGTGAAAGCCCTAGTAAACTACAAAGTTATGTATGGATGCTGGGGTTTATTCATTTTAGTCTCAGCAGCAAAAGAAAAACCTGAGAATAAATACCATACAGTATCTCAAAATTTGATCCAGCAATTCCACTTCTAGGAATCTGTCCTACAAAAATGCTGTGCTCTGCAAAAGGATGTTTGTGTGATGAATTTCACTGCAGCTTGTTGAAAAATTGGAGATAACCTAAATGTTGTCAATAGAGGATTGGGTAAATAAATTATGATGCATATATACTATGCAACACTGTGCAATGGTAAATGTAATAAAATAAAGTAAATAAAAACCTCATAGTTTTTATAGTCATGCACCAATGTCAACTTATATAAATTAACAGGTGTGGTTATCACATCATTAGATACTTGAATGTTCATTAGATACTTGAGTCATGTGTGATAGAAAAATATGTTCAGCTACCTTAGAGAAATAACCTAAGCTTTAAACAAAATGGGATCATCCCACATATAATACTTGCATTTCCATTTGCTATATGCTGGACATCTCCTTATGTCAGTCCATTTTTACTTTTATAATTTTAAAAAATTTACATAATAAAACATAGGCCTTTGATGATTAAGATAGTTCTCTGGATTAACTGTTGAGAAAAGAAAGGGATCTGCAGGTAGCTTACGTGTGTTTTCAGGAATACAAATCTATAATATTCTACTAGTGTAAGAGCAGCCTCTTGTTAGAACTTGCAACGGCCTTAATCCAAGAATCAGGTATCTAGCACTCTTGTCCCAGCTCTGCTATTAACTTACAGCATGACATCAACCGAATCACTTATCTGGGCCCCAGTTTCCGCATCTGGAAAATGAGAAAGTACACATTCTCTAAGGTCCCTTCAAGCTGAATATTCAGTGGTTCTATGAAATCACTTTTCAAAGATTTAATAGAGGGTGTTTATATATATTAATAGTTTCTGTTCATTTCTGCCACTAACAGGAAGACTAACAAGACCTTAAATACTCCATTTACATGCAGAGCAACACACAAAGAATTTTTAAAATTTAAACAAAAAGGTTCTTGCCCTCAAGGAACCTATAATTTAAAAATGAAAATAAGACAGTTGAATTAATAGAAATACAGGAGTATCAAGTTTTACAAAAGGAATGTACAGAGTAAGATGGCTGTGGTAGATCAGTGGAACTCAAATTTATGTTCCTAGAAGCCCTAGGGTTCCTTGGAGGGATTCCGAAGCTGCTTCTGGGATAGAGCAAGAGGCTAAGGGAGTGAGAGCTGCCTCTTCCCCATCCCTGGTTTAACCAAGTTAATTCTGCCTTCCTCTGCATCATGCAGCTAGGCAATCTAAGACAGACTTCTAAAGGAACAGGACTGCTAATGGTTCTGAAGAACCTAGGGGCAGGACAGGAATAAAGACGCAGACGTAGAGAATGGACTTGAGGACACGGGGAGGGGGAAGGGTAAGCTGGGACTAAGTGAGAGAGCAACATGGACAAATATACACTACTAAATGTAAAACAGCCAGCTAGTGGGAAGCAGCTGCATAGCACAGGGAGATCAGCCCGGTGCTTTGTGCCCACCTAGAGGGGTGGGATAGGAAGGATGGGAGGGAGATGCAAGAGAGAGGGGATATGGGGATATAAGTATGCATATAGCTGATTCACTTTGTTATACAGCAGAAACTAACACCATTGTAAAGCAGTTATACTCCAATAAAGATGTTTTAAAAAATAAATAAAGAAAGAAAGAAATAGGGCTGCTACAATAAAATTACGAAAACCGCTGGCCTAGATAGTTTCAAAGGTCAGTTCTATCTAAGGTTTCACAATTTTATGATTCTAAGATGTATGTAAAGTTTTTATATTCTGCATTCAGTTTTGCATGTACACAGGAAATTAACTTTGTAAAGGTTAATTCTCTTGTAAAACAAATAATTATTTTGTAATATGAATAATGAACCCTAGGTGTATCTGTTAAACACACTCAGATTTTCCTGTCCTGAATTTTCTGAACATGAGGCATGGTTATAATTACAAAACAATTGGATGGGAAAGGAATTGGATGAGGCAGGCAAAAGGGTTATAAAAAAGATTCACAAGATCCCTGGGACACCATGGAGAAACTGCTGCTTTCATCAGTGAGACCAAAGATACTGAACTGGAGCTAGAATTCCTGGGCTCTGCCATTGAATCAGGTCATTTCTGTTTCATAGAACACATCTCAGAAACTACCTGGTAATTGACACAATTGCTGAGTGCTTTCTATGCATATTTCATTTAATCCTCCCAACTCCATGAGATGGGTATGATTCTTCTCCCCATTTTACAAACAAGAAAACTGGAACCAGGGGTGGTAAGTACTTCCTTCAAGGTCACAGAGCCAGGGTTCAAAGCCAGGGTGTGACAGCCAAGCCCACACTCTCAGCCACCACAAACTCTACTCCGTGTTGCTGTTGGTGACCCACAGGCACTGGGCAAGCAGCTCGCCTTCCAGCTGCCGAAGGAATCAAATGGGACTCTGCCTCCAATGCCTCTATAAATTTATTTTGCCTCATTATCCAATCACAAGGAAAGTCTTTCATTTCCTTTATCAAGGCTGGCCCTAGATAAGAAGTTTCAAGGTAGCTGCAGTTTGTTTCCCCTCCTTCCTCCTCTAGTTGCTCCTTCTTCACACCAGGAAGGAAAGCAATCCTGCCTCCATGAAATTTGTTCTGATGCCTCCAGGAAGAATGGCCCGCACCTTCTTTTGTGCACACACTGAGGACATATACTGTATGTAATACTTTCTTGCTTATTTTACATTTGGTCCTCCCCCTCCCCAGCCAGACTGTATCTGCCTTAGGAACTAAGACTAATATTTATTCACCTCTGTATCCACAACACCTAACACTGTGCCCGGCATGTAATGAAGTCTTCACACATGTTTATTTGTTTGAATGAACGAACGAAGTACACTCATGCTGCCCCCATGTTTCCTACTGTGTCCCCTGTAGCACCTCACCTAGCCTTGTCCTCCCTGAAAACCCCATCTTCAGGTCAGACTTTGTCCATCCTCCCTTTCTCTTCCAGATCTGCTCCCTGCCCTCCAAACTGATAACTAGTTAGCTAACCTCATGCCTAATGCGTGCGAATGAGGTCAGCTGGGGTTAATATGTTAATGAATTACTTCCTTTGATAATGTATTTTCACTTAAGCTAGAAACAATTCCTTGACCTAATGGAGCCATTTCTAATGGTGAATGCACTATGCCAGCATGCCAGCATTCAGGAAGGGGGGGTGGTATTGAGAAATAGTTGACAGGAGGGTTTTAAGATCTCCTATTTCAGGACTCCTGAAACGATGTCACCCACCCACTTGTGTAGAAGAGTCACAGAACTAAAATGGCAAAGCACATGGATACTAACACTGAGAGTAGGTGTGGTCTCCACCCTGAGCAAATGAGTTGACCAAAGAGATGAACTTTGATCTGCCTCAAGAGTTTGGGGTTCTCCCACTGACCTTCAAGCTAGGTTAGGGTCACCTGCATGGCAGACTCTTCCAGGAGAAAGGAGCCAGCACTGTGTTTGATGGCATGAGGCTAGGCTGTCAAGGGGGCAGGAGTCATCTAAGAAATCCCTTTCACTGTACAGAGGAGGAAACTGAGGCCCAACAGAGAGACAGGTGAGCCATGAAACCAGATTGGGAACTAAATACTTTATTTCCTTGCGCTTACATATGGGAAACTTGCTTTTTAACTTATTTAAAGCACCATACACATTAGTTATTGCTAAGCCTGTTATTTTCTACAATGTTCAGTAGTTTAAAGGATCTGACCCAAAGCTTAAGGCTTTGGACAGCTGCATACACCATCATCCAAATCTCAGGAAAGTGCATTTAATTATTGAAACCTAATTCACGTCTAGAATCCTAACTGGAAAATGTAATATTTAGCTTTCCAGCCTCTGCAATACAAAAAAACCCACAAACAAACAAACAAACCCCCACACACACACCAGAAACAGTAGGGATGGACCAAGTGCTATTGAGCTTATCCAGTACATTAAGTATTATATTTTTTAGAACCTTCTTAAACCTTTGTCAAGTTGAAAGAACTGGTATCTCGTCTTGATTTATATTTATTAGATTATCTGTAAAGAACTTCTAAAAATGCATCTATGGCCTTTTGTATTACTTCTTTTGTAAATACTAGTTCTACTCCTTACCTGTTTTTCTTTGTGGGTATTTGGCCTTTTTCTTTTTTTTTTTTTTCCTATACTGTAGACTTTTAAGAACTCTTTATATAGTAAGGGTATTAACCCATTAACCAAAGACCATTTTCAAAATGCCATATTTTGCCAGGGACCAGCCCTGATCTGATTAACCCAGCTGAGGTTCCCTTTGTTTGGCATCCCCTCAATACTGACACATTTGGTTTGTTCCATATGTATTCTGCTTTATTCAGTGCATGTATACATACTTTTTTTCTTCTTCTTCTTCACTCCCAGCAGCAGAACTGGGTTTGTCTGTTAGGGAGATAGGACTGCTAGAGAGCTCTCAGGTCAAGGACAGACAAACAGCAGTGGTCTGGGATCTGGAGATGAAGGCGCAGATGCGTGGTCTGCCTTGTTCAAGAGTATGATAAAAGTCTAAACGCTGTGAAGTCAGTTGGCAAGATGGGGTGGAGGAATCAGATCCCAGATGACAGGAGTCTGCTGTTCAGGAAGAAATTTATAGTCACATCACAAGTTAACAAAACACATCTAAATGGCCTTGATCTTCTTTTATACTTCCTGCCTAGGTAGGAGGATGTGGTCTCAGGAGCTAGCACTGCAGATATGAATAAAAGGCTTTAGCTGCTTAAGGAAGTAATATATAAAGTAGCAGCTGCATTTAGGTCCCTAACTGTTATTATAGATATTTAATTGTGTCTTATGTGTTACCAAATATATTTACTTCAATTAGGCAGATTTTCTAAATAGCTTACCCAATACTCACCCTTCTTTATTTCTAGCAGAGCTGCCTCTCATGATAAAGGCTGAAAGTACCAGACTCTTGCTTTCCCAGGTTCACTTGAAGCTAAAGACAGCTGCGTGAGCCAGTTCTGGCCAATGAGAGGTAAGAGGAAGACCATACTGGGAGATGTCTGGGGACATTTTTCTTCTAGTTAAAAGGATGAGCATGCATGAGGCCCCTGCGCTTTTTTCCTTCATGGCTGTGAACACAGTTGTATGAAAACATGATTCTTCAACTATGGCAACCATGCAACAGCAAGTCTAAAGACCAAGAGCCAATGCTGAAAGTAAAGAAATAAAAGGATGAAAGCAGTCTGCTCAGTTGTGGTATTTTTCAGCTGATGAACCAAAGTAGGACCTCTACACTTCTTTTGTGAGCCAGTGAAAACTGCTTTTGAGGCTTTTTGTTAAGTATTCTTGTTACCTGCCTCTGAAAGCATTTTGATACATTGAAAATGCAGAATGATACAGAAACTGGAATTGTAAGTATATAAAATATGTTAGTATTGGGATAAGGACCAGATGGTATAATGACTGATACCAGGATATTCTATAGAGAGGTGGGAAAAGGAGGCCCAGGGCTCAGACTTGGACATTCTGATTTAATTGGCCTGAGTAGGACCCAAACATTCGTATTTTTTTTTTAAAGTCTTCCAGGTGATTCTAGTATGTACAGGTTTGAGAACCTGTGATCTAGTCCAGCTCTTTATTTTACATTTGGGGAAACTGAGAATCAGGTAATATGACTGGTAGAAACGATACTACACAAAGGTAAGCCAAGAGAGGATTGTGCAAAAGTCTTCAGGGTCACTTCTTCCTCTTACCTCGGGCCCACTGGATATGCAGTGTCTCCTAAGTCCTGTCTACACTGAGCCCTTAAATATTGCACCCTGCAGGGCAAGGCCCTGTGTCCTTTCCTAGACCCCTATCCTGGTCAAAACTCTCATTCCCTCAGGGATCTGCTGGGCAACTAGCAAACTAATCTTAAATGAATTCTAGCCAAGTTGTTAATGACAGATAATGGCTTAATGCATTACTCCTCCCAGATAACATTTCCATTTTAATAAAAGCCTTTAATGCCTAACCCAAAGGAAACAGTGCAGAGACTGAAAAGTGCAGGGACTGCAAGTACCTGGAAACTCTGCCCCCTCTCTGTCCCTAGAAGACATCTCCAAACTGTAACTGAGGCTTTCTGAGAGGTCCACAGGGCTCTGGACAGCCCCTACCAACCAGTGATGGGAGTTACCTTGTAAGATGAAATCTATGTGCCAACCCTATTGTCAAACACATATTTGTCTGTGAGTAAGGAGACTTGAATCCTACTTTGAGGCTTTGACATTACCTGGATATATGGCCTTAAACAAACTATTAAACATTTCCGGGTCTCAGTTTCCTTATCCACAAAATGGCATTAGGATTGGTCTTCTCCAATGAGTAGTTCATGATCTGCCAGAGACTCTCAAAGCCCGAACTGATACAAGTACCTCTTCCCATTACTCCGCATTAGGGAAGGAAATTCACCCGAAACAGGGACATCACCTTTCTAGCTCTATTTGGGGACTTTCCTGTCCCTAAAAGGCCCTGGAGAAATAACGTAAACAGGCATTTGGGGCGAGTGCTAAGAGGCTAAATCTTGTGACACTGGGAGCCCAATGGTGTGGTTCAAGGAGCCCAAGAGTGGCGCAGTGGAGAGTGTTCTATCAGCCAGAGGGGCAGAGCCTCTGTGCGAGGTGTGTCAGGAATGGGTGTGACCGCTCCAGAAGACACATCAAGTGGGGAAAATCAGGTGTGCAGATAACGTTTTGTAAATGCCTTTCTAATTCTCAGTGCTCCACGAAGGAATCTCAGAGATTAAATTAAGCTGTTAACCCTCTAGGCACTCCTGTCGTTTATTGTTAAGGAATTAATAGGAATGTGGGAATGCAGATGGCCTGGCTGTCAGCTCGGCGAGGCGATTTTTCTGATCTCCACGGACGTTTCCAGCATCTTTCATTAAGCGCTCATGTACCAATTTGTCATTTTAACCGAGCAGGAAAGAAACTCCCTGAACTCCCTGGCTCAGGTGCTGGGAGTTAAATCCTCCCACGACAAGGCCTACACAGGGTTGCATCCGCAGGGGAGGCTCTGGCTCCCGGCAACGGTGAGTGGCCTCTGATGGAGATGGGGTGGAGCGGAGCCATTTCAGGAAAGAAGTCGGTATCCCCAAACCTGGCTGTCCTGAGCACAGGTTTCAGAGGATTGCAGGAGAGTCCGCTCTAGAAATACTAAACAGAGCAGAGATGTAAAGAAACTTACTTCAACTTCCTCCTCAAACGCTCCAGGACGCTGGTAGCCTACTCAACGAGGGGAGGCGCCACCTACAGGAGACAGGAAGACCTGCAACCTGGTCTGGAGACTTGAACAGTTCGAAGGCAGGGATTAACCCGGCCCCACCCATCCTTCTCCTCGTCGCAGCCCCTAACGTTTATCGGATGCTTTTCTCGTGCCAGACATTGTCCTAAGCGCTTGACATGTATTAACTCTTTTAAACTTGACGATAACCCTATGAGGTAGGTGTTATTGTCGTCCCTGTTCTATAGACTAGAAAGCTACAGCTCCGAGAGAGTAACTTGCCCAGAGTCACGCCGTTAAGCGGGAGGCAGGGATCCCCACCCTGAGAGTCTGGCTCAGAGCCTGGATGCTCAACAAGCATTACCTTAAGGGGGGTGTGGTGGAATAGAGTCGGTCCTAACTCTCCCCATGATTCACAGGGTAACTCAGGGCCAAGGATTTAACTCAGTGGGCCTTCAGTTCTGCACTTTGGCATTCCCATATTTTTGAGACTCCCTTACGCGTCTGGAGAGAAAATTGTTGCTAAGGTAATCGTAATCTTGCGTAATAAAAAAGGTGGGGGGAGAGTAAGGGTGGTAGAGATTGTGTAGCTCTCATCTTCTTCAGTTTATAGATGAGAATTAGAGAGATAAGGACCCAGCCATGATTACATTTTCAGTGACAGGGCAAGAATTAGAATCCAGGTCTTTTGCTTCCAGTCCTGTGCTTTCCCCCCATACAACATTCCCTCTTTAATCATGCATAGCCAGGATGGGATCTAGATATGGAAGAAAGCTAATCACACACATTGTGTCTTCAGAGGCTCCAAGTCCACCCTCTGACCAAAATATGCTTTTTGGTTTTTTAGCCTGGTGGCTCTTATCTGAAATCCCACCATTAGTGATTCATGTCTTTCACTAAGACTTTGATCCTATACTCTCAGGACCAGTAAGGCTTTTACTGTTGGCTGTCATTTCATGTGTATGTGATTGACTTCTAAAGCAGTGCCCCTGGAAGTGTGGTCCACAGATGGCGGCATCCATGTCATCTGCATATTGTTAGAATTGCAAGTCATGGGTTCCACCCTGGACCTACTGAGTCAGACCTACCTTGATTCTCAAACTTCAGTGAATGTGCTTAAGTTGTCACCTGAAAAGCTTATTAAAACACAATTTCCTGGGACAACCCCTCCCCACCCCATCCCCAAAGATTCTGATTCAGCAAGTCTGGGGGAGGGGCTCAATAATTTGCATTTCTAACAAGTTCTCAGATGATGCCTCTGCTGATGGTCTGCAGACTATACCTTGAGTAGCACTGAAAAAGTTCCTGATAGCAGATATTGAGAGGGGAGAAGAGGGAGAATAAACACCCTGGGGTAAAAAGAGAGAGAAAAGTTATTGTCGAGGGTGAAAAGGGTACAGAATATGGAAAACTGCTGAGGATATGGGTTCACAACTGAGCCTCTGTATTTCCATTTGAGTATGTTCAAATATGAAAACCATTAAGTGATTTTATACAATGTATAAATGTGTGTAAACTGAATGTGTCTAGCCATGGTAAAGTCTATTCTTGCCTTGCCTTTTGCTGAGCCCTGCCTCTCTCAGTTACAAATAGAAATCTTCCCAGTCCCCTCTGAACATCAGTTAGCTCTCCAATTTCATTCCAGAGTTAACTGCACTGCAGCGGCAGACAAAGCTGGCCTGATGGCAGGAATACTGTTCCCTGATGGTATCAGAACCTCTTCTGTATTTCTGTTTGCTGTGCGACTGTCACTTGTATACAATCACTTAGAGACTCTGCTATTAAGACTTGGGCTGCAAATCACCCCCATGGCACAGCTCTGGTGGAAAAGGAAAAGGGGCTTCAGTGGCAACCAGATATCAAACACGAATTACATTGCCCCGTACCAAAATAGGCATCTTTAAGAAAGCATGTCTTCTGATCCTCCTTTGCTATACTCAGGTAAATATGGTACCCAGAGGAACCCAGATAGATAACAATCTCTTCTATTTGTAAAGAGCACTTGTGAAGGAAACTCCATAACCTCCTGGCGGTGGAGTGTATTATTATTCAGCAAATATTCACTCTCCTCTATGCCCTTCCATGGGGGAAGAAAACTTCCCCATTCCACGGATGATGGATTTAGCCACGTGACTTGCTTTGGCCAATGAAATGTCAGCAGAGATTTTAACTCTACTTGCTTGGCTTGGCTTGGCTTTTCCATTTCTATCCTTGGCCATGAGAAGAGCAGGCCCCTGTCACTTTGGCCTGGGTCCCAGAATGAGAAGGTACACGGAGTGGACCTGAACAAGATCCGCAACATGGAACAGAGGCACTGCGGACAATCTGCAAACCCGTAAGCAAGAAATAAGTTTTGTAACCTCTGAGATTTTAGGTTATTTGTTACACAGCACTATTTAGTACAGTCGACTGATACACTCCCTCAGGCACCTTTTCCACTGAAGTTTTGCCAGTAAGTTTTTCACCATATCTAACCTGAGTCCCTCATACGTTAAGGTAAAGATCCATTCCATTTGCGGCCCAAACAAGAAGCCACTAGATTACATTCTTGATTCTAAATGTCCAAGAAATGTAGCTTGATTTATTTACTATCTATTTGGGCTACAAAAATAGAGATGCCCTTGGGGAATTATTTGTTTTACAAATAGTACTTATGCTTGTCCTTACTGGTTCTATTGAAGGTGGGTTCCCAAGAAGTGATCATATCCTTCAGGAACCAGAGAGGTAGTGATGGGAGAGGTGAGAGTTTAGAGACCTGATTAAAATATTGTAGCACTCCCTTATTCTCTCCCAGCTGTTTCTTAGCACTTATCACAGTTTGCAATTATTTTATCTCTTTGCCTGTTTTCTCTTTTTATTTGTTTGTCTCCCCCACTAGAAAGTGTTTCCATATGGCCAGGGACAGTATTTATCATGCTTACCACTTTATCATCCAGTTCTCAGCAGACTCTGGCATGTAGCAGTAGCTCAAGAAATATTTGTTGAATAAATAAATTAATTCTAATTAGGCATGTCACTAGACTAGGTAAGGGGGAAACAATTTTTAATAGCATGGGCTCTATAGTCTAAAAATCTGGCTCCAACATTATGTAATCTTAGACGGTTCAACAGGCACCTAATTATGAAAAAGTCTGAATGACAATAATAATAATAAGTCAGTGGGGAGCCACAGAAGAATTCTGAGCTGGGGAAGGACATGATCAAGACAGCATCTTGGGACAATGTATCTAATTGCTGTGTTCAGGGGTGGCTTTGCAGAGAGACCAGGTAGGAGGAAATTTCAGAGGAAGGTGATGAGGGCCTGGAGTACGGTCTGGCAGTGGAAGTTAAAAGGAGTGAGATTGGGATGGAAAATTCAATGACCCTCTCGCCAGATGGGAAAAGGAGGCAGCAGACAGGGAGTGTCTATATAGCTGAAAGAGCAGAAGTACACTTAACAGAGATATGGAAATTTGGAGAAGAGGCCAACTGTGTTTGGGTGAGATGATCGGTTAATATAGACACGTAGAATTTTAGGCAGTGGCTGGTTCTCAAGTGACAACACCGAGCCTCTGGTTAGAAATTCAAGACCGCATCTGGAGAGAGAGGCCAGAGCTGGAAAACCGCACACAGACATTAGACGCATGGAGGTGACCGTGTAGGAAGAGAAAAGCCAGAGACTGAAGCCAGCCTTGAAGGCCCACTAGTTACAAGAAGCAGGAGGGTGAGGAGGGGCTGTTGAAAGGGCCAGAGTAAGCAGGATCAGCAAAGGGTCTCAGAAGCCAAAGAAAGGGGGTAGACAGTATTTTGATGTCCAGCCCTCTCTCTTGCAGGATGGCATTGGCTGTCAGACTTTGCGAGGCCTCTTTTAGGAGCAGAGAGAAACATCCTTCAACTTGACTCCCTTGCCTCTAACCACCTGGGTGGCTGGGGGCCCCAAGGCTCTGTGAGCCTTTGAAGAAAAATCCAGGGAAAGGAAAATGGAGAAATATGATCAATAACAACAAGCCTTGTTTTTTCCCACTTCATATGCAGGAAGCAATCCAGGGCTGTGGCTGGTGCTATGATGGGTGTATTCTGCGTGTTCAAAAGGTCATCTGGCATGGAGACAGGCTAAATTATGGCTGGAGTGTATGAATCTGAGGACGTTCTCCATTAACATTTATTAGGAATTGTCATCGCTTCAACCGGAATGGGCCCCAGATGTGGAAACCCCAGCTGCCCCAAATTTCTCTTCCGGGCTGCAATCTCTCCTCTGATTTATTGTTATTAAACATGACCAGATTTTGTAGAGGGGAAAATTGAAGAAAGCAACACACACATGGGGAACTGTTGGGTGGAGGCTGCCAAGAGAAACAAACCATTTTATTCTATCTGGTGACAGTGGGAACACATGGAGACACAAACCATTGTGCCTCTTTCCCAAATCAAAAACATGCAGGCCTGAACCTCTGGGCAGCTGTTCACAGGGCAAATGTCTTCACCCTGAGGGTGAGCGAGGGGCAGTTGAAGGTAATGAGAAATGCTAAGAATAGAATTCTAGAAGCCACGGCAGGGACCCTCTTCCTCAAAATATATTACCTTCCAGGGCAGACGACTTCCTGGGAGTCAGTCATACCCTCTGGATATCATTTTTCTTATCAGTAACATTTACTCTTCCACTGTGTAGTGATTGTGAGGGATCCCAAGAAGTCAAAGTTAGAGCCCCACCTTCTGGTCGCTTATAATCTATTTTGTTTATTCACTCATTCAGCATAATTTTATTAAGCACATACTATGTAGCAGGCATTGTCATAGGTTTTGAGGAGATATTAGTAAAACAGAGAGATAAAGTCCAGGCTGGCAGGGCACCTACATATGTATGAGGGAACAATATCAGAAAATACCAAAACAGTAGCTAATAGGCAAAGAAGTGTGTGAGAAGGAAGGCAGCATAAAGAAAGGATACTGCATTAGGAGTCAGGAAAACTGAATTCCCATCCTGGCTTTACTACCTAAGAGTCTTGTGCCCTTAGGTAAGTTATTTAACTTCTGGAACCTCAGCTTCTTGTTCATAAAATGGCTATAAACCTGCCTCACCTCACCTCACCTCATTGGTTTCTTGTGAAGTATAAATGAGGTAATGTATTTGAAGAGTTCCTTGTAAACTGCAAATTGCACTATGGTGTCAGGGTTTTTTTATGATCAGTGCCAAATAAATGATACGGTGAGTGTATGGGACAGTACGTTCCCGAGCCAGAAATCTGGGGACTCATCCTCTTCTGCTTCGTCTTGGGAAAAGGAGCAAGCAGGATTATCCCCAGGTGCTGGACATGTGTCCCTTGGGGAATCTTTTACTCATGGAGTCTGGATATCTTGCTGATCTTACTAACAGACCAAACCTGGGAAATCCTCACTTCACTATGCCTTTTCCTAGACCTGTGCGTGGAAATTATCCTATGCAAGAGTTGTGGCCGGTAAACATAGGTAATGAGGAAAGTCTCAAAGGTGCTAGGTCCAATTACCTTTGTTTTTGCATTGTTCCTCTTTTAAGATTATCTGGGTTCCAAGGAGAAGGAATGATGTTAATCCATCCCCTTGACCCATCTTCCAACTTTACATCCCTTGGCCACCTCAATGCACTTATAGCATATGTATAAGCTGGTACACACACCTGCATCATACCTGGGGATATCCCTAGGGCCAGACTTTCTTATACCAGGGACTAAAGGGACTAAAGCCCCAGCTGCTTCCTCCTAACATGCAGCTAACCATGGGGTATCCTTCCTAAGCCTCACAAGCCCATGCATCCTTGACCTATAAAGAAAGAAGGCCTTGGTGGCGCAGTGTTTAAGAATCTGCCTGCCAATGCAGGGGACACGGGTTAGAGCCCTGGTCTGGGAAGATTCCACATGCCACGGAGCAACTAAGCCTGTGTGCCACAACTACTGAGCCCACGTGCCACAACTACTGAGGCCTGTGTGCCTAGAGCCTGTGCTCCTCAACAAGAGAAGCCACCTCAATGAGAAGCTCGTGCACCGCAGCGAAGAGAAGCCCCCGCTCGCTGCAACTAGAGAAAGCCCGCGTGCAGCAACGAAGACCCAACACAGCCAAAAATAAATAATTTTTTTTTTTTTTTTTTTTTTAAGAGGGCTTCCCTGGTGGCGCAGTGGTTGAGACTCCACCTGCCGATGCAGGGGACACAGGTTCGTGCCCCAGTCCAGGAAGATCCCACGTGCTGCGGAGCGGCTGGGCCGGTGAGCCATGGCCGCTGAGCCTGCGCGTCTGGAGCCTGTGCTCTGAAACGGGAGAGGCCACAACAGTGAGAGGCCCGCGTACCGCAAAAAAAAAAAAAGAAAGAAAGCAGGCTTAAGCTGCTCCCTAGCACTCATCACTAGTTGAGTGAGGGTTCCCATTAATCCTGAAATGGGAGCATCCCTGGCTTATACATGTCCAGGAATGGGAGTACCACCCAAGATTTTTCTCCTGGTGGCCATCCTTCCCACACACAAACACAAGCACACTTGTTTATTCAATATTTAGGGTTTATGAACAGTTTCCAGAGCTGTGACTTCAAAAGGGCTTGCATTAGGTGCCAGGGATGGAGCAGGGACCTGAATTATAGCAAGGGGCCATCAGTAATGACACCCCAGCAGCACGAAAAGTGCACTGACCATTGAGTCGTTATTCTACCCAGGGGAAAACTCTAGTAGGGAGTGGGAGCATATTCCCCCGTCCCATCCCAGGGCTTGGCTGAAAATTTTTTCCTTTTGGGAGGTCACTGGCTTTCTCAAGCAACTTTGACTGTAGGGGTAAGGACAAGGAGAGGAAAGAAGTAGACAGAGGAGGTTGTAGGGAATTGTGAATATTCCCTAAGGGTTTCCTTCAGTGGAGAGGGCTGCCTTCAGCTGGAGGTCTGCAAACCCACCTCTTTGTAGCTTGGCATTGGGAGAGGGGGATGACAGAGAACAGAATTTGGGGGTGTTGCTAGGTAACTGAGTTACAACAGAGAGTATCAGGAGAGAAGGAAAGGAAGGGGAGGTAAGAAGTGAGAAGGGAGTGACTCAGGGGGGTTTTACAGCTCTGGTTTTCCTTAGGTAGACAGACCCTGCGGCTTAGGGGTTGGGATGGGTATGGCTTAAGACCCTGTTACCCCAAGGGTGGTTCACAGGCCTCAACATCAGCCTCAGCTGGGATCTTAGGCCACAACCAAAACCTACTGAGTCAGAAATTGCCTTGTAATCCCTAAATGGTTAGTATGTCCATTGAAATTTCAGAGGTATTAGCCTAGGATGCTAGGATGGGAATGACTTCTTTTTTTTTTTTTTTTTTTTTGTGGTACGTGGGCCTCTCACTGCTGTGGCCTCTCCCACCGCAGAGCACAGGTTCCAGACGCGCAGGCTCAGCGGCCGTGGCTCACGGGCCCAGCCGCTCCGTGGCATGTGGGATATTCCTGGACCGGGGAACGAACCTGTGTCCTCTGCATCGGCAAGTGGATTCTCAACCACTGCGCCACCAGGGAAGCCCGGGAATGACTTCTTGCAGTAAGCCACCAAGGACCTGTGCTGGATGTTCTCTCTGCCTTTCCAAATCCCCTCTCCATCTTTTTACCTCCCCTGCTCTTGGCGCTGGTGCTGGGAGGTGACCTTTATGAATTGCTTCAACAGGCTCCCTTGTCCTCTGACTTCTGGTTGGGTTCAGCCAATGGTCATTGCTCAAGAAACAGTGCCTTTACCTGAAGTTTTTAAAGAGGAAGGAGGACACGTTTATATCATGCAGCAAGTCACTGGAGAAGACCGAAGGTAGGGGGAGTGGGAGATGGAGGTCCTTATTCCCCCATGTCCCTGCCAGCTGGGCCTCAGGTTGGCAGTGGCTGTGTTCCTCAGCTGAAGGCCACAGCTCCTGTGGGGTACTCTCTCCTACAGCTCTTTCCAGATTCTGGGGAATGTTCCTTCCCTGACCCTTCAGGCCTAGAGTGCTAATGGTTCCCCGCTCTGGCTAACTTCACCACCTGTGCATTTCTCTCAACCCTGCCCGTATGTTTATCAATATGCCTTTATTAAACTCTTCTCAAACAAACCCTGCTGGAGCGTGCCATACCTTTCCCAACAGGATCCCGATCAATACAGGACCCTGGAGAATGGACTCAGGAGTTTTTGCTCATGGTTAGGGAAGGGGACTAGATGAGCACCTCCAATTTAAGAAGCTTTGAGACTGAAGGAGGCAGTTTCAATCCAGCATACTATTTGTTGTGCGATTCTTGTTTCTGGAATAGAAAAATATATTACAGGAGCACTTGGCACTTTCTCCAACATGCCTTGGCTTCTGTGCTACAGTCTGTTTTCGTGCGCACGTGCGAGGCACACAGAGGTAGACTGGATCTGCTTTGCGAGCACTGATTTTTTAAATTTTCAAGAATTTTGCAAAACAGTTGTTTTAAAAAACTAAAATAAAGTTACAATTAAATAAGTTATATTTTTAAACAAAAAAAAAATACTAAAAACTCATCCCTTAAGTATTTTGCTAAATTTTACTGTAACTTAACCTTTTGGGGTTATTTATGTCTGTTGTAGCTATATGGTAAAACTACTATATACTGATGTGCTACTACACATCTCTTCCCAATTCTGCCCTGAATGATGTCATAATGACAGCTCGAAATTAGACATGGTGGGAGTATTTACACCAAGGAAATTGGCAGATGCTACAGATCAGGACAGGACTTTTTTTCCTGGAAAGCTGTTTGTTAAACATTTTCTAGCACATCACAGGGGTTAGTTAGTCCCTATCTTTGGAAGGGGCTGGAGAGATGAATGGGAGGAAGGGAATACTTGAGATGGTCATGGTGTTTGGACTTGGTCATTTTTAGGAGAGATCCATTTGCTCGGTTTCTGTGGAGAGAACAAAGTGGAACAGACTTGGCACTTGACAGGAAAGGATAAACAGAGCGGGGAAATGTCCTCTTCAGCCCCACAGGGTAGGGTGGATTAAGCAGGCCTTTTAGCACGTGAGATGTGGTATTAATAATAGCTTAATTTCACAACGGGGTTGTTTGTTTAAAAGCTCTCAAAGTACTTTACATCTATTACCTCTTTCATCTATCAAGTATCTGAGTGAGCAAGGGAGAAGCAATAGAGACATTTCTTCTTAAAGATAGAACAACTGGGGCCCAGGGCGGTTAAGAGACCTTTCTAACCTCAGAAAACTGAGGCCCAGCGGACAACAGGGTCCAATACTCAGAGCTGGACACTGATCAAATTCCCTCCCCTACCAGCTGCCACTTGTGTGACCTTGATTGAGTTGTCCAAGTTTTCTGACCCTCATTTTCCTTACCTGTGGCAAGTTACTGGACGAATAAATGAAAGAATGTGTATTAATCACCAGATGTATGTGGTCGGTGCTCCAAAAATGGTGAGTTTAATAGATGTACACCCAATGGCTTTGTAGGGGCGCAAGTGGAAGAGCGTAGAGTACACAGCACAAGCAGCTTAGATGGTACAATGGGCATCAATGTTCTTAAGACATGCACAGGTCGTTCCAACCAATATGGAATTTCACTCTTCAGCACACCTGGTCTCTCTCTAGCCTGTTGGAGCCTCACTCCCCTTCCTCTCTTTTCTCCTTCTTCCTCTCTCTCATCAGAGCAATACTCTCTCTTCTCTAAAGTTGTGGTAACATTCGCCATGGGATAAGCACATATAAAGGCATTTTCTAAGCAGAGTTTCTTTCCTAAGAGAAATTCTGTCAATGAAATGATTTACAGTGTAACTATGTATTCCATATACATTTTATTCCATTATACATATAGAGTTCTTTGCAGAGGGTTTTCCCACCCTCTTTTTCTTTGAACCTCAGAACCACCCTGTGGCAAGAATTACAATTATAACCACTTTACATTGGGGGAAACTGAGGCCTGGGGAATTGCCCAGGGTCTTGACTTGTAAGTGGCTGAGTCAGGACTTGAACCTGGCATTGTACACGCACAACACCATGCTGGGTATGAGTCTTATTTCCTCAGCACGGGCAAGCTCTAGTCTGCCTCCTAAAGGAAACTTCTAATTCTATTCTCTCTGCCATTCAGTTAAGCCGTCTACTGAGAGCCTGTAGGGGGTAGATTCCTGAGCTAGATACCAGGTCTTGGATGAGAAGTTAGGAGACCCATGTTGGAGCTCTGATTCCTTTCCTAACTTGCTATATGGCCTTGCGCAAGAAGCAGAATCGAGAGGCAGGAAGGCACCATGTTGTGAACAATGCTACTACATTCAGGCAACTTTACATCATTCCTTCATGTACTCTTCACTACCGCTCTTTGAGATAGTATCACTAATTTAATTTTCAAGATGTGGAAACTGAGCCTCAAAGAGCTTGAGAAACTTGTTCAAGGTCATCTAGGTGGTAAGTAACAGAGATGGGGTTTGAACCTGTGTTTCTCTGACTCTAAATTTCACCTTCACTTCCCATACCACCCTCTAGGTCCCTGTTTTCTGAGGCAAATCCAGGCCCCTAACCTCTATGGATCGCAGCTCACACTTCCCTCAGCTGCTGGATTACGTTCCTAATCTGGCAGGGGGTGCAGGGCTGGGAAACTTTCATGCCATCATCAATCTTCTCCCCAGTTCAGAGGTTAGGGGCTCTGATTACCCCAGCCCCCCTCCTCCACCTCTGAGATGAAGCCGCATTTCACTTGGGGTCAGCAGACACACCTCTCCACTTCTACAGCATTCTTCAGGGTGTGGGTTCCTCACCCACAGCTCATACCTACCCTGGGGCAGACTGTTCATTAAGGGGCAGGCTGGGCGGAGGCTAACCAAGATAGCACAGAGATCCATCAAGGTGCCGAGCTGACAGGTGCATGCACTAGCTTCCAGCCAGAGGGGAGCCTGACTCATAGGAGAGGACTTTGGAAAGGGAAGGGAGGATGAAAAAGAGAGAGAGAGATAGGGAGGGAGAGAGAGATCAGATCACTCTAATTATACGGTTCTAAATCACCGGGAACCTTGGCTCAAACATCCAAGTGGTGGAGGATAGATTTTTCATCTTGACTCCTGCTAATTTTCATTGATTTATGTGGCTTGAAAGCCTTTATTTTCTACTTAGAGGCAGCCTGCTCCTGCTAAGGAGGTGCAGGACTCCCCTAAATGCTCTCACCATGGAGAGGCAGGAGGCAGAGGTGGCCTTCGGGGCAAGGGCTGAGTTTCCTGCTTGGTTTCAGTTGCCGCCTGAGAGCCACAGTGCTTAATGGGAGCCGCTGGCCTGCCATAGCCACCTCCCCACTCCCATACCCAGAGCCCGCCTGCTTCTGGTCACAGCTCCTTGAGTTTAACACTCCTGGAAGCTTAGTACTCTGGCTTTTATGTGCTAGGCCATAATATTTGGTGAGCTGTGAGATGAGGTGGGAACATTTGCAACTGGCACTTCCCTTCCGGCCCTGCCCTGTGATTCGGGCCAGTGGTGTGACAAAGTGAGGCCAGCCCTCCTCCCCACTCTGGCTCCCACCTGTGGCTATTTGGCACCATGTCCTTCCTTCGTTTTTCTCCTCTTCCCCATGATCCCATGTCGGCTAGACTCCCATAGCTCTTGGCTTTCGAAAGAGGGTATTCAATCTGCACATTCTAAATCATGAGCTCAGTTAAACATTTTAAAGAGCAATTCTTAGTCTGCCCAGGACCACATTCCAAAAGGGGAGGGGTGTGTGTCAGGAGGAAGACTTTCTAAATGTCAGAGGCTATGTAAAAATCTTGACTGATGATGACAAACCCATGAGGAAGCCAGTGAGTCAGCCAGCGAAGGTCAAGTTTTCTTGGGGATTAGAACCATAAGAGAGCAGTGTGCAGACTTTGAGAATTCCGCTTCCTCTATCAGAGGCCCATGGGGAGTCATATGGGCACCTCTGGTCCATTTCTCCCAGTCTGTGGTCCCTGAGCTCTCCCTGCCCCTTCACCTGGCCCAGGTGAACCCACAGTTCAGATTGCTATGGGTCCCTGCAGGCATCCTCCATCTACAGTTGTCTTATTTTCTGCTTCATCTTCCCCCTACCTTGGCCTTCTACTTGCAGCTACTTTCCAGGAATAGAGTAAGTTTTGTTATGGCAGCACGGTACAAGGAAATGGAGATGATTGTTTCTTAAGGGGTGTTGGTTTTGAGTTTATATGGATCAAGAGTTCTTTAATAAAGTTATTACCAGAAGATGACTAGATGCAGATCCAGCCTTCAGATACAACAGGAACAGTGGAATCTCCTAATGTGTCTTACACATTTGGTGCTGTGGCCAAGACATAGTGGGATGAATAAGGAAATTTCTGGATTCCTGGGGAAGAAGCAAATAAATAATCAGGATGAAAGATGAAACTCTTATAATAAAGATGTCCTGGGCTTCCCTGGTGGCACAGTGGTTAAGAATCTGCCTGCCAATGCAGGGGACACAGGTTCAAGCCCTGGTCTGGGAAGATCCCACATGCCACGGAGCAACTAAGCCCGTGTGCCACAACTACTGAGCCTGTGCTCTAGAGCCTGCGAGCCACAACTACTGAGCCCAGATGCCACAACTACTGAAGCCTGAGCACCTAGAACCCATGCTCTGCAACAAGAGAAGCCACCAGAGTGAGAAGCCTGCTCACCACAACGGAGAGTAGCCCCCGCTCGTCGCAACCAGAGAAAGCCCGCGCACAGCAACAAAGACCCAACACAGCCAAAAATAAATAAATAAAATAAATAAATTTATTTTTAAAAAATTAAAAAATAAAGATGACCCAAAATACAATGACTCAACAAGAGAGAAGTTTATTTTTCTCTCTCAGAACAGTCTGAGTTCCAGGTTGGCAGGAAGCTCTCCTTCATGCTGGGTCATTCAAGGACCCAGGCTCCTTCATTCTTGCTTTTCCACCATGCCCTAGGGTGGTCTTTGTCTGCCAGATCCAAACTGGTTTGAGGGTACACACATGTTCTGAGTCCCAGGAAGAATGAAAAGTGTACAAGAGGCATACCCATTTGTTAAGGTCCCAGTCCATAAGTGGTCCACATCCCTTTGCTTCTATTCTTTTACCAAGAACCTAGTCACAGGGCTTCCCTGGTGGCGCAGTGGTTGAGAATCCGCCTGCCGATGCAGGGGACACAGGTTCGTGCCCCAGTCCGGGAAGATCCCACATGCCACGGAGCGACTGGGCCCGTGAGCCGTGGCCGCTGAGCCTGCGCGTCCGGAGCCTGTGCTCCGCAACAGGAGAGGCCACAACAGTGAGAGGCCCGCGTACCACAAAAACCAAAAAAACAAACAAACAAACAAACAAAAAAAGAACCTAGTCACAGAAGACTGGGAAATACACACACACACACACACACACATATGCCCAACAGTTCAATTATTTTAGAAAAAAGGAAAGAATGGATCTTTTTATAGTGTCACTACATCAACTATATGAGACCCAAACACCACCAAATAGAGAATCTTCATTTATTATAAGCAATTAGGTCAGAGATTTGTTAAAGCAGGAAACCAAAAAAGTACGATTCATATAAGACATAAAGACACAGGGTCACTTTGAGCAATGAAGCATGTCCCAGTGACTTGAAAAGAACGTATTTGATTTGCTTTTCCAGATACGAGACTTGGGGGCAGTCAGCAGAAAGCAAGAGTGACTGATATCCAAAACATTGCTTATAAAATGCTTTATATTTGAATAATGATTTTCATCTTATGAGGATCATTTATACACAATTATCTAATTGGATGTGAAAATATTCCTGATTCAGGAAAGCAAGGTTCAGAAAGGTGAAGACTCTTGCATGAAGTCACTCAATTCATAAGTTGCAAAGGTGGAATCAGAACCCAAATCTTCCAAGTTCAAGTCCAGTGCCTTTGACACAACAAAATGTTGCCTATTCATATTACATCCCAGGAGGGTGACTAGTTGGACATCTTGTGGGGAATCAGGGCTATACTTTTTTACTGGACTTTACTTTTTCAGTCTCCATGTGATTTAGGTGCCATTATTAAGATATCAAGAGTCATCTGAATAATAATAGTACTGGCTCTTACTTGTCAACCATAAATCTTACCTACTCCTCATCATGGCCCAGGAAGGGAGACATTATTATCTCTATCTTACACAGGAGGAAACTGAAGAGGTTAGGTAACTTTTCCCAACACAGAGCTAATAAGTGGTTGAGCCAGGACGTAAACACAAATTGATCTATGTCTTTTCTCTCTGTTCTGGGTTGAAAGATGAAAGGCATTTGCTGCTTGGGCCTCAGGAAAGGACACACCAGCAAAGCTTGGTAATTGCAAGCCTGAGTTAGACCAAAGTATTTATTTATTTTTTTAAAAAAAAGAAGAAAAGATTTTATTTATATTCACCACACACTGCCTTATATGACTTAATAACAATATTTGTAGTGTTTTGTTAATGTCATGGAATTTTTCATCATTTTAAGGCAGTTGCACATATTCTTAATCTTTTCAAAAATTAATTTTCCTTACATTTAACTGTTTACATTTAAATTCAGTAGAAGTTCTTTTTCAAGAATATAATTACACCTCCAACATGTAGCTGAACTATGTAGCTGACTTGTTCATTCCGTTTTTAAAAAAAAAACAAATTTAGGGCCTTCCATGGTGGCGCAGTGGTTGAGAGTCCGCCTGCCGATGCAGGGGCCACGGGTTCGTGCCCCGGTCTGGGAAGATCCCACATGCCGTGGAGCGGCTGGGCCCGTGAGCCATGGCCGCTAAGCCTGTGCATCTGGAGCCTGTGCTCCGCAACGGGAGAGGCCACCACAGTGAGAGGCCCGCGTAACGAAAAAAAAAAAAAAAATTTAGACCAAATTATTTAAGCTTACCCCAAACTCCTGACCTCCTGTTGAGCATCTTAGAAATTGAAACAGTAGTCAGGTCTTCACTGGCCAAGACCTCCAGATGCCCTTGTCCACAGGGCTTATAGACATTTATGGTGTCAGAACTGGAAGGAAACAAAGTTCCCCTAATCCAACATGTTCTTTTTACAGATGGTGAAACTGAGACCCAGAAGGAAAAACATAACTTGCCAGGGGTGTCGGGGCTAATTCCTAGCAAAACCAGCACATTCATTTGATTCTTTAGGCTCCAGGCCGGTGATGACTCCTGGACTAAGAACTGGCCTTGCCTACCACCTGTCAGAGCTTTCCTCAAGCGAGTAAAGAGAGGCAGAACTCACTGGGCTCCGCGCAGCCACAGCGTCTAGAGCTGTCCCTTCTCCCTCCTCCATCCCCACCCAGCTGGGCAAGCTTGCAGTTTTTCCAAGGCAGGGCCAGCCTGTCCCGAGCTGCAAGATGTATTAATCAATTTGATGAGGATGTTAAAGCTTTCTCTTTGCAACTAATTATGGCCTGATTTATAGGCCTGGCCTTGGTTTGATAGAGCTCTCTTCCTGACAGGGATAAATGCGATACTGGCATGGACCCCTTCATCTCTTCCATTTCTCTCTCTTCCTCCCTCCTCCCTCCCTCCCACGTCTCCTGCCTCCTGACTCTGCTCTTGGCTCCCACAGGAACACCCTAATGACATGTTGACAAGCTGGTGAAGCATAGCTCCCTCTCTGTTGCATCTGCCTCTGGCACCACCATTCCTAGTGTATTCTCGACATGGGCAGATGGAGGCCCTGGCAGGCTCCAGCCACCACTCAGGTGCTGAGCTAGAAGAAACTCTGTACACCCCTTCCTTCTGGAAACAGAATAATAAAACTATTCGGGGTTGACGCAGCATCCTCCTTCCCAAACACTTCAAGAGCTTGTTGAAATGTACTTCATCCCCAATTGAACTGGGTTGAATGGAGGGTTTCAGATAAATTTTACTCTGGTTATTTTACAGATGGGAAAACTAAGGCAGGGAGATGAACTTGCCTGTGATTCTACACACGGTAGGACAGAAAAGATGAGAATGGATTGCTGTCCTGACTTCTAGCTCCAAGATCTTTCCACTGCGGGGGTCTTTGAGTCACCTTGCTGTACTGTTCCTAGGAACCCCTGCCTCCAGGTTGGCTTCCTGGTACCCGCAACAATTTGACAGAAGGGGAGCCCTCGCGTATACGTTGGTTTCCTAACCTTAGGCATGAGGATTTTTGTGGCTGTGGTATGCAAATAGCATATGAAATAAGATGTAAATCAGCACTTGGCACAGCTTACTTACACTCATACGCACGTACATACACCCGTACACATGTACACATTGGCCAGTTTCCAGCAATCTTTATGTCACACAGAGAAATAAGGGACAACCCTAAATAACCCCCTGCCTTAGACTTGAAGGCCACAGATTCAGCCGGGCTCTGTGGGAAGCTTCCCAGTGTGGGGTAGTTCCTTGTATTGTGTCCCCTGAGGACTACTACCGCTTCCCAAAAGTGCCAATGGAGAGACACGAAATTCACTGTATAATATTTCTACAAAACATTGATCTCTGCAAGGTGCTAACCTAAATGTAACCAAAGTAAAATTTCAAACCTAACCTGAACATGAGCCTTAACCTTACCCCTAACCCTAAATCTAAATAACTTCCCAACCTTAATGCTAAACTAACCCTGATCTAAACTCAAACCCAACTCAAGATCTAAACACAACCTGATCCCAGACCACGATCCTAACTCTAAAGTAATCCTAACATTAACCACAATCCTTATCTTAATTCAGTGGTTCTCAACCTGAGGTGATTTTTATCCCCTCCCTCAGAGAAAATTTGACAAGGTCCAGAGATATTTTCGGTTCGTACCCTTGGGGGCAGGAGCAGGTACCATTAGAATCGGGTGGGTAGAGGCCAAGGTTGCTGTTAAATGTCATCACAAGCACAGGGCAGACGCCACAACAGAATTCCCCAGCCTCAAATGTCAGTAGTGCCATGACTGAGAAACCCTGCCCTAACCTTAACCTAACCATAATTCTAAATTAAACTAATACTAACCCTAAACTTAAACCTAATTTCCCAACCCTAAACTCACTCTAACCTAAACTTGAATCCGAACTCAAAATCTGAACTTCACTGAAACCCCAACCCATTATCCTAACCTAGATCCTAGTTATGAATCAAACCCAATCCTAACCCTAATGGCATCCAGATGGGTGCCAGAATGAGAAGCGCGAACCTAGAGCCTCGTCCTGCTGCTATTTCCCTTGTTTTCCTTCACACTCCATGAGTGATTGTTCAGACCGTTCTGGATTGTTTAGGTTCTCTATTTCTCCTGAGCTCCATTATGTCTCCTGACCTGCGTTACGGCACTGCTCATCAGCTCCCTCTCCCCGGAAGAGAAGATATTAAAGGAGATGAAATTCACACTTGGTTGAGCAGTTAGCTGTCTCCGAGCACACCGGCAAAGGAGGGTCATTTTAAAATATATGTCTTATATAATATATAATACGATTTGGGGGGAAATCCTAATAGTGATGCTGTTTAGTGGCAATATTCTTTTTTTAAATATTCTTTTAAATTAAGAAAAGTTTATTTATTTATTTATGGGCGAGCTACACAGCTTGCGGGATCTCCGTTCCCCGACCAGGCACTGAACCTGGGCCACAGCTATGAAAGCCCAGAATCCTAACCACTAGGCCACCAGGGAATTCCCGAGGAAAGTTTAAACCTGCTCTCCCACTTGATCTTTAAATTACCTTAAAGGTTGATGAGTCAGGCTGTATTATCCTCACCTGATAAATAAGACACTAAAGTACAGAGGTGTTAAAGGCTTTGCCTTTTTGTGGTAGGCGGGTAGACCCGCCTACCACAAAAAAAAAAAAAAAAAAGAAAGAAAGAAAGAAAGCAGTGAACAGCGAGGGATGAGAGGAAACCAGGCCAAAAAGGGTGTGACTGAGGAGGAGCAGAGTTAGTGAGTCCTGGTGAGTTGTGCTGAGTCATGCAGGCCTAGAATGTAGGCAAACCGGACATCTAGAGATTAAATGTAGAGGAAAGAGCCCTGGGCTCAGGCCAGGAGACCTGTATTTGAATCTCATCTTTGATGATACAGACTTTAGACAAGCCACTTCTCACAATTTCTCCATCTGGAAAATAAGAGGGTTGGACTAGAACTTAAAGTCCTTTTTAACTTTGACATTCTAGAATTCCTGACTTCCAAATCAAAACCACACTGTGACATGGAAACAACCTAAATGTCCATCGACAGATGAATGGATACGGAAGACGTGGTACATACAAGCAGTGGAATACTATTCGGCCATGAAAAAAAATGAAACAATGCCATTTGCAGCAACATGGATGGATCTAGAGATTAGGATACTAAGTGAAGTAAGTCAGAAAGAGAAAGACAAATACCATATGATATCACTTATATGTGGAATCTAAAATATGACACAAATGAACTTATCTGCGAAACAGACTCACAGACATAGAGAACAGACTTGTGGTTGCCAGGGGGAGAGGGGATGGGGGAGGGATGGCTTGAGAGTTTGGGATTAGCAGATGCAAACTATTATATATAAAATAGATAAACAAGGTCCTACTGTATAGCACAGGGAATTCTATTCAATATCCTGTGATGAACCATAATGGAAAAGAATATAAAAAGTAATATATATATATGTATAAAACTGAATCACTTTGCTGTACAGCAGAAATTACACAACGTTGTAAATCAACTATACTTCAATAAAAACAAACAAAAAACCAGCCTGTGCACATCTTTTTCTAATTCTGTCTTCCCTTTGCACTCCCCACTGGACACTTATTGGATTTGTTTTATGGTGGGTAGAAGTCCCTGGTTTCTCCCATTAGACACAAGCCTCTGAAAGACGAGGACCATCTGGAACTCCTAGCCCTTGGAGCCTCCAGTATAGTGCTTTGCTGGCAAAAGAGGCTCCATGGGGTCCACAGGCACAGATGCCTGACTTGTCACGTGGCCTCCCCTGTGTTCCCGAAGCTGCCCTGCCCTGGCCCCAGGCCTCAGGGCTGCCTGGCCAGGAGCAGAGGATGCCAGGAGACCTCCACAACTGCCCATTAATCCTTCTGGAGTTGGAGGCCCCTCCACCCTGAGGAGCTGATGTTTCTTGATGAGGAGCCTGGCTGCCCTGAGTAGATGAAAAGCCACCTTCACAGTGGAGTGAATTCCCTCAGACCCAAAGCAACTGTTCCTCGATGTCTCCCAAAACAAAAATCCTCATGAATAAATAATAGGGGAGAAATGAGTTTTCCCAAGAACAAAAGCAGAGTTGAAGAAGTTATCAAAAGAAGTTGGGATCTTTCATCTCACGAAACATATCGTTTATGTGTCGCCCCAGACTCCCCTTTGCCAACCCCCCTCCCATTCCACTGATCTGGAGCCATATCCTGCTTCTCCCTCACATGGAAACAGGCAGCACCTAGGAGATCATCTGCTCAGACTTTCCTTCAGAGGAAAAGAAAAACCACAAACAGCTGCCCTACAAGCCCTCCTGCCAAATTCCAGCTTAGACTGGGGATATTGGTGACCTCATCAGTATCTGAGCTGGAACTCACTTCTCCAGAGACAGAGGGGCTGTAAGCATTGCTACAGAGTCCCTGGAAAAAGCGAAGGATACATCGTGGGTTTGCACCTGGGCCACCCATGGAGAGGTGTGCCGAGAGCTGCACCCAAGGGCTGAGCCCTGGACCAGGCCCTGCCTTGCCAGTTGGGAGGTGGAGTGAGTCCCTTCCCCTGCCTCTACCCTACCCCTTCAAAAGCTCTTTCCTTCTGCAATCAAAAGAAATCCAAGTTAGGGCCTCATTCCCTCTCATCTGGATTCCAGTGGAAATGCAAATACCCTTGGGAGAAAATGTACCTCTGTGTGAATGAACATATCAGAACCTGTCCAGAGTAGTTTTGCCGAAAGAGAAGGTATGACAGAGCAGGAGGACCCTGGTGAGGCAGTGGAGTGAAGGCGTCTGGGGTACAAAGTTCCTACAGGGTCAACACTGCAGGAGGCACCTCAGACACCACGTAGAACAAACCCCTCATGTGGCAGGTGAGGAAACCAAGGCCCAGAGAAGAAGACTGTCTCTCCAGTGTCACAGAGCAAGTGAGTAGCAGGAGCTACAACTCAAGTCTCCTGACTCTTAGCCCTGTGCCAGCCGCAGAAAAGGAAAGCCCAAGGACTGAAAGATAAACTTTGCCTGCTTCACAAGTTTACCAGGGGCAAACCTTTCCACATCTCCACCTTAGTAAAACTTGGTTCCACTAGGAGTGACCTCTATTCTCGGCTGGGAGCAGTTGCAAAGCAGCATGAGTGGTTAGAAGAGGGTGGATGAGACTGGGGAAGGGGCTGAAGAGCTTCCTGAACAAAGGTTTTGAGAGAAGTCTGAATCTTCAACTGCATCAGACTCTGTAAATGATGTTAAACCTTGACTTGGAGTGGGGCTACTGGCTAGCACCTCTTTCTGGCCCCAACTGCCCAAAGAAAAATAGTAATGCCATCATCTTTGGATGCAAAGGATGACACACTAGTAAATTACTCCTTGTTTGGATTCCTCTAAGGACACATTCCTTTCCTCCTTATCTTATAGTTGTTTCTGTAATGGAAGAAAAATGGAACCTTCTAATCAGACCTGGATATATGGCTTAAACTTTTTTTCTTTAATGTTTTATTGTGGGAAATATACATAACATAAAATTTACCATCTTTAAAAAAGATTTTTATTGAAGTATAGTTGATTTACAATATTGTGTTAGTTTCAGGTGTACGGTAAAGTGATTCAGTTACACATATATATGTATATATCTACATTCTTTTTAAATATTCTTTTCCATTATAATTTATTACAAGATATTGAATATAGTTCCCTGTGCTATACAGTAAATCTTTGTTGTTAAAATTTACCATCTTAGGGATTCCCTGGTGGCCCAGCGGTTAGGACTCGGTGCTTTCACTGCCGTGGCCCCAGGTTCAGTCCCTGGTCTGGGAGCTAAGATCCTGCAAGCCACATGGCACGGCCACAAACAAAAAACGTTTACCATCGTAATCATTTTTTAAGCGTATAGTTCACTAGTGTTAAGTACATTCACATTGGTGTACAACTAATCTTCAGATATGCTTTCATCTTGAAAACCTGAAACTCTGTACCCATTAAACAACCACCCTATGCCTCCTTCCCTCAGTCCCTGGCAATCACCATTCCATTGTCTGTCTCTATGATTTTGACTACTCTGGGTACCTCATATAAGAGGAATCACGCAGTATTTGTCTTTTTGTGACTGGCTTATTTCATTTAGCATAATGTCCCTAAGGTTCATCCATATTGTAGCATAGGAAATGCAGAATTTCCTTCCTTTTTAAGGCTGAATAAAATTCCATTGTCTGTGTATTCCACGTTTTCTTTATTCATTCATCTGTTGGTAGACCCTCGAGTTGCCTCTGCCTTTTGGCAAGTGTGAATAGTGCTGCTATGAACGTGGGTGGATACATATCTCTGAGACCCTGCTTTTATATACCCAGAAGTGGAATTGCTGGATCATATGGTCATCCTATTTTTCATTTTTTGAGGAAATTCCATACAATTGGCTTCAACTTTGGAGGCCTTTGGTTTTCTTCATCTATAAAATAGGCTCAAGGTTGTTATGAGTATTGTAAAAATAATGTACATAAAGATCTTGGCTTGAAGCTTGGTACGTGGTAGGAATTTAAGAAATGGTTGTTCTGCATGGACTCTTGAGGGGCTGTGTTTTTTTCCGTATCCCAAGTATTTAGCACCGTGCCAGATACATAGCAGGTGTTTGATACGTGACTGTTAGTGAATGAATAAATAATCAATAAACACATCCTTGTAACTCCTGGAGTACTTAGAATAATTCTGTACATTGTAAGTGCTCAATAAATGTTAGTTGAATGAATGCATGTAGTATTTCTTATAGATGCTTATTTTTCCTGTATCCCACTACACGAGAAAAGGAATTTGCTCACGTCTAAAGTTCCTGGAAGGACAGGGACTTCCCTGGTGGTCCAGTGGTAAAGAATCCGCCTTCCATTGCAGGGAACACGGGTTCCATCCCTGGTGAGGGAACCAAGGTTCCACATGCCGCGGGGCAACTAAGTCCATGCACCACAACTACTGAGCCTGCGCACACCGCAAAGAGGGAGAAGCTCACGTGCTGCAAACTACAGAGCCCATGCACTCTGGAGCCCGTGAGCCACAATGAAAGATCCCGCATGCCTCAACGACGATCCCGTGTGCTGCAGCTAAGACCTGATGCAGCCTAAAAAAACAAATAAATAAATATATTTTTAAAAGATAGATAGTTTAAAAATTAAAATAAAATAAAGTTCCTGGCAGGACAATTCAGAATCAAGTATTTGGCCTACTGCCACTTATGCCAATGCTGACAAGAACTCCCACTTTCCAAGGTCCCTCCCTTTCCTTTACCCACAGGAAGTGAATTCCATTGCACAAGGAGGGTAAAGGAGGAAGATCTCCACATGAAAGTAACCAGAGCACTTCCAGTCTGCACTGGGCTTGCTAGGGTTTCTCTCTTCCTATCATGTTCATAGAACACTTACCATGGGCTCCAAGGCATATTGCAAAGCCTTGTCTGTGTTGAATATGTTAGTCTATGCACCTCAGAGAATTTCAGTCACCAGGTCCAAGTCCAACAGCAATTACCAGGTCTCACCTCACAGCAGCATCTCTGTTCTGTGGCCGCCTGCTTGACCCGGGGGCTTGCTTACCTGCTTCTTACAATGGAACCCGAATCTGTTTTTCTTCCCACAAGTTTGGCTTCTACTTTTCTAAGCACTGCCCACAAATACACCCAACATTGTAACTACTCAGCTCCCTAGATCTCTGTATACTGCCTTTTCTTTTTCTGAAATGTCCTTCCCATTCATAAGTATATTGGTCAAAACTTGCCCACAGTGGTGACTGGAAGCAAGATCAAGAGGAAAGGAAACTCCCTCCCAGGTGTATGGATTGGGAACTCCCTTAAGACATCCTTAGCACCTTACACAAGACCTGTCACACAGGAAGAGCTCAATAAATACATGCCGAGTGGACAAATATTGGTTTAATGCACCATATTCCTATATGATTTTCTTTAGACTCTAAACTCCCCGAGCATGGGGTTAAGAAACATGTCTCTCCTCTCAGACAGGATGCCTCCTAACCCAGAGGCAAATATTTCCCTACTATATGGGAGACTTCTGGGTCCAAATTCTTGCCACTTTCAAGTTCTATGAGCCCCAAAACTTCACCAGGGCTTCTCGACCTCAGCATTATTTTGTAAACTAGGGCTTCTCGATCTCAGCATTATTGACATTCTGGGAGGATAATTCTTTGATGTGGGGGGCTGTCCAGTGTAGGGTGTTTAGCAGTATCCCTGGCCTCCACTCACTAGATGCCAATAGTAACCCCTTCTCAGTTTTGACAACTGAAAACATCTCCAAACAATACCAAATATCTCTTGTGGTTTTTCTGGGGCGGGGGGGGGGGCGGGGAAGGAGTAAAAAGCACTGGCTTAGACTGAAGCAGAAGAAGAAGCAATTTCTCTACTTTTTATTGCGTTGTGAGAATGGAAAATATTTTTCTAGTAGAGTAAGAGTCACATACTTATTAAATTGAGAACTGATGAGTAATGTACTTCCAACCTCAGGGTTTCTCAGGATTAAAACTGGGAGTACCCCAGGTGAGATAATCCCTGCCTGGGACAAAATTTCCATGTCAGGTCATTGGGGTGCAGAATGAAATGAGAGAAAAGGGAAGCAGAAAAGTGTGAGGGCATGCCCCACCAGAAGTTATTGGAAATGGCAGTTACTCTCTGCTCCTCAGGTAGGACCTGCTAGTACCCTAAACCTGGGGTCACATACATAAAGGCCCATTCTGGTTGGATTGTACCTGCCTGCAGAAACTGGAGCCCAGAGAGACTGAACGACTTTTCTGATGTTGCACAGCACATCAGAGACAAAACCAGGACTTGAACTCCCTTTGAAATTGGATGTCTGATAGACAGAGGGACATGAGCACCTCAGCTGCCCAAGGTCCTTTCTTTTGTCTGCCTAAATCTGACTGTAGAGGCACAGACTAGACCAGAAAGAGAGAAGTATCTACATACGATCTTGGCTTGGGGATGGGGGCGCTCTTGGGGGACAGGACTGTTCACAACAGCAGGCCATTTCCCGAGATGCTCTGGGGTAGCTGAGCCCACTATCTCACTTTCTTGTTGCTGCGTGGAGATAAGCTATCGGCTCCTGCACAGAATCAACTGAGGAAGTCAGGAGGGAGGGGAGGCCTTGGCAGCTGGCAGGAAAGAGCTGGCAGCAAAAAAAAGCAAAGCGTCCTGGGGACAAAACTGCTGACTGGACTGTTATGAAGGAAAGAAGGAGGGAAGAAAAGACAAGTCAAAGGGAGAAAATAGGGAGGGAAAAGCAGAGAAAGGCAGAGAGACCCACAAAAACTAGTGAGACTCAGCAAAACAGAACACCACAAAAGAGTTTTTCTGCTCTTTCTATTAAAAATGTACTTTCTCACTAAGTTGCAGACATGCCACTTTAAAATGTGCTTTTCTTCTGTCTTGACCTTCAAAGAGTTAATGCAAACCAAACATTCTTTTTTTTTTGCATTTCTTTTTCTTAAAAATTGAAGTAGAGTTGATTTACAATGTTGCATTAGTTTCAGGTGTACAGCAAAGTGATTCAGTTATGCATATACCTATATTTTTAAAATTCAGATTCTCTTCCCTTATAGGTTATTACAGAATATGGAGTAGAGTTCCCTGCGCAATACAGTAGGTCCTTGCTGGTTATCTATTTTATATATAGTAGTGTGTTTATGTTAATCCCAAGCTCCTAATTTATCCCTCCCCCCCAAAACAAATATTCTTAAAACTTATTTGTGATCCAATAAAGAATCAAGTCTTCAATAGTAATTTACTGTGTGACTTCAGAAAATTCATTCAACTGTTCTGAGGCTTTATGCTCCCCTCTTATTAAAAAAATGCAGAGATTACACCACCTGCTATAAGGAGAGGCCTCATTGTCTAACTCACTAGAAGCGCTAAAAGAGCTGTTGTTTCATCTGGAACTACCCAGGGAGAGATTTTCTTACCATGAGCTTTTACATCCTCATTCATTTGAATTGGCGCTCTGGGAGCCAGGCAGGAAACAGGTATTTTTATCTTAGTTTAATGGATAAGCAGTGGTACAACGAGTAAAAAATGGATGTCTCCTTTGTTACACTCCTCTGCATACTATGAAAAAGGCCCTGACTTTCTGCCTTGAGCAGGATTCTAAGACTTGGCTGAGCAGACTAGATTTGGGGGAGCAGGGGTTCCTACTCTTTAGGGAGGGGAGGGACCCACAGACTAGTGGAGAGGCTGCTGATGTCATCAAAAACCTTAAATCAAGAGCCCCTCTTCTGAACCCAACTGCCAGAGTCCCTCACAGTCATGTGGGTCCACAGTATTGGCTGCTCTGGCTTGGCTTCAACTCTGGGAGTAAAACAGCGGGGGACTGCATTCCATAACCCTCTGATAGAACAAGTCAGGGTTGAGTTAGGAAGCAAAATTCAAAATTAAAAATACCCAGGTCTATACTCAGTGAACAAACAGAGTTGCTTCTTCTTCTTGTTCTGTCTTATAAGCTCACTCCCACTTTCTCTTTCCTCAAGGTTTCCTCTCTATTCCCATCCAACTGGTAGGTGGCAGCCCTTTCTTTATTTATACCCTTTTCCGAAGCCTACATCCTCCAGGAGGTCTACTCAGATTACACCTTCCCTTGAAGAATCCTTCCTTCACTTTGTTATTAGATCTCCAAATTTGTCTACAAGAACAAGACACTACACACACAAAGAGACAATAGTAAATTAGGGGTGAGTTATATGTCTAGTGTAATGTATATGCTAGCGTGTAAGTTAATACCACACGGATGAAATCCAGAACTGTCCCTGGTGAGGCACTGCCTTGGGCTCTGAAATTCCCATTTTTAGGGAACTGGTTTCTGCAGAATTGAAGGGACAATGATTCCATTAGTCTTGGGGTTGGTTCCCCTTGGTTGTTAGAATAACTGCATTCTTTTGCTATGTCAAACACAGCCCTGGCCCTAAGTCCCACCTCCCCAGGACCAAGTTGGAGAGGGTACCCCACTGGATGAGGGCTTCAACCAGAACCACCCTATGATATAACTGTCCTGGCCTATCTGCTTTGAGATCCAGGACAGAAGAGTCTCCAAAAACAGAAGGCCTTCCACATGCCAGAGAGGAAGGGGAGTCTTAAGTTCAAGTCCAAGAACAGCGATAGAGAGAGGAAAGTTCATCTAGCAGGAGAACCTTTCCCTCCTCCCTGGGAGGACACAAAACCACCAAGGAGCAAAAAGATTATCCTTCTTTCTCTACCCTAAGTGATACCCAAAACCCTCCCCAGCCCCTCTGCCTTTCCTGATCTGGTCAACCACAGAGAGAGTTCCCTTGACCTTGTAGGAGGCTGGATCCAGGCTGGATCACGCCACTACAACCTTAGGAAGCTTCCAGGACAGGGAAAGAGTGGGAACATCCAGGCCAAGGGTCCTCTCCAGCCCCTGCTGCAGCTGAATTGAGGCAGTAGTGCTGTTTCCTGGCAGGATGGAGATGGTGCCTCTGCTCTTGACAAATTATTTTCAGGGACGCGCACTCGTGGGTGCATGAATGAGGGTGAGAAGGAGGGAAACCGGAGGGAGAGAAGGAGGGAGGGAAATGCGAGGGGGCGTCTGGAGAGAGGCAGGGCGAGGCGGGCGGCTGAGGTCCGCAGCCTCCGGCCGGCCGGCGCAGAGACAGCCGCTAGGGTGCAGCTGTGGGCTGATGCGGGCGCGGGGCCGCGGGCGGAGTGGGCAGGAGATGGGCTGGCAGCGATGGCGATGAGGTTCGGGTGTTGTGTTTCCACTGTAACTATCATTAGGCGGATTCTGTGTTTATTTAGGCTGAGAGCGGTAAGATAAATGACAGCTTCGAAGATGCTTTTCAGCACTTCATAAATCACCCACCGGCCCGGGCAGTTTGCTTCTGCCACGTCTGGGTTCTTCCTCGCGCCCTCCCCCCGTCCGCACTCACCGGGGAGAGGACACGCCCGGGCCGGCACAGGCGCTCCCGCCACAAAAGGCAGAAGAGCAAAGGGGAAAGGGTGTCCGTCCTTCCCAAAGCTCGCCGGCACCGGGCAGCTGCCGGGAAAGCTGTCAGGAGAGATGCTTCCTCCCGAGGTGGTCCCCGCGGCTCTGGGGGGCTCGCTTGACGGGCAGGCTTGCCCTCCTCCGGGAGAATATGGTCTCTAATCGGCTCTAATTCAAGCTCTCTTCCTTGTGTCTTGCTGACACATCTGGAGATTTACAGGAAACATCTGAGAAGTATTTACAGTGCGGGGGACTTCTCTTCCCCCTCCTGTGACTGTCCGCGCCTCTCTTGGGGGCGCGGGGCAAAAGGTTCCTGTCCTTTCCCCTGCGGAGAAAGGGGTTGTGGACAGCAGGCCGTCTCCCCATGGGAGCTTGGAACTCCTGGGCTATTAAGAAGGGCAAAGACCTGGATGGCGAGGCACCCTGCCTAGTCAGGCCTGGGTCAGGTCAGTTCCCTCGGCCCAGAAGAGGGAGTAGATGTGGGGAGTCAGACATTGGGCCTATGCAGCTTTGACTAGAAGTGTGCAAACAGCACGACCAGGTGATACCTTCACACGCAGAGGTTTCAGGTCAAAGCAGACACTGCAATATCTCAGGTCAGACATCAGGGCCACTGGCATGAACCCTTCTCCCAGTTTGAAAACATGGATCTGGGGAAATTGGCCTTGTGTCAAAACAGCAGGTTAGCCTTTGGTAGGCAACAAGCCCCAATGATCTTATGAGACCCGTTCTGCCAAGCCCAGGTCATTCACAGTTTGGGAAAGTCCAGCCAAGCCACCAAGGAGAGGAAGGGATTCCTGGCTCCAGACACGAAAGTAGTGAGGGGGGTGCCCTGCGACCACTGCTCTCTTCCACCGGTATAGCTCTCCCCTAATAAGGGGTCTGCGTTACACCGGAGAACAAAGGCAGCTTCCCACGTGGAACACTCTATCTGCAGATATGCCAGGCACCGCAGCCCCTGGTTTTGTAGAGCCCATCCTCACTAGGAGGGCCCTACGTGGACTGCCAGCAAAGGAGTAACTGGGCCAGCCACTAGGCTTCAGAGATTGGAAGATTAGCTACTGACATTTCTGTTCTGTAGGGCATGAAAGAGGCTGTTCTTTCTCTGACAAGGAATGGAAAGGACAGATGTGGTGGGTCAGGTCCCCAACTCAGGGGCTCTGAGTCGTTATGCTAGTGCTGGATAACCCTGTGAGCTCTATCAGAGCTCTGTTCAGCATTTATTAGGTACCTTCTCTGTGCCAGGCACTGTACTAGGTGGTGGAAATAAAAAGGTGAAAGACACAACCCCTTCGCCTTCTACTCTAGTGGAAGAGATGGACATAAAAACAAAGCATTACAAACAGAGGTGTACAAAATAGGATGGAGACTGGTACTTAATTGATGAGACTGATTCCTTTTTCAGCAAGGGCGCTCAGTTCTCCATGGTGGGATAGTGCTTAAATCTGAGTAGAGCTATGAAAATACTATGATTAAGAGCATGGACTCTGCTGTGGGACATATTGAGTTGAAATTCCAGCTCTGCCACTTACTAATTGTAGGATCTTGGGCAAGTGCCTCTTCTATAAAATGGGAAAAGTGATTACTCTGATTATTATTTTATTGGGCTTACCTCATAGGGTTATGGTGAAGATGAAGTGAGAGGATGCCAAATTGCCTGGAACATAGTAAGTGCTCAATAACTGTTAGCAATGATGGGGCGGGGGAAGAAAGTTGGGGAAAATGCTCAGGTCCCCTGAATAAGAGAGAAGTAACTCTTGCACAGCCACTTCCATCTTCTCCATAATTTCAAAGCATTGTATGATGAATTAGAAGACTTTGGTTCTAATCCCAGCTCTTCCATTAGCTTGTGATGTGTTCTTGCTCAGTCTCTGAGCTTCAATTCCTCACTTGTCAAAAGAAGGAGGTGAACTTCCTCCTACAATCTTTTCACCTTTGACATTTTCTGGTTCTGTTTAAGAATGCACACCAAAAAAATGAACATTAACATGTATATTGAAAATTTTACAAATCAACAATATTTATTGTTGCAACAGTCTCTAAGCAATGCTCAATCACTCTTAAATGTCCTTTGTGGCACTCAGAATGATATATTAAAAGCTGTCCTCAGTCCCGACAGATATCTTTGTAACACTGTCAACAGCACAGCAACCACACTGAAGCTGTAGCAATATCAAGGTTGAAGAGATCAAATCTCCAATTCCAGAATCATTTTGGAAGTTGACTCCAGGCCAGGCTACTCGGAGAACTTAGATTTGCTATTTTTCTTTCTGAGACCTGGATCTCTCCGCCTGATTCATCTTTATCCTTTCAACTCTCCTTGTTCATTCAGTTTAATCAACTCTACTGAGTATTTTCCATGTGCCAGACACCTTGGCTAGATGGTTAGGATAAAGACAAATGCAACTCCTTCCCTCAAGATGTTCATTGTCTTTTAAGGGGAGATACATGAAAACATATCAGATAAATGCAGTTAGATGCTGTAAGTGCTGTGACAGAAGCCTGAGTATGGGACACTGGGGATGGCAAAGAGGAAGTGGTCGATGCTCTCCCATGCCTACACAATGCTCTACACATCTATACTTGTTGGATGAATGAATCAACCAGCAAAGAGTCTGGAGTAGAAGATTTCAGTGAGGGGAATAGCAGGAAGGGAAAGAAAGCTACCTACCTCCCAACAATGCTATGAGACACACAAACCAATAAATTAAAGGAAGCAGTTATGGGGTTACACATCTCAGAGAACAACTCCTTGAAGCTAGAAATAGATATACCCTGAAGCTGGTACTGTCTTTCTTTCTGATCTAGCTCGCAGAAAATCCCAAGGTTGCAGATTTCCTAGCCAAAACAAGTTCAGCAGGAAAAGGACAAAGCGGGGGGGGGGGAGCTTTCTTCCCCCACATACCGGAAGAGCTGAATATCCTCCTCCCCAGATTGTTATGTGGAAGCAAAATAGTCATGATGCTGGGTACTAAGGAAGTTGGACAAAGATGAACGAAGCCTCTCTAATTTTCATGTGATCAAAGGCCACATTGTATCTTGTTGCATCTGGGACTCACTGGCTCTGTAGCTAAGGATCTGATGTGCTCAAAGGAAGACGAAGTTATAGGTTTATCTGTCTTATGGCCCACAGATTTCACCAGACACCAAGAAGGCTGGGTGAGAACATGTGGACAAGGCAGCACAAGCAGCCATACCCAGGTAGAAGAACCCCCGAATACATGCCCTGCTCCTAGACGGGGAGGATTGACTGCTTCCTTGGAAAACACAGTATATTCCTTTCACTTATGTTTTGGGGTGAGGTGCTAAAGTGCAAGGAGGAGTGGAACAGCTGTCAGGTTTACTACTGGGATCCATCTTCATAGCCCAGATCTTCAGAAAATGTTTTACAATATAATAATTCAGCCCTCCTCAGAGCTTTGCTTCATTTCTGCTCTCTTGGGGAAGCAAGCAAATAAAACTGGGCATTTCCTGCTCAGCCAGTGTCGGTTTAGATGCACTGAAGTCCCCTGTGTAGTTAACTTTAGGTTTTTCCCATTGTCAACAATCTCAGAGAAAGGCTCAAATACTAGCCAATGTTTACAAGCAGACCCCAGTCACTGTCACCCAGTAATCTCTTTCTGCTGACCCCTGGCTTCAAACTTGGCTCTTCCAATGCTCTTGACTTTTCCCACACTCTCCAAGCTTCCAGTCAAAGAAAATGCAGCAGAGCCTGTTTTCCAGTGTAAGCAAGCAAATTCCGCATTCATCAACTCCAGGCATTCGCAGCTCCTGGCTTGGGCCCTACTCAGGAGACAGATAGGCACAGACAATGGAATTTGTTTTTAAAATCTGCCATTCAGGTTGTGAAGATGCTGTCCCTAATTCCTGTCAGGAGGACCTGTCATTTGAATGTTTCTCTAAGACTAGAAAGAGGAGTCACAGAGACCCAGAACACTCCTTCACCAGTGCACCTTGGTGATCAACAGCTGAGAGCTTGCACTAATGCTGGGTAATTCTATTTGGCTCAACAAACCTTTGCTGAGTGCCTATTAAATGCCAGGCGCTATGACAGGTGCTGGCAATTATTGCTAACAGCCTGCACTTGTGAAGCAGTTGGCCTGGGTTAGAGATGCTGTTAGGTGACTGGGGAAAAAAGGACTGAAGGGAGGGAGAACTGAGCTCAACATCATAGCACTCCCTCTTTCGGAGAGCATCTTACATGTGAGAAAAATAGTCAGAAGCACAAAGGGGTCAATCTCAGGATAATTCATTTGCATTGAGTCAGCTGCTTGTCTCTCCTTCTTCTGAATTCTGCCCTAGTAGACAGAGATGGGATGTGGAATCAAAAGATCTGGGTCCAAATTCCAAGTCCTGCATTTAGTTGTATAAGCCTAGGCAAGTTACTTGACCTCTGAGTCTCAGTTTCCATTGATGTGAAATGGAAATAAAAATAGTTGCCCTGCCTACCTCATAGGTAGAAGAGAATATCAGATGAGATCATGTAATACGGACCAGGGCTTCTCAAACTTTAATGTGCATGTGATTCATCTGGGGACTCATTAAATTGCAGACTTAGAGTCAGTAGATCTGGGTGGGCCTGAAATTCTGCACTTCTAACAGGCTCCCAGGTGATGCTGATGAGGCTGTTCCAAGGGTCACACCTTGGGTAAAAAGCTATGGACTGTTTACTAATCAAATGGAAAGGATGATGGTACCGATGAGCATCGGCCAGCTAAGTAAACA
Source organism: Kogia breviceps (assembly GCF_026419965.1). Lineage (NCBI taxonomy): Eukaryota > Metazoa > Chordata > Mammalia > Artiodactyla > Physeteridae > Kogia > Kogia breviceps. Next base: position 35,674,868 of record NC_081328.1, on the reverse strand, counting down.
TCCAAAACTCATTCAGAATTCAACAGAGCCCTACTAGGGCTGTTGTGGACAGCCACTGTGTAGCCAAGAGAAGAAATCTGTGACATGTCTTTGCTTACTTAGGTGAAACCCTTGGAGGATAATACCACTCCATCCAAACTCAGCAGCTGGGTCAGGAAAAAAGTGGAATTCTCCTCTCTCCTTCAGTTAAAAACATTTACCCTGGATGTAAAACATTGATATAAAAATCAGAAGGTCCTTCATCCTCCTAAATCATATCCTGCACATTGTAACTATCTCCTGCCAAATTCCCATGGAATCTTAAAACTGTTGGAACAGATATGCTTGAGGTTAAAGACCTCATATCCTCCCCAGTCCTGGGCTTGGGTCTTATCCTAGTGTTCAGAGACCCTTTCGAGGTCATCTCAACCTGCTTCCAGACACTGACATTGTCCAGATGAAAAACATCTACCTCTTGTATCACCTCACACCAGTCAGAATGGCCATCATCAAAAAGTCTACAAGTGGGCTTCCCTGGTGGCACAGTGGTTGAGAGTCTGCCTGCCAATGCAGGGCACACAGGTTCGTGCCCCAGTCCGGGAAGATCCCACATGCCGTGGAGCGGCTGGGCCCGTGAGCCATGGCCGCTGAGCCTGTGCGTCCGGAGCCTATGCTCCACAACGAGAGAGGCCACAACAGTGAGAGGCCCGTGTACCGCAAAAAAAAAAAAAAAAAAAAAAAAAAAAAAGTCTACAAGTAATACATGCTGGAGAGGGTATAGAGAAAAGGGAATCCTCCTACACTGTTGGTGGGAATGTAAATTGGTGCAGTCACTATGGAAAATAGTATGGAGGTTCCTTAAAAAACTAAAAAATAGACTTACCATATGATCCAGCAATCCCACTCCTGGGCATATATCCGGAAAAGACAAAAACTCTTACCTTGCAAAGATACCTGCACCAGGGACACAGGTTTGTGCCCCGGCCCGGGAAGATCCCAGGTGCGCTGCTGGGCCTGTGAGCCATGGCCGCTGAGCCTGCACGTCCGGAGCCTGTGCTCTGCAACGGGAGAGGCCACAGCACTGAGAGGCCTGCATACCACAAAAAAAAAAACCCCAAAACAAAGATACCTGCACCACAATGTTCATTGCTACACTATTTACAATAGTCAAGACATGGAAGCAACCTAAATGTCCATCGATAGACGAATGGATAAAGAAGATGTAGAATATATACACAATGGAATATTACTCAGCTATAGAAAAAAAGAATGAAATAATGTCCTTTGCAGCAACATGGATGGACCTAGAGATTATCATACTAAGTGAAGTAAGTCAGACAGAGGACAAATATCACAAGATATCACTTATATGTGGAATCTAAAAACTAATACAAATGAACTTATTTACAAAACAGAAACAGACTCACAGACATAGAAAAAAACTTATGGTTACCAAAGGGAAAAGGGGGTAGGGATAAATTGGGAGTTGGGGATTAACAGATACCCACTACTACTATGAAACAGATACACAACACGCATCTCCTGTATAACACAGGGAACTATATTCACTATCCTGTAATACCCTATAATGGAAAAGAATCTGAATCACTTTGCTGTATACCTGAAACTAACACAACATTGTAAATCAACTATACTTCAATAAACAAAGAAGAGAAACATCTACCTCTCTTTCAAATGCCTTCAGAAAAATGCTTCTCCATTTCCCTAATAAGAATGATCATTTGCTCACACCCTTAAGGATATTAATATTTAATTAACATTTGTATAACTCCTGTGAGCTCGTAGGGTGTATGGTCAGGCCATTCAAGATGGCTGTTCTTTTGCTCTCTGTACATCCCCTGCTCCACCAGTCCCTGCTTCACTCACATGACTATCCAATCCTCTTAATTACAGGGCTTAATTAGCCCCTGGTAACTGATGAGCCCACCTGGTGTTGATTCCCCCTATAAACGGTAGCCTCCTTCTACCCTATAAACGGTAGCCTCCTTCTACCCTAGTAGCTTGCCATCGGTCGCACCTGGTGGCGTGTCGCTCCAGGACCCTTTGCGTAAGATCCCCCTGTGCAATAAACCATTGATGTTTCTGTCACTGTCCCCAGGCTCTTTCTTTGGCCTCAAGGCTGGGCAACTAGAAGGGGTGCAGCCCAGCGTGGGGTTGGTTATCCTAGCAGTGTGCTACATAGAAGAAATGAGCTTGAGTCTGCTTGTCCCAATTACCTACAAAGAGATGATACATTTCTCGGCATCCGCATGGCCAAATCTTCGAGGGCCAAAACAAAGCATAAAATTGGGGCAACTGTTGAGATAAATAGGAGGAGAAAATATTATAATGAAATATTCCTGGTGAGAGGCAAGACTCCCAGATTTTAGTCTCATCTTTGCCACTGCCCTGCTGATCTGGGATGTGGCTCTCAACATGACTAAACAGAATTTACCTGCTTGTAATGTACAACGTACCTCTTCTGTGGCTAGAAAGAATTGATGATTCAAAGGAGAAATGAAAGGAAGAGAGTGGTAAAAAATAAGAAAGCAAAACACATTGTTTTTTGTTTGTTTGCTTGAACAACGGAAATTTATTTTCTTACAATTCTGGAGACTGGAAGTCCAAGATCAAGGTGTTGGCAGGGTTGGTTTCTCCTAAAGTCTCTCTTCTTGGCTTGTAGAAGCTGTCATCTCCTTGTGTCGTCACATGGTCTTCCCTCAGTAGGTCTATGTGTCCTAATTTCCTCTTCACATAAAGACACTAGCCATGGGCTTCCCTGGTGGCTTTCCCGATGCAGGAGACATGGGTTCGTGCCCCTGTCTGGGAGGATCCCACATCCCGCGGAGCGGCTGGGCCCGTGAGCCATGGCCGCTGAGCCTGCGCGTCCGGAGCCTGTGCTCTGCAACCGGAGAGGCCACAGCGGTGAGAGGGCTGCGTACCGCAAAAAAAAAAAAAAAAAAAAAAAAGACACTAGCCATATTGGATTGCGGCCCACCTTAATGGCCTCATTTTACCTTAATTACCTCTTTAAAGAACATATCTGCAAATACTCTTGAGGTTCTGGGGAACACTTTTTTTAAATTAACATTCCCCCAGTGGTATTTACCTGTTATTTTTCCAACAGTTGCTAATTTCCTGCTTCTCTTTGGGCCTGGAGAGTTGGGTTCAGCTGGAGCTAAGGGAAATCAAACACAGGTCTAATTAGAGTTCCCAAGAGTCTCCATTCCCTCCAGAACTTCGCTGGAGAGCAACAGGCAGCAGGGTCCCAGCTCCTGCTCCAAGCCCGCTACTGATGCAAAGCGGGAAGTGTTTCCTGGAGAAGGGAGGGCTGGGAGGAGTAAGTGGCGACAGTTTATCTGAAGCTGGCGCTGGGTTCATTAAGAGGCCTGGTGCAGTTTATCTGCTTCTTGTCCACAAGGCTCAGCTGCTCTGAACGCTGAGTCCAGGGCCTGTCACCATCCCAGTCCTGGCGGCGTCAGGTTGGAAGAGAAGGAAACAGAGCATCCCCTCCCTACCCCACCCCAATCTCCCCTTGTCTCCAAGTCTCTGTCCTCAAGGGGTCAGATAGGAGCTGCAATTGTAGGAATGAAGCTTGAAGCCTTCGATCAATGCTTTCTGCCCCCAGACGGTGAGTTCCTGGGAGATGATTTGGCCGCTCCAATAGAGAAGAAGCCCAGACCTCAGCCAAAGGAGGCACAGGGAGAACAGAGACATGGGCTTACCTTTATCAAAGCCACCTTGCCTTGAATATAGGTGACACTTATTTTAAGCGGTCCCACTTGCCCTTGTCCTTGTCACATTCTAACAACAGGAAATGGGACAAACTTCCCTGTTCCAGAAGAGCAGGTTCTGAGATGTGGAGCCTCTTTCTGAAGGTCCCATAGCAGCTCAGTGGTGGAACAAAAAATGGAACAGAGACCTCCTGAGTCCTGGACCAGCCCTTTCTGGGACTGAGACCCTGAGGTAAGGGGCCTCAGGCCTTCTTCTCCACTCAGCTGTGAATATTACAATCAGCTTTGAAAGTAAAGATGCACCAGACCCCTCAACAGAATTGTCTGATAGCCAGGAACTATCACGCCGCACCATCCACACCCTCTTCCCTGGTCCCCCAGGTCATCAGCACAGCAAGTGCGCCCGTGGGGACTCAAAGGCCCAGTCCGTGAACAGGAAGATCCTTTCTCTGGCCAGACCCAATGTTGCTCCGGTGCCGGAGAGGGTGCTGACTTGTCCAAACAACTCCAAACGCCTGTCCCAGAAGGGAGGCAACACCTTCCTCGCAGGTCAGTACATTCTTCAACTATTTGGAATAGATCCCGAAACTGAGATTATTAACTTCCGGCTCTATCCAAGGAGTACCGCCACTGTATCTACTATTGGAATCCATGCCCAGAGGGTTACTGACTTTTCCCAGGAAGGTGGAAGGCAGCAAATGGATTCATCCAAGTCAAAGGCAAGCGGTTGTTCTAATGGAAATCTGCCTCTTCAAAACCCCCAAAGCTGTCAGGAGCCCCGTGGTCCCCTGCCTCTCTCCAAATTCTGCTTCCTTGAGGGACAAATTCACACTTACCCTTTGCTACCTGCCTCCTCTAACCCACCACCTAGATCTGCTTCTTCACGCCACGTTCAAGTACCAGGGTTGTCACCCAGTAAAACCGGGCGCCCACATTCCGAAACCCACGTCAGTGGCCACGTAACTGCAGCCTCTCGCTCAGCCGCCCATAGCGTGTCTCTCAACTGCAGCATGGTCATTGAGAGCTTGGGGCCCTGGAACCAACTATACTATGTTTAAATCTCAGCATTTTTTACTGGCTGTATACTTAATCTCTCTAAGCCTCTATTTCCTCCTATGTTAAATGAATGTAATAAGAGTATTTACCTGTTGAGATTTAAATGAGATCAAGTGCTTAGCGCAGGGCTTGGGTGCATGGTAAGCACCCCATAAATGTTAGTTATTATCGTGAATGTCTCTCTATCTTTAGGGGCTTTTAGGGAGGAGGCTTCTGCACTCTTCACACTCAACTCCATCCTTTCTGAATGCTGTGTTTGTCCCAGTGGGCCTTTCTCTACCTTGTCTGTCCCCATATCCTTCATATAACAAAGTCGGCCCTGATGTTCGTTGCCCAGCGGGTGTCCTTGCTCTCTTATTCTCCTGAGGTAAAAAGGGCAGATGGGTTATTTGGCTACCTATTTCCAAAATCTGTAAATAGAAAAAGAGCAAAATGCCCTGCCACCAGATAGCTGGAACCAAAGCCCACTTGACCTTCTGTATAAACCCCCAGAAGCTCCTGTCCCATCCAGCCCTGCTGCCCCTTGGACAGGGATGGGGGTCTTGAGAGAGGTATGTAAGGCCTGTAAGTGGCTCTCCCCAGCTCCTCAGAAGGCTGCTTATCAGAGAGTGAAACACCGACCCAAGCTTGCCGTGACAGCAGGAGCTGCCTGAGAAGAGAGGCTGAGATAAATGAAGGATCCTTCAGCCCCGTCAGCGTGGGCCAGACAGAAACCAGGTGTAAGGCAGTGAGCCTTCAACTTTTGTAAACAATCTTCCATCGACCACTGCAGCAGCTTGAGCCTGAGATGGGGATTAGAAGAACAGCTTCTGCAGGCCTGGGGCCTCTCAGCTGGACAGCCAGTTAAAGGGCACACAAGATAACTGGCTGCTGCGAAAGATGCTTGAGGAAACACAGCCATTCGTCAACAGGGGGTTCGCCTGACCTGGCAGGAGAGAATCTGATATCTAAACAGTTCCCTGTGTCCCTGAAGCGCTCTGAATGTTCTCCAGCTAAATATTTGATACCATACTAGATAATAGCCCAAGGCTCTTCTCACCAGTGGGAGAAGGCTGCTGCTAGAGAGCAGAGAGGCCTAGCCAGCACTGGACTTGGCTGAAATCAGGCAGGACTTGAGATGGGGGCATCCTGGCTATACTGATTTTGGTGTCCTTTATTTTTTTTTAGATTCTTTTTATTTTTTATTCCTTTCCTTTGCGTTACGCGGGCCTCCCACTGTTGTGGCCTCTCCCGTTGCGGAGCACAGGCTCCGGACGCGCAGGCCCAGTGGCCATGGCTCACGGGCCCAGCGGCTCCACGGCATGTGGGATCCTCCCGGACCGGGGCACGAACCCGTGTCCCCCGCATCGGCAGGCGGACTCTCAACCACTGCGCCACCAGGGAAGCCCAATTTTGGTGTCCTTTAACCTTGGCCAGTCCAACCAGGCGCAAAGACCTTGCCTGCCAAAAGCTGGTCCTCTGTGAATCCACGAAGAGGCAAGGAACCTAAATCTCTTTTGAAGGCAATTGTCCCCTCTCCACCTGCCTTCCCACTTGTTTGATAGAAGTTTCAGGTGCGGGAACTGAAAAAATAACCATGACCCCTGTGCTCAGAAGGTAGACGATGCCAGCTTCATCCACCCGAGATTACAAAACAAAGTTAGGTGCTTGAATCCCCTCAGGGAGGTGGGGACAGACAGGTCTGGCTGAATGAAAGAGAATTTTCTGTTTACAAGTCCTATTTTTCCAGCAGGGGGGATGAGAAGGTCAATAATTTCATGTTCAGAGTTTCTTGTAAAATGCTGAGAAGGAAAGTGCATTTCAAATAATATTGCCTCAAGAGAAGGATGTTCCCCCTCTGGTTGTAAGGTAGGAAATAGGAGTTAAAAATAGAGCTCTCAGGTGGGAGAAACCTGAGTTCATGTCTCAGCTCTAGTATTTACTCCAGGGATTGTTGTGATCTTGGCAGGTATGATCTTGGGTGTGATCTTGGCAAGTTATGTGACCTCTCTAAGCTTCAGTTTCCTCATCTGCAAAATGGGGATAGTAGTAACTAGTCATAGGGTGGTTGTGAGGATTAAACGGTAAGACTTGTAAAGAAAGCACTTAGGGTGATACAATGTAACACTCAGTAAATGGCAGCCACTATCAGTAACGAGATCTCAGCCACTGAAAGAAAACTTAGAGACGGGAAAATGAAAATTATCTAAGAAGGGTTTGGAAGGGCAGGATTTGAGCACAGAACACAGGTATATTCTTTTAAAAACTCCTTTTTATTATAAAAATTTCAAACGTATACATACATAAAAGAATATAATGGACTCGCATATGCCCAACAATACACAGCCTCACAACTAACAAACAAGGCCAATCTTCTATCATCCATACTCCCTGCATAGGTATAGTCTGTTTTAAGTTAGCTATTTTGGCCATAAGTGTATATTATTTTCTTATAGGAGAGGGAATATGGGATTTAGAGTCTAAATACATGTTCCATCCTTGATTAGCTGTATGACCTTGGGTAGGTCGCTCTCAGTTTCTTCATCTGTAAAATGAAGTTGATAATAATACTACTTGCCATGCATATTTCACAGAGCTCTTACAGAAAGGAAATAAGATATCTGTAAGAGGGCCTTGTAAAAGGAAGTGCTATGCCAATAGTATGGGTTGTTATAGCCCCACCCACCTCTCAGTGTGGGTGGCACCATGTATGTGCTCAACAAACATTTATTGAGGTCTTGTGAAGTGCTAGGTCAGGCCAACAACTTGCTCTGCAGTCTTAGGTGGCACCCCTGAGTCTAGCTGGTCACATTGCAAATGCTGTCACTAAGGCAACACCGATCACTCAGGGTGTCCCAGCCCCACCCTCAGAGAAGTATATCCCTCAGTCTGCACATCCTGTTGGACCCAGAGTCACTTCTTATACCACTTGTCCTTGTTCAATGTCAAGGCCTGGAAAATGTCACATCATGTCCACAGTCTCCAGTGCTGTATCTCCGTTAAGGTTCAGGATGAGAATTACAGAGACAGTGCGTAAGACCTCAAAATTACATTTTGAAAAAGAAGCTGTCAGGAACATAACCCAAAATCACCCTTTCAAAAAGTATATGGGGATAGGTCTTAGATCCAGAATTGAAAGCTGCAGTGGGAAACCAGAGGGTGACTCAAAGGGTGACCTTAAAGTCTATAGACCTTAAAGGCTATAGCTGGAGAGATGCTATTTCTCTCTCATTTTTCTCCCCTTAGAGAGAAGAGAATTTCAGAATTTCATCCTTGCTGCAACCTCTGCATCCTGGGGGCCCACAAAAAAATATGTTCCTGCTCAGCAGGGCAAAACCTCTTATTTCCTGATGTCCTTTTCCCATCTCCTAGCTCCACACTGAAGTCCTTGCTGTAGACAGATTTCTCTAGCAAGTTATTTTCTCACCACTGAGCCCCAGCTGTTTTGCATCCCTGGAGCGCGTCAGGGCCAGAGCAGAAATGAAAGGACTGAGGCAGTGTCAGTTAGTGGGGCGTAGGTCACTAGTGATCAGATTTTTTAATGAACCTGAGGGCCAGGGACTTGAAAGGAAGGTCAGGGTTCACAGAAGGGTGATAGCAATATGCGTCTAGATTATTAAATCCTGAATGTGTAGACATCGATGTTCTTCTAATACCCACTCCTCCCAGGAGCTCCATGCTGCACTGAGCAGTCAAGCCTTTGACTTCATGCTGTCAGAGGAGCATGAAGGACATTTGACAATTGGGTTATATCCTAAGACTTTGGTTCCTACTCTGACTCTCCAGGTGGCTGACTTCTCCTTTCTCCCAGAAAGAATCCAAGGCCAAGTTTTCAAAGTAGTTCAGGAGAAAGATGTGGCCTACAGATCGGAATTCTTGCTCAGCAGTCCCCTCTGGCCTGTCCCTAATGCAACTGTTTCCCTCATTCCCATTTGATTATACCTTTGAGCTTTGGAGATCTTGATTTCTTGGTTCCAAGAATGAGAGCTTTCTTAGCATTATAATCCTAAGCATCATTGGAAGGAACACATTTCTTTTTTTTTTTTTTTGGTTGCGTCAGGTCTTTGGTGCTGCTCTCGGGTTTCCTCTAGTTGCGACGAGTGGGGGCTACTCTTCGTTGCGGTGCGTGGGCGTCTCATTGTGGTGGCTTCTCTTGTTGCGGAGCACGGGCTCTAGGCTCCCGGGCTTCCATAGTTGCAGTACATTGGCTCGGTAGTTGTGGTGCGCGGGCTTAGTTGCTCTGCAGCATGTGGGATCTTCCTGGACCAGGGCTCGAACTCGTGTCCGCTGCATTGGCAGGCAGATTCTTAACCACTGCACCACCAGGGAAGTCCTCAGAACACATTTATTGATGGGAATCAATCTTTATTTCTTTCACGTCAGAGTTGTTTTCTTTATTTTCTTCTAAGAGCAAGATACAATCCAGTCCTCCATAAAGAGGTGATACCCATCTTCAGTAGTGGTTGTGGTTAAGCCAGCCATGCAACTGTTCACAGGAGATATGGGGGAAGACCCAAAGGGAATCTTAGAGTCATTGAGAGATCTCAGGGTCACCTGGTCTAGGCTCCCACCCAAGAACTTTCCCTTCAGTATCCTTGACAGGTGGCCATATACTGATGCTTTAACACCTCAAGTGATAGGGAGCCGATTAAGAAGCCCAGTTCAATTTTGGACAGCTTTTATTATCAAAAAGTTCTTCCTGGGCTTCCCTGGTGGCGCAGGGGTTGAGAGTCCGCCTGCCGATGCAGGGGACATGGGTTCGTGCCCCGGTCCGGGAAGATCCCACATGCCGCGGAGCGGCTGGGTCCGTGGGCCATGGCCGCTGAGCCTGTGCGTCCGGAGCCTGTGCTCCGCAGCGGGAGAGACCACAGCAGTGAGAGGCCCGCGTACCGCAAAATAAATCAATCAGTCAATCAATCAATCAGTCACACCTGCAAAATCCCTAGAAAGAAAAAAAAAAAAGTTCTTCCTAATTTCACTCATAAAAGCAAAACAAGATGAATGGAAGCCCTTTCAAGAACCCCATGTGACTTTCCTTCAGATCTTTGAAAATATCTATAATATCTGGCCTAAGTCTTTTCTACTCCAAGCTAAGCATTTCCAGTTATTTCAACAATACCCTCCACAGGAAAAGAACAATGAATTGGGAGTGAAAAGACCTGGGTTCAAGTCCTAGCTCCACCAGTTATCAGCTGTGTAGCATAGCATTAGGAAAGTCATTTAACTTAAGTTCACTTTCTTCCTCTGTAAAATGGAGATTAAATATATATACCTTACTTATTGTTATGAGGATTGAATAAGATAATATAATACCACAGAAATAAATAGGATCATAAGAGACTACTATGAACAATTATATGCCAACAAATTGGATAACCTTTAAGAAATGGATAAATTCCTAGAAACATACAACCTACCAAGACTGAATCATGAAGAAAAAGAAAATCTGAACAGACCAATAAAGTCAGGAGATTGAATCAGTAATCAAAAGAAAAGCCCAGGGGACTTGCCTGGTGGCACAGTGGTTAAGAATCCACCTGCCAGTGCAGGGGACATGGGTTTCATCCCTGGTCCAGGAAGATCCCACATGCCTCAGAGCAAATAAGCCCATGAGCCACGACTACTGAGCCTGTACTCTAGAGCCCACAAGCCACAGCTACTGAAGCCTGCATGCTGCAACTACTGAGGCCTGTGCTCTGCAACAAGAGAAGCCACCGCAATGAGAAGACCGCCCACTGCAAAGAAGAGTAGCCCCTGCTCGCTGCAACTAAAGAAAGCCCGCACACAGCAACAAAGACCCAATGTAGCCAAAAATAAATAAATAAATAATAAATTGAAAAAAAGAAAGAAAGAAAAGCCCAGGACCAGTTGGCTTCACTGGTAAACCTACCAAACATTTAAAGAAAAACTAATGCCATTCCTTCTCAAACTCTTGCAAAAAATTGAAGAGGAGAGAATACTTCTAAACTCATTTTACAAGGCCAGCATTACCCTGATACCAAAGCCAGACAAGGACACTACAAGAAAAGAAATATATATGGCTGGGCCATGGCTCAAGGGCCCAGCTGCTCCACCGCATGTGGGATCTTCCCGGACCGGGGCACGAACCCATGTCCCCTGCACCGGCAGGCTGACTCTCAACCACTGCGCCACCAGGGCAGCCCCTTTATATTTTTATTTATTTATTTTTGGCTGCGTTGGGTCTTCGTTGCTGCGGGGGCTTTCTCTAGTTGCAGCGAGCAGGGGGGCTACTCTTCGTCGCGGTGCGAGTACTTCTCCCTGCGGTGGCTTCTCTTGTTGCGGAGCATGGGCTCTAGAGTGCAGTCTCAGTAGTTGTGGCGCACGGGCTTAGCTGCTCCGCAGCGTGTGGGATCTTCCCGGACCAGAGATTGAATCCGTGTCCCCTGCATTGGCAGGCAGACTCTTTATTTTTCTTTTAATTTTTTTATCCAGCAGGTTCTTCTTATTTATCCATTTTATACATATCAGTGTATATATGTCAATCCCAATCTCCCAATTCATCACACCACCACCACCACCCCCCTGCCACTTTCCCCCCTTGGTGTCCATAGGTTTTTTCTCTACATCTGTGTCTCTGTTTCTTGGCAGGCGGACTCTTAACCACTGCACCACCCGGGAAATCCCACTAATTTTTTAGGTGTGACAACCGGTTATATAAGACAATATCCTTTATTCTTAGGAGATGCACACTAAAAAATTTAAAGGTGAAGTGCAACCTATTTTGAAATGCATTGATGGAAGGATGGATGCATAAGTAAAAAGTTATATGAAACCAACCTGAAAAATGGTAACCACTGAATTTAGGTGGTAGATGTACAGTGCTCAGTGTACTATTCTTTTAATATTTTCTCAATATTTGACATTTTTCATAATAAAAACTTGGAAAAAAAAACCTTTTAAATCACTGTATGAATCCAGGTGGAGAAAATAAAACCAAGCCACCATATATGCAAAAAATAATTAGATGTTTCAGTATTAAGTTAACTCTGGGTATGACTGCCAAAAAAAATGTCAACAAAACAAAAAAGAATAACCACGAGCTGTATTAATAGAAACATAGTATTTGTAGTGTGACTCTGTTCAATGTATTTATCCTCTATAAGTCTCAGTTCCATTGTGTGCAAAATGGGAAAAGAATTAAAGGAGACAATGTGCGTAAAGGGCTTGAAACAAAAGCCAATATTCAACAAGTCTCCATAAGTAGCTGGTAGGAAAATGTTATAGTCCTAATGGACTTCTGTGTGGTACAGCATGCAGAACAGTTTACACTTTGCTCCAAGCGTTGTCAGAGGATATTCCTCTGATTCCTTGTGTGACACTGTCATGTCATATAATGAGTTGCTGAAGGATAACAGGGTTTCACCTGGAGTGGGAAAGACTGAGGTAAGGAAGGCATTATGAATGTCTTCTGGTAGCTGAAGGAATAGCAATAAGAGCAAAGGGGGAAAGTTTCAGTAAAACAAATTTCATCTTAAATAAGGAAAAACAGTCAGAGTGGTTTGAAGAGAAAATTGACTGTCTCAGGAAGTTGTGAGCTCCCTGGATCTGGTGATGGGTGGGTTGCAATTAGAGGCTGGACAATCACTTGATGAAAACATTGTCATAAAAAGGAGATTGGGCCAGATAATCTTTACGGTCCCTTGCAATCTAGAGAGTCTGAGATGCTTTTGAAATATGACACCTGGAACTGAATGTGATGCTATAGATGTGAGTTAGTGAGACAAATACCCACCTTAATAAAGTTATTGTTATTTAAATCTTGAAGGTCTTTATGTTACATGAAGAAGATAGAAAACCAAAAACTAAATACATCTGCTATATCTATCAGCTATTAATATCATGCCACCTATGCCAAATGTTGGATCTGTCTCATCTTTACTCTTGTATTCATCCATCTTTTCAATATTCTGTATATATTTACAAGATATGTCTTTTCCCCTAGGTACTAAGGATACAAAAATGAACAGACATATAAACAAGTGATACATGCAACATAAGGGCCCAGTGGTGGAATTAAGGAGACATGGACTCCAATAAAAATTAATAAAAAATTTTTTAAAAGGAGACATGGGTAGAGCAACAAGGATAGAGATTCACTCTGTCTAGGGATGGTGGGAAGGCTTCCTTGAAAGTCATGTTTGAGCTGCATCTTGGGAAACAAATAAAGTTTTCCAGGCATAGAATGAGTAGAAAATCTTTCAGGAAAATGGAAGAGCTTATTAGAAGTCAAAATAGAAAGAGTGCCATGTTTTGGAGGGGAAATTAACCAGGTAAGACCAGGTCTCAAGGATATATGAAAGGCCAAGAATGTTAGGAACATGTATCACAATTCTAACAGGAGAGAGAGAAGGAGAGGGAGAGAGAGAGAGACTTAAACACCCAGCCTTCTCTTTCTTCTCCCTTTTAGAGATTCCCCCTCCTAAAACCTGGTATATTTTCATTCTTTAAGCTGGTGACCCCATTCACACTATGTTTATCCTCCCAGTTATCCTTCAAGAGAATTTGCAGCTATAGCAATCTGGAATTAATCTCTTTCTAGTTGTACATTTCAGATTATTGAAACTTCGAAGTACACCCCACCTCCTTACTCTACCTTTCCATGGGCTTGTCATGGATCTCCCATCAGAACCCTCTCTGCAAGCTTGTCATGTATGGGGCACTCTTGGGTTCCTCCAATATTGCATCCAATTAATTGAAATTTCTTGTTCCTCCATTTCTTTAGCTAACAAGCAGGGCTGATGATGGGAAGGATGAAAGAGTGGAAGAGACTCATGAAGCCTTAATGGTTTTTTAACATCTTTATTGGAGTATAATTGCTTTACAATGTCATGTTAGTTTCTGCTTTATAACAAAGTGATGAAGCCTTAATTTGACCTATAAAAAGAACTCTAATTCCTGACCCCTCATCACTGCTATTTAATAATTTTTACTGATTCTCAGCAAAAATGGATATTCCCTTTGGTCAGGGGGCTGAGTGACTATCTGAAAAGTAAGTGAAGTATGGCGTGCTTGGAGTCCCGTAGCTTGTGAAATTACCAAGACCCATTACTTCAGCATGGTTGTCTCCAGGCTGGCTCCAACACAAGAAAAAAGGACTGGTAAAATGCCTGGCTCTTGCCTTCCCATCAACTATTTAATTTGTTTGACACATCTTACTGGTAAAAGCTCAGGTGAAGGGATACTGAAGCCGGATGAGGGCTAGGATCTCTAAATATGTTGAAAATGTTATCTGTTCTTTCTCAAATATGTCTCTTCCCTTCAGGTATTTGCTCTGTGATAGCCTTTTCCCTTGGCAGCTGTTGAGTCTCTGTGCCTTGTATTTCAAAACCGATAAGGAAAGGCGAGATCCTCCTGCATTGCGGGGCACCTGGGGAAGAGAGGCCATGTGTGACTTGGGCTGCATAGCCTCACAACCAGAGCTCACCCACCTCCCCCTTGCTGTGCATGCCTTGCTCGGCTAGAGAGCAGAAGGTAACAGAAAAGGAGAAAATAAATGGGCTTTCTCTGAGGGACTCACACACGCATTCTCTCTAGTGATCTCCTTATCTGCAGACTTTGCGAATTCTGTACAACATCTGATCAAGGAAGGGCTTTTTTGATGTTTCTGCATGTTCTCGATTTACTGCTCTGCTGCTGGAATATGATGAGATGCCCTTATCAGGAGCCCTTTCAGAGCTTTCCAGACGGGTTGCAAAGTCTGTATATTTTTAAATAAACAGCAAACTAGTCCCCGAATGTGGCTTCTTTGGAGCTAAAGCAACATTTGCATAAAGCAGGAGGGTAGATGCCAGACCCAAGTGATCTACTGCCCCAAATCTGACTCTGTGTCCCTCCTCTCCCCCCTTCCTGTCTCTCCCTAGACTCCCCATCATGTTAATTCTGCTGTCAGGACCACTTGATAAGTCCCCAGGACCTGGACTGAGTTACAGCATGGGAAGCTGCTCACGGCCTCCAGGCTTCTACTTTGCGTCTGCCTTATGCCTGGCTCTGCCGACCAGTGCTGGGAAGCTCACAGGTGGAAGGGATTGGACTTTTTTTTTTTTTTGCGGTACGCGGGCCTCTCACTGTTGTGGCCTCTCCCATTGCGGAGCACAGGCTCCGGACGCACAGGCTCAGCGGCCATGGCTCCGCGGCACGTGGGATCTTCCCGGACCGGGGCACGAACCTGTGTCCCCTGCATCGGCAGGCGGACTCTCAACCACTGCGCCACCAGGGAAGCCCAAGAGATTTGGACTTTTTGATCTGCTTATTCCTCAAAGTCTTCAAAGCTCTGATCTATATGTCTACCATGATTAGGATCTCCAACAAAGTGGTGGGGTGGGGCAGATATAAGGGGAGGCTGATTCATGTGAGAGCAGGTGCATGAGGAAAAAAGCTGAAAGCCCCCACTTCTTTTTTAAAAATTAATTAATTTATTTATTTTTATTGGGCTATAGTTGTTTTACAACGTTGTGTTAGTTGCTACTGTACAGTGGAGTTCCCTGTGCTATACAGCAGGTTCTTATTAGTTATCCATTTTATACATATTAGCGTATATATGTCAATCCCAATCTCCCAATTCATCCCACCACCACCCTTTTCCCCCTTGGTGTCCATATGTTTGTTCTCTTCATCTGTGTCTCATTTCTGCCTTGCAAACCGGTTCATCTCTACCATTTTTCTAGATTCCACATATATGCGTTAATATATGATATTTCTTTTTCTCTTTCTTTTTTTTTTTTTTTTTTTTTTTCAGTACGCGGGCCTCTCACTGTTGTGGCCTCTCCCGTTGCGGAGCACAGGCCCCGGACGCGCAGGCTCAGTGGCCAAGGCTCACGGGCCCAGCCGCTCTGCGGGATGTGGGATCTTCCCGGACCAGGGCATGAACCCGTGTCCCCTGCATCGGCAGGTGGACTCTCAACCACTGCGCCACCAGGGAAGCCCTGTTTTTCTCTTTCTGACTTACTTCACTCTGTATGACAGTCTCTAGGTCCATCCATGTTTCTACAAATGACCCAATTTCGTTCCTTTTTATGAAAGTTCCCACTTCTTATCCATCCCTGTATCATGACTCCCAGTACCTAGGAAGTCATAGCATTTGCATACCCATCATAAGAATTTGGAAAGATGTGTCCTCGAGGAGAACCCCTTCCCAAATTCATGTTAATAGCCCCCTTTCCATTGCGCCCAGGGTTGCTGTAATATGCCAAACCTGAACCCTTTCAACATCAAGATCCATCATGTTCAAAGTGCCTACATCTTTCCAAACTTAGAGAAGACTCCCCACTTCAAGTGGAAGATCTCTAAAGCAAGACCTCCCATAATGGCCAAACCCTGACCCTTAGAGGTTTTCATAGAATCTGTGAGTCAACCAATATCTGACTTGGACACTATTTGCGGGAATTCTCAATCTTTAAGGGTTACAAAGACAGAGAGAGAGATTCCCTAGTTAAACCTGGTCATCTTGAATACTGCGGTAGTCTGCTTGATTTCTCTCCTCCAAAAGGACAAAAGCAGTCACCTCAGACTCTAAACAACGCCTGGTGGTCTGATAGCTAAGGCAGGGTTAAGAGTAGAATGAGGTGGAAGAGAGGCTGACACCCTAAATGCATTGCATATTCCAGATATGTGGGCTTATATATAAATCCTAGAGGGCCAGAGGCACAAAAAGAAAAATGATATGTTGCTTTTCAGGTATGTGATCTTGGGTACATTATTTATTTTCTCTGAGCCTCGGGCTCCTCATATGTGAGAATAATGATCATACTAACCTCCCAGAGATGTGATGAGAAGTAAAGGCTAATAGCAAAGTTCTATATAAATGTCAATAACAACAACAATGATAACAAAAATAATAACAGCTGCCACCAAGAAGGGACGTGGAAAAAGCATTGTGAAAGAAGGAGAATTACCTGGACAGCATTGGTAAGGAGCAGAACTGGAGTAGCTGCCTTAGCCTAGGTAAATCGGCACCTCCTTCCCTTGAGATAATAGGGCCACTCCTCTCACCTTTCACATTGCTTCTGTACTCTAATCCTCCTTTCCCTTCTCACAAATTAAACAGGCTCTGCTCAGCAAATGTTTGTTCCCCATAATGGCTGCCAATCTGGCAGCTCCCTCACACAGCTTGGGGATTCGTGTGGATCCTGGTATCAGTGACTAATGCAGCCCTAGAGGTCAAGTAGATGGACACAATTTGAAAGAGAGAAAGGATTCCTCCCATTTATCAGCAGCCACCAGCCTGCCCCATTGTCCTTTCCTGCCCAAGCTATCCTGCCTGTATCAACAGAAATATAGTGCTCAGATCAAGGGATATAATATTTCCACTCTACTTAGAACTGATCCAGTCACACTTTATATTTTCTGTTCAGTTCTGGACACTTTGTTTTGTAGATAATATTGACTAAGGAAGAAAGAACAGGATGGGGAAAGATCTGGAAATCAGGTCTCAGGAGAAACAAATTAAGGAATGACTCTAGGGATACACACGACAGCTGTCTTCAAATATTTGGAGGGGTAGCATGTGGGAAAGGAATTGAGTCATTCTCTTGGCTCCAGAGGGCAGCAAAGAAGTAAGATCAATGGGTGCAAATCCCAAGAAGATGAACTCATATTCCTTATAAAGAAGTATTTTCTAGTATTTAGAGCAGTCCAACATCGGGGGAATCTCCCTTATAAATAGCAATCTTCCCATTGCTAGAGGCATCCAAGCCCAGGATATTGTAGTAAAGATTGGGTGAGGGTATAAAAGATAAAGCCTCTACGTTCCTTCCATATCCAAGCTTTCAGTTGTCGTTTTGCTTTGATTTGTGTCACTTTCATCCTCCTAAGTCCATCTCAGGCGGGCACTAGTAAGGTTGAGAAAAGCAAGGAATTCCCAGCAGTTGTCAACTTCAGCACTGATATGTCTTGGGAAACTCACTCGCCTAAGGAGAAATAAAAAAGCTCCTGGGTTATGTTCAGGAGGTATATGGGGAAAGAGAGAAAGGAACCAAAAAGAGTTCAGCGATGCAGATTCCTCACCTCTTCTCTCCATGGGCTAAGAAGCAGCTAGATGGCCATCAAAATATCCAAAGGCAATGTTGATTTGAAATCTGGATTAGTAGTTAATGGTTTCTCATTACTGGGCAGGAATTTCTCTCCACATCTGCCAAAGTTCTGAAGAAAACACCTGTCTCTCCCTGTTGCCGGAAGCAGATTTACAAGTAACTCCTTCCTCCTCTGTCTCCATTCCCTTAAAGAGTAAAATTCCTTCATTAAGCTTGCAAGGTTTGGGTGTGTGTGTGTGTGTGTGTGTGTGTGTGTGTGTGTGTGTGTGTGTGTGTTGGGAGGAGAGGAAAGTCCTTTCTCTCCAGGTTCACCTACATAGAAAGACCTGCTCTTCACACCTATCAGGGACCTATGAGCTTTTCTCTCTCCTCTCCCAATCAAGGGCTTCAGACCTCAACAGAGAATGGACCCCATGACTCAGGAGGCTGCTCTCAATTCCAGGCTGAAGTGGGAAGGGTCTCAAAGGGTGCTGAGTGAGACCCTCTGTGACTCCAAAAAAACTCTCTACGTCTGGAGCCCTGCCTCAGTTGAAAGGAGAGGATGCAAGAGGGCTCCTGACCCCAGAGAAGAATCTGAGTTATGTCTCAGCAACTGAGCAAACATTTACACTTGTCACCAAAAATAAAACTGAAAACTGAACTTTAGAGTTCTGGGGAGGGAAAAAAAAGAGAGAGAGAGAGAGAATCTGGTCTTTTCTTGTTTTCCAAGGGGAAATCTGAGATTGGAAGCAGCTCAGCACCTGGCCAATGCAAAAGACATAAAAGCAAGAAGTTTCTGTACTGATTAAATTAAATTCAAACCCAGGACCCCCTTTTTTTTTTTCCAGAGAACTGCGTGCAAGAGGGCTGGAGGAAGAGAGAGAGAGTAAAGCAAAATTTTTTCCAGTTTCCACATCCCTTTGACTTAGAAAGAGTAGAGACGGAAGGAAGACTGCTGCAGATAAACCCCCTTTCTTATTCAAAGAGAGGAATTTTTTTTAAAAAAACAGGTATTTTTTTTCTCTAGTGAAATAGAGGGAGTTTTTCATAAAGGGAGGATTTTGGAACACACTCAGATTATTTTTGGTAGATTTATTTAACACACTTTTGAAACTTTGTTTTTTCTTTTTTTTTTTTTTTCAAAATAGGATGTTGAAGAATCAAGAGTTGGTATTGGGCACTAACTGGATGCTATTTTTCTATTATTTTTGTATCTGTTCTTCATCATTAAATTCTAGGGATAAGCACAAGCTCTTTTTCTTTTTCCTACTTTAGGTGGGAAGACTCAGGTAAAGCATACTAAACTCTGGGTCCAAACACCCAAATGAAAACCAGGGGAAAAATCAGCTTTCCAGATCTTTGGTATTCTGTGAAGGAAAAGTAGGAAATTTGTCGTGTTTGGGATTTTTTGTTTGTTTGTTTCGTTTTCTCTTAATTTATTTTTTTTATTTTTTTTGGCGGTATGCAGGCCTCTCACCGCTGTGGCCTCTCCCATTGCAGAGCGCAGGCTCAGCACCCATGGCTCATGGGCCCAGCCACTCCGCGGCATGTGGGATCTTCCGGGACTGGGGCTCGAACCCGTGTCCCCTGCATCGGCAGGCAGACACTCAGCCACTGCGCCACCAGGGAAGCCCTTCTCTTAATTTTTGCTTTCCCTCTGAGTGCACGGCCTCACACCACCCAACACAGAGAGATGACTCTTTACTCGCCTCCTTCCTTTTCATTTCCATTCTGGGAATTCTGTAGAGATGAGACTGAAATATTTTTAGCAAAAGGCCCTCTTGCTTTTCACCTCTACGCGGAGAACTGTTCTATTTTCCACTCACACTTCTCAGAATCTTCATTTGGTACCACTTAACAGTCAAAACATAAACTCCAAAGAGTGAAGAGAGACAGAACCTTTCCACGCAGGTAACAATACCTGTCTCCCCAGCCCGCTTTCTCTGGCTGTTGCAGCCACGTGTGCAGAGCTGTGAACAGGGTCAGTTTATTTGCCGGTCTGAGGCACAAGTAACAGTGCTTGCTTACAGACAGGTCTACGAACGTGTGAGGGAGGTTGGCCCGTCTCTCCGGGAATGTGTCAAGGTGTGGATTTCAATGGGTTTTGAAATGCGCCGCTTGGTAAGGCGGGAGCCAGCAAGCCTGCAGACTCTCTCAAAGGTGTCTTTGCAAGTCTGCATCCAATGCACCAAATCACTGAATTTGAATTGCTGAATACAGACCCCCTGCTGGATTAGGAATTGCCCCACCCACCCCACCCATCCTCCAAGGAAGGTGTCGCCTTCCTCTAACTCTGGGTAGTGTCCCTCCTGCCAGGCTCCAGAAAATGACTGAGTGTAAATTGGAGAGACAGTGGAGTAACTGGAGGCGGTGGACGGTGGAAAGCAAGCTCAGGGCTGGAGAGGAGCGTGGGACAGCTCTTTCCACCAGCTGCCAGCCTATTCCCTCACATACACCTCAAAGGCTTTTCTTCTGCACATCTTGTTGCCTAGATTTTGCCTCTTCAGACTCCCCATCCCCCCAAAAAACAGCTCCCAGCAAAGGCTGTGTCTGAAACGGGGAATCAGAGAACTCTGGCCAAATTTGTCAGAGCCATGCCCAGAAGCCTTGAACCTCTGAGTTTTTTCAGGTCACTGCTGAGGAATTCCATTCCCCAGCTCCGTTCTTCCTAGGGGGCCCTTGATCTGGAAATCTAACGCCAGGGAGGAACAAGAGGTGGAGGTGACTTTTCCTTTTCCTTGACACTTTTCCCTTCCCTTTTCTTGCTTTAAATCAGGTTTCCTGTTCTGTGATCAGGATCCACGTGTGTAGGTCTATGGTGGGAGTATGCAAGAGGATGTCATCAATTCCCAACAATTTCCAAAAATGGTAACTGACCACACCAGAATGGGTGATCTTCTCAAGCGTTCTGAGAAACTTCCAACAGATGACCATCCTTGCCCTCGAGTTCCATTAAGCATTAAAAGTAATGCTTCCGGGCTTCCCTGGTGGCGCAGTGGTTCAGAATCCGCCTGCCGATGCAGGAGACACGGGTTCGTGCCCCGGTCCGGGAAGATCCCACATGCCACACAGCGGCTGGGCCCGTGAGCCATGGCCGCTGAGCCTGCGCGTCCGGAGCCTGTGCTCCGCAACGGGAGAGGCCACAACAGTGAGAGGCCCGCATACCGCAAAAAAAAAAAAATAAAAGTAATGCTTCCCCTTGCTGTCCCCTTTCAGATCCAAACGAACCTAAATGAATTCACTTTATTGGGCCTAGAAGGGCAAGACTTCCCAAAGGTTTTTAGAAATGGAAAACTTGGCCCATTGTTGTATAAAGGACACTGCACCCTGTGGGGCTGCATTGGGTGATGGAGAGGAGAAAGGAAGGCTTGTCTGCAGCGGCTGCACCTGCCTGGATCTCTCAACAGAAGGGTTGGCTTCTCTGTCTATTTTCTACCAACATTTCTACACATCTAAACATCCAGCTGGGCCTTCAAATCCTTTACATTTCTAAAGTTGAGTCTTTTCTTGAGTTTACTCTTGCTAAAGTAAAGGAAGTTCAAACAAAACAAACAAACAAAAACTCTATGGGTGAACCCTGGGAGCAGACTGGCCCTGAAGCTGTAAAAGAAACTCTGTCATTTGCCTGAGATAAATACCTTTAATGAATGAACGGAAAGTCAGAGAATAAGAAGATGCCTCCCAAGTCCCCTTCCATCACGTGTCCTACTTTCATATGAATACACTGATCAGGTAACACTCTTGGACTAATCAAACGTCTAAAACTGATGTCACTTCAGAAGTCCATTTTGTGTGTGTGTGTGTGGGGGGGTGACTGGCTTCTAGACAAGAGAAATTTGCTACAGTGCTCACTTGTCCAACAAATATTTACTGAGCATCTACTACATGCCAGGCATTGTTCAAGGCACTAGAAATGCAGCAATGAACAAAACAGAAATCTCAGCCTTCATGGATCTTATATTCTAGAAAGTTAGGAGGTTAGAGACTATTTTTCATATATGGTTGCTGAGAACATGCATGTCACTTCTTTATCATATTAGCCCTTTTAGTGTCTTTGGAAAAAGAGTCCAAACTATTACAAGTTTACCAAATTTCTCTTCCATTAGACATAGTTTATGACACTAATAACATGCAGATATGTGGCCCTTTGCAGTCCTGGATGATGTTCCCAACCAGACAGTCCCATTTTAGCCCATCTCCCTACACCCCGTCCCCAAAAAAGACAATCATTTCCTGAGTCATCTCTCCTCTGGGAGGCTCAGGCACTGGTCCAGCAAGAGTGGAGAGACCAGGGCATGACCCCACGACCGGGACCCTTCCCCCGCCCTCTGGCCTCAGCAATCCCCTGGACAGGCAGCTCCTCCAGGGCTGGGGGTTGGGGGGCTGTAAGCCATTTCAGGGCTGAACTCTCCATGAACCAGGAAGGGAAGGGGGTGGGGGCTGCAGAGCAGAGCCAGCAGGAGCTGGCTGGGAGGCAAGCTCTTGGGCAAACCTCTCCGGCTGAGTAAATACTGAGCTGCCTCATCTCCAGGGTGGGGTAGAAACGGAGCTGTCAGGCCAGAGTAAACTGAAGGGATCTTCGGGCCTCTAAGAAGCAGAGGACGCATGCTCTTTGCGGCATCCTCCCTCCTAGGTTCTCCCTTCAGGCAGAAAGGGCTACAGGGCTCAGAATTGTCTGGACCCAGGCCAGTGAGCTTGAGAGCATGGAGGAAATTGACTGGGGAGGAGGGGTGGGGAGAAACAGTAATTTTAATTAGCTCCAACTTGTCCAGTAGACTATGTGGGACATGATGCTTCCCCCACCCCACCCTACCACCCCCCATCCCAGACCAAGTTTAACATTCTTTCTTACTTATGGCTTCTTCTATCATCAGAGGGAAGGATGAGTAAAGCTGCAGTGAGATAATGCAACTTATATTAAAGACTGGGAAAGCAGGCCCAGAGAGGTTAAGTGATTGATTCAAGGACACACAGGAGGCCTTGGTAGAGGAAGCTCTGGTCTCCTGACTTCCTACAAAATTCTTTCTTCTCTGAAGTACCTGATCTACTTATTTCCCGATGAAGAGAATGACAGTGGCCAAGAGGTCCTACTCTGAGCTGCAGTTAATAGCTGCGTGAGCCAATCTGTTCTCCCAGAAATGGGCATTAAATATTTGGCATCTCCAACTCCTGTTCCACCCAGGACCCACTCTGAGGATATAAAGCATTTAGAGAGCCTGGGAAATAGCAAAAGTTAAAGCATCTGGAATATTGTGGTTGAGTCATGTAAAGGAGGCCATGCAAGGAAGTTCTTAGAGCTAGGACTGAGCCATCAGGAAAAAAATCTGGTACAACTGCAGGGTTGCCAACCACATGGACCACAGTGGGGACGTGATCCCAGAGTTATGCAGTGAGACTGTCCTGCCAAAAGCATGTCTCATTATGATGCTGCACTTACTATGAACTAGTATTCTGTGGAACTACCCTGAACCTTTTCATTCATAATTATTTTATTCCCTAGCAGCAAATTCCATGGTTACAGTACTAGATGAGTCTGCAGGTACAGTGCTGGAGGATGAAGGCTCGCGAATGTCTGCTTCCATCACACCAAGGCCAAGAAAAACTCAGTCCAAGAAAGTAATAAAAAATGTCTTGTATGAATATATAAAACAGAAAATCTCTATGGAACACTGCCAGGCAGTGTTCTAAGCATGTCTCATATATCTCACTTATTCAACTTCCCTCATTTTACATCTGAAGAAATGGAAGCACAGGGAAATTGAATAACTGACATAAGCTCACTCACCCAGCTGATAAGAGAGGAACCACGTTGAAAACTAAGTTACACTTCAGGACCCTTGCCCTCCACCACTCTAAATCAGGAACTCAGACTGTCTGCCTTCAGGACCTCTGAGCCTTCCTCCCAATGGACAAGGGAGGGAGAGGGCAAGAGGCCCAGGATGACCCTCCTCTTCTACAGGTGAGTGGGCTGAGACCTGAAGGAAAGGAAAGGGTCTCAGCCAGACCCACCTGGGTGTTCTCAGCTGCTAAGAAGGGAATCCCCTCTACCTGTCCTTAGCCCCAGAACCTGTCTCAAGTATCATACACCTAAGAGGGATCAAACAAGATATGAATGTGAGAAATGAAGAGTGTGTGTGCACCCCAAAGAGTCAAGATGTGCCGTGGAATCAATTAGGGACTATAGAGAGGGGAGAAGACATGTCCCCTTCAATAACGATAAGTATTATTATAGCTCATATTTATTTATTAGGGACTGCTCTTGAATATTTTACACATATAAACTTATTTGTTAACATCCACCCTATGAAATAAGTATGATTATGATGCCCATTTTGGAGAAAATGGCCACAAGGCCGTGAGAGGCAGGGCTGGAATGATTTGAACCCACGTATCTTGGCCTTCCTCTCAGTTTCATCTGGATCTCCGTGCTCTCAGTCATCTGGAGATGCCCCCAGCCTCCCCATCTCCACCCTCTTCTACTCTCCATCCCAGCAACTCCCTTCCAGCAGCCCAGTGGTATTCGTGCAAAGAATGTTCATAACAAAGAAACCCACATTAAAAGTAAGGAGAACTTTAGGGTTTTTTACATCTCTTTTCCTTGTCTCTCTTGTCCTGGAGATCAAAGGGCCTCACATTGGGAGAACAAATGCTGAAGAAGAAAGCAAATGAAAGAGGAAAAGTTCACACTTGGGGCTGAGAAACAGATGGTGCAGTGTTGGGTGGAGTGGAGGCTACGTGGTGGAGGAGGGGCCGGGAGACACTCCTCAGAAACCTTGACAAACTCTCAACCTGAGAAGAACTCTCCCCCCCCCCCATAGAGAATCAATGGGGGGAAAAAATCTCTATTTTAAGATTTTTATTTTCAAAATAGGAGGCTTTTTGGAGATTTGGTAAATGGAGGTGTTGGAGTGAGTGGAGGGCTTTAAATCTTGCAGAAAATGTACTTTCAGATCTTCTGGTAAATATAATTCCCTTTGCCCCCTCAAGGGCTGTGAAAAACCCACCTATCTGAAAGGAACGGTGGAGTCTATGAGGGAAGCAGTTTGTCATCTATTCTGGAAAGTTTAACAATGTGTTTTTGTTTGTTTGATTGTTTGTTTGTTTTTACCAACCTCTGCTTTGTCATTTATGATAGGAAAATACAGTGACCTTTTGTTTCTGCAAATAAATGCTTTCCGCATAGACCAGTCTGAGGCCTCAGATAAGTGGGATCTTAGGAGAGCACAAAGTGGGGAAGGGGTTAGGATCAAAGGAGATGGTGGCGGGGGCGGGGGGGGGGCTCAGATGTATTGCAGATTCTTTTGAGCCTGCCCCTCTGTTAACAGAGAATTGATTTCCCCCTCATCCCTCCCTGAGGGAATCTGATCGTTCCTTCTGCTGTGGCCAAAAACCAAATAGACTAGCCTCCCCCAGGACCTGTCAGCCCCAGTCTGAGGCCCAGCTTCACCATCCCTGAGGTCCTGCTCTAACCAAAGCTCCTTCCTCTTCCCTGATTTTCTGCCCACTGGTCCAAAGTTTGCAGGATCCAGAAATAGCCCAACCAGAAGGCTCTACCAGCTTACACTGAATGGCTCCAAGAAAGAGTTTTGTTTCCACAGACACTGCTCTGTCTCCTCTGTCAAGGTGACCCCCTTGGGAAAGCCAACCTTGGTGGCAATTTTAATTAAATGCAGAAAAGCAGTTAATAGATTTTTTTTTTTTTTTAAGACAGAGGGCAAGGCATCAAGCTCTGGGAAAGCTGAGCTTCCTCTTGCAACACACTTCTCTTCCTCTCCAGCTGGGCTGTGCCATTATTGATAACTTGGTCTCTCCTATAATAGCACCAATTTCATTAGGAAGCAAACGCTCGGCTTTTCTTGCACAAAACTCCTAGTCCTCTTCGCTCTTTGGCTTCCTCTGAAAGGTTGAGAATTCAGTAGATGGGGTGGGTAAGACGCCCGCCTCGGTCCTGCTGCCCGACCCCAGCTGTCTTGACTCCAGGGCATTGGGGGTCCCCGTAATCAATAAACCGGTCGGGAGCCCGCAGGCCCGCGTCCTCTGGACAGCACTGCAGGGCGAGAGCGCTGGCGGTTAGGCGGCCGTCGCAGCGCTGCCGGAGCTAGGCCCCCCTCCGCCTCCCCCAGCCTCCGCCGACCAAAGGGTTGTCAGTGGGACCCGCCAGGAGACAATAGCTGCCCCCGAGGGCGCGCCGTAGGCTTGTTTGGAAAGCTCGGGGGCGCTTCGAGGTAAAAAGGTCAGCGCGGGACCGGGGTTTACCTCGGCCTCCTTCGCCCACCCCAGGCCCTCGGGGGACTCCGACCTGCTGCTCCCGCCACAGTCCTTCCTTCCCCGCCTCCCCCTCGGCCCTTTCGCCTCGCCTCCCATGCTGTCCAGCGCCAGAGACCCGGGAGTCACCTGGAGCCGGGTGGACGGCACTTTGGAGGCGGGCGGCTGCGGCCAGTCTCTCAGCCTCCTCGGCTCCCGAGCCCCGACGTCCCGGTTGGGTGGAAGGGCGCCAGGCTGGGAGCGGGAGTGGAGGGGTAACCTGTGTGTCAATCTGAAGTTTGTCGAGGGACCTGTCCTCTGACTTTCTCTGAGCAAGAATTGGCGGGGAGGGGGACAATGCACAGCCTCCGCAGCACATATTAATATTTACCAAGGCACACTCTATGCCAGGCCTCGCTCTGGACGTGGGGGACGCAGAAGGGAGAAGGGGTAGTGGGCCCTTTGCCTCCCCCCGAACTTCCTCCTCTTTTCACACCCTTTTCTGTTCTCTCCAGACAGATCCGTTTTTCTTCTTTCCTGCCTTCCTTTCAGGACCCTCTCTGAACTGTATCCTCCCCACCACCTTTTCCCTCCAGGTCCTCCCACATTCCTCCAACGACCTGAGGGCTGACGGCTGTCAGATCTGGAAACCTATGGCCCTGTTCTGCTTAGGCCTCACCCATAAGTCCTTCTCTTTATCCAGCTGAGCTCTTAAAGCTCAGCTCCTTCCAGCCCAACCAGCCTGCACCTACTCTTTCCTCATCTCTCCCCCAGGGCTCTTGGAGAGAGCCTCCTTTACCCCTAGGTGGAGGAGCAGGAGAGGCTGGAAGAGGGGAAAACACACTTTATTGAAATGAGGTAGTTGGAGGTACAGAGAGAACCCGATTGCTTGGGGCTCAGGTTTCCAGAAAGAGTGGTGCCTCCACTATCTCCAAGGTTCAGAGGAATGCTGGCTGCTGGTAGGAGCTCTCCCTGCACCTGGGCCTCCCTGGGCCGCGCCAGGGGTCGGGGTGGAGATGAGGAGGAGGGTCCTGGCTTTTCCAGGAGGCAATAAATAGGGGAGGAACTAGTGGGGGCGTGCCTGCGCCTTCCTGGTAGAGGCTTGCTGGGGTCCAGCCTCAAACAAAATTCCAGAAGTCTCCCGAAGTACCAAGTTCCAAAACACTTTGGTAGCTTAGAGATGAGGTCGCTGGTGGGAGGGGAGGCAGGTCTCAGAAAACAACCTCAGGAGGCTGCTAGTGCAATACAAATGTGCCAGGTGGGGGTTAATAGGCTTAGATTGGTGGGGGGGTGCTTTTTGGTCTGTCACAAGGCAGCTGGTGCTATTGTAAGGTCTGTGGCGACTAGAAAGATTAAGCGTTGGTAATATGCCTGCACCCAAACACCTCCCACACAAGAAACCTCAAGGCCTTCTCTCTGTCCTGGGCCTAGAAGGGGGCGTTAGGATAAGAGTGCATGAGGAGAGTCCTCGAAACTCAAAGGCACTGGACTGAACAAATCAAAGTTGGAAGGGAAAGGAGAATCCAGGAGGTTGGGACTTGCTCCCACCCCGCCCACGTGACGATCCCCAGATTAAAGGCAGAGGGAAGCCCTTCCCTTCACTCTTGACAGCTTGGGTGTCTCCCATGCCTCTGGTCCTCCTGTAGGGTCCCCAGCCATCAGCACCTTGCCCAGACCGGAGAAAAGGGGTCCCCCATTCCTCCCCAAAGCAGCTCTAAACTGGCGCCCCAGCCTTGGTGAGGATCGCCTGAGTAGTAAAGCCGAGGCCCAGGGTTAGGGAGAGCAGAGGAGAGGGCTAGACGGCGGCGCTCGGATGCTGGGGAGCCCCGTTGGTTGGGAGGTTTAGTTCAGGAGGTGACGGAGCTGGGCGAAGCTTCCGGGGAGGTGCACGTGGACTGGTCGGAGGCGTCTCCAGCCGCTTCCTTGGGACAGCCGGAAGGGGCTGGGGGCACCCGGCCTCCCTCCCGCTCGCGCTTCTTCTGCTTCATGCGCCGGTTCTGGAACCAAATCTTGACCTGCGTCTCGTTGAGCTCCAGGGTGGCGGCGATCTCCACCCTCCGGGCCCGGCTCAGGTACTTGTTGAAATGGAACTCCTTCTCCAGCTCGGTCAGCTGCCGCGTGGTGAAGTTGGTGCGGAGACCCCCGGGCGCGCCCAGGCCCAGCTCGGATACCTTCGCTAGGGGCGGGGCGAGAGAAAGGCCACGTCAGTTCTCTCACCTCTTTCTCCTTCTCCTCCCCTCCCCCCTGGCCAGCTCTGCACCCCCATTCACCATGCTGTCCTGCTTCAGCTCTCGCAGCACCAAGCACCCCTCCAGGTGATCTGGATCAGCCTCCCCACGCTCCCATCCCCCATCCCTCCGCAGGACACCGGGCCCTGGGCCTGAGCTGGGCACACAGATCCGGAAGTGCGGGTATGTGTGGAGACTTACTCTTAATGGGAACCGGGAGACCCCACCTGACCTGAGACCGGGCAGAGTGCTCTTACCTGCCTCTACCCGGCGGCGCAGAGACAGGAACCCAGCCCAGGACACCTCAGTGCAGAAGCAGCAGAGCCGCTCTGAGCCCCAGAGAGGGGGTGGCCACGTCTGAGCCCTACCTGTCTTGGGTGGGTTCCTCTTAACCTTCATCCAGTCGAAGGTCCGGGCTGTGGGGAGGCTGGTTTCTGACGGGCAGGGCGACTCCTTGTCCTCAGAGAGGAGCTCAGCATAGGCCGGTGCAAAGTTCCCTGTCTGCTCGTTCCCGTAAGGGGGCTGCGGCGGAGGGTACGGCCCCGGGCCCGTCCCAGCGGTTCCATAGCCGTCGGACAAGGCCCCTAGCTGGGCCCCATAGCTTGAAGGATGAAAATAGCCTCCATCTCCTTCCGGCTGGCCCAGAGGGTAGTACTGAGAAGGCCCGTAGCTGGGGCTGCAGACAGCCGGGGCGTACCCCGAGGTCGCGGAGCTGGGAAAGGGCACCCCTAACGCCGAGGGCGGGTGCTGGGCTGGATAGCCTGAGTTCTGCTGGAGCGCGGGGCTGGGCAGCCCCCCACCATAGCGGGTCTCGCCTGCATAGCTGTCAACAGAGGGAGCCGAGCTGGGGGGGAACGAGGTAGGGGCGCTGTAGGCGCTGGGTGCCCGGTTACAGAGTGGGTGCTCTAAGAAGGAGTTCATCCTATTATAGTCCATGCGTCGAGGCCGCAGGAGGGTCGGCCCGTTTGGGGGAGACACCCTCTTGCCCTACAACCTTTCCGCAGTATGTCACAGCGCCGAAGCTTGCATCCATGGCCTAACCCGGCTCGCCTGGGCCAGGGCTCCCCCAGGAAGGGGGTAGGGAGTGGGGGTGGAGGGGCGCATGTGATCTCTCCCAGACCAATGGGCGCAGCGGGCC
The DNA here is from genome assembly GCF_026419965.1 of Kogia breviceps. Lineage (NCBI taxonomy): Eukaryota > Metazoa > Chordata > Mammalia > Artiodactyla > Physeteridae > Kogia > Kogia breviceps. The sequence continues at coordinate 35,645,482 of NC_081328.1, read as the reverse complement.
AGAGTTTGGCAGCCCCAGCGCCCATCCATCACCCCCCAAGCATTAGCATGACAAAGACACTTCAATCACCCGCAGCCCATCCATCTGAGGGTGACGTGGAAGCGTCAAAAACATCTTTCTTCAAAGACTTTTGGAAAGAAGGGACCAGAGGGAGAGGGGGGAAAAGTTAGAGGAATATTCAGGACTTTCCTCCCCTCCCAACCCCCAAGGCCTTCAATAGGCTCCTAGGTTATTAGATTTGGACAAATTCAACCCAGCTGCCCTTCATTCTTCCCACCCCCGACCCAAAGGAGCCTCCCCCCTTCACCAAGGCTGTAGACCAGGAGATGGGGAATCCAGCCTCCTTTGCCCAGAACTCCCACTCTGAGTTTCTCTCTCCCAATTTGGGGTGATGGGCTAGGACAGCCGAGTGAGGTATGTTATTTTGGGCCAAATGGATGACTGTGAAGGAAGAGGGTGCAAAACCACCTAAGGGTGTGAGGCAGGGCCCAGAATCTAGAGGAAGAATTAAGTGAGGGGTGGGAAACTGGCATATCAAGGAGCCAGACAAGATGATAGAAATGTGGAGAGGAGGATGAGAAATGCCCCATTCCTCTCGCCATCTCTCCACATAACCACTCTCTCCTCATTCACACATGCATTTCTCTCCCTCGGCTTCTTTTTATATTCTCTCTGTCTCAATCCATCTCTCTGTTCGTCCATCTCTCTCCATATTTATATTCGTTCCCTAACTATCCATCAACTCATTTCTCTGGATGTATTTATCCTCTCTCTAGCCATCCATAGCTGTAGCTGGCTCACTCACTCAGACTCAGATAACTCCCTGTATCTCTCCAGAGAGCCACAATGAGCACAGAGCTAGGTAATGTGTACTTACAGGTGAAGAGGAGGGAATTTTTATTCTCTTTCTGAAGTGTTTAAAACTAGTGTAGTGCATTCTTCTGGTTCCTTCCTACCCCACAGCACACCCCCGCCCCAAATCCCAAGCCTCAAATCCATAAATTCAATACCAATTACATCTTAAAGATGACTCAAATGTCTGATGACTTTCTAGAATTGGTCAAAGGAGTTTGCTTAGAGAATGGGAGCTTCAGGCTCAGGAGCGGAGTCTCATCCCTTTCTGCTCCGTGTGTCTGTTGGCTTAGGGTTGGGGGAGGGGAGGAGAACAGGAAGTGGCTCCTTCACTCTATTCAGACAGGGATGGAACTGGAAGGGAAGCTCTTAGGTAGAGCCCATTGATTCTCCTCCTCCAGACTCCGAGGACAAGAGCTGGGCGCAATCTAACACCCACGCTCATTTGTAACCTGTCAGGGTGTCTGCCTGGCCGGAGGCCTGGGGCCGGGGCTAGGGCAAGTCCAGGAGGGCAAGAGTTCAGGGGAGGATCTCTGTAAACAACTGAGCTGAGGAGAGGAAGGGGAAGCAGGTGGGACAGGTCCAGAGAGGACCCTCAAAACTTCTCAGGTTTCCCTACCCCAAAAAGGGCAGGGTGAGTACCCATTCCTCTGCAAGGAGGCCCGAAGTTGTCTCTCTCAGTCACTGTGTCACTCCCTCTGTGTCCCAGTCCCCTCCTTTTGCCTGTCCTCTCCCACTTTCTGTCTGTATCACCAGAATCACACTGCCTTTCTCTTTTCTTAACAACTGTGAGCCTTGCTTAGCCCTCAGCTATGAAAGAGCTTAGAGCATTTCACAGGACCGCTGGCCCCCTCCCTCCTCACGTGTACTCTGCTTCAGACCCTGCTTCAGAGCAGGACAAGTTGGGGGGAGGGGACCAGCTGGCAACTCCTTTAAGAGAGATGCAAGGGGGGAGGGTGAGAGAATGTTCAGTGCAAAGGGAGGAGGGTGGACAAAGGAAAGGAGAATTGGGGGGGGGCGGCCTGCAGAGGGATTGAAGTGAAAAGGAGTGTTGAGGTGAGAATAAGATTTCTTTCTGTTTCTCCTTTTGGGTTTGTAGATGCTCCCAACTGTTACCTCTCACTTTAAGATGTTCTCCACAGAGGCATTTGGAGAAGAGGGAAGTAGGGAGCCAGGGTTTCTCTTCAAACCCCAAATCTAAGCTAGGTCTATATCTGACCTGGCTGTCCTGCTTCTGGGAGACTTGAGACTCCACTTTCCACCTTTCCCTCAACCCAGGGAGAACCTCCTCACCTCATCCCTCACCCTCCTAATTAAGGGAACAATTTGAGGTCTAAAGGGGGAAGTAAACTCCAAATCAGTTTAGTAAAAGAGTAGAAATCATTCTGGGAGTTGGGGAAATGCAGTCTCCCTAGTAACAGCTGAAGTCACCAATAGTCTATTATAAATACTAGAAGGAAGGGAGCAGAGAAAATATGCCTCAAGTTATATTGTCAAGTGCAGTGGTTGCTTTGGTCTCAGCTCTCCCAATACAATCTGCTCCCCAATTCATCCCGCTCCCCAATTCATCCCTGAGCCTTGCTACCTTCTCATGTGTAGCAGAAAGATGAAAACTTTTCAGATTTCCTGGTGGCTCTCCCAGCCCCAGCAGAAAGGACTGGGAGAAAAAGCAACATGGGTCCTTAGGTTCCCAAGTCTCTTCCTCCTTAAAAGAAACTCCACTGGCCTCTGGCCTGAGGAGAAACCCTGTGGAGCCTGGATTCCTTGCTAAGCCCATAGCTGAGTGCAATACAAAACAAACAAACAAACAGTGTAATCCACATCCGGAGTAACCTATGGCCTATAGGATTATCTGGTTGACCAAATTAAAGTCACCAGAGATGGTCTGGGTAGACCCAACACCAAAGTGAAATATAGCTGATTTCCTCTTTTCTATAATCTATTTAGACATATAGGAGAGCAAGGAAAACACAGGCATGTTTAGTACTGAAATGATCTTTGAGAGACGCTGATCCCTGTACCACTAAGGCAGGGAGACCATTCTAACCAGAATGGGGAAGTGTTAGAAGTTTGCACCTAATTCTGGCCTTTTCTATGGAGGAAGCTGCTTTAGCTGGGGCTTGGCAGGAGCAATCTAACAGTTCTTTCATTAGGCCCTTAAGTGCCTCTCTGCCTGCTCTCCCCAGCCCAGATCTTGAAGACCAAAGTCCAAGATCAAAGACTGGAACTTAAGAATTTAAAAGATTTTCAGGGTTATAATTTTCTTCTCCATAAGAAATGGTTTCTTGTTGCTGTTTTGGGGGAGGATGCAATCTGAATTCAGTGCTGTTTGTTTTACTACAAGCTCGTTAAAATGTCACAAATCTGGTTGAGAACCATAGGCTATGGGTGGTGCATAATGTACTGGGAAGACTGTTAGTTTTGGGGCTAGAATACTAGGGTTCAAATCCTTTCTTGGCCATTTCTTAGCATTATGATCCTGGACAAGTTCCCTGGTTTCTCTGAATCTCAGCCTCAGAGAAGAATGGGTTTAATACTGTTTACTTCACTGCATTGTCAGTAGGATTAAAGCAAACAAGAAAATGTAAACCATAGAGAACTCTATAAGTGTATGATATTGGCATTACATGTACATTCTGAAATAGTATGAGTCAGTCTTCAGTTTTTTTAATATAACTAGCATATTAAAATATGGAAATATGTGATAGGAAAATAGCACATGTGCTATATGTTTATGTAACATATCACCATATATTGTACAATATGTACTTTATCATATGCAAATTTCATTGAGAATTCAGAAGGCTGGCTCCCTTTAGGCAAAGGATTTTCTTCTAAACTGAAGAGTTTTTTTGAAAAGTAAAGCCTAATATTGTATAATCTATAACAAATCCAAATGATTAAACTGCAGCAGAAAGATTTGAGGTTGGGTATTAGCCAGAACTTCCTGACCTTCCAAATTTTGGAGAAAAGTTTTCTAGATGTTTTCTCTCTTCCCTTGAAGGGTTTAGCTTAGAAACTGTCCTTCCCAAGGTTGGGGTTGAACCTGACTTCTGTGATGTCAGAATAGTATATAAACTTTCACCTGGAGGGAAAAGTAAGTCAGAGAGTCGGGATCTTTCTAAAAGGAAAGATTAGAGAAACATGAAGAATTGAAATAACTTTCTACTTAATTGGGTCTATCCAGGTATGGTGGTTGCGGCCAAAATACCCACGGTGGAGAACTTACTGAACACCCATCAAGCTGAATTTGTATCTGAATGACTGTCCAGACTGTGTTTTTTCTGTGGTGGTTGGGAATTAGAGAAGACTTTAGGAAGGCACTTTTACTGTTGCTCTCTCCTCAGAGGAGGAAGCAGTTTGTTAGATCTCCTTCAGGCACCAAATATCTGCCTCACCACTGAGTGTGGAGAGGGATGGGGGTGGGGGAGCAGGAGGGCAGAGCTGGGCTGGAGAGGTCAGTGGAGGATTTGGGCCACACCAGCCATAGCAGGTGAAGGGAATGAGGTAGGGCCCGAGTCTCCTTTCTGCAAACTGAGAACATGTAATTGATACACCATATTTCAGGAAGATGCACAGTGGGGCCAGCGAGTGTTTGTCAGAGACTTGGAGGAAAGGTGGGCAGGGGGTTCAGCAGAGCTCTTTAGGGAGACCCAGAATTTGTACCTATGCTGTGATACATTAGCAACCAGATAAAACCTGACTACAGGGGACTTTTAAAGTCTAGTACACTGGGAATTCCCTGGAGGCCCAGCAGTTAGGACTCCATACTTCCGCTACAGAGGGCAGGGGTTCGATCCCTGGTCCTGGTCCGGAAACTAAGATCCCACATGCCTCGTGGAGTGCCCAAAATAAATAAATAAACATTTTAAAAAATAAATAAAGTCTAATACACCATGGTAAAGAAGTTTAGTGCCTCTTTTTGTATAAAATGTCCTACTCTTTTTCAAACAAGAGTAAACACAGGGACTTCCCTGGTGGCGCAGTGGTTAAGAATCTGCCTGCCAATGCAGGGGACACGGGTTCGAGCCCTGGTCCGGGAAGATTCCACATGCCACGGAGCAACTAAGCCCGTGCACCACAACTACTGAGCCTGCGCTCTAGAGCCCGCGAGCCACAACTACTGAGCCCATGTGCTGCAACTACTGAAGCCCGCGCAGCTAGAGCTAGTGCTCCGCAGCAAGAGAAGCCACCACAATGAGAAGCCCACGCACTGCAATGAAGAGTAGCCTCCTCCCTCCACAACTAGAGAAAGCCCTTGCACAGCAACAAAGATCCAACGCAGCCAAAAATAAATATAAAATAAATAAATAAATTTAAAACAAAAAGAGTAAACATAACCAAATGTTGGGGAAGGTGGCAGAGAATGAAAGCCAGAGGAAAATTTGGCTAGGACACTTTTTTGGTTTTGTTTTGTTTTCATTTATTTTTATTTTTTAAATTAACTGTTTTAAAAAGAAAAGTTTAAGAAACAATGTTCATCAGGCAATAAATTAAGCACCCTGTATAGTGGACCAGAAATTTTATTTCTCTGCTGCCTTTACAGGAGTAGCACCACAAAGGTGAAACTGGTAGCATGTGATGCTCGAGTACTTGGTTCACATCTTGCTGAGTGTCGTGTCCCCCGTGCCCAGCTCAGGGCACATAGTGGATGCTCATTAAACACCAGGAAGAAGTGACTCTGGGGTCTTGATGGGGGAGTGAGAGTCAGCCTGCAGGATCTCGAGACTTAAAAGGGCCGACCCTTGAAATAAAAAACACTGTCTAGGGCTTCCCTGGTGGCGCAGTGGTTGAGAATCCGCCTGCCGATGCAGGGGATACGGGTTCGTGCCCCGGTCCGGGAAGATCCCACATGCCGCGGAGCGGCTGGGCCCGTGAGCCATGGCCGCTGAGCCTGTGCGTCCGGAGCCTGCGCTCCGCAACGGGAGAGGCCACAACAGTGAGAGGCCCGCGTACCACCAAAAAAAAAAAAAAAAAAAAAAAAAAACACTGTCTAGCTACAGATGGTTCAGAGCTCCCTGTATGATGCTTATTCTCCTCTTTTAGCCCATCAAAATTTGCATTCTTGGTCCTCCTGCTGTGGGAAAATCCAGCATCGCTGAAGTGTTGTCCAAATACTACAAACTGCATCACATTAAATTGAAGGATGTCATTTCTGAAGCCATAGCAAAACTGGTAACACTTTTAACTACTTTATTGGGAATTTTTATATTTTTAGGACACTTCTTAATACTCATATTCATTGAATACCTGGCACCTGGCACACAGCACTACAACCAATTACATGCTTGTTGAAAAGATTTCTCTCCCTGCTTTTAAATACTGACTGGGGCATGATTGTTTGTGTAAAGATACAAGTTAAAAGGGCTGTAGCAGATACTTGGGAGGTGGGTTATCATCAAACATCAAGAGTCACCACCTCCATTTAAAAGCACATGACACCAGCCATAATAAATATGTGATACATTGTGAAGACTAATGAATATACTTTTGGCATATACTGATGCACAGAACATTAGGGGCATTTAGTTCTTCCATTTATTTTATAGTTGGAGAAACTGAGGTCTGGAAAGGGGAAGGGACTTACCCAGGCATAAGTTAAAAAAAGAATTTTAATGACTCATGGTTATCATGATGGCAAATAATTCCTCAATCTAACGGTCTTTTGCTTTCACCATAATATTAATGGGCCTCTTCTTAAAAGAATGACTCACCAAGAGCAGGGCAGACTGACCAGCAGCTTTCAGGACTGCACTGAACCTTCCCACTCCAACCACAGCCAGTTTATAACCAGTCTGTGCTACATACCACTCAAGAGGAGTCCAGCCCCATCAGGATAGGATAAGTGAGTACAGCCACCTGGCACTGCCCTTTAACCTGACATCACTGGGGGGTCTGCTGTCTCATCTGGAAAACCATCCTCTTCTCCTTCCTTCTCCATAGCCAGCCTGGAAAACTCAGGTTAAAGAGGATGACCCTAGAGATGAAACAGGAAAAGGAGCTAATTTGGAACACAGGCATCCTGAATCCTGGCCCCTAAATTGCCAGGCATTCCTTTGAATTTAAAATTTGGGGGGGATAGAAAAGAGGAGTCATTTCCTTTTGGAAATACCTTGCCTCTTTGTTCTGCTCTGGTGGCATCAGAGATGGTAAGTTTTGTGAAACATGGGACAGAAGAAAGAGAGAGAGGCTGTGTGTTGCCTGTAAAAAGAGTTCTGACTCCTCTCTAATAATTAATCAAGGGAAATGCTGGACCTCCTGAGTCCCTGGATTGGTTGCTTCTCACCTTTAGGACACACAAAGTACCTAGATCTAAACAGGTAGATTGAGCCTTTTGTTGGGCCCTCCACTCACTTTGGCAGGGAGGATCAGGGAATGATGCAGCCTCAGGCAGGAGCTGAAATTCAGTGCCCTTTGGGCCACTGGTTTGGGTTGGAGTAGACTGGAAGGCAGTGGCCAGGTAAAGTGGGTCAAAAATTCTTAAGCATGGGAGGAAGGCAGGAAGAAAGGTGGCATTATGATCCAGCAGTACTTCTCAAACTTTAATGTGCATATAGATTACTTGAGGATCTGCTGAATTGAGATTTTGATTCAGAAGATTTGGACTGGGGCCTAAGATTCTGCATTTCTAACTATCCCACAGATATTGCTGCTGCTGCTGGTCCATCAAGTCTCTTAGAGAACTGGAACCTCAGAGGTCCCTGAGTACTGCAGACCAAGCCATGATTCCAGGAGGTGAATTCTCTCCAGCGCAGCAGATCCTGCATTTTTGGCATTGATCAAGGGTGCTCTCCTTTTGACCAAAGAAAGCTGGAAGGTGGGCAATCAGCAAGATCCTTTTGGTATTCTTGCTCTTTGCTATAGCTGAAAGAGCTTTTTTTTTTTTTTTTTTTTTTTTTTTTTTGCGGTACGCGGGCCTCTCACTGTTGTGGCCTCTCCCGTTGCCGTTGCCGGAGCCCAGGCTCCGGACGCACAGGCTCAGTGGCCATGGCTCACGGGCCTAGCCGCTCTGCAGCATGTGAGATCTTCCCGGACCAGGGCACGAACCCGTGTCCTCTGCATTGGCAGGTTGACTCTCAACCACTGCGCCACCAGGGAAGCCCTGAAAGAGCATTTTTAACTAGACCAAATTATCTAGTTTGGCTGTCCACAGAAATCAAAACCCCAGCTGAAATGTCTTTATTTTATTGGCATAGAGATAGCCATGTACTGTGATTTTAAAGATGTTAAACACTGTCTATGGGCATATTTTATGGAGAAATAAACACACAGCCCAATGAGATGTATAGTGTGGTTTTAATATATTATATGTTCACTTATTTATGGGGAAAATAAACACACAAGCCAATAAGCTGTGTATTATTACTTTAATATATTGAATTTATTTCATACCTATATATTTTATGAGGGAAAATAAACTAATAAGATACATGATATCATTATTAATAACACATCTAATTGTTCTATATTAATTTATTTATGAAAGAAATAAGTGCAATTTAATGTGACATAACATTATTTAATGCAGGAGATGAATTCTATATTAAGACAGTTTAAGGGATTAAATTCCAGCGGAATAAGATGTGTGTGCTTCCCACACTGAGGGACCAGGTTAAAAAAATATGCAAGGGCCTGTCTAGTCCTATATGTCACGACCTATGTTGGCTCCTGGCTTTTCCTGACAGTTGTTGCCTCTCGGTGCCTGGTACTCCAAGTCCCCGTCCTGCTGGTTCAGGGGAAAGTCTGGGAGGCCTGGGAAATAAACTGCTTTTCAAGAACGTCAGCATCTGCTGGGGAGGTAGCCCTGCGGTGTCTGTTTCTGAGCCTGAGAAATATTAAATAAACCTAAGGAGGATGGATGGCTTTCCAGGGCCCTTTAAATCTCCACGTCCTCCGGAACAAACCAGGAGGCAGATGGGGCCATCGATCCTTGCTTCCCGCTTACCGGGTTTGCAAGAAGCCTGGCAAGGTGCGGTGGGGGATAGGAGATAGTGTTGAGATGGCAAATGAACTTGTGGGCAAAGACAGGTAGGTCTGCACTTGGAGAAAGCTCTGGCCGGGCATCAAATCCCACAGCGAAGGATCAAAAGTCAGATTCGGTTAGGCAGACCCGGGCCAACAAGATCCGCCGTTCACCCCCTCCCACTCCCACCCTCTCGCGGACTCTCCGTCCATCTCGCATCCTTAGCATCCGTTTGGCTGATTTTTTAAACAATACAAAAACCAAAAGGAGGCTCCTGTCTCCCTTTCTTCACTGGCAGCTAGATGATCCGGAAAGGCGAAGGTGGGTGCGGGGACGGTCCCCGGGGCTGGCCCTGCGCATCCCGAAGCGGCTGTCATGGCGGCCACCACCTCTTCCCTCGCCCTCCCTGCCGCCCGGCCCCAGCGCCATTTTGAGCATCTTCCTTGCTTCCCTGTCTCCCTCCCGCGTTCCTCGCTCCTCCTTCGCTGCCTGTAGGCCAAGCGCCTCCCAATGCAGCCCGGGCTTCCCGAGGCATGTCGCCCGGCAGCTCTTCGGACGCTCCTCCCAACTCTAGGAGCCTTAGGGTGCCTGAGGGGCCCGAAGAGCATTGGTGCCCGGCCCCCGCTACATTTTCCATCTGGTCTCCTTTCTTGTCCACTTGGAGGTCAGTTACCATCCCTGGGCACAGGTCCTGCTTCCCAAGAAAACCCCCGACCCCACTCCACTCCTTGGTCCTGCCCACGACCCCAGGAGTCGGGTCCCCAGGCGTCCTGGAAAAAGCTCCTCCACCCCGCTTGGGGCACTGAGGCGAGAAGCCTAGGAAACCCTAGGACCCCTCCCAATCTAGCTGAACCTCTGCGCCTCCTACCACGACCCCGAAGCCTCTTCTCCTGGCACCCACTTCAGTTGGCAGCGCACCCTCTCCCCTTACCTTTATTTTAAAGCAGAGCCAAAGGCTATCTGTTAGGGGGTGGCAACAAACGCCCACTCTCGTCAGAGATGCGGGCGGCCAAATAGGGCCCCTTTTGTACCACCCGGGCTGAGTCGGCCCAGCGCCAGTCGACCTGGCGCTGGTCCTGAGGGAGTGAGGGCTGGCCCAGGGGGTGCGGGGAGGAAAGGGGCTGGGTCCCAACACAAACACTCGTTTTCGTATTATAAACACATTTATTTAATCTATGAAAATAATGTACAATAAATACTTTTCCCTTTTCCTATTATTAAAGAATTTTAATAAATAATCTACGATCTAAAACTTAAAAAAGAAGAGGAAAATAGGTTCCTCTAGTTCCTTTTAAGAAAGCATACCCCCGCCCCCGCGCCAGAGTTTAATTATTCCTGAGATTTCGTTGGAAGGACTCTACCAAACGGATTTTTTGTGTGATTTTTAAAAGACGCCCGAGTGCCCAATATTTTAAAGAGAGAAAAAAGGAAGTGGATTACACGGTAATTCAATAATACCTGAATTTTAGCAAAACACATAAAGAAGTCTTCACGGCTTGGGGAGGGGGATCCTCGGCAGCCGAGGGGGGCGGGGGTCGAGGGCCGGGAGGAGGAAGCGGGTTATTAGGAGAACTGCAGGTCGATGGCACAGAGGGTGCTGGTGAAGAAGTCCAGCTCTTCCTCGGAAAAGGGAACCGGGCTGTCGAGCGAGCCCTGGAGGGTGGGGGAGAGGCCTCCGGACAGCTGGAGACAGGAGTCGGCCGCGAAGAAGCTGAGGTCGGGCAGGAAAGGTGAATCCTGCCGCTCCGGGAAGGCGTCTTCTGGCAACGGCTCCGGCCCCAGCCCGCCCACCCCGCGCAGCGCGGCGCCCGGCCTCCGCGCGCCCGCGTCCTCCACGCGAGCTGCCAAAGGCCGGGGGCCCGAGGCGCTCGGAGGCCCCGGCGCGACCTCGGGCGGGTGACTGCAGGCTTCCCGCGCTGCCTGCGAGGCGGTGGGGCAGCCCGGGCTGGTCACGGGCTCCTCGGCGGGCTCGCCGGTGTCCTTTGGCGCGCCTGGGCAGGCTGGCTCCCCGTCGGGCGGCTCTCGGTGCTGCGTCTGCCGCTTGTGCTTCATGCGCCTATTCTGGAACCACACTTTGACCTGCCTCTCGGTGAGGTCCAGCAAGGCCGCGATCTCCACGCGGCGCGGCCGGCACAGGTACTTGTTAAAGTGGAATTCCTTCTCCAGCTCCAGCAGCTGCGTGTTGGTGTAAGCAGTGCGCAGTCTGCGCGCCCCGCCGCCCGCGGCCTCCTGCAGTCCCGGCCCATCTGCAGGGAAAGCGGGCTGGGCGTCAACGCGGGCCATGTCCTTAGCCCAACCTCGACTTGGTTGAAATAAAGACTACCCCATCAGCCCAAAACAGTATCAGCCGCACCCCCGCCCTGACCGCTTACCAAAGCGTCTCGCTCTCAAGGCTCTCGCCTTCTTTCCCGTCCCTCTCTCGCCTCCAGACTCGGCCCGGGGCAGGGCAAAGCATTCAGAGAGCCGCCCACGAGCCATGCATGGGGTAGAAAGCGGTTCCCTTTCTCCCCCAGAACCTCAGAGCCCCCTCCCAGGTCCTCTGAGTGGACCCCTAATTTCGGCACTTTCCAACTCAGCCCGGGGAGAGGGTTCATAAAGAAAGATTGTTCCTCACCTCCTTTCCTCCCTAACTCCCTAGGTCTCAAATTCCCCCTCTTCTCCTAGACCTAGGGTAGATGGGACCGAATCTTTTCCTGCCTCCAGATTCGACCCCAGCCAACAACACTCCTCCACACAGATAAAGGTGAAACCTCAATCAAATCCTTTTCTGCTAGCAGAAAAAAAAAATGCTCTTCCCCAACCAGCTTCCAAAATCTGCTGTAGAAAGAGAAAAAAAAAAAGTGCCGGCAGCGGCCAGGCCTGAACCCCAGCGGTCTTTTCTGCTTCCTCGTCCCTGGAATCGACGGGGGCAAGGAACCCCAACAGGCTCGCCAGTTTTTCTACCTCCCCCACCGCTCCTTCTCCCCCTCACCCCATCCCTACCGCGCTTACCGACCTGCGGGCGATCCGACCCCGGAGGCCGGGACGGAGGAGGCGGCCTGGGGAGACGTGGCGGATTGGCTGGGTTTCTTGACGGATTTCTTCTCTTTCATCCAGGGGAACTCAGGGGCCAGGGGGGCGGCGGGGAACGGCGGCGGCGGCGGCAGAGCGGGCCCATCTTCAGCTCGCTTTTGGCTCCCGGGTCTCTGAAGGGTGGAGGCGCCGGGCTGGAGGCTGGGGAAGGTTTGCTCGAAAGGAGGAGGAGGAATTAATGTCGACTCCTTGATTGATGAAGTTTGAAATGTCTCCAAGACAGCGGGGAAGGAAGTCAGACACTCGGCGAGCGATGGCTGGCTGTTTATAAACCCAATCTCCCTCTCAAATTCAAAATTCATGGCTTTCAATGGTGGGGGAGGGGGCCTGCTGGGGGGGCGTCAGGAGGGAGGATCGGAAGGGACCCCCCCCTCCTGCCCCCCCCCCAGGTCTGTGTGATGGAGCGATTTTGGGAGGGGAAGATTTTGCTTTTGTTTTGTTTTGTTTTGTTTTGTTTTAAATTTTGGGCCTTTATAATTGTATATTGCTGATAAATACAAGCGTATGGGGACTCTCTCTATTAAACCCAGGACTCCGGCGAAATTGCAGGGAATTCATGGTCACGGGACCGGCCTTGGCCAATCGCTTGTCTGGGCCTGGTGGAAAACAGAGAGCGTTATTTGCTTTAATTGATTCAAAAACTCTAGAGGACCATGACCTGGACACCATGAGCCCCCCAGTCCTACACTCCCTCTCCCCATGCCTCCCTTTGTCCAGAAAAGCTAAAGGAACCTTGTCCTCATCCCCTTCAGAGGATGGGAGGTTCTGGAATCCCAGGAAACAAGAGAACCTAAGGGAGAAATCGTCCTCTTCTGCAAATATTTTTAATAGAGTAAATTAAAGCTTTCTTTACAAGGCCAGCAGCATTCTCTTCCCCTCCCCTCCCCCCAAAAGGAAACTGAGTGAGGATCACAGTGTGAGAGGAAGAGGTAGTAAAAAGAGGCTTTTGCCTTTGGGAAAGGTCGGTGTTACCGTGCAGTAAGGAAGAGATTTGCAAGCATCAGCAGCACTATCCCCAACCCACCCCCCCAAAAGCAACAGATAAATCTTGGGAAATCGACAAGCACTCCTAGGCTGACACAAAGGGGGGAGAGAGAGAGTGAGGGGCCGTTTTGCACCTCTGGCCCACATTGTTGTGTGGTCTCAGTTGCCTTCTCTGCCTAGCGTTTGCAGTACTACTCCTGCCCCTATGTCTACCTGCCTCCTCACCTGGAGGCATCTGCACTCCTCTATGACACCCCCAACAGACAGGGTCTAAGATGCATATGCACCCACCCACTCAAGCCTCAAGCCTGTATCTGCATCTATATCCAGCAACAGGAACAAGAACCAAGGTAGCCACCGATTTAACTTAGAGAACTCTCAAACCTCAGGTCACTGTATGGGGTGGAGGTGGGGCTTTTCCCTATAGGAATCCCCCTGCCATTTTTGCCATTGTATTAATTAATATCCCTGACAAGATAGAATTCCCTGAACATAGAGGGGTGAAAAAAATAATGACCGCTGAGATGATATTCCATTTCTGGCCCCTGGGGGGAATTGTTGTTGTTTATTTATTTTCAGAGGATCAAGATAGTATGAACTTTAGGGAGTGCTGTAATTTACTGGAGGGAAGGGACACAAGACTCAGGGCCCCAAGCACTAGGTGGGAAACTAGATCTCAAAACAGAAAATGAAAAGTCTATCTGGGGTAAGATTTTTAAATAAGTGGGTCAGAGGGACCGAGAGGAGATGAGGCGATCAATCTTAGCCCCCTGACAGCTCCCTCGGATGGCATCAAAGAATTTGGCTCTTTGGGAAAGCAGAGGGAACAGCCGAAATTCCACATCCCTTTAAAAGGCCTGGGGATGGGGGGTGTTAGCAAAAGAGAAGGGTGATTCTGGGAGAGCAGGGAAACAGATGGGAAATGGGGACAGAGGAAGGGTGCTGGGTTGGGTGGAAAGTTTGTCAGGAGAACTCCCACGGCTCTGGTCTCCCCTCCCCCTCCTTGCTCGCTGCCTCCTAGAAAGAAGGAGAAGGCTGGTTAGCAGGGAAATGGCAACTCGGCTGGGAGCTGGAACTAGAAACTTTCTGTCAATGTAACAGACGCGTGGGTGGTGGTGAGTATTCATCCGCGTGGGTGGTGGGTGAGTAAAAAAAGACAGAGAAATCTGAGGAAAAGGGTGGGGTGGAAGAGAGCCAGGAGGGAAAAAGGGGAGCTGGAGGCAAGGGCTGCAGGGCAGGGGGCGGCAAGCTCTGGAGGGTTCAGATCCAAGAGAACTGCTCTGAAAAACTGGGCAAACTCGCCAGAGATGATTAGTTGTGTCCAACTCAGCTCCAAATAAAGTAATTTTTGCTACTTGAAGGAGGGGATGGGGGTGGGAGTGGGAAGTAGAGAAGAATCTGAAGAGTAGTTGTCTGGAAGTTGTGCAGTGAGGCCTGAGAGGGTTCTCCCTCCTGCCACCCCCTTGAAAAGCCCTGCAAGTTTTTTCACAGCCTCTCCAGCTGGCTGCAGGGTTGAGCGCTTCTCTCCGCAACAGCTCCGGCTGTCCCTGCAGGAAATACGGCTCTCTCTAACCCTGCTGACAGATTTTATGGCCAGATTAAGAACAGCAGAAAACTTGGGTGTTAAAAGGGACCAAGAGAACCTTCCTTCCCGGAGACACCGCTTCCCCACCCCCTTGTTGTGCTGTGAATCTTACAGCACAGATATTTCCCCCTTGACCAGATATTTTCCCCTTCCCGCTGCTTAGCTAGGGCCTGAAATCCCTCAGAGGGAAGGGTAGGGGACACCAAGCCAAGGCAGCCCTTATTTTTCTTGTTTGCAATTACAATTTCAAGCCAAAGCTCTGTTTTTCAAACTTGAGCTAAACTCTCTGACTTGGCCTGCCTCTCTCCTGCTAGATAAATAATCTGTCCACTCTACCCCCAGAGCCAAACATGGCGCTTCATCTAGTTACATCATTCAGAAAATGTTACTCAGGGAATAGGAAGAGAGAAAGACAGACAGAAAGAAAAACCCTTGAGCATTATTTGATCCCAATCAAACTTTGCACGCTCTTATGCCTTTAAATAATAGCCTGACCCAATGCTAAATTGCTTGCTGCTTAGGTGAGCCTAGTCCAGTTAAAATCCTACTTGGTGGTGGTGGGGGGAGTGTAGAATTCAGGTTGCTTTTTTATTGTTATTTATTGTTGCATAAAGACTGTAATTACTAGCCGTAGACTGCCAGGATGCAACATAAAAATGAAAATCAGCTCTCGCTTTAAGGCTGAGGGCCTGGAAAGATTCTCACTGACACGCCCGCCCCCCATCACTATCACCAAATATATGCTCCTAATTAAGCAATGCAGGCGCATCGCTTACAATTAGAATTATGCAACTCTTCAGCAAGCAGCCATCGCTTCTCTTTCAACGAATTAGCTCCATATTTCAGCCGCCCTGTCTCCTCGCTCTTATCGGCTCCAGCGATGCGGCAGTGACATTTCATCTTTGACAGACTCTCTCTATCCTCGCTCCAATGTGATAAAAGTTTTATAGAACCACGACTAAGAAATGAAGTTTTCCCAAGGATCGTGGAAACAGAGCAGCACATTAGCCTGGGGACCATTTTATTTACGCTTGGATCCAACAGCTTCTCCTACCCTCCTCCTCTCCCCTTTCCCTGGCAGTGGAAATCAAACACGCCTCCTCTCCCTCCGCCCTGAGTTTTATTTAGTGATTTAATTTCACTTTAGTTTTAAGGTTTGACCTGAGAAGTCTAGGCCTCAGATTTTTTTTTTTTTAGATTAATCATTTTCCTTTGTTTTCATTTTAGACCCAATGGTGGTTGGGCTTCGGGTCACGTGACAACTTCTTTGTCGCTCCGGAAGAGAACTGTGAAGTTTAGGTTGCCTGTAGCAGTAATGGGTCAGGTTTTTGTTGTTGTCCATGCGGTGGGGTGAGGAGGTTGTGGCCAAAGAAGCAAAAAGACAAAAGACCAATCAATGAGAAAAACTGAGAGGCAAAGAAGCCAAACAGAAAGACGGAGAAGGAGCGCCCAAGTCTCCTTTCCCTGCAAACTTGTTACTTAAATCTTAGCTAAAGAACTTGGCAGAATGTTCCAAGCTTGTGTGAGAAAAACCAAATAAACCTGAGACACAGATGGGGGAGGTAGGGGCCTGAGCAGTGGACTAAAAAGGCCAGGATAGGGTCTTCACCATTCTTCTTCCACTGGGGGAAATCTGGCAGTCAGCAGCCTGCTGCTCTGCTATCTAAATTGGACCACCAGGACAAGATAAAATTGATAACAGAAAGTTTATTCAAGAATTGTTTGACAGACAACCCTTTTAAGTAAGGAAAAAAGTAACTACAGAACAAAGAAAGTTCCAAGAGGGAATTAACTCTAATTCTACAAATTCAGGACTATACAGTGACAATTAGGAGCTGAGTTCATGCCTTTTAGAACTAATTACAATTGCTCATAAGTACGAGTTTAACATAAATCTACAGCTCTTTTCTAGAGTACAATATAACTAAAATAGCTGGTTTTACATGACAGGGAACACAACATCCTTTATAACAAGTAAATACTAAAAAAAGTACAATTTTTTCCTTTTTCCTCATATAAATACATAATGTAGGGGGATAAATAATACAAAAAAGGAAAATATTTTAACAGGCTATAACCAATAAATATATATGAAAATGTTCACTAGAACACACACTTTTTGAGCAATGCTGGACTCCTGCAGGCCCAGGCATCTCTCACAGTTGTTTTTATATCCATTAAAATGTAAACTCTAAGTGCAACAAAAGTGTCCTGTCCCGGTTGAGCAAGGCACACAGGCCCAGCTGCAGACCCCGCCTGGGACAGACAGTTTGTTAAAATATACCCTGTTTTCACGTTAAGTCAAGAGAGCAACGGAAGAAAAGAAAAGTGTAGAACCTCGTGTCACTGACTGCTTTCTGTGGAGAGAGGGGGATGGACCTGGAGCTGAGATGCGAAGCAGCAGAATGGGCAAACCTTCAGTCCTGACAACTTGCCTGCCCTCACCTCCCAGCTTTGCCATAAAAGAAAAAAATATATATATATATTTATAATATAGACAGCTCTGACTTTCAGGATCTCTCACCATCCCTGAGCCCTCTGAAGACTGTAATTGATGGGGGCGGGGTATAGATATTAATGTCCTAGAGCAGGAAGAGTGTGGGACTAGAAATGGAGGGAGTGCCCAATCAACCTCAAATCGATTGACAGAAGTTTGAGGATTCAGGGAAGTGGGAGGGGGACGTGCTTTGTGCCCTTGGTTTTGAAATGTGTTTCAATTTTTTTTAAAAAAAGGAGAATTGCCAGGGGAAAAAAAAAAAATCAAGAGTTGGGGGAATTACCCACATAGACGGAAGGTAAGTTGGTTGGTTGGCTGGTGATGGCCTAGCCATCTTGTCTGTTTTTAAAAATGTGCTTCTCTGCCTTGTTTCCCTATCTTCTCTTTCTTTACCCCACTGTTGAGGGTGGAATTCCAAGTGGGTATTGCTGGAGGCCTATGATTGATAGGGTCATCTCCAATCTGCCGTAGATTCCTTTCCAATGGGTTGGCAGGCGGACTTAAGAGCTGCAGGACTTAAAAAGCAACTTCTCACGCCAGGGGAAGGGGAAGGAACTCCAGGCCCTTTCTTCCCGGGAAACCTGGCTGCCACCTCCCTGCCTCCTCTTTCAGACCTCCAGGCTGTCCCCCAGAACTCCACAGCCCCCGCCCTTCCTGGGTGTTCCCCCCCCCAGGACCTGCCCCTCAGCCCTCCCTCTCCCATCACAGGTGTGTTAACTTGGGTGCTTCTTGGATTCTACCCTGAGGAGGAGGTGCATGGTGAGAGGAGAGGTCTGTGTAGGTGGGGTGGGGGTCGCAGGGTCCGTGGTGCTGGCTGGGGGCCATAGGAGGCGCCCCGTTGTAGTCCAGGTTCCCCGAGGGGTGGTGGGAAAGGTGGTTGAGGCCGTAGAGGGAGGGGCCGGCAGGGGGCGGCAGCGGATCCGTGTAGCCGCCCCCGCCCACGTACACCGGGCTGCCCTGCATGGTGGGCGTCCCGTAGGCGCCCCCGTTGGCTTGGAGGACATGAGGCTCGTAATCAGGCGCCGGGGTCGGGGGGTACTTCTGAGGGGCGCCGCAGCCTTTGAGGGGGGGCTGGTAGTTGGAGGGCAGCGCATAGGCATTCTGGTGGGCTTTGCTGAAGGCAGGTGGGGATGGGCTCTCGTAGCTGGGGGTCATGGAATGCAAGGCGTTCATGAAGCCGGCCGTGGACTGCATGGGCTGCGGGGGGCTGCCAGCGGGGGAGGGGCCCCCCGAAGACGAGGCCAGGCCCTTGGCCTTCTGGTCCTTCTTGTACTTCATGCGCCGGTTCTGGAACCAGATCTTGATTTGCCGCTCGCTAAGGTTCAGCAGGTTGGCCATCTCCACGCGGCGCGGCCGGCACAGGTAGCGGTTGAAGTGGAACTCCTTCTCCAGCTCCACCAGCTGCGCGCTAGTGTACGCCGTCCGCGCCCGTTTGGACGCCGCCGACCCCGGGGGGCTCTTGTCCTCTCCCCCGCCTCCGCCGCCCCCGCCGCCGCCACTGCCTCCTCCTCCGCCGCCGCCGCCGCAGCCCTCTGCTGGATCCGAGGGGGAGGGGTGGGAAGGGGAGAAAATGAAATAAAAGATAATTACTGAACACGCCGAAATTGAATGCATCGTTTCTTAATAAATCCAGGCCTGGACTCGGAGCACCCGCCGCCCTCCCCTTTGCGTACCCGCCTCCTCCTCTCCACTGCCCCCCCACCCGCCCGTCGCATTAGCGGACACTCTATAATAGTGGCATTTATTAAGAGACCTGTTCGCCTCTCGCTGCCCCAGCTTATGAAAATTTGATCATGTCACGCAGACAGAGCCGCATGGCCATTTATTTAAGGCTGGATTTTCTCGCGCACGCTTCCTCCCCCTTATCCCCAGTTCCAGGTGTGGAAGATACTCCTCCCACCCCCACCCCGTCCGGTCCTGTGGACCCGGCAGGTGCCTGAGGAGAATCCCGGGGGGAGTCTGGACATTCTGGGCAGGGCACGGAAATGTGGGGTGAAGAGGCTGTAGTGCCTGGAGGCCGGGACCCCGGGCTGCCCGAGCGACTGTGATTAATGCCCACAGTAATCATCCCTAATAATAATCAATCGTTGACGACTCTGCGTCTACTGGCAGCGTCTGACTCTGCGGCCTTGTGAAGGGCTGAGGCCGAGCACCTGGACTTCTGGATCTCTCAGAAGCTCAGGTGGAGGGGGCTGGAGGGAGAGGGTGTTGGCGGGGTCAGGGATCATCAGGTGGTGGGGGGTACGGGGAGATGCGCCGCTAACGCCGCCACGATATTGTTCCCAGGCCGCCGCCTGGGCGCCTAGGGGCTGGGTGCTAGAATAACAGTGACATTCCTGGCCCGGACAAACGCTGACGACGAGAAAGCCAGAGAGCCGGTACCTGTGCTGGGGGAGATGTTTTTCAGCTTGGACGTTTGCCTCGACTCTTTCATCCAGGGGAATATCTGTTTGGTGAGGGTGGAGTTGGAGCCAGGACCGCACTTGGGGGGGCCGCTTTTGCTGGGGCCGCCCCCGTTACTGCTGTTGCTAGTGGTACTGGTAGGTGCAGCGCTGGGCGGGGGTGAGCCGGGCGGGGCGGGCAGGGGCTCGGGGGCCAGGCCGGGCCTCATGCAGCTGCCGTTGAGCTCCTTGCTCTTGGCGTGCGGGGCGGCGTTGCCCAGGGACTGCAGCGAGCACGCTGAGCGCTGGTAATCACCCTCCAGGTGCGTGGCGGCCTGGAAGGGGGGTTGAGGGGGACCGTCGTAGCCGAAGCCATTGCTGCCAGGGTACGAGGAGTAGCCTCCGAAGAGTGCGGCCGCGGCGTTGTCGTAGTAGGTGGCTTTCTGCATCGCTGGGCGAGGCCCGGGCGGTGGGTGGCAACTTGCAAGGGCCTGATACCCTCACGACCGGACATTGGCACCCCTGGGGTCACGTGGCTCGTCGGACCCCCCTCCCCTTTCTGCCCCCCTCCTCCCGGGGTCCGTTCGTAGCGGTTGACCTGCGGGGTGAGAGAAGAGACACAGGGGGAGAAGAGGACTGGGGCTCGAATCCATCTTAGGAACTGAAAAGGGAACTGACATCAATAGGGTTTTTCTTCTCCCCCACCCAACATCTTCACAGCAGATGCTGAGGCCACTTCCTTGACCTGAAATGGATTTTTCTTATTGCAACGCTTTAATTTTAAAAGAAAAAGCCCACCAGTTTTCATTTCCACTCAAAAAATAAGGACTCTACTCCTTTGGGGACTGCCTAGATATAGAATCTTACTATTGCAAGAGACATTGCTTCTCTCCTGCCTGCACACTAGCCCCTGACCTCTCCTCTTCCCTCTCCCTACACCACCCCTCAATCTGGGATAGGTGTGTGTAGGGGGGGTGCGGTTTGCAGACTCCAAAATAAAAGCATCATCAACACCGTCCTCTGAGCTGAGAGGCCTCCTGCCTTTGCCTCCATCTAGGTTCCTTTCATCCAGAGTCTAGCCTGGAGAAAAAACTGAGTATCTCTGAAAGAGGCAGGAGGGAGAAGCAAGTTGAGCAGGGAACCTTCTGGTGTGAGGGATACTCTCCTTCCCCTCCCACCTCACGAAGACTGCAGCCTGACCTAGAAACTTCCTGAAGATTTTTAACCTGCAGAGCCAGTGGAACTGAGCCTTCTCCATGGCCTTGCTGCAGGTACCAACACCTCCAGTCTGAGTCTTTTCTAGCCAAGTCTGGGACCCCACAGCCAGCAGCCCCCATGGGGCCCCCAAATGGAACAGGATTGTTGTTATGGCGGTGCTGGTTGGTGCTGTGACCATTTGGCCCATGTCTCCCCCCACCCTCTGTTTTTTTTTTCATCAGGCTTAATTTTTTCCCCACCCTTTTCTTGACAGTCTGTTTCCTTTGATTTTTCTAAAGAAGAAAAGAAGAAAGAAATTGGATAACTGCTGGACTTTTCTACTGAGAGATGGGAAAGTGCTTTCTAAAACAGAAAATTTTTCCTTGTAAGAAAGAAAGTAAACCAAAAAATTTGAATATTATTCTCTGGGTTGGAAACTGGGTGCCCTTGTTTACTGAAGTTCTCTGAGGCCAAAAAAAATGGATTATTTTAATGCAGGCTTTTAAAAGTGTGCTGGAAAAATAAAGGTTCACGCTGTCATAGGATTTTGTGTATTTCTTCTGAAACTTCTGACTGCATCCACCCCATCTATCTTCCCAACCCCTCACCATCACTTTTCATAAAATCTTCAGACTGACCCTCTCTTCTGACATACGGGTTTGGACTACTTAAATCTCATTCTGCCCAGCTGGTCAACTCCAAAGAAAACTAAAAATAGGAAAATAAAACAAAAAGGAGTGCAGGTGAAGGAAACCCCTCCCACACATAAACCCCCTTCTTAATGGCACAGATTTATATTCAAAAGGGAGCCGGGTAGCCCTGAGTTCTGATTGGGTTCTGGGAAGAATTTGTTTCTGGAAAACACGCATGGGTCTGCAAAGCAGCAGGTCCTCCCAGGGAGGAGAACTGGAGTTCAATTGACCAGGCTGACCCAATCCCTTTATTATTATTACCATTAGCCTCTGATGATTTAACCAAAATTAGCTTCGGAGCAGCCCTGGCTGAAGGGGGAATTAATTAACAGGCATTAGTTGAGTTTGTTATTAATAGATAGGAGAATGAAATAAAACTGTTGTAGGGGGTTGGCTGGCTGGGCCCTGGCTTTATTTAGTCTAAATGATTGTTACAGCAGTAATGATGATGATGATGATAAAACAATAATTTGACTAGACGCCTGGGGCTGAAATTCCTGTCGCTCCCCCTGCAATAAACTCGCAAACCATCGTAGGACCGAGGCCAGGAGAGTGTGGGAAGCAAGAAGCCAGAGACGTGATAGGAAAGAATGGAGACTCCGCTGGCGGCGAGAAAGGGCCGGGAACGTTTGCGGACAGAGTTAGCCCCTGGCTGCCGCCGCCGGGCTGTCTCGGCTGCTGCTGCCGCCGTGGTGGCTGGCGACGAGCTATGTTGGCCCAAGGAGGCGAAGAGAAAGCGTTCAGGACACGGAAACCTTTAGCAGCGGCAGGTTCCAAGCACACCCGGCCGAGGGCCGAGCCCCTAGGGCGGCAGCAAGTTTGGGCGCTGGAGGTAACCGAATTAAAAGGCGTATTAGCAACTCCGCACGGGGACTTTGCCAGGCCGGACTCGGCTGGAGGGCGCAGAGGCCTGGCTGATGGGACAGTGAGAAGAGGGAAAGGTGCCGAGGAGATCCGAGATCTGGGGATCCAGGAAAAAGGGGGGTGGGGAGCAGCTCTACCAAGCCAAACATGTCTATTTCCCTTGCCTCCATGTTGGAAAAATCCAGGCTCCATATGGCTTCTCGGGAGAAAGGGAGGGAGGGAAGGAGACGTGGCTCCCGGCTTCCCCCCAGGGTCTTGCTGAAGAAGGGCAGTGAGCCACCCCAAGAAACCCACCTTTCCAGGCAAACCCCCGAAATCCTGGGAGAGTAACAATAGCTGGGAAGCCCTGGGAGAGGGGATAGGCCACCTTCCAGGACTTTAAAAAAAATAGAAGGAAGAAAAATAAAACAAAAAAGGAAAAGAGAAAAAGGTTAGGCTTTTCTTAGAAGCGGGGCAAAAATTCAGCCCTGATCTGACTGCTGAAAGAAAAGAGAAGAGAAAAGGAGAGAAGCAAGAAGAGAGAGGGAGGGAGGGAGGGAGAGAGAGAGAGAGGGAGAGAGAGAGGGAGGGAGAGAGAGAGAGGGAGAGAGAGAGAGAGAGAGAGAGAGAGAGAGAGAGAGAGAGAGAGAGAGAGAGAGGGAGAGAGAGAGAGAGAGAGAGAGAGAGAGAGAGAGAGAGAGTCGCTGCGTGGAAGGAAGCTTAAAGCTTGTGAACTCTTCTTGAACCGAGATTGGAGTCATATGGGCCATAAATCATTGAGACATACTCTCCGCCATTCACAAACTGATAGCCTATTTCAGTCCAGCTTACCTTAGCCACCGATGAGGGGAGAACAGGCAGACATAATATATATTCACATCGAGCCCCAGCGCGAGCGGCAGGCGAGAAATCTCCCCTCCTTGAAGGCAAAGGAAAAAAAGACCACTGTTTAAAGCGGCGTCGCCCCCCTCCCCAATAGCCACCCCGGCTGGGGAGCCTGAGGGGCAGACCGGCCGGAGGAGCCGCGCGGCGTCCGCTTCAATTCACTCGGCTTAGGAGCGGGGGTGCGCAGGAGGGAGGGGGTGGGGGAGCGGGGAAAAAAATAGAAGAAGACCAAAAGGTGCTCGGGCGGCTCAGCTCGCTGAGAATCCCGCTCCGGGCTCCGGCACGGCCAAGCCGCCACAGTGTGGTTGCCCTATAAGACTGGTACGCCCTACTCTCCGTAACAATGGCCTCTGCTTTTGCACAGGGAAAAAAAACCACACAGACACACACACTCACACACTCACTCACTCACACACAAGCTCACACACACCCCCACCTCTCCCCCTTTAGCAAGCTTAGATGCCTGATAAGGAAGGAAGGTGATGGTGGTGATGGGAGAGGGGGGACATTTTGAACCCCCACCCTCAGTTTTTAAAAAAAAGAGTGAGAAAGGAAAGGAGGTAGAGGTTTTAAGTTTTGTTTTTGTTTTTTAAGGACAGGTAAATTTTTAAATTCAGATTTTGGCGGGGGAGGAAGAGGAGCGCAAAGATAAGGCAAAGCCCGTGGAGTTCACATTTCCCCCCAGCACCACTAGTAAACCCTTCCTCTAATTGGAGAAGTAGCTTGGGAGGCCCTAGCACTGGGACTTTTTTTTTTTTTTTTTTAAGTAGTTTCACTCTTGCGGGACTGGTGGCTGCGTCTCTGGCCCTCTGGCTCTGTCTCCCTCCTTCCGAGTCTCCCAGAGTCTCCCAGTCTCTGTTTCTTCTCTCCCCCACACCCTCTCTATTCCTCCTCTCTCCCGGCAAGTCTCCTGGTCCAGTTTCCAACCTGTAGGGGGGGGTGGGGAGCCAGACCTCTCTTTTCTTTTTAACAGACCACCCCCCCAATTTGAGAGCAGACAACAAGCGGTGAGTGATTATTTTAAAAATCCAGACCATCTTGTAGGGGGAGGGGGGTTGAGGAGAGGGTGACAAAAGGAGGACCTTGTGTGTAGCTTGAGTTCCAGACAAGGCTGCCAATAGAGAGGCTGTAAGAACTGCATGAAGAAGTTTCTGTTGGGATTCTCACCTCTGGGTAGGCAGAAGGGGCTGAGAGGTGATAAGGGCATTTGTACTTCTAAGAAGATGAGAAGAACCAGCAAAATGGCTTAATTTTAAATGCACTGGCAGAAGAGATGGAGGATAGTTATTTATATTATTATTATTCAGAACAAACCTGTTAATTTCTCTTAGCTCTACAAGATTTAGGACTCTTGGAACAGGCGAGGAAGACTACAAAAGCTCAGCTTTTCTTCGGGTGTGTTTTAGAAGGGCAGGAAAAGGCGAGGAGGCCTGTAGGAGGAAGACAGGAGGCAAG
Source organism: Kogia breviceps (assembly GCF_026419965.1). NCBI lineage: Eukaryota > Metazoa > Chordata > Mammalia > Artiodactyla > Physeteridae > Kogia > Kogia breviceps. The sequence continues at coordinate 35,621,076 of NC_081328.1, read as the reverse complement.
AATGTAGGTGTCTGCAGATTTGGGGTGGGGGTGGGGAAGAGCCGTTCCTGGTGGAGGAAAAAGACAAAAAGAGCACCAGGACTTTTCCAAAAGCAGGAGTGTCTGCAACTCTGCCGAACTGCTGACTCGGGCTTAGAGGATAAAATAGAAGGCCGACAGTCTCTCTGTTCTACAAAGGCAGCTTGGAAAACTTGTTCTCTTAACTTCTCCGTAGACAGAGCCAGCCACTACCTTGTGACCTCCTGGTTAGAGTCCTTGGCTTTTGCCTTCTCCCATCTGGATGCACCAGGAGAGAAGGGACTGGGAGAACAAAGGTGAGAGATGGTTTCCAGCTATTGTCTCCCCACCAGGAGAGGGTGGCTGTGTCTGGCAAAGCTTCCCTCACTCCCCAGAGCTCCCCACTCACAGGCTTTTCTTTGGGCTGAGAAAGGGTCCTACTATCGACTCTCGTAGGGGGTGGTCCCTGGCTTCCTCGGCCCTCACTTCTTTGAGGCCCGCTAAGTCAGGCTTCGTGGGCTGGAGCAGCCAGTTTCCTGGGGACCTGCTGAATGGGGGTGGAGGGGGAGACCCATGGCCTCCCTACCCTCCAGCAAGGAACTGCATGAAGAGTCTCCCACTGTGATGTCCTGAGGATCCTGCCGCCTGCCTAGAGAGTTGGTGGCTGAGGGAAGTGTGGTGGGGAGGTGAAGACGGAAGGTGGAAGCCATTTTCTGTATTTATTAGTAGTATCAAGAAAAGAAAATGCCCAAGCCAGACCCAGTGTTGGTGCTCAAGCCAGGACCCTCAGAGAAAGCAGTCAGGGCTACAAAGAATCTCTCCTGAGATCTCTGGACCCTGATTAGAGACCTGCTGGATTGCACCTTATGTAGCTTTGGACCTGGTGGGTCAGGGACTCGGCCATGGCGGCTTCTAGAGGCTTTAGAGAACAGCACCTTTGGGTCTTTTCCTCCCCAAATTAAAAAGTCAAGAGTGTACCTCAGACCCTCCAACTCTCCTAGCTGTTGCTACCACTAGCTAGAGAAGGTCACTGTGAAATTAAGAGAAGAGGAGGACGTGTTCACTTGTGGGACTGCACAGCTTTGCCCCAAGGAAGAAAAAGAGAGCCCAGGGGGCACACAACTAGCTGCGGGCCTGCAGGAGGATCGGCCTGAAGCTGAGCTGAGGGGAGAGGCGTTTTCCAGAGCCAGCAGTGGACCCCTCCCCACTTGGAGCTTCAACTCATGTGGTCCCTTCTGGCTACACAAGGAGGTGGGGTGCAGTGGGGTAGGAGCAAAAAGGAGGGCTGGGAGCAAGAGAGCTAACCTGGAGAAGATTTGCAGAGCACACGTACCCCCAAATGTGGTAGGAAATGGGGTGGGGGCTCCTTAAGGAATTCTGAGAGCAGAGCCCATTTGAAATGCTTGGGACGCAATTAGATCCCAGTTCGGTTTCTTTCCTGCCTTTTTTATCCCTTTCTCGGAGATTTCTGGCTGGCCAGTTGCCCCCTGTTTGGGGCTGGGAAGGTGGCGGGTGGACAGGAGAACTGGCAGCCCCAGGACACCCGTTTCGTTGTTGGTGGTGCTACAGGCTAGGGACTTTCCAAACTTCAGGGGATAGGGCAGGGGCAGTGGGGAGCCTGGGCAGGGACCTTGGGGTGGGAAACAGCAGAGGGGTCTGAGGGAAGACTTTGAGGTCTGGAAAAAGGAGGAGAGAGGCATTTATCACCCCTGACAGTGAAGTCGTGATTTAGGTGCAGACTAAATCTGAGAGAGAGAGAGAAAAGAGCGAACGATCTCTTGATCTCTTCCTGGATTCAAGGAGGGCAACTTGAACAACTTACCATGTGTGTGAGACAGAGAGGGAGAGAAAATGAAAAAGAAAAATTGTAAGAAAGATTAAGACACAGATAACTTAGTGTAATCTAATAAGGGCAGAAATTAATAATAAAGGCAAAAATCAGAGAAAATGTCCCCCTTCATAGACATTCTTTCCTCTCAGATTCAGTTTCCCCAGAGCTAGACCACTCGCTCCCACACTCCCCTCCCCCACTCCTAATCTGTACCCAGTACCAGGGGACCAGGCTCTCAAAACCCCCTTGAGGGATCACTGGGCACCCATCCTTCAAGGCCTTCGGGGATCATGTCTCTCCCCCAAAAAACCATCAAAGAGCAAACGAAAATTCTCCTCTCAATAAGGACAAACTGGCTGGCTCCCTTAAAATCGATTTCTGATATCAGCCTTGGGATGACCAAGGATTCCCCCCTCCCCCAAGCCCCCAGCTCAGCCAGCCCCAAATTCGCGGGGCCTGCCGGGCTCCCTGGGAAGCCGGGACCTGGGAGTCGGGGAGGGGGTGACGGCAAGGCTTTTGGCGATCTCTTTCTTTCTGGTCCTGTCTGGGTTCCCGGTCCACACTCTTCCAGCTTCACTGCCCAACTTTGTGGCCGCGGCAGAGTCGTGAAAAGTTCACACACACCCCCGAATCTCCATCGCTTTTAAATATTAATAAAGATTTCCAAGCTGGGTGTTGTAGAATGGGAATTGCTACTGCAAATCGCTCTTGGTATTCGGATCCCCAACGCCCACCTTTCTAAGATGCCCGAGCGGGAGGGAACAAAGGGGCTGAGGAAACGATAAGATTCCGCACCTGGGCGGAGGCCCGTGTAGACCCGGCTCAGTAGAAGCTGAGATTGAAAGAAGAAAACGGCCGCTAAGATTGGAGAAGAAAAATCCAAGCTGAACTCTCCCTTCACACCAGGCGTGGAAGCGCGAAAAGGAGGCAGGACAAAACAGGGTAGCCACGAGGGTTTGCAAAGTCTGCTCGGTGACCAAGGAGGCCGCGCCAGTGGCTGATGGTGCTTAAGGCCAAGTCGGGAGTTGGGAGCTGGCGGCGCCTGGATGGGAATGAGTCCGACTGAATCGGGGGTCCCGCCTCATCTAGAAGCTCTGTCCTGCCCTGGCAAACCCCACCCCGGCGGATGTCGAGACAAAGGTGGGCAGAGTGGAGAAGGCAAGAAGGAGAGGGGAGAATCTTGGACAGCTTGGGGAGGGGTGGGAGTGGGGGTGGGGGTGGGGTTTGCTGGGGAAGGAACAGAGAAGCAGACAAGAGAGGAACAGGGCCCAGCCCACTGCGAGGGACTGCGCAGGTCTCTCCTGACAGATTGGATGTCTCTCCCAGTGACCTCTGTTCAGCAGACAATAACGCAGCAGATTAATGACCAATCAGCAGAAGGCCTCCCAAATTGCCTCCGAATATAAAAAGTCAGAATGGGATAGGGCCAGAATCTGGGCCTGCCGGCCCTTTTGGTTTTTTCTTTCTCTCTCTCTCAAATAGGGTTTGGGGTGAGGCTCTAAGAAATGGATTATCTGGCCAGAGACTCTGATTTCCAGAACCCCAAAGATAAATTTGTTTCTCATCTCTTCCCACTTCCTCCACCAGAATTCATATCCTTGACCACACTTCCCAAGGCAGCCTGGAAGCCTCTCCTCCTCTGCTGGCCTCCTCATATCCCTGATCCTACAAGAAATCTCCCTTCTCACAACCATGCAACTTCTGAAAAGCCCCCATCTCTTTTGAATCTTATTTTATTTTTTCCCAGTTAGGAGAAGAGATGGAAAATAAAAGCAAGAATAGGACAGGGGTCATCCACCTTTCAGGCCTTCTGTCCTGGCTGCCCTGGGAGGAGACCTGGTATAGTGCTGTGGTAGCCTGCGTGTGTCCTCTCCCAAGAAGAGGGGGCCCAAAGGCCCAGGGGTCAGGATCAGGCTGGAAGTAGTGGTGGTGGTGGCCTGCTGTCATAGAATCTACATTCTGAAACCACAAATCAGTCCCTGGGCTATATTGCCAACAACTCCAGCCTCAGCTCCCTTGCCTGGCGGGGAAAGTGCCTTGCTATGAGAGGCTGAGCCCCTCCTTCCTCAGCACCCCCTCCAAATGCCAATCCAAGCCCAACCTACCCAGCTAGCCCCTCCCACTGCCTTCCATCTCCATTGCTCTAGGCCTGGGCTTCTCCTCTGCTGAGAATAAGGACACCTTCAGGAGGAGGAACGGTCCAGATTCCAATGGATTTCTTAGAGCCAGTCTGAGTAGCCATGCACTGCTCTGGGCATATGCAAACTCCTTGTATATTGCAAATATGCATGCAGTGACCTATACCCAGATGCCCACAGAACTCCAGGACACAAAAGGGAGCTGCTCCCAAGCACTAGAGAGTTACTCAAGGTCAGAACTGGGAAGAACTCAGCGAGTGTCCTGTCCAACCCTGCCATTGTCAAAGATAGAGAAACTGAGGTCCAGAGCCAGAAAGTGGTTTGTCTAAAGTCATACTTGGGATAGGCTTGGAAGTCAGGAGGCTTGGATTCTAGGTGGTCCAGATTGGCTGTGTGCTCTGAAGCAGAGAATTCATTGGGCCTCAGTTGTCCCCTTCTGTAAAGCCAAATCCTGTGTGGAGGGGAGAGCTTGAGATAAATGATCTTCCAAGGTCCCTTTTTTGGGCTGACAATTTGCAGTCCTCTGTGTACTGATGTAAAAGTGAGTGACAATAAGCAGTAATAAACTGAGTTCATACAATAATGGGCACCATCTTGGCCAAAGGCAGACTGTTTCCTCTTGGGATTTAACTGCTTACACCCCCGCAACTGAGTACCAGCCACACTCCTGGTCCTCCTTGTACCCCCAGAGACTGGTGCACTGGTTTTTACTGCTCTTCTGTGTCAGGGGTGGGTTATTCTTCAAATCAAAAGTTCTGTTTTTGAACACAGCAACCTGAGCAGTAAATAATTAATTTGTGTAATTAGAAGAAGAAGGCTTAAACCTGACAATTTTTAACCAGGAGTCAATGCACCCATTGTACCAGCCTGGCCTTCTCACCCGACCAACCCCCAACACTGCCCACACACCTACCAGCTTCCCCAACTGCCTCCCTCAACTGGGAGACCAGCATTCCCAAGACTGCCAGCAGGGTTCATGGAATCAGACTCTGCTCCCTCCCCAACAAAGTTCCATTCTCTGCCTTCTCCCCTAAAGAAATTGGTCTGGCTGCAGCTGCCCCTCACAGCTTGCTTTCCCGACCCCCTAAAGCTGTGCTGGGCTCCAGGTCCAGGCTCTCTGCTCTTGGGACACATGTAATCTACCTCCCTTGTTCAAGATGCCCCAACAATTCAGGGAGTTTGCATTTCAAGAAACTCCCATTAATATCAATTTACTTCACTGAAACCTCGGGTTCTTCATCAAGTTGATGATTTATGATAAAATCAATTAAATTACAGCCACTTAGGGCCCAGCCACTTCCTCTCAGATTTCATTGGTGCAGGGCCCAAGTGTCTGGTGGAAAAATGCAAGTTTAGCTGGAGGCGAGGAAAGATAATTCTGCGGCTGAGAAAATTTAATGCAAAACAATTTCCAGGCAAAGCCGGGCGTCTGGACAGAAATGCAAGAGCCACCAGTTGGCCTGCGGAAATAACTATCTGGGGGTCAACATATTTTTTCTCCCCACCTCCATCATCCTGCATGGCTCCTTTGCTCTGTCCCCCTTTGTGCTCACCCGTCCTCTCCCAAACAGAGACTTCGGGGGAGTTTGAGCAGTACTGGTGGAACCCAATCCAGCCTCAAACCAACATCCCCTACCACTGCAGGCCTTTTTCTCCCCTCCTTCCCCCTCCCCTCCCCCTCCCCTCCCCCTCCCCTCCCCCTCCTCCCCTCCCCCTCCTCCCCCTCCTCCCCCTCCTCCCCACCCAGCTGTGCTCACTAATTCTTCAGTCTCCCATGGCAAAGTTAAAGGTTCAAAGTGAGTATCGGGCAGCGTGGGCAGATGGCACGCAGGGGCCAGGGACCAGGCCGGTGGGTGCTGTTGTGCGTGGCTGTGGGAGGAAAGAAAGCACAGGCTGAAGGAGCACTACTCCATGGCGAGGGCACAAGGTGGCAAAGTGTGTCCAGAGCTACCCCTTGCCAGGGTACCAAGACCTGAGAACACCGCGTCCCCTCTCCGGCTCCCTGTGTGCTCACTTGTAAAGCGATGCTGTACCCAACAAACCCCAACCCGAACACAATGTGCACTCACACAATACACAAAACACATCTACGTGTGTGTGCTTTCACACTCTCCTTATACCTCACAACCTGTCCCGGCAAAGGGACTGTTCCCACCATCTCCCCACATCTGGGAAAGTAAATCCCAGGGAATCAACCTGGCATTGCCTTCCACTCCAAGGAGAGAGGCTTCTCCCGCCTCTGCTCTCTTTGGTTTTTGGTTTCCAGAGCAGGCAGGGAGTAAACACATCTTCTCTGAAGCCATAAATCACCCCCTCTCCTACCTTCTCAGTTTAACACCCGGCCTCAGCGCAACCCCTTGTAGTTTCAGCTTCAAATAACCCGCGAGGTGCTAGAAGGTTCTGGCCATAGGTGGCAACTGGACTGCGGGAGCAAGGCCCAGCCAGCCCCCACCCCAGCAGATGCCCCTCACATTGCCTCACAACCCCAAGCTCCCAACTCCCGCGGAAAACCGTCTGCAGCCTCCAACCGTCTGCAGCCCTTCCTGAGCGAGAGCGCTCCCCAGGCCCTAACCGGGTCTTGTCCACACCCCACATTCCTCCACACCGCCCCGCGCCCTCCGCCCGCATCGCCTCTTTAACTCGCCCCCATCTCTGTCTTCCAATGTTGCGATCGACCTCCTTCCCGACCCGCGGGCGGAGGTTTCAGGCACCCCCAGCTCTCCACCCGGCGCCCGCTCGGCACCGACACCTACCTGTGCGGCTCCGCTAGGGCGTGGGCAGCGGCGGGGGTACGGCCGGGCCCGGATCCCGGGGCACCAGCGGGGGCTGGGCGACCGGCCGCATCTCGGTCCCGCCGGCCGGCGCGGGGAGAGGCCCGGAAGCGCGCCCCGAGTCCGCCGCCGCAGCCGCCGCTTTGTTCGGCCCTCGAAGCGGCGCGCGGCCGGCCCGCTTGGGGCTGCGGGAGGCGGGCGGGCCCGGCGCGGAGCGGGGTCGCGGCTTCGCTGCGCGAGCGGGTCGAGCGGCCGGGCGGGAGGAGCCACGTCTGCCGGGGGCACCGCGAGGCGAGGCGCGGGGAGCCGGGGGCGCCATGGCGGAAGGCGGGAGCGCAGCGGCTCTTCAATGTCACCGGCGAAATGGGTTCCATATGTCCGGCTCGGCGGAGGAGGGAGGGAAGGGAGAGCGTTGTGGGCAGGACGGGACAGGAGGATGGGGGGCGCGATGGAGGGAGCCCAGCGGCGGCCAGGGGGTGATTGGAGGGACAAGAAAGGTTTTCGTTTTCCATTTTCCCTGGAGTTGTCTAAAGCTGCTTAGGCTGGTGGGAACTTTATTTCCCTTTTCCCTTTTCTTTCCAGAAAGATCGGGGAGGGAGGAGATAAGCGAGGGTAGCATCCGTTTGTTCAGACGAGGGTGGGGGTGGGGTTCAAGGGGGGAGATGTGGATTGGAGGTGAAAGGGAAAGTTCTCAGGCTGCTGGAAGATCAACGTCTCCCTGTCCCCGAAGAGGGAAAGAAGAGACCAAACCCAGGAAGGGGAGAGAGGCCAAGGAAGGATTCCCTGGGTCTGGGTGTGAGAGACCGACACCAACCACCAGCCCACAAACCCCACCCCACCGCAGGGATTCAGTTTGGGGAGATTCCAACCTTTAAGTTATTGAAGATGGTGGTGTTAGAGGAGTTTGAAGTGCCCAAGACATCTTGGCCATTCCGGACACTTCAGTTCCTACCCCAGCTGCCTCACACCTGATGTAGCACCCCCAGGGCCTACTCTAGTCCCCTTGTTTCTGGGATGGCCTCGGCTTTGGGCAGCTGCTGGTAAGAAAGCACAGAGTCTGGAGGAGCTTCCAGACCCTACAGCCCTCTCCTCAGTCTGTGCCCGCCCCCCACCCTCCAAGGGGATGGGCTCTTTCTCTGAATTTCTGTCTCTATTTGTTTTTCTCTCTTCTCTTCTCTTTTCCCTTTCCTTCCTTTCCTTTCCCTTTCTCTCTCTGTGCCTTTTCTAACCTTCTCTGTGGTCTCTGTCCCTTTCTCACAGTCCCTTTGTCTTCTCACACTCTGCTTCTCTCTTTGTCTTAAGTGAATTTGAATTGTGCCTTGCTAAGGACTTAGGAGTGTCTCTAGAAGTCACTTCTGGCCTCACTTATTAGGCTGCCCGTCTGGGCAGTGTGGAGCCCTTGGCCTCAGAACCCTGTCCTTTCGGCGGGGGTGGGGGGAACCCATCCTTCTGCGGTGGAGACATCTTCTTCTACAAAGAAGGGAGCAGAGTGAGTGGTTTCCGTTCCACTTCCCTTCTCACTTGACTCTGGTTTTGTGAGTGTGTTTGTGTACCCATCCAAGTTGTGGGATGTATTCTGCCAGGACAGCCTCCCTGCCCCTCTGAGGAGAATGTCTCCATTCTCCCTGTCATCCTTTCCTTGGCCTCTGCCTTGACTTCCCCCCTCAGAAAGGGATCCTGTCGCTTGTTCTCTCTCTGGGCCCTCGCTTTTTACTTCAACCTCTCTCTCCTCATCTTTCTATCTAACTCCTCTGCTCATTAAAGCATTAGCCCAGTTTCTTAAAGGCACAGGGATAAACACTATAATTATATAGAGAAAGTGGACACCAGCAGCATCTGGGGAGAAGACAGAGTCAGTGGCTTTCCTAAAGCCCCTTCCATCAAATACATTCTACCCCATCTCCTGCACAGCAAAAAAGCAAATGGAGTGTGTGTGTGTGCACAGAACTGGTAAGAAGCAGGGTGCTTCGTAGCTAAATGAACCAAATGCATATATATTTTTTAAAACCCAGCAAACTTGCTGATTTGAAGGGTAGGCCTATATGCCTGGATGGAAGGCATCAGGCCTCACATAGGGAGATTTAGCAAGGGGCCAGAGATTGACTAAAAGATAATGGTGGAGAGGGATGGTCTCTCTGCTTTTGTCTCCTGGGCAGAGTCTGCGTGTGAGTTGGGGAAAGGGAAGAGGAGGGGGTATCCCGAGAGCCAGAAGAGACAAAGACCTGAACGGGGCTGAGAGAATGGAGAGGAAAAGCGGGGGGACCCAGGCCTCCACGTCACAGGCAGAGGCAGCAGGAGGAGGGGAGATGGAGAAGGGGGGAGGAGTTGGAATCACAGGGGCAGGGGCCTGTGAGATTGGCTCCCAGCTCTCCCCACTGGCTCTGGCCTGTCCCAAGGAGCACATCCTTCAGCCTTCTCCTGCTATTCCCCATCCTCCCAAACAGGTTGAATTCAGAAGCTGCTAACACCCACCATTCCACCCTTCATATCCCTTTTCCTCTCCAAGGAAGAGTTAATCTTTCCCCCCTCTCTCCGGCATTCTAAGACTCTGGCCTAAATTCTGGAGCACTGGATTGGGGGTGAACGCACCCTCTCCACATTTACCCCCCTTCACTTTCCAGGTGAGGGAGAAGGAAATCCTTGCTTCCCATACTGAGTGTGTGTGGCATTCTTCAACACCCAAGGATGGGGGGCCTGAAGGGTATGGAGCCCACTATCCCTCAGGTCTCTCTGCTGCCTCCTCCGGCCCTTCCCACCCGCCCTGTGATCTCCAGCCCTGTCAAAGCTGCCCCTGAATCCAGACTCTCCCCAGGCCCTTTTAGCGAGGCCAGGTAATGTCCCCACCCATCCCAGCCTAGGGTCTTGGCCTTTTCCTTCTCTTTCTCCCTAAACCCTTTTCAACCCAGACTCTCAAATTAGGAGGACTCACCTACCACCCACCCTAAAAGCTGCCTGTTAACAAGAAGAGGGCTCAGCGCCCACTTGGAGCAGAGCATGAAAGTGAGCTCCTGGACGCCAGCACTGGGGCCTAAGCCGCCACTCCAGGTCGCAGCTGATGCCATGAATAATTAACACCTGGGTGCGGCATCACTAATTTTCCTGCTCAAAGGTTTACACTAGCAGGCAGAGTTAAGTATCACAGATAATAGTGGCTATAAAGTCAGTTGGCTAGGCTCCAGCCAGGGAAGGAGAAGCTAACAGCCCCGACCGAACTTGGCAAAGGCTCTGTCCCTCATCCATAACAACTTTGGGGCGCAGCACATAATATCCCCAAAAGCTGCCTCTGGCTTTGCTCTCTACAAGCAGAACCTTCCCTACTGGGGAGGTACTGAGACCTCCATATGAAATCAGAGGGGAAAGTTACCAGCTCTCCCCCTCCCAATCTGTACCCCCTTTGCTCCCTTTTTGGATGGGGGTTTAGTGAGAGGAACACACCCCATGTCCTGAAACACTCTCCAACTTTCTGAGACCACCTGATTCCTGGAACATTTCTTTTCTAGAACAACTTAGAGAACTTTTCCCTCCTTTAGCCCCAGACACATATAGTCCTTCACTGCTGAGGAAACTTTCTTTGTTTCAGGAGGTCGAAGGAAGGCTACTGGGGTGTGAATTCACTTCCTTGTTTTGTTAGACAGGAGGGTGGGAAGCCAAAGCTTTCAGCTTCCCTCCCTGCCCTTCAGCCTCTGCCTCCATTGTCTCCCCCAGTTTGGGTAGCTCCTTCCCCATCCTCGGCTCCCTGTCATATATTCAATACATCAGTCCTATAGGTTGAGCTTTAATACTATAACTGAATCCCTCCAGCCCCCTCCAGTTGCAAAGGACCTCTACTTGGTCCCCATCGACTACAAAAATCTTTGCCTTCAACTTCAGTAATTTTTTCCCCTGCCTCCACCTCTCTTGCCCCCAGGTTCCTTCTGCCTTCAGAGTTGGGTTCTTTACCCCCAGCCAGCGTCAGAGCAGCCAAACTCCTGGAGGGGAACCGCTGAAAAATGAAGCTCCGTCTGCTGCTGCAGCAATGTTGGCTCTATCAGGCTCACAAACATAATTTTTATATTAGGTCGTGGTCTTTGACTGGGTTTATATGCCAATGAGGCATTTCTGGTTTACCAAATTTATACAGATCTCACCTTAACTGATAATCACAGATGCTGCAATTTAAGACCTCCAGCTATAGAGCTTTCATATTAACTGCTGATATATTACTGAAAATCGTCTGAAATAACCAACTTCTGGGAGCAGAGCAGAGAGAGAGGAAGTGCCTCCGAGAGTGACTCTTTCCCGGCCATAGAAATAGCCCAGCTTCCACATCATTTTCTGTGAGAAATGATTTATCGAATACATGGCCATAAACAACACAACTCACTCACAAACACACGCAGATGTGCGCGCGCGCGCACACACACACATAGACACACACACACACACACACACACACACACACACACACACACACACAATGGCTGGCATTCCGGCTGAGAAGCTGACACCCATATTGCTATAAATCAAGAAAAAGGTTGGAGGAGAGGGAGAGGGAGAGAGATAGAGAAGAGGAATATTCCTAAAATCTCTATGCAATGCCTCAATGGGTATAAACACACAGAGGACAGTGTGAAGAGAAATGGCAGGAAATGAAGATGGCTATTTGTCACATTTTACGACAATAACATTAATAACAAACAATAAATTTACATGGACATATAAGACGCGGTAGGTAGTGAGAAATCCCTTCTACTTACAATACCCCAGCCCGCGGTGTGGCTCCGGCTGCGGGGCTGTTTTATTGCTGCCTCCCTCTCTTTTTCTCTCTCTCTCCCTCTCTCTCCCCCTCTCTCTTTTTTTTCTCGGGGTACAGGCTTGTTTTTCAAAGGACAGTTGAATTGCACGTCAGAAACAGGGAGACCGAGCCTGCGATTTTCCTGACGAATACATATCTATTCTGCAACCTCGGCATTAATTATTTAATGAATCACGTGACCAGGAGGGGGAAGGGGGTCTTTCGATTTCAGGCTCAAAGGACCACTATGACCTTCCCCTTCAGGAGGAGAAATTTTCCTGCAAAATAGGTTTCCCCCAACCCACAAATGGAATAGTAGCTAGTTCTCTCTCCCACATTCACATCTGTATCTGCTGTATCTACATTCCCTAACCAGCCCCCCCAGAACACACACTTACCCACAGCCCACCTCTCCTCTCTCCCTTCTCCTCCTGCTTCTGCTTAGTTCGTGGAGGTGCAGAAATAGTCTGCAGGGGCTTCTGGGGGGTGGGGTGGGATGGGCGCAGAGTCCTTCTCCAAGCCCCTGCATTTCTCAGCAACCAGTTCCTCTCTCTGCATCCCCCAACTCGATTCTCTCCCTCACTCCTCGGGTATTTTAGTGGGACCCACTCCCCCTCTTCCTTAAATAACCAACAAAATTTCTAAAGAGACCAGCTTCAAAAGAAGCATTTCATAAGTCCAGATTGTATATGTATAAAGAATGGGGCTTCTGGCTTTAATTCTCTTCTTTAAAAGACCTTTTAAGGCACCTTTTGAAAGGGCAGAAAAGGGACAGGGCGAAGAGAGGACTCGGGAGCTTCCAGAGTTGAGAGTAACCACAAGGAGAACTTGTTTTCGTTGTGTTGTTACTATTACAGGGAACCAGATTCTACTGACTGACTGAGAATATGCTCTAGAGACAAAAGATCTGGACTAAGTTTCCTACACAAAAGAAGTGGACACTCAGTCTCTCTGTACCTATGTCACATCCTGTCTCAGCCCTTCCCCACCCCCCAACACACCAGTGAAGACAGCTGGAGATTTGAACTGGAGGGGAGGAGTGGGAAAGGGAAGAAAGAGGCTTTGAAGCTGGCCTGACAGCCCCGTCCCCATTTCCCAGGTGTTAGTACCCCTTGCCTCCAAGCAACAGACAATGGAGACAGATCAATAGGAAAAAGATGGGGGGATTGCATATTAAAGTGTTAAACGCTGGTGATGATAGGAGAAATCCAGTCCCTTGGCCTAGAGAGAGAAATGTACGCAGACTTCTTCATCTCAGATATGAGCAAAACAAACAAAACATGCCCCCAAACCTTCACATACGGCCTGGCTCCAGAAGGAGCAGACCAGTTACGACCAGAATCCCAGAACCGGAGTATCTGGCCACGGTGTGGGATGGGGTTGCAAAGGGAAGCAGGGAAGACATTCCTGAAGGAGCCGCTCGCCCACACTCCCAGCCTTATCTTCAGCAGCTCTGGGGCAGCCGCAGCGGCCGGTGGACCTGGAAGAACAGGCGCGTTTTGGGGAGGGGGAGCATGGGGCCGAGGGGCCGCCGGTGGGTTGTTTGGAGGGGTCTGAACCAAAAGATGGGGAGAAGGTTGAGGACCCAGGTGCCCTAACCACCCCCGAAGAAACCGCCACCCCCGGGGTGGTGTCCGGTCCAGCGGTAGCGGCAGCGCAGCCCCTGCCTCGGGCACTGGGCCGGCCTGGTCCCCTCGGAATCCCTCTCCCAACCCTCGGGTGGGGGCGCCGGCGGGCCTGGGCTCTGGCGGGCCTGGGCTCTGTAGGGGGGTGGTCGGCTTTGATTGTGCAGATACAAAACCCAGGCTGGTATTGAATTCAGCCCCGCGCCTGGCTCCAATGAGGGCAACTCCCTGCATGGTCCTGGCCAGAAAGCCACTAAAACTGGTCTCCCAAAGAAAAGCAGTCCACTAAAGTCTAAAAGAAAAATACTAGGGTAGGGCGTGGGGAGTGAGGGGGTGGGGGAGAGAAAAGAGGAGAGAGAATATGCTGGAGCATGGGAAGCCAGCAATCTCTGAAACGGAGAAATTATTTTTAAGGACGAGCAAAAAAAAGCCAGTGACACGAAGGCGCGCGGGGCAGGTTCTATTAAAATGCGCACACTCTTCGGATCCTGGGAATGTCCATGTTCAAATAAACAAGCGCCCGGCCGTGAGCAGGGTGCTTTCTTGCTGCCGATAAAGCGAACGTTTATACTGTGAGAAAGGCGAGATTGATTTACGAATCTGAACGCGCCTGTTTTATGGCCGATCACAAATCCGTCAGCGCTCAACTCACGCTGGGAAACTTCCCAACTCCGCTTTCCAACCAGACCCCCCTCCCGGGCCGCCGCTTCCCGGGGAGACCCACCACGGGCGCTGGGGCTGCCCCAGCGGCGACAGGCTCTGGCAGGACCTGGCAGCCCTACTCTGCCCAGACCCGTGCAAGTAGGAGCGAGGATGGTGAGGGCCCAGGAACTGGAGGAAGAGAGGTCTAAAGATTCAGAGGATAGAGGTGGACGCTAGAATTGTAGAAGGTGAGCCCAAGGGGCTGGGGAGCCTGCCCGCAGCACTCAGCTCTGCAGAGGTTGGGGTCTGGGAGTGAGGGAAGGGGAAGGTCTCTCAGTTCCCACCTGTGGGGCTGAAACCCTCAAAGGAACCCCAACCTTCTCTTTCCATTGTTTCCCTCCTCTTTCCCTTTGGTGGACCTCTAATCCTCACATTGCAGAAAGCAGGTTGTAAAGACTCAGGTGACTAGATCTTTATCACCTGGGCCATAGAGGACTCACAACTGGTTATCTGCCCTTATGAGTTATGGGTGTACATCGCCCCAAATATTTTCATCCCAGGAGCAGTCCAGCTTGCTTTTCTGCTCACTCCCTTTTCTTACCAAGGCCTCCAGCCCCTATATTTATTAAACCTCCCAGGGACAAAGGAGAGGATACCAACCGTGTGAGACAGTCCCCAAGACATAGGAGACAATTTACAAAATGCAAACCAACACCCCACATAGTTCCCAGCAAGTTTCTTTCTCTCCTAGTCTTAACTCAAGGGAACACTTCCTTCTTCCCAGCTGGAGTCTGTCTGTCTCTCTCTTTGTCTCTATCCCCTCCTAAGAGGATGGATGCTGGTGTAGATTTTTAAGATACAGCAAGTAGAATATAGATTTGAAAAGGCTCTGTGTTCAGAGTTCACTTCTTAGCAAATCCTCCACACATCTCTTGAAAGTTGCTGGAAACTTTGGCTAAAATGGCACAGCTGTCCCTGGCAATGGTCAGAACAGCCTGCACTGACCCTTCTCCCATCTCTCTTGCTCCTCTGGTGGGGAGGTACTCCGTGGGCTCTGTGAGTAGCTGGGGTGGGATTGGGGAGTGGGGAAGGGGGTGAGAGTGATTATAGAAATAGCTCCCTAAACAAAGGGACTTCAGAAAATGGGTTAAGATTTTGTGGATTTGGATAACATACCTTGAGAGACAGTAACCACAGTGGGGGCCCTTGTCTCCTTAGGACCCAGGGGTTTGTCCCCCTAGCCCTCTGAAGCCCCTGGACCTCTCATATCTGCCTCCCTTTGTCTTTCTTCCCTCAGCTCCCTCCAATGAAACAAGAAAGAAGGAGGGATTAACTGGACATGGATGGCGGGGTGAGTCTGCCTGAGGGAAGGAGCTCTGCACAGAGAGAGACCAGCACCCTACTTCCCTCCCCCAGCTGAGCTAAAAAAAATTTTTGTTCCTTTTCTCCCCGATGGACAGTAACAGAAAAACAATCCAGAAATTTCAAGATAGCAAAGAAGGGGTTGGGGGGGCTGGTGGGGGTGGAAAAGATGGGACATACAACAGTCCAAGGACCCCTCCCTGCGGAGGTGTGACTTTCCCTTCTGGGCAGGAGGCAAGAGCCAACACAATGTCCAGTCTCAGAGAGGTCAAGGGGCTTCCGAGGTCATTTTGTGGTTCTAGTACTGAGCTAATCGCCTAGAAAACGTGGCCTCTCCATGAACTCTCTCTCCTGCCAGCCTCCTACTTCCAAAGCTTCAGTGAGCCCCAGGGAAAAAAGGCCAGCACATTCTGGTCTGAGGCAGAGCCCACTGGCTCCCTCACCTTCAGAAGCGGGGCCCCAGAGGGGAGAACAGAGCCCCCAGACCAAGAGAGCAAAAGGAAACCAAACTAAACTCTGAGGCTCCAGGAAGAAGGAAGGGAGCAGAGTGGAAGAAGAGGAAGATTCCGGCATCAACAAACCTTGCCTGTGAACAGAACAGTTTCCTGCTCCAGAGAATTGCAAATATTTGTCTAGAATCCCAACCTAGACACAAAAAGAAAAACTGAAGACATCCACCTATACCCCACTCTGAGGTTGGGGCATTCCATCCAAAAATTGCATTCCATTTTTCCAGGAGGTGGCAGTGACAACTGCTCACTGGTAAACAGACCTGTGGGACACCAGCCCCCAGTGTAGACAAGCAGAGTCACGGAACCCACGGGACACATGTGCACCTCACCTCGCCACACACACACACACACACACACACACACACACACACACACACACACACACACACACACGCTGGGGCTCCCAAGGCCCTCCTGCATTTTCTAAAACCAGAAAGCACTTCTGAGCTGCCTCATAAACAACCTTTTCTGGGGTTTTTCTGCTGCCTAACACCTCAGTCCCAATCAATTCAAACACTCTCCAGGTGTCAGTCCCTGACCCAAGCATCTGTCATCATAAAAGGCATCAAACCTGACCAACCATCCACCATAAAAACCCCCGCAAAGATAGCTGAAAAAGAAGGAGGCGAGAGAGTGTTTCTTCTTTCCCTAGTAAAAAGAGCTCATAAAACGATTAAAAAAAAAAAAGCCATCCCAGGCGGGGGCTTTGTTACCTTTGAGCCTCTCGCCTCCTCTCGCCTGAACTCGGTGGACCCCATTCATGACGAACGGCTTCTTCCAAACTGAGAGAAAAAAGTTTTCAGCTTTATGGTTCCAAATTTTTTCCCCCTTGCAGATCCGGGAGTGGCGGCTAACACTTTTTTCCCCCAACAGCCGGTCTGCGGAGATTTGCTGTTGAATAATAACAAAGGAGAGAGGATACGTATTTAAAGAAAAGAAGTGATTAATGGTTTTCTGTATAATTCTCACATTTTTCTTAGCTCTTGTCTACACAGAATGGCTGTGAACTTTAAGCTCCATAGAAATCTTTTTTATTCTATTCATACCTTCCTAAGAGCAGCTTTGATTTGGTTCTATAGAGACATGGGGGGCATATGCTTTTTAAGAACTATTTTCCCCTCTAGAAGGGAAGGGCCACCGCATCCCTTGGCAGCTAAACATCACACCGCGATTCCACCGAAAACAAAGCTCGCCACTCTCAACCTCCAGGTCCGGGCGATTTGCTACGACGAGTCTCCCGCAGCATTGAAACGAGCGGTTCAAACGCCCCTTCCCGCGCGGTGGACCCCGGCCCGGTCTCTCCCGGGCCCTACCCAGCCTCAGACGCCCAGGAGCTGCACACCGGAAGAACGCAAAAGAAATAACAGTAAAACGCGCTGGTGGAATTGGTTATTTTTATTTTCTGAAGGGAGATGGGACCGAAAAACGACTTTTAAATGCATCTGCTCTCCCAAGCCCTGAGCTTTTGGGAGGCGGGATGGCTGTACCCGGAGCCACCACCGGACCAGAGCCCCGAGGCCGGAGCCCCCAGACCTTAGAACTTCTCTTGGGCTCAGCCTCAAAGCGGCCCAAGCCTGACAGAGCTTCTGAGGGTCACCTGCACCCCTCCCTTCCCCCACTCCATTCTAGGGGTGACTGGGACCTCAGAGGCAGAAAGCTATTTGGTCCCCAGTCATACTTTCGATACTTTCTATGAGAAAGAAAATGAAAATTAATACAGGAGCAGGGCTTCACAAAAGAGGCCATTTGTCTTCTTGATTATCTATTTGCTTGTCAGAGTTTGAGCTATGGCACCGGCTAGCTCCTTTGTAATATAAAAATACTCTGAAAACCTGCAAACACCCAGAAACATCTGTGCAAAAAATTAGACTCATTAAAGCCTTAAACACCTCAGAGGAAAACGATACCTTCTTACGCGGGAGGAAAGAGGCCGGCCGCTCAGAATCCTCTCTCGGAACTTTAATAAGCAAAGAGCCGTCTGTCTAGAAGGAGATAGCTTTAACCGCATTTTATTTGCTTATGACAAATAAATCACTATATGAAAGCCTTTGTCATACTTAAGCCTCTTGTGTTCTACAATGGAACATTTTCCCCCCATTAGGGATTGGAGTCAGCCCTCCCAGTCCTTTCAATCCATTTTTGGACTAGAGGGGAAAAATTAAAAGCCCCAAACAAAACACACCCACCCCAAAAGGAAAACAAACCAGCCACCACAATTTGGAGTCCTCTGAGATACAAATTCCCAATGGATCCTTTGAAAAAATTCCTCAACCACATAAATGTGCAGTCGAATGGACTGGGGTGCCTAAAATATACTCTGGGAGGCATTTATCTGCATCTTTACATCAAGGTTTCAACAAAAACACACCGTGCTGGTCACAAGAAACCAAACATTTATTTCTATTGTCACTCTGTACAGGACACACATTTTCACGCCAACAAAGGATTCTAGACTCAGGCAGCCCCAGAACTAAGAAGGGTCCTGGTTTGGAATGTCAGAAAGAGCATAGGAGAGAGGACGCACATGACATAAAATAATTAATAATAATAATTAATAATAATAATAATAATCAATGCAACAATGATAAACTGTGGGAGAGGTCTCTGTAACCTCATCTCCCAAGTGGGAAGGGCATTTTATTTCCTAGTTTCACATTCACTTTCAGTCTAGAACAGGCCTCCACTGTATAATTCCAGATTGGCCAGAGGGTTGTGCCCAGCTCCCAGAACGCAACTGGCCTCTCACTCCGCCAGACACGGCTTGACCTTCCAGAGGAAGGCCCTCCTGGTCTCTGGGCCCTCTCTTTCTCTTGGACTCAATTTCCCTGCCCTGCTCCTGCGTAGCCCAGGCGCGCATCCCCCCCCCCCGCCCGCCTCCACTTGTCCCCTTCCTGTGGTCCCTACCCCAGCCCCGCAGTGGAAGGGGGTGAGCGACCAGCATCCCCATGAACGGGCACGGAGGGGGAGAGAGATTGTGTGCGTGTGTTTGTTACCGTGGCCAAAACACTGCGCTATCTGGCAGTCAGAGGATGCTTTCGCTGGGTTTCAGGAATGGGGGACAAAGAAAAAAAAATCCAGACTGTCTTCCAGCAGCGGCAGCAGCAGAGGCGGCGGCGGCGGCGGCGGCGGCGGCGGCCGAGCCGGGCCTCATTTGTTAGCGGGGTGTCGAGGTAATGGTCGCCACCGAGGCCCGTCCTCTCCTCGGCAGAGTAAACAAGACAGATGGGCCTGGGCCTGGCGTGATTAAAGATGAAACGTGGATCCATCTTCACCAAAGCTGAAAATGAGGAGTGCAGCCTCCTATTTCTCTTTCTGTCTTTTTCTTTCTTCCTTCTTCTTTTTTTTAAGGAAGAAAGCAAGAGACTTGAACCTTGCTTCTGGGGGCCTCGCCCGGCTCCCTATTGTCATTTCTATAAATAAAGCTTCCCCTCCCCCTCCTCTGCATTTATTCGTGTAAATAGACATAGTGGGGGGAGGGCGGGTAGGCTTTTTAGGACCCAGGCCTCAGGGTCCCCTCCCGCGTCTCCCCCAACCGCCCCCGCCCGCGCTCGCAACCCACCCCCGCCCCGAGGTTCGCGGCTCCCACGTGGGGGACACTAGAGCGCAGGGGGGCCTCCGTTGGGCCGGCCAGGGGGCCCTCCGGCTGCGCCTGCGGTGCCACCCGAGCGGATCTTGGTGTTGGGCAACTTGTGGTCTTTTTTCCACTTCATTCGCCGGTTCTGGAACCAAATCTTAATCTGGCGTTCAGAGAGGCAGAGCGCGTGGGCGATCTCCACCCTCCGGCGCCGCGTCAGGTAGCGGTTGTAGTGAAATTCTTTCTCCAGCTCCAAGACCTGCTGGCGAGTGTAGGCGGTCCGAGAGCGCTTGGGCTCCCCGCCGGCGTAATTGGGGTTTACTGGACACACACAAAGAGAGGGAGAAAGAGAAAGTTTTATTGCCCCGAAAGGGAGGAGGGAGAGCCCTTTCTTCCAGCTAACACAGTGTCTCCCTCCCTCCCTCCCTCCCTCTCCCGCCACCTCTTCTTCCTCCAGAGGGGGTGGGGATGAAAGAGAAAGCGGGACCCCAGGAAGAGAAAGAGACCTCTAAGTTTTGGAGGATTGTGTGGTCACGACATTGTTGTTTGGGTGTCTGAGGGGGAGTAAGGAATCTTCACAAGGTTTTAATCGCTCCTCTCTCCCCGCACGTGGCCTGGGGCCCGGGATGGGAGAATGAGGGGTGAAAGAGGGAGGGGGCTTCATTAAACCTTTCTTCTGTTAGTTCCCACCCTCTCTGCTCAGATTCCAAGCAGTGCCTGCCCCCAGTAAAAACTTTTGCCCACTTCTCAAGCCAAGGAGCCAAACTAGAGGAAAGAAAGGGAAAAAAATACAGGGAGTTGACTCAACTCTCAGCTTAAATACAGATTACCTCCTCCCCCTTCTCCTCCCCCCCTTACACCCCTCCCCAATTTCCAATTTCACTGAGACTGCATCTCCCTGGCGAAAAAGTCGCTGGTGAGAACGGCAAAGAGGATGGGGAACCGACTTCAAAGGCGCGGGGCCCACCAGGCCATAAAAATTTATGGGGGATGTAATTATGTGGCTCTGAAAACAGGCGACCGTAAATCTCCGGCAATGGCGAGTTTATAGCGGGGACAATTGGCTTCCCCTAGCTCCCCCCCCATGCCTCGAGGTCCCTTTGGTGTAAAGCGCCGGGGGTGGGAGGGGGAAGGGGTGCCCACGCACTCACCCGTGCTCACGTGAACTTTGCGCATCCAGGGGTAGACGACGGGCTCTTTGCACGCGGAGTGGGACGGGCTGGGGTGCAGGGAGTTCTGAGCGCAGGGAGGCGGCGGGGGGCTGCTGCTGACCGCCTCGCAGCGCTGGCCGGGCTCCGGGAGGAGGACCCCAGAGGGCGGCGGAGCGGGAGCCCGAGGGGACAGCCCGGGAGGGGGCGGCGGGGGCGGTGGCGGAGGCGGCGGGGGCCCAGGGTCCCGGCAGGCCGCGTAGCGCTGCACGGTGCACGCGGAGCGCCGCCCGAAGCCCGCCTCCGGCTGGAAGCTGCTCTCTCGCCTCTGGCCGCCGGCGTAGTACCCCGGCGAGTGGTCGCTGGGTAGGTAATCGCTCTGTGAATATTCCTCGCACGGAGGGAACTTGGGGTCGACATAGTTTGAGTTGATCAAAAAAGAACTCATAGCCATTAATTTCTGGGAATTGTCCACAAAATATACTAAAATTTATTCCGACCCCTGACTCGTTTTCCTGTTTCCGAAAGCCCTCCTACTTACTGTCAAGTGAACAAAGTTAGGGGCCCACGTGATCCTCGGAGCCAATGGCCGCTCCGCCTGCGATTCCCGGATAAGGAAATCTGCTCACCCGGACCCTACTCCAGCCAAAGAGGTTTATTTCCCCTTCTTCTCTTCCCCCCTCCCCACCCAACACCAGGATTTACATAGGGCTCCTGCGGGGCGACCGCCTCCTCGCTTCTCCTCACCCGGATCGGGGAGAGGGAGGGAGGGAGATGGACAGCGAGTGAGCAGGTTGCCACCCGAGGGCCTGTTGGGGCGCTGGGCGGAGCGCAATCCCTGGATCCCCTCAGAAGCTGGGGCTCCGGGTGTGGCCCCTCCTGTCCTGCCTCACCTCCCCCAGGCCTTCCTTAGGACCCCAGCCCCTACTCACGACGTGGCGAGGGGGAGCCCCTGCACCAGGCGTCTGTGCGGGGGAGTTAAGTGAGGGGCGGACTAGGGGCTCCGCCTGAGAGGGGAACCCACATGGGGGAGAGGCACTGAGCGTGGGCCTTTTCTCTGCAGCCGCACAGGGAGGGGTAGGGAGTGAGAGAGGAGGCATCGGAGCAACCAGGCGGGTGCACGGAGGAACTTGTCAGAGATGAATGGAACCGCGGGCGGATCGATAGGAAATTCATGCACTAATTCGGGGAGACCTCGCCTTCCAAATCGAATTTAGCTGCGCTAGTAGTTTGGCTGTGTCAGTCAGTCCGTCTCTTTCCCTCTCCTATCCACTCCTCCCCTTACCCAACGCGGCCCAAGCCGGGAGAAACGACTTGGTTTCCCACACTAAACATGAGCACTAGAGTAAAAAACCTCCAACTTTTGAGAGCACGTTGAATAGAAATTTGCTAATTCCAGAAGCACCGGAGCAACGCTAACCGCGGCGTCGAGACGTTGTAATTGCCGCTAATGCGGCCGCCTGCGCAGCGAGCAGAAATCTCACATCCTTGTGATGCTGAGGATAGGAGACAGGGGTGATCCCCACACAATAACACCCCTTGGTAATCGTGTGTTTCCAGGGCATCTTGTACTGAACCCAAACGGAAAGGCGACCTCTGCATCCGTTTGAAAAGCAAATTTCCTTTGCCTTCGCACACTGAAGACAAGTCATTTTTACCGGATTTTCAGTGAAGCCTCCCTAAGCCCAAAATAGGGAATACGTGGGCTGGAGGGAGAGGATAAAATAAAAACATCAGCAACAATATTAACCTTTTAAGAGAAGTGAAAAAGGACCAAGGCTCCCAAGGGCAGGCAGGGGGAGATTTCAGGTAGATGATTCCTCCATCTCTAAGCAGTTGAGGGAGAAAAAGAAAGAGAAAGAAGAAGGAAGGAGTCTTCGTGTGGTCAGTCACCGGATGGTCCTCATTTAGGAAAAAAAAGAAATTTTTTTTTCTTCAGGAAAAAAATTGAGCGGAGTGTTTATGTCAACTACATATTCCCCTAGATACGAATTTGTGACCACAAAATTCCTTACACAAATTCGGATCTACAGGGTATATACAGAAGACAGATAGATCTTCTTGGCCCAGAAATTTTCCAATTCTCCTACTTTCCATGCGTCCTTCGTTTGGGGTGTGGTTTGAGTGCTTCGATTTTATTTCGTTTTGTTCAAGTTTTGAGGTCCAGGAGCAGGAAAAGTCACTGCGGTTCCATTCCTGGGATTACAAGGTTTCCAACTCTCTTCCTCTTCTATTAGAAATAGAAGCTGCCGGTCCCGCAAAGGGACGCGAACCTTGGGGCCGCTACGCAACTCGGCGGCGCATGAATTATGAGATGTAAACATTAGCTAAGCACAAAAGGAGGAAGGGTCATCCTGAGGCTGCGGCGGGCGGCGTAGTCAGAATCAGGCCCTTCTGGGTGCCCTCGCGCCCCTCCCCTCCCCCCAGGACTTTTTTTTAAAAAAAGAAACAAAACCCCAATCGGCAACTCCGTGCCCCTTGCAGCCTTTAGTTTTCGATCAAACGAATATCTAGATATTTTCCAAGGCGCCTCTCAGCAAAAGGAAGAGGGAGAGGCGGCTGGGTGTGTGTGTGGGGGGGTCATAAAAGTCCTTTTAGAAAAACTCAATGGTAAAAAAAAGCGAGAAACAGCTGTAAAGAAAAATGCTGGGAGACCAAGCAGATGGGGCCCCGGATATTTAATGATAGGCAATTCCGTTTACAACCTGAGAAAAAGATCAAAGGCGTTTCATTTCCGAATGAAGGGCAATGAGGAACCATAAAAGATGCAGCCAGATGATATTCCGGCCCCTCCCAACCTCCCATACCTCCTGGGGCCAGAAAAGGGGGATAATAGGTAAAGTGTGAGGAGGAACCCCATTTCCCCCACCTCCCTAGCTCCGGGCAGGCTCTCTCAGTTTAAACTTGCTCATTCAGCCACCTGCTAGGGTTGCTGGCAGTGGGACCAAAATGGTGATCTGGGAAACCTGAGGGATCTGGAATTTCTGAAGGGACTTCCTGAGGCTGCCAGTAACTACTGAATTTACTAAGCTGGGAGACTGAGGATGGAGCTGAAGGGAACTGCGTCCTAGACTGTGAAAGCTGAGGGCCTTCACAGGGTGAGGAGAAGGGTTCACAGAAGCCTCTTCTGCACCCAGACTCCCCATACACCTCTCTAGGTCTGAAGAATACTTGCATCCCTAGTGAACAAATCAGAATAATATCATAGTGAACAAATCAGAATAATATCAATTTCTTTAACAAGTACATCAACAAAACAAAAAGCAACCCTCTAACCACCATACTCTAAAAGTCTCTGCCCATGCCTAGTCCTGGGACCCTTGCAAGTGGATAGGAGAGTTTCCACCTACCAGCAACTAAGCCCAGAGACCTTCTGATTTTCTATCCCAAATCTAGATTACCAAGGTTGGCTTTCGGGCCTGATTTCTAACACCAACACTCTCCCAGCCAGGCTGGACTCACCTATATTTGAAAAATCACACACACACACACACACACACACACACACACTAATATTGTAGTTATCTTTGCCAAGAGAGGGTCCAATAAGTAATCTCAGAACCCCATTTAGGCACCCAGGGAGAACGGCACCTGACCCTGGATCCACAGACAAAATGTGTGGATAGGACCCCCAACAGCCCCCCAGCGTCAAGCAGGGGCTTTTCCAAGTCTTGTCAAGGGCCACTTTAGTGAGGGGCTCCACGACCCTTTCCAGCTGGCTGGGCCCCTCCCCCACCCCGTACCTCCTGTCCTTCTCAACTCGAACGCTTTTCGGAATTTGGGGAGGGCCAATGCGCTGGCCACCGGGGCCTCTCTGCTGCTCTACACTTTCTCAAGAGATGCGGTCCAGGTGCCCCAAGCACCCCAAGAGAGAGGGATGGGAAGCAAAGCCCACGGGGCTGTGTGTGGCTGATTCTGGGGACAGAGCGCTGCGCGCTGAGAGCCGCCACCTGCCCATCCCACCGAGGCGCCGCACCCCCCACTCCAGCCAGTCCCACCGCTATGGGTGGAGAACTCGGTTTATCAACGACTTACAAGACGGGGTTCAGAGCTGGAGGCTGCCTCTCCCTCCACCCCCGAAGAGCACTAACATTGATACGCATAATAAAAAGAAAGAACCAAGGCTCCACCCGCGTTCAGAGCCACCTCCCCGGCGCTCCCGGTGGCTCGCTGGCCCGCCGGCCGCCTTTTCCCTGCAGCCACAGGTTGCTGGAGTGACCTCTCGCTGCTCAGCCCCTCCGCCGCCCCGGGCGTGCCCAGCCCGCGCCTCATCGGCAACCTTTTGTCGGCCGGGAGGGAGGGACTGAGTGAGGGAGGGAGACCCTGAGGCCGGGAGGGCGACCCCGGCGGCCCGCACCGCCAGCGGCGCGGAGGAGCGCCAGGACCGGAGGGGCGCGGGCGGGAGTACTCACCGGGCCGCTCCCCGCGCCCTCCAGGCCGCCAACCCGCCCGCGGGCCCGCGCAGCCCCCGACGAGCTCGCTCTCGTCCACTATTGTGTGTTCGGAAAACCGAACCGCGGCGGCGGGCAGAGGAGCTCCGGGCCCCCTTGGTGGCCGGAACAAGACTTACTTTTTTTTTTTTTTGGTGTGTTTTTGTTTTTGAAGCGCAAGTTTTCGTATTAATCTCATACTTTGGCAGTCTTTGTTAAACAGCTAGGCGCGTCACCAGGCTCTCGAACATTTTAATAATTTTTAGACGCCGTGACCTGCGGTTCACCCCTCTCGGGCCTCCCCCACGAGCAGGCAGTTACTATAATACGCTCGCGCAGTTCGCTCGGTCATATTGAATTTTGCGCAGGTCATTACTTGGGAGAAAAATGACAGAGCAAGGAATTTGATTCAGCTCATCCTCTCCAGCTCTTTTTGCCAGAAACTTCTCTCCCCTTCCCTCAACCCCCAGCCCCAAAAAGTCCCATTCGGATAGGACTCAGCCCGGCCCCGCCTCTTCTTTGATATTCCATCATTCCTATATTTTTTGTCAGCTCTCATTTGGGGGCCAAGAGGGAAAGGATAGAACTCCACGGGGGTTCCCTTTTCGGCCTGTGATGGAGGCTGGCACCTGGAGAAGTGGAAATGTGGGTATCTGGGTCCCAGAGAGCAGGCCTCAGCCAGAGCCCCCTTCCCTCCTTCCTCCCTTATAAATGGCTGCACTGACAAGGCCTGTATTCTCACCCAACTGCACACTCCATCTGCTTTGTTCTGCCCCTCAATGCCAGAGAGACCCCCATTTCTGCCAAAACTTTAGAGGTTCCAGGGCCCCAGGAATGACCCCTCTACCTCCTGGTGCTGAGATCTGGTTCACAGGCCAGCATGTTTGGGGAAGATAGAATCCTGAGAGAAGGGCTGAACTGCACTGGTCAAAGCTGGGGCATTAGCTTT
This sequence comes from Kogia breviceps, assembly GCF_026419965.1. Classification (NCBI taxonomy): domain Eukaryota; kingdom Metazoa; phylum Chordata; class Mammalia; order Artiodactyla; family Physeteridae; genus Kogia; species Kogia breviceps. The sequence goes on along the minus strand of NC_081328.1, from coordinate 35,595,323 downwards.
CAGAGGCTTTAATTCTCCTTTAAAAATCAAACAGTATCCTGCCCATCTGCATTTTTATTTAAAACTACTTCTCATCTGTACAGTAACTCCTTTGCCTACGCCCAGCACCAACACAAGGAGGTTGAGGGGCAAATCAGAGAGGTGTTAAAAATACTCAAGAGATTTTCTTTGGTTTGTCCCTCCAGGATCAGAAATAGGTGACGGGGCAGCAACCCATTTCCCCCTTTCTCCAGGCTCCAAGGAGCCTGCAGAAGTAGATCGGGTGACTCCCCCTCCACCCAGTTCAAGTCTACGGGGAGTGTCTGCAAGGGGGTATCTCCCTAGTGCGGGGAGGCCGGAAGAGAGCATCCCAAGGTACCCAGCTTGGCCTGGGATGGCAGAGGACTCCTCTTTCTCATTCTGAGGCCCCTCCAGCCCAGGACCTTGGGCTGCTCCAGTCTATTCCACAAAACTATCAACTTGCTAACATACTGTCCTGGAATGGAGGGAAAAGAGACTGAGGAGGAACAGAAAGAGATTCTCCAGTTCAGGTTTTCACCTCTACCTCCTCTGGACTCCAGGAATTCCCTGTGGCCTGACTCCCCAGAAAAACTTGCCTGAAGGCCAAGTAGAAATGAGGACCCACACCCAATTGGTTTAATTTTTTTAAAAAAATTGGGGTCAAATTGATTTGAAATTTGACATTAAACTGTGGTCTCTTCTGGCCACATTTCAAAACGCATCTTTATAAAAACTCCCAGGTCATCTTTTTTTTCTGGCAGGACAAACACCCAGGGAGTACCTCCTATATTAAAGGCTTAGAAGAGAATATGATGACATCTCATAATACAACAAACAGTCACTTAAAGACCCCAAATAAGCATATGCCCTGGTGGTATAATTAGTCTCTCCTCTCTAAGCATTTTACTTACGAGCTAAGCTTAATGCACGGATTCAAGGTTCATTTCAGGTCGCCAGTTAAAAAGATCTCTGTAAGGCCATTCAGTATTTTTCCTTCTCATTTCCCCTCCCTCCTTGAAACAGGAAGAGAGGGATTCTGGAAGAACATACAAGTGTAGGTTTGGGAGAGAGTGAGAGACTTAACAAGCTAACCTTTCAATATCCAAGTGCTTAAACCCAAGCAATCGGGAAAGAGGGATGGGAGTCCTGGCCCATGGTTACTGGACTCCAACTGCCTGGACCCCGTCTGGGGGTAATCCCTGAGAAAACAGGCCTGCCTGGAGGGAGGAAGAGCTGGGGGATCCAGCTGTTTGGCCCCTTTAGGGGAAACCTGGTGGAGCTGATGTAGGTCGGAGTCAGGTCTTCACCTTGGAAGACTTCTTTGGCCCCACCAAACGTCCTGCAAGGACGTGTGGGTAATTGGATTTTTAAAATGTGTGCGGCTGGGTAGGTTTTAATTAAATTTTATATGGTGACTCAAAGGCTGTCTTTGGGAGAGAAAATTGCGCAGAGGATTGGCCATGCCCAGAGCGCTTTCTTTTGTGCAGCTCCCCACCCCACCAGAGCCAGTCTGGGGAGAAGAGGTCCTTCCTCCCTCAGTTTCTCCTTCCCCAGATCTGCCTCTCCCCTCTCCTGTTCCTCTCCCGAACTCCCCGAGCCCACAAGTCTTCCTTACCTCGAGCATCCCTTGCTCGCTTTCTTCTCTCTTCACACACACACACACACACACACACACACACACACTGCCTCCTCCCCCCTCTTCCACCCCGCCCCAGCCGCTAGACGCCGCTGCGGCCGGCTCACGCACGCTGTAAACTTTTGACCCTCCAACTTCGCGACCCCTCAGGCAGTAACACTGGCCTCACGGCCCAGGGTCTCATTCTGCTGCGCAGGCTGCAGAAACCCAAGCGCAAAACGTCTTCCCTGCCCTTCCTCCCCCGCCCCCACTAAGGGCCTTAGGCCTGGAGAAGAGGAGTCAGTCTTTCGATTATTCAATAACTCCTCGGGAAAAGATGCTGACTCCACTTCCGGCTTTTTTCATCACTTCCCGCATTTTCACCGTTCTCTCATGTTTAGATGCTTGGAAGAGCTTTTGACAACCCACCCCTCTCCATTCTTGTCCCCCAGAATGGGGCCGCAGTTGCTGTTGACAGGAGTGGGGACATATGGGAAACCATAGAATGGGCTGAACTGGAGAAGGGTGTTTCTGGGGTGAAGAGTGGAGAGAGCTTGGAGCAAGTGTTCCTTGAGAGAGGAGGGGGCCATAGGCCCCCAAAAAGCTGGAGAGAGAGCTCAGCGTCCAGGCTTTGAGAGGCCCAGCGGGCCCAGGGCCACCTTGCGCGGCCGCTCGCTGGCGCCTTGGAGGCTCCAGCCTGGCTGTGAACTTGGTCTAAGGCGGACTCTACTGGCAGCTCGGGGACGTTACAGCCTCAGCCTCAGCCTCTGCCTCTCGGCCAGCGCAGCGGCCGCGCGGCGACCTGCGCTGTTTCGGTTTCCTTTGCTCCCAAATATCGCTTCCCAAGCCCCCACTTCTCATAGAGAAGGATTTTGTTCCTCCTTTCCTTGGGGCCGTTGGGGGTCGGAAAACAGAAAAGAGAGAGTTAGAGAGACACACACAGAGAAAAAGAGACTGGAACAAGAAGAAGCTCCGATATACAGGGATTCTGCTCCATCGTGTCTCCAAGCCCCAAAGAGGAGATGTTCCCACATGCAGGGACTTTCCCCCTTCGGCTCCCCTAAACGCTGCTTTTCAGGCTGAATCCCCTCCTCTCCACCTGGCCCTCCTGGGTCATCTCTTGGCTAGGCAAGCGGTATTCGGGCCTGCGAAGTACCTTTCCTCTCTAGACACATTTGTCCCTACCCCACTGGGCTCCGAGGTCAGGGATCGCTGCAGCCAAAGTCAGCCGCCGCGCTCAGAGGCTGCAGCGAGGCCGCAGCTATGGGGGCTCAGCCCGAATCCACTCGGAGAGAAAGATCAGAGTGTGGCTGTTCAGCTAGGGAGGAAAAGTTAGAAGATGCCAAGACGAGATTTAGGGAGAGAAAAGACAGGACAGAGGACGCCTAAATCATAGAGAAAGGAGAAAGAAAGGGGAGAGAAAGGGATTAAAAGTTATAAAGGTGCTGATATTCGGGGTCCGACAGGTCCAGAACTGCCCGAACTCCAATCCTCTCCAGTCTCCTAAATCCCCCACTTCCTCTTGGAGCCCGAAATCTGGGTCTCCATCAATTCGGCAAAAGGAGGGGAAAAAATCGGTCTAAACCTGTGGGCCTGCCCCCAACCCGGCCGGGAGCGATGGAGGTGGCGGCGGTGCGGCCAGCGGCGCGTAATGTATGCGGCAGCGGCTCAGAGCCCCAAGTAGGCCGGCGCTCCGGCCCTGTCTGCTGACCTCTGCGTGATCCCGTACTCTATGAATTATTGATGAGATATGAGCGTTGATTTCCCCTTTCAGGATGCAAACTCCATTATATTGTTAAAATGGCGATTTAATCGTTGAGAATAGCTTTGGTGTGGGTTTTTTCCCCAAACTCATTTGCGCCTTCTTCCTTTTCATTTAACTCTCTTAATTAAATCCTTTAACAGATTTTAATCACTTTTTGGAAGGAGGGGTAGGAGGAAGGGGAAGGACATCACTACCACCACCAACAAACACTAAAAACAAGCCAGAAAACCATAAAAAGCTTCTACCTTGGAGAAGTTGAAAGGAAGGTGGGGAGGGGGTGTTAACCCCTCTAGAAAGGTCGTGCTGGGAACAACCACCAGAGGATACATCCATCCGAGTGCTGGGGCAAACTAACTCTGACAAGGAAGTGTTGGGCCTGGGAGGTGTTTAATTCCACCCCGGAGGAGACTTGTGTGTGGAGTCCGACTGTGGAGAGTAAGTCAGGCTTACCCTTCTTGCTGAGAAGTCGAGGGACATGGAGCTTGGGGAAGACACGTGTTTCTTGAGGGGAGCGATTCTCCAATCTGAAACCCGGGGCACTGCTTACCGAGAAATGTCCATTCTCTTTACGGCCCCCATTTCTCCCCTCCCCCACCCCAAGCAGCTTGGTTTCCAGGCGGTGTCTGGGTTAATTAATATGGATGTGTAACAGCGCTGCAGCAATCGATAAATCCCGCTGTGGGCAGATCCCAGCCTCGAAATCCGATTACTCTGAGAAACTCCAAAAAATGGAAACAGTGACCAGTGGGCTCTCCGCTAAAAGAGGGGAAAGGTTCTTGCTAAGCCCCGTTCTCCTTGGTTGGCCGGGTTGGTCCCCAAGCTGGAAAACCCATGCAGGCAAGCGCCTTCTCTGCTCTGTCCCGAAAGCGACTGAGTCTGGGGGACTGTGCTGAGCGGTTCACTTCTCCCTTGCTCTGAATCCTTGGCTTCCACCTCAGCATCCAAACCCCAAGGATAAAGGAACCAGCCCAAGAGAGGAGATTCCACGTGGATCCTGCCCCCATACCCTGCCCCCCCAAACCCCGGTGAATACTTCTCACAGCCAGGGAAGAGTTAAGTGTCCCTGTTGCAGTTACCGAGAGGAAGCCGATGAAATATGGGCGCTTGGAACTCCAGGCCCGGCTGGCTTTCCTGTTTACATTTCTTTATACTTCCTCCTACCCCAAAGCCTCGGAGAAACAAAACAAAAAACCAAACCCAAAAAATAACCAAATAAAACAAAACAAAATTAAATTGTCCATTGAGTGGTGGTCAAGCTGGCCTCAGAGGGAAAAGGGAAAATGTAGCCTTACCCTCCCGCTGCTGACCTCTGCCCTGCCCAGGTGGAGGGTGCCGATGGATGGACATGAGGATTTGGCTAGTGGGTTCTGGCCTGCAGCTCAGAAAGTTGGGGCCTGGACCCAGCTGGGGAGGGGAATCAGATGGGAGAGGAGACAGAGGAACAGCTTTCCCGGAGAACGTCTTGAGGAAGACTGGAGAGGAGGACACAGGTCTGGGGCAGAGAGAGTTCCTTTGCACCAGAAACTATTGAAAAACTCATCCTCTCCCCCAACACGTCCTTGCTGGGGTTCAGGGGAGACAGCTGCCCAGAAAACCTGAAGTGGGGAAGAGGAAAGCCCAGCTAGGGTGGGGTCTTCTCCAGGCAGGATCTGCTCAGAGCCGAAGGATACCCTTCAAGAGTTCTGGCTGGTGCAGCAGAAGTGGGCACCCCCTCCAGAGCTGCTCTTCACCACTCCGGAAAATCTCTCTAGATATGCTCAGCAGATGTCCCTGGGCCACACTGGCCCCAGACATTCTATATCAGAGTTTGCAGGACTGATGTGGGAGGGGGCCAAAAAATCTTTAGTGGCCGGACTGGTGGTCTGGGGTTTCTGAGAGAGGGTGGCTGGCGGCATCAGAGTGAGACGAGGGGCACAATAGGAGTGGGGTTTCCCAGGAGACCCCAGGTCAGATTCTGTGCCCACTGCACTCTTCCTTTGCATCTCATTCAATTCATTTGCCTTGTCCAGAGTGGAAGCCTGTGGAAGTTATGCCTCCAAAATTTATTGGTATTTTAAATGGTGCTTGACATCCTTTGGGAACTCACCAGAGTTTCCTTTCCATGGATACAAATGCCCCATCGTTTCGGGGGAGATGTGTCTTCACAGTAAGGTGAGGACCCCAAGCTCTCTGTCCTCTTTGCACTCAAAGCCTGTGAAAGGTCTCCTGTAAATCAGGCCTGGGCAGGGAATGCAGAGCTCAGGGAATAGAGAGCAGCTGCAGGAGAGGGAGGAAATTAGGAGTGCAGGTGTTCTTTAATGTGAAATGGGGAGAATCTTGTGACCCTCTCCTTGTCCCAAAGATCAGAAGCCCCTTAAGATGCCACATGACCAATTCCAGGGACAATGGGAGCTGATGAGCTAAATCCAGAGAGGGTGGGCTGGCAAAAGCAGGAGTGACAGGGTGGTTGACCCCCCATGGGTCTTAATATTGGGAGGTCAGTTTGGTGAGGAAGAGGCCTCCAGTTTTGAGAAGGAGGGTGACTTATCCTTAGAAAATAACGGGCCCCAGGGAGTCAAATAATAAAATCCTTCTGGTTTGTGGTGCCACAAAACAAAGGGGCCTCTAGGCTCTGGTAGGGAGAGAAGAAGGAGAGAGGAGAGGAGAGGAAAAGAGCACCTTTCCAATTTTCTCTCCCAGCTCCTAAGTCCCTTTTTAGTCTCCTGACAGTTGGGGCTCTGTGTTCTTCAGCAAGTTTTATTTTTGGAGGGATTGCCAGGGATCTACTTAAACACCTACATCCTCTAGATTAAAAAAAGAAGCTCTCCCCTTCCCCCCACTCCTGGCCACGAATTTGAGGGAAATGCCCCCTCTGTCTGCTCCCTGCTTGGACCTCAGGACCCTACGTAGAGCCAAGCAAGAAGGTTGGCCTGGGACCAAAAGGCTGAAGTTGGGTGCAAAGGTGCCATGCTCCCCATCCCTGATAGCCCTAATGAGACCATGGAGAACCAGGGGTACCCCCTTTCACGGGGTTCAAAGATCTAAAAGCCAGAGAGTGTCCCAGTGCAAGTCAGCCCACAGCAGCTGCGTTAGCCTTCCCCGGACTTTTTCTCAGCTCAGACGTATCCAGATAAAAGTGCCCGGCGCCTCGCCCCCACACACCCCTGACAAATGAATGTCATAAAGTTCCTTTCCTGGGGGTGGGGAGATGTCTGTCTGAAGATACCCAGTAGTGAAGTGCCCCCCACACACACACCGGGCCCTCCCTTCAGCAGTAAACACCCCTCCTTCTTGCCCCCTAAATTTCCAAGGGCACTGAAGGAACCCACGCAAGCTTTTTCCCCACAAAGACTCAGACACTCCGGCAAATAAAACCAGGCACCCCGGTCTGCAAAGGCCTTATTGAACGGACCCGAGTGCCCCTCTTCAGAAACCCAGCTGGTCAGAACTTGATGCAAAACCAGGCTAAATTTCCCCTACTTAAAACCGCACAGTCCTGCCGGAGGCAAGGTTTCCTTCCCCCAGTTCCAAGCCCCACAATTGCGAGGGGAAAAGCAAAAACTGGAAGCGACTTACTGCGGGAGAGCTGGGCCTGGGCTGCTGCCACACCACCGCCTTCTGGGCTGGGAGAGCGCTCACCTACCTCTGCCCCCTTCCCCACCACTGCGAGCAGTTAAAGTGTCACTTAACATTCTGGAGAATGTGAAATATACCGCGCGGTGTCAACTCCCCAAAACCATAAAACTAACTTTATGGACCTCACGTGACTTTCTCGAGCCAGTGAGGGGTATCTGTCTGACTTCTCCGCGATTTTTACGATCTAACTTCAAGATAAAACCCCTATCCATTTGACATCTAAATGTCATAGCGACTTTTGGGATAGTTTGCTATGGACAAAGGGGGACAAAGTCAAGGGGGAAGGGGGAAGGAAGGCCCGGTAGAGCCACCAAGACCCTCAGCTGCCTCCTCACCAGCTCCCCCTCCCCCCACAAGTCCTGTAAGAAGTTGGGCCAAGCTGGAAGGGATTGACCGGGTAAGTGTCCAGACTTGACTCTTGTGCTCAGGGTGGAGGCTGACTTGGATGGAGGAGGACTGGCCCCTGGCCCTGAGCCAGTCCAGTTGATGGGGCAACCAAGGGTCTTCCAGGAGGGACCCCAGCTCCTAATCAAGAGGGCAGGTCAGTTGGGCCCCTGGAGAGAGGAAGCCCTTGATAAGTGTAGAGAAGACTGAGGGTGAGAGGAAACCTTTGAAATTGAGCTGATTATTATTTTTTTTTGTGGGGGGGCTTAGTGGGTGGCAGAGCTGAACTGGGGATTTGGACCAGGAGACAGTGGTGCTGGGCAGGCCTGTATCACTGCCAAAAGGCCAGGAGCCTCCTGCTCAGGACTTAGGCCCAAATTAATTTCTGCTAAGAGGTTTCCAGAGACTTTTTGGCCAGCTGGTAGAAGGCCGGGGTGGAGTCCAGCTCAGCAAAGTCTTGCTTTTTGCCTCAGCCTTGCCCCTTGCCCCAGGCTCATGTGGGGTTTCTGGGTCTCTCAGTCCCCCAGGCATGAAAACCTGTCCCCTGGCCCAAGTACCGCTGACCAAGCAGAGACATAGGTAGTTGAGAGGGGCTGCTGGTGAGCATCCTGCTTTCCCTTCCCTACACTCCAGATCTATCAAGAATGGTCTAGGGTGTACCGGCTGATGGGAGAGGCAGGCCCCAGAGAAAAGACAAGTGGAAGGGCAGTGGAGGGGGGGAAACATTTATTTGACTTCAAGGAAAGCTACAAACAAATACCAAAAGCGAATCACTGAGACAGGCCCGCCCGGCAAAGACAGATTTCACATGTAGCACAGCAGCCACTCGCTCACTACAAATGGTCTTGGAAGTGAAATGGGTAGGGAGGAGAGGATAGGTCTGACCCAGACTATCCCCATATTTACAAGCTTTGGGCCCTCTATGCCAGACCCATGGATTCACAGAGAAATACACAAGACATTTTACACTGAGGATTATTTTTGTTTCCGGATGCTGCAAAACCAGGCCTTGTGGGGCCTACCCAGGCGGCAGGAACTTAAATCTCAGTATTTACCGGCCCTCTTCTCAACATCACCCCTTGGGTCCTCCCCAGCCCCCTCCCACCCCAGGACCAAGTCTTGGGAGACTTGGACCTGGGAGTGGGGAGGGAGGAGGAAGAGGAGTGTGGAATGAGACACAGTCATGGACTCCCGGTGTCCGGTCTCCAAGGCCAGCTCAGCTGGGCCCCGCGCTACGGCACTATCCGACCTCAACTGCTGCCCCTTTTAGAGAAGTTTCTAGCTGGAACTCAAAATACAGCGATCATCCTTTTATAAATAAGTTAGAAGAACACAGATGGGGAGGGGAAAGTTCACATTAAACATGCGAGTTTCTTTTTTTCCTGGGGGAAGGAGTGCAACCACAGACACGAACGTTCAGAAACACTGGCGGATTTGGGGTGAGCAGAGGGGAGTGGGGAGCATGGTGGGAAAATAATAATTATCATTATTATTACAATAATAACAAGATTAACCAGTCCAAGAGAGAGGGAGCCACAGGAAGACTTAAGACCAAACGAAAAATCGTAGCACAAGGCCCGGGCGAGGCAGGCTCGTGGGAACCGGTCCCCAGCGAGCAGCGGCAGCGCGGGGAGGCTTGGAGGGGCCAGGGCTGGGAGCAGCACGGGCTCTTGGGCCGCCCGGGGCTCCTCCCGGCGGGCTCAGGGCTGGAAGGCGCTGCCGGCTGTAGCCAGGCTCATACTTTTCAGTTTGTTGTCTTTCTTCCACTTCATGCGCCGGTTCTGGAACCAGATCTTGATCTGGCGCTCGGACAGGCAGAGCGCGTGAGCGATCTCGATGCGCCGCCGCCGCGTCAGGTAGCGGTTGAAGTGGAACTCCTTCTCCAGCTCTAGGGTCTGGTAGCGGGTATAAGCGGTCCGGGCCCTTTTCCCGTCCGGCCCGGTCATATCTGGAGCAGACAGAGCAGCGAGGCAACGTTATTCCGGTTAAGGGAGGGGGCCCTGGGTGGGAGGGGGGCGTGGAGCAGGACCCAGGCATCCCCGGCACCCAGCTCACCGCAGCTCCAGTTCTCCCCACTCCAGATGCCCGCATCCGAGCTCGCTTTCTGCACCCCTTTCTCCTGCAGCCCCCACTTCTGCTGGCAGCGAATGCGCCCGGCTTTGTCTCTTGCTCCCTCCCTGTGCCTCACCCTTCGCTGGGCTCAGGCTGTCGCTCACCCCGGGAGGGAGGAGAACGGTTGCACTTTTGCCCTGGAAGGCTCGTTTTACTGCTCGCCCCTCCTTTGCTAGAAACAGTCTCAAAATTTCGGAGGCAAAGCAGGACCCTTCTCCACGTTACATAAACCTCATCCTTCATCCTAAAGCTAGTTCAAGCTGGGCAAATAAAACCTAAGCAGAATCTGGGAACAAATTATTAAAAATACTCTTCCCCAAACCCCCAGCTAAAGACCTTCTTTGGCTCTGTCCCCCCGAGCTGAGCTGTGAGGACCCTCTTAGAGACTTCTCCCCCTCTGGAGAAAAGAAATCTATATTTGAGGAAAAGCCAAGTTCTCCTCGCCGCCCCCCACCCCAAACGCGGAGAAGGAAAGCCGAGAAGACAAAAAGGGGAGCGAGAGCGAGAATTACCATGGCTGATGTGAAGCTTCCTCATCCAGGGGAATATCTGCGGAGTCTGCCCCTCGGGCGCGGCTGTGGAGGTGGCCATGGGCTCTGGCTGCGCCCGAGCTAGGCTTGGGCTGCTTAGCTGGCTCGCCGCTTCCTCGGGCTCCGAGGACACGCTGGCCTCGTCTATTTCGGTGAAATTGGCGCTGGAGCTGGCCGGGGTCGCCTGGTCGGAGGGGGACGAAGCAGAGGGCTTGGCGCCGTGGCTGTCGCCGTTGGTGCAGGGCAGGGACTCGGGCGAGGACAGGGAGCAGCTCGACGCCGCTTGCCTGAAGCGGGGCTCCTGGGAGGGCGCAGGGAAGGCGCGGGAGCTCTCGCCCACCGCCCCAAAGTGGCTGGAGGAGGCCGAGGAGCGGTTGACGCTGAGGTCCATCCCATTGTAATTGTAGCCGTAAGAGCCGGTGTGCATGGCAGCGGGATCCCTGTAAGAGCCGCTCAGAGAGCTGCCACTGCCATAATTTAGCAACTGATAGTCCGGGCCATTTGGATAACGCCCCGAGAAGGAGTTTACAAAGTACGAGCTCATTTGGGTGATTTTGGAGGGCTTGATTTGTGGATCGTGGTCGTTATAACCCTGTGCTTCACGATTTATGATGTATTAATGAATTATAGCGATGCACTGTACTTCGTTTTGCTATGTATGCGGCCAAATATGGGGGGGGTGGAAGGGGGATGGGGGGGCGTTAGGGAATCACGTGCTTTTGTTGACCAGTCGTAAATTCTCGCTGATGACCTCAAGAGGTAATTCATGCTCTATGGTTACAAATAATGACGATCCGAGAATCGTTAGGGCCGATTCAATGCGAGCCTCCGAGAGAGGGGGAAAAAGGAGAAGGGGGAGAAACAGGGAGAAGGTTGGCGGCGGCATCTGAGCAGAGTGCGCCACCTCCCGGCGAACGGCGGGAGCGCGGGCCGCAGACCGCCATGGCGGCGACAGCTGCCTCCCTGCTGGCTCCGTGCAACCGCGGGGCTCGAAAGAAACCCGGCCTAGGCTCACCCACAAGGTTGAATCTTTTAGAGGAGAAACCCGATCGAGGCTTTACCCATTTTCTCGGGAGTGGAGTTCTTCTGTCCATTGGTCTTCTCCCTGTCGTTTTTATTATTATTATTATTATTATTATAACGACTCTGGATAAGATGACCAAAGATTGAGTTGCTCTTCCCTTACTCGGGCTTTGCAAGTCTACGAGTTGGGGACGGAAATGGGAGAGAGGTTGGAAGATGCGTGTGAAAAACAATGATTGCAAAGGGTTTCCCCTGTGAGCTCAGCCCGGCCTGCAGCATCCAGGCCGAGCCGGTAAGGCTAAGCCGAGGGTTCGAAGGAGAAGCCTTCGCTTCTCCTTGTTCCCTTAGACGTTTGAAATCCTCTTCCTGACCTCTTCCTCATCCTTAGCCCAGGACGGAAGAAGGGCAGAGCAAGACAGGGACCCCAAAGGAAGAGGCCGGCTGGGGCTAAGTGGCCTAGTTGCTAGAAAAGCAGTGGAGGCGACTGCGTCGGGGCTGGGGTTTGGGTGTAAACATGGTCCTGAGAGTTTGGGACCAAGGCAGAATCCTTTCGCCTTCTCACCAGCTGCCCGTTATTGCCTTGGGATGCCCCACTTGAGACCCCTTGCTGGCGTCTGGGTAGTTTCAGAATTTGCCCAGCGGCCCGCTCCTTCCCTGGAAAGGGGTTCCGAGGACCCGCGGCCCCTTGCTGAGCGCTCTGGGCGGCCAAAGACCGCCACAGCTGGGCCCCTTCTGCCAGGCGGCTATTTTCTTTAAAAATAAAAAAGGGAGAGAGAGGGAGGAGGAAGAAAGGAAAACAGTCTCTGCAGCTTGCCGCCTGGGTGAGGGTGAGGGTGAGGGTGAGGGTGAGGGTGGGGGTGGGGACAGAATGGGTCGGTTTTAGTTGATGGGATGAGACCGAACTGCCCCATCACCTGGCCTCCTGCCCTCAGGTCTCCAAAGAGCAGGGGAAAGTCTTGCCCTTCGCCCGGCGCCTGCCAGCGGCTTCACATTCCCTTGCTTGTCGCTGAGCTACTACTTGAGGCAGGAAGGGGTGCCGGGAGCCTTCAGCTGAGGGCAAAGAGATAGATACCCGGTGGCCCCAATTTAGGCCAGGAGCCGAGGGCCAAGGCTGGTGGAGACCAGGCCACGTGAGCAGGCCAAAGACCACGGGCCTTGGCGATCCTGTGGACAGAACAGTGCTGCTGAGGCACTGAGACCCGCCTGGCTCAGTCTCTGCAAGAGCTCCCGGCTAGAGGGCCTCGGTGTCGTCCCTCGTGCTACGGACAAACGAGGAAATGCTAGAGACTAAGAGGAAAACGGCCCTTCTCCGTCCCCCAATTCCGCACCAGGAGAGGCCGTTGAGAGCCTCAGCACCGGCAAGGCGAGGCGCTGGAGCCTGGGCCGAACTGATGCAGCCTTTATCGCAACTGTAACTTCCGAGCCGCGTCTGGCCCTCTGGGGCTGACCAGGGCTCCTGCCTTTGCTGCGGAGTTTCCGGCACAGGGACGCAGGGGTGGCAGTGGGGGTGGAGGAGTGGCAGGGGAGGAGCAGAGGTGACCCAGCAGCGAGGTTTTACATCTTTATTATTATTATTATCATTATTAATAATATTAATATTATTACCGAAGTATTTCACGTCCAGAGCTAAGACAAGACTACAAACACAACACATAGAAAATTAATAAAATAGAACTTTGTTTTCTTCTGAGGCTCCTCTTCTTACTTCTAGGTAGTATGTGCTCCTTCCAGTGGCTTTGGGGAGGGGCTGGGAGAGAGGTCTGGGGTCAGGGAGTCTTCGAGGCCCCCGCTGAGGGGACTGCGAATCTACCATTGAACCGTGCACGGGGGACATGGACGAAATGAGACGCGACACGGACAAGAGCATTTTGCTCTGCTTCCGGGAAACATCAATTGAGTCCGGTCCTCAGTTCTCACGGGGGAGCCTCTTTGGGCTGAGGAGCTTCCACGGGGATGGAGTGGGCGCTGGGGTGCTGGCTGGGCTCAGGCAGCGCGGCCTCCCAGCGCCCAGCGAGAGCTCTGCGGGCGGGGGCGTCCAGGAGAGCAGTGGCCCCGCCTGTCGCGCGCTGGAGAGCAGGTCCCCAGGCTCCCCCGCCCGCAGAGCCTTCTCGGGGCTCTCCGATGCCCTCGGCTCCCCAAAAGCCTCTCCCTTCGCGTCCCCCCGCCCCCTTCCAGCGCCTTCATTCGGCTGCTTTTTCTTCTTCCTCCTCGGCACTGAGCTGAGACGCGCTGAGCAGTTTGCTCTCCTTTTTCCACTTCATGCGCCGGTTCTGGAACCAGATCTTGATCTGCCTTTCCGTCAGGCACAGGGCGTGCGCGATCTCGATGCGCCGCCGCCGCGTCAGGTAGCGATTGTAGTGAAACTCCTTCTCCAGCTCCAGCGTCTGGTAGCGCGTGTAGGTCTGGCGGCCTCGCCGGCCACTGGGCCCAAAGGAGGAACCTGTTACGCAGAGAGGAGATACTGAGGCCTGGGGTCACCAGAGCCAGATCCCCCCTCCCCCACTCGACCCTCGAACGGGGACTCTAGCCTGTCCCGGGATGCCCTCCACTCTCCCTGTTTCCCTGCCCCCCTCCCTTCCTCACTCCTCCAGCGCCCCCTCCAGATTCCCTCCAGGCGTCCTAGGCTTGTGCCTTCTGTCTAGATTCTTGGTGGGGGGATGGGAGGAGCAGTTTTAAATCCCACCTGAGCCTAGGGGGAGGGGCTGGGAAAGCACTGGCCAGGTGCGTCTCTTCCTAGCCGCATCTTTTCTTTCCATCCATCTGGCTCCCCCACCATCCTGTGATAGATTCCGGCCCTTAATCCGTAATGACGTAGATCGATCCGTAGTCGGCATTAAGGGCTCCTCACTTTCGTGTCCCGTTAATGGACATCAATTTGGGACTTAAGGCCGACAAATAATCCAACCTGAGACCCCGGCGCCTGCTTCTCCTTCTGTTCCCCTCCGCCCGCTCCCTCTTTCTTCTCCTTATTCTCCCTCCCTCCTCTGACTACCACCCCTTTCCTGGTGCCTCATCTTTCCCCCAGCCCCCGACCCCCAGGGAAAACGAGTCCGGGACAGACTCAACCCTCCCTCGCCAGCGTCACACCGCCCCTCTTCCCATGACGCACTCCGTTTTCAATGAACAGTCTTGGGGTGGGGGATCGGACCAGAGCTGGGGGCGACAGGGAGAGCCCAGCCAGTGACTGCGGCCCCTGCCCGCCTCCCTGACCCAGAATCCCGGCTGCGGCCTGGCGCTCCGGGAGAACCCACTCGTTCCCCCTGACTCGGAGTGCATCTGGGACTTTGCAAACTTTGCAACTCCTGAGGGCGGGAGGGCAGCGCGGGAGAGCGGTGCAGGAGCCCAATCTTCCCTAAGCTCCGACCCGAGACGCTCTCTCTTGGAGGAGAAGGGTGTGCTCTCTAGCTCTGGCTCCGGGAGGGGGGCCTGTGGGGGTCGCGGCGGCCGCAGCAAGTCTCACTCACTGTTGCATGAATTCATCCGCTGCATCCAGGGGTAGACCGGGGTGGAGCACTTCTGCTCCTCCGCCTCGCCGAACACGCTCTTGTCCTGCGCGCAGTCGGACTTCCGCGGCTCCGGGTGGAACGGGGGCGGCTCGTCGGCACCCGAAAGCGCGCAGGCCGACTCCTTCTCGCGGTAGAAGGCCGGCGCCGGCCCGTAGTCGCAGGGCGCCGCCCGGCCGTAGCCGCTGCCGGCAGGCGGGTAATAGGAGGAAGCTGCAAAGCCCTTGTCCTGGCCGGGCCCGGGTCCGTAGGGCGTGGGGTAGTGCCTCAGCGGGTCCGCATAGCCCGACGAGTAGAGCGGGAGCTGGCCCAGGAAGGACTCCTGCCCGCTGGCCAGAGTGACGGGGAAGGTGGAGTTCACGAAATAGGAACTCATTGGGAGGGGAGGCGCGCGCGGCCGCTGCTGCTCCGCCGGGTTTATGATTTGTTGTGTTTTATAGTCCGAGAGCCGCGCCTATTAGTAGTATATCTGAGATTGGGTTTTAGCTGAGGGGGGATGGCGAGGTGCCAGTGAGGGCCAGAAGGAAATACAACCATCTGATCCAACACTGACCAATGGCAGAGGCAGGAATTGTCAAATAGCACCCAGGAGGAGCGCAGCCCGCGCTAGGGACCCGCGCACAAACCTATCAACCTTATTTTCCCCTCCTTCTGCTTTCTCTCTCTCTCTCCCCAACAGCACAACGCGTCCTGTTCCACCTACGTAGGGTCTGCGAAAGAGGCGTCTGTGCCTTTGAGGGAGGAGGGAGCACTTGGATTGATACCACCTCATCCCCCAGTGATCAAATAAATATATCCCTCCCCTCCCCACGCAGAATAGGAAAAAGTTAATTGTGTTTTCAGAAAAGTTAACCCTTGCCTTGCTTGGGGTTAGGCAAGGCAGGGGTTATTCCCTCCAGGGAAGGTGGGTAAATGTCTCCGAATCTTGAATCTCAATCTCCTTAGAAGATAACTAAAGGAGAAGGCTGGTTTCTCGGGCTTTGTACTGGTAGAAGGGGAGAAGAGTTCTCCACTGATCAGCATTGTTTTCAGAAAGCGAGAAGCAAAGAAGCAGCAGCCCTCTCCTTCCCAGGTTTCGAAAAACGTTTTTCCTGTTTCTCAGATCTACTCCATCTCCTCCAAGCCTGGGTGTATTATTCCTGCTTGTCTGCAACTCTTATGGTCTGAGAGACAGGCCAGAGCCTGCTGCCCAGAGGACCCAGAAGGCTGGGAAATGCGAACAGGGTCTGAGGCTAAGCTTCTCCCTCTGGTTGTGCAGCTAGGAGCTTCTGGGAAGGCTACCGCTGCTGCTGCCCAAGACATCTTGCCTGGTTCTAGTATGTACTGCTTGCTCTTGGCACAGGAAGGGGCACCGGGAAGAGGGCGATAGGGAGAGGAGGGGTGAAAGGCATCCTCCAACCTAGGTTGTCTGATTCCTATCCTGTCTGCATCCCTCCCTCCACCCCACATCCTACCCCAAAAGACATGAGAATATACTGGGCTATAGATTCTTAAGAATCAAAGGTGTTTCAGTAAGTCTGGGTTCAGGGAAGAAACTGGTCCCTCCTCCAGTTCTGGGTCCTCAAACCCTCCTGATATTGGAGACAGTCAGAGAACACCGGGAAGAGAGGAGCCCTTGCTCCTTTTCCAGGTCTCTCCAGAAGCTGGCAGTTCTTTTTAAAATTAATTCTTTCAAGACTTGGTTTTTGTTTAGTTTTATAAGGAGGGAGGGGGTTGGGTCCTCCTGGGGTTGCAGAAGGCAGCTTACAACTATCATTCTGTATCCCCCCTCCAGATGCTCACTACCCTTCTGTTTGTCTCTCAGCATCTCTACAATCCCTACCACGTCTCATGTTTGTATCACCAGCTTGCTGCCTACAAGCTTTGGTGTGAGAGAGTGTGTACATCTCTGACTCTCTCTCATCTAAGGAAAATGAGCATTGGAGGCAGGCTGGAAGACTCAGCCGTGGTGTATTTTCAACATTCTAATGTGCACGTGGAGGCCAGGCATAAAGGGTGACAACCTTTGGACCTGGGGCCAGGAATGGGCCAGGGTGGGAGACAAAACCTGATGATGAAGGGGCCAGGCTGACCCTTCTCTGACTTGTTCTTTGGGCTCCTTTGTATGGGGCAATTCTGCCCACTGAAAATGGCACAATATATTAGGAAAAGAGGTAGAGGGCTGAAGGTGATGACCAAGGGTGGGAACTTGGCTGCTTGCAAAGTGGCCTCCAAAGGCTCCCTGAACTCAGGACAACTTCTGGGCTGCAACTGCATGGCTAAGTGGCTATTCCCAGTTGTCCCATCAACCACTTCCTAGCCCAACTCTTTGGGGGGTTTTGTCAAGATTTAAGAAAATAAACTCAAGCCTCCTAAAGATGGAGAGTCATAAGTGCTCTAATCCAGCTGTGGTTAGGCCTACTCCTGGAGAGGAATGGGGAACATTTGGGCTGGAGGAGCAAGGTGGGGAGAGTGCCTTGTGTACCTCCCTCCTCCTTGCTACTGAGGCGGTGCCTTGGGCCTCAGCCCTCTGTGCCTCCTCTCTGGCCACAATGTCCTCACACTAGGACTGGATGGTGTGGGCTTTTCCATGAAGCCTGGATAACGTAAGATTTGGTGAGGGAGGAAGTCTTCCCCTGTGATAGAAACACGGGAATAATCGCCTTATCCTTAGAGTCATAGCCCCAAATTAACCTCACCTCTGCAGGTTGCCTGTCGTGAGATGGAGCCGCAAAGGCAGAGCCTGGGCGCCTGGAGTCCGGCATGAAAGGAAATAGCGCCTCATCGCTCTTATCTAAGCCCAGAGGTATTTATGAGCGTTTATTCGTCTGATCCGTTTGTTTGGGAGAAAGAGCAGGCAGGCAGGGCCGGGCCAGAGGCCGCCTGGCTTCTGGAGCCAGATCTCTATGAATCAGTCTGTGGTTCCATCCACTGCCGTCTATCTGTCTCCAAGGGGGAATATGTAAATACACAGTGGGCACAGCCATCAGCAGGTCTGGGGTGTCTCTCCCTGCTCAACGAGGAAGTGTATGTATGGAGAGGTGGATATAAATGTGTACTAAGTCTTGAGTACACAACAGAAGGATTGCATAGAAATCCCACAGGCAGGATTTATAATTGTAATTTTCTGAGCTGTGACCCTGTGGTCCTGTGGACGGACACACATTCCAGCTCCCAGAGAAAAGTCTAAGCTGTGTTCAGCTCTGGAGTAAAATTCTCCTGCACCGGTAATCTCAGGGAGGATATTTGCCAGTAGGTGTGTGGAGGGGAGGGGATTGAGACATTGTCCAGGCTTCCCACTTCCTCTCAGCTGCAAAGCTCCCCCCACCCCCAGCTCTTAGGACTGTGGGCACCTTCCCCCACCCCACTCCCAACTGTGATTAGAGTGGGGTGAATTCAAACATCTCAACCCAGTTCTTCCCCTAGACTCTGTGATTCTCTGGTTTGGGGGAACACATGTTCCCAGAGGGAGCAGTGTGGCCTCGCCCACTCTTTGAGAGCTGTTTAGAGAGAACATTGCCTTAAAATTGGCCAGTCCAAAGCACAGTACAAAGACATTTCCATTATGCAAATGAACGGCATCTTCTCTGATGGAGGGGGGGTGCAGTGGCAGCTCAGCTCCCTCTCCCCAGGTCCTTGGGCACCCTAAGAGCCCTTAAGGGTTTCAACCCTCTATACCAGCCGCCTTCCCCTCCCCATCCGTCCTTCGGATTGTCCACACACACACACAAAAAAAACCTCCAAGGGGCCCAAGACCTTAGGAGAGCGCTCCCTCGGGGCCTCCGGCACTGGGCCGGGCCTTCTAGCCGCCAGAAAGTCACTCTCTGCAGAAGAGCTGAAAGGGCTCCTGCGCCCCAGACTCACGAGGCGCCACAGGCTCTGGGCCGCAGCCCCCGCGTTTGCCCCCAGTACCGCTGGGCCCCTCGACCTCGGCAGCTCCGGACCAGACCCTAGTAACACCTCGGCCTGCCTGGCACCAAAGGCAATTTCCTGGAGCCCCCGCCCAGGAACTGGGGCCACAGCACCTTGAAAGGAGCGGCCAGAGCTTCCTCCTGCGGCTTGAAAGCCCGAGCTAATCAGTAACCCGTGAAACAGGGGCCAATATTCAACCTCGGCGGCAGTGGCGCGTACCCCCGCCCTCGCCACCAGCTTCTGGGAAAGCAGTCGGCTTAAGCGGGTATGAAGGGTCCGCAAGAACGGAAATTACAATGGTTGGGTTCCTTA
Source organism: Kogia breviceps (assembly GCF_026419965.1). NCBI lineage: Eukaryota > Metazoa > Chordata > Mammalia > Artiodactyla > Physeteridae > Kogia > Kogia breviceps. The sequence goes on along the minus strand of NC_081328.1, from coordinate 35,576,573 downwards.
CTGATTGATCCCCACTCCCACTCCCCGTTTTTTCCCAAAGCGTGTTTGTGTCGATTTCGCTTGAAATGATCGGGAATAGGGAAGAGGACCCACACTCACTTGCAAGACACCAACAGTTTCCAGAAAACTCGGCTCAATTCCTTCGCCACAGACTCAAATGGCCAAGAAACTGGCAAGACCCACCTCCCAACCCGGAGAACACAGACTCGGTTTGTCTTTTGACAACCGAGTGGAACTGCCCGGGCCAGCGCCTCCCCTGTGGGACACCTCCCTTAGCCGAAAACAAAACCAAATAAACCTTGAACAGCCTTGGCCTCGGATCTCGCTAGCGGCCCTGGTGATCCCCCTCTTGAGCTTGGAGGGGGATAGCGGGGAGAGGGCTCTCGACTCTGATCCCCCAATCCTTTGATTCAGGGCCCCCTGCCCGCGGGATGAAGTATTAGTCCTTTTTAAATATGCCCTAGAAAAAGCCGCTTTCCTCAGCCAGCCGCCAGGTTTGGAACTGGGATGAGGCTGACAAGGGGGAGGGAACGCTTGTTCTCCAATTCACACGCGGGCAGGCGGGAACCAAGATCCAGCGGAAAGCGTCAATCTGGGCCGACGTCCCCAGAATCCCGCCGAACCAGAGCGGCGGGGGCTCCAGTCGTCGGGCATGGTTCGGGCAGTGTCGCGGGGCATTCGGCGCCGAAGCCGCATGTCTCCAAACGGACGGTAGATGGCAGCAAACCGCATAATTTGGGTCAGAGCAAACTGTCTAAGGGATGATTTATACCCCGCCAAGACTACAGGAGAAAAAGACCTTTAGTCTGGGTGGGTTTGGGGAATTTTCCCTTTGAGAATAGGCTCTTAGTGCTGTGGGTGCTGGCCGAGAACTTCTCTCGCTATGCAGCCGAGGAGTCCCTTTAGGCACCCATTCCCGGCTTGCTGCATCTACCTGTGCCTCCAGGGGCCCCCCTCCAGCGCCACAAGTGGCTGCTTCTCTCTTCTCAGCTTAGGATTGAGAGGGCCAATATCCCACTACACACACCCAGACCCCACAATCCCTGGGCAGCCAGAGGCCCGAGGCTGAATGCCCTGCATCTGGTCTTTAAAAAGAGGAAAGCAATCACCTATTCCTGCAAACCAAACTAAATCACAGTCTCTCCTGCCCTCCGCGCCCTCAGTCCCTTATCTGTCGTCTGGCAGCTTCCCCAGAAGCCCTCTCTATTTTTAAGTCCTCACCTAGTAACTTGTGCCTTTTTTCAACCCCACCAGCTACTTTAGGAATCTCGGCCTCCCGCCCTACGGTTCTTCTCCCCCCTACCCCCGCCCCCGGAGACCTGGCTGGGGAATGAAATCAGGCGCCGGAGGGACAGGATTAGCTGTCTGAGCTCAGTGCCAGGCAGCTTTCTGGTCCGGACACCAGCAGGTCCCCTAATGGGATTTTCTTTTAATTTTATTCTTCCCTTTTTGTTTTTGTTTTTCTCTTTTGTTTACATGCCTAAAACAACGTGTTAAACAGCTTCTTCACAATCACATTTGGATCTAGGAAAGTTTGAAATGTTTCCACATCAAGACACACACGGCAATTTCCTCCTCCACCGAAATCCATACCAATAAAACACAAGTAATAGAACCAATATTGCACAGAAATCAACACGCTGTAACCTACCGCGTTAAAAACCACAAAATTGTCTCCCTGCAGAGCGAGGCTCCCTCCTGCGGGAGTGGCGAACGACCTGGGCATTTTCAGGCATGCTTCCTGGGAGGTCTCCCTCGATTTGGGTGCCTCCACCCACAGCCCTTTAATTTCAGAAATATCTCCGAAGGGAGATAATGATTATTTCTCTGTGAATTGTTCTTTCTGTGTCTCTCTAGACGCCTCCTCGCCCTCGCTGGCCTCTGCGGAGATTCCAGGCCCTCCAGAGACCAGGACGTCCCTCAGCGCCACCGCCCCTTGTGCCAGTGCTGCCGGGAAACCACCAATACCCGATACCCGCACCGGGCAAGAGAACTGCGCGGGGGCAATTGGGGGAGGCCGGAACAAGGGAAGGATGGTGGGAGGGGGAGGAGGTGCAAACCCACAGAGGCCGTCGCAACCGGCTTCTGCTGGCGTCCGAAGCCCAGACATCCCCATCCTCTCTTTTGCAGCCCCGTCGCTTAAACCTCTCCTCCCAGCTTAAAAAGGCGACTTAGAGCTCGCCTCCGTGGCCCCTTTCGGTTCCTCCTCCCGTCTCCCTGCCCTGCTCCCCCTCCAGGAAGCAGCCACCCCTCTCTCGGCCACCGAATGTCCTGGGAAGCTTCTCCCTGCAGCGCCCAGAGGTGGGGTTCAGCCCCGTCTTGGTGGGGTGGGGAAGATAGAGACAAATCCAAGCCCCACCCCCTATAAAATCAATGCAAAAGAATAAGAAGAAATTGTAGAATCTCCCTTACCTTTGCAGAGCTTGGGATTTCTTTCCTCCGATTGAAGGGGGTGGAGAGAAAGGGAAAAAAAAAAAAGAGAGAGAGAGCGCGTTTGGTTTCTTCTTCATCTTCCAGATAATATTGTCCCAACCTGAGAGCCGTTGCTTCCCCTTCTCTGACTTGGGAAGAGAGGGTGTTCGCTTTTCTGATATTTGCATAGAAAATGGAGTAAGTTCTGGCTTTGAAAAATGGTATCAGGCTGCAGTCCTGGGCAGATTGTCCATTTACCCTCCATGATGACTAAACTCCCAGATCAGCAAGCAAATTAACTTAGAAATTAAAATTATTTTTGTTTTTCTCTTTTGTGTAATTCCCACCCCTCCTTCTCTCTCTCTCTCTCTCTCTCTCTCTCTCTCTCTCTCTCTCTCTTATTTCCTCTCCTCCTCGCTTTTCCTCTCTCTCTCTTGCTTTATCGAGCTGATACTGAAGTATAAAAATATCAAGAGGCTGGAGCCCTGAAGGACGACAGTGCTCCGACCTAGGTGTGGTGTCCAAAAGAATGCTGCATTATAACCACCAGGGAAATGATAAAAAGTTCATGTTCACGATCGCCCGGCCACATGACCGGCGCTGGCCAATCGCTGGATTCAACCACTCATAAACTTCTATCACAAAGTTGTAAATTTTCATAAAACAACAAGGAATTTATTGCATTTCTTCATGGCTGCTCCACCAGCAACGCTTTTCTCAGTCGCCATCTTCTTTTCTTCTCCTTCTCGATTTTTGGGGAAACCCCAATCTGAGAAGGGGTGCGATTTGGGGTGTGGGGAATCAGGCAGAGGAGGCAAAAGCAACCAGCTGGGAGAGGGGTTCTTTTTGGAACCTCCCTATTCTCACAGGAGTTCTGTCCCCCTCTTCCAGGAAAAATTCACCCCAAAACCTCCACACAGGGACCATTCTAAGGCAATCTGGGGGTGAGTTAGGAGCAGCAGCTAGTGTCCAGAGTTGCCACTTGCATCAGGGCAAAATGAAAGCTTCAGTGCCCCCTTTCCCACCTCTGAATGCCCCCCTCACTCCCAGCATTATAGATGGCGGGAACCCCACCTGTGAAGCTTGTAGCACTGCCGGTGTGGAGCCCTGGATCTCCTAGGGCCTACTTTTTGCCCTAAAGAGGCTAATGGGGGCCAAGGCGGATACTCTAGCCACTGCACCCCAGAAATTGGAGGAGGGTAAAGCCAGACCCTTGACTCTCCCACCCAAATGCCCACACGCCCAGGTTCCCAGGACAACTCCCTGTGCTCTGCAGGGGGGGGGGGAGGGATTCTGCGGTCATTAATGAGGGAACTGAAGGTTTAGGAGGCTTTTACTTACAAATTCAGATTAAACAGATTCTCCTGAAATAAGCTTCCTTCCAACCCTCTTCCCCTTCTCTGTTCCGACGCCCGATCTTTAAATAATCCAGGGTTTATAATCGAATAGATCCTAAAAATCAACTCCGCAGGTCTAGCTATGTAGGCACCGTCCTCTGGGTATTTATCCCTCAATCAGGGGGGTGTTTTGGAGACAAACAACAACCCAGATTCACCCCAGGTTTCCCAGGTCCCCTGAAATACGCCCGAAGTTTGAATTGAGCTACCAGAGCCCAAATGCAGGAAAGGAAATAACCTCCCCCACACACAAATGTTTTTCTTTTTTCTCTTTCTCTGTACTGCGGAGAAGATTCCAGGTTGCCGGCAGCGCGGACAGCGGGCAGAAAGGCTCAGAGGCAGCCCGCGGAAGGCGGGCAGCCGGGCTCGGAGCAGCAGGGATGCGGCCACAGCAGCCGGGTAGTTCGCACCGCTCAGCTTCTCGCTATCGGCGCTCATTTTCTTCCCCCAATTTCAAGTTTTACTTGGGTCGCTGGGTCAATTTAGAATGAGATAAATTAAAATAAATGAAAGTAAAATAAATTGCAGTCAAATAACCGAATAGCTCTTGCGGAAAATGTTTGCCGACCGAGCGGAAAGCCAGGAGCATCTTGACGTTGGAGGCCTGATTGGGCGGCCGGGAGGTTTTTGCTCGCCGGCCTGGCCTCTGCCCAACGCCGCCCGCCCGCCGGCGCGAGAAGGGGGAGTGGATTTGGGTGGTCACCTTCCCTTTCCTTCCGCTCCTTCTTCGCTTGAGGCCTAGCACTTCAGATTTCAGCTCTGTATTTGTGCCTCGGCGGCAGCGCCGAGCCACAAGCTGGTGTGAAATGAGGAAGAGTTTGTGGAACTGTGGGGGGTTTGTTTTTTGTTTTGTTTTGTGAATGTGTGCGACTGGGTGTGTGGACTCAAGGAGGTGTTTACTTGGGGGCAAATGTGAATCTGTGTGTTTTATGAGCCAATGTGTGAGTATACCCTGGTATGTATAAATGTGTCTGTGAGTATGAATGTGGGTTTACTTGTATGAGTCAATGTGAATACTACGTGTTCTGAGCAGGGTTTGGGATGTGTGAATGCCTGTATGTTTATATGTGAACATATGAATATGGGTGTTTGTGACCGTGTGTGACAATGTATATATTTATTTATGTGCTGTGTCAGCCTGTAAATAGGTGTGGCTGGGTGCATCTGTGTGTCAATATGTGTAAAAAAATGTAAAGGGAATGTGTGTGTGTGGTATCCGAGGTTCATTAGTTGGCAGCCCCCAGAGCAAGGGGCACAAGAAAAAAGAGCAGGCCCCAGCACAGAAAGAAATGGGCCAGCAGCAGAAGTTGGAGCAAAGGGGTGCTGGGATGCATGACTATCCCTCTCCCCCTCCCAGCCTTAGGGAGACACAGAAAATAGGGGATCTGTTTATCTTTAATTGCTTTTATTTCTCCATCCTTCAGATACACATAGAATGCAAAGAGGATCACAGGGGCTGGTGGAAGCAAGGAGCAGCGGGCAGGCCAGGTGCACAGAGGGGACACTTGAGCTAGTTGGTGGGTCCTTGGGGCTCCCTAAGGCCCCTTCAGTGCCGCTACTGGGAAGAGGGGGTTGCTCAGGAAGCCGGGGAACCACACACGTTATTCCAGACCCACAGACCACACAGACAGCGTCAAAGATGGGGCTTACAAAACAGCAAGTTTTTACCGAAGACCTTAACAATTAGCGACATAGAAAGGGGAGGCAAATTCCAGAAAGCTACAGAACAGGTAGATGATGTCCTTCCCATACTGTACAAAACAAACCTGATGGACTTTCCTATAGGTAGTATTTTTTTCAGTGTTAAGAAACCAAAATTTCACCTTCTCTCCTTAAAAAACATCAACTGCTTTCCATTTAAATAGGTTTTTTTCCTCCCTATTTGACTTGAGTTTCCTGGTTCAGTTCCCAGAGCTGGGTTTCTCTCTCTCTTTCCCTTTTTCGTCTCTCTTCCTCTGCCCTTTCTCTGTCCCTCACTCTTCCTCGTCCTCCTCCGCCTCGGCTTTGTCCTGCCTGGTGGCCCCGGGGCCCGCTGTCTTGTTCTCTTTTTTCCACTTCATGCGGCGGTTCTGGAACCAGATCTTGATCTGTCTTTCGGTGAGGCAGAGCGCGTGCGCGATCTCGATGCGCCGCCGCCGCGTCAGGTAGCGATTGTAGTGAAACTCCTTCTCCAGCTCCAGGGTCTGATAGCGGGTATAGGTCTGGCGACCTCGCTTGCGGTCGGTCCCTGCGCAGATGTTATTTGCAGGAGAAAAATCAGTGAGTGAGGAACGAGCCATGAGAGTGCTCACCTCCCTCTTGGACCCTGTATGCGGTTTGGCATCGGTGGTTGGAAGAGCCTATTTCCCATTACATCAAATTGTCACTATCCATACCCCAGCCTATGCCTGTCATCTTTCCTCAACGTACAGACCTTTCTACAGGCCTCCCAAGGCAAACACTCCCATCTTCCACCCAGGAAGTCTTCTAGCCTAGGGCTTATGAACACAAGGTCCAACCTGCTGGCTCTTGAAGGCCCTGTGCCTAAAGGGGTGTATGTGGGATGAAAGGCAGTTAATCCTCCGGGACCAGGAACCCCAAGTCTCCCTTTTGCATGCTGACTTTGATGGTCTTTGGGAGTACAGGACAACAGAAACCATGCAAGTGACCCTGGAGTGAGACTCTAGGCCTGGCCTGAGGGCTTTTCCCAAAAAGAAAAGGAGACAAAGAGCCTCACAGGTCCAGTCTCCCCCCTCCCCCAGCCTGTTGTGGAATGAGGAGGAGGTGAGAATTTGCAGATTTCCTTGGAGCGCAGCTGCCTTCTGATGACTATTTTCCAGTGAGTGGCTGAGGTTCAGACCGGCTAGGCTGTCCTGCCTGCCCACCTGCCCAGACAATCCAGCCCTCCAAAGCAATCTTTGGGCCTCCAGGAAGGCACAGAGGGAGAGGAGAGACAGCAGCCTGGGTTGGGGTAGAACATTCAGTATCTGGCTGGTGGGGGCTGAAGGGAAGGGAAGAGCTTCCCAGGTTAGGCCCCAAACCCTGAGGAGGCTTGGGGGAGATGTTGGTGCCAGCCCTCCTAGGAAGGAGACAGTGGGAGGAGGGGCTAGGGGCCCTAATTTCAAGTCAGATAAAAGCCAAGCTGAAATGTTTATGAGCAGAAAAATTGGGGCTTTAATAAATCAGCTGGAAAGGCAGTCAAATTATGAAGCAGGTAATGGGGACCGTGACCACTAATACTGAAAGTGTAAGAGCTGGGCTCCTCCTGACCCTCAACCCTGGCTAGATTGGGACCTTCTGACCACAAGTCTTGGGTCTTCTGGACCTTGAGACTGGCCTCTGAGTCCAGGACAACATTATGAAGGATGTCTGGGACAGGCTTGTCAGGAGACCCCACGGAGCCCCTGGTCTCTTGGGGTTCCTGCAGCAGCTTCCTCAGTGGCCTGCACTCTCTAACTCTTGATTTGGCTCTTTGGGAGTCCTAGTCTCTCCCCCAAAAGGACCTCCACCCTCCTGGAACGACACTTGCAAACTAGTTGGCCAGTTCTCCAGGGGTGCTAGGAAGGGCACCTGAGGAAGCCAGCTGTACTCCCCTGAGGCCTCTGCTCCTTTCTCTAGTTCTCCTGCCTCCCCCTTCCCAAGTTTCCTGGGGGTCAGGAGCCTGCTATCCCTTGGCCTCAGCCCCCCTCTCTCCACCTGCCTCTCTGGCTCTGTGTCCATGGCTGAATCCTCATCACCTCTCACACCCCCTCCTCCCGCCAGGCCTCTAGAGCTCACCTCTAATTGTCCAGAAGGGAATAATGGGGGAGCGGGGTTGGCTGGGAAGAAAGGGGGAGGGGAGAACTGCTCAGCCCTGCAGCCCCCTCCCCTAGACCTTATCCAAGCTGGGGCTGGGGGACACACCCAGAGCTGAGATCCCCGTCTGGGGAAGGGAGAAGGGAGGGGGGAGACCCTAATGGCTATTCTCTGCAAACCCCAGCCTTCCTCCGCAAGACAAACGGCCTCCTCTCCAGCCCGTGCCGGCGCGGCTGATAAATATTTAAAGCTAAAAGGCCGGGAGGAAGGGTGGGGGGGGTGGGCTGGGGGCTCAGAGCGCCGCCGCGGCGTCGGCGGAGAGGGATCCGCTAGGGAAGCAGAGCGAACCTGAGAGCACCAAGCAAAAACGGGAATAGGGGCGGCGCGACGGGTCGCGGCTCGGGGTGGGGGGCCGCGTCCCCAGGGCCGACCTCCTACCAGGAGCACTCTGGACACGGAGAGGGGCACTTGGCCGGGAAGGGGGCGCCTTCCGGGGAATGTGCCCGGGCCACTGCGGCTCGGGACCGCTCGGGACTGCTCGGTGCGCGGCGTTACCTGAGCTTCGCATCCAAGGGTAGATCCGGAAGTTACTCTCGGCCGCCAAGTCCGAGTCCCTCTGCTCCTTGGCGCCCGCCGCCTTGGCAGAGTCGCCGGGACACACCCCGGAGAGGTTCTGCTCAAAGGGTGCGCAGTGCATGTTGAAGGAACTCGGCTCGAGCCCGTAGCCGGCCGCGTAGACGCCGGCTGCACTCTGGCCCGCCATGCCCACCCCGCCGGGGTACAAGCCCTGCATCGAGGCGGCGAAGGAAGCGCCCGAACCCGCTCCATAGCCCGGGCGCTGGGGGTTGGAAGCAAACGCACAAGAAGTTTGTTCGGGGAAGGCTCCGGTAGCGAAAACCGAACTTGCGGCTGGATATTTAGAAAATAAAGCATTCGCATAATACAATGAACTCATAATTTGGCCGGATGATTTGTAGGCAGGGACGTTTTAGTGTCGGTTTTACGAGATTCCTTGATATATTACAGAATTAGAGTCCAGATTTACACCAAAAAGGACCCCCTTTTTCCTCTCTGGACCACGTGACCCCGCCCACGTGACGTCCCCTCTGCCAATAGCCGGGCAGCCTCCCCACGGCTCCCGGTAATGTGGAAAAAATTGTGTGGCGTTGGATTTATAAAATATGATCAATAATGAATGAGAAAACCAGGCCCTGTGGATTGGGGCTGGGGGCTCAAGGGCCGCTGTCGACCCCCGTGGGCTGGAGGCAGCTTGCAGGCGAGATTTGGGGAAGAAGGGATTGAGTGGAAGGGAAAATAAATAACCTCCGAGAGCGATCCTTGTTGTCACCCCCTCCTCCCCAGCCCGTTACCCAGCCAGAAACAAAACGCAGGGATTGCATACAACCGGGTGAGTGGGTGGGGGCAGGCCAAGTCTTTATTAATCCGGACCGCTTCAGCCTGGCTGGGCCTTTGGGGGGACTTGGTCCGGAATTGGTCCGTTTCTCCCGAGATGAGGAGCGAGGTGAGCCCGGCCTTAAGGCTCGCTCTCTCTCTCTCTCTCTCTCTCTCTCTCTCTCTCTCTCTCTCTCTCTCTCTCTCTCTCTGCCCCAGACGGGCAGGGACGGAGTGAGGTTTCCTGGGTGCTCCCAGAGGCGCGGAATCCAGCCCACTGGCGTTGGATGCTGCGGTTTCTGGTGGCTAAAAAATAAAAAAATAAAAAAAAGGTTTGAAAATGTAAAAAGGAAGGGGGTGGGGTGGGTGGGAAGAGAAAGGAAGGGAGGAGGGTGGCCCGGCATGCTGCTCTCCTGGTTCCTGCAGGCGGATGCCTCAGTCGAGCGTGGCTGCTGGAGAACCAGAGGGAGCGAAGGAAGGAAGGCGGCGAGCCACCACCTCGGAGCTGGGCAAAGGTGGCCAAGTCCCAGAAAGGGAGAGGCAGGGAAGAGCGTCTCCCTTCTCCTCCTGCTCCCCTCACGAGAGTACGAAAAACATTAAATTTTTTTATTTTTAATTTTTCAGCTTGTTCAGCAGCTCCGCACTCCACCTCTACCCCTGCACACACACACACAGGAGAGGGCACACAAAAACAAGGGGGGGAGGTGGGGGGATAAAGCCACCAGCCCAGACGCATCTCTCCAGCATGGCCTGGGCTCGGGGGTCTCCGGGGCCGGCAGCCTCGGAACGCGAAGGGAGGGGGAGGGGGTTTCTCTCGGCTCCCCTCCCTCGTTCGTCTCTCCTCCAATCACGCACAGCCGCCTCCCTCACCCCCTGCGCCCCTGGGCCAAGGGACTCGCACCACCTGCCTCCAGCCCCCGCCCCCTCCGCTGCGCGGCCAGGCGGACGCAGGAGCCCGGTGACTGGCTCCCCCCGTCCGCAGCTCTGTAAGGCGCCGGGAGCAAATGAGGAGCGCGGGCCGGGCAAGTCTCGGGTTCTCGCTTGTAAACTTTATTGTAACTCTTCCGCCCTTTTCAGGCGCAGACAACAGAACAAAGTATAGAGGAACAACAAAATATATAATTAGCCCTCCCGCCCCCCAATAAAGCAATTCACGGATACAGGATACATTCTCTTCACAGTAAACCTAAGAACACTTTAAACAATTGCCCACAGAGCGCATGCTAACTAAAGTAACCTCTTTTGAGAAACACTTTAGACGAAATTGTCAAACCAAAGCGGGTGGGGGTGGTGGAGGAAAAGAGAGAAGCCAGAGAGAAAGCCAGCGAGCTAGGGAGGGCAGCGGGGAGGGGGGTGGGAGGGGAAATGAGGACGAGGCGAGAGAGAGAGAGAGAGAGAGAGAGAGAGAGAGAGAGAGAGAGAGAGAGAGAGAGAGAGAGAGAGAGAGGAGACAGAAAGAATTACGGCGTGAATAGGCAGTTTCATGTTGTTGGGAGAACTTAGCAGAAATCGGTACCTCGGTCATTACAAAGAAGCACGTTCAAAGGAAAAAAGACCATTGCACAAGGAGGCTTTTTACACGGGGCAGGGGCGTGGGGGTGGGGCTCAGCCAGGCCGCAGCCGCTCATCCTAGCAGGGAGAGGGAGTCCTTGCTTAAAATCCTTTTCTTTGCCCCTCGGCCCCCAAGAGATGGGAAGGAGATCCACGGTAGCTCACACACAGAAGCTATTACGAGAAACTACCACTAGCGGGGACTGGCGCGGCGGGGACGCTGCGGTGGGAGGCCAGGCTCCGGGCCCCGCTCGCGGGGCCAGAGCTCTCTCGGGCGGGGGCGGGCAATGGCAGCGCTGTCGGGTGACCCGCGGAGGCAGGGCGGCCGCGGCCCTGGCAGTCCCAGCTGGAGCCTACTTCTTGTCGCCCTTCTGCGCGTCGCCCTCGTCCGCCGCCTCTGGGGCCCGCTCCAGCTTCTGTTTCTCCAGCTCCTCCTGCTCGCATTTGCTGCTAGGGAACTTGTCTTTGTTGTTCTCTTTTTTCCACTTCATCCTCCGGTTCTGGAACCAGATTTTAACCTGTCTCTCTGTCAGTCCCAGCGCATGCGATACCTCGATCCGCCGCTTGCGAGTCAGATAGGGATTAAATAGGAACTCCTTCTCCAGCTCCAGGGTCTGGTAGCGGCTGTAGGTCTGTCGGCCTCGCCTGCGTCCAGCGGCTGCTGGGAATGGGGGAAAGGGCGAGACAGAGGGGAGGGGAGGGGAGGGGAGGGTGGGGGAGGGGGCAGAGACAGAGAAGGTTGGAAGATTCGTGAACCAGCCTAGGAGACCAGTATAATAAGGGCAGGGGACCTTCTACCCCGTGCAGGGGCGGAAGCGCTGGGAGGCCGCGGTCAGACGAGGCGGGGGGGCGAGTGAGGGGGATCAGACACCACTGAATCTAAGGGAGCCAGAAAGGGGAGCCCCCTCCCCTGGTAACCAGCACCAGAGAGTTGGGCGGGGGTGGTTGAATCTATTAAAAGTGCCATTAACTTTAGAAGGAAGGATGTGAAGGAGGGGGAAAAGTAAGAATAAAAAAGCCAGGATGGGGACGAATGGACCCGCCTTGAAAAGCCCCCAGAGCCTCTGCCCCAGAAGAAAAGTTTCTTCAGGGTAATTAAACTATAAAGCAATTGAGAAGTGCAAAAGTTGAGCGCCCCATTCCCACCACCCTTTCTCCACAACCCCCCATAAAACAGTAAAAGGGGAAAAAAAGGAGGGGAAGAAGAAAAAAGTCAGGCAGGGTGAGGGGTTTATGGATTCAGGAAATGTCGCTTAGCGACCTCCTTCAAGGGAAACAAAAAAAGAAGGAAAGGAAGGAAGGAAGGAAGGAAGGAAGGAAGGAAGGAAGGAAGGAAGGAAGGAAGGAAGGAAGGAAGGAAGGAAGGAAGGAAGGAAGGAAGGAAGGAAGGAAGGAAGGAAGGAAGGAAGGAAGGAAGGAAGGAAGGAAGGAAGGAAGGAAGGAAGGAAGGAAGGAAAGGGGGAGCCTATCTGAACGGAGCAAGCAAGTCTTCCAGGGGCTGGCGGAACCGCTCCTGGCCTGCCCGGCCCCCCGTGCCGGCCTGGGCCCCGGGTCTCCCTTCCCCCCGCCGGCCCCGACGCGAGCTCACCTTGCGGGCGCATCCAGGGGAAGAGCTGTGTGGGAGACGGGCTCTGCTCGGACCCCTCCGCCTCCTCCCCCAGGCCGCTGGCAGCGGCGAGCTTGCAGTCTGCGTACTGCACCAGGTCTGGATCCTGCGCACCGAACAGGCTCTGCCGCTGCAGCGGGTCGTAGCCGTAGAAGTTGCCCGGGTCCCCGTGGCACGCCACGGCGCACGGGTTCTGCTGATAGGGAGCCGTGGACAGCGACGACGGCCCGTGGTAGAACTCCTGGATTTGAGACGGGTGCTGGAAGCTGCCGCCGCTGCTGGGACCGTACACCACGGTGGGTCGGCCGCCCAGGTCCTGGGCGAAGCCGCAGTCATAATAATTGGGGCGCAGGGACTCCCCGGTTTTGTATTTGGAGAACAGTGAGTTGACGAAATAAGAGCTCATTTTATTGAATTTTGAGGCGGCGGCGGCGGCGGCGGCTATAGTTGGGGGCTGTTGGGGAGGGGGTGGGGAGGGGGAAAGGGAGGGAGAGAGAGAAAAAAAACCGCGGATTCGCCGACTCCTAGTCACCCTCGCCAGGAAAGGAGAGGAAAAGGAGGAGGGGGGGGAAAGAAAAGAAAGAAAAGGCGAAGAAGGTCTCGAAGCCACCACACTTTTTGTGATTTCCAGGAATAGAAAAGGACCGCGAAGCCTCCAAAAGTCTAAGCTTGCATGGCAGCCGCGGCTCGCTCGCCCTCCCCCACCCCCCACCCCCCAAAAAAATATACCGCCACTTAAAGAGGTCCTCGCTTTACATTTCGAAGAAGGGATGCCAGTTCATAAACAGTTTTCGGTGATTTACTTCCCTGCAAATGAGTTGTTTCATATTTTGCACTGTCTTTTCATGATCATTTGCATCCATTAGAGACCCCGCATCCTATTGGCTTCTCCGTACTCCTCCCGGACAGAACGCAGAGCTAGGGTGAGAGCGAGAGAGAGCGAGCAAGAGAGAGAGCTAGAGCGAGAGAGCGCCAGGGAGTGAGGACAGAGCGAGGAAAAAAAAAAAAAAAAAAAAAAAAAAAAGGAGGGGAAGAAAAAAAAAACACCCTGGGAGAGAGAGGGGGAGAGGGGGAGAGAGCGGGGAGGAGAGGGGGGAGAGAGAATGAATACGGATTAAATCTGTTTAACTACCTACATTAATGAGATATCTCTCGCCTCACAACAAATCAAATACCCTCGCAGACCACCCCCAAAGACTGATGTGGGGCGCACGGAAAAAAACACGCACACACATACACAACGCGCCAGGCGTAGGCACGCCGTTAATTTCGCGATTTTAACGAGGCAGTTGGAGTCTTTTTAAATGTCAGGGTCGCTTCGGAAAAATGTAAAAGAACACGGTTTAATTGCACCGAGTTTTAAAAGGTCCTATAAATGTAATTGGTATTTTAATACAAGTTATCAAATCATACAGCTTCCTCTCCTAAACATATTTTCAAACAAACGAGGTAGTCATATTTAAAGCTTTAATGATCAATTTCCTTATTATTGATAAAGGTTTAACTATCGTGTGGAGGGAATCGGCTGGGTAACCGGCCCCCAAAAACGGCTGTAAACTCTTTAACAAACTATAAAACGCAATAAAGCCGAGTCTGTTGTTGTTTATGCCGCAGCGCATAAAAGCTGTTAGCATTTTACGAGTTCTTTCCTCTACAGCTATAAAACTGCAGCTTCGATCGCCCCCGCCGCCCGACTGCAGCACGGTGGGGGTGACAAAGCCGAAATGAGAATGATTATGAGTTTTTTCGGCGCAAACGGTGACTTTTCAGCGATTTCCCGCCTCCTTCAGCTGTTGAAGCACCTGCCCCCACTCCCTCTCCGAAGCCCCCAAACCACACTCTCTGCCCCACCCAGGCCACTCACCAACTTTCCAACAAACAAACAAGGCTTTTCTTTGGAGAAGGGATCCAGGAGAGCTTGAGGAGGCACCAGGAGGAAGAGCCGAAACTTTCTGGTTAACGGGCAGTAGTGAAGTCCTGACCAAAGCTCACTCTGCAACTGTGATTCTGCAGTTTTACACAACCTCGGGTGGCCTGGGAGGGGGTTGCTGGAATGGGGAGGGGGTCTCTAGAAGGTACTGGAGCCTAGTCAGTAAGCCTTTGGCAGACCAACTCTGTGTGATGGGAGTGGGGCCTGATGCCACCAGCAGGATAACATTCAGTTGGGCCGCCCCAGTCCTGCACCCAGGCCTTGGGACCCAGTAACCAAGCCCAACTGGCTCCCAACCTTCCCAGGACAGTCCTCCACACCTTCCGCATCACCCTCGGTTGAGAGGGCAGTTCCAGGCTAATCAGCACATCAGAGGGAATGGGCTGCCCTGGTGCCTGGCCTTGGTGCCCACTGTCCTGTGCCCTCCTCTGCCCTGGACAGTGACCTCAGGGTGTATGAATGGGAGGGGCACCATTTAGCCTTCACCGTCCTTTGAGCTACTGTCACTACCTAAACTGACTTTGGGGTAGAAGGGATTTGGATGCAGCAAGGTCACTGAGTCCCCCATTTTCTCTCCTCTCCCATTGGGAGCCTCTAGTTAAACCCTGCTCTCCCTCCAGACCTGAGGACCTAGGTCCTGAAACAGACTGCAGGACCCAGCTGACTGGATACCACACTCTCTTGCCAGTTGCCTTTCCTGGCCTACTGGGCCTAGTGACAATGGTGGCCAGGCTTTAGAAGGCCCCAATCTGAGGGTCCAAACCAATGGCTTCCTGAAGTGGCTCACTGAGCAAGGAAAGGAAAGGAAAGGAAAGGAAAGAAGGAAGGTAGAGAGAGAGAGATAAAGAAAGCTTCTAGCAACAAAGGGGGAGCCTTTACAAATACATTCGATCCACTATTGATCCATTGTTTATTCACGAGAGAGTGGCTTCCTTTTGGAGGGGTGCTTTTTGGGGATCCCACTCACCCCAACCCTTGTAAAAATGAAACTATCACCTTTTCCAAAGGGAAGGTACCGGTGGGGCCACTTCGTCCTTCAAAAGTGAATCTGGAGATTGGGAGAGGGGGTGAAAGGGAGAGAGAGAAAGGAGAAAAGGAGGGGAGAGGACCAGGGTCTTGAATTTTCAGCGCCAGGCTGAGGGGGCGGTGAGGCAGCGCTGGGAAAGCAGAGTTAAGTTGTTGCCGAAGAGAACATTTTTATCAAGTGCTGGGGATTTTATAGTCATGATTTGAGGACTCACCGGTGAGGTAGAAATTCAATGGTTTGTTCTAAATCATCCCTACACCCTGCCAGAAATTCCTGATGGGAGGAAAATGTTTCTATTATAAGAAAAAACAAGAAAGAGCGAGGAGATAATTTATAAACACCCAACGGAGCGCAGATTTATTAGAGAAACTCAAGTTGAGAAACTCCGCTAGCCTCTTCGCACCCGGTCCTGGGGGAGGAGAGAAGAGGCTGCAGCGGGGCTAATCTTAAGGGGGGGGGGATCCATTTCTCACACGCGTTTGTCCGGATGGAGGGCAAGAATCGGCTGGGCCGGGTCGAAATGTGGAATCTAAGGGGCTATGGGCAGGCTGACAGCGCTCAGGTCTCAGAGCGAGAAATGCCTGAAGTCCAGGCCTCCAAGCTGCTAAGCTGCGAAGGGACCGGTGTTCCCCAGGTCTGTCTGGGGCCGGGGCCGCGGGGCACGGAGCCCGAGCTCTCACCTGGAAGCCACGGGACGGGACGCGGGGAGAACCAAGCCCCTACTTCCTGCACTGCGCCTGTTCCCACATCCATCCGGAAAACGCACTCTTTTTTGGCGGCCCAGATTGGAGCGCCCAGATCAACCGAGGAAATATCCGAGCCATTCGCACCTCGCCCTCCTGGGAGCCCCTGCCCCGAGCCTGGGTCGCCCGGCGCCGCCCCGCCCAGCCCCGGCCACATACAAAGGCTCTAGAGCCTCGGTCCGTGCGGAGCCGCCCCGCCGGCTCTGGGCACTTCCGAATCCCCGCCAAAGCCACGGATCCGTTTTCCCTAAAGTGCTCCCACCCCTACCCCGGGCTGGCTCACCCGGTTCCCTCTCCCGCCGATCCCGCAGCAGGTTGGGGCGGCTTCCTCTATATCCGACCTTCTGCCGGCTCGCCCCTCTCACCTGACCTGCTCACCCGTATCCGCAGACATTCCTCTTGGCCCCCTCCCCGGATAATCTCATTTTTCCGAACCAATCCTCCTCTTTTATTTGGATCCACTAGTCCTATTATTACTATTATTCCCCGTTTTCATGCATTTGTTGTCCCACCGAACGTAGAAACTGGGTGAGAAGCCCTGAGCCCTGCTCCTGGGGGAAATTCAGAAAATTGACCGTTTGAGGAGAGGAGAGGGGGTCAACGCCACTATATCTCAAATCTACAAAACGGGGGAAATGGCCACAATGAACCCTATATTTTTATTCTGGGCAAATTATTCATGACTTTTGGTAGCGCTCGATACGTAGATTCAGGGCCGACCGAAGTGCGAGGTGCAGCCGCGGGCGCCGGCTGCCGCAGCACGGGGGATTTTCACGTGGAGCAAGGGTGCCATCTAGCGGCCATGATGAGAAAAGGCGCCGCCGCCACCGGCTCCTCCAGCTTCTCAGAGAGCCAGCCAGTGCGGCGACAATGCGGAGAAACTTTCAGTATTAGCAGAAAAGGGCGAGGGAAATGAGAGCGGGCGAGAGAAAAGGCGTCGGAAATCAGGCAGTGGTTCATAAAATTGTGCAGATAAGCTACAAAAAATTTAAACAAAACAAACAAACACGGAGAGGGGATAAGGAGCGAAAAAGAAACCAGAAGCTTTTCTCTCTAGCCCCACCCCCCGCCTCAAGCCCCTAATTTAGGGCAGAGACCGCCGAGCAGTGCGCCGTTTATGGCCTGTAAAAGGGGGAGCCGAGCACATTTCAAACCCAACACGATTGTTTCAAATTCTTAGGGGAAACAATTGGGCTTTTTGTGGGGGGAGAGGAGGCCTGAGAGGATGGGACGAGACTGTAAAAGGATCAAGAGGCTGCCAGCGCCCAGACGTCTGGCCCCGCCGGACCTGTGTGTGTGTGTGTGTGTGTGTGTGTGTGTGTGTGTGTGTGTGCGCGCGCGCGCGCGTTCAGGGGGCTTCTCTTTATGACGCCCGATTCTGGAAGGGGGTGTGTTGCGAAGAACAAAGACGAGTCCCAGTTGCGTTCCGTGAAGCATTTGTGACAACGAAAGTGTTCTTCCCTCCCCCCTCCCTCCTCGCCCCTCTTTGCCCCCTGGGGCCCCCGGAAACCCCGCGCCCTGCACTTCGGGAGGGTGAGGATGGGGGCGGCCCAGTCAGGCCCACCCATTCGCCCGCCAGGCCCGGAGCCTAGGCCCAGCTGTGGCTCTCTCAGCTCCGGAAAGTTTCCCCTCACTGTTTGCTTTGCTGCTGTTTAGTTTCTTAACCTTCAGAAATTTATACGCTATAAACTTTTATAGCGGTCATATTATTTTATTGCTGCGCACACGGCATTGAATTCCTCTCCTGGCTTCCCTCTGTCTCGCCGCACTCTCCCGGTCCCCCTCTCTGAATCTCTCTCTTTTATGACAGCAGATTTCCCCATCTCCGGCTTCCGAGTCTCCGCGTTTTCGCCTTTGTTTGTTTTTAAAGAAGCCACCCCGGGCTGGGGACCCAGACGCCGCCGGAGGCTTCCCGCGGGGCGCCCTCGCCCCCTACCCCGCAGCACTCCGTTCAGTTCCTGCCTCACTTTCTTGCGTTTCCTCTGGGCGGAATCTGGCCTTTTCGGCTCACTCTCAGCACGGGCTGGCTCCTGGGAGCCCAGGATGGGGAGGGAGCCCATTCTACGCAAGCTCTAAAGGCAGATTCACGTTATATATCACTGGAACCCTCCTCGGAGGATGCGGGTTGGGGCCCAGCCGTATCAGGAGCTTCGCGTTCTCCTGCCTCCTGCTGTCTCTCCGATTAGCTCATCCTTCCGTTCGCCGGAGAGGGGTAGGCAGGGCCTTTTCGCTTCCAGGCTGCTTTCTCGAGGGCCAGGCTTTGTCCCCACCTCTACCCCAACGTCAGGGTCTCCGCGGACTGCAGCGCTGCTGGGTGGGCCCGGTGGGAGGCTCTGGCAGGAGGCCGGGTCCCAAGCGCCAGCCCGGCAGAAGCACAGAATCCCGGCGGCTGGATGAGAACGGCTGGACTGCCGAGAACAGCGCTCCCCATTTGAGGCTTTGGTGGGACGCCACAGTCTGAGGGGGACAGAAAGGTGCCTTGAAACCGAATTTAATTCTGGGGTCCGACTGGGAAGGGGTTTTTGTTGTTGTTGTTTTTCCTCCTGAACCATTTCTGTTTCACACTCAACCATCTCCCGCAGCCTGTAGGAGCTGCCTCCACCCCTACCAAACTCCACCCGCCTTACACCGAGGCTGCTACCCTGTGGCTCAAATTGGAGCCTCAAACTCCAGGTGGGGATTGAAAACCCCAAGGGGCTTACTCTTTTTGAGTGGAAGAAAGGACAGCCTGGCCTTCCGGAGGCCTCTATCTACATCCCATCCTTCTGCTGCAGGGAACAGCAGACCGAAGTTACTGCCTTCTTCACTTGCATGATATATTTTAAAGTGGCCAAAGCAAAGTGGCTTTCTCAGCCAGCTGAGAGAGGACCTGCTTCCAGGGATGGCAGGGCAGGCCTCGCCATCCTCTGGCTCTGGAGGTGGTGGGGAAGTCACTAGTGCAACTTAAGAGGAAGATTCTCATTGCTCCCTGCGGACCCAGACCCCTCTCCAAACCACTAATCTTTCCTTTTCTCCCCCTCCAGTCTCCCAGCTCTCCTGTTGCAAGGCTCTTGCTCAGTTTAGCCAGTGGTCTTGGGAACCTTGGTCTGGACCAGCTCTCAGCTCCACTAGGAAGCCCACCCTGCAACCTCTTGGGCACAGGACTCTCTCTTTATTCCAAGCCACCCTCTTGGAACTAGCATCTCTACCTCTGGTCAGGTGAGGCGAGCCAACACAGAATGACACACAGGAAAGATTTATTTTCTAGCGTGATATATATTTTTTGATCATTTTCTTTGTGTTTTTCCTTCCAAAACAATCAGCTCTAAGCCCCTCGCCCTCCCCACTCCCACCCACAACCCTCCCATATAAGCAACAACTGAAAACAGGCGAGACAATCACCCCCAAAGAAATCACAACACACAGCACAATTTCACGACTGCCACCGACAAAGCAAAAGAAGATCTACTGGAATGTCCCCTTGCAGGGTCGGGAGAAGCAGGAGCGAGAGTCCATGAATTGAAGGGGATTGGAGAGGTGGGGTAGCAGGGGGAGGAAAGAAAGCCGACAGTAAGGGCCGGCCTAATGCTTAGGTGCGATTTCGCCTCTTTCCTTAGCAAGCGGGACTGCTCCCCAGACGCGTGCGCGCGCGCGCAGATCGCCATCCAGGCCCGAGTCGGGAGGCAAAGCCAGGCACTGGGGCTGGTCTCTGCGCTTCTGCGCTGGGGCGGCAGCTGACAAGCCCGGGGCTCCTCCCGCAGGGGTCAGACTGGGCAGGATGGGAGGAAGAAATCAAGCTCCGAGCGCCCGGGGAGTCTTTGCTCCTCCACGACTTGCTCTGGAGAGGAGCCTGGGAATCGATTCACAATAAATTCTCCATCGGGTTCTCCTGACTTGGCTTTTCTGCCTATGGAGGGGTAGAGCTAGCAGAGGATGGAGGGTGGAGGGGGGTTTCTACAGGGGCGACTTGGCTCGCTGGTGCAAGGTGGATTGGCCGAACAGAGTTGATTTCAGAGCTGGAGAGGATGTGGAAGAATGCAGGGCCGGTGTTGAGCAAGACAAGCTACAGTCTCTGTCAAGCGGGACACAGATGAACGTGAGGACGACATTGCCAAGGCTTACGACCCACGATCTGACCTCCTTTTGTTGGAAGGAGAGGAAAACAACATGCAGAATTAAACATTTCCTGCAGCAAAATGTGTGTATGTGGACTACCTTCACAAAACCTAAGAGACTCTCATAAGACCACCGCTGCCTTTCCTTGCCCTTTCGAACCCACTAGCTCGGGAGCTGAATTTATCCCACTTGCCCTTGAGTCCATGCCCAGGTATAGTTAAGGATTCCGTGGGGATGGTGTTGTGATGCTGGGCCCTTTGAGCTGCAGCGCCTCATTCAGGAGTGTGTCTCTAGACTTCTGCCTGGTGTGTAATTGCATCAGGGGCAGACCCTGGACTTGCCTGATGGTCTGTGGGCTATTCCGCCAGATTTGGGGTGTGATGGTCTGCATTTAGGGCGTCACTTCATTGGAGTGTTGACTGTGAGGGCTTCCCATTGTTACTGTGGGGTCCAGGCTTTATGCAGGTGGGCTGTGTGCAGTTGGAGTGTCCCTGGGTGACTTTGGGATAGGTGCAGGGGGGAAACAAGCAGGCTGAAAATGAGGGGCTGGGGCTCCCCAGGAAAATTAAGAGGGTTGCTAGGGGCTCTACTAAGGGCACTCTTTCCTTGGGGCCCATCACCTTCTTAGGAACCAACTACATCTACCTTCTAAATCAATAAAACTCCCTCCTGAGGCCCAGGGAGAAGAGAAGGACAGGTGAGGGCAAAGGAAAGGAGAGAGGCTCTAGATGCAGAAAAGGACTTTGAAGAAAAAGACCCCCTTCCCCATTCACTTGAATACATCCCAGACAGCATAGGCTCCACAGCCATCCCTTATAAATAAGCATGAGATGGGGAAGGGGTGGGGAGGGCTGGGGGGAATCTTTACTCTTTGCCCTGTTCCTTATTCATTTTCTTCATTTTCATCCGCCGGTTCTGAAACCAGATTTTGACTTGTCTCTCACTCAGGTTGAGGAGTCTGGCCACTTCGTGCCTACGGTCCCTGGTGAGGTACATATTGAACAGAAACTCCTTCTCTAGCTCCAGCGTCTGGTATTTGGTGTAGGGACAGCGCTTTTTCCGGGAAGAGCGAGCGTGCAGCCAGTTGGCGGAGAGGTTGGCTGAAAGAGAAGCAGTGATAGAATCAAAGAAAGGAAAGGGCGTGAAGGGCCCCCGTGTTCTCCTTCCAAGAGGGCGCACCCCTGGTCTCCACTCCCCATCTTACATTGGAGAAAGAGGCACCTGGGCCTTCAGGTTCCCAGAAAGGCTTCCAGAGATGGGCCAAGAGTTGCTATAGGCACCTCCAGGTGAGTTATTTGGACAGGATGGAGCCAAACATGTGCCAGACTTCTCACCACTTCCAAAGCTTTGCCTGCCCCAGGTCCTCACTCAGTCTCTTTCTCCACTTGGGTCAGAACTGGTTAGGGCTCAGGTCAGAGCCCAGCCTGGCTAAAGCCCTCTCCCCCACCAGCTCTACCAGACTCACTAGCGGTGGCTGACTGAAGGGTCCTGGCTCTAGGTCTGAGAGGTGAGAGAAGGATTGGGCTGGGGGAGAGGAGAGTGGCTTCCGCTCAGCCACAGCCAAGAGACCTCCTGGCCCTCCAGTCCAGTTTGAGTACACCCTCTTGCCTTGATCACAAGCTTGCATCTCTTGGCCACATGGCAGCAGCCATGTGTGTCTGTGCAGATATCTCACTGCCCCCCCCCCACCACAAATAGGGATTCACATTTAGAGACGCAAACATCTAGCACACTCCAATTCACATGCAACCCAATTGCAACCATTTATCAACTCCAGCCTGTGGACAAGGGAGTGCTGTGGGCTCACAGATAACTGATGGTTGCAATAGTCTCCTTTTCCACTCCTGCTCAGCTTGCAGTTTGGTTAAAGTAAGTTCAGGGAAATTGGGATGCAAGATTGGTCCAGTCCTAAGGGGGGGGGGAGCCATGGATCATGTGGGGGTAACAGAAGTCCTTCAGAGCATAACTAACTCCAACTGGCTCCATGTGGTGAGAGGGAACAGAGAAAGAGAAGTGGTGACTGAGTAGAAGAGGGGAAAAAAGAGGAAACAAACATGTATACAGGCTTCTTTTCTCCTTACCCCTGAACTCAGAAAAGTTGCCAAATAAAGCAGAGCCAATTAAAAATAACAGCCACCCTCTACTAGATTCCTTCACCCCAAATGAAAAGCACTGAGTATTTTTTTTTTTTAAATCTGGTTCATCCTACACTAAGTACCGTGTCTTACCAATTTGCAGTGCTATTTCCTTAATGTGCTTGCCTGGGATGGGACCCACAGCCGCATTAAATATGAAAGAGGAAAAAAAACTGTTAATAATTGATTCTAGCCAAACTGCTGCCTTGCAGTAATCGACTTTCCAGGTAGAGTTTGTGGGCTTGGGGTGGGGGGGTCTGTTTGGGTGTGAGCAGGGAGGGTTTGGGAAGAGCCGTGTGTTACCCAAATGCCAACTCTTGTGATTCAACCTGGCAGGTTGGAGGTGGTGGGACCTCACAGAGACCTCAGGGGAGCTGGGCAGCTCTCTACCCTCCAGTAGGCAAGGGCACCCCCAAAGGGCCACTCTGCTAATGGGAAATCCGGCAGGGCAAGCAGAGACTAAAAAATCTGACCCTCACTCTCCAAAAAGAGTAAGGGGTGAGGACTTGTGCCCACCATCCTGCAGGTTATTGCTGGGGGGCTAAGAGCCCCGACCAATTTGCCCTTCTCAACCTTAAAAAACGAAAAATCCGCGACTCCCCTCCTGCCGCCCGGAGCGAGCAGCACATCCTGGAAATTAGCCAGACTTCGGTTCCTGGCGGGGGAGCTTTTGGACGGGTGGGAGACGGTGAGAAACGACCTTCCGAGGATGAAGTTAGCCTCTCCGCAGGCCTCTCCCCACCACCACCCTTCTACTCCCCAGGGTCCTTTCGGGATCTCTCCTTCTCCGCGCAGCGGGTCGGCCGCGAAGTTCGGAAGCGATTCCCCAACTCCCTGCGAGGAGGACAGCTCTCGCTGGGGCTAGGAAGCCTCGCGGAGAGTAACTGGAGCCGCAGAAAAGGAAGCTGCAACCGGGGCGAGTATGCCACGGAGGGGAGGGGGCGACCGGAGGGAAGGCTCCCGGGGAGGGGCCGGCGCATCCGGGGAGGAGGCTCAGTCTCGGGGTCCTGGGCTTCCCGCGCCCCTCCCGGCGCCGGCTGCGGACCCTGAGCGGCTACTGAGCGAGATCTGCTAAAAACAATCCTCCGTCAAGCTGTTGCAACGCAAATAAAATCCTAATGAGCCCCCTCCCACTAGCCCTTGGCCGGCTTTTACGGTGTGCGCGTGGCGCGGGGAGCTCTGCCAGCGTGCGGTGCCCGGCAGGCAGCCCGGTGCACTCCCGCCCTGGCCCGCGCGCGTTCTCGGCCTCGCTGGCGGCCTCCCCGGCCCTGCCAGCTCCTCTCTCAACCGGCGGTGGTCGGCTTCTTCCCGGGCTTTCAGCCCGGGCCTCGGGGGCGTGGGGGAAAGGAGGCCGAGAGAGCGGCGAGCTGGTCCCTGCGCCCCGGGTCCCCCGTGGACTTGGAGGAGTGGGGGCGGCGCTCCTCCAGCGGCCTCAGTCTCCCTTTCTGGGGCACTCAGCTGCCTCCCTCCATCTTCCCTCCGCCCCCGCTCGCTCTCCGGCCGTCGCCGCGGTTTCCCTTCACATTGTCCGCAGTTTATTGCCTCTCCCCTCCCCCTCCCCCTCGCCTGGCCTTCGGCCTGGGTATTTCCTCACTTTTTATAACTTACTTTGATCCGGCCTCTCTTTGTCCTCGCTTCCTTCGCAAATTTTATTGTCCCCGTAGCCGGGTCTTTGATTAGACAGGACGGCCTCCCTGCCCGCCGAAGTTTCCAAACTGTACTCGGGCGTGCCCTGCTTGAGCAGCTCCCCAGGCGCGCCCAGCAGCGGCTCCGCCTTCACCGCCGCCTGGCCCTGCACAGGAGCAGCTTCGCCGCGCGGCGCCGGCTCCAGCCAGGTGCGGAGGTACCTGCTCTCGGCCGGCGGGACGCCCTGGGGCTGGATGTAGGGGTGGTAGACGGACGGCAGGCTTCCGGACGCGTGCGGGCTCAGCGGTGCCCAGGAGGCGCCGAACACCGGCGCTTTGGGCTGGAAGCTGCACGAGGGGAACTCCAGGTGCTCCGCGTGGCCCGGCTGCCGGGGGCTCGCGTACTGGCCGGAAGGAAACTTGGCTGGAGGCGCGTCCTCACTCTCGTGACTTATGATCGAGTCGACATAATAGCTGCTAAGCGTCCCAGAAATGGACATTCTCAGACATTATCCGGGCGCTCGCAGGGGGAAGGGAAGCGCTCGCGCGCGGCGCCCAAGCAGGGAGAGGTGGCACCCGGACCGGTGTGAGGGCTTTCGGACGCGAACCCCCCAGCCCCCCACCCTCCCACCCCCACCCCTGCTCAACTTCTCAGCCAACAAAGTACAGTGGAGCAGCCTGGCTCAGCGCTCCTTGCAAAATGATTGGTCAAAGTTTTTCCGACTGCCTGATAAAGCGTCAGCTCCGACATAAATCAATCGGACGAGGGGGCTGCGCTCTCGCTGTCATCCGTCCGCACCGCATTCCATATCGAGGATGGATTGTTTTATGCTGATGCAATGTGCTATCACGTCAGGGCTCCGGCGGCCACGTAACCTCAGCCCGAGCTGCCGGCCGCCCCCCCCCTTTTTGCAGGAAGGGGGGCCGTTCTCGCTATGGGGCGGCGGGGGCGGAGGAGAGGCGGAGGGAAAGCAGCGGGCTGCCTCGGAAGGGACGCTGGCTGTGGAGCCCTCTCCCCAGACGGGTCCGGGAGGGAGAGAGGGAGCGCAGACAGAGGGAGGGAGCGAGCCCCAGCCTGGGGAGCAGCCGGAGAGGCACAGGGCATAATTAAAGAAAGAGGAGGTGGTACCGTCCCCCCCGCCCCCGACAAACACACCTCCACTCCACTCTACCGGCTCTCCTTTCCTCTTCTCTGTCCCCTGACACCAGATATTTATTAAACAACAGCGCAGCAGCAAGCCACTGGAGATGAAGTAAAAGAGATGGGGGAGAAGTTGGGATTTTATAGGATGTTGTCTGCTTTGGAGGGGACTCTGTGAATAGTTTGGGAGGGGAGGTTTGTAGGCCTGGGAGTTTCTCCTGACCCTTCAGTGGCTGAGGGAGGAGAGAAGGGAATAAAAGGGCCTGCGTGTCCAAAGATCCTGTCCTAAAATTTAGCTGTCCTGAAATTAGAACCCTCATGAGGTTAAAGGGATTCATCAGCTCCTGGAAAGTTGAGCCTCTGAACGAGTTTAATACAGATAGTCAAAGCTCCTTTAAATTTCTTGGGCCTCTCTCTGGCCCTGGTCAGAGGAAAGGGGGGTGCATAGCCATTTCTCCTTTCCTCCACTGAATAACAGACCCTTAAAACTGCCCAGATGGGGGAGCCGAACAGGAGAAAGGGTTAAGGGAACTTCCCTAAGGTGTCAGCAGAGCAGAGGTGTGGGAAGGGGTCCAGAGTTATCTCCCCTTCTACCCAGTGAGAAAGGAGGTGAGTCGGAGTTTTTCGCCTCTCCTGCTCTGAAGGATTTCCAAACAAGCTGTATTGGACACCAGCATAGACAGGGAGCCTGCAGGGTCAGTCTCCCGCCCTCCCGCCACTTTCCCTCCTGCAGACTCTCTCGCAGGAGCTTCCAAATAGCCCGCTTTATTGATGTCTCCTCTGCGGCCCTGCGCTGGGGCTCCCTCGGGGCCACCGGCTGGCTTCCTGGCCCATCTCCAGCCGTCTTTCCTCTGGCTTCTGCCCTGGATGCGGTGGCTTCTCGTGGAGTGGGCTCTCAGGGAGGTGCGGCCCCTGGACAGACCCAATCCTCTCTGGTCAGGTTTCGGGCAGGCTGGAGCCGATTTTCTCAGCATTCTCCGACCCTGGGCCCTTTTAAGATAGGCTGCCCCAGTCCTGTCGTTTTAACAAAAGCGGGATCATTCTAATTTGAGGTTTCATCTTTTAGGCCATGTACCCCTCTGCCGTGCAGAAAGCTGCGGATCACCTCCGCACGCGCACACACTCCCGCCCGCTTTTCTTTCCAAATGAAGCCATCTCGTGTCATTACGTGTGAAATACGAGGGGAAAGCGCCATATTTCTTCACATTATGGCGATTTCAAAATGATTTTTTAAAGATCAATGTCGGCGCCCAGCCGGCCCCCTCCTTTTCCACTCCAGCTCTCCGAGGGCGACAGCCCAGCAGATCCGGAACCAAACAGCGTGAAGATCTGCTTTTTCCATAGGACCCAAGTGGGAAATCCGATGCAAATTCTTCTAAGTAGTGGTTGGACGCTTGGGAAAGTCGAGGGAGCTCCCCGGACTCGCCAGCGGAAAAAGCTGGGTGCCTAGTGAATGAATCACAGTTAAGGCAAAGCACCTGTTCTCGATTTGCCAGACCTATGGAGTCTGCTGTTGGCTTTACCTGTAATAAATATATTCTTCTTCAGAAAAAAAAAAAACTCCTCTCCTGCTGTAAATAATGGTGTTATGAAGCAAGGCGGGCTTGAGTATATGACTTTCTGTAGTATATAAATCAGGGCCCAAAAGGACATGTGGGCTGTGGGCAGGGTTTTTTTTTTTTTATGGCAAAGTCACAACACTGGGCTGTTCTTAAGACCCAGGCTGTGCAGACGCTGGGCTCTGGCTGCAGCCCTTCTGGTTCCCACTCTGGCCCTTGCTTTGCCGCTGTCTCTCTTTGCAACAAGAGACAAGTTGAGAGAGCCACTTAGTTTAGGGAAGAAGTTAGAGGAAGAAGAACATTCAGGCTCATGACTTGTGCTCTACAGGGTGGAGTGTCCCAGCAGACAGGGTTCAGGTTTGTGGGTTGCTGGTTGTCTGGTGAGTTGACCCTAACCCCTGGTGGCTCCTGGGTGCGCTGGGTAAGGAGGGGACCCAGGCCTCTTTTCTGAGACCAGAACTTAGTCTTTGCTCACAAACGAGCTGGAAGGTGGAAATAATTCCAAAGCGACAGGTTTTGGAGGTCTCATCGTCTTCTCAGGAGAGGTGGCTCTGGAGGGAAGAGAATGAAATAACACCCAAGCCCTGGAGTCTGTGCCCCAGCTCTCATCTCCTCCAGGTGGGGATCCAGATACAGCAAGCAAGGAGTCCCACTTCAGCCAGGCTTTCTAGAAAGCACTGCTGCCTCAAATTGAAGCTCAATTCCAGCTCAGGCAAATGATTAAAGGGTCAGCTGAGAGGAAGCCCCTTGTTCGGGTGCTCTGAGGACCACCCCCCAAAACATACTTTTCTCTCCCAGACAATGGTACCCACCATGACAGAGAGAAGCAAACAGTTGCGGCCCCTGGAGCCCACCTTCTAGAGCTGCTTAATAGAGGGGTTGCTTGAGTGGGGGTCACTTTGCCCTGAGAGACCAAACTGCTCCCCACCTCACCCCAGTCCTAAAGAGAAAGAAGGAAAACCCTCTCGAAGCCTTTTGCCATTCTCTGCACCAGCACTGCGCCTGAACAGAGCTGGGGCCAGTAGCTGATAGTTCCAGGAAGGGCAGGCAGGCAGGGAAAAGCTACAGCTTCTGGCCACAGTAGGGCCCAGAGCAGCCAAGAACCAAGAAGGAGGCTGAGGTGGGGAAAGCAGAGGCCAGCCCTGGCCAGGACCAGCCGGTGAGTGCCTGTGGTTTAAGGTCTGCTTTTGGAAGGGCCCTTCACTATAAGAAGAGAGAGAAAATCTAAACAGAGGGAAGGAAATAAAAGCAAGGAGAAAAAAGAAGAAGAAAAACAGTAAGTGGAGAAGGGGAACGTTTTTTTTTTTTTTTTTTTTTTTTTTTTGCGGGCCTCTCACTGCTGTGGCCCCTCCCACCGCGGAGCACAGGCTCCGGACGCACAGGCCCAGCGGCCATGGCCCACGGGCCCAGCCGCTCAGCAGCACGCGGGATCCTCCCGGACCGGGGCACGAACCCGTGCCCCCCGCATCGGCAGGCGGACTCCCAACCACTGCGCCACCAGGGAAGCCCGGGAACGTTTTTTAATCAATAAGCTAAGCTGAAATTTATGCATGCATACTTGAATAGATGTGTGTTTCCTGTACCTATATTTCAAATCAATATTTCTTTATGGGGAACCCAGTGTGCACATGTGCTGTGCTCTATGTTGTGTATAGAATATGTAATAAATAAATCTGCCCAACTATAATACTAAATGTGCTTGGGCATTAGTATATAAGATCTAATGGTGCATACGTGATGCGTGTACAACCCCTCTAAATGATATGGGTTTACAATTCTGTTCATATAATATCTATGACCCAAAAGCCTGTGTGTACATTTTTATAACCATCACACACTTATAGAAAGGGCAAAAAACTTGAATATTTGCGTACTTGAATTGTGGCTATAAAACATCAGCTGATTCAGAAGCTTCACTTGAAAATCTGCCTGTTGACTTGATATTCAAGCAAAATATATACCATATCCACAAACACATGTGACTTAAATCTGGGTTATTTTACAACTTCCTTCTAAAATATTTCTCTGGAAGGTGAAAGAAATTCCTGGCCCAGGGCAGGTCATGAGATTTTGTGACTTCTTTGTCTGACCACAAAATCCTTTACTGTGTCTCTTACCCAAAACCGCAGGGACAGAATACATCGTGTGATGCTTATTTCATGGTAGCAATGGATACGGGGATGAAGGCACCATTACTTGTGCACAAGCGTGTCCCACACAAGTGTGAATCTGACCAGTGAACATAAATGAGTTGAATGTGAAAGCTCTCAGGTAACTGTGGAGGTCAGACAAAAGCACTGCTGTGTACAATGAAATTAGAAAAGTCCCCACGTCTATGTCCCCAAGCACCTGGAGTTATTTCTTCTGACCCAGAATCAGAGTCCAGACCCACTGTGGGAAAGAAAGAGGTGTGGGGACACTTGCTCCAGGGGGGAAGAAATCAAGGCCCCCAGAACCTTCACCCATTACACACAACAGACTCCAAAAGGGATCACATCGAACCTGCACACATGGGTTCAATCCTTAGTGCTTCCACTGACTCCAAGTGGGGATTTTAATTGTAAAGTAACGAAATCTTCTCCCAAACCTCCCTCCCAGGACGTCAGAGGTGAAAGGAAGGACTGAGAGTTCAGCGGCCCAAGCAGAACTCGGGAATCTTCTTACCAACTATCAGCCACCAGGAATATGGAATGCTGGGGGTGGGGGTGGCTGACTCTTTGGTGGGAGGGGGCATCCAGGAGGCCAAACGGGGTGGGCGGCAGGCGGGGCGGAAAGGAGCTGAGCAGGTAGAAGGTTATTACGGAATTGCTTCCATAAAACCTGAGGCTGTTGTAAAACTCTGCTTTCCAAAGACTTTATTTCCTCTTTTCTCTCTAACATCCCCCTTTTTTCT
Organism: Kogia breviceps; assembly: GCF_026419965.1. NCBI lineage: Eukaryota > Metazoa > Chordata > Mammalia > Artiodactyla > Physeteridae > Kogia > Kogia breviceps. The sequence continues at coordinate 35,547,293 of NC_081328.1, read as the reverse complement.
TTTTACAGCACTGTTCCTGGGAGGGGGTGGCAAAGGGACGCCAGTGATGGAAGACAGTCAGGCTCTGAGTGGCTGGGCAGCTTTGGGAGAGGCCGGAGGAGAAGGACGGTATAGGCAGCAGGACACTCCAGACCATCTTCACCCAGACCAGAGGATAAGAAAATGTCAAGGGACAGCATTGTTGGCCTTTGCTCACCAGGACAGTGAGTTGAGGGCTGCATTTCTTCCCAGGCTGAGGGTGGGTCTCCCAAGGGCCTCCTCCACCCTAGCAGGGTCCACTTATCCAGAGACACCCTTCGCCCTCCAAGTCAGCCCAGAGTCAGAGCCCCATCCGGTCGAGCCTCTTCCCCGGGCCCCTTTCTGCCTTTCCTCTGCCTCAAGCAGGGGAAAAAGTTTGGGAACAAAAGTGAGCTTATGCTTTGGACTGTACCCCTCCTTCTGTCAGCACTTCTAGTTACTCCTTTCCTGGGCAGAGAGCTAGCAGCCTGGAGAGCGCTGGGGTCAAAGAGGGTATCCCTGGGCTTCCCTGGTGGTGCAGTGGTTGAGAGTCCGCCTGCCGATGCAGGGGACACGGGTTCATGGCCTGGTCTGGGAAGATCCCACATGCCGCGGAGCGGCTGGGCCCGTGAGCCGTGGCCGCTGAGCCTGTGCGTCCGGAGCCTGTGCTCCGCAACGGGGAGGGGCCACAACAGTGAGAGGCCCGGGTGAAAAAAAAAAAAAAATAGAGGGTATCCCAGCTTTGCCCCACCCCACCCGCCCCTGCTCCATCTCCTGTCACTCCATCAGTCTGCGTTGAACTGTCCAACAGTCTGGGGTCCCCACAAGCCTGCAAGACGGGCCCCTCTGGGTGTGGGAGGTGGCCCTCCAGACCTGCGTATACCCGTAGCCCAGCCCAAGGGTCTGCAGGGGAGGCTTAGCCACTCAGTGGGGAAGGGGCCGGCTGAGGGATGGGAAAAAGGAGGACTGTTTTGGACCCACCTCTGTCCCACTAGGGGGCCATAGAAAGGACCCTGGGGGCCTGTAGGCTGAGACTGCAAGGGATTCTGATGTTTCCCTTTCAGAATGGGACCTGAAGCTTCCTGTTGAGCCCTCTTCAAGGACCTGAAGCTTCCCGTTGAGGTGGAGCCCTGTCTACCCCGAAAAAAGTTACAAAGACCTCAAGGACCCCCTGTGTCTCTGTTGAAATCAAGCATTTGCCAAGCTGGGGAGACTTTCTTTGGAAAGTCTAGATGTACACAGGAGCCCAAGCCGGAAGCTTGAAGCCCCAACTCAGACCTTCTGACTCTGTAGAACAGCCCAGAAATGTGCCTTTGGAAAGTGCAATGCTCCTCATCCCCCCTTTCCCTCCCAACACACATGTAAACAAATACAGAAGTGGAAGACACCCTAGAACATCCCAGATCTCTTCTCCAGGGAACATTCTTGCTGCTCCTGGGTTAGGGACATCAAACCTCTTCACCATGTTGCAAGGGTGATACAGTAGTCCTGACTCTGCGTCACTACCCCCCCACCCCCACTCCTCCAGCTAAGCGAGCAGCAGTAACTGCCCTGAGTCGGGTGTCGTTGTGTTCAGAAATCCAGGCCCGACAACATGAAACTACCTAATTCACTCAGCAGTTCCAGTTCACGCTCTGGGTCAAGGGCTCACTGGGGGCAGGCCCCTGCTGCCATTTTTGTGGGCCCGAAGGGGATGGCCAGCTAACTCCATTTTCCTCCACCTCTTCCCAAACAGAACACAGTTGCTAGTAAACAATATGTCCAAAGAACTGGAGTCCTGCCTCCAGGCAAAAACATGCTGGAGCTGGTCCTGGCAGCTCAGATTCCAGGAACTTTCGCTCTCTCCCAGGAGCCCTGGTCAGAGGGGACTCTAGGCCCAGCCTCAGGCCTGGGCAGGGCCTTGGGGATATACCTGCTTGGTCACTGCCTCTCAGCCTCTGTCTCTGCAGCTGGAGGTCTCCACAGCCAAAAAGATTTCCCTCTCACCTTCAAACTGTTATCAAGGTATGTCTACGGTCACCATCTGCCTACTGCCTCTATTCCGGAGTCATCCAGGGTAGCTCTGAGAGGCCAGATCTTCAAGCCCTACATGAGACACCAACTTAGAACCGGGGATAGACAAGAGAGTGGAGAAAAACTGACAGTCGGAGAGGGAGCCAAAAACCAAAACGGGAGAAAGTATCAGGAACACTAGGGGTCAAACAGAAACCCAGGACTGGAAGGGAAAGCAGGTTGACCTGAGCAGTCGCCAGGAAGTCACCCTACCCCGGCTCCACAGAGGCTGAGCTGTCCCAGGTAAGACAATCTACTCTGAATTCACAGATGAAACCGGGAAATTTGCTCCTTCCTTCCGGACCCTCGGCCTGGGCCCTTCGCTCCCCGCCCCCCCACCGATGTCCCCTGTTGCCACTTACGCCAGACCCCGCACCCTCACAGGTGACCCGGCTCACACTCCGCACCCGGCGGCGGCCTCACGGGCCGAGCGGCGGACTTACCTGGGCAGCGGCGACGGCGCTGGGCGGGAGTGACCGTCGGAAGGGGCTGGAGGCGTAGAGCGAGCGGTCCCATCCCGCCCGGCCCGGCTCCCTCTCGGCCTCGCCCGGGAGGCGAGGGTCCCAGCGGCCACGTGTCCGACGGGGAAGTCCGAGGGAGCGGAGGAGTCTGCGGGGCCGCCCTCTCCCCCTCCCGGGTATAAATCTTGGGGACAGGAAATACAATAAAACTTCACCGTGTTGATGAACTTCAAACGGTTTACATCCCCTGCTGTCCTGAAAAGAAAGACGGCTGGGGGCGGGTTAAAGGAAGGGGAAACCAGTTTACGAGCCGTGGAAGCCCCGCTTGGCCCCTTTCTTTCGCCGGACGGACCGTGTCCGCGTGGAGAGAAGCGACCTGGCCTCGGGCTTGGCCCGCGGTCCCCGCCGCCCGGTCGGCCTGCTCGGCGCTCGCGAGGGCTGGAGGCCACCGCCCGCACCGAAAACGCGCCGAGCCCGCGCACGTCCTCGGCTCGGCTCCCCGCTCTTCGCGAGGCAGAGCTAGGCGCCCCGGTCCTTGCTTGCTAAAGCTCGGGCTCTGCCAGCCACGCCCTGACCTCCGTTCTTTGCATCTTTCCGCCGAAAGCGGGTTTTTTTTTTTTTCTTTTTTCGTCTCTAGCCACCAGATCTTTGCCCTGCCCCGCCCCATTTATTGCCAGGTACTTGCTAGAAGGGAGGAGAGGGGAGTCCGAAGGTCTGAGGGCGCTGAGCCGAGCAAGGGTGCCTGGAGGAGAAACGGAGGGGCCGGTCTTCGCAGAAGTGGAAGTGAGGGCCAGGGCCTAGTAGTGTCCAAGCTGGCCTCTGCCGAGCTCTGCCACCGTCTACTCTCCTCTCCGGCTCCTTAAAAGCCTCAAAAAAAAAAAAAAAAAAAAAATGACTGCTACCGAGACCTCCACGAATCCTCTCCGTAGTTCTTTTCTGCTCTGAGCCGTTTGTTTTTTTACAAAACTTTGTGGAATCTGGATTTGGCATCGCAATTCGACCGCGTGAACCAAAACTAAGAAAAATCCCCTTTCGCCTTGGGCTCCAGATAACTAGGAGTAAAGCTATTGATTTCTTGCTCACTTTGTCTGCTGGAGGGGCCTGGTTAGGTGTGCTTCGGGGCGGGAGAGCAAAGGAATTCCACCGTGCCTCCCAGTTCTTCACAAAACAACCAAGGATTCGGGTCTAAGAGGCTCAGGCAAGTCTTGGGTACAGGACTGAGGCCTAGCTGCAGACCCAGGTGGGAATTTGGTGCACTGACCCTCACCTTCCTCACACAGACACACAGGTGTGGCCCTGCGTGACCAGCCAAACCCACCACCTCCTGCTCCAAGAAAAGGCCCTAAAGCACTACTGGGAATTTTTACAAAATGGATAAAAAGTGGAATGGATTGGGAAAATACTAGGCTGTGGTTTACAGTACCCAAATTTTCTGAAAGGTTAACTATGCTTCAGGCAGTCCCACTCTGCCTCAGCTGGCAAGGAGTGGGGGATGCCATCTGGCCCCTTCCCTTCACCAAGAAGGAGGAATCAGGGAGCTCATTAACAGCTGGAAGACAGGAAGGGGCTTGTTGCCATCCCAACATTCATATTCCAGGATATGCATGGGGACACCCCTCCAGCTCCCCTCCTCATTATGTGCCCCAATTCCCTTATTTCACTCTTCATCTTCCTCCATATATATATATATATATATATATATATATATATATATATATATATATATATTTTTTTTTTTTTTTTTTTTTTTTTTTTTTTTTTTTTGCGGTACGCGGGCCTCTCACTGTTGTTGCCTCTCCCGTTGCGGAGCACAGGCTCCGGACGCGCAGGCTCAGCGGCCATGGCTCACGGGCCCAGCCACTCCGCGGCACGTGGGATCTTCCCGGACCAGGGGTCGAACCCGTGTCCCCTGCATCGGCAGGCGGATTCTCAACCACTGCGCCACCAGGGAAGCCCTTGCTCCATATATTTTTAACTAAAGCGTCACTCCTTCTATCAGAGAGGATTTGCCTCTGGGAGTTGTGAGTGACAGGAGGAGGGCAGACCTGAGGGGCAGCAGTTTCCATACCATTCAAGAGTGTTATTACCCACCCCTGCCCTCCTAGGTTGGGGGAGGGGTAGACGCAGGTCAGTGTGCTGGCTCTCTGCCCATTGCTGACCTGGGTCTCTGTGGAATCTGAAAAAAAGGAAGAGACCACAGCCTTAGAATGACACACCTGAGCACACACACACATTTCACACACTTTTCAGGAGTTTTCTGGCTTCCCCTTACCCCATCCTGAGAACCCAGGCCATGGATTCCAGTTTAACAAATAAGATTATCTGCACGGGGCCTCCAGCACCCTAAACCATGGATGCCGGGCAGCCTTTTCATCCGAGGTCACCTGGCCCCACAGTCAACTTTCAAATGCTCAGCACAGACACCCACCAACAGGGGGCGCTGGTGCCAACAAGCACACTCCTGAATGTCACTCATACACAAGTTAATGGTCACTTAGTGAGTAAAGGCCATTTAGGCAATGTTTCTTTTCACCCTCAAAAGTTTTCCGAGGGCTTCCCTGGTGGCACAGTGGTTGAGAGTCCGCCTGCCGATGCAGGGGACGCAGGTTCGTGCCCCGGTCCGGGAAGATCCCACGTGCTGCGGAGCAGCTGGGCCCCGTGAGCCATGGCCGCTGAGCCTGCGCGTCTGAAGCCTGTGCTCCGCAACCGGAGAGGCCACAGCAGTGAGAGGCCCCGCGTACCGCAAAAAAAAAAAAAAAAAAAAAAAAAAAAAAAAAAAGTTTTCCGAATACTTTTCCAAAAGCACTGCCATTTCCAAATTATTCTGAAAATTGAAAATGTAGATGACCAAGCTGTTAGATTTAGGGGCAACTTTTCCCTACGCCCTTTCCTCCTTGAAGATAAAGCAGAGTTCTAGCATAATTGGAGGAGGCCGGACAATTTGGATGGTGAGAGGAGGCAGTGCAGACACAGATGCACAACACGGGATCCTCAAAGAAACCAAAATTGAGACACCCACCCGCTCCCATTTAGTGAGAGTCACAAGAATAAATATTTCTGGGCCTTCCAGGCCAGCGTCCCTTCCTAGGGTTCATTAAGGGCGGGGAGTGTCTCAGACAAGTCAAAGGTGCCAGAAGCCGTGTTCCTGAAACCCGAGCTGGATTTTTTCCCCCCAGTTTCTGGCCACGGCTGCGGAAGCAGCTGCGGTCGCTGGCGGATGAGGCTGGGGCAGCTGCCGACCTCTAGGCGGCGCCCTGGCGTTGAGTCCGCGCTGAAGAAGATCCTCCTCCCGCAGCTCTGTGTCCCGCGCCGGGTTGAAGGGGCCGGTTCCTGCGGGCGCACTGGGCTTGGCCTGGAGCTGGCCGCCCGCGCGTCGCCATTGGCGCCCTCTGCCAAGCGAGAGAAACACGATTAAACGAGTGAGGGCTGGGAAAGGAATCCACAGCTAATCATGGCTCCATGCGCTCCCCACCCGCTACCCCATCCTCGACTCTAGGAAGCCTTCCACAGCCCAAATCGCCTTTGATCTCTCCAGAAGCCAGCTCAGGGGCAGCGCCAGAATCTTTAACCCCCTCCCGTAACATGCAAAAGAAGTCACTGAGGCCCGAAGAAATTAAGTGGTTAGCCCAAGATCAGAGCAGTTATTGAAAGTGGTGAAGCAGGGCTGGAAGATGTGTCCTCTACTCCAAATGGAATGTTCTTATTCCAAATTCTGACGACCCCAGCAAAAAATGTCTTTCTTGTAAGCAAAATTCATTCCCAGAACGACAGCCTTTGGAGGCTGCCTATGGTGGAAGTTTGGTATTTTCTGGATTTAAGATTGGGAGGGGGCACATAATGGAATTGGAGCCAGATATAGGAGAGGCTGGCCAAGATCGGGAGCCAAGACAGGTCCGGCCCTTTCCCTTCCAGGACTGGCCAGCTCAAGCTGCTTATAACCTCCCTAGCTGTGTGCCGTCATGGGCAAGTGCTTTAGGCCTTCAAAGGCCCGGATGAAACGACCTACTGGATGGGGATATTGTAAGGTTTGAATACTTTGTAAAAGAGACCCCATGGCTAAGAGAAGGTACCTGATATACAACTGTCCCATAAACCCCAAAGAAAGGGACCTTAGGGCAGGCTGTTGGGTCACTCTCCCTGGCTTGAATGGGGCCAGTGAAATTATGGTGGGGGGTAAGGGAAAAGAAGCCTTGCTCAGGACCCAATCCCTCTGAGTCTGAGCTCAGAGACATCCAGAACCTGAGGAGAGAGGTTGGGAGAAACTGTGGTCACTCTTCCCCTTCCCCCAAGGCAGAGACATCATTTTATACTGCAGAGCCCTCTAAGAGAAGTTTGTCCAAAGTTATTCTTAGATCACGGGTCCCGGAGAATCCTCTGCAGGAAAGGAAGGGAAGAAGAGAGGCGAGGGGGCCACTGGGGCCGCGGCAGCAAAGGGCACGTGCCTACCGTGGGGTTACTGCGGACTCAGCACCTGCCCACGTCTGGGCCCTGGGAGACGCTCCTCTCCCAGCCAGGCAGGGGCTCTCTCGGATGCCTCAATACCGAGCGCACATCTGGAGCAGCTGCGCCCTACCCGGCCTCGGGCACATTCTTCCACTCCAAACTCTATTTTCATTCCCAGGGCTGAGTCATAAAAGACTCCGGAGGCGGGATAAAGTTGGGTCTGTGTGTGTCAGCATTCCTGTGTCTGTGAGTCTGTGCGTATCAGGGGGCATCTGTGCATCTCACTGTGATTACCCAATCGATTCCTAAAAGTTAGGGCGGGGGAAATGGAGCAACATCAGGCGAATTCAACTGCGAACATACTGTCAGCCTCATTATCAGCCCATTTCAAGGGAAAGCATTTGGGGCTCAGAATTAGCCAGTTAATTGCAGCACTTCTTTGTTCATTTTAGGGCAGGAGGAACTGCATTCTCTTAAAATATTCCATATTTCAAAAACTTTTAAGATATTCTCATTATCAGTTTTCCTTATTTCCATCCTCATTATGCCACTTGAGCATTCAGGTCTATCAGCATCACATCGACATTATTTTACACACACACACACACACACACACACACACACACGCAGGCTTCATGCCTGGAAAAGTAACTCAGTTTCTGCATCAGCAAAATCTGGATGTCTTAACTCTTAGTGTGTTGTAAGGATTAATTAACATACAACTATCTAGGACTTAGAACAATGCCTGATGAACAGGGAGTAAAAAGTAACTATTAATAACAAAGAGGAGGAGAAAAGAGGTGGAGGGGGGAGGCAAGGGGAAGGAGGAGGAAGCCTGCTTTGTTCTCAGAGAATCAGTCTAGGTGGAGGGTGTGTGTCTCAGCCTGTACATGTATAATGTATTCTTTTGACTTAGAGCCATGTCCATAAAAGTGAGGCCCCTTGAACCTCTTGGCCTGTAACTACCTCTTCAATAAGGAACAGAGAATTGGGGCAATTATCTGGCTCCTTTCAGGTTCAAACTCCCTTTAGCCTGAAGTATCTGGATCTGGTTGTGGGAAAGGTCTGGGGAGTGGTGGTATATTCTTATCCAGCTTCTCAATGAGCCTTTTCCCTTTGCCGGAGTGAGCAAGAGCCTGCCTTAGAGAATGGGTAGAAAAGAAATAGGGATCCCAGAAAGCTGGAATTAAAACAGAACATCTGAGAAATGCCTGAGAAGGTCTTGCTCATTTCCTGGGCAGCCAGAAGGCCTTGGAGCTCTCCATGCACCAGGCTCAGAGGGACCCTAGACAAGTCACAGACATTTGTCTGGTGGGGACTTTCATTCCACAATCAACAAACATTTTCTGAGTGCCTGCTGTGTGCCCAGCACTGGGCTGAGCTCTGGGGCTCCAGCAGGAGCTTCACCCCACCAGTTAGCCTTGCTGACTTGCAGCCAGTGAGAAGTCTCTGCTCCCAGAAACTAGTCCAGAGGCCCGGGAAGGGGGACAATCCTGCAAGGTAAGAACTTCTGGCCAATGGCAGCATCGCCTTTTCAGGGCCAAAGTCCCAGTGCAGGGGAGGAGCAAGATGGTCAGAGGGCATCCCCCTCCCATCCTCTGTCAGAAGGAGGCCAACTCCACGGTGGGGATAGTCTTGTGGGGGGAGCGGTGGGGCAGAGGGGCGTGAGGAAGGGAGGAGAGATGACTACAGGCCCCTGACCCTCAGTCGGAAATTCCTAAGAACACCAACTAGCTTTTTTAATTAGTAAAGTAGGGAACAAATGGGCATATATGTCTTCTGCTCTGATCAAAAGCATTTAGGTCAGGTGTTCACAGCCAGAATTATTCAGTTTAAGTTGTCCCAAGCAGAAAATGGTTTATTTTTTCTTTTTATTTTCAGGCAGGGGTCTGAATACTACTAGCCAACCATTGGCTTCTTGTTACGGCCCAGAACTGCTGGCACTGGTAGGTGTCGGTTGTGCCAGGCTCAGAAAGGGGCAACCAGGAATGGGTTGGGGTCTTTCCTGCCCCCAGTCACATTTGCTTGAAATGTGTAGGCAATTGAGGGGGTTAGGAGTGTGTGTGTAGGGGGAGGGTTCAATAAAGCCAGATAAGTTCCAGTTGCCCTAATTTGTCTGAACATAGTCCAAGAAGAAGAAAGTTTCTTCACTTCTCAGACCCCAAAGAAACCTGACTTTTCTTCTGGGAGGTCTAACTTGGTCAGCTTAAAGGAGTGGAGAGGGCTTCCCTGGTGGCGCAGTGGTTGAGAATCCTCCTGCCGATGCGGGGGACGCGGATTCGTGCCCCGGTCTGGGAAGATCCCACATGCCGCGGAGCGGCTGGACCTGTGAGCCATGGCCGCTGAGCCTGTGCGTCCGGAGCCTGTGCTCCGCAACGGGAGAGGCCACAACAGTGAGAGGCCCGCGTACCACAAAAAAAATAAAATAAAAAAATAAAGGAGTGGAGAGAAGGCCAGGAAGCTTTTACTAGGCTGTGGAGAAAGAATTAAGTCTAAACAAGCCACAGCATTGAGTCTGGGTGAAACTAGGAGGTCCCCCAGGCATGTCAGGGACCACCTGCTGTTTGGCTCCTACTAACAAGATTACAAAAATGTTTGGGAGCAAACATCTTCCCCTTTTAGCCCAGAGTTCAGTATCCCCCCAGCTTCTAACCTTGGCTCAGTCTCCAGGCCCACAAAGAGTTGGGGTATCTGAGGAAACCGAATAGGTAGATCAATAAGGGACACAAAAGAACATTCTGTTGCTTGATCCCCATTTGCTTGGCTCACAGACAGCATTATCTAGGGGGTTGTTGCCAAATAACCTTCCCTTCCCAGGAGTTCTGGTATGTTTTTTATTCCCTGGGAGGCTGCCCAAGCCCGATTTCCTTCTAGCAGTTGATGCCACTCTTGGCTGGTCCAAGATCAGCTCCCCGCCCCCCCCCCCACACACAAAGCTCTTCCCATTTTCTCAAGCCTCTTGGTCCCGGGGAGGGAGGAAATACCAACTCTCACTGGGAACCCAGACCCCACCAGTAATGGTGGGGAGAGGAACACTGCTGCATGGGCATTCGTAAAGGTGAAAGTTGGCCTGGCAAACACCAAGATACCAGCCACAGGGAAAAAAGTGAAGACCTAAGTTAACCGACCATATTGGTCTCAGCATTTTCCAGACGCCAACTTCTTTAATTGATCCAAATACGAGTTCATAACCTAGGGTCCGAAGGGTCTGAAACCCTCTGAAATTATGGGATTTGGTGAGTACTACATAAGTGCATTTTTCCCCATGGGGAGGAGGAATTCAATAGCTTTCATCAGATATTAAAGTATGAGTCAGTGATCCCCAAAATGCTAAGGACTTTTTATTCACTATTCACATACAAATACCACAAATGTGATGCGGAGAGAGGCAGTGAAACAGACTTGGGTACCAGACAAGATAAATTAAAGGAGCCAGCCAACAACTGTGTGTATCACAAGGTCGCATGGATACTGTCACCTAGCCTTCCCTGGAACAAGAGGCACCTGCTCACAGGTTCTGAGGACCCTAGGACTGAGACAAGCAGCCCACAACGCCCAGTCCCCACCTCATGCACCCTTGCCCACGTAGAGGGATGTGCAAGGTCTCTGTGTCTCTAATGAAAATGAAATGGAGCTTTTCTCCACTGGGGCCTGGCTCTTCAGCCATTTGCTGCCTTGTCCTGAGTGGTTCCGAGCTGAAAGTTTCAGGATCTGTTTTCCCTTCACGAATGCCCTGCTCTTAGGGGGATGGGGTGGGGGGAGGACCTGTTTTCCCCGGATCTCCTGCTCTGTCAGCTCCAGCCAGGCCTACAGTGCAGTGTCTGAACCGCCAGCCGGGGCCACTCGCCATGACCTTAAAGTTCTCTTGGCCCAGGTTGGGCGCGGAAAAGGGCGCGAGAGACAGCTGGACAGGTAGACAGAAGCAAACACAAAGAAAGGGACCCTCGAAGGCGGCCAGAGAGAAGATGGAGAATGACAAAGATCGAAGTGAAACAGCCGGACAGGAAGGCGGGAGCTGGGGTGGGGCGGGCAGGTGGAGCGGCCCGGAAACCCGCGCGCTGAGAAGGACCCAGAGCGGCCGCGGAGGCGGCCAGGCGCGCCTCCCTCCCATCTTTACCGGGAGGTTACTGACCCAGTCAGGGGCCCCTCGTTCCAAACTGCCTTTTACAACTCCTAGGTCTCCTTAAGGCTCTGATTAATTAATTAGCCGGTTCTGGAAGGGAGAGGTGCCCCTTCGCCGGGAACTGGCGGGTTTCGCCAGTTGGTTAATTGTGGGGAGGCAGGGCGCGGGGAGGGGAAATCCAGGGCGGGGAAACGGGGGCAAGTGGCGTGGGCGGCCTGGAGGGAGCAAATGGACTGTTCCCGAGGGGCTGCCAAGCGCCGAGACCCAGAGACTAGGGCCCACGCCCCCTCGGAGCAGGAGAGCAAGAAGACTCTCCCTCGGAAAGGGCGCCCCGCCCTGGCCTCCGGTGGTCCCCGCTCGCCGCCATCCCGCTTGGGGCGAGGTGCTCCCTGCGCTGGAGGCTGGACAGAGCCCCCATCCCACCTCATCTCCTCCCCTTAGACCGCAGAAGTTGTGAGTCTACAGGCCCTTGGCGCTGCAGCGTCCGGGGGGAGGGCGGTCACCTTGTAATTGCGACCTCCCTTCGCTCCGTAAGTGCCGCTTCCCGACACCTCGGCCGGGTTTGAAAGCCTCATTTCTAATCCCTCAGCCGGGCTCCAGCCTCCGGGGTTCGGAGCTAGACCCTCCCAGGCTTCCAGATCCCACCCCTGCGGCTGGAGGCGCTCGGAGTCCTGAGGTGTCCCTGAGCCTCCTCCGGACGCCGACTCTGTGGCTCCGGCGCGGCCGCCTCCCTGCCTGGCGACCTTCCAGTCCTCCTGCCCACGGCCAGGCCAGCGCCCTGCACCGAGATCTTCACTCCGCGCGCAGCCCGGAGGCGAAGGTGCTGACCCCAGCTGAGCACCGCGGGGTGCGCGCCGTCGGGGGCTGCCGCGTTGTTCCTCGCAGTCCCAAGCACCTCCGGAGTCGGGGACCCAGGGGCGTAACGGCTCCAAATTCCTCGCCAAGACTTCTCCAACCATCCCAATCCCCAGGAGTCCTGGTCCCACTGCAGTGCGCAAGGCAGGCAGGGACATCTCAGCATCCGGAGGAGCCTTGTCCCCTCCGGCTCACATCAGAGCCCAGGATCCCGGCTCACCGGGGGCAAGGAGCTAACGGACTGAGAAAGAGGTAAGAGGTTTAACGAGTAGAAATTTGGACCCTCTCCCTTTTTATTGTTTTAAAGGACAAGATCTCTGGCTATTGACTCCTCTCTCCATAACAGTTTTGGGCATTCTGATCAGTCCTTTCTAGTCCGACCGGGGCGGGGGCTTCGACCACAGTTTAAGGAGGAACTTTTCTGGATGGCGGAGGTTCAGGAGGTCATGGTTATGTTTCTCATTATTGTTACTTAATATGCAGTTATTTTCGCACTCAGCCCTCACCTCCACTCCACCTGGGATTCACCCTTGAACCGAGTACTTCAATAGCGGAGGGATGAGAAGGAGATTCATCCCCAAATGGGATGGGCTGGGGGTGCTTCGGCCTTAATTACCCCCGCGAGGTAAAGGCTGTTATTCCTATAACCGGAGCTGAGGAGGGCACAGGAGGAGGTAGGGGAAGAATGGGAAGTGGGCTGAGGACAGCCACTCGGCATCTTCCTAAGAAGGCATTGGGATTTGTCCCAGCTTTCAGGCCCCACTGGCTTTCTCCCCTCTCTTTACAGACAGTGGTGAGAGAGGAACACAGCCACCTGGGTGCTTTCACAGGAGGTGGACCTGGTAAGCACCAAGGTATCAGCTGAGTGGGAAAAAGTGAAGACCTATGTTAACAGACCATATCTGGTCTCAGCATTTTCCATACGCAAACTCCTCTGATCGATCCAAATAGGAGCTCTTAACCCAACATTCAAGGACTCTGAAATCCTCTAAAATTGTGGGATTTCATGGCTCTACAAGAAAGCCCTAGTCACCTTCTGAGAAGCTCTGGGAGGAGAAGGAAGCAAGGGGGGGCATAAGCAAAGGAGGTGAGAGGCCCCAACCCCCAGTCTAGCTCCCTAGACAGTGAGCTCTGGACCCCAGGATCTGAAACCTCAAGCTGACCCATCCACATGGAGCGAGCAAAGTTGAAAGTCCAAATCTGCCAAGGAGGCAGATTTCCCCACTGTTTTCAGGATGGGTCTGGATGCCTAAGTAGATTACAAATCTGGATGTTTTCAGGGATGTTTTCCTTTCAGTTATTCCTGATTTGGGGGCTCTGGAGCCCATAGGGCAGCCAGGCAGGAGAGAAACCTGGACCCTCAGCCCCCTGATCTCACTTCCACCTGGTGAACAGGCCAGGGTCCCTTGCCGGCTGGGTCAGGGGCCAAGCTTGCCCTTGCCAAGTCTCAATCGTGGCAGGCTTGGCCCTGCAACCCTGTCAGCTCTGAGGACTCATTTCTCTGTGAGCCCAGGCCTGCTTCCTCCACATCTGGCCACTCAAATAACTACAGCATTTTTTTCTTCCTATTTTTTGAAAACTGCAGAAGGCCCAAATCCTTAGTTCCTCTTAAAGAAAATGGTGCCATTGGATCTTGGGGTGAGGGGGGATTGTGGAATCAAATAACCTCTAAGCACTGGAGGGCGGGGTCTCCTATGATGGCTTGGTGCTCCGGATCACAGTTCTGGGTGCTGCCTGGATGGGTTAAATAGTCCCTCCTTTCTCTTTGTCCCTTCCCTCCAAATCCAGAAGAGCCATGGATTTTCTGTCTTTCTATGTTTGGGGGAGAAAGAGAAGACAAAACCCAAGAGTAAGAGAGTGATGAGAGAGGAGAAAACGAGGGAGAGGATTCCAATAGATTAAAACAATCAGACTCTCTTTCTAATCCAACAGCATCTGAAGCCTGATGCTTGTTTTAATCCGGCCAGGAAGAGAAGCTGGAGGCAGGGTGGGTGAGAGACTAAGTTCTCAGCTGCCTGAGTCATGGGGTCAGTGCTTCTGAGGCAGTGAGAAGGCAGAACTGCCAACCATACTCTGGGGGTGAGGGTGGGAGTCTGGGTCTCCCAAATTGCAGTGTGGAAGAGTGAGGGGCTCTTCTTAAGGGCCTCGGAGGTCTCTCACACTGTGTAACCTGGGACTAGTAAAGCCTTTCCTTGCATTTGCTCTGGGGTAGAGTGCATGTGTGTGGTGAATGTATGTGTCATATGTGTGTGTCGGGGTGGTGGTTCTAAACCCTGGCAGATGGCTGCAGGCAACTGCCTCCTGGGGAGCCCAGGGCAATGTGATTGGGAGTAGAAGGAGAGGCTTCATCCTTCCTGGGCTCGGGGAGTGAGGAGGCCTCTCTGGACTTGGAGCCGAGTGCTCCAGAGTCTAGAGAAAGGGAGGAGCTGCAGCTCCAAAGAGGGAGTTAGAGGGAAGATCATATCAGGAAAAGCCCCCAGCTGTCTGTCTTCCACCAAACTCTTCCTCCAAGGATCAGGACTTTCTCTGAGGGAACACCTCCTCCCTATTATGGGTCTTTGTGCTTCTACTGATACTGGAAAGTACGATTCTGTGCTGTATGTTTCCACATTTACCATACATGGAGTAAGTGAAATATACTGTGTACTGCTGTTCTACTTTGGAAGGGGAGCGTTATAGGTGAAAATATTAATTTCCCGTCTGCTACATTTTTTACTGAGCACAATTGGGAGAACATAATTTCCTGTCTCTTTTGCATGTTTTCACGAATTCTTAATCCTCAGCCTTTACACGATCGCTTAATACTCTGAGAGGCACAGCTGCCCTGATTCAGGATTGCTCTCTGACTCCCGAGGATTACTAATTCCTAGGAGACCTTGAAATACCCACCATGCAGTCCCTTTATGCCTGCTTCTCTCTCTACACGCCTTTTCAAAGGCGAGTAATTTTGTATTGGCCCAGTCCATACAGATCGAGATCCTTTCCCTGCCTTCTGCCCCCTCCCATAAACCACAAGCCCCTCTACAAAAATGCACAGGCATCATTTTGTGAGTGTGAGTTTCAAGTAAGATGGCGGCGCCTGGCATCCCTTCATATTCAGATACAGGCTCTCCCAGGCAGAAGGCCACGCAAGCCTCAGCGCAGCCCGGAGGGCAACGAAATCTAGGTCCCCTTTACTGCGTGGAAAGGCCGTCCGAAGCAAGAGACTCTCCCCAAACTTTCTCCCTCCATTCCTTCCAGGAGGCCGCTAGAGAGACAGCTGATTCTGCACCTTGGGGGCCTGGGGGTTCCCGTCTGTACGCAGAGTTCCAGGCCAATTTCTAATTTCTGTAGAGAAAGAATAACCACTGTCCCTTTCCAAGCGACGCCCACGCACAAGGCCCCTCAGGGCCGCCGGCCCCTGACTCTCTGGCTATATCGGCTTGGAATCCGGGGCTGTGAGCAGGGAGACCCGGCGGAGAGGACCCAAGGCTGCCCTCAGCACCCAGCTCCCGGGAGCCAGAGTTGCGCGGGAAGGATGGGAGGCGACCCTCTGCCCCCTTATACACACCTTCACTTGCAGAGCAAGAGTCCGGTGGGAGCCGGCGGGGGTTGGGGGGCAGGCGTTGAGGGTACGCCCCAAGCCCCACCCGGGAAGCTGGATATGTCAGGAGCTCAAGGTTAGCTGGTGGACCCGGGTGGCCCACGCCCGCCGTGGCCGCTCGGCGCTCAGAATGCGGCTGGGGGACTGCCCAGCTCCAGAGGGGTCTTCCGCGCCGCCACTCCGAGCTGCAAGGTCGCTGCCCCCAGCGGCTGGTGGGAGGCAGGGAGCGTCTACCTACCTCTCCGGACCTCGCCGTCCTCCGCTCGTCTTCCTAGGCTGCAGGAACCCGGGGCTTTGGGCGCGACAGAGCCTAGGGACGGAGGTCACGGCGCTGGGGCCAGGGGTTAGGCTGCTGCCGGTCGCCGCCCCTCCCCCGCCCCGGGAGGCCTGGGCAAGGCGTCTAGGTCTGCGGCAGCGGCGCCGACGGCGCGGAGGCGCGAAGGGACCCGGGCGTCCTCGTCCCCCTGGCGCCAGCGAGCTGGGGGGCGAGGACAGGACCCGGGCGGCGGATCGGCGCGGACGGCACCTTCCTTCGCGTCCGCCCGGGCGGGGATCCCGCCAATCTTACCTGCCCCTCCCTGGGGCGCTGTCGGATCGCCGCGCGGCGGTTCCCAGCGTGCGCCTTGCGCGCTTCTTGAAGGCCAGGGCCGCGGAGGAAAGGCGCCGAGATGGCCGGCAGAGAAAAGAGAGAGAGAGAGAGAGAGAGAGAGAGTGTGTGTGTGTGTGTGTGTGTGTGTGTGTGTGTGTGTGTGTGAGGGGGGGAGGGGGGAGGCAAAGGCAAAGGCGCGGGGTTGGAGGGGGGCGGTTTGCACACAAGAGGGAAGAGGATCCGAGGAACGCTTCCCAGAGAAGCCGTCAAATGGAGAAAAAGACAAAAGAAGCGGGAGAAAGCAGAGTCTGGGGGACAGAATGAAGCCCTGGGCTTCTGAAGTGAGCGACAAGTTGTCTTTGGGAGTTGGGAATGTGAGAGAGAAGGGCGAGGTCTGAGGAGTCTGAGAAGAGGAGGGGGCGCCCTGACTCTCGGCTGGAGGCCACAGATCCAGGCAGAGGACTTCTCCTCCAGACTCCTCACCCCCACCCAGTCCCTTGCCAGGTTGCAGCCCTTCTCCCGCTGGATGCAGCACCCGGGGCGACTTCCCGCGCACCCCTCCTCTGCTCCGCCTGCCTGGGGCTCGGGCCGCCTGGGGGTTCGGCACCAGGCTGAGAGCTGCTCTTTTACCTGCCACCTTTCTTCTATTCCCTGGGCCGTAAATGGGATCTTCCCCCATTGAATGAACAGGACAGGTGAGGCCTGAGGGAACGACCTTGACCAAGGTCAAAGGAAGAGCCTGGAAGTTTCACTTTCCATCCCAGCCCTTAGGGCTTCTTTGTGTTTTGCTCCTTCAGGTTACTAGAGGACCATCCTGAAACCACAGGCTCTTCTCGTTATTTTTCTCACAGACCCAAATAGAGGTTTCAGCTTAACCTATTATCAGTGAAACCTATTATCAGTGAAACTGAAGTCAGTTCTAGCCTTCCTGACTCCCAGCTGACTGGTCCCCAGGAACTGCCCTGCTTGCCTGGTCTCATACTGGAAGCCTTCCTCCACAGCCAGGGTGGGGTTGGGGGCCCAGTCGTAATCCAGCCCCTTCCTGCAAATGGGTGGGGAGGGGGGAGGCATGTAAGGTGTGTCTCAGATCTGAGTTCTAGGCCTGGCTCTGCCACTAACTTCAGCTCTCCCCACCCACCGACCCCTGGACTCAGTTTGTTTCCCCTGTAAAATGGGGGAGCAGGCAGGATGATTTATGTTTTGCCTCTGCATCCTCCACTGGTTCGCAGGTTCTGATGAGCTTACACTGCTGAGAGAAAAAGGCATCCAAATGGTGATTTTATTCTATAGCCACTTAAATATGAATGTAGAAATATGAATATAGAAATATGACAAAATTTAAATTTGCTCCCATGAATGAGTCTATTTTTCTACATTTTTTATTGATGATGCAGCAAAGGGTGCTAGTGTTAAGTGTGTGGTCCAGTGGTTAAGACTCTGCGCTCTCAATGCAGGGGGCCTGGGTTTGATCCCTGGTCAGGGAACTAGATCCCACATGCCGCAACTAAAGATTCCACATGCAGCAACAAAGATCCCACATGCCACAACTAAGACCTGGCACAGCCAAATAAGTAAATATTTTTAAAAAATACATATATATATATATATATATATATATATATATATATATACCTGACATTTATTTGTACATATGGTGTGAGAGTATAAGCTTGTTAACAGGTTTGTTGATTATCTTTTCATATGATTATTGGCTGTTCTGTAAATTGCCTATATCAAACCTAAGCTCATTTTAAGCATTGGTCTTTTCATTGTCACTTAGAGAGAGCTCTTAATTTTGGGTAAATATTAATCTTCAACCTTTTATCTGTCAACCATGATGACAATGGCCTTTTGGGGTTTTTTTTAAACATTTATTTTATTTATTTATTTTTGGCTTCATTGGGTCTCGGTTGCTGCATGCAGGCTTTCTCCAGTTGCAGTTAGCTGGGGCTACTCTTTGTTGCAGTGTGCGGGCTTCTCACTGCAGTGGCTTCTCTTGTTGCGGAGCGTGGTCTCTAGGCGCGCGGACTTCAGTAGTTGTGGCACGCGGGCTCAGTAGCTGTGGCTTGCAGTCTCTAGAGCTCAGGCTCGGCAGCCGTGGCGCACGGGTTTAGTTGCTCCGCAGCATGTGGGATCTTCCCGGACCAGGGCTCGAACCCATGTCCCCTGCGTTCGCAGGCAGATTCTTAAACCACTGCGCCACCAGGGAAGCCCTGGCCTTTTGTTTCGTTGAACAAAAATAGACACAGTTCCTAACCTCATGAAACTTACATTCTGGGGAACATAGGTGTTAAATAAATTTATTAACACAGAAGCCAACATTTAAGTACAGAGTCACATAAAGTGCTTGAAGAAAGAAGGAACCAGGTGCTATGATAGAGAATAATGGTGGAACATAATTTGGAAGGGTGGTTCAGGGAAGTTGTCTATAAGGACATGATATTGAAACTAAGACCTGAAGGACAGGTGAAGAGTTATCTAGGAGAACCGTGGAAGGCAAGAGTGTTCCTGGCAGAGGACAGCTAGTGCAAAGATCCTGAGGTAGTGTATTGGGCTAATTAAAGACTAATTTTGTATAATTTCGAAACTATTTTTATAACAAGTCATTTAGTCTGGATATAGGAGACTCAGATTCACAGAATGTGGGTTTTTTGCCCTTCAGTATTTTTTTGTGTCAGCTTTATGGAAGTATAATTTATATATAATAAAACTCACCATTTTAAAGTGTATAGGGACTTCCCTGGTGGCACAGTGGTTAAGAATCCGCCTGCAAGCAGTCACAATAGCACAGGGAGATCAGCTCCTTGCTTTGAGACCACATAGAGAGGTGGGGTAGGGAGGGTAGGAGGGAGACGCAAGAGGGAGATATGGGGATATATGTATATGTATAGCTGATTCACTTTGTTATAAAGCAGAAACTAACACACCATTGTAAAGCAATTACACTCCAATAAAGATGTTTAAAAAAATAACCACACACACACAAAGAATCCGCCTGCCAATGCAGGGGACATGGGTTCAAGCCCTGCTTGGGGAAGATCCCACATGCTGCGGAGCAACTAAGCCCGTGTGCCACAACTACTGAGCCTGCATTCTAGAGCCCAGGAGCCACAACTACTGAACCCGCGTGCCACAGCTACTGAAGCCTGCAAGCCTAGAGCCCGTGCTCCGCAACAAGAGAAGCCACTGCAATGAGAAGCCCATGCACGCAACAAAGAGTAGCCCCTGCTCACTGCAACTGGAGGAAGTCCATGCACAGCAATGAAGACCCAACACAGCCAAAAATAAATAAATAAATTTATTTTAAAAATAAATAAAGTGTATAATCCAATGATTTTTTAACAGATGTGTATAGCCAAATAACCACTATCCCTAAACATGATACAGAATGTTTCTATCACCACAGAAAGTTTCCTGGTGTCCTTTTGCAGTCAATCTGCTCCTCACCCATCCCCAATCAATCATTGATCTGTGATCTTGTTGTCACTATTAACTTGATTTTTCTAGAATTTCATGGAAATGTAATTATTCAGAATGTAGTATTTTTGTCTGGCTTCTCTCATTTAGCATGCTAATTTTGAGATTTATTCATATTGTATATTTCAGTAATTGGTTTCCTTTTGTCACTGGATATATTTATTCCTTTTTATGTATATACCACAATTTATCTATCAATTTACTAAATGTTGGACATTGGGGTTGTTTCCAGTTTGGGGCTATTATGAATAAAGTTGCCATAAACATTAACTACAAACCTTCATGTGGACAGATGTTTTCATTTCTCTTGGTAGAATACCTAGGAGTGGGATTGGTGGGTCATATAGTTGGTGTATATTTTGCTTGTATCCTGTGACCTTGTTAATATCTCTTTTAGCTCTAGTAGTTTTTTTTTAGTAGATTCCTTAGGATTTTCAACATAAATGATCATTTCATCTGTGGACAAAGACAGCTTTATTTATTTCCAATCTATATGCCTCTTATTTATTTCTCTTGCCTATTTCACTGCATGGGACCTCTCCTCTAGTACTACGCTAATGATGAGAGCACATAGCTTTGTGTTGTCCTGATCTTATGGGGAAAGCATTCATTCTTTCACTATTAGGTATAACGCCAGACGTAAGTTTTTCTTAGTTGCTCCTTATCAAGTTGAGGAATTTCCCTTCTGTTCCTAGTTTGCTGAGAGTTTTTGTCATGAATGGATGGTAAATTTCATCAAGTGGTTTTTATGCCTCTCTCTTTTTTCAGTTTTTGATATAGTGAATTGAATTACATTGATTTTTCAAATGTTAAACCAACCCTGCATTCTCAGGATGAACCCCACTTGATCTTGATGTATTAGCCTTTTAATTTACTACTGCATTTGATTTGCTTAAATGTTAAGGGTTTTTGTATCTAAGCTCATGAGGATTATTGATTTGTAGCTGTTTGGTTTGGTTTTCTAATTTTTTTTTCTCATTTTTGGTATCACGGCAATGCTGGCCTCACAATATAAGTTGGGAAGGATTGCCTCCTATTTCCTGGAAAAGTTTGTGTAGAATTGATATTCTTTCCTAAATGTTTGATAGAATTCACCACTGAGGCCATTTAGGCCTGTAGTTTTCTTCGTGGAAAGATTTTTGTTTGTTTGTTTACCTCAAGTTCTATTTCTTTATGAACATGGGACAATTCAGGTTGTATATTTCTTCTTGAGTAAGCTTTGAAAGTTTGTCTTTCAAGGAATTTATTCATGTATTCTATGTTGTTGAATGTACTGGCATAAAGTTGTTCCTAATATTCCCTAATATTCTTGTAATGTCTATAGGATCTGTAGGGATGTACCCTCATTCATTCCTGATTGTGGTAATTTGTGTCATCTCAGTTGGTTTTTTTTCCTGATTGGTCTACGTAGACTTTGATCAGTTTCATTGATCTTTTAAGAAAGTGTTTGGTTTCATTGATTTTTCTCTATTGTTTACACATTTTCTATTTCACTGATTTCCACTCTTATCTTTACTATTTCCTTCCTTCTGCTTACTATGGGTTTGATTTGATCCTCTATTTTTTTCTAATTTCTAAAGTACAAGCTTAGAGCATTACTGTTAGACATTTCTTCTTTTCTAATAAAAGTATTTAATGCTATAATTTCCCTTTAAGCACTGCCTTAGCTGTATCCACCCATTGTGATAAATTGTATTATTCAATTTCATTCAGCTCAAAATATTTTCTAATTTCCTTTATGATTTCTCATAGGATCTGTGGGTTATTTAGAAGTGTGTTGCTTAGGGAATTCTCTGGTGGTCCACTGGTTAGGACACCACACTTTCACTGCCGAGGGTGCAGGTTCAATCCCTGGTCAGGCAACTAAGGTCCCACAAGCTGCACAGTGCAGCCAAAATAATAATAAAAAGCTTTTTTTAAAAAAATATTTATTTATTTGTTTGTTTTTGTGGTATGTGGGCCTCTCACTGTTGTGGCCGCTCCCATTGCGGAGCACAGGCTCCAGACGCGCAGGCTCAATGGCCATGGCTCACGGGCCCAGCCCCTCCGCTGCATGTGGGATCTTCCCAGACCGGGGCACGAACCCGTGTCCCCTACATCGGCAGGCGGACTCCCAACCACTGCGCCACCAGGGTAGCCCTTTTCTTTTTTTTTTTTTTTTAAAGTGTGCTGCTTAATTTTCAGAAATTTTGATGATTATCGGCTCTGTTGTTATTGATTTTTGGTTTAATTGTGTTTTGGAGAGAACATGCTCTGTAAATTTTAATCCTTTTAAATTTATTGAGAATTATTTTATTGGTTAGATTATGAGCCAACAATCATACAAAAAGATGATCAAGCCCTTATCACACCTGGATTATAATTCACCCTTAATATTTCATAACTAAAATGTGTCATTTCATTTAATTAAATTTGAATTCATTTAAGTAGGCCATTATGGTGCTTTAGAAGCCTACAGCCTGAAGCCAGTCATGGAGGTGAAAGTTCTACAGAATGTCTTGTTCAAGAGTGCAGTATTATGTATTTTTAGAAGTGAAATGAATGCCTTGGTCATTCTCAATGTCAGGAACTCTGAAGGGGATGAAGAGTGTCTTGGTGAGGCCTTGTATTGTGGCCCTAGTATGTGCAGAGGCATGTCTGACCTTGATTTATGTTTTTGGGCATTTGTGAAGCAAGAACATTCCCAGAGTTCTTTATCCTGAAGGAGGTGACCTTGGAATAAGGAGCTGTTGTTGCTGCCATTGGTTGGACCAAATGGCTAGACCGTTGACTATGGCCTAAAAGTCTGAAAAAATGTGCAGAAGGAGCCAACTGTCGGTCGAGACATCCTTTATTGCTAAGACGACTGCTGACATTTGGCAAATTGCGTAGACCCTCAGGTCCTGTCCTTTATCAGAGATGTCTGTTAAGGAATGGAAGGCACAGAGAGAAAGCAAGCCTCATCAGATGTGACGGTGGCGCTATCATCCTTAAAGCTTATGAACTCCCTTTACTGTTCACTCAGCTGATCCCGAGAGGTTCCCCAAATGGCCAAGGGATCTGGGGGTGGGATGACCTCCCCCAGCACTGTGGCATTTGGCCAGGGACTGAGAACGGGGAGGCCACCCCCTCCTTCAGGAGTGATATGCTACAGGACCAGGTTTGGATCTGTCCTCTAGATACCATTTTCATTAGCAAGGAGACATCAACAACCATGCCAAGCTTGTGGGTGATTTGTTATGTAGCAATAGGTAGTTAGAACCAATAAGGGCCAACGCTTATTAAGTACTAACAACCACACCATCCTGATTATTTTATGGCTATGATTTTTTTTTTTCTGTTTTTAGATTCACTTTGCTTCAGTGACCCAGGAAAAGGTCAGACATTCTCTGGTTAGAGCTTTCGTTGTTTTTTTTTTTTTTTTTTTTGGCCAAGCTCCACGGCTTGTGGGATGTGGGATCTCAGTTCCCCAACCACAGATTGAACCCGGGCCCTCGGCAATGAGATCGCCGAGTCCTAACCACTGGATCACCAGAGAAGTCCCCCCTGGTTAGATCTTAGAGTGGTGCAGAGCAGGGTCTTTGGAGACAGGCAGACCAAAGCTTGACTCATGGCTCTGCCTGTACTAACTGTGTAACCTTAGGCACATTAATCTTTTCTTAACTTGAAAACTCAGCTAATAAGTCTTTGAGACAATCACATGAGATAATGTATGCAAGCAGTTTAACACAGTGCCTGTCATGCAGTGAGACTTCAGTTAACTGTTAATGATAATTTTTACTACCTGATTTGCATCTCAGCTATTTGCTCTCTGTGGACTAACCTGAACCTCAATTTCTTCAACTGCTATGTGAGGATAATAACAATAAGCATCTCAGAGTTGTTTTGAGACCTAGCCCAGTGTCTCACACTGAAACACATTTATCCTCAGTATAACAGATCAGGCACAAACACCAAGGACCCACCTCCAAACTCATCGTCACGGGACCTCCGACACTCTGGAGCTCAAGCATCTCTGTAATGTAGCAGCTCCTAGAATACAGCTCAACCCACACTCTTGTCTACCCAATTCATCGGCATCCCAGACACCATGTCTGTGATCTCAGCCCAGGCTGCTGAGGGGGTATTTCTTTTGCATAACATAGTGGTTGAAAGCCTGCTGTCCTGGAGTCAGACTGTCCTGTGTTAAAATCTCAGGTTTTTCTCTTATTAGCTGTGTGAACTGAGACAAGTTACTTAACTTCTCCATAACTCAAATACAAATTGGGGCTAGTTAATGTCTATCATCTTTCAATGTAACTCCAACCTCTGAAGTTTACAGAAAAAAAACATGATTGGTTAAGCAAATTAGATTTTTAAAATAAACTTACTGTTTTTAATCACAGTTTCTGTCACAAAAAGAAGAAATCTCAATTCTTTAGCTCCAAAAAAAAGGAAGAGGGGTGGCTATGGTACAAGGAATTTAATTTAGACCTGAGATGACCTTCTGGGCAGCGTGGGTCGCTCCAAGAAAACTAATGACTAAGAAGAGGGAAGAGAAATGGAAGTCACATTATTGGGGTCTCAAAAGAGAAGGCAGCTTCACCTGGGTGAAATGGTTTGACTATAGTCCTGGGCAGACAGGAAGATAGATAGATCAGCATTTTTCAAATGTTTTTGATTAGTCCTCTATGTATATTCTCATATACATATAAATATATATTATGTGTGTATGTGTGTATATCGAGAGAGAGAGAATATGTACTGGGTCGTTGTGCAGTCTAGTGTTTTCCTGATCTATTATTATTATTTTTTTAATTTTTATTTTAAAAAAATTTTATTTATTTATTTTTGGCTGTGTTGGGTCTTCGTTTCTGTGCGAGGGCTTTCTCTAGTTGTGGCAAGCGGGGGCCACTCTTCATCGCGGTGCGCGGGCCTCTCACTGTCGCGGCCTCTCTTGTTGTGGAACACAGGCTCCAGACGCGCAGGCTCAGTAGTTATGGCTCACGGGCCCAGTTGCTCCACGGCATGTGGGATCTTCCCAGACCAGGGCTCGAACCCGTGTCCCCTGCATTGGCAGGCAGATTCTCAACCACTGCACCACCAAGGAAGCCCCCTGATCTATTATTGTATTTCAATTTTTAAAGTGCTGCTCACAATCCACTAAATTTTTTACATAACGTATCAGTGAGTCATGACCCGCAGCTTGAAAACCCTAGTCTTGATTATTCCTTTCTATCCCTTTTAATATGAGCCCAAGAGAGGTTCATTCTCATTCCATACTTGATATTTCAACATAAATCTTCTGGATTTACATAAATTACAATTCTCCCAAGTAAACAGGAGAAATTTGACTAGAATTATCTTTGGATTGCCTGGGGTTATTGCTTCTCTTTGACAGTAAATCAAAAAATTAAGCATGGTTATGAAGTCTGACCACTTGGATTGAATTCTGGCTCTGTGTCTACCTGGCTGTCTCACCTGCCTTGGTTTATTATTATTTCTGTGTAACAGAAATAATAATAATAGTAGTAGTAGTAGTTGAAGTAGTACTAGTACTAGTAGTAGTGCTACTAGTAGTAGCAATAGTATCTGCCTCTTGGGTAACCAGGTAAGACCATTAACACAGGCTTGGGACATAGTAAGTGCCCTAAAATATTGGCAACTATGTTATTTATTTATTTATTGCAGTACGCGGGCCTCTCACTGTTGCGGCCTCTCCCGTTGCGGAGCACAGGCTCCGGACACGCAGGCTCAGCGGCCATGGCTCACAGGCCCAGCCGCTCCGCGGCATGTGGGATCTTCCCGGACCGGGGCACAAACCTGCGTCCCCTGCATCGGCAGGCGGACTCTCAATCACTGAGCCACCAGGGAAGAGAAGCCTCTCTTATTTACTATTTTTAAACTGTCAGTATTGTTGTCTTGCAGCGGAGACCTGAAAGCAGCTTAGCCATAAGCAGCACTAAACTAAGGAAAGAAACTATGGTAAATTGGGATCTTTGGAAAGTTTCCCATCGGACCTGACTTACCCTGGACAGACACTAGAGGGTGCTCCACGCTCAGCAAGCCAAGTATTTCCAGGCCCAGAGACCTCTGCCAGTGACGGCTTGCCCTGAAACTTTCCCTTCGAATCTGGTGATTTTCGGTGGAGAAGTAGTTGCTGCATTGATTCCAAAACAAAGGACTTTGGAGGAATTAGCAGGGACAGCAATCGGTTGTATCAAGGAGAAATTTAGCTCCCTCTTTTACCAATTGGCTTTTAGCTGGGCTGTGACCTTCTGGAGGACTGGGGCAGCATCTTACTCATCCATGAGCCCCAGGGTCTAACACACATAGTGTCTGGAATATTGTAATCACTTTGTAAATATTTGTGAAAAGGGACCACCCAGTGGGAGCATCTGACACCTAAATAGTTATAATTACAAATTGGCAAGTGCTGGCATATATGACCATTGAGCATTATGAAAGCTCCCAGAAGGCTGGAATTGGGAAAAGTGAGCCAGAGTGACTTCCTTAAATTCAGGGGTCCTGGTCCTCTCTAGAATACAAAGAAAAGATATTTTCTTCCACATTTGGCTTTGGATATTAAAAAACAGCTTTGTCCTCCATTTCCTTAACGTCCTCATGTGGAGTGATTTCCAGGTGTTTTACCAAGTTTATCACTCCCTGAAGAACTGTAGGAAGGCAAATAAGAGTTTAGGGTCTACTGGGTTCAATAACCTCCTGCTATTCTATTACATCATTTAATTATATCTGTACCTCATTTAATTTTCACAACAACCCTATGAGACTAAAGTTATTATCCACTTTCTACAGATTAGGTTATGGCAAAATTTCATAACTAGCCCAAGGTCGCACCATTAGGGAGTGGCGGGTCCAGTGTTTGAATCCTGATAATCTAGCTTCAAAAGATGCTTCTTTAGGGAATTCCCTGGTGGTCCAGTGGTTAAGACAGTGCTTTCACTGCTTTGGGCCTGGGTTCAATCCCTGGTCAGGGAACTAAGATCCCGCAAACCACGTGGTGGGGCAGAAAAACAATAAAAGATGCTTCTTTACATTGTAAAGCAACTATATTTCACTAAAAATTTTTTTAAAGATGCCTCTTCAAAATTTCACTTAAAAGAATAACAACAACAGCTAACAGTATAGAGGGTGTCACATACTCTTCCAAGTGGTTTACATTTATTAACTCATTTAAGTGATTTATTCATCACATATATTCAGCTGTCACCCATTTTATTAGTACAAAAATCTTAATAAAGAAAAGTAAAGAGAATAATATAATACACAGCTGTGCACTTAGCACCTGGAATGAAAAAAGTTAATATTAAAGCTAATAATGTCTAGCCAAAACAATCTTGAAAAATAATGAAGTTGGAGGATTCACACTTCCCAATTTCAAAAGCTACAGTAATCAAGGCCCTGTGGTACTGGCATAACTAGAGATGTATAGATCAATGGAATAGAATTGAGAGTCCAGAAATAAATCCATATATCTATGGTCAAGGTGTCAAGACCATCCAATGGGGAAAGATTCTTTTTTCCAACAACAGTGCTGGAACAAGTGGATATCCACATGCAAAAGAATGAACATGGATCCCCAAATTCCCCATTCATTCTACAAAAATTAACTCAAAATGGGTCAAAGACCTAAATATAAGAGCTAAGCTATAAAACTCTTAGAAGGAGCCACAGGGGTAACATTTTTTTTATTAGGCAATGGTTTCTTAGATATGACACCAAAAGCACAAGAAGAAAAAAGTAAATGAATTGGGCTTAATCAAAATTAAAAACTTTTGTGGGTCAAAGCACTGTCAAGAAAGTTAAAAGACTAACCACAGAATGGAAGAAAATATTTGCAAATCATAGCTCTGATAAGGTTCTTGTATCCAAAATATATGAAGAGCTCTTACAATTCAACAATAAAAAGACAAATAACCTAATTTAAAATTGGGCAAATGATTGGAATAGACATTTATCCATAGAAGATATACAAACGGCCAATAAACATATGAAAAGACACTCAATATCATTAGTCATCAGGGAAATGCAAATCAAACCCACAGTGAGATACCACTTCAAACTCAGAAGCATGGCTATAATCAAAAAGGCAATAACAGGTGTTAGCAAGAATGTAGAGAAATTGGAACCCTCATATATTGCTGGTGGGAGCATAAAATGGCAGAACTACTGTGGAAAACAGTTTGGCATGTTCTCAAATTGGTACTATAAGACCCAGGAATTCCACTCCTAGGTATATGCCCCAGAGAATTGAAAACATAAGATTTATATAAAAACTTGTACATGAATGTTCATAGCAGCATTATTCATAATAGCCAGAAAGTGGGAACAACTCAAATGTCTATCAACTGACGGAATGGATAAACAAAATGTGGAATATCATGCGATGGGATATAATTCTACCATAAAAAGGAGTAAAGTGCATATACATACTACCACACAGATGACCCTTGAAAGAAGCGAAAGAATGCTAAGTCAAAGAAGCCAGGCACCACATATTGTGTGATTTTATTTATATTAAATGACCAGGTAGGCAAATCCATTGAGATTTGTGGTTTCTAGGGGCTAAGGAGAGGTGGCAAGGAGGAGTGACCAGTAATGGGCACAGGATTTCTTTGGGGGGATGATGAAAATGTTTTGGAATTAGATAGTGGTGATGATTGAACAACCTTGTGAATATAGTAAAACCACTGAATTTTACACTTTAAAATGGTGAATTTTATGTTATATGAATTATATCTGAATAAGAAAAAGAGAGAGAAGTTTATATTCTCATCTCTAGCTCGGTGGTTCTCAAACATTCTGGTCTCAAAACCCCTCTATATTCTTAACAATTATTGAGGTTCCCAAAGACCTTTTGTTTATGGGTTTTGTTTTCAGTTTTGTCCATGTGTTTATGTTAAATACACATTGACATTCACCATGTTATAAATTAAAACAGAAAAATTTTTAATATTTGTTAATTCATTTAAAATAGCATTAATACACCATATGCATGTAACAAGAGTAACAGTTTATGAAAAATAACTATATTTTCCAAATAAAAAATAGCAAGAAGAGTGGCATCGTTTTTGCATTTTGGCAAATCTCTTTAATGTCTAGAATAACGGAAGCCAGGCAGATTCTCCTATCTGCTTCTACATTTAATCTGCTTTGATATGTTGTTTGGGTTGAAAGGTATGAAAAAAATCTGATTTCACACAGATATGTAGTTGGGAAAGGGAAGAGTATTTTGTAGCCTTTTCGAATAATTGTAGATATTTTTCTTAGATACCACACCCAAACTGGTCAAGTGGTAGTTTCTTAGAGGTTAATTGCAATGTGAAATCTGAAATCATATCAATGGACATTTCATTCTGTTACATTAAAATCCATTGGTCTATAATGGACTTTGAATTGATCTTTTAACCATGCATGATTTTGGAACATTGTGCATTGGTCATTTGGAAAATATTTGTTTCACTGAGTTATGAAGCTCTTCCAATGTTGACACATTTCATGATTCAATACCAAAATCTCAAATTCATTGATATCAACACCAAGCTCATCAGAAAAGTCTTTAGGTTTGGAGAAGCTGCAAGCCCTCAGTGGTAGATTTAAGTTTTCCAAAACTCCAATGTTTGTTTTAAAACTTGAATCTCATAATTAGCAATGAAAGCTCTCAGTTGTTTTCCCTGAAAGGGAAAACTCACTTTGTTTTCAGAAAATGTCTACCAATACCCAGGTCTGAATTAGCATATATATTTTTTCTGTCAGTCACTCTTTAAAGGAGAAATGATGTTCCATTAAAAAAAGCAGCTAGTGGGGTTCCCTGGTGGCACAGTGGTTAAGAATCCGCCTGCCAATGCAGGGGACACAGTTTCGAGCCCTGGTCTGGGAAGATCCCACATGCAGAAGAGCAACTAAGCCAGTGCGCCACAACTACTGAGCCCACGCACCACAACTACTGGAGCCCATGCGCCACAACTACTGAAGCCTGCGCACATAGAGCCCATGCTCTGCAACAAGAGAAGCCACGGCAATGAGAAGCCTGCGCACCACAACGAAGAGCAGCCCTCGCTTGCAGCAACTAGAGAAAGCCCACGCGCAGCAACAAAGACCCAATGCAGCCAAAATTAAATAAATATTTTTTTTAAAAAAGCAGTTAGTTAACACATATATATGGAATCTAAGAAAAAAAATGTCATGAAGAGATTAGTGGTAGGACGGGAATAAAACACAGACCTACTAGAGCATGGACTTGAGGATATGGGGAGGGGGAAGGGTAAGCGGTGACGATGTGAGAGAGTAAATTAGATAGCTAGTGGGAAGCTGCCGAATAGCACAGGGAGTTCACCTCTGTGCTCTGTGACCACCTAGAGGGGTGGGATAGGGAGGGTGGGAGGGAGGGAGACGCAAGAGGGAAGAGATATGGGAACATATGTATATGTATAACTGATTCACTTTGTTGTAAAGGAGAAACTAACACACTATTGTAAAACAGTTATACTCAAATAAAGATGTTTAAAAAAAAAAAAAGCAGCTAGTTTAGCTCACAACTCAAACAAGTGCCTTTCCTCAACACAACCACTGTCTTTCTATGTGCAGAAGTTATGACTTCTTATTTAATGTACTCAGGGATTGAGTTTTAATAAAACTAATCATTTCTATTTTTTTTTTTTTTTTGGCTGTGCCGTGCAGCATGCAGGATCTTAGTTCCCCAACCGGGGATCGAACCCGCGCCCCCTGTAGTGGAAGCGCAGAGTCTTAACCACTGGACCACCAAGAAAGTCCCATCAAGCACATTCTTAAGTGAAACTGGCTTTTGTTTTGTCTTGTTCTTTCATGCATGGTGGTGAAGAACGCAATGACTTCCAGTATAATATAGTGCCGTGGCGACTTTGCCATTATTGTAAATGTTGTCAATGTCGTTATGGGGAAAAGACAAATTATGACTCAGTGTTTGACTTTGTGGGCCCCCTGGAAAAGTCTAGAGTTTCCTAGGAGTCTGTGGACCAGACTTTGAGAACCACTGCTCTTGTTCATTCATTCGTTCATTTTAATGGAACACTTGGTATGTGCTAGGTCCTAGGGCCACAGCGGGCCATAAGACAAGGCCTTGCATTCTCAGGGGGAGGCACATAAATAAACAAGAAATTTTCTGATGGTGGTGCCACAAACTTGAAAGAATATCACTGAGGAAGGGGACAATACTAGGGTGAAGGAACACCTCTTTGAGGTGACATTTGAATGGTGACCTAATTGATAATGAGAAGGAGAGTCTGATGGTATCCTTGTCAAAATGCAGTGCTCAAGGTGCAAAAGATGTAGAGCTCTCTTTGCTCTATACCATAGAGCAAAGCCATCTCCCCTCTGGGTCTGACGTCACACTTTTTAAAGAAAGCATCCCACCCAAGACACTGGGTTGGAAAGGATCAGAAACCTGTGCTCTGATCCCATCTTTTTATCAAGCTATTCTCTTCACCTCTCTGAGCTTTAAATTCCAAGCGCTTATCTGAAAGTAGTATGGTAGTAACTCCCCAGCCCGCCTTATAGTCAGAGTGGAGTTCAGATGACCTAAAGATGCACTGGAAAGTTTTTTTATCCATTGTAAATGTGAGTGTTGCTACTCAGTCAGGCTCAACTACCTTCATCTGCAGGCAACGGGGCTGCAGGCTCTCACCCTGAGCACAGGTCAGCTCAGTCAGCTCTTCCCCCAATGCCCTCTCCCTTTTCACAGGAATCTTAGCTGAGTCGTATCTCTTCTATTCCAAATGGGGATTCTTGATTCAGGGAGGATACGATAAAGGACCTGACACCAATCCTAATTTTTGAAAATATCTAGTTCCTTTCTACAGGTAATCTTAGCTTGTTGAAATTTTTAAAAATCTTGCCTACTAAATCAATAGATTTGAAGTGCTAACAAGCCTGTCTTCTTTGTTGTTGTTGTTGTTTTTTTTTTTTTCGGTACGCAGGCCTCACTCGGCTGTGGCCTCTCCCATTGCGGAGCACAGGCTCCGGACGCGCAGGCTCAGCGGCCATGGCTCACGGGCCCAGCTGCTCCGCGGCATGTGGGATCTTCCCAGACCGGGGCACGAACCCGTGTCCCCTGCATCGGCAGGCGGACTCTCAACCACTGCACCACGAGGGAAGTCCTCTTCTTTGTTTTATTCAAGTCATAGAATAAAATGCCAATCCCTGCATGGGACACTTGAGACCCTTCTCCCCGCAACCCCCCAAACACACACCTCGCCCTCCGGATTGCTACTGAGCTCGTTCAGTTGTTTTACCAACTCCACGTAATTATGTGGCCATATGTCATATCTCCAGCTGGTTCCCTGGCTGTGTCCAATGTTTGGCTGCCTTGCAAATGAGGTCTCCTGAAGATTTCTCCCACAAGTGCTTCTCTTATATTAAGAAATGCACGTGATTATATTGAGATGTTGTTTACCTCGGTTCTTAGAGTGTTTAACTCACTTCATTTTACAGAGAGCAAATGGAGGTGTGGAGCCACGTTGGGACTAAAAGCTGAGAATACTGAAACTTTTAACACATTGTTTAGTAGTTCTGGCCTAGGAAACTGGAGAGATGGGAGGCGGGGGATGGGATGAAATGGGGAGGAGCCCAAGCCCCACACCTGGCTGAGCTGCAGGCCTGAAGAGCCCTTAGTGCACTCCCTCGGCAGGATTAACCCCTCCCAACCCGCGTCCGGCAGGATTAACCTCTCCCAACCCGCGTCCGGGGCGCTCGGGGGATGCCAGGAGGGGGACAAGAGGCGGCTGCCACCACAGTGTCTCCTCAGCCGGAGAGCAAGTGGCTTTTGGTCCACAGTTGGTTAAGATGCCCCCACACGAGGCTCGGGCTCATCCCTAGGGACGTCCCCCGCCCAGGTGGCCGGCATCCTAAGAGGGGCGCGGCGGGTGGCCCCCAAAACCCCCTAAACAGAATGGGGGGCTGCGCAGCAAAGTGAGGCCCCAGAGATGCCCGGGGTGGGGACCCAAGGCAGGAAAAATCCTGAGCTCTGACCCCTTCTGGTCAAAAGCTGAGGGAGGGAGGGGGGCATGTGACATCACCCTAGGAGGCCCAGGACGGCACAGAGGTCCCGAGGGGGGTCCCGAGGGGCCACGCTTCTCCGGCTCTCAGCCTCATTCCTAGAAAAGGGGCATGGTCCCCAGGGCTCCTGCCTGTGCCGGTGAGCGCTCTCGGCGTGGTTCCAACCGTGGGCAGCCCGCAGGCTCCGGGAGCTGAGCCGCTGGCCTCCGTCCCTCGGGCGGCCGGCAGGGGGCAGTGTTTGGCCGCAGGTGAGCCGACCCAGCCAGACTGTCAATGTGGTTCCTCCGGTTGGGTCTTGCCACTACCAGTGTGTCTGGATTTGTTCACTGATCTTTATCTGGGTTCTTTCCTGCCCAGACCCCACACCTCTCCTGTTTCTCCCTGGCTGCCCCTCCCAAGTCACTGATGCCTGCACCCCTCCATAAACGTACGTCACTGCCCCCATGGATACTTCTTCTTGGCCTCATGCCAGACAGTGGTGCCAAATTAGAAAGAGGAGGTGAAGGGACCTTCAAGATGGCGGAAGAGTAAGACGTGGAGGTCCTCCCCACAAATACATCAAAAATACATCTACATGTGGAACAACTCCCACAGAACACCCACTGAACGCTGGCAGAAGACCTCAGACTCCCAAAAGGCAAGAAACTCCCCACATACCTGAGTAGGGCAAACGAAAAAAGGAACAACAGAGACAAAAGCATAGGGACGGGAGCTGCACCTCGGGGAGGGAACTGTGAAGGAGGAAAGGTTTCTACACACTAGAAGCCCCTTCACTGGCGGAGACAGGGGTGGCGGAGGGGGGAGCTTCAGAGTCACGGAGGAGAGCGCAGCAACAGGGGTGCGGAGGGCAAAGCGGAGAGATTCCCGCACAGAGGAGCGGTGCCGACCGGCACTCACCAGCCCGAGAGGCTTGTCTGCTCACCCGCTGGCCGGGATGGGTGGGGGCCGGGAGCTGAGGCTTGGACTTCAGAGGTCAGATCCCAGGGAGAGGACTGGGGTTGGCTGCGTGAACACAGCCTGAAGGGGTTAGTGTGCCACAGCTTGCTGGGAGGGAGTCCGAAAAAGTCTGCACCCGCCTAAGAGGCAAGAGACCATCGTTTCGGGGTGTGTGAGGAGAGGGGATTCCTACCCCGTCTGCCCACAGAAGGCAGAGCACTGCCTAAAGAAGCTCCAGAGACGGGCGCGAGCCATGGCTATCAGCTTGGACACCAGAGACGGGCATGAGACGCTAAGGCTGCTGCTGCAGCCACCAAGAAGCCTGTGTGCGAGCACAGGTCACTATCCACACCTCCCCTCCTGGGAGCCTGTGCAGCCCGCCACTGCCAGGGTCCTGTGATCCAGGGACAACTTCCTCGGGAGAACACACGGCGCGCCTCAGGCTATTGCAATGTCCCGCCGGCCTCTGCCACTGCAGGCTTGCCCCGCATTCCAATTATAACTACCATACCCCCCCCTGTCCCCCGGCATGAGTGACCCAGAGCCCCCTAATCAGCCACTGCTTTAACCTCGTCCTGTCTGGGCGGGAACAGATGTCTGAGGGTGACCTACACACAGAGGTGGGGCCGAAACCAAACTGAATCCCAGGAGCTGTGCGAACAAAGAAGAGAAAGGGAAATTTCTCCATGCAGCCTCAGGAGCAGCAGATTAAAACCCCACAATCAACTTGATGTACCCTGCATCTGTGGAATACCTGAATAGACAATGAATCACCCCAAAATTGAGGCAGTGGACATTGGGAGCAACGGTAGACTTAGGGTTTGCTGTCTGCAACTGACTTGTTTCTGATTGTTATGTTTAACTTAGTATAGTTTTTTGTGCTTGTTATCACTGGTGGATTTGTTTATTGGTTTGGTTGTGCTCTTCTTTTTATATTATTTTTTAATTTTTTTATGTTAATAATTTTTAAATTTTAATTTATTTATTTATTTATCTTTATTTTTTTCTCCCTTTTCTTCTGAGCCGTGCGGCTGACAGGGTCTTGGTGCTCCAGCCTGGTGTCAGGCCTGCGCCTCTGTGGTGGGAGAGCTGAGTTCAGGATATTGGACCACCAGAGACCTCCCAGCCCCATGTAATATCAGTTGGCAAGAGCTCTCCCAGAGATCTCCATCTCAATGCTAAGACCCACCTCCACTGAACGGCCAGCAAGATCCAGTGCTGTTCGTACCAGCCAAACAACTGGCAAGACAGGAACACAACCCCACCCATTAGCAGAGAGGCTGCCTAAAATCATACTAAGTTCACAGACACCCCAAAACACACCACCATATGCAGCCCTGCCCACCAGAAAGACAAGATCCAGTGCCACCCACCATAACACATGTACCAGTCCCCTCCACCAGGAAGCCTACACAACCCACTGAACCAACCTTACCCACTGGGGGCAGACACCAAAAACAACAGAAACTCTGAACCCAAAGCTTGCAACAAGGAGACCCCAGTAAGGTAAGCAAAATGAGAAGACAGAGAAATATGCAGCAGATGAAGGAGCAGGGCAAAACCCCACCAAACCAAACAAATGAAGAGGAAATATGCAGTCTACCTGAAAAAGAATTCAGAGTAATGATGGTAAAGATGATCCAAGATCTTGGAAATAGAATGGAGAAAATACAAGAAACGTTTAACGAGGACCTAGGAGAACTAAAGAGCAAACAAACAATGATGAACAACACAATAAATGAAATTAAAAATTCTCTAGAAGGAATTAATAGCAGAATAACTGAAGCAGAAGAACGGATAAGTGACCTGGAAGATAAAATAGTGGAAATAACTACTGCAGAGCAGAATAAAGAAAAAAGAATGAAAAAATTGATGACAGTCTCAGAGACCTCCGGGACAACATTAAACACACCAACATTTGAATTATAGTGGTCCCAGAAGAAGAAAAGAAAAAGAAAGGATCTGAGAAAATACTTGAAGAGATTATAGTTGAAAACTTCCCTAAAATGGGAAATAGTCAATCAAGGCCAGGAAATGCAGAGAGTCCCATACAGGATAAATCCAAGGAGAAACACGTCAAGACACATATTAATCAAACTATGAAAAATTAAATACAAAGAAAAAAATATTAAAAGCAGCAAGGCAAAAGCAACAAGTAACATACCAGGGAATCCCCATAAGGTTAACAGTTGATCTTTCAGCAGAAACTCTGCAAGCTAGAAGGGAGTGGCAGGACATTTAAAGTGATGAAAGGGAAAAACCTACAAGCAAGATTACTCTACCCAGCAAGAATCTCATTCAGATTTGACAGAGAAATTAAAACCTTTACAGACAAGCAAAAGTTAAGAGAATTCAGCACCACCAAACCAGCTTTACAACAAATGCTAAAGGAACTTCTCTAGGCAGGATACACAAGAGAAGGAAAAGACCTACAATAACAAACCCAAAACAATTAGGAAAATGGTAACAGGAACATACATATCGATAATTACCTTAAATGTAAATGGATTAAATGCTCCAACCAAAACACATAGACTGGCTGACTGGATACAAAAACAAGACCCATATATTTGCTGTCTGCAAGAGACCCACTTCAGATCTAGAGACACATATAGACTAAAAGTGAGGGGATGGAAAAAGATATTCCATGCAAATGGAAATCAAAAGAAAGCTGGAGGGCTTCCCTGGTGGCTCAGTGATTAAGAATCCGCCTGCCAATGCAGGGGACAAGGGTTCGAGCCCTGGTCCGGGAAGGTCCCACAAGCTGTGGAGCAACTAAGCCCGGAGCAACTAAGCCCGTGTGCCACAACTACTGAGCCTGTGCTCTAGAACCCACAAGCCACAACTACTGAAGCCCGTGTGCCACAACTACTGAAGCCTGCATGCCTAGAGCCTGTGCTCTGCAACAAGAGAAGCCATCACAATGAGAAGCCTGCACTCTGCAACAAAGAGTAGCCCCCGCTCACTGCAACTAGAGAAAGGCTGCGTACAGCAGCGAAGACCCAATGTAGCCAAAAATTAAATAAATGAATAAATAAATAAATTTTTTAAAAAAGAAAGCTGTAGTAGCAATTCTCATATCAGACAAAATAGACTTTAAAATAAAGACTATTACAAGAGACAAAGAAGTCCACTACATAATGATCAAGGGATCAATCCAAGAAGATGTAACAATTGTAAATATTTATGCACCCAACATAGAAGCAGTGCAATACATAAGGCAAATGCTAACAGCAATAAAAGGGGAAATTGACAGTAACACAACAGTAGTAGGGGACTTTAACACCCCAATTTCACCAATGGACAGATCATCCAAAATGAAAACACATAAGGAAACACAAGCTTTAAATGACACATTAGACAAGATGGACTTAATTGATATTTATAGGACATTCCATCCCAAAACAACAGAATACACTTTCTTCTCAAGTGCTCATGGAACATTCTCCAGGG
Source organism: Kogia breviceps (assembly GCF_026419965.1). Classification (NCBI taxonomy): domain Eukaryota; kingdom Metazoa; phylum Chordata; class Mammalia; order Artiodactyla; family Physeteridae; genus Kogia; species Kogia breviceps. The sequence goes on along the minus strand of NC_081328.1, from coordinate 35,510,313 downwards.
TAGATCATACCTTGGGTCACAAATCAAGCCTTGGTAAATTTAAGAAAATTGAAATCGTATCATGTCTATTTTCCAACCACAACGCTATGAGACTAGATATCAATTAGGAAAAAAAACTGTAAAAATACAAACACATGGAGGCTAAACAATACGTTACTAAATAACTAAGAGATCACTGAAGAAATCAAAGAAGAAATCAAAAAATACCCGGAAACAAATGACAATGAAAACATGACAACCCAAAACCTATGGGATGCAGAAAAAGCAGTTCTAAGAAGGAAGTTTATAGCAATACAATCCTACCTCAAGAAACAAGAAAAAGCCTCAAACAACCTAACCTTACACCTAAAGCAATTAGAGAAAGAAGAACAAAAAACCCCCAAAGTTAGCAGAAGGAAAAAAATCATAAAGATCAGAGCAGAAATAAATGAAAAAGAAATAAAGGAAACAATAGCAAAGATCAATAAAACTAAAAGCTGGTTTTTGGAGAAGATAAACAAAATTGATAAACCATTGCCAGACTCATAAAGAAAAAAAGGGAGAGGACTCAAATCAACAGAATTAGAAATGAAAAAGGATAAGTAACAGCTGACACTGCAGAAATACAAAGACTCATGAGAGATTACTACAAGCAACTATATGCCAGTAAAATGGACAACCTGGAAGAAATGGACAAATTCTTAGAAAATCACAACCTTCTGAGACTGAACCAGGAAGAAATAGAAAATATAAATAGACCAATGACAAGCACTGAAATTGAAACTCTGATTTAAAATCTGCCAACAAACAAAAGCCCAGGACAGGCGAATTCTATCAAACATTCAGAGAAGAGCTAACACCTATCCTTCTCAAACTCTTACAAAATATAGCAGAGGGAGGAATACTCCCAAACTCATTCTACGAGGCCACCTTCACCCTGATACCAAAAGCAGACAAAGATGTCACAAAAAAGAAAACTACAGACCAACATCACTGATAAACATAGATGCAAAAATCCTCAACAAAATACTAGCAAACAGAATCCAAGAGCACATTAAAAGGATCATACACCATGATCAAGTGGGGTTTATCCCAGGAATGCAAGTCTTCTTCAATATACACAAATCAATCAATGTGATACACCATATTAACAAACTGAAGGATAAAAACCATATGATAAGCTCAACAGACGCAGAAAAAGCTTTTGACAAAATTCAACACCAATTTATGATAAAAAACTCTCCAGAAAGTAGGCATAGAGGGAACTTACCTCAACATAATAAAAGCCATATATGACAAACTCACAGCCAACATCGTTCTCAATGGTGAAAACTGAAACCATTTCCTCTAAAATCAGGAACAAGACAAGGTTGCCCACTCTCACCACTCTTATTCAACATAGTTTTGGAAGTTCTAGCCACAGCAATCAGAGAAGAAAAAGAAATAAAAGGAATCCAAATCGGAAAAGAAGAAGTAAAGCTGTCACTGTTTGCAGATGACATGATACTATACATAGAGAATCCTAAAAATGCCACCAGAAAACTCCTAGAGCTAATCAATGAATCTGGTAAAGTAGCAGGATAGAAAATTAATGCACAGAAATCTGTTGCATTCCTATACACTAATGATGAAAAATCTGAAAGAGAAATTAAGGAAACACTCTCATTTACCATTGCAACAAAAAGAATAAAATACCCAGGAATAAACCTACCTAAGGAGACAAAAGACCTGTATGCAGAAAACTATAAGACACTGATGAAAGAAATTAAAGATGATACAAACAGATGGAGAGATATATCATGTTCTTGGATTGGAAGAATCAACATTGTGAAAATGACTGTACTACCCAAAGCAATCTACAGATTGCTATCAAACTACCAATGGCATTTTTCACAGAACTAGAACAAAAAATTTCACAATTTGTATGGAAACACAAAAGACCCTGAATAGCCAAAGCAATCTTGAGAAAGAAAAACGGAGCTGGAGGAATCAGGCTCCCTGACTTCAGACTACACTACAAAGCTACAGTAATCAAGACAGTATGGTACTGGCACAAAAACAGAAATATAGATCAATGAAACAGGATAGAAAGCCCAGAGATAAACCCACGCACATATGGTCACTTTATCTTTGATAAAGGAGGCAAGAATATACAATGGAGAAAAGATAGCCTCTTCAATAAGTGGTGCTGGGCTTCACTGGTGGCATAGTGGTTAAGAATCCCCCTGCCAATGCAGGGGACACGGGTTCAAGCCCTGGTCCAAGAAGATCCCACATGCTGTGGAGCAGCTAAGCCCATGCACCCAACTACTGAGCCTGCGCTCTAGAGCCTGCGAGCCACAACTACTGAAGCCCACACGCCTAGAGCCCATGCTCGACAACAAGAGAAGCCACCACAGTGAGAAGCCCGTACACCGCAATGAGGAGTAGCCCCCACTTGCCTCAACTAAAGAGAGCTCAAACGCAGCAATGAAGACCCAAAGCAGTGGAAAAGGACAGCTACATGTAAAAGTAGGAAATTAGGACATTTCCTAACACCATACACAAAAATAAACTCAAGATGGATTATAGGCCTAAATGTAAGGCCAGTCACTATAAAACTCTTAGAGGAAAACATAGGAAGAACACTCTTTGACATAAATCACAGCAAGATCCTTTTTGACCCACCTCCTAGAGAAATGGAAATAAAAACAAAAATAAACAAATGGGACCTAATGAAACGTAAAATCTTTTGCACAGCAAAGGAAACCATAAACAAGGCAATCCTCAGAATGGGAGAAAATATTTGCAAATGAAGCAACTGACAAAGGATTAATATCCCAAATATACAAAAAGCTCATGCAGCTCAAAAAAACAAACAACCCAATCCAAAAATGGCCAGAAGATCTAAATAGACATTTCTCCAAAGAAGATATACAGATTGCCACCAAACACATGAAAGGATGCTCAACATCACTAATCATTAGAGAGATGCAAATCAGAACTACAATGAGGTATCACCTCACACTAGTCAGAATGGCCATCATCAAAAAATCTACAAACAATAAATGCTGGAGAGAGTGTGGAGAAAAGGGGACCCTCTTGCACTGTTGGTGGGAATGTAAATTGATACAGCCACTATGGAGAACAGTATGCAGGTTCCGTAAAAAGCTAAAAATAGAACTACCATATGACCCAGCAATCCCACTACTGGCATATACTCTGAGAAAACCGTAATTCAAAAAGAGTCACGTACCTCAATGTTCATTGCAGCTCTATTTACAATAGCCAGGACATGGAAGCAACCTAAGTGTCCAACGATAGATGAATGGATAAAGAAGCTGTGACACACATATACAATGGAATATTACTCAGCCATTAAAAAGAAATGACATTGAGTTATTTGTAGTGAGGTGGATGGACTTAGAGTCTGTCATACAGAGTGAAGTAAGTCAGACAGAGAAAAACAAATACCGTATGCCAACACATATATATGGAATCTAAAAAAAAAAAGATTCTGATGAACCTAGGGGCAGGACAGGAATAAAGACGCAGATGTAGAAAATGGACTTGAGGACACGGGGAGGGGGAAGGGTGAGCTGGGATGAAGTGAGAGAGTAGCATTGACATATATACACTATCAAAGGTAAAATAGATAGCTAGTAGGAAGCAGCTGCATCGCACGGGGAGATCAGCTTGGTGCTTTGTAACCACCCAGACAGGTGGGATAGGGAGGATGGGAGGCAGACGCAAGAGGGAGGGGATATGGAGATATATGTATATATACATATACATATATATGTATACATATATACATATACATAGTTGATTCAGTTTGTTATACAGCAGAAACTAAAACAACATTGTAAAGCAATTATACTCCAATAAAGATGTTAAAAAAAAAGAGGAGGTGTCTTGGAGTCAGATTTGGGTTCAAATTCCTGCTCTGCCAATTATCAGCTGTGTGACCTTGGACAAATCACTTTACCTCTCTGTGTCAAGTTTCTCATCCTCAAAAATAGGCTAATAACAATAAGAATAGCTTGTGCAATATGCCAAAGATTTATATGCCATATGCTATGTATGTATATTATTAGCTCAGGGCTTAAGATGAGAAAACTGTGGCTCTGAGAGAAAGCTGTAGGAAGTAGCAGAACTGGCATCTGAACCCAGGTCTGGCCCTTTCTACAATGTTACCTTGCCTTGCAGGGCTGTTGTGAGAATTAAAATGTGAAAATTTAATTATCATATTCTTCTGACAAATTGGCCTGGATCCTGGTGGGTGTTCTTTCTTACTAAGAAGAGAAGTAGGGAAAGGCATTTTTCAATTGATAGGAATGTCTTCAGTTAGTGGACTTAACCCAGCCCACTAGAATTCAAGTTCCAGAAGGATAGGGACCTCATCTGTCTTGCTCAATGCTCTGAGTCTGTTGCTCAACATACTTCCTGATGCATAGTAAATGCACAATAAATATAAAAGAATATAAAAATTTGTATACTTCCTACCTTCATTCCTTGATGGATCCTAACATGGAGCCATTTTTCACACCAACCATTCAATTACCAGGCAAGTGACACTAATTACTAGCTCTAGTGGTCATTGGCTAATTTAATTAAAAGGAATTATTGGATCTCTTAAAACTCCTGTCACCTGCCCATTATCTAAGACATAGGGATTCAATAACAGTCTTTTTATTAGTGTGTTCACAAGATAAATTAAGTAAATCAGCTTAACGAGTCATCTTCTTGACTTATGACATTGAGAATAAGGTGTGGGGAAATGACAGATGTGATAAACTGAAGTCTCTGAGAAAATGTGGTGGGCACGTGGCTCCCAGTGTCCCAGGAATGCTCTCCCATGTGGCCCCAGGGCTTCAGACACCCTCAGCCTGGTCTCCATCCACACGCTGCTTCAACATTCTACTTGCCCTTGTCCAAAGCATTTTTGAGGATCTTGATGCTTTTGGTGATGATCAAGCCCTAAAGTACCTAATCTTAGGCCAGACCTGTGAATACTGATCGATAGGATGGCAACAGCAGGAGGGCAGAGCAGAGGCATCCTTCAGTGCAAAACTAGGCACAGGCTCTGAGAGGGAAATTGGAAAATAAAACAGGTTGTCTATACTGACTCTCTCCCTTAAAGTCCATTTTTTTAAAAAACAACACAGAATAATCAAAATCCATGGGACTTTTTGGCATCGGTGTAATAGAAAGAACAAAGACCTGGATTGAGTCTTGAATCACCCAGCTTCTTAGCTTAGCCTCTTAACTCCCGTTTCCTCACCTCTAAATGGGGGCATGTGATATTGTGATATATAATCAGAAATATATATTTGATGTTCTGGCACAAAGCTCCTAAAACCTTTGGAATTTCCTGTGATGAGAGTGAGAAAAAGGCCATTTGTTATGTTAATGAGGTGATTTGGGGTCCTTACTTAAGGATGGGGGCTGGTTGTCAGAGCCAACCACGCGTTAGAGGTCTCGACTTTTCAGTCCCATCCCCCAAACTCCAGGGAGGGGAGAGGGGCTTGAGATAGAGTTTAGTCACCAGTAGCCAATGATTTAATCGATCCTGCCTATGTAATGAAGCCTCCATAAAAACCCAAAAAGGGTTCGGAGAGCTTCCAGGTTGGTGACCATGTGGAGACTTGAGGAGAAGGGGGTGCTCAGAGAGGGCATGGGAGCGCTGCGCCCGTTTCCCATGCCTTCTGCTATGCATCCCTTCCATCTGGTTCTTTCTGAGTTATATCCTTTTATGATAAACTATGATCTAGTAAGTGTTTCTCTGAGTTCTGTGAGCCACTCTCGAAAATTAATCCAACCCAAAGAGAGGGTCGTGGAAACCACTGATTTATAGCCTGTGGGTCAGAGGCACAGGCGACAACTGGGCTTTTCAACTAGTGTCTGAGTTGTGGAGAGTCCCAGTCCGAACCCTTAACCTGTGAGCTCTCTTGCTATCTCCGAGTAGAGTTTCAGAATTGAGTTGAATTCTAAGACATTCAGGTGGTGTCCTGAGCATTGCTTGGTTGTGTGGGGGAAGTTCCACACACATACATAGGAACCGGGTACAGAACCCAAAATAGGGTAGTACACTCTCCTGGTTTTCTTCCTACTTCTCTGAACATTCCTTTTATTTCAGTTGTGAAGTCTTCTCCTGTTGCTCTCTCTTTAACCTTTGGTAGATTCCATCCTCAGACTGCTTTCTCCCCCAACAGCCTCTCGTTGCAAAGTGTTGTTAGGAAGCCTCATTCATTCTTGGATCTCACTGCTACCTCTGTGGGGTGATTCCCAGAGTCTTGCCTTCAATATTCAAAAAAAACTTTAAAAAAAAAGAACTTTGGGTCAGGCCTTTTTCCTTGACCAGTCAACTGTAGTTAGGGTGGTAGGATCTGTATGAACATAGCAACTACCATTAGTATCACAGAGGTGGAGTAGGGGAAAGAGGCTTTACCAGAGGAAGTCTAGGGTGGAGTGCTGGACAGACACCACTTTTTTGTTTGTTTGTTTTGAAGTGTAGTTGATTTACAGTGTTGTGGCCGTCTCTGCTGTACAGCAAAGTGACTCAGTTATACACATACACACATTCTTTTTTTTAACATTCTTTTCCATTATGGTTTATCCCAGGAGATTGGATATATAGCTCCCTGTGCTATACAGTAGGACCTTGGTGTTTATCCATTCTAAATGTAATAGTTTGCATCTACCAACCCCAAACCCCCGTCCATCCCTCTCCCTCCCCCCCCCCCCGCTCCCCCTTGGCAACAACAAGCCTGATCTCTATGCAGACAGACACCACTTAGAGCTACCAGATGAGGACCTTCCTACTTGAATGCCCCCACTGGTATTTCACCATATTCCCCTAAAAACCTGAATATCCTCCTGTTCTTCTAACCTCAGTGAATGGGGCCACCATTCACCAAGTCACCCCAGCTACAGCTCTGAGAGTCATTCTAGAATCCTCCTTCTCTATCACCAATCCCAATACATCTAATCACTCACCAAGCCCTTCCGATTCTACCTTCTGAATATTTCACCTCTCCATCCTACTACCACTTTCTGAGTTCAGGCCCTCCTCTTAAATCATCTGACCTATTGCAATAGTTTCTTAGCTAGTCTCTCAGCTCCTAGTCTTGCTCCATCTTATCCAATTCTCCCTATTGATGGTCTTTGTTTTCTCGAATGAAATAGATTATTTTCTGATTATATTAAAATGTATGATAATTTAAAGTACCAGTCAATACAGAAGAAGAACAAGGAAGAATGTAAGCATTGCCTGAAATTTGACTACCATGAGATAACTATGTTATCATGTTGGTGATCATTCTTTTTTGCATTTCTTTATTCCTATAAATATATGTATATATATTTGATTTATGAGATATATATATATATCATTTATGATATATATATGTCACAGGCCATGTCCTGCCTTGAACTCTATGCTCTACAAATAGGGAGTTGCTTACAGTTTCCTTGCACGTACCATGTTGTTTCTCATCTCTCTGTTGTTGTCTGTGCCCAAAACACTCTGTGCTAGTTACCTAGAGCTGAAGTAACAAAGCACCACAAACTGGGTGGCTTAAAGAACAGAAATTTATTCTCTCATAGTCCTGGAAGCTAGAAGTCTGAAATCAAAGTGTTGACAAGACCATGGTCCTTCCAAAACCTCTAGGAGAGAATCCTTCCTTGCCTCTTTCTGCTTCTGGTGGCCCCAGGCTTTCCTTGGCTTGTACAGCATAATCCAACCGTTGCCTTTGTCTGCACATGGCTCTCTCCCCCATGTCTGTGCCTTCACATGGTGTTCGCCCTGTGTGTCTGTCACTGTGTCCAAATGTCCCTCTTTTTAAGAGGCTCACCTTACTCCAGCATGACCTCATCTTAACTAAGAATATCTACAATGACTCTGTTTCCAAATAAGGTCATATTCTGAGGACAGGGGGTTAGGACTTCAATATCTCTTTTTTAAGGATGACACAATTCAGCCCATAACATACCTTTTTCTATTTTCTTACCTGACCAACTTCTTTTCAACCTTCATACTTCAGCCAAGGCAACATCTTTCCAAGGAAGCTTTCCCTGAAGCCCCTAGGTGGGCCTGTGTGTTTCCATAGCAGCTTTATCAGCATAGCACATTCTATTGGAATTATCTGTATATGAATGATTTCCCTTACTTAAACTAGAACCCCCTTGAGGGTAGAGACTGCAACTTCTATCTTTAACATGTCCAACATTTGTCTCTCACATTAATTGGTTCAAGGCTAAGTGGACTGGAGGCTCAAAAATACTTAAAGAAGAATAGAAATTTACCTCTCTCCCACATGGCAGTCCTGAGTCGGGCTGTCTGGTTAGTAAGGACTCTGCCCTGACACAGGCACCTGAGAACTCTGGTTCCTTCCATGTTGTTGCTTCACCAAATGAGAACGTTTTCCTCATTTTTAAAAAAATTAATTTTATTTATTTATTGCTGCATTGGGTCTTCATTGCTGCACGCGGTCTTTCTCTAGTTGTGGTGAGCGGGAGCTACTCTTCATTGTGGTGCACGGGCTTCTCATAGCGGTGGCTTCTCTTGTTGTGGAGCATGGGCTCTAGGCAGGCGGGCTTCAGTAGTTGTGGCACGTGGGCTTCAGTAGTTGTGGCTCGTGGGTTTTAGAGCGCAGGCTCAGTAGTTTTGGCACACGGGCTTATTTGCTCCGCGACATGTGGGATATTCCCGGACCAGGGCTTAAACCCGTGTCCCCTGCATTGGCAGACAGATTCTTAACCACTACGCCACCACGGAAGTCCCCATTTTCCTCATTTTGACGGCCCATCTGCATGACAGCTTGCAGGAGGCAGGGAAGAGACTGTGGAAAAGCACAGCCCAAGGTCTTAAAGTTCAGACCCCAAGTGGCGCTCCTTGCTTCTTCTCACATTCTGTTGCTGAGAACTTAGTCATACGTGGCCACACTTACTTGAAAGGGGGTCTGAAAATTTGTCTTTAGTTGAGCAGCCATGGATTACTCCACAACCCTGTTATAGTGCTACAACCCCTTATCTGCAAGTTCTGACATCTCAGAAGTTCTGAAAAATCAAAGGCTTTTTCTTTTTCTTTTTTTAAAAAAAATTTATTTATTTATTTTTGGCTGCATTGGCTCTTACTTGCTGCGTGCGTGCTTTCTCCAGTTGCGGCGAGCGGGGGCTACTCTTCGTTGCAGTGCGTGGGCTTCTCATTGTGGTGGCTTCTCTTGTTGCGGAGCACGGGCTCTAGGCACATGGGCGTCCGTAGTTGTGGCTCGCGGGCTCTAGAGCGCAGGCTCAGTAGTTGTGGTGCATGGGCTTCATTGCTCCTCTTCATCTTCTCCTCTTCTTCATATGTCAAATCTCCCTCTGCCTCTCTCTCTCTTTTTTTATTTTTTTTATTTTGCGGTACGCGGGCCTCTCACTGCTGTGGCCTCTCCTGTTGTGGAGCACAGGCTCCGGACGTGTAGGCCCAGCGGCCACGGCTCACCGGCCCGGCCGCTCCACGGCACGTGGGATCCTCCCGGACCGGGGCACGAACCCAATGCAAATTCCCCTGCATTGGCAGGCGGACTCTCAACCACTGCGCCACCAGGGAAGCCCCCGATTATTCTTTTGATGTCTACAGGGTCTGTAGTGGTATCTCCTGTTCATTTCCAATATTGGTGATATGTTTCTTCCCTCTGTCAAAATTTATCATCATGTTAGAGGTTTATTGATCTTTTTAGATAATCAGCTCCTTGTTACATTGATTTTCTTTTCTGTTTTCTGTTACTATCTTCTTTTTGGTTTTCAATTTTATGAATTCATGCTCTTATCTTTACTATTTCCACTTGCTTTGGATTAATTTTGTTCTTTTTTTTTTCCTAGGTTCTTGAGGCGGGAGCTTAGATTATTGATTTGAGAGTTTTCCCCTGGAAAATATATGAATTTAGTGTTACAAACTTCTTTCTCAGCACTGCTTTAGCCATAAATTTTAATATTATATTTCCATTTTCACTCAATTCATTGTATTTTTAAATTTCACTTCAGAATTCCCTCTTTGACCCATAGATTATTTAGAAGTATGTTGTTCAGTTTCCAAGTATTTGGAGATTTTTCTGTTATCTTTTTGTTACTGATTTCTACTTTGGTTTTATTACGGTCAGAGAACACACTCGGTATGATATCAACTGTTTTAAATTTATTGAAATTTGTTTTATGGTCAATAATGTGGTTTATCTTAGTATATGTTCCATGGACACTTGAAAACAATGAGGATTCTGCTGTTATTGGATGGAAGTTTCTGTTAATATCCATGAGATCCTATTGGTTGATGGTAGTGTTGAATTCTTATATACCTTTGTTGATTTTCTGTCTAGTTGGAGCCTGTGGATAGGACTTTAAGTGAGAGAAATAGGTAAAAGAGGGGGATAGAAATCACACAAAGGAGAAGAAAGTGACTGGCCCAGGTGGTGGCTGACAGAATAGAACAACCTCAGCCAGCTGGTTTTGATTAGGGAAGACACCCTGGAAAAAAGTCAGAATGCAACTCCCCCCCGACACACACCTTTTAACAAGATGCTATTGAATTCCTTTCTTTTGTAGATATCTACCAGTGGCGTGGAAGCAGTCCAAAGTGGGGAAGAGAGAGCTCCATCCTGTCTGGAATTGGACATTTATCCCCTCATCTCTGGCTGGGTTCATGGGTACATATCTAAACTCAAGGTCAAAATTCCTCTATCACCAACCTTAACTCCTGCTCTAGCCTTCTCCATCCCTTTTCAGGGTCCTCCCCACCTAGGAAGGGGGAATCTGGATCAAGTCTGCACCAGCCACTCCTCTCCAGTTGTTCAGGAGGGAACCTGAAGCTGGAGGCTGGACTGTGGCACTGTGCCTTCTACCAGAGCAGGACAGATGAGTTCCCCTCAGACTAGATTATCCCCAGAGGCTGCACAATTAGACTATCGCGAGTGCCTGCCTTTGGGAATTCAGCTCCTAGAGGCAAATGGGAACTGGCCTTAGAAAAATCCAACGAAGCCTGGAGAACCACTCCCCTCCATTGCTTCATGCTGTAGAGGTGGTGTACATACCGGGAGGGGTGGCCAGGATCAAACCTTTGATGAACCTCTCTGCTCCAGGAACATGGAGCCTCCCCATCTCAGAGCCTAGCAGGTCCCTGATGGCATGGGCTGGTCTCGCCTGGCACGTGAGCCTTTTGCTGGCCTGGTTTGGGAATTATCCTCCAAGCCTTTCCCAGGCACATACCCTCTCTGCTTCTCTCTGTCTCTCTTTCTCTTTCTCACTCTCAATCTCTATGTCTCCTTTTTTAAAAAATAGCTTTTAAAATCTGTTTTCTGGGACTTCCCTGGTGGTCCAGTGGTAAAGAATCCACCTTCCAATGCAGAGGACATGGGTTCGATCCCTGGTTAGGGAAATAAGATCCCACATGCCCCCAGGCAACCAAGCCCAGGTGCGCCACAACTACTGAGCCTGCATGCCTCAACTAGAGAGCCCGCATGATGCAAACTACAGAGCCCACGTGCTCTGGAGCCCACACGCCACAACTAGAGAGAAGCCCACGCACTGCAATGAAGAGCCTGCGTGCTGCAACTAAGACCCGATGCAGCCAAAAATGAAAATAAAAAATTAATTAATTAAAATATTAAAATAAATAAATAAAATCTGTTTTCTTTTTCCTTTCTGGTATCCTCCATCTTTTTCCTGTCTTTTTTTTGAGAGTCTGGCAGGAGGACTCTCAACCACTGCACCACCAGGGAAGCCCCCTGTCTCTTTCTTTATCTCTCCCCATTTTTCACTCTGTTCTCTCTCTCTCTCCGCTCCTATTCACTCATTTTCTATGATCTCCAAAACATAGTTTCTTCTCAGAGCTGATTTTCTGAGAGATGATGCATTGGTCCAGAGGAGTAATTCTTTAGGTGACCTTAAAATTGCATTGCTAGTGGCCAGGTAAATTCATCCTACAAAAGACTTCTGTATTCTTTCTAGCTTTTCATTTAAAAAATTATAAATATAATGCAAACATGCTTAGATAAAAAGAGTTGCCATTTATCTGATTGAAAAGAAAATCTCTTTTTCTATCCTTTCTTTGCTCCCTCCCTCCCCACCCGTGGCCTTCCATATATCAAGTGGAGTTTTACCACCTTCTGCAGGGACAGCCCTGCCACCTGCTCTAGAGTTGATGGGCTGATGACAGTTTGTGGATGTTGTCACCTCATAAGTGCAGGGACAGCATCAGGAATAGTCCTTGGTGGCTAAATCACTTCAGCAACCCTTTTGATTTTTAAGAGAAATATATTCACATGGTTTTAGAAAACTATAAAATTGTATAAAGTGAAAAATCTCCCTCCCGCAGTGTCTCCAACTCTCCCATTCTCACCGTAGCCCTGTCCCCTTAGAGGAAACCTTTGTGATTAGTCTCTTATATGTCCTTCCAGATTGTTTTTATGCAAATAAAAATTACTGTGATAATATATTCTTATTTCCCTCCTTTTTACACAAAAGGTAGACTACTATATCCTATTCTACACTTTCTTTACTTAACAATAAAATCATGATTTTATTAATAAGCGTTTATTGAGTAATTATCAGGTGCCAGACACTGTGCTGGGCCCTGGGGGACATAAAACAGGTGAGTAAAACCCATGCTTGTATTCAAGGATCTTGCAGCCGGGCAGGTTCATCCACAAATAACTACACTTTGCCTTAGATAACTGTATTTTTTTTTTTTTTTTTTTTTTTGGTGGTACACGGGCCTCTCACTGTTGTGGCCTCTTCCGTTGCGGAGCACAGGCTCCGGATGCGCAGGCGCAGCGGCCACGGCTCACGGGCCCAGCCGCTTCGCGGCATGTGGGATCCTCCCGGACCGGGGCACGAACCCGTGTCCCTTGCATCGGCAGGCGGACTCTCAACCACCGCGCCACCAGGGAAACCCTAGATAACTGTATTTTAAATAGCCACACTGTATTTTAAAGCTGAGTATTTTAAGATCAGTAAAGTCCAGGGCAATAAGAGCACAAAAGAGAGAGGAGACTAAACATAACCTGACCACTCAGAGGAGAGGGAGAATCTGAGTTGAACTGTGAAAAATGGACGAGACTCTGAACACACAGTGTTGGGGGTGAGGTATCATGTGGTCAAAGATCTAGGGGTCAGACAATTCTGGCACCGAGAAGGAAGTAAAAAGTAGCAGCTTAGGGGGGTTGGGAGAGGTAGTGCATGTGTGGGAAGCATAGAGAATGTGGGCTCAACAACCTGGGTTCAAGTCCTCGTTCTACCCTCTGTGAGATAATAGGTTCTTCATCTGTAAAATGGGGATAAAAAGTATTATCCCCCAGAAAGATTAGAAGGATTAAATGAGGCAACATTAGTGAGAACTCTGAGAACAATTAAGGACTATACAGTGTGAATTGTTACGCCTGCGAATGTAAATAGGTATTGGATCATATATGGCCTGGTGGGGGGTGCATACGGCAGAGTTCAGGCTTTATTCTGAAGGCCTTAGAGAAGGGAACATTGAAGAGTTTGGGGTAAAGAAGTGACTTCCAGGACTGAGGAGAGAAGGAGCAAGGGGTGGCATGATAGGCATTCCACTAAGTGCTGCAAGGTGGACTCAAAATCTTATCTTTCAGTTACCAATGACAGGCAACCACATATCAAATAAAGTTTTACCTTATTATAAAAATGACTCACAGTTTTACTTCTGAATGCAGTTTCAGGTGTATGATGTGTAACTGTGATAGTGTCCTTGGAATATACTGATTTATTCACTCCTTGTATATTTATTCATTCAACCAACATTTATCCAGCACCTACAAAGACCCAGGACTTGGGACTCTGAAGTCAAGTTATCAAGCTATGCTGTGAGTGCCAAGTGAAGAGGGTGAGTTCCACAACCTCTCAGCTGTATCCCACTGTCTCTCTGGAACATCGTGGCAGTGAAAGCAAAACCAGAGCCTGAGAGAAGCCGTCCAGTTCCTCAAATCTCACGGTCAACAGAGCTCGTATTTTTCTCAGACTTCTAGCTCCCTGCACCTGGAAGGGATCAACTAAGGCAGGACTGAGAACTACAGAAGTGTCAGGTTAAGAGGGTGAGTTGATGGCGCCAACAGCGTAGATCATAAGATTAGCCAAGAGAAGCCCAGGACAGAAAATTCTTTAGCAGGTAGTTGGGACTTGGTGATGTATCACTACCTGGTTCTCCGTTTGGCGATTCAAGACTAGGAGGGAGAATGCCTCATTCCGACTTGCTTTTCTCCCCAGATGCTCCCGCAGCTTTGCAGTTTCCTGCTTTAAAGATGAGAGGGTATGGATTGAGGTGTGGTGCAGATGCAGGGCAACCTCATAAGCCTCTTTAATGAACCAAGGTGGCAGAGGTGGCCCACCTCAGCCCAACCACTAGAAAACCCCTTGGCAACGTGGAGGCAGGCTTCTCAGCCTTGAGTCACGCTTTCACCCGAGAGCTTTGCTAAAAATGTTCTGGACCACGGAAACATTCAGAGTAAAAATAGTAAATGGGGCATGTTGAGATGCTTCCAAGGAAACCTTCTCAGGGACAAATAAAATGTTTTTATTGGGAAAGGGCTTGTATCGATCATCTAAATCATCTCTAAAATGAAACAACAATCAGTCTCCTGTTACTGACACCTGGGCTGAAGGAGAAGCTCCTCTGGGGAAACACTTGTTTTGCACACGAATAGGGAATCCTTTGTTTTAGAGCCAGGGCTTACTGTCCAGGAATGTGGCAGTAGGAAGGGAGACAGCTGATTCTTAGGTCCAAGGCCTAGGAAGTAGTTCTGTCTATAAGGCCAAGTAAGCCCCATCTTGGGCCATGCTGACAAAGAGGGAAAACTGGTTTTAATTGTCACCTACACACACACTCCACAAGAGTCCCCGGCACCAAGTTTTCAGATCTCCCATGCCTCAGACCACATGGCTCCAAACATGCAGATGAAAAATTCAATTGGACACGATGGCATCATTTTCCTACAGGCCCCTGAGATGCTAAAGCAATAGGAAATTTAGATGTGTTCATTTTGTTTACCCAAATATTTTAATAAAGAGGGAAGTAGTCTGAAGAAAATAATGTTGAGTCTCAGGTGGAGTGTCAGAGTAAGAAGACACAGAAAGGGTCTTCCCTGGTGGCGCAGTGGTAAAGAATCCCCCTGCCAATGCAGGGGACACGGGTTTGAGCCCTGGTCTGGGACGATCCCACATGCCGCGAAGCAACTAAGCCTGTGCACCACAACTACTGAGCCCGCGTGCCACAACTACTGAAGCCTGCACGCCTAGAGCCCGGGTTCCGCAACAAGAGAAGCCACTGCAATGAGAAGCCTGCACACCACAACGAAGAGTAGCCCCCGCTCGCCGCAACTAGAGAAAGCCCGCTCGCAGCAATGAACACCCAACGCAGCCACAAATTAATTAATTAATTAATTAATTAATTAATTAATTTTTTAAAAAAGACACAGAAAGAAGGACATAGCACGTGCCCCCTCAGATTCTCAGAGGAACAAAACTTTCTAGGGCAGTTTTATATAGTTGATGTAAATTGTGAAACTACATGAAATCAGCCACAGAAAGTTGTGAAACATTCTATTTCATGGCAACTATACAAAATTCATGTTGCTTGTTAAGTTAGAGACAACAGAAAATTTTTAAATATTTTGCTATGGTGCAACTGAAAATGAACCTTCAACTTCATCTCTTGGAGAGATCCCTCCCACTACCATGTCTGAGTACCAGGTTCCCCAAAACCATGCCCCCAACTCCAAGCATTTAGATGAGGTATCTATTGACGGCCTGTCTTGTACAAGTAATTGTACTTGGTTCAATTACGTGGCTAATTCTTGACCTGACCATTCAGACCATTTCCTTAGATCTCTCTTTGACTTGGCCTGAGCACCCCCAGGCCTGCATGACAGAAAGTTCATTGATAACTGGATAACTCAGCCAGGAAGATCATCCAGGAGACTAGATGGGGGTAGAGAAACTGTGTGGGCATAAAACCTGGCTCGACCCTGAGAGATCTCTCTGAAATATCGCCCCCATATCTCCCCTCCTGCCATACAAATTTCTCAGAGTTGTTCTCAAAGCTGCATAGGAGAGAGTTAGAGACAAAAGCCAATGAGTGGAGGCTCCTCTCACCTCCAAAAATAACAACAAAGTGCTGCCTCCGGGGTGTTCATTGACCTTCTCTGTAAAATGGGCAGATTCTCTCCCTCTCCTTGTACGTCACTGAACCGCACGAGATAAAAGATGTGGATGCACATAGGTACTTGGAAAAATTTAAAAGCACCATACAAACATAAGAGGGCTTTTTCCTCTGCCACAGCTGGGACTTGAATCCAGCCCACCGACTGGAAGTCCGGTGTTCACTCCACTCCACCACGGCCGCTGAGCAACAAGGTAAGCTCTGTCTCAGGCCAGGGCAGAGCCAGCCCAAGGCAGCAGGTGAGAGTCTGTGAGCTGTGTAACCTGCTGGGATGGGGCAGTGTGATCTGGGAAATACAGGCAGATCCTAACACTCCCTGACTCAGGGTGTAGCTGTAGAAATAGCACTGGGTTTCCTTTCTCTTCAATATTAATATGTCTCATAATGTCTCTCCATGCCCCAGATTAAGATATGGAGCTGTAAATCAGCATTCTGTTCCAACACACTATGGCACCTTCGCTTTGGGGGTGAAATGATGGTTTTTAATAAGCTGGCTCCAGGCACCTGTCACTCGTAATGGAAGTTCTGCCCAGGAAGATAGATTGTTTCTTGTTAAAAGACCATGGGGCCATAAATTTCCTGAGTCATAACTCAGCATCCAAATCAGGACTCAGGAGAATCACTTCCATCTTCTAGCACTAACCCCTGGGCCCCTGGGCGCCCTGCTGATTCTACCGTTGACCTCAGTCATAGTTCTTCTTTGCCCTGACTCATTGCACTTGCATTTGGGGGAGTTTGGTGAGAGCCATGTAGACATAACCTGCAGATGTTACTCTGCCCCATGACTGGATCAGTGGAGGGAGGCTACAGGAAGAACCAGAGCCATGAGTTTTTATGCTCTGCTATCAGCAAACCCAAATCTCTGCTGTCCCAAGGATCCAGGTCATTAAGACCTCAAAATGAGCTCATTCTAGACATTCAAGCAAACATAATCATAACCATTAATGTTAGATTTTTCTTGCTCTTAAATCTGACTACTTGTGCTAGTTGCGGGGAATTGGGACTGGTCCATGGATACTTTGATTTTTTTTTAATGCCACATAGCTAGTAAATTTAAACATATACCTACCCTATGATCTAGAAATTCTATAGGAAATGAATCAATTGATCCACCAAAAGATCTGTTCAAGAATACTCTTAATAGCCTTATTCATAATAGCCAAAAATAGAAACAACTCAAATGTCCATCAAGAGGTGAATGGATGAACTACTCATGGTTCATCCATACAATGGAATAGCATAGAGCAATTTAAAAGAATACTGATACACATTACAACATGGCACAGACGTTTTGCTGAGTGGCATAAACTAGACCCAAAAGAGGTCTGTACTCTGTACTGTATGACCTGTTTATAGGAAGTCCAAGAAGAGGCAAAACTAATCCATAGCAACAGAAACCAGAATGGCAATTATCTCTGGACTATTATACTGGAAAGGGGCTAAAGGGAAACGACAGAGGTGCTGTAAATGTCCTATACCTTGTTCTGCATGGTGGTTACATGGGTAAATATTTCCCGAGCCATACACTTAAGATTAATGGACGTTACTGAATTATGCTATACCTCAAAAGGTCAGGAAAAGCTTTTTTTAAAAAAAATAAAACACCCACAGTATATTTTTCTGACATGGAAAGATGTCTGTGATGTCTTTCGTCATCAGATATTAAAAATCCAACTTTATCCTAACTGAAAAAGTGAACTAATTTTTAAAAAATTAAAAATCGCCGATGAATAGTGTACAGTGGTTGTGACAGTCTTCTATCTGAAGTACAACAGGAAGTAAGCGTGGGGCCAAATAGTCTGGAGGGTTTTCCCCGCTCCTCCAGCATCCCAGGGAGGGAGCATATGTTCTGGCCGGCACACAGCATCACACGAGATAGTGCCAATAAAACCAGACACAGACACCAGACACCACTCCACTCCCTCACGGGTCCTCCTCGTCATCTGGGGCAGCAGTTGCCCAGCAGACTTCAAGTCCTGCAGGCTATCTTTTAAAGTGAAAATGTAGATTACACAATAGGTCCAAAATGAATCTTTCTGAAATTAAAAAATTTTTTCATTGTATATAAAGCACCCCACTTCTGTTTCACGTGACCATGTTAGCTGAGTCAGCTATTTATATGTTAATTTTAACTCTCTTTATAAACCACATCTAGCCTATTTTTATCTTCTACTCGCTTGGAAAAGTCAAAGCCACATGAGTGTAAGTGTGATAGAAAATCTTCTTTATTTAACATTGGGTTGGGAAGAAGTGCCAGGCTCTTTTTTGTGTGTTTTCTCATCACTAGCTGTTCAATATTTACTTCTGTTCTCTATGAACCAAAGATAATACCCTAGCAAGGGGTGAACTACTCCAGTTTGAGTTGGTCCCCACTCCTTTCTCACTTCCTCCACCTACCTATTTTCTGCATTGGTCCTTTTCTGTGTAAACAGAGATAGGCTTTCAGGAGTGGGAAAGAAGTGTTAAAATTAAAAAGTGGGGACTTCCCTGGTGGCTCAGGGGTTAAGAATCCGCCTGCCAATGCAGGGGACATGGGTTCGAGCCCTGACCCGGGAAGATCTCACATGCAGCGGAGCAACTAAGCCCATGCGCCACAACTACTGAGCCTGCACTCTAGAGCCCACGGAACACAGCTACTGAGCCCGTGTGCCGCAACTACTGACGCCTGAGCACCTAGAGCCTGTGCTCCGCAACAAGAGAAGCCACCACAATGAGAAGCCTGCGCACCGCAACAAAGAGTAGCCCCCGCTTGCTGCAACTAGAGAAAGCCCGCACGCAGCAATGAAGACACAACGCAGCCAAAAATAAAATAAAAATTTAAAAAGTAATTTAAAAATAAAAAAGTAAAGTGCACAAATCTTAAAAGTTCAGCCTAATGATTTTTTTCACATGTATACACACCCATGGAACCACCATCCTGATCAAAACATAGAATATTTCCAGCACTCTAGAAGGCCCACTTTCATCCCCTCCCAACAGAGACCTAGGAGGGGGACTTTTTAACCTAAAAATTTCGAAGCATTCTATTCGAGGGAGATTCAACTCTTATCTTCCTACCAAACGCACATAGGGTCATAACAATGTTCTCGTACTCTCTTATGAATTATTTTTAAAAGTAAATACGGAAATGATCAATAATTAGAGAAATGCTTTTCTAAATGATGGCACCCCTGGAAGACTGAATACTATGCAATCATTAAAATCATGTTTTTGGGTGGAGGGGTGGGGGGAAAAAATAAAATAAAATCATGTTTTTGAAGAGGGGTTAATGACACTGAGGAATGTTCATCTAATATTAAGTTAAAAGGCAAGATTCAAAAATGTTCATGCAGAATCTCAATTTTGAAATTATACATATTTGTATAAAAACAACTAAAGAAAATACAACAAAAGATTCATTTTGGTAAACTTTGGGTGGTAGGATATGGGGTAGTTTTCTTTTCTTTATAATATTTTTTAGACTTAAAAAAAATTCTTGACAATGAAAATGTGTTACTTTTCTAATCAGGAAAAAATAGTTTTCTTTTTAAATGTGGGGACAATCTAAATTACCAACATTAGGGAAATTGTTTTCTAAATGATAACGCATTTCATTTCATATTATGCATTTTTAAATGGCATTTAGAAGACTGCAATAACTTGGGAAATTGCTTATGACATTGTAAATGTATAGTGTGTTTTTAGACTCGAGCTAGGATGCATATCACTAAGTTGGGAGGGGAAAGGCAAAAGTAACGAAAAACAGTGGTTGCAAATTATAAAACATGAGCATTGGAGTAAAGAATGGGAACATAATTTTAAAGAGCGTTGTTTATTAAAAGTTTTTAGAGTATATGTGTGTTTAAAGCCCCATATTCTATTTTCTGCTCTCTGAATAGGGTTTTTTGGTTTGTTTTTGCACTTTGAGGGTTTTTTGTTTTGTTTTGTTTTTGGTTTTTTTTGTAAGGGCTGGAATGTTGCGGGTAATTATTTCAATGTGTTTAGTATGAAGCTTTTGAGGAGCAGTGTGGATGTGGCTTCTTTACCTCAGATTCCGCAGAAACGGTTGTACCAAATAAACACTGTAAATCCTTAACTTTCATAAACACCGGGACAGAACTAACGAAAAACTACCCAAGTACCAAAGACTTAAGACCATTTCGGAGAAGCTCACTCCATGAGGCCTTCGCATTTATTTTTCCAAATAAACGGCTTCCTTTCAGATCGAGTTATTTCTCCTCTCTACAGAGCTGAGTGGAGGGAAGCGCGGGGATGTGAGAACGGAACAGCAGACTAAAATCAAAAAGCCTTTCTGGAAGCTTTGCACCCCCCGGGCCCCCCCCCCCCACAATCCCGATTGCTTAGGACCCTTCTGGTCCGAATGACAAAGGTGGCCCCACTTGCCCTAAAAGATGCTGGCCGGGTGCGTGAACTTGACCCAGGCGCCCAAGCCTCTTTTCCCCAAAGGTCAGACAAAGGGAGAGGGGTTGACTGAGTTCTTTCCGGGGCCCCGAGGGCCTGAGGAATCGAAGGCTGGGGAGGACAATGAGACGAAAAAACCTCTTCGGTCCAAGTCCTCGGGCAGGTTAAAGCCAAATGGGGACGAGGGGGCGGGTTGAGTGCGGAGAGTAGTATCCTGACCGCTCGGTCAAGCCCCTTTTCCGGTTTGCTAGCGAGGACCTGCCTCCGGGCGTTTAGGAGGCCGGGAGCTTGTCGTAAGTTCGCCAGGGTTTGGTGCCTTCTCTGCCGCTCGCCGAGCCGCCTGGGCTCCTCGCGGGGAAGGAAGCCCTGCGCGCGGAGCTGCCCCGCACGAGATACAGAAGAGCCCCGCGTCTCCCGCGCAGCGCGCCCAGTTACCCTTACACTGGGTTTTATTGAGCCAGGAAAAGACCCCGGGATAGAGTATTTGATCCTCCCTTGCTCTGGGATCCTGGAGGAAGGAAGGAAGGTAGGAAAGAAGGAAGGAAAGAAGGAGGGGAGGGAGGGAGGGAGGAAAAACTCTAATAAGGTCTCAGCAGGCCGCTCTGAGCTGCCTCCGCCGGCGACAGGTCACTGGGAACCACGCGCCAGGCTCCGGGGTCCCGCGGGCGGTTCCCAGTCCAAAGACGGGGGCGGGGGGCGGGCATTTACCAAGTCTAAGCTTCCGGATCCTGGGGAGAACGAGGGCTCCGCGGGGCTCGTCGGCCGCAGGCTGGGATTGTTCCACCCAGAGAGGGGCGCTTTTAAAATGCAGAGGCGATGGCCTAGGGATGACCTACTCCAATCTTTAATAATTCCTCTGCTGTAGCTATTATTCGTTTGGTCTTTATGCATTTGCTTTTCCTGCTCATTAAAAAAAAATAGGGGATTTTACTACCTAAATTAAGATAAGAAAACATGACTTACGAATGAGTGAAAATGAAAGTTACATTACGTTGATCCTGACTAAATTATTGGTCTAACTTGCAATAAGGCCTCGATAATCGGATTTTTAAAATGCAGATCTGGCAAATTTTCCGCAGAATGCAAAGATCCGAAGTTCGTTGATAAAGCAATGCAGGCTTGGGTGGGAGATGCCCGGTCTCTGGCGTTCCGGATCCTTCCACAACCCTCTTCCGCCACCTTTCCCTCCACCCCCTCCCCGTCCCGGTCCAGCTCCCCGAGGGGTGAAGGAATGTTATGGCCTGGCTCAAGTTCAACGACAAAACCCTGCCTGGAGGGGGAAGGGCGGCGAACTTCAACCGTCAGCCGAAGACCGAGCTCAGGTCTCAGACGGGGTCGACAGACTGGACACACCTAAGATGGGAAGCTGAGAGTCCAGGGGGGTACCGATTCCTCTCTCCGAGAGCTGTCTCCCTATCTCCTCCTGGGGCCTGCCGTGTGCCGCCAGTAGCGCCTGCACCAACATTCGGTGCGTGCGCGCGCCTGGGTGGGAGTGGGGCGGTCACAGCCTGAATGGGCAGGAGGCTGTCTGATCACAGCACAGGCTTCGCCCCGCGTTCAGGACCCAGTGAGAACGCCCTTGCCCTCTTCCCTACCAGCTCTGTCCCAACCAGAGCAGAGGTCCAGACCTCTCTCCCTCAGAGACCTGCCTCTTTTGTCCCCTCTCCCGAGTTTTGCTCACATCTTCCACCCGGATTTGGTATTTAAGCATCTTTCGAGGTCCTTCTCCAACACAGCCTTTTCCGGAAAGCCTCTCCATATGCCGTGGGGGGAGGGGTGAATCTTTCTCGGTCTCAGTTCCCTATGTGTAGGCATTTGGACCACCTTACAGTGTCAGAGATAACAGAATATAGGCCCCCGGTTTCAGGTCACATCTGAGGAAACAGCAGACCTAAGATCTGGCAGCAAGTGAGAGGCGGAACGAGAGGCAGGGATCAGTAGGAAGGGAGATAGTATTTCCACTGTATCTCCTCCAGCCTTCCACCTCAGTGGAAGGTTTTGCATGCAGTAGGCACTCGATAAATGAGTGATGGAACTTGTGTTTATTCCCCTGTTGTTGCACTTATGCAAATCTGCCGGGTGCACCGAGGAAGGGTTGGGTCTAGGGAGTCTGAGTGCAGCTCTGTGACCTCAAGGGATGGCTCCAGATGGAAACAGGTGAGGAGAGGTATGTTGGGAGTGAAGGAGAGGCTTGGCTTCCTATTCTATTTTTTAAAAATTTATTTATTTATTTATGGCTGTGTTGGGTCTTCCTTGCAGTACGCGGGCTTCTCATTGTGGTGGCTTCTCTTGCTGAGAACACGGGCTCAGAAGCTGTGGCTCGCGGGCTCTGGAGCACAGGCTCAGTCAGTAGTTGTGGCACACGGGGGCTTAGTTACTCCTCGGCTTGTGGGATCTTCCCGAACCAGGGCTCGAACCCGTGTCCCCTGCATTGGCAGGTGGATTCTTAACCACTGCTCCACCAGGGAAGTCCCCTTCCTATTCTCTTGCACTGGCGTAGACCACAGAGCTTAGTCCTCAGGAGCTCCTGCTTTGGCGGCCCAGCTTAGCCACTGCTGGCTGTGACACTGATTAAGTAACTTACACTTAGTGTCAGTGTCCTCATTTTATAAAGTGGGTTTTGTCAGTGTGGGGACAGTAGCTCTGAGAAGTCATGGGCAGGAAGCAGCTCGGGCTGGGAGGGTTAGGCGAGTCCAGAGTGTGTCTGTAGATTACGCTGCCCCCACCCCAAGAACAACAAGTTAGCAGTGTCAGTGGCTGAGGACATGGGCATGTGGGCCCCTGCCGCTTCTGTGCAGGTTCTGAGTCCCTGTGCAAATGTGCCAGCCGTGGGCAACACCTCCAGTTGCTCCTCAGATCTCAGCACTAACCAAGCTCCCGGAAGAGGGCATAGGAATGGCAGGAAGGAAGGCAGCCATCTGAGACTAAGCTGCACTGATTTATTTTTTAAAGGGCCAGAGCCTTTCCCTTAAGAGTGTGTTAATAAATCATCATTACCGTTATCATTACGGTTACTTTTCACCCAGCTTTCAAAGTAAATGTTTTGTAAAGTATTACAGTGTAGATAAGAGCAACAACATAACAATAACATTAATTTTGTCTGTACCAGGATTCCATCCAGTCGGAGACAAACATAGGTCGTACGGGGGGCCTTGCTATCACCCGCCGGACTCTCCCCTGCGGAGGGCGCGCAGGTCCCGCGTGCTGCGAAGCGCTTTCTTTGTCCCTTTCTGCCCAGGTGGTTGCAGGTCTCTTCAGGAACCAACGAGGAGGCGCTCCGCCGAGTGGTCTCTGCAAGAGCCTGACGCCCGCCCTTCCCTGCCCGCCGTGACCGCGGAGTCCCCCAAATTCCTGGGAGGACCCCCGCCCAGGGCTCCCTGAGCGGGTCCTCAGACTGAGAGAGCGGTAACGCCTT
The DNA here is from genome assembly GCF_026419965.1 of Kogia breviceps. Classification (NCBI taxonomy): domain Eukaryota; kingdom Metazoa; phylum Chordata; class Mammalia; order Artiodactyla; family Physeteridae; genus Kogia; species Kogia breviceps. The sequence goes on along the minus strand of NC_081328.1, from coordinate 35,486,329 downwards.
GGCCCACGAATCAGCTAGTTTACCTTTTAAGAGAGAAACGCACTCTTGGAGGCAGCAAAATGCGCAGGTCTTGATCTGAGAAATAGGGGCATAACACAGTTGCTCTCTCTGCAAGGGCCAGGGCTGGAATTCAGCTGGGCGCCAAGGCCCTGAGCTGGGGCAGCGCCGGCCGGAACGTTCCAGCCTCCGAGTGGTGCAGGGTTCGGCTCGCGCACCTTAGGCTAGAGGAGGAAGGACCGGAGCGCGGCACTGGGTGCCACCCCCCCCCCCGCCAGCCGAGTCTGGGGCGAGGCTCAGGGAGACGGCAGCGCACAGCCCCAGGGTCCCCACCTCGCGTCTGCGAGCCCAGAGGAGGCTGGAGTACCTCCTCCTCACTGCAGCCCGGGGCCGCCTCGTCTCCCCGCCAACCTCGGCGTCGCTGGACGGTCTTCTGGTCGCTCTGGCCCCTCCAACGCCGCTTGGCCTCCTTCCTCCTTCCCGAGGCCAGAGATGGGACCCCTTCCCATAAAGAGTTGAGGAGAGTGGGGGTAAGGGCAGCGGAGACCAAAGGCCTGAAACTTCAAGTTCAATGGCAAAGTCCCCGACCCGACCCTCACCTCTGGGCGCCGGCAAACCGCCCTTCCCTCCCTAACTTTCCGAGGGTGATTGAACTCTTGCCGCTCCCTGTCACTTTAGAGGCAATTTAGGGGAGGGGGACCAGTGGTGGAACTCCTTCTCCGTCTGCTCCGACCACCCCCACCCGCTTTCGACACAAAAGTAACTGGTAGCCTAGAGAGGAAGAAAGCCTGGCATCAGTTCCCCATTGGATGTTTTAAAATCTCTCCCCGGGCCCAGGCCAGCGCCTGGGGGGAGGGGCGGGGTGTCCCACTCGGGTGAGAGGCCGAGGGCCGATCCAGTGCTTTCTCCCCACTTTCCCGGAGAGGGACTATTCAGGTGGGTGAGAATGTGGTATAAATTTCTTTCAAAAACAACGGAACCTCTCCTTTCGCCCCCTCCGCAGCAGTTGCCTCCGCGCTTTATTGCCAGTTTACGGTAACGGGTTCATTTATTTAATTCACGTTTGAAGCTCTGGGGTTTCTATTAGACCGGACGGGGGCGGGGGCACAGAGGGTTTCCCCCGAAGGAAACCTAATTAAAGTGCAGCACTTAGGACCTTGAATAAAACTTAAATTAAGGGGAGGAGGGGGACTGGAGGAGGGGAGGGGAGGAGGGTAGCCGCGCCTCTCGTAGAACTGGGGGGTCTTGATCTGGGCCTTTTTCCTGCCGCAGGACATCTTCTGGTCCTCGAAACACTCAGAGTAGGGGTGGCTAGCTAGGGGTGATTGCGGAGGGGGGCACGGCGGTGCAGAGTCGCCGGCTTCGGCCTCGCGACTTCCAGGATGGTGGGAAGCGTTTGCCAGCACGAGTGAAGGACCCTGGAGCCAGAGCCTCGGGTTCGCTCTCCGCTGGGCTGCTTCGAGAACCTAGATTCGAAAAGAGCTTCCGGAGGTCACGTCTATGCACTTCTCCACCACTACCCCCTAAGTCGGCCTCTGGAGGCCTAATAAAATCCACCTGGTTTGGAGTTGGAAGTAAGTGATTTCGGTCCTGGAGCAGCGTAGACGCGACCCTCGGATCCTGTTTCGACGTTTGCTGAGACTCAACCGGGGATGTTCTGCTCCGAGTAAGGGAGAGGGCGCGGAGGGCAGCTCCGAATAAAATTACACCTCGCTGGTGAAAAGACGCCCGGTGTATTTTCCGGAGTCTATTTGTGCGCCTCTGCGTTTATTTGTTCATGAGAATGTTGTTTGAATTTACCTATTTGTGAACGTTATAGTCAGCACATTTCAGTCTAAATTTAGCAAAACCCTCTCTCCTGTAGCTTAAAATGGCCCTATTTAAAAAGCAAATAGCTACAGGCAAATACATGTAGATATATTTTGTTGTAATTTTGACACAAAGTACTGAAAGATTTTTAAATGGTCGGCCTCGGTGGGAGGGGGTATAGTTTGCCTCGGGAGTAAAATTGGTGTTTGGAAAGAGCTTCCATAAAAGGGTTTAATACAAAGCGAAATTTAAAAAAATGTTTTTGCACAGGTTCCACACAAGTAAATGAGTCGGGGGGATAAAAGGGGAGGAGAGGGGTCCGCCGCGAATTGGCCTGGCGAGGAAGATAAATATAATACTCCAGTGGAACGAAGACCTGGACCGAGGGCTGATGGCGCCGCAGCCTTGCTCCCGGGAATGCTGGCCGCCCTGTTTTTTCACTATTCGAGATCGCTCGCTGCTCTCCTAGCCTTCCTCCTGAATCAGCCGCTGGACCGATACATTTGCCTATACCCTGGACCAATTCCAGGCGACTCCGGGTCCCGGCGCTCTCACACGCAGCCCCGAACTCCCCAACCCCGAAGGCCCGACGCCCCAGGCATCTGGAAGCCAGAGGCTCGGTTGAGGTGGTTAAAGACGAGCAGACCGGCGGGTTTCCCTGAAATGGCGAAATGGCGAGCTTCTACCGGTAGGGGGCGCCCTTGTCTTCTTAATAGGCCAAACACACTGGAAGCGAATTAAATCTCTAAAATCCCAAATCTTTTGTCTGTTCTAAAATTATTGAGAAGGAATAATAGAAGAGCTCCGAAACTTTAAGGGCTTGATAGCGGAGTGGAGGAGTTAGCGCTCTGGGAGTCCAGAGTCTCGAGGCCTCTGACTCCTTAGGCCTCTACCTACCCCATCTCAGGAAGTCCAAGTGGCAACCTCTCTTGCGGCCTCTCTCCTCCCCATGTGGGGAGCCGGCACCAGGGCGCTCTCTCTACCCGTGGGCCTATCTGCGCTGAAGTCTCGCTCTTTCTGAAGCGGCGAGGGAGGGGGACGCACCCACTAAGCTTGAGAACTTGCGATATTAAAAGCTCCTCGCTTGAGGCTAAGCTTGAAGGAGAACGTGGAAGGCAGAAAGTAACTTCCCCTGGGCGGGACGCGATACCAGGGAGCTTAAACTGGACCGCGGGGCCTGGAAGAATTGTTTAAATCAAGAAATTGACACCCTCCCCTTCCCCAAGCACACGCATTCCAAGGAGACCCAGGGGAGGGAGGGTGACTGCCCGTCGGGGCCCTTCCCCTCAGCCTCGGGATCCTCTTTGGTAAAAAAGATTTAGAACAGTCTTCCCAACTCTTTCCCGGAAGAAGAGCCAGGACTGGGATCCCACCCGACTCGAATTCTTCGGCTGCGGCGGCCAACCCAGGGTTTCCTGGAGAAGGAGGAGCCTGCTCCGAGATGGAGCGGCCGTCGAGACCGTGGCCGGAGGCCTCCCTCGGGCTGCTCGCCTCCCGCCTACTCGCTGCTCGGTGGCTGAGATCGTGGGTCCGGCGTTGGGTCCTCTCCACTTCACGCCTGTGCGCTCGATCGCCGGGAGAGAGTGTCTGCCGGAATCCTCCAGCCTGGGCTGCAGGAAGATCCAGCTCAAACCCGCTGATTTGCTGCGCGGCCAAGGTAGCGAGTCCCACCGGGCACAGGGCCCAGGTACAGGACATCAGGGTCCCCGGCTCTGCTAAGAGCCGGTCTGCCCCAGGTTTTTGGAACTCCGCACTGTTCCCATACTGTCTACGTGGCTGCGGAAAACAGAGTTGGCGCCAACCTGCCCTCCACCCACCCAGAATTCAGGGTACGTGGACTGAACCAGCACAAAGTGAAAAGGAAACGAGTCTGTGCCCATTGTCTCGGCTGCCTGCCGTTCCCCACTCTGAGACGGGGTCTTTGGGCTTCCGCCGCCCGTGGTTCTTTCACTCGAAAAAGAGCCTTCCGCGGCTCCCAGGCCTGAGCCCTGCAAGCTCTTCGGTGTCACCGGCAGGCAAGCAGAGGAGGAATGGGTAGTGAAGGAGCCATTTTCTGTTTTGGGTTTTTTTTTTCCTCCTTCTGGGCTATACCAGTGTGTTTGGGACGTGCCTACCATGGATAGGCTATTATTCCCTCATTCTGTAACCGTTGTGCCTGGGAGGGGCTCCGTCTACAAGGCCACAAATATCTATTTCATGCGGCTCCCAAATGCCCAATGAACCATGACCTCCTTAGGTCAGAACCACCAGGAACATTAAGGGAGGGTTTGGAAAGTTTTGGAGAGGAAGTGGTGAATTATCCAGGCACTTTCTCAAACCCCATTTCTCTGCAAGGAAGGAGAACAGACCCTGCAGGGCAGCTCGCTGGCTTGTTTTTCTCACACGGACAAAATTGAAGAGTTGGGGAAGCGGACTTCTGAGACCAGTGGGTACAACCTAGGAGACGGGCATGGAGGGAGGGAGATGCACCCTCCAGTGTTGTCCATCCTGCCCAGCTGTCATCTTAGAAAAATGCTAAAGGGGCACATAGTCACAGGGGTGAATCTGCCATTTCTTGTCTCCCCTGCCTTCACTGGGATGGGGATGGGCTTTGGAAATGGAAGGGGTTCCAGAGGAAGCTCTCCTGCCACCGGTCTCCTTGCAAGTTTATTCGTAATCAGCTCAATCCATGAAAGCGGTTTCTAAAGTGCTCTACAGAGCTCTAGATAGAAAATATGATACTAATTATCATGGCAACTAGTACTGGTTATGGCGATTATTGCCACTGCCAGGATGAATGATTATGACTGGGACAAGGTCCTTTGGGTGGTGTTACCTGGTGGACTGGGCTGTAACTCTGGGCCTCGCTGGCTCTCTGGGACCAATGGGGTACCCAAGCTGTCCCTGAGGAACAGCCCAGGAGCATTGGTCTGGGAAGAGTGTCACCTCTGGGGGCCTCTCAGCAGAGTCCTGGGCCCCAGCCTGGCTGTGGCAGGCTCCTGGTCTCCCCAGGATACTCCGACTTCCTCCTCCCCCCCATCCCCAGGCACAGCCAGGGAGCTCCCTCAAGGAATAGCGCTGGTTTTGACCTTGGCGAGGACTTTCTTCTCCTTGACCCGGCGATTCTGAAACCAGATGGTGATTTGGCGCTCTGAGAGGCTGGTGGCCGCCGAGATCTTGCGCCTCTTGTCTTTTGTGATGAACTTGTTAGCCGAATACTCGCGCTCCAGCTCCCGCAGCTGCCCCTTGCTGTAGGGAATGCGTTTCTTGCGGCCGCGGCGGAAGGCGCAGCCGTCTGGAGGGTGCTGCGCGCTCGAGTCTGCGCGGCAGGAGAGGGAGGGAGAGAAAGACATACTCACACCACCAAGACATACTCACACCACCGCCTGGCGCAAGCTCAGGCGCAGACCCAGGCCCCACAAGCTAAGTAATCCTGCAGGAGCACTCAGGTAACCCTACAGGCATTCGTGCACTCCTGTTCCCCCAAAGCACAAGAGGACACCTCGGCTTCCAGCTCTGATCACCACCCAGCCTTGGAAAGCGGTTTCTGCAGGCCACCCTCACTCTTCACTGCCCTCACACCTGCAAGTCTGCAAACACACCCATCAGACCCATTAGCCAGACCTTTGCCCACTGTCTACATATGTCCACCCTCACATGCATTTTCCAACTCTTGGCCATTCTTATAGATACTACAAGCAAGTTCTGTACGGGGGGAACACGTTTCTGCCTCCACTCCCAACACACACATGCACTAATGCACACAGCTAAGCCATGGCTGCAGGAAATCTAAACTTCCCTTTGGAAACTGAAAAACTCATCTGAGAGAAAGTGAGGGGTTGTATTCTTTACAGAACATCCAATTTCTCTGTTCCCACTCACCCCACTGTACCCCATACTCAATGAATTGAGAATTATTTGACCCTTTTGAAGAATTAAACTGGGATCCTGCTGGGCAGGGATACCCTGAGCCCCAAACAACAGCAAAGAGAGCCAAACACACCAACATATTGAAAGGCTGGTCCCAAGGCCTCCTGGGGAGGTCAGGGGCTTGGTGGTCCTCAGGCTTCAGATAGCCCGCAGCTCAGGCCCTCACACAGACCCTCTGGGGCCTCTACCCAGGCTCTCTAACTGCCTGGACCCTCCTTCAGAGTCCTAATAGCCAACCAAGGAGAACCAAGCTCCTCCTCACCAGCCCCAAGTCTCCCTCCACCTCCTCCCAGGCAAGTGCCAGCAAGGCCTACAACCCCACACTCAGCGCCAAGGGGATCCAGAGTAGTGGGCAGTTTACCTGCAAATGCCGCCTTCCAGAAGGGACCCGGTGGGTTTTGTTCTCCCTGGCAACACATCTGGCTGTTCCAGCCCCCGGTGAGGGCCCAGGGCTGGTAACTGTCCACAGGCAGCAGGGAGTCATGGCGAGGCTCCCCAGGGGCGCCCAAGGTCTGCACCACCGACACATCCAGGTAACTGGCCATAGGCTGGTAGGGTCCCGCGTACCCCGGGTAGAAGGCAAACTCGGTGGGGCGGCTGGGGTACTCCTCCCCGGCCGCGGGAGTCTCCGCAGGGTAGGCGGCCAGGGTGGCCGCCTGGGCACAGGGTTTCAGCGAGCTCCGGGACACTCGGCAGGAGTAGTACCCGCCTCCAAAGTAGCCGTACGGCACCGGAGCTGGGGACGCCCCCTGGGGCACCCCGGGGCATGGGTGGCACTGCTTTGGTGGTTCCGCAGAGCCTGGCAGATCCAGGGGGGCGTAGTTGACAGCGGGCATAAGCGTAGGCGCCGTCGCTGGGTGGCTGGTCAGTGGGGAGTGGGCGACCAGATTCCGACTCCCTCCGGCTCCCAGCAAGCCTTCGATTTCCTTGGCCCCGTCCAAGGTGGCATAACTGCCGGGCTCCATGGGGCCGAGGGTCGGCTCATGGGGTGCTGGGGGTGGGGGATACAGGGGGCACCCAGCTCGCTCTCCCCACCCAGGCCCCGGGAATCCAAAGCGTTTTAAATCGCTCCCAGCTCTCTCGGCGCCTGCATTCGCTCAGCCCGGCCGTCTTGACGCAGGAGACGCAGGTGCCCGGGCACGCGCGCTGATTGGCTGCGGCCTGGCGGAGAGAAGCTAATAAAATCTTCATGGCAGAAATTGCGAAAATACTTTACCCCCGCTTTCTCTTTCTCTCTCTCTCCCTCCCTCCCTCCCTCCCTCCCTCTCTCCTTCAGTCCCTCTCTCTCTTCCTCTCCCTCTCTCTCTCTTCCTCTCCCTCTCTCTCTCTCTTCCTCCCTACCTCCCCCCTTTCTCCTTCTCTCCCTCCCTCCCTCTCTCCCTCTCTCGGTTTTTTTATTGCATTTGAAAACGAGAGAAAAGAGAGGAGGTGTCCTTTCGCTGCTTTCCAGTTTGCAGCAATCCAGCTACGTCGGGGGTTGGGGGGGGGAGTAGTGGAAGGCGGGAGAGGGGACGTGGAGCCCGCCCCACCTCGGTCGCCTCCTCTCCCTCCCTGGCTCTCTGTCTCCTGTGCTTTGGCAGGTTTAACGAGAGAATAAAAAGCTCTCCCTATAAAGTGTCCATCTCGTGGGGGGAAGGGGAGTCGGGGGTGGGGCCGGGAAGCCGCTCTGGGCCTGAAAGGGGAACCCGGGAATGTGCCTGAGTCAGAGGAGGCTGGAAAATGAGGATGAAAGGGTATTTCTGGAAGCCCCTTGCTTTGAGTCCTAGGTACTAGCATCCCAGTTCACTCCAGGTGCCCTTTCCATCCTGGATGCGCAGTAATAAGCTGCTCCCGGGCCCAGGGAAGTGCCTGGGACTTCTCTTCCCCAGGGACTCCAGTTTCTGCCCAGAAAGCTCCGGATTCGGAGAGGGGTGGGAGGGAGAGGGAGCGGGACACGTGCTCCAAAGAAGGAGACTTGAGAACTGGAGACGCTAAACGTTCAGACCTCGAGTGGAAATGGAGCTTCTGGACCTGGCTGTAAAAGGGGGTCTGGATATCCATTTCCCCTATCTGCTTCCTCCAGGCTTTACATTTTCTTGGAAGGAAAAGGACATGGGAGAGGGAGCCCCAACCACTGGAGGAATTGCCTGAGGCCTCTCTGTTGGGGCCTATTGTGCAGTGCAAGGCAGAAGACCCAAACCAATTTGTTTCACAGATCTGTCTTCAGAGGTTTTCTGTTTCCACCACTACCCCTCCCAAATCAAATCCTTCTGGGTTCACTTTTTCTAGAACTCACAGTTTTTCTGGAGAAGACAGGAACTTTTGCATTCTACACCAGGGTCAAGGCAATTATATAGAACAGACCACCCTGCCCTCTAGGTGGGCTCAGCCGTGCCCCCTCACCAACCTGAGTCTGAACTTGAGCCATTTTTTGGGAAAGGGCCCATGCAAACTGGAGTTGCCCCAAGTTGTAGGGCTGTAGTGAAGACGATAGATCACCCTCAATGAACACTGCTAATAAATGAAGACACCAAGCATGAAATCCACAATGGATTTTGATTTATTTGAAAACAACGTGAGAGAAAAGGGAGGAGATGTCTATTTGATGCTTTCCAGTTTATTACAGTCTCTTGTTTGTCTGATTATGAAAGGCAGAAATACCAGGATTTTTACCTAAAGACTAAGAATTTTTTTTTTACTGGTTTTTGCTTGGTAGATGACAGCACAGGCATGAATAGATACCTAAATTTTAAAAATAGACCAATCAATTCCATTTCTGGGAATATACCCAACAGAAATGAATGTTCATGTTCATCAATAGGCATGTACTAAAGTGTCCGAAACAACTTTATTTATTATAGCTCAAAAATAGAAACAACCCAAATGTCCATCAATAGTAGAATGGGCAAATAAATTGTACTATAATTAAAGAATGGAGTACTAAATATCAATTTTTTAAAAAAAGACTGCTACACACAACATAAATTGCACAGATAGGTGGGTGAAAGAAGCCAGACACAAAAGAGTAACTTTTGTATGATTCTACTTCTATGCAGTTCAAGAATAGCCAAAATCAATCTATGGTGATAGAGGACAGAAGAGATTACCCTAGGGAGGGGAGCTCCTGACAGGGAGGTGATGTAAGGAAGCCTTCTTGGGGGCTGGAAATGTTCTCAATCTCAATCTATGTGTCACTTACATGGGTGTGTTCGCTGTGAAAAAATTCAAGATGTACACTGGCTATTTCTTCACTTTACATCAGCCTATCTATTTTTTAGAAGGAAAAATAATCGAATACAAAAATTTAAAGATTCATAGCAACACTGCCTGCAACTGTGCTTTTTGGATATTAGTGTTCTTATCTGTGTTCATGGAAATAAGCAGCTAAATGCATGTAACTGCATCATTGTGGAATGCAGAGATGACCAACTCAAGCCTTGCCCTGGAGAAGCTCACCAGCTATGCTGGAGACCCCTATGTAAACAGATACATTTCAATACAAGTAAATACTATGGGGGTGTTGTTTTTGTTTTACTCTACAATTTATTTATTTTTAAAATATCTTTGAGGCACTTTAAAAAATAAATTTATTTATTTTTGGCTGCATTGGGTCTTTGTTGCTACGCACGGGCTTTCCTCTAGTTGCAGTGAGCAGGGGGCTACTCTTCGTTGCAGTGCGCAGGCTTATCGCGGTGGCTTCTTGTTGCGGAGCACCGGCTCTAGGCACATGGGCTCAGTAGTTGTGGCACGGGCTCTAGAGCGCAGGCTCAGTAGTTGTGGCGCTCAGGCTTCGTTGTTCTGCAGCATGTGGGATCTTCCCGGACCAGGGCTTGAACCCGTGACCCCTGCATTGGCAGGCGGATTCTTAACCACTGTGCCACCGGGGAAGCCCTCCTCCCCAATTTATTTAGCATCTAGTAGATGCCAAGAACAGTTCTGGATATCATATTATTAACATATGAGCATGTGCTCCCATTTTCTGTACATGTTTATGTATTTGCAACAATCTGTGACCTATCATAGACCTCAACTGGAGTCAGATAAGGTAAGATTGCCTCCTTATCTATAAAAATTATCTGTCTCCTCAAAGGCACAATAATTTCTACCTCATGGGAATGCTGTGAAGATTAAATGAGATTTTGCACATGGAAACATTTTCTAAACTGAATAAATGAGCTCTATTTCTGTTTCTGTATGTGTATCTGTTTCTAATGAACTACAAGGCACCTGTTTTTATTTGAAAAGAAAAGGGCAGTTTCTCTTAAGAGTATTTGGTCACTTCTCACTTGCCTCTTTCTGCCTCGAGTAAGCCTGCGGTTCCCACATAGAGAACCCGAGGCTCAGTGCCTCCATATCGTCCCTGGGCTCTACAAGAGTTCAGGGCTGAAGTTTAGGACAACCCAGGCGTCCTGACCTCCCCGCCGGACTGGGCTGAACCAGCCCTTCCCCCAGCCCCACAGACTCCTTTGTGTCCTGCTGGGAGCCTCCAGGCAGACCCTCAGGACCTCTGAGCCTCCCCCAATCCCAACCCCCTTTACTGACCCAGCCAAACGCGTTGAAAGCCTCAGCTGCTCCTTTACATACCGGCCAGACACCTCCAGGAAGGTCAAGGCCAAGTTGAAAGTTAAGAGTCTGTTTACCTCCGGGAGCCCATTCAGCGCGGCCCCACAGACCGCCTGTGACCTTTACAGCCAGGCCTTTGAGCGCGGCCGCCTCGCCCCCGGGGGTTCCGGCCACGGGGATTTGGCACCTCCTTGTCAGCTCCCGCCCCTCCCGGGCTCGGGACCGCCGACGAGGGGGAGGGGGCGAGAGAAGCCCACCAGCCCCGCTTGGGGCATTTGTTAAATTATGGTTTATTTTTTGTAAAGCAAAGCGAGCGCCCGGTGCCTTCGTCCTCGCACCTGGAAGAATGTACGTGGTCGCGACGACCGCGGCCTTCAGGGAGGTCGTGATGAAAAATGAGAATTTATTTGCAGCGGCAACGCTTCTTTTTCTGGAAAGGTCGGGGCTCCGCTGGCCTGCCAGAGTGCGCGGGCCTGGCCGAACTGCCTGAGGAGGTCGTTTATTTCTCTCGGTTTCAGGAAAATGGCCTGATGCGGTGCGCTCCCTTCTTTGGGCTTTTCTTCCGTTCCTTTTCTTTCTGGCTGTATGTTCTCTCATCTGTCTTTTGTCTTTTGGAATCTTTCTTTTCTTTTTATATTTGTGTTTTTCTTTCTGCCTTTCTTTCCTTTAATTTTGATTATCTTGCCTTTGGGGCCGTCTTGTTTTCTTTCTTTCTTCTCGTCTTTACTGCTTACTTTCTCCCCACGCCCCCACCCCCGTTTACCTTTATTTTCCCCTTGGTTCCTTTCTCCCTCTCTGTCACTTACACTGTTTTCCTTTTGTTTGCTTCTTCATTCTCTCACTTTTCTTTCTTTCGTTTTCTCCTCTTTCCTTCCCTCCTCCTTTTCTGTCTTTCCCTCTCATCTAGTTCTTTATTTTTTTTCCTGTTTTTTCTGTCTTATTTCCCTTCTTACTTTTCTCGACCCCCTTTCCCGGCCCTCTCAATTTTCCATTGTTCTTCTCCGAAGTCTGCACGGGGCCTGCCCACAGCTCCCCGCGGCCGGACGGAGCCTGCCCTTGGCCGGGCGGCCTCGCAAGGCGCTCCTGGAGCGGCGTCGCCAGCCCGAGCCCGCCAGCGGCGACGGTGGCCAGGCCCGACTGGGGATGACAGGCCACCCGGGCCCTTCTCCCTGAAAAGGAGTCAGGCGGGGCCTGCACGGGCCCCAGAGGAAAACCTTTTGGACAAAATGACGGCGGAGTCTGGGAGCTACAAGAACCAGAGAGTGGCGGCCTGGCTGGTCAGGCGGAGGCCACGCTCACCTCCGCGTCCCTCTTGCCCGGGCAGCCCTGCGACATCCTTGGGCTTAGGACCCTCTCAGGACGAACCTAAGTGCTTCGGAGGCGGAGGCTGAGGGATCCAGCTATTAGTCCGTAAATTAGAGCCGAACGCGGCCTCCACCACCCAGCAAGTGGATCTGAGGGGCAATCGAGGAGGGTCTGCTAAGGGGAGAAGCTAGTGCCAGCCACATGGCCGCCGCCGCCGTCCTGATGGCGCCGAGAAACCGGAGAAGCGGTGAGCCGGGGAACGTGAGCGGGGGTCCAGAGCCGAGGGAGGGAGGCGGGGAGTGCGAAGGGACGGGAGTAAAGCTGCTGGGCGCTGAACAGCCGGCTGCTCCTGGCCTGCCACGTGTGTGCATGCCGGGTTGGAAGGCCCGCTGGCCCAGAGACCCCAGCCCCCCTTCGGACCGTGCGCTTTACTGGGTGGGGGGGGCGACCTCGGTCACGCGCCCGCAGCCGCAATCCAGAGAAGCCCAGGCGCATCCGACCCCAGCCGTTAGGAATGTTGGGCCTAGAGGGCCGCACTGAGGGGTGCAAGGTTCAGGCAAGGTTTTGATCTAGCTCGGAGTGGTGGGCAAAGGTCACCTCCTCTCTCTGTGCCTCCGTTTTCCTATCTGCCCGTGTGTCAGAAAGGAAGCGCTGGACCAGCTGCTCTTTAAGTCTGCATCAGTGTTCACTTTGGGCACAAAAGTGGAGCAGGGCAGGCGGGAGCAGGGAAGGGAGCACTCCTGGAGGTTGCAGGCCTAGGTGTGGAGGAAAACCGTGGAGAGAGCCAGGAAGAGGCCTGTAGGCTCGCCGCTGATTATTCCGCGCAGGTCTAGAGGGTGGGGCGCAATTTTTAGGTCCTTGAGGGAACCCAGCCCCTCGACCCGGCCTCTGAGAGGCGACCGTTATGGTACGATCAGCCCTAGGGTGTAAACTCCTCAGTATCCCATTAAATGGGATGAAATTGGTGCAGGAGATCACCTCCTCCACCCTCACCCTGTAGTTCCCCGAGCCCTCCAGCCTCCTCACCCCCTACACACACTCGGGAGCGGATCCTCAAATCCCACTCATAAAGGTGGCATCCTCAAGTGAGAGCCCACGGCCAACGTCTTTGGGGTTTGCAGCAGCTTCCAGGGTCCTGGGAGACTCAGCTTCCTTTGTTGCAGCCCCTGGGATCCTGCATGGGGCTCAGGAATGGGAAATATATCAACAAACCTACCTGCAAATTCAAGAAAGCAATCTGAGTCACAACCCGCCCCCCCCACCCCCATCCCCACCTTGTTTTTTCCCTCAGGGAATGTGGATGTAGGTGCTAATTATCAGGATAAATTCTGGCTACTCATGTATAGACTCTGCTAAGTTTTCACTCCTGAAATCAAGAGGAATGTCAGTAATGAGGCCCTGGCCCCTCCAGTCCCAAACCTGCCTATTTGTCCTGAACTGGAGCTGTAGTTTTGAGGTTTAGGGGAAAGTACAGTTTGAGAGATTTGATTCCTTGCTCTGATTCCCTCATTCCCCTTGCTGAGAGATCTGAGACCCTTCCAATGGTCCAGGACTAGACCGTCCTGTGGCCCTCTTCCCTCCACCACCACCATAGCAAAAGCTTTTCCCTTTTCCTCTCACTGAGTTATCTGTTCCAAGAAACAAAGTTGGGAGAAGAGAAAGGCAAGCATTTCACACACGCGCACACACAATGGAGCAGAGGAAAATGGCCCATAATCCATGCCTTCTAAGACATGTCCTGTCCATGGTACTCATGGGTCCCTGTCTTTGAAGGGGCATAACCAAGATGGGAGGGAAAGATGCCACAAAAGACTACCTTCTTGGAATTCAAGAAAGCCTTGAAAATAACCCTTCTGCCTCCAAGAGTGTCTGGCTGTATGCACACACACATACATACACATGCCATCTGCCTTTCTGAATCCCAGCCTCAGCCTGAGATGAACATTGGTTAGTTCCTTGTTACCATCTGAGGACTCTGACCTGGAGGAAAGCCCATCTCATTCACGCCCCCAAGGTTCTGAACTGGCCATTTATCCCAGACCCTGACACCCTATGAGGCTGGAGGAATCTGTCCAATGTAACTGGAATGTAACTGGAATCTGTCCAGTGTTACCCTAAACATCCAGAGCTGATATTGGGCCACACATAAGGAACTCCATCAAAGTGAGATTTGGGATTGGTGCAGAGCTCTGGGCTCATAATCTGCTCAGCTCTAGGTCACTTGGGCTTAAACTAGTGCTTCTTCCCCTCTAGCCTCCTTCAGAGGTTTTCTAAGAGTTCTGAGAGGGTAGACGAAGTGTCTTTCACTTTAAATGGGAAAATCACCCACTAAAATTTTTTTAAAAAAATATTTGGCCTCCATAGAGTCCATAGCTTTATCCATGATTGGAAGGGATGGTGGCTGTTACTGTCCCCAGATGCCAGAAATTTTTCCCCAGAGACATGAAAATCTTTGCTCTCCCCTCACATTGCTTATATGGCCACGGTAGGGCTTGAGAGGAGATTCCAATCTTAGAAGCTCCAGGTGTAGAAGGTAAATCGGGAGCTAAGGATCTAGAAGTTTAGAATAGGAAGCCTCAAATCCCCTAGTTACCCAAACTAGTCAGTTGGCATTTGGAATTGGAGGATCCTTAGAGATCATTCAGTTCTAGCCAGCCATGTGCTCAAGTAGCTGGGTGGCAGATGCTAAGGAAAAGAAGCTGTCTTGCCTAAGTCAGAATGACTTGACCTCAGGAAACTGATAGCCAGTTCTGTGGGTCCAGGCACCTCTGCACTGCCACAGTGGGAGCAGGAGGAGGGATGAACCCTGAAGTTAGATGGTTATGGCAGCTGGATGTGATGTTGGAACTTCCAGTGATGCCCTGACTATCCCTCTCATGCCTCCCCCAGGCACACAGGGGACTTTTGAGTATGTAGAAGCTTCACAAGTTCAGGGTCGTTTTCAAGTCTCAGCTCCCTGTCTAGCAGGTCCTACAGGGCCAAAGCTTGGTCACAAGGGCAACCCGTCCCAGGCTGAGGGATTTCTGGTCTGGCTGTTCCAGTTCCTCTAGGCAAGTCCAGGGCTCCAATTTCTTATTCCTGAGGTCAGTCTGGAAACTTTCCAGAGCAACAAGGCTCAGCCCCAGAGGCCCAGATGGGGGCCTGAGGTAGAGCCATGGGAAGCAGACCATATCTTTCAATCCCCTCCAGTCCCTCAATATCCCCCAGGATCTAGCACAGGCCCAGCCCAGACCTGCAGCTGCCTGTGTGTATGGAGGTGATGCAGACAGGGATTGGGGGTGCTCTCCGTCCTTGGATTGGAATCCCCCCCCCCACTAGCCTACCTTTGGGTTCTGCCGCATTTATCCCCTGCTCGCCCGCCCCATCTGCATGGTTTTTCTAGCTCAGGAATCACCTGTCCCAGGGATGCAGGCCAAGCCTTGGACCAGGGGAGATGCAGATGGACCGTGGACCTCGTCCCGGGGGAGCCCTTCGTGGCCTGAGACCCGTGCGTGTTAGGCGGGCTAGGCGGCTCCCAAGGGAACCCAACAACTCTCCACCAAGAGGAGGGGCAGCCTAAGGGCTTTCCCGCTTTTGTCCAAGAGCCTTAATTCCCTTCCGTGCCCGTGTGTAAACACTTGGTCGGGCAGATTTTTCAGTAATGCGGCGGACCCAGCTGAGGTTCGCCCGCCCGCGCCTGGCAAAACGGCCCCGTTGGCGGCTGAGGTCTCTAACCTCAAAGGCACAGCTGGAGAGAGTGGGATCCAGACCTCCCTTCCACCCAGAGACTTAGGTGCATCTTGTCCTCCAGGGATCCCTCACCCTCAGGCAGAGGTTCTACCTCAAGATGGAAGTTCTCGCTGGACCAAAACCCGCTTAGAGCGTCGGAGAGAAACGCGCGGCCGCCTGCCCGACCCGGGTTTGCGACGCAGCCTCCCTGGACGCCGCTTTGGCCAGCACCTCGCGCCCCTACCTGCCTCCCTGCGCGTTACCGCTCGGGCTTCTTGGGGCGTCTCCTTCAGAATCTTCATCATCGTCGTCACTCATGTGCGGGTGTGCCAGGGAGTGTAAGTGCTCTGTATGTACCTTTCATTTAATCCTCACAGCAATAGAACTGGGTAGAGGGCAATTGTTATTCTCGTTTTTGTAGATAAGAAAACTGAGGTTTAGGAAATTTAAGTTGTCCAACTTCAAGAGGCTAATAAATAATGAAGCCTGGACTCTAACACGGGTCTTTATGGCACCAAATCCAGGCTTCGACCATTTCACTTTCTCTTCCCTCTTCAAACACCAAGTCCTTTCCAATTTTTGAAATGGAAATAAATCCCATTTAAAAGTACAAACTGATACAAATAGACTTGAGATATTTGGGAAGCTATTAAAGGAAAAGGGAGGAAATAAAGGGATTGGGGAAAAATAAAATACTAACTCCAAAATAAAGGAATCCTTTAACACACACGCATTTTTTAAAAATTGAGGCATAGTTGATGTACAATATTATACAAATTTCAGGAACACGCAGTAATTTTTCTGTGTCTTCCCCGTGACTTGTAAAACTACAAAGTTAGGGACTAAGCTCAGCCGGCTTATGCCTAGCCCTCTCCTACCACCTTGTTTCACTTCGGACCTTAGTCCATAAGACCAAGGAGGGAGCTACGCCTGGAATATTCACCTATAGCTGAATCCCCTGAGACTCAAACTCCTGAGTGTCTGTTGGCCCCATTGCCCACACCCATAGCACCGCAGAGAAGAAAAACGATGGATCAGTCTGGTGCTAAAACACTTCCCAATCCTGCTCTCTCCCTGGGGAAAAATGGGTGTTTGGTGAGCCTGAAGATTCTGAACTTGATTCCAAGAGGGTTCTCAAAGGCTCACCCCTTGATATTGAGGGTGAAAGTTGGTGTGTGTGTGTTTGTGTGTGTGTGTGTGTGTGTGTGTGTGTGTGTGGTTTTTCTGGGATGTGGATCCACAGCCTTATTGATTTGTTTTCTAGTGGCAAATTTCACATATACAGAAAACGAAACAGTAAAAATAAAAAGTAAATTTCACACATACAGAAGAGTATAATAACCCCTTAAACTCATCATTCAGTGTCAACAATTAACAACTCAAAACGAATCTTATTTCAGTTTTTTTCTGGAGTATTTTAAAACATGTCCCAGACATCATTTCATCCAAAAATACTTTGGTTTGAATCCTTAACAGACAAGGACTTCTTTCTTTCTTTTTCTTTTTCTTTCTTTTTTTAACTGAACCATCATGTGATTATCACACATAACAAAATTAACAATAACCTCTTAATACTATCCATGTTTCAGTTTCCTCAGTTGTCTCAAAATTTGTCTTTTTACAATTAGTTTACTCAAATCATAATCTAAATAAAGTCACACATTACATTTGGTTGATATGTCTCAACTTTCTTATGGCAGTCTCCTTGCCTCCATTTTTTCATACCATTTGTTTATTTGAAAACCTAGGTCAGGGACTTCCCTGGTGGTGCAGTGGTTAAGAATCCGCCTGCCAATGCAGGGGACACGGGTTCAAGCCCTGGTCCGGGAAGATCCCACATGCCGCAGAGCAACTAAGCCCGTGCGCCACAGCTACTGAGCTTGTGCTCTAGAGCCCGCAAGCCACAACTACTGAGCCCGAGTACCACAACTACTGAAGCCCGCGCGCCTAGAGCCCGTGCTCTGCAACAAGAGAAGCCACCACAATGAGAAGCCCGCCCACCGCAATGAAGAGTAGCCCCTGCTTGCCGCAGCTAGAGAAAGCCAGAGCTCAGCAACAAAGACACAACGCAGACAAAAAATAAATTAATTAAAATAAATAGATTAAAAAAAAAACCCAGGTCAACCATATTCCCCAAAGTATTGGTCATCTTCAAAAAAGATTACTGTTCTATGTTAGACCAAACAACTTATTCTTACAGGTTTCTGCTCCACTGTCCAGGGCAACTGGCTGTGGACAGGAGAGCTGCACAGTTTCCCGTACCCCTTCCCAAAGAAAATGGAGCTGGGCCAGGCAATGCCCCTCCCCCCACAGGCCATATTCTGACCCCCTTTGGTTCCCTTATTGCCCTTAGAATGGGGGACCTCCCTCCCTCCCCCATTCCCAGGCAGCCAAGAATGGGATCCTCTGATGAGTCTTTGGATTAGCCAGGTTTTGAGGAGTGTCAGAGACTGATACACAGCTTCAGATCTAGAGGCAAAATTACTGCCACTGTGGCAGGACTGTCCAGTCCCTTCCTTGTGGGTGCCCCCAGAGGCCTCCATGCTTCCCAAGGGAACCAAAGAGCATGGTCTGTTTCCAAGGTGCAGTGGCCAGACTAGCTTTGCCATATCTTACTCTTTCCTGCCCCTAGGGCATTATTGACATGGGGAACTTGAACTTCTCTCCCTGCTCTGGCACATGTTGCCAGCTGTGTGTCCTTGGGCTGGCCATCTCTCTCTCCAACCCTCAGTCTCCTTATCTGTAAAGTGGGAGTGATTGTCTCTGCCCAGCCTTCCACACAGGGCTTCTCGGAGACAATAAAGATGAGGGAAGTGGAGATTCTGTACAAAGATTGCAACATACATATAACCAACAGGTTGTTTCTCTCATAGTTGGTGGTGTCCGAGGAGAATGTGAGGATTTCTCCTGGGGGAAGAGGAACCAACCTACAAGCTTGTTGATCCCACGTCTATGGAGAAACACCTCCATACACATACAGCAAAGCCCCGCCACCTCCAAACTAAGAAGAGATCTGGGCTTGGTGGTGCCCAGCCGGAGAAGCTGTGACTTCCTGGCATGGAGAAGAGTACAATGACGCTGACTTCTCTTTCCCAGGAACTGCCAAGGAGCCTGGAGCTAGGATTTTGTTTCATCCCTGAGCCCCCTTCCCCACTGCCCACACCACTTCCCTCTTTCCATGGCTCCCAGCTTTGGTGCCTCAGCCACCCCAAAGCCCCAGCTCATCTCCAAGAGCAAGTCCAGGAAACACTGGCCGGGCCCTGGTTACAGGAGCTGAAGAGGGTCCAACTCAGCTGCAATAAATGGGCACTACCCTTCTACCCTTCCAAGCTGAAGTCCCCCACCCCCTGACTTTGCTCTCTGGGATCTGGTGAGAGCAAATCTCCATGAGCCAGTGCAGAATGCAGTGCAAACATCATTGAAGAGCCCTCACATTTTTCATTTCCAAACTACACTTAGCTCATAAAAAGCTGGTGAACGTAATAAATTATCCCCTGCAGAACATGGTTTTAATTAATTATTGGGTTATTCAAGGTGACTCATGTGTGAAATGCAATTTGCCCTCGTAAACTGAATCTCACATAATCCATTCAGAGTAACAGGCTGCTTGTGATCCTCTCCAGAGACTTACACAAAACTCATATTTATCCTTAGAAGGTCTTGGGGTGAAATAAAAGTGTGACTTTAGCTTAAAGAGAGCTTCCTCAGCCGGACAGCGGTACTAAGAGATTGAGTCTTGTTTTTCCAACTGCTGATTTGACAGGGTTTCTTTCTTAGAAAATCTGGCGTTTTGTGTACATGTGCACACATGCACATTTATGTATATCAGTCACTGTTTCACAATGTCTGCAAAGGACACGGGAAGCCATCTCATTGCAGAATAGAAATGTATGCTGAATTTTGCTTCAGCTAACCTGGCATTTTACTGCTGGGGCCTCTGAAATTCAGTGTTTATCATCCAAGATTCATGTTTGCCGCCTATCATGAGGTCTCTGCTGTGCGAGCACAGAATTGCTCTTGTCTGGGAATTACACTCCTTTCTGTTTAACTTAAAAGCCCTTTACCCCAGGCCCCACACCTACAAAACAGGCTCCTTCCCAGAACGAGTGTGGGATCCCCATAGAGCCATTAGCCCTGCAGGGCTGGTCCATAGCATCAGGGAGGCTACATTTTTTAGACTTTTTGGAGTGGGGTTGGGGAGCTGAACGCGTTCATTTAAAGAGAGTCTGGAGGTATAGTGGGTGGGGGGAGCAGTCTGGCTGCTCTGAGCAGTGATATGTGTTTGCTAGGCTCCTTCCCCAGATCAAGGCAGTGCTAGTGGGAGGCAGGGGGGCGGGGGTAGAGGGACAGGGGTCCAAGGTCGATTTAAAGCCCCCCCACCCAGAGCTCAACCAAGAAGAGGTGGGAGACTCTGGTACGTCTGGGTTCCTGCCCTAGCGAAGAGTGGGGGTCTTTGGGGGGAGGGGAGAAAGGAGGGGGAGATTTAAAAAGGAGAACAGGGTGATGTGTTTTCTCTTAGTCTTGGTCTGGCCCCTGAGTTGAGCTTGGAGGCTCTGCCAGGGGACCTGTACTGAGCCAGATCGGAGCCAAGAGAGGCCTCCCCCAGCTTGTTTTCTTTTCCCTTTTGCCTCCTTTAATTTCCTTCCTTGATTTGGATGCCAGAATTTATTTTTTTTTAGGAAAAGGGAGGCTGGATTTCAAACACCCCTCAGCTCCCTCTGGACCCCAGAAATCTGTCCTGGCTGATCCCCGAAGTGGGGTCTTTCCAAATGGAGAGGAAAGTCTGTCTCAGCTGGAATCTCAGCCTGGAATTTTTTTTCCAGACATAGCCAAGACAAGGAGACTCCAAACTGAAACAAAATAAAATTGCCTTCCCTCTCTGGCTTACTCATATTTTCAGTTTCAGGAGGAAAGAAATTTTAATATCATCTCAAAGTGTGTGGGAATTTAATAAACATAGGTAGGTGGGTCACCCTCCCCACGAAGACAACTTGTCCAGTCCATAATACATCCAAAACCGTACCCACAAGCTCTGCCTGCAGACAGACAGGCTGACAGAACCACAGACAGCAGTTGCACCATCACACAGATGCTCTGACCGAACATGTGAGCCGATTAACCAGTGACCTGTTAATTTTTTCACCAGGAGTGAATGAGTTCAGCAGAAGCCCCCTAGAAAAATGGATGCAGTCTATGACAGAGACACGGATAGAGAGCCGGATGGGAGCATATAGAGAGAAAAGAATAGGGATCGAAATTGGAGCAAAGAAATTAGGAAATTTCAGTGCATGCAGAATAGAGGGGAAGTCCTAGTGAGCTGGACAGGAAAGCAGCGGCGGCTGGGGTCTTCCATAACCTGTGTTGACACAGATACAGATATCCTAGTTCAGCACCCGCTAGGTTGGCCTTCTAAGATGCCAAAATGCCCAGGCAGCTCAGCCAATTCCAGGAGAAATCAGCCAGAGCCATCGTTTGTCTTTTCTTCAACCAAACAGCTTTCTCTGAGCTGTTAACTCCTGAAAGGAGGTGGTCAGGCCCCTTCTGCTCCAATCTAGGATTCGACTCTCCCCCACAACTCCCATGGGGGAAAATCTCTCACCTTTACTGATTCAATATTGGAGAGGAAGTGCTTTGGTTTGTTGCATATAAACAAAGCAACCTTGAATGATCTCGAAGTTTTATCAACTTCAATTTTATTTCCTTGATCAGGTTATAGGCCAGAAGCAGGACCAGAGGCCCAAACATAATTTTCAAGTCCCAAAAAGCCAGTGAGTTTTTATTTTTATTATTAGTCTTAACCTTGGTCATCTCCTCTTGCCTGGTGTGACAGAACCACAGCCATATTTACATAAAGGCTGGAGCATTTAGGCAAATACTCAGATTCCAAGCCACCCCCCCCCCCAATTTTAGCCATGCCAGTCAGATGGGGGAGGATGTGACAGAGGAACAAGATTCCAAGGGCCCTGCTGGGCTGACGCTGATCTTTCCTTCATTTAGAAGGTTCTTTGGAGAGGGCTGAAAATGGGTAGCAGAATCCCCGGGAAGGGAGGAAATGGAGGAAATTAATGGTTTGGGGGTAAATCCAGTCAGTTTATAATTCCCGTGATGTTTGGACCATTTCAGCCTCTGAGCAGCTGCTCTTTGAGGAGACACGGCGTGGCGGGGTGGGGGTTGCAGAGTTGCTTTGCTGTCTTTTAAATCAAAATCTCCCTCCCCAGGGCTCTTCGTGAGGGGCTCCGGGAGTGTGGGATCTCAATGTCCTCCAGCAACCCCTCTCCTGACCCCCAACTCGGACCTCCCTTACTTGTCTGTTCCGCCTCACACAATTCATCCTCTGGGTTTGCCAGATATCCTGCTGGCCAAGAAACCGTCCCCAAGATCTCCTTCTCGACCCAATTCCAGCAAATGTCTTGAATCTTTCTGTGCCTCAGTTTCCCTATGTTTTTAGTGAGGGAGGCTGGGAAGAGAGCTGAGGCACTGGTCTAGGCAGGGGAGGATTTGGGCCACAGACTCATGTTTCTCCTGCACGGATTGGAGTCGGTCGCTGGTCGCTCCAGTGACACGGAGAGCAAGTGCCCAGAGCCACCCCAACCGAAGCGGGTGGGAGCAGCGGACCCATAGGCGCCCCAGAAGCCGCCTGGCTCTCGCCCCATGTCCCCCACCTCACCCCCGGCCCCCAGCTCAATGCAGGGATCGGGAGGACTTCAGGCCCGCTGGCTTCCTCACCGTATCCTAGGATACCTGGCCTAAAGGGCCGACTTGCTTTCGAACGACGCGCGGTAGCCGGCCCAACCCGGTGAGATTGCCCGAAGCGGTCCTGCGGTCAAGGTGGGTTGCGAAGCCAGGGGCTGGGGAGGCCGCGAGGGGCGCAGAGGAAGGCGTTTCCCTCCAGGAGCATTTCCTCCCATCGGGAGAGGGTGCCTCTACCTCTGCTCGGTCTCCATCCCCAGATGCCCCAGGGCAGCCCCAGCTCAAGCCGCCCGCCGACTCCCCGCCAAGTGGCCGCCGAAACAGCATCTCCAAGAGCGCCTCGGCCGGTCCCTGGGCGAAATGGTCGGAAGATCTACAGAGCCGAGCCGACAGGGAGAAGGCGGGAAGTCCCGCGACAGTACATATGTTTCAGCTTGAAAATGAACGGCTAGAGTTTGGCTTAATTTTTGCTCTGAGTGCTGTAAATAATGTCGCCTTTTCACTCTTCGGTCGGAGATCTCAGATGTGCAGACCTGGCCTGGGAGCTAAAAGTTAATTCCTACTCCCCCCCCGTCCCCACCCCGCCGAATAAATCTCTTTCCTCGGACTATCAGCTGAGTGCCTGCTTTAGCATCGTTCTCGTCGAGTTAAACTCTGGAAACTTGCTTCAGAAAATTTTTTAAAAAGACGAAACAACCCAAAAACCCCCTTTGTTTTTATTTTTTAAAACGAATAAGTCAACGGCCTGATTTTTATTCTAATTCTGAGAGAGGTCTACATTTTAGTTGTTACAAAGATTGTGTAGATCAGACCTCATAAGCAGAAATGTAATTCGTTTTTAATTTTTCTGTTTTCATTTTTTCCATAATAAATTTTATTATCTATAAAATTAATACTATGAACATAATAAACACCAGATTTTAATCTCTTTTTAAAAATTAAGTAATGTCTGCTAAAAGTAGAATTCCAAGGTTACAAAAGGACATAGATTGAAATGTAGTTATCTGTCTCTTCTGACCTCCGTTCCTCCCAGAAGCAACCACTGTTCTCAGAGTCCTCTGTATCCTTACAAATACCTTTAACACAAAGGGCAGCATACCATACACATAGCTTTGCATTTTGTCTTTTTTTAAGTGTTAATGATGGTTTTATGTCTTTACTAATGTCTTTTTAATGGTTCCATTTTATTGTATGAATGTGCCACAATTTATTTAACCAGGCTACTACTGATAGATATTTATTGTTCCCAATTTTCTCTTCCTTTTTTTCCTTTTTCTGCTATTGCACCAAAATACACTACTCTGTGTATATATGCAAGTGTATCGGTATGATATATTCTTAGAAATGGGAGGTATTTGATACTTTTGAGGCTTTGTGAATTTTTAATATTCATAGAGGTTGAACCTTGCTTCACAGTGTTAAAGCAATTTGTATGTCCTTTTTCAGAGAGCTGTCTTTTCTTGTCCTCCCATTTTTCTATTGTTTTTTGTTAATCTAATTTCTTACTAATTTTTTTTTACGATATCTTACTAAAATGTGAGGTTGTGGTTTCTGTCCCTATGATTATACTTGTGACTGAGGATTTGGAGTTTATATGTATTAGAGTTTTCCTGACATTTTTTTTTTTTTCTGGAGGGAATAGAGTGTAGATTTCAGACTATTGCCCATTTGGATTTTCTCTTGCAGAATTCCATTTTTATTAGAAAGTGGGGATAGATTTTTTTTTTTTCTTAATCATCTCCTCATCTTCTCTGACTCTCAAGATTAGAAGACACAGAAAAGTCCCAGGTTGGACCCTGATGGAAACGGCTTCAGCGCTACAGAACTAAGACCTCAGGCCTGGCTCCCCCTCTGTCTCCTTCCCTCGAAGACTCAGGCCAGGGCAAACCCCTCGACAGGTCACAGACTCTCACCCAAGAACTTACAAAGCACTAGAAAATTGGGGTAGGGTCTAAGATACGGCTCCTCCAGACACCTGGCAGATGGGCCTTTGGAGATTTGGCCCTTCCACTCTGGACGGGGTTGGCGGGGGGGGGGGGCGGGGGGGACCGTCTGACGACTTGGCCTCTGGCTCTCGGGAAACTGAGGGAAAGCTGCTCCCTCCCGGAACTTAGTGATCACCACGCGCTTAGTTATCCCCAGAGGACATCTGGGACGGCCAGGAACGCCTGGGGTCGGGAGGGTCGGCGGGGATGAAGTTGGGGAACGAGGGAGGTAAGCGAGGAGTCGGAGGGATCGGAGGGGCTGCAGAGGCCGCGCCTCGCTCTCCGCCGAGGCGCCCATCAACCGTGGGATCCCGGCAACGAGCCGACCTCCCCGCATCCTGCCGCCCAAAACTCCAGGCGGGGCTCCGCGATCCCAGGTCGCAAACAGAACCTCTTTCTACCGCACCGGATATTCCGCTGGTGGACCAACAAGCCTTTGCCAGCTCTTTGCTGGGCGGGGTGGGGGGACCTTCAGCCGCGCATTCCCACCACTTTCAGGAACTCTTTGGAAGGCAGAATGGTTTGCGTCTTTATCCTACCTGAACAGTGTAAAGAAACTGGGCAAAAAAATGTTAGGCAGATCTTTAGAGAAAAGAGAGAATTCGGGCCCTGCAGAGTTCCATCGTCAGGAGCCGGATCTACCCAAGGAGGAGAGGTCGCGCGCTGACACTTACTGAACACTTTGTGACCCAGACTGACACCTTGGAATTTGGGGGAATTTCAAGGTAGTCAAATGCCTCGGGGCAGTGTTTCAGATTTGAAAACAAGATATGCCTTCCCCAAGATTTTGTTATAAAGTTTTATCCCGTCAGAATTGAGGTGTGGATTTGGTAGATCGCATTTTAAAGGTTTTTTTAAAAATTAGGTAATGACATTATCTATTTCTTTTTCAGTCGAAAGACCTCTTTCCCAGGAGAGGCCTGAGGGGCTTTCTTACCTGATTTCTGATCAAAGGACGTTTAACTTCTTGGTCCCCTTATTGCATTATTTCAGGTGAGGAGATGTTTCAATTATCCAAATATTTGCTTGAATTAGTGTAAGCCACATACTTGGGTTTAAGTGCTCAGCTCCAGGAAAAAGAGGTCCCCATCCCCGCCCACTTCCCCACAACCCCACACTTCCTCTTTGGCCAGAGCCTGTCTTCCTGGGGTCTTTTTCCAGTAGCCAGTCTCTTCCTCTGGAGGAGTGAAGAGAAGAGATCTAGGGAAGGATTTGAGGGCAGAACCGGTGCCGCTGGTGGCAGGCGGGGTGCTTGAAGCACGCAGCTGCGGCCAGAAGAACCAGCTTTCTAACGCGGTGGCTGCCTCCACCCTGGACAGAGGGTCTGCGAACCTGGGGCCATGACCCACATGGGCTTTGTCCATGCTCCTGTGATACCAGGGGGAAACCACCAGCATCCTGATGTTTCCCAGCAACTGGTTGTTTTGATGCAGACGGTCTCCTATTAGCGTAATTTCCTTTTTGTGTGTGTGTGAGCAAAATTTCAAAAAGCAAAGGAAACGGAGAAAGCAAGAACGTTCTTTGGTGGTTATGTAGTTCCAGTGGACAGTCCAACCCTTTTCACTCCCCCCCCCGAAATTCAAGGTGGAGCTGAGAGGGGTTTTAAGCTTCAGTTTCTGAAATCATTATCGACACTCTCTGACATCAATTTCTCCTTTCTTTGTCTTAATTTTTACTGTTTCCTGGAGCTCTTCTGAGACAGAATCTACACAGGCAAGGGGGCTTGTGGCGAGACAGAGGGTGAAGGAACCCTATTTTAGACCAACTGTGTTTCACAGAAAGCTGGCTCCGGGTCCTGAAGCATGAGGACGGGGAAGGGGATGTGGGGGGAAAGGCCCAAAGCGTGGTGCACCGGAGTCCATTCCCTGGGGGAAGTGCAGACTCACTGGCTCGTGGAAAGGACAGGCAGAGAAGTCTAGAAAGGCAAAGAAGTTAATGATGTTTGGCCGTCTGGGGACTTATCAGTGGGTCGGGGTCAGGTGGGGGCCGAGGCGACATGCTCGGGCAGAGAGGGCCCGGGTTGGAGCTGCACAGATGAGGAAGCAGCTGACCCCACCCGGGATGTGGCGGCTGGCTGGGCCAGGGGACAGTCCACCCCGGAGCCTCCAGGTGGGAGGAACAGGGTAGCTGGCGAGATATCAACCCCTTCTGGCTTCTGAAGGGGGGAACCATTCCTCGGAGGTCATGGACTAGATGGCCGCTACCCCTTCCTCCCCTCATCCTGAGATTCACTTCCAAACCCTTTGAATCCCCACCCCCTGGCCTGTGGGATGGTGCACGTTCGTGAGTTTACTCCGCTCCTTCTCCCCAAGGGCACAGAAGAGTCGCTCAGCTAGGTTGGGGGGGTGGGGGTGGGGGGAGGGGAGCAGAAATCCCTAGTTATTGGACAGGGATGCACCAGACAAGCCAGGAAAGTCTTAAAGTAAACTGGGGGTGAGGTGGGGCAGATGATGAGAACCCCCTCTCCAGAGCCCTCAATTCTGACAGCGACTGGGGCTGGGGAGCGCCCCTCGGAGTCCTCCCATGCCTGAGCGAGCATCCGGGCCTAGCCGGCTGGCTTGGGAGGAAGGGCCGGGTCGCTAGAGGGATGCCTGGGAGGCTGCGGAGTCACAGAGGCAAGTTATTGGCAGGGCTGTGTGGGGTTTCCAAGGCTGGATTTCCTCACCCTCTGCGGAGCGCTCGGGGCCCTTGGCTGGGGCCCGGGCTCGTGTCCACACTCCAGAGGGTAAACATCCTCTCCACTTTGAAAACTGGTGGGACAAGAAAGCGAGGGGGTGGCTGGGAGAGGGAGGGAGGAAAGGAGAGAGACTGAGAGGAGGGAAGGCTCTGAAATCGTCTCTCTCTTTCTCCTGCCAGTGGCGGCCTTTCTCGAGGGTTGCCTTGCTGCCCGCCCGAGGCTGAAGAAGGAGCATCCCAATTGGGGCATTGTTTCTCTCCAGCTAGATAAAGAATTGGTTCTCTAGGGCCTCAGAAACGGGACTTTGAAAATGGTTCCAGCCTTGGGGGATGGGGGGAGCAGGAAAGGGCTGGCAGGTACCAGCTGGATTCCCATCCCTCAAAGGACATCCTTCTGAAGGGACACTGGGCATCTGTGAAAGGTTAAGGGCACACACACAACGAGAGGAAATCCTCACTCTTTGGGGAGGGACTTAGTCACTAAATTTAGTGAACATAGTTACGATGACTATCATTTTTAATGTTGAAGATGATGTGGAGGGAGCCTGTTTTGACTCTCAATTCAAAGTCATTCTTGGGCCATGGGTGGAGTAGGGAGAAGCTGTGAGGTCAAACAGATCCAGCCTTGACTCGGATCCCTCTCCACACCAGCTTCAGCAAGTCTTCATCTCCCTGAGCATAGCCTTCTCGGCTGTAAAAGAGGGATGATACTAACAGCTACAGTGTTGATGCTGGAATCATAGCAACACGGTGTAGCCCAGGACTTTGTGTCAGCAAAAATGTCCCACCGGCCTCAGCTTCCTCTCAGACCTTGCTAAGGCCCCAATTACATGAGTCCCAGAAAAACCCTCAGCCACTTGCCCTCCGTCTAGTCCCAGCCCAGTGACTAGAATGACTGAGAAGTGAATTAAAGGAAAAGTAACATCCAACTCCACTCTTCTCCACAGCCCCCAGAGAGGAAAGAAGGAAGGAAGGAAGGAAGGAAGGAAAGGAGGGAGGAAGGAAAGGGAGCGAGCTCAGTTCCCTTTCTTCTGGCGTCTAGGCTGTAGCCCGCCACACCAGAGAACCAATGGCTCTAGGAAGAGACAGATGCTAGTAAACCACAGCTACCGTGGGCAGAGACACCCCTAACAGTCTGTGCTTTACTCCGAGGATGAAAATAATTCAGGAGAACAGCCAGGCTAGGCTGAAAGCTCTTCTTGGCTTTAGGACATCAGAAGACCTTCCTTGAAACTTCTCTAGAGTATCTATAACTTGGATGTAACTAAGCCCAGTTCTGTAAGGCTGAGGTTGCCCATTCCCACCCTGTCTCCATGGGAGTCCTTATGCGAGCAGCAACAGAAGGGAGGTGACCACGCTGGAATGTCCAGCTCTGTTCCCTGCGTCGCAGTGCTGGATCTAAACACTAGAAACTAATTCCAAGCCTGAAGTGTAAGGTCAAGCAATGGTGGTCCAGGAGTCCAAGGTCTCCCCTGGCTTTGGAGACATGGACTGTTCAATCTTTTTGTTTGTTTGTTTTGTTTGTTTGCGGTACGCGGGCCTCTCACTGCTGTGGCCTCTCCCGTTGCGGAGCACAGGCTCCGGACGCGCAGGCTCAGCGGCCATGGCTCACGGGCCCAGCCGCTCCGCGGCATGTGGGATCTTCCCGGACCGGGGCACGAACCCGTGTTCCCTGCATCGGTAGGCGGACTCTCAACCGCTGCGCCACCAGGGAAGCCCCAGCCCCGGACAGTTCAGTCTTGAATCTGACACATACTGGTTTACTCCACTTCTCAGGCTCAGTTTTCGCATCTGTAAATGAGGATAGTAGCCCCCTTATCAGGTGGTTTGGGAGATAATAAAGGTCGTTATGTGCTTTGCCCCAAGGTCTGGACCGTAATATTTGTTAAATAAACAGCAGCGATGCGGACTGATTCGGATTCTCAAGTCCATACCGGAGGAGGCCAATTTCATGCCCCTGGGGAGTAGACTTGACTTCTCCGTCTTTGTGGGGCGAAGCCGGGAGAAGAGCGAGAGGGAAGCGCTTGGTAACCGGCTTTCCGGCCCTGCCGAGAGCTTTTTCAGCGGGAGCTCAGGCACAGCTCCCCCAACCTCTGTCCTACTTCCGGGCCCCGAGAGATCCTCCTTCGACCCCGCTGGGGCGAAGGCCTGGCTTCTCTGCGGGGAGCCCTTTTGCCCGCCCGGTCCGGCGCCGGAGCCGGGATGCGCTCGGCCGGACGGCGCGCGTGACGCGCGGTGTCGGGGAAGCAGGCTGCGAGTAATGGTCCACCCGCGATTTTTCCCCGCTGGGGAGTGCGGGGCTCAGCGCCCCGAATCAGTCGTACTGCTTGGGTTGCTTGGAACCGCGCTTGGGTCTGGGTGGTGGGGAGCGAGGTTTTTACTCCGCGTGTCCTAATCTCCAGTTACCGGCAAATTCGCCCTGATACTCCCTTCCGGGGCCGCACCTTCTCCAACAGAAGCTCCAAACCAGCTCCGCACAGACCTCGCTCTCTCCTGGGGACCCCCAGCCCCACTCTGCCTTCTAAGTCTTCTCTCCAGAGAAGGGGATGGAGGACTTGCTCCAATCACGCCCTCCACCTCCACTTTCCCGGGCCCCTTCTGACAATGGCTTTTCCCTGCAGGATCCCCAGAAGAAGAGCAAATGAAAATGTTAGGGGGAAAAGGACTGGTTATAGGGTCCAAGTCCAATGAACGATTTCTCTTTCTTCCTCCTGTCCCTCCTTCCCCTTGAACAGTCATGTTGGAAAAATAATCAGGAAATTTCAAATAACCAGGAAATCTGCCGAGGAATGGGGACCCAGAAGGAAACAGCCAACCCAACAGCTGGCTTTTCTTTTCTCAATAGGAGTCCAGTCCCTCCATTAGATATGAATATAGCTACTGTGCAACTCTCCGTGAAATATAAATTTCCCAACCAGGTGGCAAGGGATATGAATTTTCATTGGGCCCTAGAGACACCAAGAGGCTGCAAGTCAGAAGAGGGTCTATTCAGACGATGTCCAAACACAACCAAATTTTAACATGAAAACCAGAGATCTTGATTCAGATCTTTCCTGTTTAAAGAAGGGGTGGGGGGTCAGAAACACTACTGAAATATCCAAATAACTGAAAATATCTGTAAACAAATTCATCTCACTGGGCCTCCGTTTGTGTTGGTGGGTGTGGCAGACAGAATCAGGGAGGTCAGCTAGCTGTTTCCTGGTATAAAAACAAAAAGAACCCCCTCTCCCTCCTTTGAGCGGCTGCTCATTTTCTCAGAAATGGAAAGAAAGAACTCAAGTCCCCTTTAGAGTGTGGGAGCTCTGCCATTGATGGGACTAGGAATTGACATGGGAGAGTTTGGGGTGCAAAGGCAGAGGGGATGAGAAGTGCAGCAGACACTGAGTCAGAGGCCCTGAGACAAAGTCCAGGCTCTTTGTCTTTGATGTCCCCTAGCCTCAGTTTTCTCATCTGCAAGATGGGGATAACACTGATCTACAAGACTGCTGTGAAGAATAAACAAAGTAATACAGGTGAATATGCTTGATCATTATCAGACTTTCCTTGGCCTGTGCCAAATTCAAAGGGGATCAAGGCAAGGAGAGCAAGGGTCCAGCTTGTGCCCCAGGCTGGGGAGGGATATGAGTGTCCCCATGGCTACTTGATGCCCTGACACCTGGGTTTGGCTGGCTCAGTCTCACCCTCTACCAGATCCAAGGGGAAGTGAGAGTCCATCACAGCAGACTGCCTCAGCTCCTGTTTGCTTTGGCCATGTTGTGATGGCCCTGCTTGGTTTGCCAGCAGGATTTGGGTGTTTGTGCTCCTGCCTAGCATGGCTGAGGAGGCAGCAGGCATTCTGCTCCCAATTATCATGCTGACCGATGTTGCTCACAGCAAGGGAACCTCAGTGCCTCCTTGGACTTCCTGCTGCTTCCTCCCCTTTCTCAGATGGGCAGGGTCCCTTTTTATTATCATTCCTAAGACTCCTAGGCTTGGGGAAGCAGGGTGTTAGAGAGAGACACCATAGTCTTTTTCCCTTTAAAATGGCTGATGAATGGATAAAGAAGATGTGGTACATATATACAATGGAATATTACTCAGCCATAAAAAGGAATGAAATTGGGTCATTTGTAGAGACGTAGATGGATCTAGAGACTGTCATACAGAGTGAAGTAAGTCAGAAAGAGAAAAACAAATATTGTATATTAATGCATATATGTGGAACCTAGAAAATGAACCAGTTTGCAGGGCAGAAATATAGACACAGATGTAGAGAACAAACATGTGGACACCAAGGGGGGAAAGTGGCGGGAGTGGTGGTGGTAGTGGGATGAACTGGGAGATTGGGATTGACACGTATACACCAATATGTATAAAATGGATAACTAATAAGAACCTATTGTATAAAAAAATAAAATAAAATTCAAAAATTCAAAAAATAAAATAAAATGGCTGCCCAAGTAGTACATACTCAAGAATTAAGAGGAGCCAGGAAATAAGCTAGCAAAAGAAATCAGACAGAGCTGAAGACACCAAGCACCAAAAGTAGATTTTAAAAATTAAATCCTAGATTTTGCTTTCTTTCCTCATGCTTTTTGGGGACAGTAGATGTTCCAGAGTAAAGAGGAAGAGGGGGCTTGATGAAGGCCACCCCAGACCAGTCAGGGCCCATGGTTTGGGAGAGTCATGGCGGAAGCATGATTAGTAGGTGCCTGGCGGGAAAAACACATGCTCAGAACAATCCCCTCCCACCTCAAGGCAGCTCCTGGAGCTTCTCACCACCTCTCCAGCACACAGCATGTTCTCAGGAGATGTGAAATACCCTCCGCAGGACACATGGCCCGATCGGCTTTCCCAGGCTGCTGGTTAATAACAAGAGTCATGGCTGGAGAATGCAAAATAATTGAAAGCAATGCTTAGTAAATTGCAGTTTCAAGGTCTTTATTGCCTTCCTAACAATTTGCAAAACCCGATTTATTGCTTTTTTAGATTCCTTGAGTTGAAATGCCACTGTGTGCTGTAATTAAGCTAAGTGATACGCCAGCTGTAAAGACAAGGGTTGTGAATGATTACATTCAGCTCATGTAATCAGTCAGTATGGTTGGGGGAGGATGCTGGAACAGCTGCCAATCTGCCTGCCTCACACTCCCTGCCAGGGTGGAGGGAAAACTGGATTCTGAAATGGCTCTTTTAAGGCTAGGGAGAGCTACCCAGCCTGTTTGAGGTGGGCTGGGGCTGTCCAGTGGGATAAGCCAGGTAAGTGGTTCCCAAACTTGGCTGTGCCACTGGACCCTCTGAGGGAGCTTTCTAAATCCAGGTCAACAACCCCCCTCACCCCAGCCAGACTGACTACTTTCATGTGATGGCTGGGGGGCACAAAGATCTTTTAAGCTGCCTGGAGAACCTACCCCGTCCTGAGCCTGGAGAACCTACCCAGTCCTGAGGCTGGAGAACCTACCCAGTCCAACATGGCTACATTTAACAACTTTGCCTTTAGGAAATCACTTTTGTATTTGGAAATGTTTCCTTCAGTGCTGCTCTTTTAAATCTATCTGGAGACAGAAACTCACCCATCTGCTTTATGAAACAATTACCCTGATCTCCATGCCCCAAAGCTCCTTCTCCCAAAATTCCTATTTTCTTTCGAGGGACTCGGTTCTTTTGAAGCCATCTTTCTTGTTCTCGTTTCCTTTTCCCCTCCATTCATTCAGCTGCTATGTCCAAGC
This sequence comes from Kogia breviceps, assembly GCF_026419965.1. Lineage (NCBI taxonomy): Eukaryota > Metazoa > Chordata > Mammalia > Artiodactyla > Physeteridae > Kogia > Kogia breviceps. The sequence continues at coordinate 35,454,003 of NC_081328.1, read as the reverse complement.
TTGACATTGTTTTTCTCACCTGTCTCCCTTTCTTTCCCACAGTTAGCCATCCTGATAGGGGCTGCAAGGGCTTGAAATCTGGGTCATTGTATGAGCCTCCTAATCTCTCTCCCACCTTCGTTCTCTTCCCATGCCAATCATCCATTCTACCATCTACTATGAGATTCACCTTTCTAACACTTAATAAAGTCTCTCTTACATTCAGAAACCTTCAGTGATTTCCCACTGCCCACTGAATTAGGTCAACACCTCCCAGGATAACATTGTAGACTCTTCACGATATCAATTCATTCAGCAAGTATTTACCGAATCCAATTATGTCCTAAGCACCAGGCTGAAAGCAGGGGATACAAAGAAGTAAAGACATGGTACAGTGCAGTGGAGAGACAGCCACACAAACAAGTTCACCATCATGAAGGGTACAATAATGACAACATAAACAAAGAGCACCTGGGTCTCCAATGTCTTCTTTTAAACTATCTTTCTATTGTCATCTCCCAATTTTCCTTTCTGATCCAGCCAGATTGAACTAGACCTTACTTCTTAATCATGTTCAGGGTTTTTATTTTCTTCCAGGACTTTATACCTCAGTCCCACACCTCATATACATTATACCTCAGTCCCACACCTCATATACACTTAAAAAAATCCTATTTAGGGCTTCCCTGGTGGCGCAGTGGTTGAGAGTCCGCCTGCCGATGCAGGGGATACGGGTTCGTGCCCCAGTCTGGGAAGATCCCACATGCCGCGGAGCGGCTGGGCCCGTGAGCCATGGCCGCTGAGCCTGCGCGTCCGGAGCCTGTGCTCGGCAACGGGAGAGGCCACAACAGTGAGAGGCCTGAGTACCGCCAAAAAAAAAATCCTATTTATAGGGAGAAGATATATGTAGATGATATATCCAGTAAAGGGTTAATATCCAAAATATATAAAGAAATAGCACACAACTCAATAGGAAAAATTTTTTTAAAAAGCCAAACAATCCAATTTAAAAAATGAGCAGAGGAGCTGAATAGCCATTTTTCCAAAAGAGACATACAGATGGGCAACAAATGAAAATATGCTCAACATCACTAATCATCAGGGAAATGCAAATAAAAACCAAAATGAGAGATGACCTCACACCTGTCGGAATCCCTACTATCAAAAAGATGACAAATAACAAGTGTTGGTGAGGATGTGGAGCAAAGGAAACCCTCGTGCACTGTTGATGGGAACGTAAATTGGTGCAGCAACTATGGAGAACAGTGCAGAGGTCACTCAAAAAATTAAAAGTAGAACTACCATATCATCCAGAAATTCCACCTCTGGGTATTTATACAAAGAAAATGAAAACACTAATTAGAAAAGATATATGCACCCCTATGTTCATTGCAGCATTATTTACAATAGAACAACTATGGAAGCAGCCTAAGTGTCCATCGACAGATAAATGGATGAAGAAGATGTGGTATACATACACAATGGAATATTACCTATCCATAAAAAGGAACGAAATCTTGCCATCTGTGACAACATGGATAGTTCTAGAGAGCAATATGCTAAGCAAAATAAGGCAGACAAAGACAAATACCAAATTTTTTCACTTATATGTAGATTAAAAAACAAAACAAATGAACAAACAAAATAAAACAGAAACAGACTCATACTGGTGTTCATCAGAGGGGAGGAAGTTGGGCTAAATAGGTGAAGTGGATTAAGAGAAACAAACTTCCAGTTATAAAATAAGTAAATCACAGGGATGTAATGTACAGCATAGGGTATGTAGTTAATAATATTGTAATAACTTTGTTTGGTGACAGATGGTTACTACATTTATGGTGGTGATCAGTTCATAATGTGTGTAAACATTGAACCACAACGTTGTACACCTGAAATTGATATAATATTGTATGTCAGCTATATACATCAATTTTTAAAAAAGTGTTTTGCTTTGTTTTTTGCCGCACATGCGCAGCATGCAGAACTTCCCCAACCAGGGGTTGAACCCGTGCCCCCTAAAGTCCTAAAAAAATTTTTTGTAGAAGAAAGGGATTTGAATCTAAATTTTGTTTTGTTTTGTTTTGTTTTCTTTTTTTCGGTACGTGGGCCTCTCACTATTACGGCTCTCCCGTTGCGGAGCACAGGCTCCGGATGCGCAGTCTCAGCGGCCATGGCTCACGGGCCCAGCCGCTCCGCAGCACGTGGGATCTTCCCGGACCGGGGCACGAATCCGTGTTCCCTACATCGGCAGGCGGACTCTTAACCACCGCGCCACCAGGGAAGCCCCCTAAATTTTTTTGAACCTATATTTTTATACAAAACTTCATGCAAAGGCAAATAAATCATCACTGAAATGGAAAATTTTCTTACATTAAAAATCTTTTTAATAAAAAAAGTCCATTTATCTTTTTCTGTCACCTCAAATATCACCTCCTCTATTGAAGCAGACTTGCTCCTCGCAGCTGGGTGGGCGAACGTTTCCTTCTCATCCACTGATGCTCTTTTTCAGTGGCACTTAACTCAGGCTAGTCGTCCGTGGACCTGTCTTACCCAACTGTGCACTCCATGGAGGCAAGGACCACCACAGGCATTTTTTGTCCGCCATGAACATTCAGCAGACAGCTGCTTTGCATAGCTCCATGGCTGAACAGGCAGGAGGGGGGTGGGGCTAGAAAGGCAGCCTACTATTTTGCCTTCTCATTGGACAACCCAGAGCCGTTACAGTCTCTATAGGCAGGACCAGCTACCTAATTTGGTGGGCCCAGTGCAAAATGAAAATACAGGACTCCTCACTGAAAACTTATTCAGAATTTCAAGATGGTAACAGCAGAGCATTAAACCAAACACAAGGCCCTTCCTAGTGTGGAGCCCTGTGTGACTGCACAGACTGCATGCCCAGGAAGCTGACCTTGTCTCTAGGATCAAAATTGTCCGTTAGAAAGACAAACAATTCTGACTTCACCTTATTAAGAAACTTCCAGTTTATCAGCTCAGGAACCTTGACTGGCTGGGGCTGGTGACTAGGGAGAAAAGGGGAAAGATACAGAGCTTCCAGGAAGTCCCATTTCAGCAAGTCTTACATCTTTTGTCTGGGCCAGACTATGACCTATGGCAATCTGATAGTGACAATGGCATCAGGAAAGGGCTGGTGAAAGGGGGTGAGGTGACAATTAAGCTTTTACTAGCCTGCCCAGTGGTAACCAGGGCTTCCTTCTTCTGGTATTCAGGTGGGTCTTGAATTACTACTAAAAAGAACCCTCTACCAGGAGTCCTTGATAATCAGGCCTAGGTTGGGATAAAGGTGGTGTGTCTTTGTGTGTGTTTCACAGCTGGACACAAATGGTTAGAGCCTAACTTCTCCATTCAATATCTTGGATAATTAAAGTCTTTTGCCTGAAGTGTACTGTAGGCTTCAAGTATCTCAGAATCCCCTGACATCCTTGAGGCCAGAAATTCATCCCATTGGGAATCCATCAAGCAAAGTGAGTCAACATTGCAAAGCAGATGCTTGACTTCAGACCTCACCCGTCTTCCTCCTCTCCTGTTCCATACTCCTCCTTTAAAGCTCATCCCAGAGATCTAACTCAGGAAGAGCAAGTGAGGCAAAAATCTTGGCTCACATTCCTGGAGAGGGTAGAGAATGAACTGGCAGACAAACTGAGATGTTACGCCTGAAGTCTAGCCAGGCCCTATGCTAGCCAGAGACATGGCAGCCATGGTGCCCCCAAAAGGGCCACCTCAGGCTGCAGGCTCCCAGCAAGGAGGACAAGGCTTATTGTAAACCACTCATCCAAAAAAATTCTTCAAAGCCTCCTGACACATTTGGAGCTCTCTTAATGAGAGGTACTCAGAACTCTCTCTCCCACCCGCCCCTTCCCATTCTCACAGGCTCCTCATCCTGGCATGGAGCATGGCACTTTATTTGATTAATGCACACTTGAGGGGAAGATGCATCATTTCTGCAGGTCAGTGGAAGAAACACCTGCAGACATGGTACTCTCACCTCACCTCTGTCTTCATCAGTAGTTTGAGTTAGGCTGGTAAGGGAGGTAGCCAGAAGATGTTTGCGCACTGAGGTGCTGGCATGGGAGGAGGTCTGGTCTTTACCTGATGAAGTTACAACCGCCTCAACTCCCTTACTCAGGGGTCAGAGTTCTCCACCAAGCTTAGCCCTTTGTCTTTTTTCTCTGGAGTTGAAGACAAACTGACACTGGCCTGTTGGTGCCCTAAGGGCTTTGGACTCCTGGAAATTGTGAGTCCTTCTCTGCAGCACTCCTCCCTTCGTGTTGCTCCTTGGGAGTGTTCTGGATGACAGTCCTATATGAGGGACCCATAGGAATTTCACTAGTGGGGCAACTGGGGTGTATCCTGGGCAGCATCAGTAACTCCCAGAAGTCATGGTCTTCCAGCACTGTAAGCTAACTGGGGGTGGGGGGCACAAAAGGCAAGGCTATTGGCCTCAGGGTGCTAATGGGAGGTAGTCATAAGACCAGGATGTCTAGACGAGGAAATAAAACTCAGTTGCTTCTATGGGCGTTGTAGACACTGTAGGAAGAAACAAATCATTTCCTGGGAGTAAGAGGAGGAAAGGGACACAATGGCAGAGATCCAGTCTGATTCTGGAAAGAAAAAAGAAAAAAAGATTTTTCTTAGATTTTCCTTTAAAATGGCTTTTGGAATATTCAAGCCAATTAACTCATCATTACCATTCCTATCTAAGGGGTCAGGAGGCACTCAAGTGATTCACATCCATAGTAACCAGATACTTTATTTTTTTTTTAACATCTTTATTGGAGTATAATTGCTTTACAATGTTGTGTTAGTTTCTGATGTATAACAAAGTGAATCAGCTATATGTATACATATATCCCCATATCGCCTCCCTCTTGCGTGTCCCTCCCACCCTCCCTATCTCACCCCTCTAGGTGGTCACAGAGCACCGAGCTGATCTCCCACACAACATTCATCTTCCTGCATGCTTACAGCCCCAAACATTTGATATGGATCATTTAAAAGCCGGCCACAGATAACAAGTGGTAGCAGTTACGAGTACAAACTTAGCTCTTGGTATCTATGTGCCCTTGGGTACGTTACTTAACTTCTCTAAACCTTGGTTTCCTCATTTGAAAAAAGAATAACAACAGTACTTACCACAAAGGGTTGCTTTGAGGATTGAGGTACTGTACGCAGAGCTTTTAGTACACCAAAAGCAAGTGTCCAGAGTGCTGGGCTCAGTACCAGCAGCACAGTATCATCTTCACCATCAACATCATCATTCCTCATCATTGCAGCTACCAGTTATTCTGTAGGGTGCCAGGCACCCTGCTTTAGCAAACTTTAAATCATCCTTAAAATCCTACAAAATGGCCTATTTATCCCCTAAATAAGTGGCCCACTCACTATGAAAGTGGATCCCAAGGAAGGATGATGAGATTATAGAGATTTAAGCAGAAAAATGGAGGAAATTGTCAGGGGTCCATTCCTCACATGGGTCAGGATGCGATCCTAAGTTCATGGCAGAGTGGTAAAGAGGAAGAAATATCAGGCTATGTTGTCCAGAGCCCACCACTCGTGTGAGTCTGGGCAATTCATTTAATGTCCCCGAACCCTGATTCTCTTCATCTGCAATTTGAGGATAAAGTAATAATAAATAAAGTAATAATGTCTGCCTTGCCAAACTCACAGCATGAGATACATGAGATACGGTACATAAACTTGATGTGTGGAAGGTTTTATTATTACACCTACCAAGGAAGCACAGGATCCATAATTTGGATTTCTGCTCTGCTCTTTCCCTCTTTCTTTCTTTTTTTTTTTCAGTACGCGGGCCTCTCACTGTTGTGGCCTCTCCCATGCGGAGCACAGGCTCCGGACGCGCAGGCTCAGCGGCCATGGCTCACGGGCCCAGCCGCTTCGCAGTGTGTGGGATCCTCCCAGACAGGGGCACAAACCCGTATCCCCTGCATCGGCAGGCGGACACCCAACCATTGCACCACCAGGGAAGCCCTCCCTCTTTCATTCAACCATTATTTATTATGCAGAAGCCCTATTCTCACACCACATCCTGCTCCATTTGTAAATTAATGTGTTGATAGGCATTCTGCTATATGTAATCAGACTTGTATGTGTCAGTCCTTTGCAGTCTGGCTAGTTGGGAATTTTTAGAAGCCATTATTTGATCTAAAAGCAGAGGACCAGCTCTGAGATCTGGGGACTCCACATGATATTCTAGGAAGCCCTGCTTGGCCTTGGCCATCACTGCTTCCTACAGAAATGCCTTCACTAAAGAGCCATTTATTATTCCCTCAGCTCTAACTGAAGCCTAATATTAAAAATGCCATTTGGGGGGCTTCCCTGGTGGCGCAGTGGTTGAGAATCCGCCTGCCGAAGCAGGGGACACGGGTTCGTGCCCCGGTCCGGGAAGATCCCACATGCCGCAGAGCGGCTAGGCCCATAAGCCATGGCCGCTGAGCCTGTGCATCCGGAGCCTGTGCTCCGCAACGGTCTGAGAGGCCACAACAGTGAGAGGCCCGCGTACCGCAAAAATAAATAAATAAATATTTTTTTTTTTAAATGCCATTTGAAGGAACAATAGTGTAGCTTTAAGAGCTTGAGGGTTGGGAATCAGCAACATCTGACTCAAATCCTTTCTCCTCCACTGTGGAACTTCCTGAATGTTAAGCCTAATGCTCTTTGAGCCCCAGTTTTTTCTTTCCTGAAGTGCACAGTTATGATTAGAATTAAATTAGATAAAATATATATACATTCAGAGGAGTGCTGGCGCCTAGAGAGTACGCTACCAAAAAAAAGGGTAAATTTTACCATAATTAATATTCATTAGAAAACATGTCAATACCTTCAGCCATTATCCACCACGGATGGTAGTAAGTCTATAATTGCAAGTGACCACATGACAGACTGCTCTTCGAAATTAGAGGCAGGGAAAGAAGTCTCCCCTAAAGAATCACCTATTTACTAGATGAGTAAACTTATCTTTACTCATTTAGGAGAAAATATCGAAACCTTCTCTGCCTACAGAATCCCAGAGCTTCTCATGGAATCTGAACCCAAGCTGACTTTGCTAAAGAATGGCATGAGGAGGGAGCATCCCGTGTCAGAGCTGTTCGCCAAGGTTCCACTGAGGGGGAAGCTGTCCTTGTTCCCAGCTCACGACAACCCAGAGCTGGTGCTGAGTGACCGGTCACGTGAGTGCTGGTGTGTACAGGGGTGTCCAAGAGCTCAGTGTGGGGTGGGGGTGGGAGGATGAAGCCCCTGCCTTCAGAGGGACCCCAGTGTGATGGTGGAGGCATAGTCCATGTCCTTAAGGGGTCTCTGACTGGGGAGGCAACAAAGTCCAAAGCAGAATGCTATGTTTGGCCTTTTCTGCCCAGAGCCAAATTCAGTGGTCATTATAGGAAGCACTTTGTCACATCCTTTCAATATAATTCTCTCTTCCCTTTCTGTGTGGCTTCTGATCATTATAACAGTCATATTAAATACAAGTTTTTATTGTAATCTGTTACATGATCCCCCTTTTTAAAAGTAGGAGCAGAAATAAGTTAAAATTCTGGAAAATTATGAACTGAAGACAGTGGGGGTAGGTTTGCGCCCCCATCAGGACTGGGGAGTTTTGTTCCTATAACAGGCCCACAGGTCAGGCCTGGCTGTCACAGGTTCCTCTGCCCAGGCCTGGGTCTAAACACAGGACAGTCTTCACTACCACACCTGAGATACTTCCTTGAAAGGCAAATTCTCAGTGGCCTGTCCCAAATCTCTTGTGTCAGGATTTCCAGAGTTGTGGCCTTGGAAACTACAGACTTAACAAGGAGCCCCATATGATTCATATCATCTGGGAAGTTTGGGAAACACCAGGGCCAGTTTTTCTCTGATGGTGGTAAGAGGACCAACGGAATCACCTAGAGGAGCTTCTTTAAATGCAGATTCCTGGGCCCCCCAGTAGGACCTACTGAATAAGAATTTCCAGGAGCAGGTCTTGGAATATGTATTTTTATGAGCACCCAAAGTGATCCCTGTGGGCTGATGTTCACTCGGCAGCCCTTCCACAGTGTGAGCTACAGGTCACGAGGGGGTCAGGTCAGACTGTCTGGTCACAGTCTGCTTTAAGTGGCAGGAGTGAAGGAGATGATTCAAATGTATCTCTTTTCATAAGCAGCCAAGTAGCCCAGATCCCTCCACCACAGGCAATACTATGTTGTAGAGTTCTCCTAAGTTTTTACAAATCACCTTCCTTTAGAAGCACTAGCTTTCTGACAGAGGGCTCCCTTGCTATCCCTTTGGTCCTTTTACAGTACAGTGGAATCAAAGCTTAAGGGTCAAAAAAAATGCTTAAGGGTCTTTGTTTCCAGATCTTCTCAGGAGCTACTATCTTGTTGTTCCGTACACTCCATCACAGGGCCAGCTCTCAGGGCAAGTGACCTGGACGTAGGCCAGGCTGGCAGAGCACGAAAGGTGTGGAAATCAACCCCTCACGGTTGGCATGGTTCTACTTACGGGACCGGCATTAGCGACTGTCTCAATTTCAGCCATGAGTGGAAGACAAGGCTAAGTGTACCTAAAGCAGTGGGGCCGGATCAGTCATAGCAGAAATACTCATTGCAAGGGGGTCACATTTTGACTGAGGTTAAGTCTTAATTGTCTACTTACCTGTATGTGTTTATGAATCCATCAGTCCACCTACCTACCCAACATTCTAGAAGTATATGCATAGTGCCTGCCAATGCACCAGACACGTGAAGGGAATGTGGATGGACCTACCTAGTTCCTCTCACGTCCTCTTTGGCCAGAGGTCAGGCAGTGGCTGTATGCCTCCTGATCCTGTATACACCGGTCTCGCGCAGCACCGGTATGGCTTCTGCCAGGCCTCGGATCCAGTCGGGCTGCAGTGGCAACCACCAGCAGGTCGTTCAGGGAAACAGCATGGCTGTGAGAATTCTGCAAGAGGAGGAGGGAGGGCACATCCAGCTGCTTCATCTCGCCAGAGCTTCGGCTGCAGAAGTAGCACTCCCGGGGCAGGGAGGGGTTTTCTGGAAAGGCAAAGGCATTGGCATCATCAGTCTGTGCTGCTGGACTCAGCACAAATTCCTGGCGAAGGCCACCTCCCACTAAGGTCTCCCACTGAAAACTGGCGGAAGCTGCTGAATCAGAATCAGCCACTGTGCCTTTCCTCCAAACAGTTTCTCTTCGCTGTTTTTTTTTTTTTTTCAAGAGTGGGCCTCATCTGAATGAGAACAGAAAAGACTGAAGAGGGTACTTAGACATAGCTCTACTTTTATCATTTTTTTGCTTTCCCAATAAGACTAGAGACTCCCTAAGAACAAAAACTATGTCTCCACCATCAGACTGGGGTCTCCCTGAAGGCAGGGACTACAGTCCCCCTCAGATGGGGCGTTCTCCAAGATTAGGACAGGTTCTGTTGGTTTCTCCATCCCCCTAAGCTCTTCGCACATCCCTGTACACACCGGCACTCACGTGATTTGTCGCTCAGCACCAGCTCTGGGTTGTCGTGAGCTGGGAACAAGGACAGCTTCCCCCTCAGTGGAACCTTGGCGAACAGCTCTGACACGGGATGCTCCCTCCTCATGCCATTCTTTAGCAAAGTCCAGCGTGGGTTCAGACTCCTTGAGAAGCTCTGGGATTTTGTAGGCAGAGAATTGTTTGATAATTTTTCCTGGATGAGGTGCCAAGGCATCAGCTGCTTGCATTGAAAGTAGGCTCTCCTGTCCATCTCTGAGCTACGGCACTCAGAGCTGGTTCTCATGGTCACCCCTAGCAGAGACTGGGTGGTGTCTGAGACCCGGGTGGTGGATTCTGGGAAGGTTTCTACTGAGGTTAGAGGCTGAAAAAGAAAATGGTCCAAAATGAGATTGTGGAAAGCAAAGGGCTCCCTCCTATGCCATTTTTAATTAAAACAAACAGATGAAGAGCTGAGTTCATAAGCAGCAAGAAAGGTTTTGGTTAGAACAGTTTCTGAACCATGAACCGGTTAAACACTAGTGCAGAAGATGGTGGGGAGTGTCCACAGAGATTCCTCTGGAGGTCTTTAAACATGAGCTAGATTTTATGTATTTATTTATTTATTTATTTTAACATCTTTGTTGGAGCATAATTGCTATACAGTGGATGTGTTAGTTTCTGCTTTATAACAAAGTGAATCAGTTACACATATACATATGTTCCCATATCTCTTCCCTCTTGCATCTCCCTCACTCCCACCCTCCCTATCCCACCCCTCTAGGTGGTCACAAACCACCAAGCTGATCTCCCGGTGCCATGCGGCTGCTTCCCACTAGGTACCTATTTTACGTTTGGTAGTGTATATATGTCCATTCCACTCTCTCACTTCGTCACAGCTTACCCTTCCCCCTCCCCATATCCTCAAGTCCATTCTCTAGTTGGTCTGTGTCTTTATTCCCATCTTACCCCTAGGTTCTTCATGACCTTTTTTTTTTTCTTAGATTCCATATATATGTGTTAGCATACGGTATTTGTTTTTCTCTTTCTGACTTACTTCACCCTGTATGACAGACTCTAGGTCCATCCACCTCACTACAAATAACTCAATTTCATTTCTTTTTATGGCTGACTAATATTCCACTGTAAATATGTGCCACATCTTCTTTATCCATTCATCTGTTGATGGACACTTAGGTTACTTCCATGTCCTGGCTATTATAAATAGAGCTGCAGTGAACATTTTGGTACAGGACTCTTTTTGAATTATGGTTTTCTAAACATGAGATAGATTTTAAACCCTGGAGACTGGTAATCAGAGGAATAGGTATTATTTCACAGCTATTAGACTGGCAAAAATTAGAAAGCTGGATATCAGTATTGGTGGGAAGGGGGGGATGTCTCATGCACTGCTGATAAGAATGTAGGCTGGTCCAGCCATTCTGGTGAACCATCTAGAAATACTTGGTTAGATAAGATTGCAAATACCCTGTGACCCAGCAATTCTGCTCCTAGCTATATATGCTAAATAAGTTATTAGATTGCTCCTTTTAAACAAGTACACCAAGGTTCCCAGCAACATTATTCACAATAGCCCAAAGTGGACACAACCCAAATGTCCACCAACAAATGAATGGATTAAAAAAAGTGTCGATACAAAATAGAATATTATTTAGCCTTAAAAAGGAAGGAAATTCTGATACACGTTACAACATAAATGAACTTTGAACACATTATGCTAAGTGAAATAAACCAGACACAGAAGTACAAATATTGTATGACTCTATTTATATGAGCTACCTAGAGTCCTGATAGAGACAGAAAATACAACAGAGAGGAACAAAATAAGGCAGGAAAGATATCTGAAGAAATAATGGAGAGAAACTTCTCAAATTTGGTGGAAGACATCAATTTACAAAACCAATAAGCTCAAGAATCCTAAATAGGATAAATACAAATAAAACTACATCATATTGCATTTCAAATTGCTGAAATTCAGAGATAAAGAGAGCAGCCAGAGAAAAATGACACATTACATACATGGGACAATGATATGAATACAGTTAATTTATCATTAAAAAAGAAAAAGAAGAAGAATATCAGAAGAACTGGAACAGCATTTTTTAAGTGCTTCAAGAATAATGTTAACCCAGAATTCTAGGTCCAACAAAAATCTCCTTCAAAATGAAGGCTTTTAGGGCTTCCCTGGTGGCGCAGTGGTTGAGAGTCCGCCTGCCGATGCAGGGGACACGGGTTCGTGCCCTGGTCCGGGAAGATCCCACGTGCCGCGGAGCGGCTGGGCCCGTGAGCCATGGCCGCTGAGCCTGCGCGTCCGGAGCCTGTGCTCCGCAACGAGAGAGGCCACAGCAGTGAGAGGCCCGCGTACCGCAAAACAAAAACAAAACAAAACAAAATGAAGGCTTTTAAATAAAGACATTTTCAGATAAACAAAAACAGAAAATTCATCATCAGTATACAGATGTGCACTACAATAAACACTAGTAATGTATGTTAGTACAAAAGAGAGAATAAGTTTCCCATATTTAAAATTAAGTACAACGTTACCTCTAAGTAGATTCTGACAAGCTGAAGGTGAATATTGTAATCCATTGAATAACACCCCCCAAAAAAGGCAAAAAGTTATAACTAAAAAGATGACGGAAAGGGGGCTTCCCTAGTGGCGCAGTGGTTGAGAGTCTGCCTGCCGATGCAGGGGACACGGGTTCGTGGCCCGGTCCGGGAAGATCCCACGTGCCGCAAAGCGTCTGGGCCCGTGAGCCATGGCCACTGAGCCTGCGCGTCTGGAGCCTGTGCTCCGCAACGGGAGAGGCCACAACAGTGAGAGGCCTAAGTAACGCAAAAAAAAAAAAAAGATGATGGAGAAATTAAAACTAACAAATACTCACTTTTTGATTAATCCAAAAGAAGGCAGAAAAGGAGGAACACGGGGAAAAAGCAGAAACAGAAAAGATGTATAGAAAACAAACAGAATTTCAGCCCTAAATCGTATTAATAACTACATTAAATGAAAATGGAGTAAACACTCTAATTTTAAGGCAGATGTTGTCACAATGGATAAGAAAGCAAGACCAACTTATGTCTGTGTATAAGAGAAATCCTTTAAATATAATGAGAAAAGTGAGTTGAAATTAAAAGATTTTTTTAAAAAAGATATACCAAAAAAAAAAAAAAGATATACCATGCAAACACTAACCATAACCAGCTGGAGTGGTTATATTAATATCAAACAAAATAAATTCTAGGACAAGGAGTATTACCTGGGATAAAGAAGATTTTATCATTTCATGATGATAAAAGGGTCACTACATCAAAAAGACAAAATAGTTATAAATGTGTACCTAATAAAAGAGCTTCAAAACACATGAAACAAAAACTGACAGAACAAAAGGTAGAAATAAACAAATCCACAATTGGGGTTGAGATTTTAACATCCATCTCTCAGCAACTGATATAAAAAGTAGAAAGCAAATCAGTCTAGATATGGAAAATCTAAGTGACGCTGTCAACCAGAGTGATCTAATTGATTCATAGAACACTATACTCAGCAACTGTAGAACACGCATTCTTTTCAAGTGCACATGAAACATTCATCAAGATAAATCATTTGCTGGGCCGTAAAATGTCTTGATAAATTTTAACAAAGCATTTCTACTAATCGCAAATGAATTAAATTAGAAATTAATAACCATAAGATACCTAGAAAATCCCTAAATATTAAAAAATTAAACAACATACTTCTAGATCACCCATGGAACAAAAATGAAATCACAAGGAAATTAGGAAATATTTCAAACAATGATAATAAAAATGTAACATATCAAAATTTGTGGTATGCAGATAAATTAATGTTTACAGGGATATTTATAGTGCTAAACACATATTAGAAAGGAAGTAAGGCTTACAATAAATAATCTAACTTTCTACTTTAAAAGGCTGGAAAATGGTGATCGAATTAAACTAAAAGCTAGTAGGGAAAAAAAGGAAATAATAAAGATAATACTGGAAAGCAATGCAATAGAAAATAAACCATAGAGAAAATTAACAAAGCTTAAAGCTGGTTCTTTACTTAATAAAATGGATAAGCCCATAGTAAGATCAAGATAAAAAAAAGAGGAAATAGAAATTGCTTTTATCATCCATGAAAGAGGGGATATCACTACGGATCATGCAGACATCAAAGGGATAAGGAAATTTAAAACAATGAGAAGGGACAGTAGTCTTGGTTCTAGCTGAGATGGATTAAGCATACTGCATCTGTCTCTCCCACTGACTGTTCCTATAAAACCTGCACAGAATGCATGCATGGAGTAGCTATCCGACAATTCTGAAAAGTAAACAGTAGCAGGCAGATTGAGAAGATGAGAATTTAAAGTGACAGCAAGAGAGCAGTGAGTCTACTGTTTTTCCTCCAGTATCCTCTGACCTGAACTCAAGGCAATTCAAAACTCAAAAGTGGCTACTGGGGAGTAGATAGAGAAAGCTCTACGAGAAGCCCTATAGCTGTGGCTCAAAGACCTATTTTTCTTCTTTTCTTTTCTCTGCTCTCTGTACCCCCATGTCCATGATGAAATCCTGAGGTGGATTTCGGTAATTAATAGAACTCAGTGATTAACAGAACTAGTGTACAGAAATTAATAAGAATATAGAGGAACTGAACAACATCAGCAACCAAATAGATCTAATTGACTCACTACCCAACAGCAGCAAAAATGGACATTCTTCTGAAGTGCATGTGAAACATTCTCCAAAAGAGACCATATTCTGGGGCTTCCCTAGTGGCGCAGTGGTTGAGAGTCTGCCTGCCGATGCAGGAGACACGGGTTCATGCCCCGGTCCGGGAAGATCCCACGTGCCGCAGAGCGGCTGGGCCCGTGAGCCATGGCCGCTGAGCCTGTGCATCCGGAGCCTATGTTCCACAACAGGAGAGACCACGACGGTGAGAGGCCCATGTACCACAAAAAAAAAAAAAAAAAAAAAAATTCTAAGCTTCATTCTAAGCTTCCCCCATAAGAAATTAGAAAAAAGAAAAGAAAAATAATCCAAAGCAAGCAGAACATAAGTATTAATAAGGGCATAAATCAGTGAAATAAAAAACTGGAAAATAATAGAAAAAAAATGAAACAAAAACCCAGTTCTTCGAAAAGAATTAACTGATAAACTCCTAGCAACACTTACCAAGAAAAAAAAGAGAGTGAAAGAACAAACAAATTACCCATATCAGGAATGAAAGAGAGGGTATCACTACAAACTCTGCAGACATTCCAAGGATAATAGGGAACTACTATAAACAACTCTTCACATATAAATCCAACAACTTAGATAAATTGAACCGATACCTTAAAAACCACAAACCACCAAAACTCACTCAAAATAAGATACATAACATTAAAGAAATTGAATTGTAGTTTAAAATATTCCAGAAAAGAAACCTCCAGGCCAAGATAATTTTACTGGAGAACTCTAACCAAATATTTAAATAAGAAATAATGATAATTCTACACAATCTCTTCTAGAAAACAGAAGAGGAGGGAACACTTCCCAATTTATTTTATGGAGCTAACAGACCAAAAAAAAAAAAAAAAGTAAAAGAAGAAAAAAATACCCTATAAACTAACATCTCTTATGAACACAGACATAAAAATCCTCAACAAAACATTGGTAAGTTGAATCCAGCAATGCATAAAAAGAACAATACATCATGGCTAAGTGGGGTTTATTCCAGGAATGTATGACTGGCTCAAGATAAAAAATTAATCAATGATGGGACTTCCCTGGCAGTCCTCTGCACTTTCACTCCATGGGACATGGGTTTGATCCCCGGTCCAGGAACTAAGATCCTGCAGGTTGTGAGATGTGGCCCAAAAAATATATATATAATAATAATAATCAATGTAATCCACCATATCAACAGTCTAAAGTAGAAAAACAATATGATACTATCAACTGATACCAAAAAAGCACTTGACAAAATTCAACATCCATTCATGATTAAAAACAATTCTCAGCGGGCTTCCCTGGTGGCGCAGTGGTTGCGAGTCCGCCTGCCGATACAGGGGACACGGGTTCGTGCCCCAGTCCGGGAAGATCCCACATGCCGCAGAGCGGCTGGGCCCGTGAGCCATGGCCGCTGAGCCTGTGCTTCCAGAGCCTGTGCTCCTCAACGGGAGAGGCCACAACAGTGAGAGGCCCGCGTACCGCAAAAAAAACAAACAAACAAACAAAAAAACACAATTATCAGCAAACTAGGAATAGAAGTGAACATCTTCAACCTAGTAAAGAATATCTACAAAAACCCTACAGCTAACACCATACTTAATGATAAAAGACTGGAATGTTTCCCCTTTAAGACTGGAAACAGGGCAAGGATATCTGTTCTCTCCACTCCTGTTCAACACTGTACTAGAAATCGCAGCCAGGCAACAAGGTAAGAAAAAGAAATAAAAGGCATAAAGATTGGAAAGAAGGAAGTAAAAACCATCTTTATTTGAAGATGACATACTTGTTTGATGAAAATCCTACAGAATCAACAACAAAAATCCTTACTAGAATTTATAAGGCACCCAAGCAATTCAGTGAAAAAGGAAAGTCTTTCAATAAATAGTGTAGTAACTAGATGTGCATATGGGGGAAAAAACCTAGTGCCCATCACCTAGCACACTCAAAAGTTAATTTGAAACGGATCATGGAACTATACACAAAGCTAAAGCTATAAAGCTTTTAGAAAAAACCTAGGAGAATATCTTTGTGACCTGAGAGTGCATGAAAATTTCTTATATAGGACACAGAAAGCAAAAACCATAAAAGAAAAATTGATAAGCTTCATCAAAATTAAGTTTTCTCGGGCTTCCCTAGTGGCGCAGTGGTTGAGAGTCCGCCTGCCGATGCAGGGGACATGGGTTCGTGCCCCGGTCCAGGAAGATCCCACATGCCATGGAGCATCTGGGACCGTGAGCCGTGGCCGCTGAGCCTGCGCATCCGGAGCCTGTGCTCCACAACGGCAGAGGCCACAGCGGTGAGAGGTCCGCATACAGCAAAAAAAAAAAAAAAAATTAAGTTTTTTCACTAATCAAAAAACACTATCAAGAAAAAGAATAGGCGAGTTTCCAGACTATATAAAGCATTCCTACAACACAATAGTAAAAACATAAATAATCCCGTTTCTTAAAAGGGAGGAAGGCAAAAACTTGAACAGACTCTCCATAAAGAAACATACAAGAATGACCAATAAGCATTTGACAAAGTTCTTGACATGCTTAATCATCAGAGAAATGCAAATTAAAACCACAATAAGAAATCACAACATAGCCATTAGAGTGGCTAAAATTTAAAAGACAGATAGCACCAAATGTTGACAAATGTGGAGCAATTGGTACTTTCATTCATTGTTGGCTGAAATGTACAAAAGATACAATCACTTTAAATAAAGACTTTGGAGTTTCTTATAAAGTTATACATAGATCTACCCTTTGACCTAGTAATCCTTCTTCTAGCTAAATATCCAAGAGAAATGAAAACTATGTCCACAAAAAGACTTGTACAGGAACGTTCAAAAGAGCTTTATTTAATCACAATAGCAATAAAAGAATAAAAACTGGGAACAACCCAAATGTCCATCAACAGTAGAATGATAAAAAAAACCTGCAGTGTATTTGTACAATGGAACACAATTCAGCAGTAAAGAAGAACAAACAACTGATATACCCAACAACATGAATGAATCTCACAGATATAATACTGAACTAAAGAAGCCAGACTCAAAAGAATATATACTATATTATTCCATTTGCACAAAATTCTAGAATAGGCAAAACTACTCTAAGATGGAAAAAGTCAGAATCAGGATAGTGGATGCCTTGGGGAGGGATGCAGGGAGCAGGAGGGCAATTGCCTAGGAATGGGCAGGAGGGAACTTTGGGGAAATATCAGAAAGTTCTATATTGTTATAGGGATATGGATTACACAGGTGTATTTATTTGTCAGAATTGTACAGTTAAGATTTTAGCATTTGAATGCATGTAACTTTAATCTTAAAAAAAGAAAAAGTGGGGCTCAATAAGAAAAAAAAATAGAACATAGAATGAGATAAATAACCCAATCACATTTAAACAGATTTTAAATGCGTGTATTTTAAAAAATCCCTCCTTGGGACTTCCCTGGCAGTCCAGTGGTTAAGACTCCATGCTTCCACTGCAAGGGGCATGGGTTAGATTCCCTATTCAGGGAACTCAGGGAACTAAGATCCTACATGCCACACAGAGTGACCAAAAATTTTTTTAAAATAAAAATTTAAAAATAAAAATTACAAAAAAAAGTTTAGAAATCCCTTCTTTATAAGGAAACAAACTAACAAAAGATGGTGGATAGATGAATGGAATGGAAGGTGAGCATAGGGATAAAGGGACAAGTAAATAAACAAAACAGTCAAAGGCTTTGAATGAACCAAGTATGATACAACATCCTGAACCAATGATTTTGATTAAATCAACATGAAATCCAAAAAAGAAAAAAAAATAATGAATTGTTATTAGCTGCCTTATTTTTTAAATCTCTTTAGTGTTAAGTAGTACTGCTTTAAGCCTTAGGTTAATGCAAAAAGAACAAGGGCAGTCTTAAGAAGTAGTTATATTAAAATAATAGCTAATGCTTACTGACTCCTGTGTGATAAACACCACTCGTGGATCCACTTTCGTGGATCCTCTCATTTAATCCTCACAATGATCCACTGGTAGGTACTATTATGAAAACACCATTTTTTAGATGGGGAAACTGAGGCTTAGGGAGATTAGAGTGACTAGATGGGAGTCATGTATATAATAAGAGGAGACCCCAGGATCTAAACAGTGGCTGCCAGATTCCCCAAAGTATACTCTTTACTCATTATTATTATTGTAAAATTTTATTTATTTTGGCCGCGTTGGGTCTTCGTTGCTGCACGTGGGCTTTCACTAGTTGTGGCGAGCAGGGGCTACTCTTCGTTGAGGTGTGTGAGCTTCTCCTTGCAGTGGCTTCTCTTGTTGCGGAGCTGACAGGCCCTAGGCACGCAGGCTCTAGTAGTTGTGGCTCACATAAACCCACATAATGTAAAGCTTACCAACATAACCATTTTTAAGTGTACAGTATAGTAGTGCTAATTATATGCACACTGTTGTGCAACACATCTCTAGAACCTTTATAACTTGCAAAACTGAAACTTATACCCATTAAACACCATTTTGTTTCTGCCTCTCCACAGCCCCTGGCAACCACCCTTCTACCTTTTGTTTCTAAGAGAAGTGTGACTACTCTAGATACCTCATATAGGTGGAATCATGCAGTATTTGTCTTTTCGTGACTGGCTGATTTCACTTTGGAGAAATGTCTATTTAAGCCTCTACCCATTTTTTTTTTTTGCAGTACGCGGGCCTCTCACTGCTGTGGCCTCTCCGGTTGCGGAGCACAGGCTCCGGACGCGCAGGCTCAGCGGCCATGGCTCACGGGCCCAGCCGCTCCGCGGCATGCGGGATCTTCCCGGACCAGGACACGAACCCGTGTCCCCTACATCGGCAGGCGGACTCTCAACCACTGCGCCACCAGCGAAGCCCCCACCCATTTTTTAATCGGGTTGTTTTGTTGTTGTTGTCATTGTGAATTGTAAAAGTTCTTTATATATTCTGGATATTAACCCCTTATCAGATATATGGTTTGCAAATGTTTTCTCCCATTCCACAGGTTGCCTTTTCATTTTGTTGACTTTAAGTCTGACGTAATCCCACTTATCTACTTTTGCTTCTGTTGCCTGTGGGGTTGGTGTCATATCCAAGAAATCATTGCCAAATCCAATGTGATGAAACTCCAAAGCATACTCTCATAAAGGTGTTTATCAAACCACGGTTGCAAACCTACCCGTAGGTCAGGAAATTAATCTAGTGGACTGTAACGGGTGTTTTTATAAAAAATAATTCTACAGCATTTCTATTGATTGATTGATTGATTGATTGACTGTGTTGGGTCTTCGTTTCTGTGCGAGGGCTTTCTCTAGTTGCGGCGAGCGGGGGCCACTCTTCATCACGGTGCGCGGCCCTCTCACTGTCGCAGCTTCTCCTGTTGTGGAGCACAGGCTCCAGACGTGCAGGCTCAGCAGTTGTGGCTCACAGGCCCAGTTGCTCCGCGGCGTGTGTAATCTTCCCAGACCAGGGCTTGAACACGTGTCCCCTGGACAGGCAGGCAGACTCTCAACCACTGTGCCACCAGGGAAGCCCATGTAATGGGTATTTTTAAAAGAACAGAATGAGTCACTATATGCCGTGTGGCTAAGCACTGTTTTAGAAACTTTTCTCCAATTGTATGTGTGTGTATGCGACGGACTATGAAGTAAAATGAATTTCTACTATGGGCTATGGTTAGAAATTTGAAAAACATTGCACTACTCTACACTGCACTTGGACCAAGCAAAGACCCAACAATGCGGAAGATTTTCCAGTAATTATAGTAGAGCCATCACATAGCTCTTGGTGGGCCTAAGTATGATGAACACAAAAGAAACTGTGTTAGCATTGTTGGTATTACATTCATGTGGCAACTTAGTTTCTAGAAAAATAGAAAATCAACAGTCATATTAAATTAATATTTTATGCAAATTTTATTGGTGCTACTTGTTTTGTTTTGCAATTGCATAAGAGCTATATAGGTGTAAAGACTTTATATCTGGTTTTATGCTTGTATATATTTATACAAATAATTTAAGTTTACAACTGGAATCTAAAAGAGCTTTCTTTCCTTCAAAAGGTGCCCGTACAACAATGGAGTTTGAAAAACACTGTTTAGGTCGTGGACTGGTTTCAACAATATCCCCCCCAAAATTCATGTACACCCACAGCCTCAGAATGTGACCTTATTTGGAAACAGGATCTTTGCAGATCTCAAGTTAAAATAAGCTCATATTGGATTGGGGTGAGCTCTAAATCCAATGACTGGTGTCCTTATAAAGCCATGTGAAGAAACACAGAGGAGAAGCCCAGGAAGAAGTCCATGTGATGACAGGTGCAGAGATTGGAGTTATGCTGCCACAAGTAAAGGAATGCCAAGGATTGCCAGCAACCACCAGAATCCAGCAAGAAGCAAGGAAGGATCCTCCCTAGAGAGCCCTCACATGGAGCATGGCCCTGCCAACACTTTGTTTTCAGATCTCTAGCCTCCAGAACTGTGAGCGAATAGATTCGCATTTCAAGCCACCAAGTTTATGGTAATTTGTTACAGCAGCCCTACAGAAACTAACACAACAGGTGATAACCTGCCCCAAAGAGGGGATGCATAAGACGGCCTTTCTAAAAGCCCTAAAGGTATAGGTCTAGACTCCTAACAGTATGCCATTCCACAACTTGGGCTTCCCAAGTGGGGAAATCGAGGCCCAGAGAGGAAGGGCCATAGTAAGTCAGGTGTAGAGAAGGGACCAGAAAGCCAGACTCCTAGCTCACCCCCCACCCCACCCCACCACCAGTTCGGCCCTCAGGGAAGTCAGACTGCTCTACTTACCACAGTGCTGCTAATTGTGTTCACTGCAGAGGTGGACTTGGCTTCCTTGATTCTGGAGACGGGTTTACTGAGCTCTGGCCTGGAGCAGCTGAGGAGGCTTGAATTCCTCAAGTCAGTAATAGAGCTGTAAGGCCTCGCAGATGTAGGCTTATGGGGAGCAGGGCCAGCCTCCTCCCTGGGGGCCTCCTGCTCGAGGCTGCTGTCTGTCTCATTTTTCTTTGTGTCTCTGATGCTCAACAGCAAGTCGGGTGTGCAGGACACTAATGTCGATGGCTGGAGGTACTGGGAAGGAGGAAACCAAACGTACAGCCCATGGGAACCCAGCTCTGTCCACTTCCAGATCATCTGCACCCAAGGGTAGGTGCAAAGGAGATGAGGAGGAGAGGAAAGCAATCGGAATCAAAGTCCCTCTAATCGGGGGCTCTTAACCTGGGGCTCAAGGACCCCTAAAGGGCTCATGGATGGTTTCACGGGGCCTTTGAGCCACCTGAAACTGCAGTTTTAAAATTGTATCTTTGTATACGTTATGGCAAGAGATAGTTTTTATCAGATTCTCGAAGGGTCTGTGACCCTAACAAAGTTATTTTTTTAAAAAAATAAAAACCTGCTCTAAACCTGTCCCTTCAGGTAAGTCTTTGAGAAGGAGACAGACTGAAAAGTCAACTGAATCTTCCCAGTGAGCCAGAAGAGAGAGCTAGGCAGAGAAGCGGGGGATCCAGAGATTCAGATGATAGGACAACTGGATAGCTGGCCCCAGCCTAGAGGCTGGTCCACACTTTGAGCAGAGAGCAGGCTGGAAGCACCAGCAGTGTTCAGTCACCCCGTGTAGTGTTCTGAGGTCCTGCCTTCCAGAAGCTCTTCCCTGTGGCCTCGTCTCTCAGCTGTGCCCCTGGCCTGCTGGAGGGGAGCATTCCAACCCAAACCAGAGTTGGGGACCATGACCACAGGTAGTCTTAGCGCCTACTCCCTACATGGGGATGGTGGTCAGCCTGCCAGCTGCTTTTACTCCAGCTGAAGGAAGAAGGGCAGACCAGCGAGAGTCCTCTCTGCCTGGATGGAGGGATCCTCTGAAGGCCTGCGGGCTCCTTGTGGCTTCCGGGCTCCCCTCCCGGGGCCCAGGCCTCCATGGGGCCCCATTCCTTCAGTGTGCCTGAGCTCTCAGTAGTGGTCTCCTCTGCAACCCCCCTAGACTGGCCCCAGCCAGGGAAGGGTGCTGGGCATGCGTGCTCCCCTCCCACCCAGGTTTACTTGTTTGGAGGCCGGGCTGGTGGCGATCTTGCACTTCTGCCTTTGTTTCTGTCGCCAGCTCTGCATGCTCTTGCCTCTCGCTTGCTGCTCTGCTGATTCCCCCTGCATTTCTACCCTCTTATCTTTCGTTTGGAAGGATGTTTTCTCCTGTTTCAGTCTCAACTCCTGGATCAGCTGCCTGCCCAGTGAGGAACAGTCATGTAGGTTAGGGATGGGCTGGGAATGTGGACACTCTCCTTGAGGGCAATGAGACGCCCTGCCCTGCCCACCTCATAGGGTGGAGTGGCGGGCTGCACCCCACTCACCACACCCCACCTCTCTCCTCACTTCCCAGTAGGCCAGATCCCACAACTGGCAGGAGCTGGGAAGAGGGTCTGGGTAGGAGGCTAAAGTTAGGGGCTCCCACGTTGGACCCCTTCATATGCTGGGCCTCTCTGGCCAGTGATGTGACGGAAATAACTCAGTCACATGACTCAGGAGACAGGGGTTCTAGAGCCTCTTCTGTCGTTATCTGCTGTACGATCCTTTTTCTGCTCCGTGAAATGAGGTGGAGGGCGGGGAATGGACCGGATGGGATGAGTCCCTTCCGGCCCTTAGATTTGACACCTGCATGAATCCAGGAGGCAGCCCTGAGGGGCTGGGCATTCTGGAGTGGGGTGGGGGTGCCTGTCTCATGGGTGAGTTTCTAGAAACAGCCTCATATCCACTTAACAACATCCCACACCAAAGAATCTTACGATTCCTGGTCCTTGCGAGACCAAAGCAACTTCAAGACTGCCCCAAGGTTACCCCGCAGGTCAAGCAAACCCCTCTTCCCCCAACACCCTGCTCCCCTAGCCCCAGGAGCCTTCCTACCGGGCATACACCTCCCGAGCCCTGGAGGCAACTGTATTCTGGAAGAGGGAGTTGTTGTCCTGGAAAAACTTCTCATACTTGTCTGAATTCACACTGGGATAAATCAGGCGGAAGCCTCCACAGTTTTCCTTTTCATACTTCTCAGTTTTCTCTAGAAGCACGGCCTGAAAGCCCTTGACTTCCTCCTTCCTGTTGGGAAGCAGAACACAGGGCTGCAGTTGGGGTTTCCTGGGACCAAGCTTGGAGAGGACATGGCCTTTCCAAGGACACAGATGTCATCTAGGGCCAGATGGAGGCCTCGCACGCAACAGTGGTCTGTCAGCATTTCCTAAATAAATGAACGCGTGAACGTTTCCCTGAAAGGAGATTCTAGCCCTCCCGGGACAGCAAGTGTCATAGTGCACTGAGAGCTGGTTGGAACAGTCTTCCGGACAGCTCACCAAATTCTCTCCCGTTACAAGTAGAGCCTATTTCCCTCTTGGTTTTGTTCTGACGAGGCAGACTGTCGCCATCTTCCCAATCACGACCCCTGCTACCCTTCTCTGGCGAACTGGCAGCTTGTGTTTTGCTAAATTTGAGGGCTTCATGGATGAGCTTGATGAGCTTTTATGAACTGTGATGATCTCATTCTTCCTCACAGCCCCCCGGGGAGGTGGAGGTCAGGGAGGGAGGAACGATAAGCCCCTTTTACAGCAGGGAAACCAGGAGCCCCTGAGCCACCCAGGGCCAAGTCATGACGAGGAGACTGATCCAGAGGAGGGCCCTGGCCACCCCTTAGCTGACGCTGCCTCCTTCTCCAGGAGTTTAATAGAAGGCAGCCCACCCAGCGGGCTCTGTGTCCCAGACCTGCCACTTACCAGCGAGGTGACCTGTACAAGGCAGTTCCCCTTCCAGAGTCTTGGTCTCCTTAGCTCCAAAAACAGGACCAGACAATACCCCATGCTACCACCTACCCATCCCCCTTCCAGGGAACACAGCGCACATGAACACGCTCTGAAAAACACAGTGCCATCCAAACAGAGATGCCATGCCCCGGTTCCAGAAGCTCAGTCCCGAAGGATCAACCTGGCTCTGCTCATGCGGAGGACAGCAGGCCACCGTGGGATCTGAAAAGCAACAAAGCCATCTCCTTGAGCGGCCTCCGGCTCTTCCTTCTCACTCTACAGAGGAAGGCCTCTGTTAAAAGGCAAATGCTACCCAGCAGGGAGCAGGGCGACACAGGCTCCCGCCAACACAGTGGCAAGGGGAGGATGGACAAATCTTCCTTTTTGTATAGATAAATGGTTTTACTTTTGAATTGGTAATCCCTGGATCTTCATATGATGTTAATAAACTCATATCCATCACAGGTATTTATGTCTATAACTTAATCTCCTATTTTTAGGAACAAAGGAATAGCCACAGTAAAACTGTTCTAACTGCCACATCCTGCCAATATATATTAATTTTCCAAATAGGATTATCATTTGTTAGAATTGACCCATTACTGTACCTGGTCTCCCGAGAACGACACTGCTGCAGGAGCCGCACCCGTTGTCTCTCCTCCTCCAAGACTTTCTTCTTGTCACAGCTCCTCAGGTTGATCAGGACCAAAGTGTCATACAGCAGACTGTCCTTCACCTCTTTATCCAACCAGGAGTCAGTGGAGAAGCTCGGAGAGTGGTTGACCTGTGAGGGCAACACGGCAGCTGGGGAGGCTGGGCAGGCTGCAAGCAGGGCGTGAGGCAAAACGGCCCCTCCAGGGAACCACCCGAGCCCACCTCGGTCGGGGCCCTGGCTACCAAGATGAGTGGAAAGGAGAGGGAGAGAGGGTCTCGACTGGAGCCACAGTGAAGAAAGGAGGAAGCAGAACCCCTCCAGTTTAACTAGCTTTCATTTTAGTCCTGTCTTCCTGAGAAGCATGGCAGGGGGTGGGGGGCCTGTCTTTGGTTTCCCCTGCACCTGGTGTGCGTGTGCCCCGTCCCGTGCACTGTGCCTCCCAGAGAGCAGATGCGAGGGGACAGTCCAAAGGGCCAGGCTGGGAGGTGGGGAGGGGAAAGGAGTGATGCATTTGGGATCCTGACCGGGGTTGACGGGGAGACTGGTGGGAGGACAGAGAGGACTCATTTCTGCCCACAGAAGGGTCTGTGTTGTTCAGAGGCACTGTGTGACATTTGAAGGTTTCCAGCAGTTTCTGACCTGCTCCTGGTGGCTTACTCTGCTCTTCGGGTGACAGCTCCACACGGCCATATTCTCCTTCCCACCCACACTTGGGAATAAGGGCTGGGAAGGGAGGAAAGGCAAGGCCCCGGGAATCTGATCTGTAAATCTGGGTCTTGCGCTCTGAGGGCTGACGCTGTGTCACTGGCAGCTGTCACCATCACCTCTGACTTGTACCGCAGCCCCACTCCCACCCCGACTCCCGGCGTGCACCCTGAATGGCCACGGGAGAGGGTTGCTTGCACAGGTCCAATCGGGAAGAGAGGAGGCCACCCAGGAGCTTCTCTTCCTCCTCTTCCCACCACCCCATAGGTCTGGGGGAGGCAAGAAACTCGCTGAGTGGCTCCCCACCCATTCCCATGCCCACAGACACCGGGCCGCTCTCCGTTGGTGCTTGGAACTGAGTGGTCCAGGTCCCTGAGAACCAAGCCTGGCGGCTCCTGTCTGATCTTGAACACGTTCCACCCAGCTTTGGTGAAGAACCACCCCTGTCTGGGAGATGACTCTGTTATGAAAGGTAGAGCTGTCTTTAGAATCACTCTGGGCCTGAAATCAGAGCTTCTAAGTCTGGGTGGACCTCAAGAAGGCACAAGGAATTCTCTAATTCCCGGCCGTCTACCTCCCTCTGGTGGCCACTTGTCAGCAAAGGGAGAAGCCCCAGGCAGCAAGCGCCTGGAGGGGGGCAGTGGCTTGGAAAGTGGATTACAACATCCTGGCTGAACAGGAGGGCGGAAGGATGGGCCCGGCTGGCTGACCCTGGTAACAGGCGCCAGTTTCACCCCTCGCCCCAAGCCCGCACCTCCAGCAGCCAGGGCTTGAGATTGTGATCCAGCAAAATGTCGAAGCCCAGGATTTCAAAGCAGGCGCTGTTGAGTGTGTGATTGGGGAAGCAGGTGTGGTAGTTATGCTTGATGATGGGGTGAGCCGAGATGAGCGTCTTGATGATGATGTCCTCGATATCTCTCCAGATCTGCCCCACGTTGTAGCCGTGGCTCTCCATGTACACGTTGAAGGTAGAGAGCTTCCTGGAAGGGAACCACAGGCCATGAGGCAGGGCAGCCCACCTCTGGTCTCTAAGGCCATGGCATGCTGGAAACCAGAAACTTCTGGAGAAGATAAGGCCCCAAAGCCAGTGGGGAGGGACACCCAGGAGCCAGGGTGTCGGCTGTGTCGGCTCAGGAGGACCTTGCAGGAGCCACAGGGCCATACTCCTCAAGCCTCCACAGTCCTGGAGTGGGCAAAGATATACTGACATGTAAGCCCTGGCCTGGGCACTTTCACTGTAACATAGAAAGCACCTGTAGGCTGGGGCAGGGATTCAGTATCCCAGGTGAAAGCTGAATGGATGAATAAAAAAATTTTTTAAAAAAACACCCTACATCATGGTTTTGCTTTGGTGGTAATGGTTTCTCAGCCTGTGGTGTTCATTAGAAGCACTTAAGGAGCCTTTTAAGGCCACCAATACCTGGGTTCCAACTCAGCTACCTGAGGGGGATTCTGGGGATGCTAAAGACACAGAAATTTTGTTCATTTTGTTCATTGTTAACCTCCTAAAGGGCTGACCAGAGGCAAAAGGAAACCCCAGGGCATCTCCACAGATAGGGTTACCAGCTGTCCCAGGGCAAACCAGACAGTCTGATTTTAGAGCTGAAAGTCCCACATCCCAAGAAACCCCTCAGTCACAGGCAAACCTAGATGACTGGTCACCCTATCACAGAAGTCAGAGGATATCTACCCCATGCGGAGAGGTTTGTGAGGAAACATCTGAGGAAATGCTCCAGTCAGCTCTGAGCTGGGCAGTACAGAGACAGGGCGAATCTGACAGGTCCAAAAGGCAATGGCGGGGACAGACACTCACACCCTCACAAGCACACATGCGTGCACCGAGAGCCAAAGTGGGAAGTGGAAATATTGGAGGAGGAAATACGGGCGATGCAGGGGAATGAAGAGCAAAGAGAAGAATGAGAAGACAGGAAACACGGCTTACCCGGGCCATCCAAAGAGCTAGGTGGACTCCCGTCAATGGAGCCAATGCACATTTGCTAAGGGCCTGCTGTGTGTGCAAAACTCATGCAGTGAGGGGATCCCAAGAAACCAGCACCTCTCTTGTGGGAAGCCTAAGGACCATTTGAGGAGTCAGCACACACATGAGACAACCAAAGATGCATTTATATCACGACAGATAAACAGGCCACTCAATATCGAGGCACACCTCTTCTACCTGCCATTGTCAAGGATGGAGTGTTGCACGTACATGAATTTTCCAGATCACTTGAAACCAACCCTTTCAAGTGCAAAAAACAAAAAGTGTTTAATTTGCCTAACTGGGAAATAAATTTTCCCAAAGTAGATTATACACTCCTCTACCTTCTTATAACAGATGTTATGAATCATAACATAACCTCTTCTTGATGACTCAGGCACATCACAATGAATACACTTAATTGTGCAATTTCATAACATCCAGTGGCTAGTCCATTCAATTTAACACACCAGCTATGTGCCAGGCACCCTGAAAGACGAAGAGGACACGGTCTCTGCCCCAGAGGCCTGCCAGGTTTCCAGTTTTTCTTCTTCTTCATTGTTCCTACTGAGTTTGCAGCCTGGTGGGGATTTTACTGCCGGTACAGCTGGCCTCAGGCTGGGGAGGGGGGAATTTGAGGTAGGGGAGGGACTAGTAGGAGAAACAGATTGTCTCAAAAGATGGGGAAGAGGAAGATGAGGAAAGGTGAAAGCAAACAGGAGGGAGAAAAGGAAAGGACTCTGCCCCACAACATGGGAGGCACCTAGAAGGCCAGGGCACCATTCCAACCATCAAGGAACTTAAGTACAATTGGGGACACAAGGAAAACATGTGCCCCAAGCACAGAGACATTACAGGCTACAGCTGATGCTGACCGTGAGGGTGGTGGGAGTCCAGAGATAGAGAGGTTACTGGGGGTGGTTAGACTCGGATTCCATAGGCTTGTCCTTAGAGATGGAAGCCAATCCTCTCATCTGACAGGTGAGGAATCAGAGGCCCACCGAGAAGATGGGTTTCACCCACACTAAAGTGGTTATATGGCTGAACCAGCACCTAGAACCAGGTCAGAGAAGGCAACATGGAAGCTTAGTTTGACAAAAGGGCCTTCAAGGATGTTCTCCCATGTTTTCAGTTGGAGCTGAGCAAAGGCAGAGAGGTGGGAATGAGCAAGGCCTCTGTATCAAAAATGAGCAAAAGAGTATCCTGGGAGGTGGCGCAGTGGTTGAGAGTCCGCCTGCTGATGCAGGGGACACGGGTTCGTGCCCCGGTCCGGGAAGATCCCACATGCCGCGGAGCAGCTGGACCCGTGAGCCATGGCCAATGAGCCTGCGCGTCCGGAGCCTGTGCTCCGCAACGGGAGAGGCCACAACAGTGAGAGACCCACATACCGCAAAAAAAAGAAAAAAAAGAGTACCCTGGGAGAACAGCACGCACAGACTCCAGAGTTAATTCCAGCTCTGCCACTTCCTAGCTGTGTGATCTCGGGCAAGTTTCTTAACCTTTTTTACACCTGTTCCCCAATATGCAAAATCAGGGTGATCATAATCACGCCAACTTTATAGTGTTGTTATGAGGATTAAATAGGTTGAGGAATGTAAATTTCTTAGAGATGTGCCTGGCAGACAGGAAGCGCTCAACAAATAAAATGGTAACTATTAATGTAGTAATAATAATAGTGGGAAATGGGGTCTGGTCAAAGCATACAGCAAGCAGAGGAGTTTGAAATGGATGCTCTAGGCACCTGGGAGCCACACTGGTTACCTGAGAGCAGAAGTAATGAATATACAGAATGTGTAATAATAACAGCACCCACTTGCATAGGGGGTATTGTTTTTGAGGCCTATTCATACACATCATCTCAATAGGTCCTTACGGCGTATTTGTGAGGCTGGCCACCCAGGATTCATGTTTATTGCGTCATTTTATTTATTTATTTATTTTTGGGCTGCGCCGTGCGGCTTGCGGGATCTTAGCTCCCTGACCAGGGATCAAACCCAGGCCCCCTGCAGTGGAATTGCAGAGTCCTAACCACTGGACTGCCTGGGAATTCCTTATTGCGTCATTTTAGAGAGGAGAAATCGGAGGTACAGAAAGGTTAAGCAGAGGTGGCTGGAGCTAAGAAGAGTGAGGAGGCCGTGCAGCTGTCAAGGATGAGGCTGAAGCTAAGTCTGGTGGAAAGGAAGGCACGGAGGGACATCTGAAGGAGGAAACTTCAGAATTCAATGACGTGCTGGAAAAGGAAACATCTAAGATGACACCAAACTCTCCAGTCCTGTGGGTTAGAAGTTAGAGAGGGAGAAGCTTGGACTGCTGAGGTGGAAGTGATGTGAGAGAACACGTGACATTGAGAAATGCTGAGCTGGAAGCAACGGGGAGACATCCAGGTGCAGCTGAGGAGAGGTGGGCCTGGAGCACTGCAGGGGGACAGGTGGGGGGTGCTGCAGGGGCAGGGGAAGGCGGGGCAGCCACTCCAGCAGAGATGGGGAATGGAGGAGAACTGAGGGATGAGGCCAGGCCCAGGCGAGTGAGGCGAGGAGAAGGGAGGGGAAGCAGAGAGGGGGCATTAGGGTAGCAGAACAATACTCCACACCCTCACCTTAGCCCTGGCACCACATAACACCCCCCATCACAGCCTGAGGGCCCAAAGCCTGTCAGTGGGGTGTCCATTCTCATAAGAGGAGGGAGATTAGGGCCCTTTGATGACATGCCTTTAGATGAAGGAGAAATCACAGTAACTACAAGCAATATCCGTGCTCTGTCACAGGTCACTTGAGTTTCAGAGTGACCCTACGAGGTGGGCAGGGCAGGGCGTCTCATTGCCCTATCCTACAGACCAAGAAATGGAAGCTCAGAGAGGTGAAGGGACTTGCTCCAGCTGACTCAGCTGGCGAGGGTCAGAGAGGGGACTGGAAGCCGGGCCTCACCGAGCCCCAATGTTGAACATGCAACCGTGCAGGAGGTCAGAGGGTGCCCGCAGACCAGGTGGGCAAAGAGGAAGTAGGGGAGCTGTGGGCAAAGTCAGGTGGCCAGCGCCCTCCGACAAGGGGGTGATCGCCTCCTGCCAGCCCAACACGTCCCCTTCCAGCAGGCTTAACCTAGTGATTTTCCATTTGCTTTTTGGAACTCTGCTACCAAGGGAGTCATGAAATTTCCTGTGCTTCTCTGATGCTCTGAAGCCAAACAGACTGCCTGTTTATCAGTCCTTTAAGTCTGATGCAAGAGAAAGAGCAGCGGCATCGTGACACATCACTTGAGAATCTCAGCAACACCCCAGGGAACCACAGGCCTGGCAGGTCCTTCTCTGGTGTCAGACCAGCAATCGATAAATATCTGTTGGTCTAGAAATGTCAGAAGGGCCAACTGTAATAAGAGTATGTTTTGTGGTGTGTGTGTGTGTGTGTGTGTGTGTGTGTGTGTGTGTGTGTGTGTGTGTGTGTGTGTGTGTGTGTGTATCCTGCTGGGGAAACAGTTTGTGTTTATCTCTCCTCCTCCCAACCTCCTAGGGTTTATGATGTGGCCTTCTTTTAATGATTAACAGCCAGAGGGCAGAGACTAAGGAGTCTGTTCCGGGCTTAGAGGCAAAGAAATATTTTCTGACACCATGTGACCCAAGATGGAAACACTGATGGGGACTGCCAGGGTTTGGATAGAATCTCAGAGAGCAGCTCGGAGCCCAGCAGGAAAAGAAAAGGGAAGGGAAGCCGCTTCCTTACCTCTTGCTGCCAGAGTGGGCATCTCGAAGGAAATTGGAACTGTGCTTATTAACGGAATAATTAGTCAGGTGCATGCAGATATCGTCCTGGGGAAAGAGACACAAGTCTGTGGGGTCAGGAGGAAGGGCAGCCTTCCACTTCCTCTCTGTGCCCTTCCATGACCCCTGGGGCTTAAAGAGATGGAAAAGAAAGGGGGCGTCTTAGGGCTTACTTATGCTGGCAAAGCAGAGGAAGTAAGAAGGGGTATCCTACAGCCTGGAGCATAAGAAACTCCCACTCCTCCTGAGGTTGGGTGGCACTCTGCTGAGGGCCTGGGGGTGTTGGGGGAGGGCTGGGGGCTTGCCCACACCCTTCTTTCCTTGAGCACCACAGAATTGTGGCTTTGCAGTCAGGCCACGAGTCCCCACCTCACCTCTTCCTAGCTCTGTGACTTTGGACAAGTCCCTTATAACTGGATTTTAATTTCCTTATCTGTAAACTGGAGACGATAATCCCTATCTCTGAGGGCTCTTGGGAGGGCTAAATGAAAGAACAGATACACCCTGGCACATAGTAAACCACAGTTCAGCAAGTGACAGCCACATCCACCATGCCTTGAGAATGTAGGTGTAACTAGGATTTTTTACCAGCTAAGAGAGGAGGGGAGGCGGCGTGTCCCCGAGCTCACCAGGTTGTCTGGGCAGGGGTGGGAGTAGGAAGTGGTGGCGAAGCGTGCCAGTCCTTCATTGTACACAAAAATCCTGAGAGGGTCACAGGACGTCATGAGCACGTAAATCCGCAGGTCAAACTTGAGCCCGTCGATGATAAAAGGCTGGGAGGAGAGAACAGAAGCCACACGGTGTCAGAGGAGAAACCCAGACTTGAAGCCCATCAGCGCCCTGTCTTGTTTTCGTGGCTTCAGCTCCAGTGTTACCTGCGTTACAGAGGCCAGGCTGGGCTAGGGTTGGGGAGGGGGACAAGGGGATTTAGGCCATGTGACCTTGTGGAAGTCACTAACCACACCAGGACTCAGTTTCCTCTTCTGTCAAATGGCATGAGTAACCACTTCCAAGAGCTTTCCTGGCAACAAGACAAAATAACATGAAAAAGTCCTGTGATGAAGGACAGGTTGTCACCACTCAGGGCTTGCTACTGTCGCACTTCTGCCGGAGTTCTCCCTGCAATTGCAGTATTGACTGCGATGAAAGCCAGGTCTCCTATGCACCTTCTAGAAGGCTCTCTCCCTGTAAAAAAGGGCTATACCTCCAGTCATGGACAGCTGGTTACCATGCTCTCTCCAGGGCTCCTCCTCCTCTCCCAAAGGAGGTGGGGCCTCCACAGACCCAAGGGGTTCTCCCAGCTGCCGTCTGTTAGAGGCAAGGGGCCAGCCTGGCAGCGCCAGACCAATCGACAAGAGTGCAAGGGCAAGGGCGCTCTGGCCCAGGCACATGTCACATCTCTGGTCAGAAGGCTTGGTCCAACCAAGTCCAAGGCAGGACTTGGCTTCACCCCCACCCCACCCTCCCTTCCCTCTTTTCACAACTGGTCCAGTGGAGCTACAGCCTGAGGTTGCCGTGGATGATAAATAAATAATCACGATGAGGAAGTACCTTTGAGATATAGAGTTGACAGATCATATCCTCCCCTGGTTTGATTTCTTTCACTGTCCGGGTGATGAATATACCTCTCCCCTGGCAGCCCGAATCCGGCTTACAGATGTACGTCTTATTTTTTCTTGACCTGCTGTAGTTCTGCAAATCTCCCCAGCTACCAGAGCAGGAAGAGAATGAGGTACACCTTTAGCGGGGGGATCACTGAAAATGAAGCCTAGCTCTTTATTTTAAAAAAAGAAAAAAGTGACAAAAGCCCGGGAGTTGACAGACAGACGCCCAGAGATCTGGTTATAGAAGAGACAGTCGAGCACACACAGCGGACAGAGGATGGGCTCTGGAGGGAATTCAGACCTGGATTTAAACCCCGGCAACAGCACTCACCAGCGGTGTAGCCCTTTACCAGGACTTGACCTCTCTAAGCCTCAATTCCATCATCTACACAATGAGGACAATGACAGCTATCTCACACGCGACATGATGCAGGCAAAGCGCTGCTCCACGCCGCACACCCCACAAAGGTAACCGTGATCCAAGCGGGTCAGCTTTCTGAGTTTGCAGGTAAGAGGTGTGAAGTTCTGAATCTCACTCAGGCCCTGACAAATGATGTGACCTTGGATCCATCAGTCTCTTCCCCTGCTCTGGGCTTCAGCTTTTCCTCTGTAACACCTCCACTCCAGCTAGAGTGTTGAGAGGGCAGATACTATCTTTGAACGTAGTTGAAGAAAGTATATTCAGAAGAAAGAAACCAACTTAAAGCATTATAAATCTCAGCCTTGCTATACTTCTTGTTTTGCATTTTAACTCAAAGGAGCATCGTCACCACTGGAGAAGTCACATGACTGCAATGTCCCTCAGTGGCCATGAAATCTGGAGGCGCCTGTCAGCCCAATGGCAAACACATTTTCTTTGAAGTTGCTGCTAAGCTCTTCAAATTGTTCCAGACAAGCTAGGAAAGGCTGGGAACCCTGAGGCTCTTGGTTTGGGAAAGCACTGGGGGGAGACGGGAGAGTGGGAATCCTGGGGGGCCTTTGTGAGTAAGTATAATTCTGCTGGCAATGCTCCTCTACTCCCCCACCTCATCCCAAACACCAGATGCTCACGTCATCTCACATTCCTCCTGCTTCTCGTGGTGTGGTCCAGAGTATTTTATATACCAGGAATGGATGTCCATTTTCCAGATGGATATAGTGAGACCAGAGATGGGAAAAGGCTGACTGCCATCCACGGCACTGCCATGGGTCAGAGGTCAGGTGTCCCTCCCTGCTCCTAACCTGGGTGCTAACCGTTACCTCACTCCCTCCAGAAATGCTCGAGGGCCTTAAAAATTCAGAGACTGCACAGTGAAAAGGCTGGAACAAGTTCAAAATCAACAGCTTTCAAGGTCAGAACAAATTCTCATCCCAACTGCAGGCACAGGCTCCAAGGCACAGAGCCCCTAAATGTCATCTAATTTTATAGGCAGAGCCTTGTGTTTTCTCAACCTTGGACACACTCTTTATTCCTTCTCTTCCTGAAGAGGAGAGACAGATGGGAGACCCTATGGGAAGGGAAAGTAGCAACCAGGGAATCGGGGAGGGGGGGGGAGGAAAATGTAAACTGGCGGTGGGGAGTGGAGAAAGGGGCGCAGGTGGGCACTCACTCAGCAGGAAGACACCAGGTCCTAGGGAAAAAGTGGAAATCTTTTGGGAATATCTTTAACATGCGGCTCATATTCCTGGCCAGCAAGTCCTTGCGGCAGATTTCAGTCATCCCTGGGAAGTGATTGATTTTCTGCAAAGGAAGCCGGAAGTCGTGAACAGGGGGGCCCATGGGAGTACCCATGAGCTCCCCTTGGGGACAGTCATAAGACTGGGGCTCCACGGGGTAGATGCCACGCTCACACAGAGGACCAGCTCTGACCCAGATACCTGGTAACTTTTTATTTCCATCACCCGCTCCAACGACACCGAGTAGTCAGTCCAGTAGAGAGTCCAGTCGTCGTTTTCCCCTCCCTCTCGAAGCCCATACTGTTGGGCTGCCCTACGCACTGCCATGGCAGGTGGAGAAAGAAAGGCCCGTCAGCCGGGAAGCGGGGGAGGAGCACGTGGTGGGGAGGTTATGTTTCTAGACCTTACACTGAAGCCAGACAACTGGGCTCCTTGGGACTGGAAGCCATCTTGCCCCATCTGGACACACCATTGCCGAGAAAGGAACACGGAGAGTGGAAAGCTCCTGGAGAACACAGCCTGTGCCCAGTGATCTCCACAGAAGGTTTTCTGGGGTGAATGTTTCACTCACCCTTGCCAGGAAGTAGGTCTCTGGCTTTCCTCCAAGCACTAGCACTGAATGTTCAGGGGATATAAACTAATCCTTAATGTTGGCCAGAGCCAAGCTTAATTAGCAAGGTAAATTGACAGAAAAAAACTATGCAGTGTATTTCAAAACCATTTATATGCTAGCACGTCCTTCTTCCCCAGTCCCTATTAATCTTAATAACTGGGAGCTGACTCCAACACAAACTCAAATGCCTTCAAGAGCCTGGAAAGGAAGAAGTGCCTGCGGTGACCAGGAGAGTCGGGACCAAACTAAAGCACCCAAATTCGAAATGAAAATAGCAGACTTCCCTGGTGGTGCAGTGGTTAAGAATCCGCCTGCCAATGCAGGGGACACGGGTTCAAGCCCTGGTCCAAGAAGATCCCACATGCCGTGGAGCAACTAAGCCCATGTGCCACAACTACTGAGCCTGCGCTCTAGAAGCCGTGAGCGTAGATCCCGTGCTCCACAACAAGAGAAGCCATTGCAGTGAGAAGCCTGTGCACCGCAACAAAGAGTAGCCCCCACTCGCTGCAAATAGAGAAAGCCTGGGCAGCAGCAAAGACCCAATGCAGTCAGAAAATAAATAATAAAAATAAAATAAATGATTTTTTTTAAAAAAAATCACCCTTCTAAAAAACAGAATATATGAGTGAGCCTTCCCAACTCTTTGGGGAAATCCAGTGGGTCCCCATGGTGGGTGCCTTGAATGCAGATGCTCACCACTCTCATATCGGCAGCTGGATAGATTGATCACCAATCATCTGGAAAAGAGAAAGGGGAAAGCACCAAGACAGAGACAGACACACATGCCAGAACAAGGGACTGCACGTAGAAACACTGTGTCCCACATGGAGCTGCCTGATACTTAAGTGGCCACACTAAGCCTGGTGTGACCATCCCCGTTACTGAGGACACAAATCCCTAGGGTTGCAGAGTGACAGAAAACATGGGTTCAGAAGACTGTTACTCTGCCCACGAGCTAGAAATTCTGTATTGTGATTACAGCTG
This sequence comes from Kogia breviceps, assembly GCF_026419965.1. NCBI lineage: Eukaryota > Metazoa > Chordata > Mammalia > Artiodactyla > Physeteridae > Kogia > Kogia breviceps. The sequence goes on along the minus strand of NC_081328.1, from coordinate 35,418,088 downwards.
ATTTTGCTTGAAGCTTCATAGTAACATCATCGCCTCCTCAATCCTTTTACTCCAGTGGCCCATCAGGAAGAGGAAGTGAACATCTTTTTTGGCCAAAATACTTCATGGTCTCCCTCCTCTTGCCCCCCCATTAAGGGAAGCTGTGAGTTAGAAAGCAGACAGGCTTTCAGGCATCAGTCAGTCTGAGGAGTAATTTACTCCCCCCTGAGAATGGAGCAAGGCATGGCAAAATATTAAATAAGAACTAGAATGTGGAAGCTGCAGTCAGATCCTAAGAAGTCAGCGTGATTCTGTTACATTAAAAGTGTACTAAATCCCCAGGACAATAAGTCCTTTCTTAAAACAAGGAAATCAGTTGTCTCTCCCCACACAACTTTTTAAAGGGATTCTAAACACAAATAGAATGAAGGTTAGGACAGGCATGGTTTTATATTACACACCATTATTTGATTCTATAAAACAGATGATCAAAAGTGGGTTCTTTTTATATGAACCAAAAGTGGTGTGATTTTTACTCCGCAGTTTCTCCTTTACCCACTCCTTAGCAGCCGAGGCCCGCCCCACTCCAGGTCCCTCCTGCTCTTACCAACATGGATACCCATTCCTCATCTTTCAGTCCTAACCTCTTTTTCTTCCTCTTCTTCTTGCCTTGCTGCTGGGCATTCTGAAGCCCATTTTGAGCCCCAGTGTTCTCTCTCACAAAAGCCAGGGTGACGATTTCTTTTGAATCTTCTATGGAACTGTCCTCTCTCTCTTCTGAGTCTGTCCCTTCCTCTCCTTCCAAAAGCAGGCACTGGAGCATCTCCCCTGCCTGGAGGAAGCTCTGGGGAAACACTGGTCCTCCCCTGGAGAGAGGGTAAATGGAGTGGCAGTTACTCGGATCCACCTGCAGGGGGACCCCCTCCCTTGCTCTTGTGGGCAGTGGACCAGCGCTCAGAGACCAGACAACAGGTTGCAGTTTATAAAATGCCACCCCACCTCCACAGCTGGTGCAGGCTCCAGCAAGGAGCTGATTCCACCTTTTGCCATGACTATGACCTTGGGGACTCATTCAGCCAACACTGGCCTTGGTTTTTCCCTCCTGGGGTTTTCAGAAGCAAAGCTGAGATGCTATGCATGGCACCACGCCATAAACAATCTTATTATTAAAGTGAGTGAGTGTCTGGAGACAGCCTCAGAACCAAGCCCTAAGCCTCCCTAGCTGAGGGAGTTAGCCCACGTGGGTGCAGATGAGGTGCTTGGAGGAGGTCTGTTAACTATTTGGGCTCTGCACCAAACCTCCCTCCCACAATCTGCTGGCCTGAGAGTAAACACAACTGGCGCTCCTGGGTGCGGGAGGGACTGTCTCGTAGCTGGTTGAACAAGATTCAAGCCTGGGGCCAGATGCAGCCCTTCAGAGACCTCAACCACAGAAGAGGCTACAGTGTCTCCCTCACCATCCAATTCAAAATAAAAGCAAGACCAAATTGTAAAATACCTACAAGGAAGTCCAGCAAAGTTCCCATTCCACCCCCACCCCCACCACCCCCATGATGACTTCCAGGATGTTTGCTTGAAATTTCAAATATCAAATTTTTTGACCTGGTTTTTAATGCCCCTGCTTCACTAATCCTTAGGAATGTGCTTAGTCTGCCTTTGGGGTACCCAGAACTTCCCAGGCCCAACTGACTGATTCATATCCTCTTCACATCTGAGGCGTCTATGACCGTAAAGCCAAATTTTTGGTGCTTTCCCCTCCTCTCCTCACCTCCCCAAAGCCCGCCAATCTCCTCACTATTTCAGGCCCTCTCTCCTCTTGCTACTTACCCTTTTCTTTCCTCACAAACTCTTTGACTTTGAAAAAAGATATTACTAATACCTTTATTATAATGTATTATAATGATCATTGAAATACTATAACATTAGAGGAAGCTCAGAAAAGGGCAGTGTGGGAAATCACCCGTAGCTAACATAGCAACTTTGGCCCTTTTGTGTATTCTTTTTTATTCTAAATTCTAAGCATAATTATTCTTATATGATTGTAACCGTAATAGATAAACAATTTTGTACCTGCTTTTTGACCACTTACTATCATAACATAACCATCCTTTTGGTTGTGGCAAAGTTTACATAGTTCTAATTTTTAATGGTTGTGTAATAATATCCCATTGAAGGAATGTGTCTGAATTTAACCAACCATTGCCCTATTATTGGCATGTAAGTTACTTTCAATCTTGCTATTACATAATTAGCTCTAAAATGCACACTTTCATGTACAGAAGAGCTTGTATTTCTTTAGGATTATATTATTAAGATATTTATCCAGAACTAGAATTACTAAGTTAATGAATATGAAAATTATGTAGCCTCTGATATTTTATTTATTTATTTATATCACCATGTTATTTCCCAGAGGGATTCCAACAATTTCGACTACCACCAGCAACGTGCAATTATAGCAGGCTCACCAGTCACACAGTCTCTTGGGAATCACCTCCCCTCTGTACCCAACCGTGCTAATTCTAGACAACTTTTATACCTTACGGGAAGGTTTTTTTTAACATTAATACACCCCGTCACCTCTCTCTGCTTCTTTTTCAAGCTAGAATGGGGGAGGGGGCTCTAACTCAGAGGCTACCTATGAATAATTTCATAATAAACCCTTACATGGGCATTATTCTTTAGGCTTTCCAAAGAATTGTCACATATACGATCTCACTGAATGCTCGTATCCACTTCTCAGAGGGAGAGCAGAGTTTTTTAATGGCCAGCGATTGCCACTTGTTTCTCTTGCTGAAGAGGGCTGTCCCTTAACACCCAAGCCCTCTGTGGTGACACCGGAACAGGGGGAGAGAGGGTTGTGCTCAGCACAATTAACGATGAAACCTGGGCCTTGTGAGTCAGTTTTTCTTAGCGAACAGGCACATTCTTGGCAAAGCTCAAGAGAACTACAGTACATGAAATCTTGACCTTGGGCTGCTCCCTTCCTGCCAGGTAAATGGCCAGCTCCCCTCCCGTGGCCTCCACAACAGCTCCTGTTTACCAAGCCCTCAAGGAAGAGTGGCTCCATTTACCTAAAGGTTAATGTTAACTTGAGGAGAGAAAACTGACCCTGAATTTGGCCTCTGGAGTTGTGAGTTGTCTTTGCCCTTTTTTGAATCCTTGCCCAAGTGGTAAAAACAAGTCGTGGCTGCTTATATTTGTCTGCCTCAAAGAGAAGAACAAAAAAACAGTCAAATTCTGTTTACTCTCGCACGACCTCTCGTGCGACCTTACGTGCCTCTCGTGCGTCTCAGGCACGTAAGCAAGGAAGGGATGGAGCCCATGTATTGATACTCTGCAGGAGCTGGTTCATCATGGCAGTCTTGCCCGCCTTCCCCTGTAAACTAGGCTACCTATGACACGAGAGCCTCTTGGAAGGCACCCGGGACAGGTGCAAGATGACAGACAACAGTCAGGGCCACGTGTAACTATTTTTGCTTTCTCTTTGGGGGCTTTCTCTTCTCCCAGCCCTCTCCTTCCTGTTTCATCCCCAAGGCTAAATCCTTCTGGCTTCTCTCCAACCCCTGAAAGAGAACGGCTCACTCAAAAGTTGCCTACCAGGGCTTGCGTCCTGAATCTAGCCTACAGAAATGTTTACTGGGCCACGGTGGTAGTGGTAGTTGTTATAGCTGTAAAAATAGAAGTAGCTGCCAATAACTAGGAAATGTAGATTTCTCATAAAAACAGCTGCCAATAACTAGGAAATGTAGATTTCTCATAAAACAGCTGCCAATGACTAGGAAATGTAGATTTCTCATAAAAACAGCTGCCAATAACTAGGAAATGTAGATTTCTCATAAAAATCTAGATTTCCATTCCTTTTTGGAAAAGCAGGTCCCCATCGCTTCACGCCAGCAATCAACTAGAGCCGAGCAATGGCTCCGTCTTTAGCCATTTTCCAGCCTGTCCCAGTCCCTATCTTTCCCTATTGTCTCTCTGATTCAGGAGCCAAGTGACAGCTACCCCTGTGCTATTATCTTCCATATAGTAGCATTAAGAGAGAGGGAACATTTTCATATGCCTCAGATCACTTCTCTCTCCTTTAGGCGACACGCCCGACCCCAGACATACCCATCCTCCACCTGTGCGTCTCTACTTCTCTTCCCCAGTGTCAGCAACTACTCCCTGCTAACCGGGGGGTTCCCCTCCTGCCTGAAAATTTGTTCAGAAGCAGTCTTGCAGCCTTGAGGAATCAAAAGAGGTGGGGCCACAGATTCAAAGGACAAGGCTAAGGAGAATACAGAAGAGGGAAGGGGGCTGCTGCTGGCATCCTGAGATACTATATCTATATCCCAGTTTAAGGGCCTCTGCAGTCAGGGATGTGGCTTTAAATCACTTGCTAAGAGGCAGCTGTAGTGAGGTGGCTAAGAACTCAAGATTCTGGAGTCTATCTGCCTGGATTTAAATCCCTGCTCCGCCACTCCCTAGTTGTGTGGCCTCAGGCAATTTACTTATCATAACAGCCCTCTGCCTTAGTTTCCCCATCTGTAAAATGGTCTGCCCCAGCCATGGGAATTAAATGAGGTAATTCATTTGAGTTAATACAATGTGCTTAGAACAGTGCCTGGCACATAGTAGGTGCTCACTAATTGCTACCTATCATTCTCAGCTGTGTGGCCCTGGACCATGAACTCCCTGATGGAAGAGGCTATGTCTAAATCTCAGCTCCTACCACAGTGTCTGGCGCATAGCAGAGGTTTCTATGCTTCTTGAACGAATGGACTGGAAGGATGAATAAATGCATGAACTAGTTTCACCTAAGGTTCTTTTTCCCATTTATATAATAGAAATGTTGCTGTGAGCATTAAAAAATAAAAATAAAAAACACTTTTTAAAGCATCGACCTTGCATCCTTTCATATAGCAGACACTTAAAACACTTAGTTTCATTCACTTATAATAGTAAATACAATTTACAACCTACTTACCAAGTAACAAGTATTAACTATACTAAAGCACTTTATATACATACTGTCTCCTCTCATCCTCATAATACCATATCACAGATACTCTCTTCCCTCTATTACAGATGAGAGGGCTGAAACATGAAGAGGTTAAGAGGCAGAGCTGAGATTAGAAGCCATGTCTGTCTGACCCCACCACCTGTCTCTCCTCTATACTCCACGCACTGCCTTTTCCTCTCTGTTGATCACCTATAAATGATTGTGACCATAAAGAGAAGCACCTGACTTCTTAGCTCCCAGAAGCAGTCTTGGTGACTTTAGTCCCTTAAGAATCAGCTGGTCCCACATTGTTTTCCTTAAAGCCAAGTGCTTCTAAATTCCCACTTCCAACAAGGGGCCTAGGTCTCCTCGGGTTTGACATAATCTGGGACCAGCCCTATTGTTTCTACTTCGCATTTATTTGCACTCTGTTTCTTTCCCTTCTTTTCACCAGTATCCATGCTGTACCAGGGCTCTTATTTGGAGTGTAATTAGAACATTTTCTAGTGGAAGTCCTGAATATTACGGCTGGGAGGGACCTTGGAGAGTGTCTAGTTCAATCTGTTTGCTTTTAGAGGTTTTGAAATCCCCACCTCCCAGCTACTGGAGGGGACATGCACAAAGCCGCAGAGACGTCTGCAGAGCCAGGATCAAAGCCCCAGCTTCCTGCCCTTCTACATAGCTTTCTAGTATGCCAGGTAGGTGGGCAGGCAATGTGGACCAAGGGATTTGGAGAGCTAAAAAAAGAACACTATCTTGTACAAATATATGTAGCAAACATAGAAAATACCATCTTCAGTTTTTCTTGATGACAGAAGACACATTCAATTCACCTTCCCAAGTAGGAGAGTTAAGACAGTGAAGAAACCCTGATGCTTCCTTCCATTTTGGTATGGGATTTGATCTTGGGATCTTCCAAGTCAGAGGCTGCCAGCTAAAGCCGGGTTAGGCAGCATGAAAATGACCTACATTGGCCACCAGGGGGAGGGGATGAGCACTGGGATGGCTCCATGCAAACACTTTGCAGGTTACTTGGAGGGACTCGTGTCCACTTCTGAAGGACTATTCATGTTGACTACTCTTCTTGGCTCTAAAGGTATTGCAGAAGGGTGGGAAATGTTTACTGCTTTCCTTTGCAAGGCTGAATTAATATGGGTGTTCTGTAAATGGGAGGAAAGAATCATTTGGTAATTAAGTGTTTCAAGTTTTAGCCAAGTTTTTTTACCCTGACCTTCACAGCCTAGACTTTTCTTTCAGTCTGTAGGAATTCATACGGCACTGAAGAGTTTTTCCTACTGTGTCTGCCTGTGACTTTCCTTTTCTTCTCCCAAATAATAGGCTTTCCTGCACTCCCCTCCCCTTTTCATCTTTTGGTCCTCATTCCCCTCCTAGAAGCATCCTCTGAAGGCTTTCAGTGGGTAGCCCTTGGAAAAGGTCGAAGTAGATAGGGAAAAAAATGATGTGGAGGTAGGACCCCTGGATCTTGCTTTCAGCTTTGCCTCTTTGACATAGTATGTCATAAGAAGCCAGTACTTATCTCCTCCCTCATTCCCTGTCTTCTCCATCATTACAGAATCACCAGGAAGATAAAAGCTTCATATCCAGAAAAGTGTGTTGAGCTTTGAAGCAGGCACGATAAAATAAGATGCCTTCTATGGTCTTTGGCTTTTCATTCTAGCCACCCTTTGAATTTCAGCACAGGGCCTGAAGGGATCCTTAGCAAAACTTGGACTAACAAGGGAGGGGAGGGGGCACTCAAGTACTCAAGGGCTTTGCCAGTAAGTGCTGAGAAGGACTGGCCACATTCCCTGGGAACAATAAGAATCTTGCTGACTCAGATGCCACCTTTTATTCTGCTAGAAACTGAGGAATTCTGCAAGACTGGAAGATGCAATTTTCAGAGCAGGCTCATGCCCAGTCATTTCTCCACAAAACGCAGTGCATAACTAACAAAGACAGATGGTTCTGGATCTAAATCCCATCTCTACCACTTACTACAAGGGCGACTGTGGGTGAGTAACTAAGTTTCTTTGTACCTCAGTTCCCTCATAAGTAAAGTGAAGATAATAATATTCATCTCATGGGGTTGCTTTAAAGATTAAATGAGTTAATATTTCTAAAGCTCTTAAAGCAGTGTTTGGTTCAAAATAAGGGCTATATTGTAAAATGAAAATATAATGGTGGCATTGGTGTATACAATAAATAACTTATTTAAGTGCCTGGCACATACCAGTGCTTAGTAAACTGTTAGCTCCCTTCCCGCGTCATCCCCAAATGGAAGTTACATTTTTCCCTAGGGTTCATATCTCAAAGTTCTCAAGCCTAGAAGAGTTTTCCTTCAGGAGGGTGAGAAATAACATCTGGACATGAAAGAAAAAGAGGCTGGAAAGGGGGTAGGTTATTTGCAGAGGGCTGTGCTGCCAAGAAAAACAGCAGTGTCTTTCTGTACGGATTCTCCAGACAAAGGAAGAAAGGTTATCAAAAGAAGGATCCAAAGATGGGGAAGGGGGAGTTGGGGAGAGTTGTGCGATTCCCAGGGATCTCTTGTATCTAAGAGACAGCTCCCTGGGGGCACCGGGTTTGGGAAATCGAGGGAGGTCAGGAAGTGAGGGTGCACACAAAGGGCGACCCGAGTTCGTGAGAAAAGCTAGGACAGGAGGGGAGTAAGGAGCTGGGAAAAGAAGGGTCGGTGTGTGAGAAAGGTCCTGGCATGGGGGTCTTGAGGATGAGAAAAGAGTGTGAGAATATTTTAGCAGTGAACTCAGTATGGGGCGTGGAAGAGGGTGAGCGATACCTAGACCTGCTGAGAAGCGGTGGGCTATGGAGCCGAGAGGAAGCGGGTGCGGTGCGGGTGGCTCTTGCCACCTGGTAGGACGCCACCAGGGAGGGCAGAGGGGATAGCCCCGGGGAACTGGGCACCGTGGGGGACAAGGGGGACATGTAGAAGCTGGTTTTCGGAAGCCGCGGCCTGGGGACAGCACCGAGCTTTGGGGCGCTCTTACCCGCGACTTTTACTCTCCCGTCTCGCCCCCGCTCTGACGCCCGTACCGCTCGCAACCACACTTGTGGGTCCCCTGCTCGATGGATTAAGGAGACACGCTCCCATTGGCTGCCAGACAACCCGTAACCCCAACCCGCGCCCCTCCTAATTTGGGGTCCGCCCGGCCCTCCTATTTGCATATAGGGCTTTCCAGGCCTTCGACTGGCCCCTGCGGTAGGCTGACATGCGCACCCCTCCCGCTCCCCAATTAACCGCTCGGAGAAGGAAGCGCCCGAGGTTGTCCCGGGAGACGCCAAGGACGCCGGACCGCGCTCCCGGCGCGCGAGGCGCGACTACCCCTCACCCTACGCAGGTCCCCGCCCTCCCCGGTCCGCCCCGCCCCCGCGCCACCAGCTGTCCGGGCCCGCGCCGTCGGGGCGTCGTGCGCAGGCGCGGCTGGGACGTCCGGGCTGACGCAGATCAGCAAGTCTACCTCCCGAGCTGCGGCGGCGCGGGCCGCGCAGAGCTGTAGGCGCTCTGCCGTTCGGGCCTCTGCGGAGGTTAAAAAGCCAAAATCGGGAGCAGGAGACGCCTTGCGGAGAGCACTGGATTGAGACCTAAGTCAAGATCTCAGGTTGCTTGTGTAACCTCAGGCAGCTGACGTGACCGGAGGCCTCGCTTCTTTAGCAGTAAAATGGGTATCACAAACTTGTGATGCACAGCAGGCTTATTAAATCATGACATCTTCTCAGAGTGTGGGGGGCTCCTGGCCCTTGCACTGAACTGGCCAATAAGAGAGGGCCGTCCAGGGCTCAGGGGACTTGGCTTCTCGAAGCAACACCTTGACTGTCCTCAGGTGGAGAATCAGAGTAGTGACTGGATTTAAATAATTGTGGTTTCCTAACATTTCCACCTGTCTAAACTCAGAGTCCTGCCTGCAAAGGATTGGCAGCCAGTAGGGCTGTTTCTGCCTGGGTTGATTCAGGATTGGTGAAAGATTGAACAAAGGATAGATGTTAAGGTCTTGAACCATAGTGATTTGGAGAAACTCCCTTATGGATTGAGCCAAGGAGTCTTGCTCCCTGTGTCTATCCCTCTTCATTCTTGAAATTTTTCCAGATGCTTAACTTGATGCCACTGAAATGTAACTGCTCCTGTAAAAAAAAAATCATTTAGTCCCAAGGAGTAAGATTTATGTAAGATTTGGATCATTACTCTCTACTGAGGGTAGAGCTCTTTTCCAGCAGTTGAGGGGAGACATGTAAAAAGGAGAAACAAGGCCATCTCAGAAAACCTGTAGTCGAAACAACTAAGGGAAGAGGCAAAATCCCCATCTCTGATGTGAAGCATGTTGGGAGTTAGTCCAGGAGTGTTTCTTAGAGCATGTAAGCTTTTAGCGGATTCATTGGGAACATTCTGGTCAGTGACTATGCCCAGGACTTCATGCTATGCTGTGATAGGATATTGGAGAAACAGCAGGTGAAGGGACTAAAAAAACCCTTCAGGATGGTTTTTACTTTAAGGTGGAAACATTTGAGCTACAGCAGATGCAGAAAGAAATCTTAAATGAACTTCGCTTATCTGAATAATGCAGAGGTTTACAAGAGCCAGCAGTTACAACCCAGCAACACCCCCACCCCTCCAGGGAGACCTCCAGTCAGGGAGGCACCATCCCGGGATACATGGATATTCCAAAAAAACTGTCTAAATAAGTCTCATCAGAGCCTTCCATCCTTTGAAGCCTTGAACACCCCCCCCACACTCACCCTTATTAAATTGATGTATAAACCTTAATTCCTAGCTATTGGGGGAGTTACTCACTCTTGACTGCTCTTGTATGCATATAAACTGTTACCTTTCAGACCTAAATTGGTAGAGGAAAAGATTTCCTGCCAACACAGGACACTGCCCCTTTACCTGCTGATCTGCCCAGGCAGGAGGATAGAGGCAAAGGCATAGCTTAACCCGAAGCAGACACTGAAATCCTGCTACATGGTACTTAAATTCACACTGTAGGGCCCATCTGCTGCTCTTCCAGAAAACTCTCTGCTGTCCTGTCCTCTTCCCTCTTCCCTTTTCCCTCTTCCCTCCAGGTGGCCCTAGGCCATCTTGCCCTTCCCCCCTCCAGGGCCTTGGGGACCCAGGTGACCATCATCGACTGGTCACTCAGCAGATGCTTCCCTAAAACCAACTGTCCCAGCTTGGTTCCCCTCCCCCATCCTGCCTCTTTCTTTCCCCAGTGTCCTACCAATCTGCTCTGGCAAGCTCACACTTTGGTCTCTGGTTCCTGTGGAGTGATATTGTGATGGAAATGAGGGAGAGGATGCAGGAGGGAGCTGCAAAGATTTACAGCTTCCAGAGGGCTTCCATTAAAATCCCTGACAACGGGTTATTTATGAGAAGGTTGGCTGCAGTGGGAGCTAATAGGCCAGAACCTGGCACTGGTGTCCTTTCAGGGGTGATGACAAGAACAAACACAGGGTGAATAGTAGAGCTGTCCCCACTATAGAACAAAGCAGGCTTCGACCCCATTGGGCATCCTCTCCAGGGCCAGAGAGCGACAGCCAGGAAATCAGAGAGCATCCAGGATTTGTAGCAGACAAACCAGAAACAGAAAAATCCACATGACAAATAACTGAGGGGTTTTCTGAGCCTGGGTGTGAAGGTTGAAGCAGTGTGTTGGAGGGTCCTTCCAGTCGTTGCAAAATGTGAACTATGTCCCCTCCTCTGAGCTCCAACTCAGAGGAAAGAGTGTGTGAAAAAATACAGGTCTGAAACTTTTGTTTTCATTTTTTGTTCCTAAGGCAGCCACCTGACTAAATAAATAGTAAGACGATAACAAAACCCTCAGAAGGTTGTTTACTCTACAGTTGACACACACTCTGTTTCTCAGTTTGAGATGCTTCCTTTAAGTAATTAATGAAAAAAGAGAGTCCTGCTTTTGCTCCCCTGAACCAAGGTCCCGCCCGCCTAGAAGCCCTGTCTTCCTGTGCCAGTCAAAAGAAAGTCTTGGTATATGTACCAGGGATGAAGTAGGGAGTTGAAATGCTGCAATGTATTAGGGAATGTTATAGAACTGTGTCCAATCACAGAATCAGAAGTCTTGTTAAATCAGAAGAGATCTTAAAGACCCTGGTATTTCTCGTTTTCAGATGAGGAAAGTGAGGCCCAGAAAAATATGGTGGCTTGGCCAAGGCCTTGCAGGGTTTCATAGAGAACTGCTCCTTCCTTCACACATTCTTAGTACTGTTATTGGTGAAATAGAAACAGAAGTTGCTGTCCAGCACCTCTTTTGAGGTGTCCCATTTTGGTATGTATATGGTTGGGCTGAGAGAGCCCCTGGGAATGAGGTTATTTGACGAGGGCAATGGAGCTTCCAGGCTTCTGGGTTTTCTTTGGTTTTTTTGTTTTGTTTTTAAATTTATTTATTTAATTTATTTTTGGCTGCGTTGGGCCTTTGTTGCTGAGCGGGCTTTCTCTAGTTGCTGCGAGCAGGAGCTGCTCTTTGTTGCGGTGCGCGGGCTTCTCATCGCAGTGGCTTCTCCTGTTGCAGAGCACAGGCTCTAGTTGCGTGGGCTTCAGTAGTTGTGGCTCGTGGGCTCTAGAGCACAGGCTCAGTAGTTGTGGTGCTCGGGCTTGCTCCGCGGCATGTGGGATCTTCCTGGACCAGGGCTTGAACCATGTCCCCTGCATTGGCAGGCAGATTCTTAACCACTGCACCACCAGGGAAGCTCTCCAGGCTTCTGTTTTTATCTTGTCCTTCTTCATCTTCCCTCTGCCTTCTGGGGAAAACAGCTTTCCTTGAAAGGAGCTATTCATGGTTGTTTTCAGGGCACCCTTTTCTTGGCATAGATGCTCTTAGAAACAAGTTCCATAGAAAGTGCCCTGACTGCAGCTGAAATAACAGGCACGTTACTTGAACAATTTCTATGTGCAAGGCAGTTTGCTGGGTGCCATGGGAGACACCCAGACACATGCATTTATAAGTGCACTGCATGTAGCAAAGGATCCTCTGCAAAGATGCCTTTTTATTTTTCTTCAAAGTGCTTGGAATACTCATTTCCCACCAACACTTCTTTTTGGTGGGCCAAACAATATTTATGTGTGTGACATGGGTATCTAGTATGGATTCCTCTCACTTACACACTGCTATCATTTTATAGGGTAAAAATAGTAATGATAGTCAAATTCAAGAATTTCAAAGCAATTAAGTAGATGCAGAATCTTTGCTTTTTTTTTTTTTTTTTTTTTTTTTTTGCGTTATGCGGGCCTCTCACTGTTGTGGCCTCTCCCGTTGCGGAGCACAGGCTCCGGACACGCAGGCCTAGCGGCCATGGCTCACGGGCTTAGTTGCTCCGCGGCATGTGGGATCTTCCCGGACCAGGGCACGAACCCGTGTCTCCTGCATCGGCAGGCGGATTCTCAACCACTGCGCCACCAGGGAAGCCCAGAATCTTTGCTTTTTAAAAGTTGTTTAGGGAATTCCCTGGCATTCCAGTGGCTAGGACTCTGTGCTTCCACTTGCAGGGGCATGGGTTCAACCCCTGGTCAGGGAACTAAGATCCCACATGACGCACGGCACAGCCAGAAAAAAAAAAATTTTGCTATAAGCCATACTTAGCTTAAGGGGAAAAGTTCCCTTATATCTGGAAAACAAATATTAAAAGCCAGTAATATTTCAGATAAAAAGTCACAAAAATCATAATCATATTTACCAATTAGTCAAATCCCATGTAGTTGATTTTTGTTCCGCTTGAGTTTAGTTTTTCCTTTAGTTTTGTTGACCATGCCTGGTGACTGAGGATGATAGTGACAGTAATAATTTTAAGAAGTTTGTAAGGTTTTTTTTAAGATTCCTATGATTGGGAATTCCCTAGAGGTCCAGTGGTTAGGGCTCTGTGCTTCCACTGCAGGGGGCACGGGTTCGATGCCCAGTTGGGGAACTAAGATCCTGCGTGCCATGTGGCACGGTCAAAAAATTAAAAAAATTTATTTTTAAAAATAAAAGATAAAAAGAAGACTCCTATGATTTGCCCAGTGAAGTGGGTGCCTTGATCACTGGACACTGTGGAAAGCGTACCCCACATGGAAAATACATTTTCTAACAGTTTTTTTGTCCTTGGGAGGATGTCAGCTTTGCAGCAAGGGAAGGCTTTAACCCATCAAACAAAAAGGGGGTTGCCAGGGAGCCAGGAAGAGCCAAGCAGCTGTATTGGGTTTCCCATAGCCCCAGCTGTTTAATTTACAGCTATTGTTTACCCATCTTAATTTCTCTGATTTGGGAGTAGACTGTTGTCATGTTACAAAGACATCAAGATGGCAAAAGTCTGACAGCAAAGGGTTCATTTTTGCAAAAGCAGAATGGGCTTTATCTACACATGCCATAATCTTTACATTCTGTTATTGTTGCCTTTGTATGAAAGTCAGCTAGATCATTTCCCTAATACTCCGGTTCAGTCCCTTTAGTGTGAGCCTCAATTTTGATGACAAATGACATTTTTATGTGAGGACATATAAGACTTCCAGGAGGGACTTCCCTGGTGGTCCAGTGGTAAAGAATCCACCTTCCAATGCAGGGGACGCAGGTTCGATCCCTGGTCAGGGTACTAAGATCCCACATGCCACAGGGCAACTAAGCCCTCCAGCCACAACTACTGAGCTTGTGCGCCTCAACAAGAGAGCCTGCGTGCTGCAAACTACAAAGCCAACGCTCCCTGGAGCCCACATGCCACAACTAGAGAGAGAAAACCCACACACCACAACTAGAGAGAAGCCCCCGCACCACAACGAAGACCCCACATGCCACAACTAAGACCTGAAGCAGCCAAAAAAAAAAAAAACTTCCAGGAATTTCAGATAATTTCTGGAACGTTTATAATATATATTTATATAGGCATAACATAAAGAAGACTTAATGTTACCTTTTATTTGACAATGCTTCCCATGTAATTTAACATACCAAATAAGCCCAATTAGTTTAATATCTCCCTTTGAGACACTTTAGGACAAAATTACTTTCTTTTCCCTTAACAAAATTCATTTCCATTCCTCATACCATTTTTTTCTGGCTGCATTGGGTCTTCGTTGCTGCATGCAGGCTTTCTCTAGTTGCGGCGAGCAGGGGCTACTCTTCATTGTGGTGCACGGGCTTCTCATTGTGGTGGCTTCTCTTGTTGCAGAGCATGGGCTCTACACACTCGGGCGTCAGTAGTTGCAGCACGTGGTCTCAGTAATTGTGGTGCATGGGCTTGGTGGCTCCGTGGCATGCGGGATCTTCCCGGACCAGTGATCGAACCCATGTCCCTTGCATTGGCAGCTGGATTCTTAACCACTGCGCAACCAGGGAAGTCCCTCCTCATACCTTCTTTTACTAAAAACACACACTTATTTTCCTTGTATACTGAAATGTTTCCCATATTACTTCTAGTAGCTTTAATTACATATGTATTATAATTTTTAGCCCTTAAAAAACTTTATTTGCTGGATTAAGAAACCAGGAATCAAGCAACTAAACTGTTTGTCATACCAACATTTCCTGATTGGCAAACTTATGAATATATTCCCAAACCTCTAGAAACATACATTTTCTCTTCCAATAAACCCAAACATCTAAGAAGACAAAGTAGGTAAACTTAGACTTGCTTAGCAATTAATGTTTTAGTATTTTATCTTAATTGGAAATGATCTGGATATTCAATGAGTTCCATTGTTTAAATTAATTTAGCAAAACCCAAAAATCTGGAGAACCTATTTTTAAGTAGACATACCAGGGAGATCCCTGGTGGTCTAGTGGTTAGGATTCTGGGCTTTCACTGCTGTGACCTGATCAGGGAACTGAGATCCTGCAAACAGCGTGGTGTGGCAAAAAAAAAAAAAATAGACATACCATAAAATGTAATTATTCTCGGGACTTCCCTGGTGGCACAGTGGTTAAGAATCCGCCTGCCAATGCAAGGGACACGGGTTTGAGCCCTGATCCAGGAAGATCCCACATGCCATAGAGCAACTAAGCCCGTGTGCCACAACTACTGAGCCTGCATGCCACAACTACTGAAGCCTGTGTGCCTAGAGCCTGATCTCTGCAACAAGAGAAGCCACTGCAATGAGAAGCCCGTCCACTGCAACAGAGTAGCCCCCGCTCGCCACAACTAGAGAAACCCCACGAGCAGCAACAAAGACCCAACGCAGCCAAAAATAAATAAATTAAAATTAATTAATTTTTTTAAAAAAGTAATTATTCTTAATCACCTAAAAACTCTTATCCTATTTGTCTCTATTTTACTACTTATGAAAATATCATCATACCAAGTTAATTTTCCTGTTGACAAGTTTTATAACAGAGATAAGTTTATTGACTTTCAGTAAACCCAGGCACATTAAAAGTATTATACTTAATGTTGATGACTCCAAAGGCATGCCTGTATTAATAAAACCAATAACTTAAACTCATTTTCATTCATTAAAGATTAATCTTAGATCATGTGATCCTTTAAAAATTAGGGTTAGTTTTTCGTTACATGTAGAAATACTTGATTTGTAAGTGCTTACTTTTAAGTAAAGTAAATAGAACTCTTTTACAAATTAATTTTGTTAATATCATCTGGAGGTAGAAACATCATATTTATAACACACACACAAGACACACGTATATCCAGATAGACACACACAGAGATCTTATAGTTTTCTTGCTTGAGTTTAAAAGGCCTCTCCCCTCCCTTTCCCCCTACCTGCCCTTTTGTTTTCAATTTTAGTTTCCAGTAATTGAGCCAAGGCTGCAGTCTCAGGCAATGTGGGCTGTGTTTGCATTTCAAGGACATGATAAGAGTTATAACTGCAAGTTTTCTCCTAGGAGTACTTTTGTTCTCTCAGGGTAAGAATTTTGAAAAGATGTTTTATCAAGCCAAATTTCTTTAACTGCACATGCAAAAACCAGTTCTGGAATGTCAAAAGAGCTCCATCCTGGCCATTTTAGGGTTAGATAAGTACTTGCAAGTATTGGCTCCGTAATCGTACATGAAGCCAACAGTTCCAGTGGGTCGCTGTCTGTCTGGGAGCTGATAAGGCTTTAGAAGCATAGTTTCCCACTTTTTTTTTAAAGTTTAATTTTACTATAAAGTACACATCTTTTCCAATTTTAAGCTACATTTTTTTAAAAGGTCAGCTGACCTAGTTCACTCCGAAGTTCTTTCTAGGTCCCTTGCCTAGAAATTCTCCCTAGGTCCCTGCCTAGGAATTTTCCCCTAGGTTCTTTTGTCTAGGAATTCTCCCTAGGTTACTTTCACCTAGAAAATGAACTGTTACCCCCTTAAGACTACAAATCTTAAGATAACAGCTCAAATAAAAGTCACAGACCATTACTTAATAAAAGAATATGCAGATATCAGGAAAAACTCACCAAAGCATCTGAAGAGTGCTGTGAAGCAGGGGTGGAGGGTGGGAGTCTCCTCAGGGGGCTTGGTACCAAGCACCAGCACAAAGTAGCATCCACATGACCTCAGGCCAGTTTTTCTGATATCCTGCCAATGACTCCAAGCATTGTCAATGTAAATAATTAATAACCAAACTATAATAGAAATAGAAAGGAGTTGTAGTTCAGCCAAACTGAGGGCTATAGCATAGGACACAGCCCCTCAGATATCTCTGAGGAACTGCTCTGGAGAAGCATGGTTTTCAGCAGTTTTATATCTTGTCAGAACAAAGAACATCAAAAAAGTCAGGGATACATTCCTTCAAGGTTTAAAAAAAAAAAAAAAACAGATCAGCACGTACACAGCAAGCAGTATGGCCTTGACACCTGGGAAGGGAGTCTTATCATCAAAGGAGTACCAGCATTGGTGTCCCAGGAAAGGAGGTGTTTAATTTTTATTTTTAACATGGACATTTTTTACTTCTGGTCAATATAACCTTTTCTTTGATGACTAAAACAGATGTATAATATAAGTTTGATAGGCCACAAACAGGCTGTTTTAGTTAGCATAAAATTCAAGTTCAATAATCTACAAGCCAGAATGATTTCCCCATACCACAATATGTGAAAATTTCTTCCATTAGAATATTGAAAGGAGGGACTTCCCTGATGGTCCAGTGGTTAAGAATCCGCCTTCCACTGCAGGGGATGCAGGTTCGATCCCTGGTCGGGGAGCTAAGATCCCACACGCGCTGGGCAACTAAGCCTGCATGCCACAACTAGAGAAAAGCCCACATGCAGCAACGAAGAGCCCGTGCGCCGCAACTAAGACCCAATGCAGCCAAATAAATAAATAAATACTTAAAAATATATATGTTGAAAGGAATTGCAAGCAGAGGTAAAACTGATTTTTTTCCACAAGGAAAGGAGGGAAAACAATCAAGCCTCTGTCAGACAAGTCAGAAATTACTTGTCCACAAATTGCTTAAAATTTACAGAATTGTGAAATAATTCCCGTAAAATCAATTTGAATCAGCTAATTAAAGGAAGGGTGTGCAACACACACATTTTTCTCTACAGATGACAGTCTTAAAAACATGGGTGAGATTATGGAATTTTTTTTTAGCTTATTTAATGTAATTTTAAAAAACAAATATATCCCTCCCCATTTTTGTTTAACATCTTTATTGCCAAAATTTTAACAGGACATTCCAAAGCACCTTTAAATATTAACACCCCCTGAAGTGCTTAGTAGGTGATTTGATTTGCCAGAACATTTTAGAAACACATGGTTAATTTGAGGCACACCTGGTTCCTATTTCTCTCTCTCTTTTTTTAAAAAAAATTTTATTTATTTATCTGTTTGCACCGGGTCTTAGTTGCGGCACGTGGGCTCCTTAGTTGTGGCATGCAAACCCTTAGTTGCAGCATGCATGTGGGATCTAGTTCCCTGACCAGGGATCAAAACCCAGGCCCCCCTGCATTGGGAGCACAGAGTCTTATCCACTGCACCACCAGGGAAGTCCCTGGTTCCTCTTTCTCCTGAAGTTTATAAAATACCATACTTGACCTAATTAATAGTCTCCTGCTTCCCACTGATTACTCATTCCTTCTCTTTCTCAAACCTGGGCATACAAGCTATCTCTGCTTTGTAAGTCATCAAATTGCAGAGTCTCTAAATGGTTACAGAGACCGCAAGCTTCAGGGATAAAAATTCCTCTCACCTTCCTTTTCCATGGAGTCGAGAGTCCAAAGGCCAGAGGAGCCATTGCTACTGTACAGGACTGGGCAGGGCTGGAGCTGAGGGCAAAGGTGAAAGTAGCAGCAGCTACTTGAGCACCTTCTCCAAGGTTGCCCTCGCTTCTCCTTCCCAAAGTCACCCCTGCCACACAGATGCTGTAGATCTGCACTAGCCAGGACAATGATCACATAGACCTAGTTAAATTTACATTTAAAAAAATCCAGTTTCCAGTTGTAATAGCCACATTTCAAGTGTTCAATACCCACACGCGGCAAGTGGCTACTGGATCCGATAGAACATTTCCATCATCGCAGAGAATTCTACAGGACTGCATCACTGCAGATGACCACTCCCTCCCTCCATCTCAGATTTCTCTCGCAACACTTTTTCTGCCTGCCACGTTTGTTATTCAAATAAATCAAGCTTCTGACAAAGATTCTCTCTTTGACCAAACTCCAGTTAGGCGCCTCTGAGCACTTTTCTCAATAGGTCTCAACCTTCGGCTCCTGTGTCTAATCCTTGCCAAGTCCAGTTTTAGCAAAAATCCTAAGTCAATTTAGAAGGAGTCCTCCACCCCTGATATCTGATCCATCCCTAGCTTGCCCTCAGCAAAAATCCTATTTAGTCAGTTTAGCAAGAATCCCCACTACCCTTGGTGTGTCCTCTTGGTAATTTTTCATCTACTGACCCCCTCACTTTGCTTAATGGCTATAAATTCCTACTTGTCCTTATCGTATTTGGAGCTGAGCACAATCTCTCTCCCCTGTTTTAATGTTCCTATTGCAACAGTTCTGAATAAAGTCTTCCTTACCATTTAACAGGCTTCAGAATAATTTTTTCTTTAACACCTCTTCTATGAAACCTTCCTTCTTGCCCCTAGGAAAAATTAATTCTCTTCTATCTTAGCACCATGTCAATTCCTCTTCCAAAGCCAATATCGTGGTATTAAACTCATTTATGTGTTTGTCTTCCCTTATGGATTACTGAACTCTCATGAAAAGTATAGTGATTAAGAGTACACTTGAGGGGCTTCCCTGGTGGTGCAGTGGTTGAGAGTCCGCCTGCCGATGCAGGGGACGCGGGTTCGTGCCCCGGTCCGGGAGGATCCCACATGCCGCGGAGCCACTAGGCCCGTGAGCCATGGCCGCTGAGCCTGCGCGTCCGGAGCCTGTGCTCCGCAACGGGAGAGGCCACAACAGAGAGAGGCCCGTGTACCGCAAAAAAAAAAAAAATTTGTTATAAGAGTACACTTGAGTCAGAATGCTGGGTTCAAAGCCTTCTAATGGCACTTACTAGCTGTGTGAGCTTGGGCAAGTAACTTTATTTCTCTAAGCCTCAGTTTTATCATCTGTAAAATGGGGATAATAAAAGTGCTTCTCTTGTAAGAATTAAATGAGATAACCCACTGTGTCAGGCACAGAGTAATTACCCCAATCCCCAGTCTTTGTTCGACTCCATACCTGGAAGTTGAAGATAAAAGTGGAAGATTTTCTCTGTAGGTCTGAATATAAATTCCCATTTCTTCAATATTCAGTTATAAAGGGTTGTACTTGCAGGCTTCCATTGACACTTCTATTGGAAATAAATAAATCAGACTAATTAACCTTTTTTTTTTTATTCTGTGCTGTCAAATTTAGCTCCCCAAGCTATCAACAAAACAATCTATTGATAAGACAAAAGTGAGTTTATTCTTACTGCAGTAAGGAAGACTAGTATCTTGACAGAGTTGTAGTAGTGGCCGACAGGTGGCAGGACAAAGTAGTATTTATTGAGAATTTGAAGATTGGTTGGAGGTGGGGCGGGGGCGGGGGGCCGGGAATCTTTCCATGCAGGTGGGGGGGCGCAGGAGTTGATTAGAATTGGGCAAGGGTCATGATATAATAGTTTAGGATTGGAGGACACAGCAAGGATTTTGAGGCCAGCGGTTCTAAGAGTCTTGGAGTGTACAGAATTGTCAAGTGATACTTCCTATTGAAAAGCTGATGGTTCTTTTAGGAAGTTCTTAAAATGAACAATGGATTTATTTGCATTTTTGACTTCCAGGCAAGAGTGTTAATAGTCGTCATATTAACATAGACAGTAAGCTGTGTGTGTGTGTGTGTGTGTGTAGGAGGTGTCAGTTCTCAGTGCTTTCAAGAAAGCAAATAGGGCTTCCCTGGTGGCGCAGTGGTTGGGAGTCCGCCTGCCGATGCGGGGGACGCGGGTTCGTGCCCGGGTTCGGGAAGATCCCACGTGCCGCGGAGCGGCTGGGCCCGTGAACCATGGCCGCTGAGCCTGCGCGTCCAGAGCCTGTGCTCGGCAACGGGAGAGGCCACAGCAGTGAGAGGCCCGCGTACCACAAAAAAAAAAAAAAAGCAAATAAGTAAAATTAATGGAAATATATCCAAGATTCTAAGGTCAGCCCTGTAGATAGAGGTTTTAAATGGAAGAGTATTATTTTGGTAACTCAGAAGGTGATCTGAACTTTCAGTAGAAACCCCACTCCCAGGTTTACTCATCATTTCCCACCATCCTTTCATCTCAGTTGAGTGCCACCAGTCTTGTGAGAAGGCAGGATTAAGAAAGCTCATTCTCCTGCCTGAAACCTCAGGGGCATAAATCCCTGGTTAAATGACACGGAAAATTTTCTTTCCAGATTTAGACAGATGCTACTCCTTGGAGAAGGGGTACTTTTGAATTTAACCTTCCATAGACAGCATGTTCAGTGCTAAGAAATAATTATCCTGGGCTTCCCTGGTAGCACAGTGGTTAAGAATACTCGGGCCAATGCAGAGGACACGGCTTCGAGCCCTGGTCTGGGAAGATCCCACATGCCACGGAACAACTAAGCCCATGCACCACAACCACTGAGCCTGAGCTCTAGATCCCGCGAGCTACAACTACTGAATCCTGTGCCTAGAGCCTGTGCTCCGCAACAAGGGAAGCCACCACAATGAGAAGCCTGCGCACCGCAACAAAGAGTAGCCCCGACTCCCTGCAACTAGAGAAAGCCCGTGCGCAGCAACGAAGACCCAATGAAGCCAAAAATAAAAATAAATAAAATAAATAAATTTTTTGAAAAAGAAATAATTATCCTGACACTTGATAAATCAGTAAAAGAGACTTTAACCAGGACTACTGCAATAGGGACATTACAATAGGGGAGAGAGATTGCACTCAACTCCAAATACAATAAGGACAAGTGGATAGAAAATTACTAAGAGGAGAAATCAAGGGTGGGGGAATTGTTGCTAAACCTACTTACAGGATTCTTGCTGAAGGCAGGCCAGGTATCAAGGTATCAGATATCAAGGGTGGGGAATTTTCTTTAAACTGACGTAGCAGGATTCTTGCTGAGTTTATTCTTACTCCGGATTAGGAAGAGCACTACCTTAACAGAGTTAACACTAAAGAATAATTTCTTTCTAGAGGGGTAATGATGAAACACAAACTGGGCTACCCAGGGAGGTTGCTGGGTCTCCTTTAGGGGCAAGTGGGAGGCATGATTAAATGCCAAAGAGATTCTCATCTATAAGACTCTTAGTGAAGTATTGCGTGGAGGTAGGAGAAAAATGAAGATGACCTCTCAATGGCCCTTCAAATGTATGGAGCTTTCACTCAGGACTAAAAGAAAAAAAATTTTTATTTTTAAAGGAAGGTAAATGGCTCTTTCTAGGGGAAGAAGTAGGCTCCTTGGGATGTGATCTTTGCTCCGGACTGGGGTAAACCATACAGGGCTGCGGAGCAACCATGGGGCCCAGTCACCTAAACACTACAAGTCCACAAAAGCACCGCGGTGAGGGCGGGGCTTGCTGACCATTATGACGTATGGGCGGGGTCAGACGGGACCGCTCGGCCCTGGGCTTTCAGCCCCGCCCCTCTCCCTTTCCCCGCCCTGTTGCTGTGGCGCCGCCGCTGGCTGCATACCCTGGTGAGTCCCTGGAGCGAAGGTGGGCAATTAGGGACAGTTGGGCCCTCGGGTTCCCCGACTTCACACATCCAGTCCTGAGAAAGGGCCATGGGCGGGCAGTGGTGCGGCTGGTTTCGGTTTTCACCTGCTTCCATCTTTCTAGGGTGACCGTAAGTGAGAGTGGCGTCATGGGGCCCCTGGAGCCCCTCCGCGGCCTAGGAGGGTTGAGGGCAGTTTTTTCCCCGAGGAGGGCAGGGCTTCAGTGCCCGGGGCCGGGTGGGCGGCTCCTGGGGCAGAAGGAACCCTCTGACCCGAGTGAGGGTCTTGAAGTCACGGCGTCATGCCCCCCCTCGCCGGCCGAGGTCGTGCTGGTTCCTTAATCCCCGTGCTTGACGTCATTGGTGGCTGTGGCCGAAGGCGGACCTTGCCCAGTCACCCCAGGCAAGTTAGTTTCTCTTTGGGCCTCAATTTCCCAGTCTTGATCCCTCAAGCCCCATTCGTTCAGTTGAGGCCGTTTGTAATTGGAGGAGATGTTCTAGACGACCGAGAAGAAAGAGCACTTGGGATGCGGTGACCTGCTTCTTTACCGTTGATCTCCGGTAACCCCTCCCTCCCCACCATCCCCCCCATCTCCCCCACCCAATTTAGTTTGGGGCTAATGTTCCCACTCTAATTTATTATGATTTCAACCCCTCCTGGACATTTAAACTTTTTTCTATCACTTGGATTCTTTGCTTCTGACGGAAGCCAACAAGTGGCCATGGTTGGAGCTGAGTAGAATAATACAAAAGCTATGTATTATAACATCTCCACTGTTGCAAAAACTATTAAAAGTAAAAGACTTTTAATACAATAGGTCTTTGTAGATTATGTAGAGCACATGATTAAGGAATATCCAGGTGAGTCACTTTCACAGATACTTTCAGAGGGCCTCTATTTGAAACTCTACCCTTTTGCAGAAATGACAGCTGTGGAGTGGAAAGGACCCTAAGAAAGGTAGTAAGAGTTACATAACACTAACAAGTCATGTAGTCTTTGGAGTCAGATAGTACAAATAGGGCTCTTTAAAATTTTTGACTCTGCTTATTAATATAATACCATGCTTCCTCATTTTCTTAGATGAAAAGACAGTTAAACTCTTTCATTTCCTTTTTCCTTCACTTGGGATCATCATTATAGCTGGAAAGTTCCTTAGAGATTTTCTTGCCTGATCCATGTGTTTTACGGATGAGGAAACTGAGGCCTAAAAAGAGATAGTGTGACTTGGCCAAGATCTCAGAGCTAGTTAGTGGCAGAACTAAGACAGGAACACAGGCCCCTTGGCTCCTAGCTTAGTCCCCTTTCTACTATACTTCAAACAGTGTCACTACCCAGGTCACTTCAAGGGTTAGCAGAATCACCCTTTTCACAGAAAAAGTATAAAATCTCAGTAAAGTAAAATGGAGATTTAGTCCACAGCTTTGAGCTTTTCTGTTTCTCCTGGTTGCCCAGAACAGTTTTTCTGTTCTTCCCTAGTACTGTTGGCACTGTGGTGTTGTGGTATGTGGGATGCAGGCTGCTTAGAATAAGCCTGGCAACTAATCCAAACAGTTGTTACTGAATTAGGTATTAAAAGTCTCCTGGGGGTACAAAGTTTACTTAAGGCACTAGAAAGATTTTAGGTAAGGAACTGGAATGAACTTGGGAAATTTGGATTAGAGCAAGTGGCTCTCATAATTTGAGGACCAGTGACTATGTGTCTGTGCTTTTGCTCCCCATCTCAGGGCCTTCTACACATCCACAATATCTATTGTCAGTGTTCTCTAAAGGGTAGTTTTGTGGAAGCATCTATTCCACGGCCAGGGGGAGTGGAACTCAAATCAGTTCATCCATTTTGCTAATTGCTAGTAGTTTAGAAACTTAAGTAAGCAGAAGGATGAAGGAATTAGTTTGAATGTGTGTTTAGTTTTTACTTATTTTTATTTTTACTATTCCCAAATGAAGAACTGATTGGCATTTCTCTCTCGGCTGTGGATTCATTTGGTTTCCTTCTGTGAACTGATCCAGAGAAACTTATCTATAGTCTTCACTTCTCTTGAAACATGTGCCCACTGGTATAAAAGGCTAATGTAAAAATGTTGGGCATTCTTTGTGCTAGAATTTTAGTTTTTGTTGCTGTCGTTTTATAAGGTTATTCTTTGTGGTTCAACATACATGAGGAAAAATCTTTAGGAAAATTGGTGAGTTGATTTGGTTGAATATTTGCACTGTTAGAACCTAAAACAGAAAGCTTAAAAAAAAAAACAACAACAGAAAGCTTAACATTTTTCAGTTTTTCTGCTAAAAAGCATATCAGCGTAGTTTACAGATTCATTCAGGAAGAGCAGGAGTAGAACTGGCTTTTTGTTCCTTTAGGAGAATGTAAGAGAATCTATGCCCTCATGGAACAGTCCTGGGAGTACTGTATTAGACTTGAGAAGCTCATTAGATGAAAATGTGTTAGGTTTTCTACTTTTTTTTTTTTTTTTGTAGTACGCGGGCCTCTCACTGTTGTGGCCTCTCCCGCTGCGGAGCGCAGGCTCTGGACGCGCAGGCTCAGCGGCCATGGCTCACGCGCCCAGCCACTCCGCGGCATGTGGGATCTTCCCGGACCGGGGCACGAACCTGCGTCCCCTGCATCGGCAGGCGGACTCCCAACCACTGTGCCACCAGGGAAGGCCCAAAATGTGTTAGGTTTTCTTAGAAGCCAGGAGCCAGTTCAGGAGACTCATTTTAAAATATATTGCCTATTATTGCCTGCCTCTTCTGAGGACCCTAATCATTTTGGAAACTGAACTGAAAAAAAAAAGAAAAAGTAACAACTATGTCAGAGTCCAAGTAAAGTGCCTCTGACAGTTTGTGGAATCTCTGCATTATTTTCCCACATTTGATGGTTTGTTTTTAAAATTTTCTATTTGTTTTCCCTGGTCACTCTTTATATGGCCAGTCTTTGATTTGAGGGTAGGAGTAAGGAATCAAGTGGAATACCATTCCATGACTTCTAGGGAGCCTAATTCATCCCACTAAATTTAACATTTGCTCTTTTTGCTCTTTTTGTATTTCTTCTGTCTTTCTTGTCTCTGTGGATATTGCCAGAATTAGAAGTGGATGGTGGACAGGTTCTATAGTGGGAAGAGTGGTTAAAGGAGGGGAGCTGATGCTTAAATCATTCTAATTTTCCTTCCGCATCCTTCCTGCCCACCCCCCACCACGAACAGTCATTTCTAGACTGCTTTGTCAGAAAGGCAATTTCCCAAGCCGTTGTTGGAGCCCATTTCTCCCAGGGAATTTTATCGCTGGGAGGGAGGATAAGCTTTAAGGATCACTGACCTTAAAAATCAGTAGATAGCGTCCTTCCAGGAAAAGTTGAATGAGATACCTCCTCACTGACCCAGTTCAGATTGACATGGTTATGCTCTAGGTTTACCCATGGCCTTTTCTAAAAGTCGTCGGCTTTGGTAAGAAGCAGAAAAGCCACTATTGTTCTTCACTCTACCTCCTCAAACCCTTCTGTAGTCTTGGCAGAAGAGTTTTTTATTTCAAGAATGATTGAGTTCCGAACACCTAGAGTGCCATTGGGTGCCCCCTGAGTCCTTCTGGGAATGTGATGAGATCTTCTGGGAATGTGATGAGATCTCTGAAATGGGAAACTTCATGGAGTCTCTTACTTTTTTTTTTTTTTTTTTTTTGCGGTATGCGGGCCTCTCACTGTTGTGGCCTCTCCCGTTGCCGAGCACAGGATCCGGACGCGCAGGCTCAGCGGCCATGGCTCACGAGCCCAGCCGCTCTGCGGCACGTGGGATCTTCCTGGACTGGGGCACGAACCCGTGTCCCCTGCATCGGCAGGCGAATTCTTAACCACTGTGCCACCAGGGAAGCCCTCTTACATTTTTGATAAGCAAGGAACCAAGGCTGTTGACTTTTCCAGACAGATGTTAGGTTTTCAGATGAATGACAAGAGATAAAGTTTCCATTGGCTGTACACTCAAGTCTCAGAATATGAGCTCTTTCCTGTCATTTTGTGTATGTAATGCTGTCCTTTCTTCAGTGAGATTCTTTCAGGATCTCAGTTCCCCAACCAGAGGTTGAACCCGAACCACAGCAGTGAAAGCCCAGAATCCTAAGCACTAGGCCACCAGGGAACTCCCTCCTCCCCCATTTTAGAAAAGAGAAAGCTGAGAAACAGCAGCTTCTCCAAAGGTACCCAACAAATTAAGAGCAGGGCTAAAGATAAGAAGTAGCCCCACCATCATTCACACCATTGTTTACCTACAAAGCCCCTTCCTTTCACTTTTTGATGAATTGCATTGTATCTTATTCATTCATTTATTCAATGAGTAAGTACTATGAGTACATAGCAATAAGTGATTACTAAGCTAGGTGTTTTGTTGTGTATATAGTGGTGATAGTGTTATGAAGGAACAGAACAGAGTATGATGGTATTTAGGTTAATTGAGAGACAGGCCCTGAATTCACTCTTACCTGAGTGTTCTCATGATCCACAGTAAAGGACAGATTAAGTCACATGCTCAGATAAATGGTGCCCCAGGCTTAGGGCAGAGGGGCTATGCTGGCCTCAGTGTGACTGAAGACCTCTAGGAAAGACAGGGGTCTGCGAGCTGAGAAACCTCCCTGCCCAACCTCCCACAGCATCCAACAGATCAGTAGTCAACGGCTTATCATGAGGAACAAGTACTGGCCTAGACTGGAATGTGACCTCTTTCTTCCTTAGAAAAACTGATCTGAGGTTTGAGGTTGAGGATGTGGCCAAACTGTGTCACAAACCAGAAAGCTAGTACATTTCTTAGTTCCTTAGCTCAGTCTCGAGAACAGACAGTTCAGTGCCTCAAAGCCCTCTTACCTTCTCTGTGAAAAAATTGACTTCTGGGGGGAGCTGGAAGAGGAGGCCCGTCTGCTTAGAGTTCAAAATAAAACCAGGAAATAAGTGGGGTGGGGCAGAGCTAGAAGAGCTACTGTGTTTTTTTGGTTATTGTACTTACTATTTTTTTAAGGGGTGTCTGTGTCTGTCTGTCTGTCTGTACAATCTTCCAACATGTTCAAACAGCTGAATTTGTAAGATACCATGTAGTAGTATTTGCAAATGTACAGCTCTTTCTTCATCTGCTGTGTAGAGCTGCAGTATTGTTTTCATTTCCCAATAGAACTCTGGGTTGAGAAACATAGACTCACTAAATGCATTTTAGAAGACAGGGCATGTGGCTTTTGAGGGGCAGGAAATATCAGGTCCTGACAATTCAAAACTTTGTTTTTTTTGTGTATTGTTTTTTATCTCCCCAATAGTTCCCATCCTTGATCACATTTTATCTGTACTATGACCTAGAAAGGTGAAATACAGCTTACTATCCCCATTTTATAGATAGGGATCCAAACTTGCTTGCTGTCCTCCAAACATGGGCTGCATTTTTCCGTTTCTTTGCTTTTATGCATGCTGCTTCATTCATGTGGAATTTCCTCACCCCCAAACACATTTGTCAGAATTCTAATCTTCCTTGAGGGCTTATCTAGGATTCTCCTCACTCCTTGAAGCTTTTCTTCATTTTCGTAACCAGTTTCATCTCTCTCTCTTTTGAACCCAAGAGCATTTTGCACTTATTTTTACTTGGCAGTCACTCAAATTCTCATCTAACCTCCATATCGGATTGGGACTCTTTTGAGGGCAAAGACTGACAGAAAAGAAAAACAACATAAACGTAATAGTCACTAACATCTGTTAAACCCTCTCTTTATCCAGACTTCGTGCAAGTGCTTTATTCTGTCACTTAGCCTTTACTTTGTGTGAATTGCCTACTCTATGGCAGGTACTGATTTAAGGACTAGACACTGTACATTGTAGGCATACCTATCTGCTTCACAGATACTATTTTTTTTTACAAAATTGAAAGTTTGTGGCAACCCTACCTTGAGCAAGTCTGTTGGTGCCATTTTTCTAACTGCATTTGCTCACTTCATATCTCTGTGTCACATTTTGATAGTTCTCACAATATTTCAGACTTTTTCATTATTATTATATTTGTTACAGTGCTCTGTGATCAGTGGCCTTTGATGTTACTTTTGAAAATTTTTGGCATTTTTTAGCAATAAAGTATTTTTAAATTAACGTAGGTACTTTTTTTTAGACATAATGCTACTGCACACTTAATAGACTACAGTATAGTGTAAACGTAACTTTCATATGCACCGGGAAACCAAAAAAATTGTGTGACTCACTTTATTGAGGTATGTGCTTTATTGAGATGGTCTGGAACTGAACTTGCAATGTCTCCAAGGTATGCCTGTGTTTCAATTAATGCTCACCAAAAAAAAGAATGCGGTAGATGTTATTAGCCCCATTTTACAGATGAGGAACCATGCGCAGAGTCCAGTTAAGTAAATTACCCAAGGGCATGCATTTAATAGGTGATGAAGCTGGAATTTGAACTCCAACATTTTGATTTCTGAACCCATGCTCGTCACAACTGCACGTCAAATAATCTCCTTCTCTCATCCCTATCTTTCTTTCTGTACCCATCCCCAGCTCCTAGCATAGTGCCTTAATATATAGAAGGACCCGATAATTACAGGATAAATGAAATTGAATAGAGAAGCTGAAATCTAGAGAAATTGACATTCCAAAAGTCACAGGGCTTGTTGGAATGAAAAATCTAGAATCTAAGTCATAACAGTTCCCAGCTCAGAAACCTCTAGGCTGCCTTACTTAAGGCATTTAGAAGAAGGGGAGCAAACTAGCTGTGAGCAGAGAACAAGGGTATGTGAGGGTGGTGGTGCCTGTGGTGAAGAGGTCACAGAGACTCAGAAAATTCTTATAGCATAGGAAGTTATGAATGCAAAGTGGCTCATAGTGAAACCGAAAGCAAGTTGTGTGATCTCAGTACTTGTCAGGCTTTAACTGACTTGCCCCAGACTGAATGTTCCCTGCGTGAGAGCCCAGAAATTTCCAGCATTTCAGACAACCCTTTTTGAGCCTTATTCTATCCCATATCTCATAACAGGACCCCTACCATGGAAGAGACAGTAGAAGATCCCCCCACATCAGCTGTCTTGCTGGAGCATTGTCATTTCTCTCAGGTCATCTTTAACAGTGTGGAGAAGTTCTACGTCCCTGGAGGGGACATCACATGCTATTACACCCTCACCCAGCATTTCATTCCCCGTCGAAAGGATTGGATCGGCATCTTTAGAGTAAGTGGTTAATTTAGTACCAAGTGACTGGGAACTAGAGGTGAATCTTAGTTACCTGAGTGTGTGTCTGTCTCTGTCTTATAAGCATTTTGCATATATGTGTGGCCAATGTTAAAATCCTAAACTAAGCTCCCTAGCACTTCTCCCTACACACACCAGCATGTGCTGTAGGACTCAAATTTTAATTTCAGTCTTAAGCTAAAATAAGATAGAAAATCATACAATCCACAAGTTTTATTATACTTTCAAAGACCAAATGTAAATTTTTTTAAATTATCCTATTTTGAAATATTCACCTATGACTTGACTGGGGTAGGTGGCCCCTTACATAATTTCTGTGAATTTAAACGTCACTTGCTTACTTAGTACAGTGTTTAATTTGTTTTAATATACGTATTACAAATCTGGAAAGGATGTTGAAAATTTACCTTGTCCTATATCTTGCATCCAATAAGTTTGTTCCTGAATAAGCGTGTCTTGCTTCTTTGTGAAGATTTCCAAGAACAGAAAGTTTATGAGCTCCCTCGGTTTCCTCTTCCAGTGTCTAATCGCCCTGTCAGTTCAAGTACAGAAATGGTACTTTTTATTATAGTCAACTTACTCTCTAGCTCCTCTTCTTTCCCCCTCTGTATCTCTGTCTCTGACATCCCCTCACACACACACACACACATACATGCACACTATTGCTCATTCACTCACTCACACACCATAATGACAAATCGTCCTATTTAGGTCGATCTGTCAAATTTACGTTTGAAAGGTCAAATGTAAGTAACTTACACTACTGAGTCCTAACATAAGTGACCTTTGTTTTGACACCTCAGTATGTCATGTGCTTGTTTACCAATGCTGTTCATCCTAAAGTCAGACATCGGTCTTGAATGCACTGTGTAGGAGCCGATGCTAATTCACATTTCCTCATCTAATTCCTTTTCCTTAATTGTTTGGAATTCCAAGCTAAGTGATAGAACGATGGAAGCTGGAGGTAACAGGGCTGGTGTTTAGAGGTGGGGGTAGTGGAGAACTGGAGGGACAGCCGAAGCAACTTCCAGTGAGGACTTCACTCTAAACCAAATGAGAGTCTTATGCTTTTTATTTATTTATTTTGTTTTTATAAATTTATTTTTTTTAATTAATTTATTTATTTGGCTGCATTGGGTCTTTGTTGCTGCGCGAGGGCTTTCTCTAGTTGTGGCGAGTGGGTGCTACTTCTTGTTGCGGTGCGTGGGCTTCTCATTGCAGTGGCTTCTCTTGTTGCGGAGCACGGGCTCTAGGCGCGCGGGCTTCAGTGGTTGTGGCACGCGGGCTTCAGTAGTTGTGGCACACAAGCTCAGTAGTTGTGGCTCCTCGGCTCTAGAGCGCAGGCTCAGTAGTTGTGATGCATGGGCTTAGTTGCCCTGCGGCATGTGGGATCTTTCAGACCAGGGCTTGAACCCATGTCCCCTGCATTGGCAGGTGTATTCTTAACCACTGCACCACCAGGGAAGTCCCGAAAGCCTTACTCTTTTTAAAAACAAATGTTTAAAAGCATTGTTTTCTTTGTTTGTTTGTTTTTTGTGATACGCGGGCCTCTCACCGCTGTGGCCCCTCCCGTTGCGGAGCGCAGGCTCCGGATGCGCAGGCCCAGCGGCCATGGCCCACGGGCCCAGCCGCTCCACAGCACGTGGGATCCTCCCAGACCGGGGCACAAACCCGCGTCCCCTGCATTGGCAGGCGGACTCCCAACCATTGCGCCACCAGGGAAGCCCAAAAGCATTGTTTTTAAATGCATCTATACTTCATTCATTTCAGAGGTATTGCGTACCACAATAAGGAAATTGTGGTTAACCCAAAGAATGGCCTCTGATGTTCATTGTCCACAAAGCTATTGATTTGAACACCTACCCTAAAATGTGCAAGAAAAGTTTAAGACTAATAAAGAGAGAACACAAACTTTTTGAGAACATATGATGTGCTAGGTCTTTGGTGAGGGGTGTGTGTGTGTGTGTGTGTGTGTGTGTGTTTTCTAATTTAATCCTTACAGCACAGCAAGCCCCCTGAGGTTAAGTAGGTAAGTAGTAGTATTGCCTGTGCACAGATGAATAAAGTGAATGTACTCAAGATGGTGACCTTCCCAAGGTCTCCTAGTGGTGAAGCAAGTTTGTTTGACTCCCAAACCTCTGTTTTTCCTTCCTCTTTTCTGCTGAATTCCTTTGAACAACAGATGGTCAGTTAGAGAATTAAGGGCTGACTGTAAAGTTGTGTACTTCCTAGCTCACTTCTAAAGTGCTCTTGGTGTTCTTGCAGTGTATAGTCTTAATCATACCCCTCAACTCCTCATCTGCCCTAACACCACTGGTTCCCAGCACCAAGTAGGCATTCACAAAATGTTTCTGCACGTGCAATATGCTACATCTTCTCCATAGAGTGAAACCTACCACCAGTGATAAAGCCTAAAGTGGATGGGAGTTAGCTTTTCTTCCTTCAGTGTAGAGCCCTGTGCTCCATACTCTCCTTTACCCGGGCATTTATGCGACGTTCCAAGGTTTCAGGGAGGGGAAGTGTCACACCACAAGAGGCAGGCTGGGACGAGGGCTGCTCAGATGGACAAGCCAAGGATGGAGATTGCAGGTGACTAGAAGTTGCCTCCTTGTTCCAAGGCAGCAGGAATTCTTAGGCCTTCCTAGATGATATTTTGGTCACAGTGCATTAAGAAACTCCAGGATGTGAATGAAGACTCCATAAAATTCCTGCTTCCTGTACCTCCACAGGTTTCGGTGGCTCAGAGGTGCTTACAGCAATGGGGTGGGTGTTAATGAGACACTAAAACATGCCCTAGTATGTGTGATGCACTTACAGCCTTTTCAACCCTGCTCTGATTCCTTAGTATATGAATATGGAATTTATTTTTAGTTTTTTTTCTTCCCACTGGGCTCAGGCAGGGTCACAATACAGCAATAAATGTAAGTTTGCTGAGTATTCTCCCCTTGAAGACACAATGGCTCCTTTTCTATTCTCCGGTATACTCTTATCTTCCAGATAGGATTTGAGCCGTCTTTTACCCCTCTTCACATTTAGTGAGAATATTTTCCACTTAGCCAGCTTTCTGCTCTGAGGCATATTTTACAGTATCCTTGTATCTTATGACTTACTGCATTCCATACCTAGAAGGGGCCTTTATGACTACCAGACTGTTGATGTTATCTTTATCACCAAAAAGCCTCCATTAAACATGCATTAAGAAAAACACTGAAGAAAGAAAACTCTACAGATTGGACTCAGTTATCTGGTACCTCATAGTCTAAGAACTCTCTTGTCCATCCAACCCCAACACACACATTATTTTTTAAATGCACTTTTAAACGCAGTGATATAACCGGGTTGGTATAGGTGACAAGACTGAACTGGACACGGGAGAGGATGAACCAGTGGAGAGAGAGGGCAGATCAGAAGTGCTTTCTGATTAAGAAGTTCCAAGAACACTGTTGTAGGAAAATAGCAGGATCAAGGTTCACAATCCCACAACATTTTTCCTAATCACTGTCAGTTCTATGTCAGACCTGGAGATACAATATTTGGAACTCTTGTTCTGGGTGCTGAATGGCCAGTTTTTGTTTCCTAAGACAAGTAATTTAGACTGTGTGTGTGCATACCAGTTTTTAATTGTATATATAGTTATCATAAGTCAAAAAACAAGATTTGATCCACTGTGGGTAGATCTTATCATAATGAACTTACTCTATTGTAAAATCAACATAACAAAAAGTGCATTTTAAGAAGACATGACCCAAATCTGTGTACTTCCAGATGCTGAACAAGAGCCTCTTGTCATTTCAGGTGGGATGGAAGACAACCCGTGAGTACTACACCTTCATGTGGGTTACTTTGCCCGTTGACCTAAACAGCAAATCTGACAAACAGCAGGAGGTCCAATTCAAAGGTGAGAAAAATACTGGATCAAAGGTAGAAGACAGCTAGCAGCCAAAACTTAGTAATTTCCTTGAGCTTGAGCTTTCTAGGGTAGATAAAAGACTTCCAAATTTTTCGTTTTCTGAATAGACGTTATTTTGGATTAAAAATCATGTTCTGTTTTCAGCTTATTACCTGCCCAAGGATGATGAGTATTACCAGTTCTGCTATGTGGATCAGGATGGTGTGGTCCGGGGGGCAAGTATCCCTTTCCAGTTCCGTCCAGAAAATGAGGAGGACATCCTGGTTGTTACCACTCAGGTCTGTAAGCATCTCATCTCAATCCCTTCCTGCCACTAAGTGCAGCAATTCCAGGATAGGGTAGAATTTTAGTCAGTAAGCCTTTATGGAATGTCTAACAGATAACTGTTGGGAAAATTTTATACAGTACCCATTCAAACCCACCATTCCTAAGGGAATGACTTAGGAATGTTAACAAGAATCATAACAATAAGTGATTTCTCCTTTCTCTAAAACTTCTGTCACTCAGTTGACATTCAGTTATTTAACTTTCCCAGTGACTTAAGTTTTGTCATCTGCACATCTTATCACCATAGTAAATTTTATAACCTCCTTTGAGGAGAGACACACCAAATATTCTTCTTTGTATCTCTCAGATTCATTTGCTTACTCAGTTATTTAACAGGACACCTACTTCCATCCAACACTCTGGTAGGCACTGGGGATGTAGTGAAGAATCAATTAAAACCCTGTCCCAGTCTCAAGGAGCTAAGTCTGAGAGGAGAGACAAACAATATTTAGTGTTTGCAAGAAAAAACTATGTTCTTTTGTCATTCCCCCTTTTAACTTTTTGTGGCCTTAATTTTGTTTATCTTTCTTTCTTGGTAATGGCAGCCTCGGTGCTGCAGTTATACAGACACACCTCTCTTACCCCCTTCCCTACATACTGAGGGGCTGCTTCCACTTGGGGTACACAGATGTCACTACAGTGAGTGGGAATCAGCTAGACCCTAACCATCCCAGCCTATGGGAATTTTCTGCTAGAGGGACTTGAATATCCATTGAGCTATAAAGGGCCAAATATGAGTTTATGGAACATTCTTTCGTAGGGTGAGGTGGAAGAGATCGAGCAGCACAACAAGGAGCTCTGTGAAGAAAACCAGCAGCTGAAGGACAGCTGTGTCAACCTCCAGAAGCAGAACTCAGACATGCAGGCTGAGCTCCGAAAGAAGCAGGTACGGGCTTCCCTGGTGGCGCAGTGGTTGAGAGTCCGCCTGCGGATGCAGGGGACGCGGGTTCGTGCCCCGGTCTGGGAAGATCCCACATGGCGTGGAGCGGCTGGACCCATGAGCCATGGCTGCTGAGCCTGCGCGTCCAGAGCCTGTGCTCCGCAACAGGAGAGGCCACAGCAGTGAGAGGCCCGCATACTACAAAAAAATAAAATTAAATTAAAAAAAGCAGTTAAAGGTGAACTTGGAGGATGGAGATCAGAATCATTTTCTGTTTTTTTCTGTGATCTCACACCCTTATCCTAATACCTGGCACAGATTTTAGTATATTAGATATTTCCTTTTTATTGTTTACATATTGAAATGATATTTTCATTTAATGGGTTAAATACTATTAGTAAAATAATTTCATCTATTTCTTTTTACTTTTTTTAATGTTGCTACTAAAATTTTTAATTATGTATGTGGCTTTCATGAATTAATTGGACAGCACGTTTCTAGGAGAAAAGCACCTTTATTTTGCCCACTGCTGTGTCTGCAGTGCCAGAACAGTGTCTGGTATGTAATAGGCACTCATTAAATATTTGTTTAATGAATTAATGGACAAATGTAAGCTCCACTAGAAGAGAAATTAGGTAGATGTATTTTTTTCTTTTTTTAATTGAGTTGTAATTGATTTACAATGTTGTGTTAGTTTCAGGTGTACAGCAAAGTGATTCAGTTTTATATATATATATGTATTAGATGCTTTTCCCATATAGGTTATTACAAAATATTGAGTATAGTTCCCTGTGCTATACAGTAGGTTCATGTTCGTTGTTTATTTTATGTATAGTAGTGTGTATATGTTAATCCCAAACTCCTAAGGTAGATGTATTTTTAATATGGAAAGAACATATTAAGAACATTTTAATATAGAAATCCTTTTACTTGGATATTTCATTCACTGCTGTGTCATGCTATATGCCTGACATATAATAAGTGCTCAATAAATATTTGTTGGCTGCCTGAGATACTAAACACTGTCTTAGAAATGTTAAGTCCCTTTGATGTTTGCATCTACAGGAGGAGCTGGAAACCCTAAAGAGCATCAGTAAGAGATTGGAAGAGACAATGAGAGAGCAGAAGGACTGTTGGGAGACAGAGCTTCTCCAGTGAGTGTGACTCTCGAATGGGAGGAGCTGCTGTGTCACAGACACCCGTAGGCAGGGTCAGATTAGATTTTACAACAGTCTTCCTGTTATCACAGTGATAGGTATGATTCTCCCTCTTTGATTCATGAGCTCTTTGATTCTAGGTTAGAGAATTAGTATCAGAATTGTAAGGACAAATGATCTGAATTCAAGTATTAACGTTAAGTGTTGAACACTTGCAGTTTGAGGTCAGGAAGCCAAAATAGGACTGAAGAAGAGACTAGTGGATTTAAAAATAACTCTGCAGGCTAAGGGCCCAGGCAGCCCTAAATCGTTTAAGGTCTGGGGGAGCTGACCTAGAATCAGTACTTTTTTTCACTTAGTCATCTCCACTTCCACAGGCTGAAAGAACAAAACCAGAAGATGTCCTCAGAAAATGAGAAGATGGGAGTCAGAGTGGATCAGCTTCAGGTAGGTAATGCCAAACCTTTGCCAAAGTATATTTTCTTAGCCTTGCACCGCTCCACTGTGGTGGCGCAGGAAGATGCAGCTCATTGTACTGAATGCCTAGTGGTGGATCTCTCAGCACATCACACTACAGTTTCAGGGGGGGTGTTTTCCGTTCTTGGCCCTCCACACCCTTTTTAACTTTTCTTTTAGCTACAAAATCTTTTCAAGCAAAATCTTACTAAAAAGCCTGAAATGTAGGGCTTCCCTGGTGGCGCAGTGGTTGAGAGTCTGCCTGCCAATGCAGGGGACATGGGTTCGTGCCCCGGTCTGGGAAGATCCCACATGCCGCGGAGCAGCTGGGCCCGTGAGCCATGGCCGCTGAGCCTGCGCGTCCGGAGGCTGTGCTTGGCAACGGGAGAGGCCACAACAGTGAGAGGCCCGCATACCACAAAAAAAAAAAAAAAAAAAGCCTGGAATGTAAAGCAGGTAGCAGCAGAACTGCTCTCTTTTTTAGGAAGCTATGCCTTAAAGAGGGGCTTTAAAGGGTGGTTTGTCAGATTTTACTCAGTTGAGTCTTAGATTTTTAGGTGTAAGGTAGAGCTGAAGAGTGAAGAAGTTCTTGGGGATATTTGGCAGTTGGAAGTTGCTGGGGAACACACATCTCTTTATGTTACTGTACATTTAAAAGCATTGTTCCTGTTTAGTTTTCCTTCTTTTTTATTTTGGTTATGTTCACTATTTTTGCTTTAGGCCCAGCTGTCAACCCAAGAGAAAGAAATGGAGAAGCTTGTTCAGGGAGTTCAAGATAAAACAGAGCAGTTGGAGCGCCTGAGAAAGGAAAACGGCCAGCTCTTTCTCAGTTTAACTCAACAGGTAGAGTCATGGAACAAAATATTTTTAGGCGTTTGTGAAAAAAGACATACATTGTTCTTTCTTTGCTCTATCATATACCTGGGTGTCACTGGCTGCGGGAAAGGTCTCCGGGGAAGCCATCTGAAATGAGGTATCTAATGGCTTTTCTCAGGAACTAATAAGAGAAGACTGGCTTTTCTCTCTGCACCCTGCTTGCCCGTTAGCTTAGCAGGCCTTTCCCCAGTGCGTGCGCACGTGTGCGTGTGCGTGTGCGTGTGCGTGTGTTTTCCCAGCAGTGGTACTGAAATCTGTTTTTGTGCAGAGGGAACACCAGAAGGAGCTCCAGTGGACAGTGGAGGAGATGAAGCAGAAAGAAACTGCTGCAGCGAAGAAACAACAGGAGTTAACGGCATGTCTGTCTTTGGCTGGCTATGTGGGAGGGAGCCTAAGGAAAGGAAGGGATAGAGCCTATTTTCAGGGGATGGACAGGATTAATGACACAGATTACAATAGCATTTACCTCTGGACTTTCTTCTCTCTACCCAAAGGGACAGAGAATCTGCCATTTACAGACTGTTTAGGAGAGGTGGGTGTTTCTAATATGTGACGACTGAAAAGGAATATTGGAAGTTAAACTTCATGAGAGGTTGTAGTAAATAGAGCCTTGGGCTAGAAATCACACAGAATAACCCGTACCCCCTTCTTAAAGAGTTTTTGTCGGGGCAGACAAATTAATGATTGTAAAATGAGCTCTACAATTAGAAGATATTATAGTAGTCAAACAAATTTTGTTATAATTAATATAATGTTAGCAATTATCATCATTATAAATTATTCTGAGCTATGTAATATAGTAATGAAAGCCTAATTGACTAATAATTTCCTATAATATATTGTTGGAAACGAGGCCTCATGGTGATCACAGGTGCCTAGAAGCTCCATTTTCTGAACTGTTGTAAGGACATGAGAAATCCTGATGCGTGGAGAATATCCAGCTGTTGGGAATGTAACTCATATCCTCTATGCATCATTCATTCATTCAATCATTATCTGATTGATTATTGAGTACCTACTGTGTATAAGATACTGCGTATTTTAGCTTATATAATAAAAAATAGATGCAACAAAGTTTGAAAATCATCAACTCACCGGTTAAGTATAGCCCACAGGAATGTTTTATTTGTTCTAGATGGTGTTTTTTAAAAAACTGATTTGGTGACCAACACTTAAAAATGGGAACATTTCCCGTTAAAAGAAATTGGTATTTCCAGCTTCTTGAAAAATCAGAGGCTCTGCAACATATGAGCCAACACTCCCGCCCTGTAGCAGAATCTGGAGCTGAGTAGCTGCTGACCCTTTAGATGGGTCATGCGTTCCCCATGTGGCTGCCGTCCTCACTGTTTTGTTGCATCCCACACTCCTTTATTCAGTTCCATTACTTGCCAGGCCCCTATTGGCACTTTTGAGTTTGTGACCTCTGATGTAACAAAGAAATCTGCTTTAAATAATCTATAGCCATTCAAAGGTTTGGACTTCCTTGGTTTTCATGGAATACTTTTCAAGGTCCAGGGGTTCCCCAGCTGTCTGATAGCAATTCTTTATTCCTCATGCATCCAAAAGGCCCCTAGCTCGGAGGACTATGTATCTTAGGCTTCAGGAGCCTCGGAACAAGAAAACAGCAGTGGAGGAGCAGTTAGTACAAGAGGTGGAACGCCTAAAGGCAAAGGTAGAGGCCGGGAAAGCCTGTTTCTTAGAGAAATACAAAGAGTGTCAACGGCTCCACAAACAGATCAGGCAACTCAGGGCTGCCGCACGGGTAGATGACAGAGTTGAGGGGCCCAGGAAACAAAGGGTGTGAAGGTTTGTGGTTCCTGGACCAAGCCCAGAGGATTGTACACACGCTAAGGAGAATACACCCTCTGCTAAAAAAGAGGGATGGAGTATGGGGCCAGAAACCAGCCTGGAGATCCCCAGAAATAGAGGCCCCAGTTCAGCCATGGGTCACAGGGAAGGTTTTTATAACCATTGAGCGGGTTTCTGTACAAACTGAGATAGTGCTTTCTTATTTCTGCCTTTTGAGGAAGTGAACCAGGACCAGAAGAGCTAGCAGGAGCCAATGGGGATGGGGAGCCAGGAGCCTCAGTCAGCACTATCATCGGGTGGCCCCCTTTCACATTACTACCTCAGGGTCGGCTAGAAGCACACAGCAGTTTGGGCACCATCATTCAAATAAAAAATCTTGAAAAAAACCCCGCAACTAGTAGGATTAGCTTAAAGTGTTTTTGTGAGGTATTCGCTTGTGTATGTATATAGGCAGGTGTCGGGAAGCGCTGAAGTATGCCTATGAGTTTTGGCTCCATGAAACTAGTCAGGTGAACCCATCATACTGGGAAGCCCAGGACCCCAGTCTGGGTTCCTTGTAGCCTTGGATAAATGCCTTCCAGGGTTCCTTCTTCCTCAGTGTAACTTGAGTCCACATGCCTGTCGTCACACTGGGAGGGAGTCACACCAGCCTAATTCAGTGCTTCACGCTGTGTTGGGTGAGATGTTTATTCAAGACAAAGATGATGATTGTTTCCATGGTTGTGTGGGGTTAAAAAAAGCTCAGTTTATCCCTAATTCTGTTAAGCCAGTCTTGAGGTTTCCCCAAGCTAACTTTTTCTCTCTTTGGTCACTTACTCCCAGCTAAACCAAAAGAAACTGGCATCTTGATGCCAGCCCAAGCCTTCAGGCATTTTGTTAAGTCATTTTTCTGTAAGTCAGCATCACCTCCATGGTACCACTCCTCCCTACCCCTATTTCCTTCTCCAGCACCTCAGTCCCACCACTTTGGAAAGCCAGATCCTCTATGATCTCCTTGTTTTACCCCACCTTGGATCCAGACTGCAGTAGGTAGTCCTAATCCGATTTTATTTTATTTTTTGACAGGACCAGAACTTTGACCTGTCAAAAAGACTGAGTGAGAACAAGATTATATATAATGTTCTGCAGAAAGAGAAGGAGAGAATAGAAGACGAAAATGATGTAAGTATGTAAAAGACTTTTTAAGGGAAGGAGCAGGGTGACCCAGAGATGTGCTAACATAAAAAGTTAAACAAAAGAGCCCTTTCTGGGACATTGGATGAGACAGTTGCTCCCAAACAAAGAGTACATTTCATCTGGTTTCCTAATCTACCGCAAAACCCATTCTTTGTTCTGTAACTGAAGCTTGTTTCGCATGGCAGTAGTGACCTTGAAAGGAACAGCCTTGATGAAGATCTAACTTATTATTTTTGCTTTTAACTCCACAGCTATTGTAAGTATTGTCTTTGGGGAGTAATATCCTACATCATTTTTGTGCTAGCTGAGGGACCCTTTTCCGTCAGCACAACTTTTTTCTTTTTCTCTGCTGCCAAACCAGGAGCAGAAGTGGTGGTCTGTACCAGTGCTGGACCCATGGTAGGCCCCAAATAAATACTATGCATTCATTCATTCATCAGTTCATTCTTTCATCCAACCAGTATTTATTTTCTGCTGTATGTTAAACACATTATTATTGATTGATTGAGGATAATGGCAGCAAATAAAAAGGTTGAACTTGAAGTCATTCTCACATGCTTGCTGGCATCAAAGAGCAGGTGTTCAGGCATTCTGGCTGCTCCTCCGATCTACACCTCCAGCCATTCTCCATCTCTACCCTCTCCATAACCCTTCTGGGCTATGCCTTCAAGTGATCATTTCTACCTTTGATTATATCATTTATGCCAGTGTGTTTCAATTTTGCAAAAAGACTTTGAGGTCTGTTTCTGGTCCTGTCATTCTCATCCTCTTGATTTAGTTAGCTGTACCTTGACTTTGAAATAGTCGATGGTGTGGGCTGGGGGTGGGGGAAGGGTGTGCAGAAGATGGGGAAGGAAGAATGCACATAACTTGCAGCAAGAAGAAAAAGATCTGATACTTGGAAGCTTTGTTAAGAACTATAGTAAAACCCTCTTAAGATGTTAAGAGGAAATTTACTGATTTTCGTTTTTCTAAGAACTTTAAATGTTGCCTGTCCCCCTTGGGGCTTGATCTCTTACATTCTTTCTCTCTCGCATTCCCTCCCTCTCTTTTTTCCTCCCTCTCACTCTCTGTTGGCATATCCATTTAATGGGATAAAACATGAAGAGGGAAAATTATATGAGATGAATATTCACACTATGTAAGAAAATTGTTCTAGGAAGGAGACTAAAAGAAGCATTCTGCTCTCAATAATGTGTAACAGTTTCGATCTTAATATAGCTCCCACCACCCTCACATATCCATACAACTTCTGTACCCCCTTCAGTTGGTGTGTATTTAAAGATATAAAATTCCTTTTTGCATTCATTCTAAGCAAAATTCAATACATATTTAAATTCAGATATTAAGAACTCAGATGTTTGGAATACTGAGGCTACTGCTTCCCCTTTGGAAGAACTATGGTTTATCATTTCTTGGGCTTCTCCAGTGCCACATTGTTAATTGAGAACTACCTGTAATGGGCATCCCTGGCCAGTTCCTTGTGGCCATTTGTTGTTGACTTTTAACATGTCTCTGTAAATACTCTATCCTTAGCTTTTGAAGATGGAGAACAGCACACTGCTGAGTTACATGGGTCTGAATTATGACTCTTTTCCGTATCAAGCGCCTACTTCAAATCAAGGAGGTGCAAGACAAAACCCAGGACTTGTCTATGGAAACCCATATTCTGGTAAGACAACTTTGCCGTTCGAGCTGGAGGCCCCTGCTTGCATCTCTTTCCTCCAATAAATTTTTTTTTTATCTGAAATGCTAATTAAGACCAGCCTCATGGTTAAGACTTGTTGGGCAGAAGCTGGGTACCCAACAGAAAGACTGCCAGGCAAGAAGTGTTAATTGAGAAATAAATCTGAATCTAGAAGACACAAATCAGATCATTCGCCTAGAGGCAGCAGACACAAATTGAGTCCCCTGGCTATATTCCAAATATATAAATCAGAGAAATGTCTCTGTGTAGAAGATATATACATCTAAAGCTGAGGAAGCTAATTAAGATTTGGAAATGGAAGCACGAGAGGCGGACTGTACCACCCAGGATGGGCTGTTAGGCAGCCACCCCCGTGGCCTGACCCAGGGTAGCAGGGATGTGCTCAACAGAGACTCCTGAGTGGTTTGGGGGACAGGAAATGGGGTGACAACCAGTGTTGTCATTGAAGGACCCGGGGTCAGATGTCTTTGCCAAACAGGGAACTTTCCTCCTTTTTTGTCTCCAAAAGTGATATGAGACCTCATTTGCTTTTTTGCGACAGTTTAAAGCAGGCCTGTTCTCTTAACAGTCACAATCTGATTTTTGCAACAGGCAGGGGTACAAGTTTATTTTTCCTTAAAAATATTTTTAAACATTTCATTTAAAAAATGACCGTGGATTTGGTCTTAAAATCTATTCTCAGACTATTTCCATATTAAATTGTTACTGCTTTCATTAAAATCTCATTTTCTCCACACTGAAAATAGGTTTATTGTTTTTTCTGATTATATAATGACTACAGAAAATGCCACTTCATTATTTTTTCCTTTTTTCCCCCGCTATCCTTGACCTAGATCCCCTCTATCAAAGTAGATGATATATATGAGAACGAAAGAATCAGAAGGGGAACGATGAGGGTTACAAAAAACCAGCTGCTAGAACACAGCTGGAGAATGTATTCTAGGGATGCATTTCATTGAATGAAATCTCTTTTATTACCTTCAGGTATCCAAGAAAGTTCTGCCCCCAGCCTGGTAAGTATTTGATTCATGAGATTTCCCACATGAAATCTTTGGGAAAATTTCCCTTCGTGCTCCGGTGAACCATAGGGAGACTGGTTTGCTGTGATAACTCCAGAAGTCAGCAGGATCAGTTTGGTCAGTGCTGAAAGCTGCAAGAGCCCGTTAGGGCGGGGAGAAGAAAACACAGTTCATCCATCAGTGTTCCGCTGGAGATTTTCACCTGTGAATTGAGTTTGGTAGCAGGACTGGGGAGGAGATATGAACCAGGCAGGTAGCCAAACAAGGTCTGTCCAGTGCCCCTTCCAGGCAATATTACATCCTTTCAGTCCTGGGGTTAGAGAATGCCCCAGTGAGTATCTCCAAATGTGAATTTGTTCATTCATCCTCTATTTCTGGATCACCTGCCATCTGCCGAGCATTATGCTAGGTGCTGAGGATATAGTAGAAAGTCAGACACAGTCTCCGCCACATATAGCTTCCATTCGGACTGACCTCTTTGCTCTCCCTCCCAGCTCTCCATCAAGAAATGCCCCACCTGCAAATCAGACTTTCCTGATGACTTGTTTGATCACACCTTGGAGCAGCACACGCAGACCCTTAGTTTGAATTGTCCAGTTTGTG
This sequence comes from Kogia breviceps, assembly GCF_026419965.1. Classification (NCBI taxonomy): domain Eukaryota; kingdom Metazoa; phylum Chordata; class Mammalia; order Artiodactyla; family Physeteridae; genus Kogia; species Kogia breviceps. The sequence continues at coordinate 35,374,948 of NC_081328.1, read as the reverse complement.
ACAAGGCCTTCCCAGCAAAAGAGAAGCAGATCTTCGAAGACCATGTGTTCTGCCACACTCTCTAAGTGTCCCAGCCTCTTGGATCTATACTGTACATGGATTTTATAGAGTAGGACCTATAGCTTCTACTATGAATTATGACCCAAGATCCTGCCTAATCTGAATTATTAGGGATTTACTTAGTCCTGCTGCCCTATAGGTGGAGTCATGTCGATTATCTGAAGCATAGTGTTAAGGGCTGTTGTAGTACCTTTTAAGTCACATAACTCCAGCTGTGTCAGCCTGTCAACTAAAATGCCCATTCTCCCGAGGGTCTCCAGCATAAAGGCCCTGGATGGAGCTGAGCTGGCTGTTCACAGCAGGCCTGACTCGAGTACTAAGTGAGTAGTTTCCCAGGTTGTCCTGCTGCCATTGAAGGTCAGGCCTTGAGTGCGTTTATACTCAGTCCTCAGTCCTAACCCTGGGAGTGGCGACTGATTAGAGGTTGAGAATTTCTTCCTCCTCCTCAGGCCTCCGTCTCCAACTGATTTAGAATAGTCAAAAATGGCATGGCAGAGAACCCAGACATCCAATTTGGATACCAAAGGTTTCTCATCTTGATTTCCCAGCTCCCAACAGAATCATTCCTGAACCACGGACATGAAATATTATTTCACTCACAGAAAGTCTTTCTGTCTGGATACCTCTGACTGGCATTTTCTACTCTGGTTTTTTCCTGTGCACATAACTATTATTGTTGTAAGTCCTTTCTTAATGGTTAGTGGGACTTGTTAGAAACTGTATGGGTTTGCAACTTTCTGAGCAGGTGAGTTTGAATATGGATAAGTTAGAATGAGAACTATTGTTAATCACTTTAATACTAAAAATAAATTAGTCCTCTACTTCAGGGACTTTGGTAATTTAAAATAAACCTTGAGTTCATGGTTTTTTTAAATTTTTAAGCTTGTGGGGAAAGTATAATCAAAAGGATTGTCGGAATTATAGACCCCACCAAGGATTTCTCTTCACCTGTCTTAACTAGTCAACAAAAGAGTGTCCTGGCCATTATCTTGAGGTGGAGAGGGAGGTGACGAAGCATTAGTTTGAGAAATCTGGAGCCCTGACTTTCTTGTTCTAACTTTCTGTGCATTTTTGAAAGGGTGTGGATTTGGGCACCTTTTGTGAACTAACTTCAGTTCCCTCCATCCAGATCTGCCTAATTGAACTATAAGAAAGCAATTCCATTTTCTCCACCCCAGGGACTGAACAAATGGAAATGACTCCCAGGCAGTCAGCCAGCTGGTCACTGTAGAGACTTTTACAGAAACTTTTGAATGATGTGAAACATGATGTTGTGCATCGGGTTGAGCCAGTTATAGTTCTGCATTCCTTCTGGGGTTTTCCCTGACATGACTGAAGTTAGGCCTTAGGCTAACTGTATTGTCCGAGTCACAGCTCCTCACCCTTATTTCTCCTTTGATAAAGTGAAGATGAAACTATACTCCCCCTCCTCCCGTATCACCATTTCAATATGATGTCTCTTGGACTTACAAGCCTTTGCCCCATAAGAATCAGATGTGACATTAAGACAAAGTCTAGAATAGAAATATAGGACTTCCCTGGTGGCGCAGTGGTTAAGAATCCGCCTGCCAGTGCAGGGGACAAGGGTTGGATCCCTGGTCCGGGGAGTTCCCACATGCCCCGGAGCAACTAACTAAGCCTGTGTGCCATAACTACTGAGCCCACATGCTGCAACTACTGAAGCCTGTGCGCCTAGAGCCCATGCTCCGCAACAAGAGAAGCCACGGCAATGAGAAGCCCGTGCACTGCAACGAAGAGTAGCCCCAGCTCACCGCAGCTAGGGAAAGCCCACGCGTAGCAATGAAGACCCAACGCGGCCAAAAAATAAATAAATGAATGAATGAATAGAAATATAATGAGACAGTTTTTCTGCCACAGTTTTTCTGGCAGATACCCTTCCTGCAAAATTTCTGTTGCTCCCCAGATAGTTCCAGTGAAGAATTGCAGTTTATTTTATACTAGTCAGCTTTTAATTAAGCACATGAATGGAGAGGAGCAGTGGTACACATAACCCGAATCAGTGCATACCGTTTCCTGGTGAATTACCCACCCCTTTGCCCCTGCTACCCTGAGCCTTACCCGTGATTATCAACAGCAGCAGGAGCCCCCCTTCCACAGGCTTGGTACAAAAAAACAGTTGAGGTGTTAATGATCCTTTTTGCTGGATGTAAAACAAAGCATCTTTAACCACTGTTCATTATCCCCAGCTGCTCTTACCAAGGCTTTGAAGGGGAAATTATGCTCCAGGCATCTACTAGTGGTAAAGGAAACAGTCATTCTTATAAATCCAGTCATCACCCCAGCCTTTCCCCTCCATACCTCTTACACCCACAGATTTTAAAGCTGTAAAATTCCTGCAATAAATAACAGCTTGTGGGAGCAAAATGGTATCTACATCTAAATTGGATTTTAGAATCTTTGTACTTATTGGGGCAACAAGTTTTCCTTCCTAGTTCATTTTCTCTTTTCTAATATTAAAATGTTTTTGCATTACCTTAGCACACTCACTCACTAAGCAGTGGGGAAAAAAGTCACCCTGGCATACATGAGTGTGAGTGGTGAAGGAAAGCTAATCGAAAATCAGAGAAGGGAGAGTTGGCAAGATATTTGGTAAACTTAGGCCCCTAAGAACACCTGTAGCTCCAGCCCTTTTGCCTCGTCCTGCTAAAAATTGGGATGAAATGGAACTGCCTTGATGTTTAAATATGATCCTGTGATTCGAGTGATTTTCTACAGTGGCTGTGGATTGCACTGAGCTAAACACTCTCTAACCTGGTCTCCTAGCAACAAATGCTAGTGAGATGGTAGGCTGTGGCTAAAAGATGCCGTCCATTACCTAGGGAAAAAAGCAAAATGGACTCAGCATAACATAGAGATCAAACCCGAAGAGATAGCACCTAATTCCCCTGAGTTAACCAACAGTAGGCCACAAGCTCGGGGGAGTTACACTGAGATCTCCTTAATTGATCTCATAAAAATATTAAAATAATGGCTTTATAAGAATGTAGTGCTTTATCGTTTAGACTGCATTTCATATAGTCCATGTATACTTTCAGTAACCCTTTGAAACAGAGAGCTTTTAAAAAAAAAATTTACTAATTTATTTCTGGCTGCATTGGGTCTTTGCTACGCGGGCGGGCTTACTCTAGTTGTGGTGAGCGGGGGCTGCTCTTCGTTGCGGTGCGCAGGCTTCTCATTGCTGTGGATTCTCTCGTTGTGGAGCACGGGCTCTAGGCGTGCGGGCTTCAGTAGTTGTGGCACGTGGGCTCAGTAGCTGTGGCTCGCAGGCTTAGTTGCTCCACAACATGTGGCATCTTCCCCGACCAGGAATCAAACCCGTGTCCCCTGCATTGGCGGGCAAATTCTTAACCACTGCGCCATCAGGGAAGTCCCTGAAACAGACAGCTATTTTTATAGATGAATAAGATGAAACGTGGAGAAATAACCTGCTAAAAGTGGAAACAACCCAAATGTCCATCAGTTGATGACTGGGTAAATGTGGTATAGCCGTACAACGGGATATTATTTGGCAATAAAAAGGAACGAAGTACTGAGATGTCACAACATGGACGAACCTTGAAAACGTGCTGTGAAAGAAGCTAGTCACAGAAGATCACATATTGTATGATTCCATTTATATGAAATGTCCAAAATAGGAAAATATTCTATGGAAATAAAATAGATTAGTGTTTTCCTAGGGCTGGGTGTTGGGGGAAGTGGAGAATGACTGCTAATGGGTATGGAGATTCTTTCTGGGGTAAGGAAAATGTTCTAAAATTTACTATAGAGATGGTTGCACAACTGTGTGAATATACTAAATACCACTGAATTATACACTTAACAGGTGAATTGTATGCTATGTGAGTTATACCTCAAGTTGGTATGTTTTTAAAAGGTTAAAAGGATGTCTTTTTAATTTGGGGGCCATGCCATGTGGCTTGCGGGATCTTCATTCCCCAACCAGGGATCACACCTGTGCCCCCTGCATGGGGAGCATGCAGTCTTCACCACCAGACCACCAGGGAAGTCCCTAGGGTGTCTCAAATACAGATACAGAGCAGGTTCAGCACTGCTGACCTTGGTTAAATTACACTTGTCAGTACAACCCCTGCCTCAGCAGTGTTGGGTTCTCCCCCTCTCTTGGGCTGGAGGCAGTGCTCCAGTCGTGATTAGCAGGGTCAGGCCAATTAATGGTAGCCTGCCATCTGGCCAGCAGCATTAGTGGTCTCTGGGAATATCTATTTTGTGGAGATGGATGGACCCAATAAAGTTGGGGGAAAGAGTCACCAGCCCACAAATCCCAGGTAATCATATTAAGGGATCCAGCCTGCTCTGCCTAGAGTTATTACTTTCTAAGAAAGAATATGACACTGCAGGGAACTAAGTCTGTCATTTACCCAGTCAGTCAACATTTAGTGAGCACCCACAGTGTGCAGAGCTAATACAGGGCCAGGATTTTTTTTTTTTTTTTTTAATAGAAAAGTTCTTCCCTCGAGGGATCTGCGAGATTAATGAAGACATTCTGTCTACCCTCTGGGAGCCCTCTGAACTGCTGGGGGAGAGATTCTCAGGTTTCAGGGGTCTCGTAATCTGTTGGGGAAATGAGATTAACTGCCCAATTTAGGGACACAAAGATAAGGGACATCATCTCGCAAACTGAAGACATGAGGGCTATGGGACCTGAGTGTTAATTGAGATGTGAGCAAAGCCCAAGTCAATGATGTAAGAGTGTGCTTTGGAAGAGGTTGAGGGACAAAAATGGCAGACCAAAATGGGGAGGGTATCCTGAGGGTCTCTACAAAGGGGGAGAGAGAAGCAGCTCCAGAATGCAAAGAACTTTTAAGCAAAAGTACTAGCATATAAAAAGTTTCTGTCCTGAAAGACACTACAGTCTAGTTGAATCACATCTAACAAGCTCATTTGAGCTCAAAAGGGACAGGAGGGAGGGTGGCGGAAGGCTGTCAGTTTTAAGGATATAGGAGTGTCTCAGAGCCCCAGGCTTAAGCTTCTCAGCCCTCAGGGCTAGAGTGCAGGTGACACAGAGACATCATCCCTTGCCATCTGTTACCCTGCTTCTCTGCCTCTGAGTCAAACCTTCTCTTTCACTCCAGTCTGATTCTCTGCCTCCCAGACTGCATGATGTAAAATGGTTGCTGCTTATCTGAGTTTTTAAGCTACTCTGCTTTAAAAAAAAAAAAAAAAAAAAAAAAGTTTTGAAAGGATAGGACGGGAATCTCAGTCCAACTCTAGATTCCCTGAGGGAGGGACTTGTTTGGCCCTGCTAGGGTGAACCAGTGCACTCACTCCTTGTTCAATCAACTGTGGCCAGAATGTGCGGTCACCCTGCACCAACCTGGCTGCTCTGAGTCACTGCAAGGATGGGAAGGGAGGTGCATGGGGAGAGGAAAATACCAGAGAAGATGGTGTGAGCTGAGCGTACAACAGATAATTGCAATAATTTATAACAAGTGCTGCGGGTGGGAGGATGGGATTCGAATCTGATTAAAAGATGAGTGGCCTTTAGGTGGAGAAAACCGGGGAGGATGCCATAATAAAGCACAGGATGGGGACTTCCATGGTGGTCCGGTGGTTAAGACTCTGCACTCCCAGTGCAGGGGGCCCAGGTTCGACCCCTGGTCGGGGAACTAGATCCTGCCTGCTGCAACTAAAAGAGCCCGCATGCCGCAGCTAAAGAGCCCACATGCCACAACGAAGGTCCCGCACCCGGCAACGAAGATCCCACGTGCCACAGCTAAGACCCGGCACAGCCAACTAAATAAATAAATAAATAAATAAATATTTTTTAAAAGGCAAAGGATGGAATACTACCCAGCAATAAAAAGGAACAAACCTGGCACATGCAATAACTTGACTGAAATCTCCACAGGATTAAGCTAAATTTGAAAGCATTTTAAATTATATACTATATATTCCGTTCATTTAGCACTCTTGAAATTTCAAAATTATAGAAATGGAGACTAGGCTACTGATGCTACGGGTTAGGTAGAAGGGAGGTTGGGGGGTGAGGGCTATGTGAGGAAGGGGTCCTTGTGCTGTATCTTGACTCCGGTGGTGGATCCACAAACCTACATGTGATAAAAAATGCATTGCACCAACTATGTAATGAGAACCAGAAAAGTGGGAAATTGAATAAGGTAGGTGAATTGCATCAATGTTGATATCCTGGTAGTGATACTGTACTAAGGTTTTGCAAGGTGTTACCACTGAGGGAAGCTGCATTAAAAGGTGCATGTGATCTCTCTGTTATTTCTTACAATTGGACATGAATCTACAATTACCACAAAATTAAAGGTTTATTTTCTAAAAAAGATCAGGAGCTTCAAAAAGCAGGTCATGACAAGGAAATTGCAGCGATCTGTGTGATGAGAGCAGGGCGTTCCTCGTGGGGCAGAGTGAGAAAGGAGGCTGGAAAGAAGGTTAAATCCAGCCTGGGAAAGGCCTTGTATACCATCCTGAGGAATAATCTGGACTTGGTCCCATTCAAGGCAACAGAGAGCTTTTGAGGTCTTTTAATAGGGGAGTGATGTAGTCAGACATATTCTAGAATGATCCCTGTGGTTGTAGGTTGTGGAAGCACTGTGGAGAATGGATTGGGTGTAGGGATAATCATCAGGGGAAGCCGGGAGGAAGGGAGGAAGGGAGACCAGTTAGGAGACCACTACAGTGATTCAAGAGAGTGCAGGAGGGCCTGGACCAGACAGTGGAGATGCAGAAGGGAGGGAGAACCAGAGCTATTTAGGAGTTGAAATCAACAGGACTTCTGTGATCAATTAGGTGCCAAAGAATGAGGTTATATTAATTTCCATAACAACACTAACTGGGTGCCTTAAAGCAACAGAAAGTTATTCTTTCACAGTGGCAGATTCTGGAGGCTCTTAGAAGTTCAAAACCAAGGTGTTGGCAGGACCACAGTCCCTCCCGAGGCTGTAGGGGACAGTCTGTTCTTTGAGTGGCTGTTGGCATCCCTCGGCTTGCAGCGTCATGCCAGTCTCTGCCTCCGTGGTCACAATGCCTCCTCTTCTCAGTGTGTCTCCTCCTCCAAGTGTCTCTTAAGGGCACTCCTCGCTGGATTTAGTAGCCACCTAGATAATCCAAGATAAGCTCCTCTCAGGATCCTTAATCACGTCTTTCTTCTTATGAGGCAGTATACTTTATCCATATAAGGTAGTAATTATAAGACATGAACATCTCTTTTCAACCTGCTACTGAGAGGTAGGGAAGAACAGATGACAACTAGGATTCTGACCCAGACCACCAAGACAGATGATACAGAAGAAAGAGTTGCTCTCAGGCAGAGAGTTTAAGTTTTAAGCATATTGAATCTGAGGGACTTGCAGGGATAGACAGTAGGTGATTGGAGAAATGTTTCTGCAAGAAGATGGGTTGGGGGACTTCCCTGGTGGTCCAGCGGTTAAGAATCCGCCTTCCAATGCAGGGGACGTGGGTTCGATCCCTGGTGGGGGGAACTAAGATCCCACATGCCACGGGGCAACTAAGCCCGTGCGCCATAACTGGAGAGAAGCCCGTGTGCCACAATTAAGACCTGATGCAGCCAAATAAATAAATAAGAAGAGGGGTTGGAGCCGCCAGTTGTTACTGACACAGGGCTGTGTAGCTGCAGCCATAGGAATGAGTGTGCTAACCTGGAGGGTCGGTTGAGGACAGGCCCTGAATAACATCAACTTTAGGGGCTAGGCAGCCATCCAAGAAGCAAAAGAAAGCTGCCACCTTCTGAAAGCCACGCGGTGAAACAGCTTCAGAAAATGAGTTCAACAGTATCAAATACTAGCAGGTAAATTAGGTGCAAAGGAATCATTAACAAAGGAAAAGAAAAACATATGGAAAGAAGACATGCAAGTGAAGTATAAGGTGATGGAGGCCTAACTAATTTAGTTAGTTTTAGCTATATCAGTAGGGCTGGAAAGAAACCTTTGATTTCAGGAACTAAACGTTGACAGGCAGATGCACTTCTTTTCTCTCTTTTTAAAAACCAGTATTTGCTCATTAAAGAACATTTGAAATGCATGAAATGGAAATGAAAGAAATATAGTTCCATCAAGCAACCACTATTAACATTTCCATCCAGTTCTTTCTATGCATAGGTGACCTTAAAAAAAACCCCACACATTTAATTATTTATATGTGTGTGCTCATGTGTGTGCATAGCCACCTGCCTTGATTTCAAACATTGGGATCCTTCTCTAAATCCTCCTGGAGGATCTGTTCTCCAGGCAGGGAGACTGAGTTCTGGACCTTGGTGAGGCTCCCCCAGGGCGAGCTGCAGGAGCCCCGGCCTCCCAACCCGGGCCATCTTCCCGCACCTCCTCCTGCAGAAGCTGCTGCACTGGTTTGGCCTGGACAAACACCAGGCACTTTTCTCTGGGTCCCTACTTCACACCCACTGTCAGAGGCTAATCCTTTCTCAACATCTGCTCCCTGGGATGTTGCTCTCTGCCCTGCTACCTCTGATACCACCTGGTCTCTCTACAAGCCCCCAAGGCAGAGGTGCTTTCTCCACCTTAACTGCTTCTTGGTGTTGATCCTCCTCTCCTTTTTCAATCCTATACCCTTTGCCTGAGCCAATAATCTCCCGCCAATTACAAGAAGAAGCCCCCTCCATCTGGAAGCCTTCTCTGATTACTGAACACACAGGTGCCTGGTAGATGCTTGTTGCCTCCTGTTGAATTCGGTGACCCCTGCCTAGTCTTCAGCCAGCACAATCTAGTCCCTGCCATCCCCTCCGTGCTTTTGTAGTGAAATGGTCGATTCCCCAAGTCAGTTCCCCAGAATCTGCCAGGGGGCCCAGAACACATTCTGACCCGCCTTGCCACCATGTGCTTCCTGACTGCTGCTTCCTGCTGTCAGTCTGTGGGAGCCCGGAGGACACACTTTTATTTGAACAGCATCTCGAAATAGGGATGAGAAAACCAATGCAAGAGTGTGACAAAATATACTGCAGAGACTAACTAGAAATTCTTTCCAATATTTGTGCTTTGCTCCCCACCACTGGCTGGAAAAGGCATTTTCCAATTGCATTTCTTTTGATTTATGCCTGGCTTGTTCCTCTAATCAGCTCCCAAGAAAAGGGACAGACTCTCTTCTCTGTTCCTTCCCCTCAGGGCAAATCTCTGACCTCGGGAGTCATCACATATTATGTTATTTAAATCCAAGATACATTGAGTGTTTACTACCAGTTAAGTGCTCTTGTCATCCCCTTTTATAGAGGAGGGAGCCAGGGCTTAGTGAGGATGAGGACTTGACGAGGGTGGCACAGCTGCAGGAGGCCAAGCTGGACCAGGGTTTAGGTTTGTAACACAATCCTGCTGTGGTGGAATGGGTGGGGTGGGTGTGGCGCGTGAGGCCAGCTTCCGCTCACCCACCCATTCTGCCCTCTGCAACAAAGTTCATAGTCCAGGAAATCCCTTGCAAGTGACAATGGCTCTGAAACTTTCCTGAAGATAAAAACTGCTTGGCCAGGGCCCCACTCACCACTTGCCATCCCTTCAGCTGATGCTTTGTCGGTAGTCAGGCTTTCCAGCTACCTTCAAGTCAGGACAAATTCTCTGAAAGAGGCCCTAGTGACATTCAGGCCCATCCCCCATTATGGAGGACCCATCCCTGCCACCCCACCCAACCCACTATCCCTTCCTTCCTTTCTTCCTTCAGGGAGTTTTTGCAGCTCAGCTCTCACTCAGCCAACGGGAAGCAACTGCTAATGTTAAGCAGTAAGGAGACTTAGGTAGGGGCCCAGGAGGTACTTTTTAAACAGAAATTTACTCAGGTTCAGGAAACAGCCATAAAGGGCATCTCAGCAATGCAGGCGCTCCATCTCCTGGTTGTAAACCCCAGGCAATGCCATACAGAGCATCTGTTTGTTTATCAGCTGTCATGGATTCAGGGACCCACACAGACCTGCCCATCACCAGGGCATCCCCAGGCCCTGCCTCCAGAAATGACCACCCCTGAGTTGAAATCCACTCTTGGAAAGAAACTGAGGAGGAGTTTTTACAATTTTCTTAGGCTTCACACCCTTTGTTGTTAGGAAATCTTTCTATAGCCGACTTCAGTCCCTGTTAATATATTCTGAACAATAGAATTGTTTTTGTTGTTGTCCCCCATTTAATTTGAATAAAATAATAGGCATTGAATGTTTGTATGACAAGCACTGTATTAAGCACTTTGTACTTGGTCATTTTTATTCCCACAAAAAGCCATTAATCATTACTGTATAAACAGTTAATGATTAAAGGTATCATTAATATACCCATTTTACAGACGGGGCACCAAGACTTAGGTTGAGTAAATTACCCAACATCATACAATAACAGAGTAGGGATATGAATTCAGATAGTCCCAACTTCAGGGCCCATGTGCTTAATTAATTATTAATGCTCTGTATCTCCCTACAATTTCCCTTTCCCCAAATGGGATCGTTCCACCTGCATATATACCTGTCCACAATATTTCCCCTTGAGGCAGGCAACCTAGAACTGGTCCCAAAGACCCTGAATAGAGTCATTAGGGACCAGGGCCATGGAAGCTTTCCATTCCATCTCCTAATTCAATCTCCGGCCACATCCACATCAGCCTTTCCCCTGAATGGCCCCATCTTGTTAATATCCTTCTCAACAAAGTGGTTCCTGAGCCTAACTGGAGGACTGTGTGAGCCATTCAGGAAAGCTCCAACAGACCAGTAGCCCTGGTCACAAGCGGAAAATGAACCCCTCTTTGCAAAACAGCTGTATCTGCTAGTTAAAAATTACTTCAACAAAATGCCATAAGGAAAAGATACCTGGGGAGGCATTATGCTCTCAGTAGTTTTGGTAGGAACTCGGCATTGATTTCCAACTGAGGAAACAGCAGAGAAAAACGCTGTGATCAGCTCCTGTGGCTGGGTTCTCCCTCACACATCACATAGACCACTACATCCCTCCCTCTTATTCTCTACCCCACTGGGCCTGTCACTGCCCCAGCCCCACACCTTGTGACCCCATAGAGTAGGCAGGCTTGTGGTAAAGAGCCCAGACTCTGGAACCAGACAGCCTGGCAGCAACCTTCAGCAAGTTACTTAGCCTCTCTTGGCCTTGGTTTCCCCATTTATGAATGGCAATGATGACTACATCCTCTACTTCAGCTAAATGAGTTAAAATGTACAAAGCATTTAGAACAGGGTCTGACACATTGATTGGAAGCACTCAGTAAATGTTCCACTCTTCCATGTAATTCATAGCCCTGTAAAATTGGGCAGGCCACTTTGAAAGAGGCCATGATGTAGTGATTAAGAGCACTTGGTTTGAAGTCAGAGAACCTTGCCCTTGAATCCTAACTTTCAACAACTTATTTAACCCCTCTGAACCTCAGTTTCCCTATTTGTAAAATGAACCTAATAACATCTACCTCTCATTAGGCTTGTTGAGAGGATTAAATGAGACAATATATGTAAGGGGCTTAGCACAGGGTCTGGATGGAAGTAAGCGCTCAATAATTGGCCTTTGTTACTTTTTTTTTTTTTTTTTTTTTTTTGTGGTACGCGGGCCTCTCACTGTTGTGGCCTCTCCCGTTGCGGAGCACAGGCTCCGGACGCGCAGGCTCAGCAGCCATGGCTCACGGCCCCAGCCGCTCCGCGGCATGTGGGATCTTCCCGGACCGGGGCACGAACCCGTGTCCCCTGCATCAGCAGGCGGATTCTCAACCACCAGGGAAGTCCCTGTTACTATTATTATTAACTCTCTGAACTTCAGCCCCTTCATGTGTGACTTGGAGACAACACTGCCCTATGAATTCTGTGAAGCCTGAAGGACATGCCATCTAGTTTCCCCTCCACTCTCTCCTGCTCTTTTAGGATGTTCCAACTACTGCCTGTGTGACACTCACTCACCTGTCAAAGCCAACTCAAAATACTGCCTCTTGCCAGAAGTCTTCCTGGGTCCCTACCTAGTGCTTTAGAGCCCCTGACTGGTTCTGACTTGAATTCAGAGTCACTTGGTCCCGTTCTTGTCTCCTGCCCACTGAGCCAGAAGTCCCAGGGGACAGACCCTCTTCCTATTCAATATCTTCCAAGTGGAGAAGCTTAAACCACCCCTCTGCCATCTTACCTTGAGACCAAGAAGGATGGTGGCTGAGGTCAACCTTTGTTACTGACCAGGCTTGGGTAGGCATGGCTCTAGAGCCCCCAGCAGGAAGGGGGGAGGCAGATGTGGGTGTGCGGGCCTTCAGCCTCAGACTCATTGGGGAGCTGAGCTAAAGAGCAGGGCCCCGAGCCCTCTGGTGGGGAGTCTGGGCTTCCAAGTAACATTCCATTCCGCTTACTCCCTCCCAGGGCCTTTTCAAGGGCACTCGATGCTTTAGGACTGCCCACATAATGACAAAAACTAAGATGCACTCACATGCCACATGAAATGTCATTTATACATAAACTATGTACAAGTGGAGCTGCAGTTAATTGGTTGACGTTTTTGTCTTATAGCCATTTATTTAAATATGAATTTTCATTTTGCAATTTTCTTTGTTCATTTTGAAACCAAAAGCTTCTTTCCATCTTTCAACCAATAGTCCCTATAGGCCCTAAGCCTATGTCTAAGGTACGGGCCGGCAGTGCCTGGTTAGAGCCCCAAATCCCAATGCTTGTCAATTCCTGAGCCCATCTGGACCACCCGACCATATCTATCCACCCACCTATCTATCATCTATGTAGCATCTATCTCCCTCCCTATCTATCTAGCCATCATCATCTATGTAGGCTGCGTAAAGTAACAAAGGCAACTGGACAGAGGGTACAAAAGCCGCATGTGGTGTGAGACTGCCCTCTAGAGGTTGCTCCAGGAAGGTGCAGGTGGGGAGCCCCCTCTGCCATCAGGCTATCAACCCCACCATTCACTCACTGACATTTATTGAGCGCCTACCTATACCAGGTGCCCTGTACGCACTTTGGGAACAAAGGGTAATAGACAGGAATAAATTTCATCCCTGTCATCTGGGAGGTCACCATTTTGTAGCGGTGACTACAAACACAAACACACAATTACAATTCAGTTCAATGACTACTGTAATATGTGTGTGTCAAGTTCCATGGGAGCACAGGGGGGATGTACATAAGTCTGGGACAGTAGGGGAAGTGTCAACACAGGGGAGGTGACATTTTACTTGGACTTCGAAGGATAAGTAAGCATTTTGCAGGCAGCGCTAGAGAGGGAAGACATTCTGGGCAGAGGAAACCGCATGAGCAAAGGCAATGCACTGTAGAAGTGTGAGCTTGTTGGGGGGCAGTGAGAGGTGCCCTGCAGCTGGAGTGTGCATAGCAGGGAGCAGTGCAAGACCCGCCTAGAGAGGCAGGTGGCGCCAGATGGTGACGCAGCTCCCGATTGGAAAACGGGGACATGCTCCTCTGGCCAGGACCCTGTGCCCAACAAGAGGGAGGAATGTCTCTCCATTCCCATGGGTTTGGTTAAGGTCTTGCATTGGCCTCCTTGTTTCTCCCCTGCCCCTCACATCGCTACCTAAGGATGCTTCTAAATCACAGTCAGCTTGCTCCTGATTTCTGTCTGCTTAAACCTCTCCATTGGCACATCAACAGGCACAGGGCAAAGGCCAGACTCCCAGCCTCACATACAAGGGGGTGAGTTTGGGGCTCTTTCAGGAAGAACGTTCTTTACATAATGGGGGTTTATTACGAGGCCACACGAGGAAGGCAGGAGGACAGGAGTCTCAGCCGCCAAACAACCGGGCCACGCAGTGACTGGAAGGCGATTGAGCAATTCCGAAGGCTGCAATGCAGCTGTGAGGGAGACAGTCCTTTACTGGCAAACAGGACACATTCCTACAAAAGTGTATGAGAGTGATATGTCTGAAAGCTGAAAAAGAGATTCGTGTGTTAGAGGAGAGAACGTTCTGGCCCCAGGGAGCGAAACAAAAAAAATATCTCAAAATACCTAAACATGGTCCAGAAGCAGAATAAAATAGTGACTAAGCGTATTGGTCCTGGCACCAGGCTGCCTGGCTGCATCACTTATTACCTATGAGATTCTGGGGAAATTAATTAATTGACTGCTTTCTGCCTCAGTTTCCTTTCTATACTAGTGCCCATTTCATACATTTTTGTGCAGATTACAAGTTTCACACATGTCCTGTGTTTGAAATAGAGTGTCCACATAGGAGCCACTCAATAAACATTCTCTATTAGGATTCATGCAGGCCTTGGGGCAGAGAGGCTTAATTACCCCCGGAAGTACTACGCTCCACTACCTAGTCTCCCTTTCTTCTGGTTGGTAATGGAAACCCCACCCTCAAGGATAAGTGGTAGTCCAGCCAGAGACCAGATTTCATCAGCCTCCTTGCAGCCTGCTGTGGCCATGTGACCGAGTTCTGGCCAATAGGAGGCAAGCAGTACTGAGGTGCCCAACTTCTGGATCCCGTCCTTAGGAGGAGAAAAGGTGCTTGCCCTTCACGTCTCCCCTTCCTGCTGATGAGAAGTGGCTTAGACACAGAGATGGAAGCACATGTTGAAGATGGCAGAGGCACTCCAAAAGCCCCAGGCTGCTCACCTCTTACTGCTATATGAGAAAGAAGCGATCTTCTGTCTTCACCTAAGCCACTGTATTAGGGGCCTCTTTGTTACAGCAGTTTAGTGTGTACCTTTAATGAATGCAGTATCTTTTTCTAAAGTAATCCTTCCCTGTTAGAATAGTGGGCAAGAGGCACTAAAAGATAGTTTACTCACATACATCAGAATAAAACATCTAAAAATAGCCTTTAAATAGATGAAAGTATGCTCAATTTTACTCATGAAGAAGAGAAATGCAAATTAAAATTACATCGTAACCCTATTTCTCATTTATCAGATTGACAGAAATTCAATTTTTTTTTTTTTTTTTTTGCGGTATGCGGGCGTCTCACTGTTGTGGCCTCTCCGGATGCGGAGCACAGGCTCCGGACGCGCAGGCTCAGCGGCCACGGCTCACGGGCCCAGCCGCTCCGCGGCATGTGGGATCTTCCTGGACCGGGGCACGAACCCGTGTCCTCTGCATCGGCAGGCGGACTCTCAACCACTGCGCCACCAGGGAAGCCCAGATTGACAGAAATTCAAAGGCTTGACCACATACCCTGTCGGCGAGGCTGTATGGGAAACACACATTTTCATATTTTGCTGCTGTGACATAAGAAAAAGATATTTGGTCTCTGCCACTGTTGCCTGACACTGAGCCCCTAAAACGCTAGGAATTTCCTGAGTGTAGGGGTGATAAGCCCCTTTCAACTTTACCTGAATTCATGCTAGTGAGGTGACTCTTGGAGGACAGGGGCCGGTTGCCAGAGGAATCAACCACAAGATCAGAGGGTTGGAACTTTCAGCTCCATCCCACGCCCACCTCTGGGGAGGGGAGAAGGTCTGAGATCAAATGAATCACCAATGGCCAATGATTAAATTAATCATGGCTGTGTAATGGAACCTCCATTTAAATCCTAAATGAATGGGTTTAGGGAGCTGCACATAGAGGTGCTGCGTGGGTGGTGCAGCTGGAGACGGTGGGGGAGCTTCGCACCCCTTCCCCACATACCTTGCCCTGTGAACCTCTTCCATCTGGCTGTTCCTGAGCTACGTCCTTTATAATACACCAGTAAGAGTATGCAAAGTGTTTCCCTGAGTTCTGCGAGCCATTCTAGGAAATAACTGAACCTGAGGACAAAGTTGTGGGAAACCCTGATTTACAGCTGGTCTGTCAGAAGTATGTGAGGCCTGGACTTACGGCTAGTGTCTGAAGTGAGGAGTAGCTTTGTGGGCCTGAGCTCTTAACCTGCGGGGTCTGCTCTAACTCTGGGTAGTTAGTGTGTGAATTGAATTCTAGGACACCCAGTTGGTGTCTGCAGAGAATTGGAGAAGTGGTTGGTATAGGAAAAAAATCCACACATTGGTGTCAGAAGTATTGTTGGTGTTTAGAGGAAACAGTTTTCATTTAGCTGGTGGGAGTGCGAAATGGTACAACCCCTATGGAGGAGGATCTGGCAATATCTAACAAAATAGGCATTGACCCTTTGACCTGGCAATCCCACGTCTAGAATTTACCCTGAATATAACCCTTCAACACTATTAAAAAAAAAATACACACAGGTTTTTCAGCATTATTTGTAATAGCAAAGTATGAGAAACAAATGCCCAAACATAGGAGATTGGCTAAAGAAATTCTAGTACATCCCTGCAGTGGAGTACTAAGCAGCTATAAACAAGGAACAAGAAAGTTTGCTGGGCTTCCCTGGTGGCGCAGTGGTTGAGAGTCCACCTACCGATGCAGGGGACACAGGTTTGTGCCCCGGTCCAGGAAGATCCCACATGCGGCGGAGCGGCTGGGCCCGTGAGCCATGGCCGCTGAGCCTGCGCGTCCGGAGCCTGTGCTCCGCAACGGGAGAGGCCACAACAGTGAGAGGCCCACGTACCGCAAAAAAAAAAAAAAGAAAGAAAGAAAGTTTGCTTTGAACTGATACAGAGTCATGGTCAGGATGTATCATTAGGTGGAAAAAGCAAGATACAAAAGAGTATGCAGATATCCCCTGCTTCTCAAAAGTTCACTTTACACCGCGATGTGTCCTAAGGTAATTGTTTCTTCACTTTACACCATTTTATTTTATGAAAGATTTCATAGGAACACTTTACTTTCAGATAGCAAGGGAAACCTGTATATGTATAGAAGACTACCTTTTGCAGAAAAGAAATATTCCCAGTCACAAATGGGATTAAGGAAGGGGGAGGGAAGAATTAGTAGTAGCTACAAAGAAAACTAAACAAATGAAAGAATGAGACAATTATTTCCAGCAAACCAAAAAACTGCATAAGAAAGGAAATGTAATTATAGTATAATATATGGCTTAGCTGGGAGTCATAGTTATTTAGTCATAAAATGTAAATGTTAAATGTTGAGTTAACCAAAAATTATGATATGTGAAGTGTGGAGGTGTACAAGAGGAGAAATCAGGAATTGAAGGGAGCTCTATGCTCATCTACCATAATAATAAGTAAAAAGGGTAATGTCTAATGTTGAGAAATTAGGAGTTAACGGTATAAGCATATTACTTAGAAATACGGTGGTAATACCAGAGGAAACAGCTAGAAATGTTAGATGAAAATAGTGGCCTCTGGGGAGTAGGACTGGGAAGTAGGGAGGGGTCAGGCAGGGAGTTGATATTTTCCATTATCAGCCTTTTAGTATCATTTGCTTTTTTTTTTTTTTTTTTGCGTTACGCAGGCCTCTCACTGTTGTGGCCTCTCCCGCTGCGGAGCACGGGCTCCGGACGCGCAGGCTCAGCGCCCATGGCTCACGGGCCCAGCCGCTCCGCGGCACGTGGGATCTTCCCTGACCAGGGCACGAACCCGTGTCCCCTGCATCGGCAGGCGTACTCTCAACCACTGCACCACCAGGGAAGCCCTATCATTTGCTTTTAAATGATGTAAATATGTTGACTTTAAAAACATGTTTTTCACTTTTAAAAAAATAAATGAAAAATTAAGAACAGGAGACTCCATACTAGCAGTAAAAACTAGTAGAGTGTGAAGGGAACTGGGGAACCCACTTCTGTTCTCACTTGGTCAAACCACATTCTATCCCTCTGATGTCAGCAAAGACTGCACACAGGGGAATATTACTGGCAATTATCTGACCAAATCCTGTTTGGTGGGGTTTTTTTTGTTTTTTGGTACGCGAGCCTCTCACTGTTGCGGCCTCTCCGGTTGCAGAGCACAGGCTCAGACGCGCAGGCTCAGTGGCCATGGCTCGTGCACGGGCCCAGCCGCTCCACGGCATGTGGGATCTTCCCGGACTGGGGCACGAACCCGTGTCCCCTGCATTGGCAGGCGGACTCTCAACCACTGCGCCACCAGGGAAGCCCCGATGTTTGGGTTTTTTAAACAGAACAAAGGACTTAACTTGGGTTCCCCCGGAAGCAGACCCTGAGTCTGTTTTTGAGGACAAATAGTGTTATTGGGTGGTGATCCCAGGAAGCATGGGCAGATAGGGGTGTGGGGGAGTGAGGGGAGGAATGCAACACAAGATGTGTTCCGCAGCAGGTGACTGCTATGGGCAGCTGGGGCTCAGTCCTTACAGAACCCACCTCAGAGGTGTCCCAACCACGAGTGAGAGAGCTGGGGTATTTATCCACCAACTCCTACCCACCATTGGTTGGGGGCCACCCACAGAGCTGTTAACTCCCACCAGCTACCCCGTTTCCAGCCTGCCCCAAGGAGGCCACCTCGCTTTAACAGCAGAGCGTGCCTCGAGTGGGAAGTTGCAGGTGCGTGATGTCGAGAACCACGTGTGTGGAAAGGAAGGTACATGAGCGAAGAGTGGACGTGGAAGGGATACGGGAGGGACACTGACGTTGTCTGCCACAGGACTGAAAGGAACGGAACATGCTTTTCTTTTGGCCAGGGGTGAAGCTTCTCAAGAAGGGGCTGGGATGCGCTGTACTGTGTGTCCTATACGAGGGGAAAGGGTGGAGAACTGAGGCGACAGAGAAAGCTGAGTGAGAGGGACCGTCCATTAAACACCCTCCTTTCTAAGGTCTAGGATGGGAAGACCCTTTCCTTTTACGGTACGAGGGAACACGTAACATAAAGTTACGGCTTTTTTTCCCCCATACTTTACTGGTCTTTTCAGCTCCTTTAGTCATTGTTGCCTGGTGTGTGTTTCATGAAGGGAAGACAGGACATCACTTTACAGGGGTCTTCTGTTGAGCTAGCCCAGATTTCTAGGTGAAGTAACTGCTAGTCACCCCCTGACGGTGTCAGCTTTGCCTCAAGACTCTTCTGTCACAGCCGCCAGGCAAGTACAGCAGTTCCAGGCATAAATCCAGACGACAACATCCCAAGTAAGAAAAACGATTATTTATCCTTGTATCTCTTTCTTAGAAATCCCCTGGCAGACTTCCCCTCATATATCATTGGCCAAACTTGGGTTTGATGTAGAGGAACCAACCATCCTGGTTTGCCTGGGACTGAGGGTTTTCTGGGATGTGAGTCTTTCATGGTAAAACCAAGACAGTGCCCTCAACATACAAACAAAAACAAACAAACAAAAAAACGATTAAAAAATGGGCAGAGGACCTGAATAGATATTTTTCAAAAAGAGACATACAGATGACCAACAAACACATGAAAAGATGTTCAACATTGCTAATCATCAGGGAAATGCAAATTAAAACCACAATGAGAGATCACCTCACACCTGTCAGAATGGCTATCATTCAAAAGACATCAAATAACAAGAGTTGGCGAGGTAGAGAACAAACGTATGGACACCAAGGGGGGAAAGCAGTGGGGGATGGTGCTGTGATGAATTGGGAGATTGGGAGTGACATGTATACACTGATGTGTATAAAATGGATGACTAATAAGAACCTGCTGTATTAAAAAATAAATAAAATAAAATTCAAAACAAACCCAAACAAACAACAAAAAAAGAGTTGGCAAGGATGTGGAGAAAAGGGAGCCCTCATGCACTGTTGATGAGAATGTAAATTGGTGCAATCACTATGGAAAACAATATGGCGGTTCTCCAAAAAGTTAAAAATAGAATTGCCATATGATCCAGAAATTTCACTTCCAGGCATTTACCTGAAGAAAACAAAACCGCTAATTTGAAAAGATATATGCACCCCTATGTTCAACCTAAGTGTCCATTGATAAATGAATGGACAAAGAAGATGTAGTATATCTATATATACACATGTACATACATATATACATATATGTAATGGAATATTATTCAGCCATGAAAAATGAAATCTTGCCATTTGTGACAACATGGATGGATCTAGAGACTATTATGCTAAGTGAAATAAATCAGACAGAGAAAGATAAATAGTGTACGATCTCACTTATATGTGCAATCTAAAAAACAAAACGAAAACAGACTCATAGATACAAAGAACAAGTGGGTGGTTGCCAGAGGGGAGGGGGTGGGGGTTGAGTGAAATAGGTGCAGGGGATTAAGAGGTACAAAACCCCCCAGTTATGAAATAAATAAGCCACAGGAATGTAATATGCAGTATAAGGAGTATAGTCAATAATATTCCAATAACTTTGTATGGGGACAGATGGTTACTAGAATAACCATGCTGATGGTTTCATAATGTCAAATCACTATGTACTACACCTGGAAACTAACATAATATTGCATGTCAACCACATTTTTTAAAAAAAGGGCTTCCCTGGTGGAGCAGTGGTTGAGAATCTGCCTGCCAATGCAGGGGACACGGGTTTGAGCCCTGGTCTGGGAGGATCCCACATGCCACGGAGCAACTAGGCCCGTGAGCCACAACTACTGAGCCTGCGCGTCTGGAACCTGTGCTCCACAACAAGAGAGGCCGCGATAGTGAAAGGCCCGCGCACCGCGATGAGGAGTGGTCCCACTTGCCACAACTAGAGAAAGCCCTCGCACGAAGACCCAACACAGCAAAAATTAATTAATTAATTAACTCCTAACCCCAACATCTTCTTAAAAAAAAAAAAAAAAAAAAGGAAAAGAAAAAAAACCAAGACAGTCCCATGCAAACTGGGACAGTTATAGCTCCATGCTATAATACATGCCTTTGGTGTCCCACTCAAATTCCCTTTGCTGGGCTGGGGATTCCTCTGAGGGTTGACTACTAATGACCCACAGATTGTCTCCAACTCCAAAGAATTGCCTTCAGCTGAACCAGCGCCACCTTGTTATGGAGGTTACACCATCACCACCACAGTCCCTCCTCAGGGGAGCCTGTAGCCAGTGTTTAACCGACAGGGGGTACAAAAGGTTGGCCCCTGGTTCCAAGATGGGAGGAATTGTGTGGTGCAGTTTACACTCCAGAACTCCCCGTGGACTCAGATTGAAGCTAATCTCCAAATGAGACCATGTCCTTGCTTCCCAGCGCGCAGCAAAGAGAAGACCCAACACAGTCAAAAAAAATAAAGAAAAGAAAATAAAGAAAATAAATACAGAAAATTAAAACAAAACAAAACAAACAAACAAATTAGCCTTGAATCCTGCTGAATTGCTGTGTCAGATTTTCTGATTCTCTATACCTCCCCACACCCAGGAATGAAGTTAGAGCATTGATTAGAGAAACTGTAAGATCTTAGCTGTTGGAATGAAGGTATTGATCAATTCATTCAGTCAACAGATATTTGTTGAGCACCTACTCTGGGCCAGGTACTATTCTAAGCACAGTGAATGAACATCCCTGCCCTCAAGGAGCTCATGTAGGAGGGAGAAAGATGATAAATAGTAAACATAACAATTACGTTTGTTTGTAACAGTCAGTACAGAACAAACAGTGTGTTAGAAGGTGCTGAGTACTGTGGAGGAAATAATAGAGCAGGCTAAGAAATTTGGAGAGAGAATAGGGAAATGGTGATTGCAATTTTAAACAGACAGGTCAGGGCAAGCCTCGTTGAAAAGGCAAGATTTGAGTGAAGACATGAAATAAACTAGGGAGTGAGTTACCTGGACATAAAAGGAGAAGAGCAAGAATATGCCTGGGAGTTCAAGCAACAGCCAAAAGGCTAAGGGGGCTGGAGCGGGGTGGGGGGCGGGGGGGACTTGTAGGACAGGTCAGACAGGTAGTGGGGGACCAAGTGGGATGGAGTTTGGGCTTTTTTTTTTTTTTTTTAATGCAGTATGCGGGCCTCTCACTGTTGTGGCCTCTCCCGTTGCTGAGCACAGGCTCCGGACGCGCAGGCTCAGCGGCCATAGCTCACGGGCCCAGCCGCTCCGCGGCATGTGGGATCTTCCCGGACCGGGGCACGAACTCATGTCCCCTGCATCGGCAGGCGGACTCTCAACCACTGCGCCACCAGGGAAGGCCGGAGTTTGGGCTTTTACTCTGGGAGAAATGAGAAAGCCATTGAAGGATTTTGAGCAGAGGAGTGACACAGTATACTTATACCTTAAAGGATTTCTCTGGCTGCTGGGTCGGATGAGGATAAATGATACAGAAGCAAGTAAAAGCAGGGCAAATGTTCGGAGGTCTCTGCAGTAACCCAGATGAGAGAATGAAGGCGGTTCAGGCTAGAGCGGTACCATTGGAGGTGTGATTAACTGGTCAGATCCTGGACGAATTTTGAAAGCAGAACCAGCATGGTTTCCTGGGACCGAATGTAGGGTGTAAGAGAAAACAGCTTTGTTGAAAAAAAAAACAAACACCACCAAACCTCAGATCTCTCCAAACCATCTTTCATTGAGCCCCCTCTGCTGGACGAATGTGAAATTGCCTCCCATCCCTTCCCCATGGTTGTGGAACGCGAGGTTGCAGGGATGACTGACCTTCGAAGGCAGATTAGAGGAGCAAGTCAGACACCTCCACCCTCATTATTCACCATCCATACCCTGAAGCTAAAGCATGAATTGGAGAATTGGTATAGCTGAGCAGAACCCCCTAGGCAGGCCCAGCTCTGAATCTTCACCAGGCCTGGATATTATCAAAGAAAGACAAGATTCTTAGTTTGGACGCTTTAGCAGAGAACTGCCACAGGAAATGCTCAGGTCACCAAAATTTTATGGGAATTGTAGTACCAGAAAAAAAAAAGTAATGCTGGCAAACAGAGGCCTGAGATTTTCTTAAACCAATGTTACAGGAAGACTCGGTCCCAAACCTCATAAAAAGGATACCAGCAATAATAGGAAGTAGATGGCTCCCTAGAGGAGACCCTACCCACTGGTCCTCTTTGAAGCAGTCCTGAAGGATGCTG
This sequence comes from Kogia breviceps, assembly GCF_026419965.1. Taxonomy (NCBI): domain Eukaryota; kingdom Metazoa; phylum Chordata; class Mammalia; order Artiodactyla; family Physeteridae; genus Kogia; species Kogia breviceps. The sequence goes on along the minus strand of NC_081328.1, from coordinate 35,352,159 downwards.
GTTATATCAATATAAAGGAAGTCCTCCAAGCAGGTAGATCATAGGGACCAAGGAAGTCACTGCACTGCTCAAGAAGTGTTATACAATGATGCCCGTGAGATTTGCTGTTGCATCATTTACCTATACAGACTTGTCCAGCAAGATACAGAGAACGTAATAATTCTAAAGTGTATGCATTTAGGGCTTCCCTGGTAGCGCAGTGGTTAAGAGTCCGCCTGCCAATGCAGGGGACACGGGGTCGAGCCCTGGTCCTCCAGGAAAGATCCCACATGCCGTGGAGCACCTAAGCCCGTGTGCCACAACCACTGAGCCTGCGCGTCTAGAGCCTGTGCTCCACAACGGGAGAGGCCGTGACAGTGAGAGGCCCACGCACCGCGATGAAGAGTGGACCCCACTCGCCACAACTGGAGAAAACCCTCGCACAGAAATAAAGACCCAACACAGCCAAAGATAAATAAATACATTTATTTTTTTTAAAAAAAGAATTATTACGTTCTCTTCATGAATTAAACCCTTTATTAATGTACATATGATCCTCTTTTCTGAAGTTGTGCTTTTTGCTTTAAAGGATATTGTGCCTGACATCAATATATAGTTATCTAAGGCCAGCTCCTTTTGGCTACTTAAGAGCATTGCTTCAGAAGTCCTCACTTTTCTCTCTTTTATCATCAGTTTTTTCCATCTTTGTTGGTTTGTTCCAATCAGCATTAAATTATGTTACTATTTTTTTATTTTTTAAAAAAATCACAGGACTTCCCTGGCGGTCCAGTGGTTAAGACTCCGCACTTCCAGTGCAAGGGACGTGGGTTCGATCCCTGGTCGGGGAACTAAGCTCCCACGTGCCATGTGGCCAAAAAAAAGAGTAAGATTTTTTAAAAAATTCACTTGATTCCACTTCCTCCTCTAGCTACAGCCTGATTTCTCTGTTTTCCTTTACAGCAAAATTCCTCAAAAGAATGATATTTAGTCCTCTCCTCCCATTCTCTTATTTTTTCTCATTTTCAGTTTTTTCTATTATGTTTTAAAATAACCTGTCATTTTAGAAGAAATACACAAGCATTGTAGAAAATTAGAAAATGTAGGTAAGCAAAAATAATAAAATGAAAACATTTTATTCTCACCATGTTGAGAGTACAAATGTTAATAACTTAGTACTCCAGTAATAACTGGATCTTTTACATATTTTTTTAATGTAAGGGTTTTTTAAACTTACTTTTTATTGCAGTAACATTGGTTTATAACATTATATATTTCCTGTGTACAACATTATATTTGTATTTCTGTTTGTACTACAGCATGCTCACTACCAACAATTTAATTTCTATTTGTCACCCTACCTGATCCCCTTTTACCCATGTCACCCTCCCCCCTGCTCCTTCCCCTCTGGTAACCACTACTCTGTTCTCTGTATCTGTGTGTTTGCTTTCACTCGGTTTGGTTTGGTTTGTTCATTTATTTTGTTTGTTTGTTTTTTATATTCCACATATGAGTGAAATTATGCGGCATTTGTCTTTCTCCATCTGATTTATTTCACTTAGCATAATACCCTCAAGGTCCATCCATGTTGTCACAAATGGCAGGATTTCATCTTTTTTTGTGGCTGGTAGTATTCCATTATATATATAAAAAACACATCTTCTTTATTCATTCATCTGTTGATGGGCACCTAGGTTGTTTCCACATCTTGGCAATTGTAAATAATGCTGCGATAAACATAGGGGTGCATCTATCCTTTCAAATTAGTGTTTACATATTCTTTGGATAAATAGCAAGAAGTGGAATTTCTGGATCATATGGTAGTTCTATTATTAATTTTTAGAGGAATCTCCATAGTGTTTTCCACAGTGGCTGCATCAATTTACATTCCCACCAACAGTGCATGGGTTCAATGTATGGGTTTCTTTTAATCAACATGAGATCACATTTTACATAGCATTTTGTAAGTTCTTTTTATCAATTAATCATCTCTGCTTTTCCAAAATGGAGATTTTTCACCTCATCTAATACTTAAACCATAATCAAATTTTCACAATTATCCCCAAAATGTCCTTTATAACTTATATGTTCATATCCTATTCAACCTATGGCCATACATTGGATCTGGTCACAATCCCCTTTCTCAAAACACTAACTTATCGAAGGCACTAGCCCAGATGTCCTTCCATCTGGATTTGTCTGGTTGCTCCCTCATGGTATTGTTTAGTTTGTTCCTCTATCATCTGAATTTCTTAGAAACTGAAAGTTAGATCTAAAGGCTTAATGGTTTCAAGGTAAATGACTGAGTAAATATATGATAAATGATGTATACTTCACATTGTATCTCATCATAAAACACAATATCTGATGACACCAATTGTGACAGCAGTATTAGGCACTGGTTCAGGGTGAGGACAGCCTAATCCCTTTATCAAAAATTGTATTTCCCCTGTGTAACTAGAAAGTAATCTGTGTGTTGCGACTTTGGCACTACTTGATATCCAACTCCCTATCTGCTCCTTCTCCTGATGGTTTTAAACCAATTACTAATCTTTGACAGAATCAGTAATTTCATAGGGTTTGCAAAATGATGATGTTGAAATTCTAGATTATTCAGGAAAATTTTTCTTTATCAACTGAATCTATTTGATTATCCTAAAATACAGTTCCTACTGGAAAGGCAAGACAAATGCTCATTTATTTTCCTTTAATTACCAATTTTCAGAGTAACTCTTTGTTTGTTTGTTTATTTGTTTGTTTTAGGCCATGCCTCACGGCATGCAGGATCTTAGTTCCCAACCAGGGATCAAACCTGCACCCCCTGCAGCGGAAGCACAGAGCCTTCACCAGTGGGCCACCAAGGAAGTCCCTCAAAGTAAGTTTTAGTTAAACAGTCATTTTAAATTATGACAAATAACTCTGTTCTCAAACCCACTCTAATCATCTTTCACTCCCACCAATCTACAAAACTTTCCTTGTTAAGTTGACCAATGACCTCCAGGTTGCTCCATCCAGAAGTCAAGCCTAGTTCTCATCTGATTCGCCTATCAGCGGCAGTTGAGACAGCTGATCACTCTCTCCTTGAAACATTTTCTTCATTTTACTTTCAAGACACCACTTTGCCTAATTATCCTCCTACTTCCTGAGCCATTCCTTTTCAGACTCCTTTGCTAGTTCCCCTCATTTCCCTGACCTCTTAAGATTGGACTTCTCTATATACGCTCATTCTTTTTTCAACTTTAACCAAAAGGTATGTTTTTATTGTTAATTTGTATATTTGTGTTTTCAAAGTAAATGTAATATATATTCATTATATACAATCTAAAATTCAAAAAAGAAAAAGATTAATTATGGCATTGTTACTTATAAACGAAAAACCCAGAGGCAACCATTGTTAACAAATGTGTTTTTCAGATTATTAGGTTCTCTATTTAGGAGTTGTGACATGCCATTAAAATGTATTTACATCACCTTGGGGACCTCCCTGGTGGTCCAGTGGTTAAGACTCAGTGCTTCCACTGCCGGGGAACTAAGATCCCGCATGCCTCGCAGCCAAAAAAAAAGAAAAGAAAACAAACGTATTTACATCACCTGAAACTAACAACATTGTAAATCAACTATATTTCAATTAAAAACATTTTAAAATGGTATTTACATATCACTTGGATATATTTTCCTCCATATTGCAGAGTATGTGTGTTCTGATACACAATTTTTGTTTAAATTTTACACATATTCTAAAAATTGTGGTAAAATGTACATAACAAAGTTTACCATTTTAATCATTTTAAAATGTACAAATCAGTAACATTAAGTACATTCACATTGTTGTGCAACCTAAAATACATATTTTTAAATCTCTTTAAAATTTTTCATAATTCAGTTACTATACAATTCACCCATTTGAAGTGTACAGTTCAGAGGTTTTAGTTTATTCACAGAGTCGTGCAATCAGCACCACAATAAGTTTAGAACATTTTCATCACTCTGAAAGAAACTTCACACCCTTAGCAGTCACACCTTCTTCCCCGCAGCACCTGGCAACCACTACAGATTCTGACTCTGGACAAATTCCATATAAACAGAGTCACATAATATGTGGCTTTTTGTGCCTGGCTTCTGTCACTAAGCATAACGTTTCGTTTTGTTTTGTTTTGTTTCTGCGGTACGCGGGCCTCTCGCTGTTGTGGCCTCTCTCGTTGCGGAGCACAGGCTCCGGATGCGCAGGCTCAGCGGCCATGGCTCAGGGGCCCAGCCGCTCCACGGCCTGTGGGATCTTCCCAGACCGGGGCACGAACCTGTGTCCCCTGCATTGGCAGGCGGACTCTCAACCACTGTGCCACCAGGGAAGCCCCTGTTTTGTTTTTTAATATTTATTTATTTGGCTGTGTTCGGTCTTAGTTGCAGCACGCGGGATCTTTGCTGCGGCACACAGGATCCTTGTTGCAGCGCAGTCTTCTCTAGTTGCATTGCGTGGGGTTCTCTCTAGTGTGGTGCGTGGGCTCAGCTGCCCCATGGCATGTGGGATCCTAGTTCCCCGACCAGGGATCAAACCCGTGTCCCCTGCATTGGAAGGCAGCTTCTTAACCACTCCAACAGGGAAGTCCCAGCACAATGTTTTCAAGGTTCATCCATATTGTAAAATTTATCAGTACTTCATTCTTTTTTATGACCAAATAATATTCCATTGTATGGATATGCCACACTTCATTTGTCCATTCATCAGTTGATGGAGACATGGGTTGTTTCCAGTTTGGGGCTATAAAGTTGCTATGAACATTTGTGTACAAGTTTTTCTATGGACATACATTTTGATTTCTCTTTCATTTCTGGGTGTATACCTAAACTGGAATTGCTAGGTCATATGATAATTCTGTGTTTTCAGAAATTGCCAAACTATTTTCCAAAGTGGCTGTACCATTTTATATTTCTACCGGCAGTGCATGAGGGCTCTGTTTTCTCCACATCTTCACCAACACTTGTTATTATTTGTCTTCTTGAATATAGCCATCATAGTGAGTGTAAAGTTGTAGTTCATTGCAGTTTTGTTTTTTGTTTTTTGGCTTCATTGCTGCACTTGGGCTTTTCTCTTTTTTTTTACTGTAAAAGTTTTGAAATTGGGAGATATGAGTCCTCAAATTTTGTTCTTCTTTTTCAAGATTGTTTATGCTGTTCTGGGAACCTTTCATTTTCACATAAATTTTAGCATCAGCTCTTCAATTTCTGCAAAAAAGAAGCCAGCTGAGATTTTGATAGAGATTGCATTGAATCTGTAGATCAACTTGAGGAGTATTGTCATTTTAAAAATGTAAGTCTTCCAGCCCAGGAACCTAGGATGTCTTCTTTAATTTCTTTCAGTAATATTTGTACTTTTTAGTGTACAAGTCTTATACTTATTTTGCTAAATTTATTCCTGATCATTTTATTCTTTTTGTTGCTATTGTAAATATAATCATTTTCTTTTTCTTTTTTAAATTTTTATTAGAATATAGTTGATTTACAATGTGTGTTAGTTTCAGGTGATTAAAATTGCTTTCCTAATTTAATGTCTGGTTGTTCACTACTAGTGTATGGAAATACAATTGATTTTCATGTATTGATCTTAGGTTCTGCCACACTGTTGAACTTATTAGTTCTAATAGATTTAGGGGAATTTCTTAGGAATTTCTATATACAAGATCATGTCATCTGCAAATATAGTTTTACTTCTTTTCTAATATGGATATCTTTTCTTTCTTTTTCATTTCTAATTTCTGTACATTGGCTAGACCTTCCAATACAATGTTGAATAGAAGCAGTAAAAGCAGAAGTCTTTGTCTTATTCCTGATCTTAGGGGAAAGCATGTAGTCTTTCACTATTAAGTATGATATTAGCTGTGGGGGGTTTTTTTGGTTTTTGTTTTAATGAATAGGCCAAGATCTTTCTTTTTTAAAAAAATTTTTATTTAATTTTTTTATTTATTTGGCTGTGTTGGGTCTTCATTGCTGTACACAGGCTTTCTCTAGTTGCAGGAGGTCGGGGCTACTCTTTGTTGCAGTGCGCGGGCTTCTCACTGCAGTGGCTTCTCTTGTCACAGAGCAAGGGCTCTAGGTGCACGGGCTCAATAGTTGTGGCTCACAGGCTCTAGAGCACAGGCTCAGTAGATGTGGTGCACAGGCTTAGTTCCTCCGTGACATGTGGGATCTTCCCAGACCAGGGATCAAACCCGTGTCCCCTGCATTGGCAGGTGGATTCTTAACCACTCCGCCACCAGGGAAGTCCTATTTGTGGGTTTTTAATAGATAGCCTTTGTCAAGTTGAGGAAGTTCCCTTCTATTCCTAGATTACTAAATATTTTCATCATGAAAGGATCATGGATTTTGTCAAATGCTTTTTCTGCATCTATTGAGATGATCATGTAGTTCTTTATTCTATTAATATGCTGTGTTGCATTAAATGGTTTTGTATGTTAAACCAACCTTACATTCCCATTCAGTCATGACATATAATCCTTTTTATATGTTGCTGCATTTGGCTTGATAGTATTTTGTTGAGGGCCCTTGAATCATGTTCATAAAAGATATTGGTCTGTAGTTTTCTTTTCTTGTGATGTTAATATCTGGTTTTGGTATCAGGATCATACAGATCTCATAGAGTGAGTTGAGAAGTGTTCCCTTCTCTTCTATCTTTTGTAAGAGTTTGTTAAGGATTTATGTTAGTTTTTCATTAAATGTTTGGTAGATGGACTTCCCTGGTGGCGCAATGGTTAAGAATCTGCCTGCCAATGCAGAGGACACAGGTTTGATCCCTGCTCCAGGAAGATCCCACATGCCGCAGAGCAATGAAGCCCATGTGCCACAACTACTGAGCCTGCATGCCACAACTACTGAAGCCCACATGCCTAGATGCCATGCTCCGCAGCAAGAGAAGCCACCGCAATGAGAAGCCTGCAACCGTGGTGAAGAGTAGCCCCCACTTGCCGCAACTAGAGAAAGCCTGCGGGCAGCAATGAAGACCCAATGCAGCCAAAAATAAATAAATAAATAAATAAATAATTTTAAAAAATGTTTGTTAGAATTCACTAGTGAAGCCATCTGGGCCTCAGCTTTCCTTTTGGGAATTTTTTTTATTACTAATTCAATCCCTTTACTTGTTATAAGTCTGTTCAGATTTTCTGTTTCTTCTTGAGTCAGTTATAATAGTTTGTGTCTAACAATTTGTCCATGTCATCTAAGTTATCTAATGTGTTGGCAAATAATTGTTCACAGTATTCCCTTATAATTCATTTTATTTCTGTAAGGACAGTACTGACATTTCCTTTTTCACCCCTGATTTTAACAATTTATCTTCTGTTTTTCTTGGTTAGCCTACCTGAAGGTTTGTTAATCTTTCCAAAGAATCAATCTTTAGTTTTGTTGATTTTTTAATCTATTCTCTATTTCCTTTATTTCCATACTATCTTTATTATTTCCTTTCTTCTGCTTGCTCTGGATTTAGTTTTTCCTTCTTTTTCTAGTTTCTTAAGGTGGAAGATTGGGTTATTGATTTGAGACCTTCCTTATTTTTTAATATAGGTGTTTACAGCTATAAATTTACCTCTAAGCACAGCTTTAGCTGCATCCTATAAAGTTTGGTACATTGTGTTTTCATTTTCATTCATCTCAAAGTAGTCTCTAATTTCCATTGTGGTTTCTTCTTTGACCCACTGGTTTTTTAGGAGTTTATTTTCTAATTTCCACATATTTGTGAATTTCTTCTTTTGCATCATATAGATATTTCTAGTATGTCATCTGAATTCTCTTGTTGTCTCTTTTACAGTATTTTTTAAGGTTATTTTCTTAATTGTTGTCCTGGAGATTACAATTAACATCTTAGCTTAAAATAATGTAGTTCAGATTAATACTGACTTAATTTCAATAACATACAAAAACTTTACTCCAGTATAGCCTAATTCCCTCCCCTCTCCTTTGTACTATTATTATCATACAAATTACCTCTTTAGATATTATAAACCCCATTAACACAACTTTATAATTATTGCTTTATGTAATTGTCTTTTAAATCAGGTAAAAGAGGAACAGAGTTACAAACAAAATTACATTTATGGGAGTTCCCTGGTGGTGCAGTGGTTAAGAATCCACCTGCTAATGCAGGGGACACAGGTTGGAGCCCTGGTCCAGGAAGATCCCACATGCCATGGAGCAACTAAGCCCGTGTGCCACAACTACTGAGCCTGCGCTCTAGAGCCCACGAGCCACAACTACTGAGCCCCGTGTACCACAACTACTGAGCCCACAAGCCACAACTACTGAGCCCATGTGCCACAACACTGAAACCCACATGCCTAGAGCCCATGCTCTGCAACAAGAGAAGCTGCTGCAATGAGAAGCCCACACACCACAACAAAGAGTAGCCCCCGCTCACCGCAGCTAGAGAAAGCCCACGCACAGTGACAAAGACACAATGCAGCCATAAATAAATAAATATAATTAATTAATTAATTTAAAAATACTTTTATATTTACTTGTGTATTTACTTTTGCTAATGCTCTTTATTTCTTCATGTGGATTTGAATTACTGTCTAGTTTCCTATCATTTCAACCTGAAGGACTCCCTTTAGTATTCCTTGTAGGCAATTCTGCTAGTAATGAATTTTCTCAGTCTTTGTTTATCTGGGAATGTCTTAATTTCTTCTATGGTTTTTGAAGGATATTTTGCTATATATAGAATTCCTGGCTAACAGGGTTTGTTTGTTTTGGCCATGCCACGCAGCTTGTGAGATCTTAGTTCCCCAACCAGGGACTGAATCTACACCTTGGCAGTGAAAGCACAGAATCCTAACCACTGGATCTCTCTTTCAGCACTTTGAATATGTCATCCCACTACCTTCTGGCCTCCATACTTTATGGTAAGAAATCAGCTGTTAATCTTATTGAGGTTTCCCTTGTCCATGATCAGTCACTTTTCTCTTGCTGCTTTGAAGTTTCTCTCTTTGTCTTCGTCTTTTGACAGTTTGGCTCTAATGTGTCCAGGTGTGATAAATGCTAACTACTTACTGATGACTTCCAAATACATATTTCAAGCCCAGACTTCTCCTGGACCCCAGACTCATATATTTAATTGCCTCCTTTTTGTCCTCACTTGAATGTATAACAGTCACCTCAAACTTAATATGGTAAAATTGAAATCCTAATCCCACTTTCTCAAAAAAATCCTGCTCTAAACATAGTCAAACCTTATCTCAGTTAATGCCAACTCCATTATTCCAGCTCTTCAAGGTAGAAACCTTGGAGTCATTCTTTTTTTTTGGGGGGGGGGGAGTCATCCTTAATTGCTCTCATTCTCTCATTCTCATCATCCATTAATAGCAATTGTTATCTCTACTTTTAAAATAAAACCAGAATCCTATCATTTCTTACCACTTCCACTGCTACCATCTTGGTCCAAGCCACATCATCTCTCATCTAGATTATTACAATAACCTCCAACTGGGGTCCCTGCCTATCCTGGTCAGTACTACTTTCTCAGAATTACCCTTTTAAAACAGAAGTCAGACTATGTCACTCCTCTACTCAAAACCCTCTAATGAGTCACCATTTCATTCAGAGTAAAAGTCAAAATTCTTATAAAGCTAACATTTACAAGCCCTCCTCTCCCACCACCAGTATCTCTCTGATTACATCTCCAGTGATACTCCTTCTTGCTCCCTCCTCTTTATTCAAACTGGTCTAGTCCTATTCCTAGAATGTGTTAATCATTCTTCTGCCACAGCACTTGCTGTTCTTTCTGCCTGGAATATGTTTCCCCTAGATATCCTCATACCTTATTGCCCCTCTTTCAAGACTTTTTCAAATATTACCTTCTCAGTGAAACTTTCTATTATAGACAAATTGTTTTTCTTTGTGGTAACTTTTAATATCTTCTCTTTGTAGAGTGGTCTGTAGCTTGACTAAAATGGGAAATGGGATTTTTCCTTTTTTTATAGCTATCCTACTTGGGATTTGTTGAGATTTCTAAACTATAGGATTCATGTTTTTTATCAGCCTGTAAATGTCTCAACCATTATACTTCAATATTTATTATTTCCCATTCTCTCTGTTCTCTCCTTCTAATATTCTAATTAGGTGGATGTTAGCTCTCATTTTGCCTTCCATGGCCCTTAAACTCCTTTTCATATTTTTGATCTTTTATTTCTTTGTCCTTCAATATGAATAATTTTCTCAGACATGTTTTCCAGTTTGCTAACTTTTCCTTCAGCACTCATTAATCTTTTGTTTAACCTATCCATTAAGTTTTTTTTTTTTTTTTTTTTTGGTATGCGGGCCTCACTGTTGTGGCCTCTCCCTTGCGGAGCACAGGCTCCGGACGCGCAGGCTCAGCGGCCATGGCTCACGGGCCCACCCGCTCCGCGGCATGTGGGATCTTCCCGGTCTGGGGCACGAACCCATGTCCCCTGCATCGGCAGGCGGATTCTCAACCACTGCGCCACCAGGGAAGCCCCAAGTACTATATTTTTCATTTTTTGTTTCATTTATTTCTTTTTCTTTGTTCATTTCCTTTTTATTATTTATTTATTCACTTATTTATTTACTTATTTTTGCTTTTTACTGAAGTATAGTTGATTTACAGTGTTGTGTTAGTTTCAGGTGTACAGCACAATGATTCAGTTTTATATATATTCTTTTCCCTTATAGGTTATTATAAAATATTGAGTATAGTTCCCTATGCTATACAATAGTAGGTCTTTGTTGGTTACCTATTTTATATATATTGTAGCGTGTATATGTTAATCCCAAACTCCTAATTTATCCCTCTTGCTCCCCATTTATTTCTTTTTCAAATCTGCAAGTTCTTTTTTATACCATCTTGATTTTTTCTTATGTCCCTAATCATTGTAAACATACCTAGTTTTAAATAATAACAAATGCATCTGTGACATTATGTGCCAAGCACTGTTCTAGGTACTTTATAAATATTAATTCATTTAATCCTCATAACAACCCTGTATAAGGAAATGGAGGCACAGAGAACTTAGTCAACTTGCCCAAGATCACCTGGATAGTAAGTAGAATGCCTTGACTAGAATGCCTGGCAGTCTGGGTTTAAAGTCCATATTCTTTTTTTTTTTCTTTTTTTTTTTTTTGTGATACACGGGCGTCTCTCTGCTGTGGCCTCTCCCGTCGCAGAGCACAGGCTCCAGACGCACAGACTCAGCAGCCATAGCTCATGGGCCCAGCCGCTCTGCGGCATGTGGGATCCTCCCGGACCGGGGCACGAACCCATGTCCCCTGCATCGGCAGGTGGACTCTCAACCACTGCACCACCAGGGAAGCCCTAAAGTCCATATTCTTAATCACTACACTTTACTGCCTCTTTTATAGTTGAGTTGCAATCTGAATATTGTGTTATCTGAAATTCTTGCTGCTTGTTATGTTTGCTGATCCTCGCTCATTATGGATTGTTTCTTTATGGAGATTATGTTTCCGTTATTGTGAGAATCCTGCATGGGTCCAGAGGAGTTTTACATTGTTTCATCCCAGGGACATCCTCTGTCTAGAACGGCTTTCAATATCAGTTCCTTAGCCTGGACATTCCTGGACCCAGGGTATAGATTTGAATCCAAAACCCAACATATAGTCCTGTCCCTATAAATTCTCAGGAAAGTTTTTGTTTGTTTGCTTGTTTTTCTTTTCCCACTGAGAGCCAGGAATAGGCACACAAGCTTCATTGTTACCTCCCTGTGGATGGTAGTCCATATTTGAAGTCCACCCTTCAAAGGGTGTAGCCTTTTGAGGATCTTAGGTTTATCTGGAAATTTCCATTTTAACTCCTTATTTTATACAGACCCCAAATCCTTCTGTCCCCATGGGCGATTAAAAGTCAAGCCACTTAATTGCTGCGACTGTACCCCTTTCCCTATCCCAGTCATGGCAGCTTCAGTTTAATATTATATGTTTACTGCTCTAATTTTATGTTCTCTCTTTCTTTCAGGTCCTTAGGGACTCTCGTTACTTTCTTGTGAGCTCAGCTATGCATTTAAAAGCTAGGATTTATCACCATGAATCATCTATGCCCAAAGCTCCCCCCCATAAAAAAAAAACTCCCTTTATATTTGTTACTATTGTTGTTACAGAATATATCATCACCACCTGGGTCATTTGGCAGTGGAGGTATTTTTTTTTAGACTGTGGGAAATTGATAATTTGGATATAATATAGAATATATTTTCTTTTAGCTGTCAAAAATAAGGCTATGCATTTTAAAATATGTGTGCTATATTTATGTAGCATTTTTAGGTGTTGTGGCAGGAGGATTTTCAGAATATTTAGTCTGGCCATATTGCCAGAAATGGAGTATAGCAGTCATATTTCTGCTGTCCCATGGCCATGACTGATCAGTCTAAAATTGGCCACACCAACTCTCCTGGGTTTCTGCATCTCATTCACCCTGCCTGGAATATCTTCATCCATTCTCACTCTCTCCTTTGATATATCTAGCTAACATATGTTTATCCTCAAAGCTCAGCCCAGAATTTTTTTTTTTTTTTTCAAAAAGTTCTTCCTCGGTTCTCTCCACCTCCCTTCTCTGTACTTTGCAGGAAATTTTCTTGTCGTGCTCATTAAGATACTAGTTCTTAGTATTTATTTGCCTATTTATTTTCTTGTTAACTGAGTTTTCCTTAGTGTGGAAACTGGTTCTATTCATCTGTGTACCCCCAGCACCAAGTGCACTGCTTGGTGCTGTTAAGTGATCAAAAATGTTTGTTGAACTGAATTCCTAAAGGAAGAGTGAAACTGAATTCCTAAAGGAAGAGGAAAAGCGAGACGATCTGAGATAAGACTCTGGGTGGAAGAGGTAGATTTGAGGAGTCAGAAATGCCTTTGGAAAGAGGGACCTGCTGGTATTATTATCCACAAGTTTGCCCTTTGCCACCTTCATCAAAAGCTTTTTTGCCATACAAATGAACTTATTGACAAAGCATAAAGAGACCCACAGATAGAAAACAAACTTATGGTTACCAAAGGGTAAAGTAGGGAGGAGAGATAAACTAGGAGTTTGGGATTAACATATACACACCAAAATAGATAACCAACAAAGACCTACTGTATAGCACAGGGAACTATACCCAATATTTTGTAATAATCTATAGGAGAAAAGAATCTGAAAAAGAACAACAACAACTATATATATATATATATATATATATATATATATATATATATATATATATATATATATATATATAAAACCAAATCACTGTGCTGTACACCTGAAACTAACACAACATTATAAGTCAACTATACCTCAATAAGAAAATATATCTCTAATAAATCATTTTGTAACCATAGAAAAAAAGCTTTTTTGCCTACTCAGGAATCCTCTCAGAATTCCCACAGAAGTTTTTGGGCCTCCTCCAAGCCAGCTAGTACAACCCCGCAGATGTCAGGTCTGAGTTTGAGATTTCCTAACCTCCTTCCACTTCCCACAGCCTCTCCTGGTTTACCAGTACTTTCTACTTCAATAATTAAAGGAGCACTTCTACATGTACTATCTCATTTACTCATAACAATTCTGTTGAAAAAGGGGTATCTCCTTTTTATAGATGATGACAGAGCACTAGAGAGGTTAAGAGCCTTGCCCCAAATCACACAGCAGTAAGTGACATTGCCAGGATTTGAATCCTGCTTATTTAACTCCAAAATTCATGTCCTAAACATGGCACTGAAATACCTGATTTCCAGCAGGTCACAGGATAAACTTGACAATGTTGAAGTTAAGCTATGAGTAGAGCTATGTGACAAATCTGGATGTGAAAAAAAAAGTAAAACATGTAGATAAAGTTAGGGATTTCCACACGAAAATATATCTTGTCCTAGAGTAGTAACAGACAGAGACTATTCACCAAACACCAACCTATACCTGGCATTTATTTTATCCCATATTTCTATAAGGTAAGTAGTATTAACCCTATTTTACAGGTTCCCCAGTTTTAGGGAGACTCAGGAGCTGATGGTTAAGCACTTTGGACCCAGACTGACCTGGGTCCACATACTGACTTTACCTCTTACCAAATATGCCAAACTGGAAAAACGATGCTCTGTAACATGGGGGTACTCTGTAAAATGGGGATAATAATATCCACTTAAAAGGCTGTTGTCAAGCTTAAATCATATAACAGCTGAATGCACCTAATCCAATGCTTGCCGTATGGTGAGGCCTCAGTATATGGTAGCTTATTACACTAAAGCCAAAAGAGATGTGGTAATCTGCTTGGAGACAGACCTATCTAGTTATATGATAGAGCCATGATAGGAACTCAAGTCTGTGTGATTTCAAAACTCCACATTCTTTCCATTGTACCATTCTGGCAGGATACCTTAAATCTCAATCTTAAAATATTTTTTCTAAGAGTCCAAAGTTCAGACTTTCCAGATTAGCATAATTGTTAATATATTGCTATTATAAATCATACAGGGACTTCCCTGGTGGCACAGTGGTTAAGAAACCGCCTGCCAATGCAGGGGACAGGGGTTCGAGCCGTGGTCTGGGAAGATCCTACATGCCACAGAGCAACTAAGCCCATGCACCACAACTACTGAGCCTGCGCTCTAGAGCCTGCGAGCCACAACTACTGAGCCTGCATGCCACAACTACTGAATCCCACACGCCTAGAGCCTGTGCTCCGCAACAAGAGAAGCCGTGACAATGAGAAGCCCGCACACCGCAACAAAGAGTAGCCCCCGCTCACCACAACTAGAGAAAGCCTGCGTGCAGCAATAGACCCAATGCAACCCAAAATAAATAAATAAAATTAATTTTAAAAAATTTTAATAAATAAACGTACATCTGGCTGAAGTCAGATTAAAAAAAAAAAAGAATCCACCTGCCAATGCAGGGGACACAGGTTTGGTCCCTGGTCTGGGAAGACCCCACATGCCACCGAGCCACTAAGCCTGTGTGCCACAACTACTGAGCCTGCGCTCTAGAGCCCGCGAGCCACAACTACTAGCCCGTGTGCTGCAACTACTGATGCCCGCACACCTAGAGCCCGTGCTCTGCAACAAGAGAAGCAACCACAATGAGAAGCCTGCGCACTCTAACAAAGAGTAGCCCCCGCTCACCGCAACTAGAGAAAGCCCACCCGCGCAGCAATGAAGACCCAACACAACCAAAAAAAAAAAAAACTAATACATACTCATAAAAATATAAATCAACCTTATTATACCATACTGAATTAACTATTAATATTGTTTTATTTTCTTTTTAATCTTTTTTCCATTTTTTTTACAATGCTATACAGCTCTGCATTTAAATCTTCAAAATTTGTCTTACATCATGAAAATTTTCTCAATATAAAACATAAAACCGGAAACATGGTTTTACTGGCCTTGCCTCAATTTCTGATGCTGCCTCCTGTTCCTGACAGCTGCCTGCAGGGAGGGTTCACAGGTAGAGACCAAAGTAGGGCTAAGCACGAGCCACCTTAAGGTAACCTTGGATCTGAGAGCCCAGAGGATGGCTGGAGTGAGGGGGTTAGTAAGGGTCGGGTCAGGGATTGAGACTTGCTCTTGTTGAACCCACCGTGCTCACCTTGGAGAAGCACTGAGCAAGAACCCAGGCTACATCAAAACTGCACAAGATCTGGGCAGCACAGAACATCTCCAAGACAATCACCACATCACAGAATCGTATCTATCTCACTGCTGACAGCCTTGTGCTGAACCTACAGCATGAAGTGTAGGTCATTTCCCTACACCCGGGGAAGTGACAACCTCATCAAGGGTGAGAAATGAGCCTGGTGACCCAGAACTCGGTCCCCAGAGGAGAAGTGGATCTGTTTCTCCCCTGGTTTTTGAGGAGCCAGTTTGGGGTCCAGCACATGCCCACCCTGCCCCCAGCAACATGTGATGGTCCCCTCAGCATCTGTCCTCCCAACACTTCTTGGAATAATGAGAACTGACCCATTTTCAGGGGAATGACTTTCCTCCCTATGTTGGACAGGGGTGTTGGGACTGTGTGATTTCTCAGTGATTTCCTAGTGTTGGTTGCTCCTCTCTTGAGGTTGGGAAGCCACAACCACCATCCCAGGAATTATTAATAAATTTTTATTACTTAAGCTGAAAAAAAAAAAGAAGGGGAAGAAGGGAGGAAATTTACAATATCTTCTTATTTCATCAAGTGAAAATATCACAATTTATTTAACCGTTTACCATTTACTTGTTTCCAATTTCAACAAATTCTGCAATGTACATCTTTTGAAGAGAATCTTTGCATTTCTGATTTTTTTCTTCAAGACCGATTTCTATGAGTGATATTCCTGGGTCAAAGAGGATAGAGAGTTTAAAGGCTCTCAATTCCTCGAGAATTTCTAAGTTAAAGAGGATGGACCATTCAAAACCTTTCAACAAACATTAACAAATCACTTTCAAGAAAAGTTCTAATTCATACTCCTCACCAGCAGTACAGAAGTGCCTGGCTCACATTAGTAAAAAGGACTCTGCTTTTTGATTTAGTGAGAAAAGTTGCGTTTAAACTTCTATTTATTTTTATAGTTTAGTTTAAGATTCTTCCCTTCAATTTATATTTCTTCTGCCTGTTTCCCATCCTTTGCTCGTTTCTCTATCAGGGTCTTACGTGTTTTGTGCTTGGAATGTTGTTTTTAACAATACAAAAATACTTCTAAAAAACAAGCAGACAAACTTCTGGTTGCTAGTTCATGACTGCTCAACACTGGCAGAGGCCCACAAAGTTGCTCTCGCCCACTAGCTAACTTACATGGAGGCAGGTAGCCTTTACGCTTCTTAGCGGAAGCAAGCCTTCCACAAAACACTAGAGCGGGAGTTGCTGCAAAGGCATTGGCTCTCCCAGCCTGGGGAGAAACGTCTCGCGGTATCTCAGCCGCTCTTAGGGCCTGACCCGACTACAAATCCCACCATGCAACGCGCCTCAGGGCCCGAGCGCTCGAATGAAGGCTAAGGTCCAAGGTCATGTGTCTGTCTGCGTAAGGCGACCGGTCGTCTCTCCCACGCCTTTTTCTGCTGCTTTCCACCTTGGCCGCCATTTTGTGCGGGAGGTTATAGAACCTCTGAGTCAAGCCGACTCGATGATTGAGCCCTTCAGGGGTCGGCCAATCGGAAGCCAGATCTCGGAGGAAAACCCCGCCTTTACTCGTACGGAGGCGGGAACTGCCACGAAGCTCCTGTGGAGAGAAAGGAAGAAGCTGCGGAAGACCAATAAGAAAGGAGAACTCGAGGATGTTAACCAATGAGGGCGCGGGGGGATTGTGGCCAATGAGAGTGGGGGGATCCCCGGACACGTGGGCCGGGGAGCTGAGCGCTGAGTCCTAGAGCTAAAGCCCGGAGGTGAGTCAGTCACCTTGAGCGGGGCGAGCGCTGTGTTCCGAGCAGGGGCAGCAGGGCAGTGGGAGTGCAGGTGACCTGGGGCCGAAAGCCAGCAATCGGCAGGGATGTGGCTGGGTTGTGTGGTGGATCATTTGCCCCTAGCGCCGGGAAAGGCAATGGCCGTCTGTAACCTTAACAGTTAATGTTAGTTATCAGCGGTAATGAGCAATTTACTGTCCCGGCTGAGGCGGTCCGTGGACTGCTGTGTGAAATGGGCAGGACCCTGAACAGCACCTGCCTAGTTTCTGCCTCCCCAGTCTTCCCGGCAGATCATCCTCTTTGGGTATCATTTCCCTGCTGGGGCTCGGGCCTCCTTCCTTTACTTCCGATCTCCGTGGCCTTCCTTTGCAGACCTGTCGCGCTGAAAGTGGTGGAGAGGGAATTTGCATTGTCCCTCTGACCTCTAATGGTCTCCTCAGCTGGGGCATGGTTCGAGGAAGAGCGTGGTCCAGGGAGGACGGGCGGGGTCAAGGGGACGACCGAAGGTCGCGACTGTAAACAAACAACCAGGCTGTCAGTGGATATTTTTTTCTTTTTCCTCTGCAGATCGAAAAAATGCAGACCACCGGGGCACTACTCATTCCTCCTGCTCTGGTAAGCTGCGGCTCCCGGGTGCTCTGTAGCGCCAGGTGTGGGAACCATCAGTGTTTAATGAATGAACTGAGAGGAGCTTGGCATTCTGATGATGTTGCCCCTTTAGCGAAGCAGCAGGATGGATGCAGTCAACCCCTGATTATTTGGGCCTGTAAACCAAGCTATCTTGGCTTTGGAATGTGGTCAGAGTCTGGATCTGACCTTTACTCCCAGTCTGACTTGGCCATAGTTAGCCCATTGAAACAGTGATTTTCAACACTGGCTGTACATTGGAATCATCTGGGGAGCTTTTAAAAATCCTGATGCCCAGGCTGCACCCTATGGGAGTGGAATGCATGCATCTGTATTTTTTTTTAGAACTCCCCAGGTGATTCTAATGTTCGACCAAGTTTCACAACTGCTACCTTATATTTCTTGAAATAGTTCAGGAAAGCCTTGTTACAGGAGTCTCTGCTTAGGTGACTGTTTCAGGAGCCCCACCAGGCTTACTGGCTCACTCCATTCAGGGTGTGTAACAGTGACTACAGTTTTAGCAAAATAAGATTTTCCCCTTCTGATTCCTTTGGTGGTCTAGGTACAAACCCTTCCTGTACTTGGTTTGATGTTAGTGTGGGTTTTTGTTTTTGTTTTTTTTCCATTCTGGGATATTGATTAAGGGCTGTGCTCATAGAAGTGAACTTTGTTACCCAGTTTTAAATGGAAGGGTTGCCACTGCTGACTACACCAGGGTCTCAGGACAGCTGTCTCTGGCGTGGGCATATGTGGTAGCAACAGTAATACATTAATTGACCTTGAAATACCTTGGACTTGTTTTATTTATAATTATAATATTTGCAGTCATTTTTGACTGAAGCTCAGAAGTTAGGGGGATTTTTTGTTTTGTTTTGATTTCTTGCCTGATTTGGAGAAATGTGTCTTTCTGATTTTATAGATCCGCTCTTGTACCAGGGGTCTGAGCAGGCCTGTGTCTGCCTCCTTCCTGCGTAGGCCAGAGATCCCATCTGAACAGGTAAAGGATATTGGGCCCTCTTAAGAATTTCCCCAGACTGAGTTCCTTTAAGTTTGTTCAGTTGCCTTTAGGCCAAAGTGGGAGGTGAGTCAGAGAATCTGTGGTGCTTTAATAGTTCTAAGTACCTCAAGGTGAGCATTGTAGGTGAGAAACTTGCAAAAGTGAAATTGGGTTTTCATGAAGCCCACGAAATTTCCCTAGTCCTGTCTGGAAACAGACCCTAAGACTAATTCCAAGCACGCTCTGCAGTCTGAGCGTTCTGTACTTGCTAAGAGCTTGCCAACAATTTCCGAGCTCAGGTGGGTGGGGTGAGGGGTGGAGTCAGCCACCTGTCCTTGAGCCTCACTATCTCCCTTCTTCCTCTCTTTCCTTCTCTACTTCTCTCTCTCTCCCCCTCCTTCTAGCCTTCCTACAGCAGTGTCCCACTCCAGGTGGCCAGGCGGGAGTTCCGGACCAGTGTTGTCTCCCGGGACATTGACACAGCGGCCAAGTTTATTGGTGCTGGGGCTGCCACAGTTGGTGTGGCTGGTTCAGGGGCCGGCATTGGAACAGTGTTTGGCAGTTTGATCATTGGCTATGCCAGGTAAGTTGTGGGGTGGCCTAGAGCATCTTCTACTATAAATTCCATCTACTATAAATTCCATCTTAATAAGGAAAGCTTATTCCTTCTAGCTTTGTGTTGATTTCATCTACCTCCTGTTTTCTCAGAATTTAAATATGTTTCCAATCTGGCTCACTTAAACTTACCATGTTGGAACTCTGCTTGCCTGTCCAACCCCCAGGATATATGCAAGCTAGGCCCTCTCCCAGTTTCAGCACTCTCCATTCACCTAACCTACTTGAGTCCTCCACCACCACCCATGACTCATACCCTCACCCCTTCCTTTCCCTTTCTCTGTCCCTGGCAGGAACCCGTCTCTGAAGCAGCAGCTCTTCTCCTATGCCATTCTGGGCTTTGCCCTGTCTGAGGCTATGGGGCTCTTCTGTTTGATGGTTGCCTTCCTCATCCTCTTTGCCATGTGAGGCTCCACGGAGGTCACCTATCCACCCCTGCTGCTTCGACTCCAGGCCATGCCCGGTGCTAGAGTGTGCTAAGCTTTACCATTAAACACAATGTTTCTCTAAACTCCTATGCCTGCGCCTCTGTCCTTTGCCCTTGGAGAGGGCCTTCATAGAAAGGTGGGACAAGGAAGTGGGACTGGGTCAGCCATTGGTGATTAGGAACTCCTCAGAGCTGAGAAGTAGCACTGCTATGACTGTAATAACATCTCCCACAGGAGGGAACACGGATTTGTCTAATGATAATTGGTGCTTTTTTCCCTTCAAATCTACTGTAATAATCTATAACATTTTTGAGGGGCTTAATTTGCACTAAGCTCTTTACCAAGTGTTTTGCATTTTTTATCTCAGCAACACTATGAATTGTAAGTGCAGTTATTATACCTGTTCTGCAAATGAGGGAACTGAAGCTTAGGGAAGCAAAATAACTTGTCCATCATCACAGAGCTGGAAAGTGGCAGAAGTGGAGATTCCACCCCCACCTCGGGCCAGCCTAAACCTTTACCTGCTGTGCTGTGCCATCTATTTTCATTTTGGCCACACAATTAAGGTGGCACAGATAGGGAAACTTCGTCCCAAAGAAGTTGTATAGCACGTTAGAGTTGGAGGTGGGCCTCCATCTGTCTGCACTTAGCTCCACCTGTAAGTTTCATTTCCTTTCTAAGAGTGCCTAAATGTTCTTGAATAAAGCAGATGAGGGACATGGTCTGTGTTCTTGGAGAATTTACAATCTTAGCTCTGCTAGGGATGAAAAAGGTGTTTGCGGGTAGGGGGTGCAGGGTAGTGAACCAACGAATAAATTGCTTAGAGAACTCCTCATGGTATCATCCTGTGCTCTCAGTCTGTGCCCAGCAGGTGCCCCCCACTTGGCCTGCAGTGGGACTGATAACCCAGGTAAGAGAAAGCTAAGCTGATCTATCCACAGAATGAACTCAGGGGTGCTAGTAGGCATGGTCTATCTCAAATATGGGACCCATTTTTTGAAAGCCCGTTACTTCAACTTATTGCAAAACTCTGAACTAGTGAAACCAAAAAAAAAATTCCTAATAATTGTTAACACCTTCCAGCTGAAGGGCAGCTAGTAGGGTTAAAACAGCAAAAAATATGAGTCGATAAGAATGGATTCAATTTAATGCAATTTAAAGACAGTTATGGGACTTCCCTGTTGGTGTAGTGGTTAAGAATCCGCCTGCCAATGCAGGGGACACCAGTGCAAGCCCTGGTCCAGGAAGATTCCACATGCCGCAGAGCAGCCAAGCCCATGCGTCACAACTACTGAGCCTGCGCTCTAGAACCTGCAAGCCACAACTACTGAAGCCACGTGCTGCAACTACTGAAGACCGCATGCCTAGAGCCCATATTCCGCAACGAGAGAAGCCACCACAATGGGGAGCCCGTGCACTACAGCAGAGTAGCCCCCGCTCACCGCAACAAGAGAAAGCCCACGCGCAGCATGAAGGCTCACAGCAGCCAAAAATAAATAAAAATAGTCATGCAGGTATTTAGGTGTTAAGCATCCTCCTAGGAGTCTTGGGGAATGCTGAAAAATCAGGAGTGGAAACAATACTGAACAATGCCATACATTATTGAATGTGTGGGTACAGAAGCTATGTGCTATAGAAGAGGAAAAGCAAGGAGGCTAGTGTTGGTTGTAATAACATGAGTTAACATTTGAGCACTTGTATGTCAGGCATGGTAGTAAGCATTTTCAATGAATAACTTCAACCTCCCTATGAAATAAGTCATTCTATAGGTAAGGAAAATGAGGGAGATTCAGAGAGGTGAGGAATCCTGTGAAGGTCATACGGCTGGTTAGTAAAGCTGGGATTCAAACTCCAGAACCTGTGGTCTAATCACGGTGCTGACTCATCCAAGATTCAGTGACATGCTCAAGGTCATACAGCAGGCCAACGATTTCAATCCAAGACCACCCAACATTCAACAATCATGGTCTTCTTCCACAGGATCGCTCACCCTTGGCACATTCCCGGCCAGATAAATCATTGTCTGATAATGTTTAGCAACATCCCTAGTCTCTACCCACTAGATGCCAGTGGCACCCTCCCCTCCCCAAGTTGTGACAACCAATTGCCAAATGTAAGATATTGACAAATGTCTCCTAGTTCTGGGGCAAAATCACTCCCAGTTGAGAACTGTTGGTCTACTGTAATCTGCTACTTGTCCTCTTAGTCTGTTCATCTTAAGTAACTCTCAAGACTGTCCACAGCAACCCAGTGATAGAACCTGAAGCAGAGTCCAGGAATCTTAGGGCGAAAGAGAAGGAATCAGACTGAGGTTGAAGTGGCAGCTGAGGTATCACCAAGGGAGCAATGGATTAACTGGTAATTTTGTTATGCAAATGGAATGCAGTAACCTTTTGGGATGTCAGGCTGGCATCCTTGCCAGGTCACTACCCTTTGGTGGTAATCAAGGAGCAGCCCCCAGGGAAGATGGTCACCTTTTCCTTCCTGTGAAGCTCCAGGAACCTATTTTTTCCCCAAGGGGCTGGTAAGAATTTCCCTTCATGATGGGTTCCAAACAGCTTTGGAATTGCTGGGCTTTCAAATCCAAATCAGCGGGGTTGGGAATGTGGTTGGTGGGCCCATGGAACTCTGGAGTCAAGAGAGAATGTGCGGGACTTCACTGGTGGTCCAGTGGCTAAGACTGCACTCCCAATGCAGGGGGCCCGGGTTCCATCCCTGGTCAGGGAACTAGGTCCCGCATGCTGCAACTAAAAGATCCCAAGTGCCGCAACTAGGAGCAGCCAAATAAATAAATAAATATTAGAAAAAAAAAAAAGAGAGAGAATGTGCTCCCACCCCCAACCAGGCAATTAGTCCATTACCATTGAGATTCTTTATCTAAGCTCTATGGCCCATGGATGGGACCATTTTGCTTACCGCAAAAATATTTGTGAGTGCATACAGAGGTGCACTGTTCTTGGGAGAGGGGTAATGACCAAAAAAACACTGAGTAACCACTGCCTTTAAGAGTTCAGCAAGGTGGCAAAGAGCATGGACTTGGGAGTTAGAGGGGAGTGCAAATCTCAGCCCTGCCATTTCCTAACTATGAAGTTAATTATCTCCCTTGAGCCTTGATTTCCCCATCTCTAAAGTGGGGATGAGAACAATCCATAGTGATTGTGACAACAAAGTAAGATAATACAGGTAAATGTATGCAAATAATATGTGTAATGTACACATGTATAGTATTTTTAATATACATGTACAGTATTAATGATATATGTAATATAAAGATATATTGAGATATGTAATGAGATAACACATAATACATGTATTATTAAAAATTTTAATATAGCCATTATTACTTACAATCAGAAGCCTCCAACACCCATTCCAAGTTCTGATTTTTCCTTTTAGCCCCCAGTTTGTGACCTGGGTGGGAACTCTTTGTCTATTCCTGGCACTGAGCCCAAGACAAAAGGCTAGGCCTGGAGGGGAAGGACTGCTCCAGAGAGCAGTGGGACACAGGATCTTGGGGAAGGGGAGAAGGATCTTCACGATGTATCTATTTAGAGTGTTGAAGCACAGCAGTGACCTGAACTCTAGGATACTTGCTGGTCTCTGTCCTGGGGGAGAGTGCTTGCCAGGTTGCCATGAGCAAGGTGCTACCAAACTTTGCTGCGCTAAAAGATGGCTCAATGCAGTCCAGTGTGCTGGGGAGGAGGGAGGGCTTGGATCCAGTTTCCTGTCGGAAGACAGCTTGGTTGTGTCATGCATCCCCAGAGGCCACGGGAGTGGCTCCAGAAGGCACACTCTTGCCCTCTGGCCAAGCTGACGGGGAAAAGCAGCCAGGTGTTGCCTTGAAAAAGTCAGTGAGCACTGGACTAAGCAATGCCAATTCACAAAGTTCTGCTAGCCTCTCCCTGGTCCTTCCTCTTCCCAGTTTAGAGGCCTTCTGGAGTTCCCTTGGGAGTTGGTGAGCTGGTCCTTCAAGCAGCTGTAATATTGCTTTCTCTGCTAAGCCTTAACACCTCCAGGCATATTATTAATATTATGAGTCATTTTAAATTACTCCATCCTCTGAAGTAATTCATACCTTTATTATAGCACATACTGCTTTTTATTTTAGTGGTTTGGTTACTCATCTGTCTGTCTAGCTACTACATATGACGTCCTCTAGGGCAGTAAGCATGGAACACCTATCTTGTATCTCTAAATAGGCTCAAAGAGGATGTTTGCAGAGTGATACATATCAAAGGTTGAACCTCTTTTTTCTGGATCTGAGGTAAGTGTTTTTCTGTTCATTGTCCCATCTCTAATGGACCTTGTACCTGAAAACAATTGTCCAATAATAAGTAAGGACCCATTGAGGAGTCCTCTCACCCCATGGGCCCCCTATGGGCCTCTGCAGTCTGTAGCCATGGAGAAGCTATGGAGTAGTGTTTTTCTTTGTGTGAGGTTACCCAACAGGTTGACTTTTGACCATCTTACTAAGTAAATAATACCTAAGAAAAATTCTAGAATCCTTAAAAAATGAATGAAATATATAGTTTGAATAGGCAATACATGTACAGCACAACATTTAAAAGGTACAAGTGGGGCTTCCCTGGTGGCGCAGTGGTTGAGAGTCCGCCTGCCGATGCAGGGGATACGGGTTCGTGCCCCGGTCCGGGAAGATCCCACATGCCGCGGAGCGGCTGGGCCCGTGAGCCATGGCCGCTGAGCCTGCGCATCTGGAGCCTGTGCTCCGCAATGGGAGAGGCCACAACAGTGAGAGGCCCGCGTACCACACACACACAAAAAAAATAAAAATAAAAGGTACAAGTGTGTTTGTGTGTGTGTATGTATGTATATATATATGCCCTTTGCCCCATCTTGTCTGCAATCAAGAGGCAACCGCTGTTACCAGTTTCTTGCATATCCTTTCAGAGATATTTAGGCATCTTTATTATAGAGTGGTAAAACTCTATACCAATAAAACATGAAATCTGTATAAAATATTGTATCAATTCATTTTGCTTCATGTTAAGAACCTAAGCTGTGACAGGCCCCATGCTGGATTCATAGATAATACACGATCTAGAGTCCGAAGAACGGGGAGCAAGGGGGAGTAGGGGGTGGAAGCAACAGGTACCAAAGGACTGTAATTAGTACAAGGTACAATGTGATAAGTGTGGGAGAGAGTTCCAAGCTGTGACAGTATCACATAGTGGTCAGAACGTTTTTTCTGGAGACAGATTTGGCTTGCTCTTACTGTGACCCATGTAAATGACTGAACCTCTGTAAGCCTCTCTTTTTCCATCTATCAGAATGGACTAATAATAGTACTTACTTCATAGGTTTGTTGAAAGGAATAAATAAGACATACAAAGCACTTGGCACGGGACTTGCCTGGTGGTGTAGTGCTTAAGTGGTTAAGAATCCACCTGCCAGGGACTTCCCTGGTGGCACAGTGGTTGGAAATCTGCCTGCCAGTGCAGGGGACGCTAGTTCGAGCCCTGGTCCGGGAGGATTCCACATGCCACGGACCAGCTAGGCCCTTGCACCACAACTACTGAAGCCCACACGCTCTGGGGCCCGCGTGCTGCAACTACTGAGCCCGTGTGCTGCAACTGCTAAAGCCCGCATGTCTAGAGCCCATGCTCCGCAACAAGAGAAGTCACCGTAATGAGAAGCCCGCACAGCACAATAAAGAGTGGCCCCTGCTGGCCGCAACGAGAGAAAGCTTGTGCACAGCAACGAAGACCCAGCACAGCCAAAAATAATTTTTAAAATAAGATAAAATTTTAAAAATAATAATAAAAAAAGAATCCGCCTGCCAATGCAGGGGACATGGGTTCAAGCCCTGGTCCGGGAAGATCCACATGCCGCGGAGCAACTAAGCCCATGCGCCACAAGTACTGAGCCCGTGCCATAGAGCCTGTGAGCCACAACTACTGAGCCTGTGTGCCACAACTACTGAAGGCCGTGCACCTGGAGCCCGTACTCCGCAACAAGAAAAGCCACCGCAATGAGAAGCCCGCGCACCGTAACGAAGAGTAGCCCCCGCCCGCCGCAACTAGAGAAAGCCCGTGTGCAGCAACGAAGACCCAACATAACCAAAAATTATTTTTTAAAACCCCATTCGGGCTTCCCTGGTGGCGCAGTGGTTGAGAGTCCACCTGCCGATGCAGGGGACACGAGCTTGTGCCCCGGTCCGGGAAGATCCCACATGCCGCGGAGAGGAAGGGCCCGTGAGCCATGGCCACTGGGCCTACGCGTCCGGAGCCTGCCTTCCGCAACGGGAGAGGCCACAGCAGTGAGAGGCCCGCGTACCGCAAAAAAACAAAACAAAACAAAACAAAACAAAACCATTTGTGTTAAAAAAAAAAAAAGCGCTTGGCACCTATTAGGCACTCAGTAAATGTTAACTAAAATACCAGTATTTTAGCTCTAAATAAATGCTGGCCAGTATCATTCAACTCCACAGTCCCTGGTTGGAAAATTCACAAAGCTGTGAAAACAGAACTTCTTTTTTAAAAAACAAATTTGGCGGCAAAACGTAATCTAAAGTGAGGCTAGGGGCTTCCCTGGTGGCGCAGTGGTTGGGAATCCACCTGCCAATGCAGGGGTCACGGGCTCGAGCCCTGTTCCAGGAAGATCCCACATGCTGCAGAGCAACTAAGCCCGTGGGCCACAACTACTGAGGCTGCGCTCTAGAACCCACGTGCCACAACTACTGAGCCCTTGTGCCACAACTGCTGAAGCCCGTGCGCCTACAGCCTGCACTCGGCAACAAGAGAAGCCACCGCAATGAGAAGCCCGTGCACCGCAACGAAGAGTGCCCCCGCTCCTTGCGACTAGACAAAGCCCGCGAGCAGCGGCGAAGACCCAATGCAGCCAAAAATAAAAATAAATAGATACATTAAAGAAATTTTAAAAGTTTAAAAATCAAGTGAGGCTATTCGTCTGATTTAGTATGAATATTCATAAGTGTACCCAAATTAATATGAATATTCATGTGCTTTGCTACATAAGTATCAGTATGTTTGGTTACTGAGTGCTGCCCAAGGTCTTGCTGGGAGTGTTAAATTATGATTCTGTACTCTTGATAGGGAGAAAAGGGAAAGCTTTTTTTTTTGATGGCTTGTATTTTTTCAGCTTAATCTCAGTAAAATCCTGAGGAATCCTCCCAGGATTTAAACTCACAGCCCCTTGATTCCTGCGTATTCAAGGCCTTGTGGAAAGAAACGTTGAGCTTGGAGTCAGGAGGTCTGATTTTCTTCTTTTTACCAAGCTTCTCTAGGTTTATTATCCCTATGGCAACGGCTAGCAAAAGTGCCTGGCATTTAGCAGGCCCTTCATAAATATATATTGAATAAACTCTAAAACGAGGTAGTTTTTCACTTGTAGTTCCTGATTCCTTCCTTCCTTCCTCTTGGTCCTGTTGCAGGCAGGGGGCAATGGCAGCCTGCCCTCCGTGGGTGAGGGTGCAGGAAGGATAAATCACCGAGACTTTCAGACAGGAAGGGCCCTAAGCGAGTCAACTCCTCTACTCAGCACCTCCCCACAAGAAAGCTGGATCCCCAGTCCTACCCCTTGGGCACGTCTGAGGGTCGCTTTCCTAGATGTGGTAAATGGTCCTCCTCTCCTCCCCTTTCAACGCTTGAAACTAAAATATTCCTTGGAATTGGGTCCTCAACAGCACCTACGAGTCCGGACCCGCCTCAGAACTTCCTCCCGCAAAGCGCGGGACCCGCGCAGGCCCAGTACCCTCGCTTGGCCGGCGAGCTCCGACCCCCGCCCGCCCTGGAGGACTGTGGGTGGACGCTCTTGCAGAGCGCCTCTCGCTGGTCGGGGCGGGGGTGGGCGGAGCCAACACCGCCCAGGCCGGGGAAGCGGAGGGTGGGGACACTCTGGCCCGGCTCTCGGTGGTGCGGAGAGCGGGAGGGAGCAGCGGCCGCTCTGGTCGGCGGACGTGCTGCCGAGCAGTCCCGGAAGCGAAGGAGCGATGGCGGAGAGTCCGACTGAGGAGGCGGCGACGGCAGGCGCCGGGGCGGCGGGCCCCGGGGCGAGCGGCGTCGCCGGTGTTGTTGGCGTTAGCGGCGGCGGCGGGTTCGGGCCGCCTTTCCTGCCGGATGTGTGGGCGGCGGCGGCGGCAGCGGGCGGGGCCGGGGGGCCAGGGAGCGGCCTGGCTCCGCTGCCCGGGCTCCCGCCCTCGGCCGCTGCCCACGGGGCCGCGCTGCTTAGCCACTGGGACCCCACACTCAGCTCCGACTGGGACGGCGAGCGAACCGCGCCGCAGTGTCTACTCCGGATCAAGCGGTGAGCCGGGGTTTTTCCTCCCCCAGCCCCGAGCTCCGGGGCTCGACCTTCCCCGCCGCCCCCACCCTGTCCCACTACCACCCCCGCTGCCCTCGCGGCGGCCCAGTTCCCAAGCCCACATCTTGCCAGCCCGGAGCATCGGGATCCAAGTCCCCTTTCCCCCCGCCCCCAGCCCCACACGCACCAAGCCCCTCCTCGCGTATCCAGGTCCGACCCCGCCCCTCGGTAACCTCCCTTGAGCCCTCGGTCTCCAGTCCGGACACCCTCCCCCACACCTCCGGACCTCCCGCCCGAAACCCGACCCTTCGGCGCTTCAGTAACACCCCCTCCCGCCCTCCGCACCGCCCCTCTCCCCCCTTCTCCACCCCAGCCTTGTTAGATGCAGCCTGGAGGCCCCACCCAGCGGTCCCCTGCGTCGTCTCCTCCCGAGCCCCGTTTGTAAGACACACACACAGCTTGCTTTGCCCGGCCTGAGACGTCAGGCCATCCTGGCTTTATTCCCGGCCTCCTCAACCCCCTCCACAGAGTCCCCTCCCCAAGTCTAGGTCGCTTCCCACGCATGCCCGCAGCCTTCTCTTGAACCACTTTTCCAGAACCCCAATGCTCTCTACTCTCACACCTGTTCCAGGAACTCAAGCTTCCATCCACCCGCCGCCCCCCCACCCAGTCTCACATTGGCTTGTAATATCCCACTCAAGACTTTCTTTTCTGTATTCTTTCCTCTGAGTCATGTGATTTACTTTCTGAAGCAAATGTACCCAATTGAAATATAGGAACAAAGGCCCAAGTCCCTTCTGTGCTTATTTCTTGGGTGACTGATCTCAGATCAGATCATTTAATAGATAATGTTTTTGTGAAATTGCTTAGCATAGTACCTATCACATAGGAAAAGGGAATGCTTTTTAGCTGCTGTTAATCCTGAAACCTGTTTGCTGATAGCCAGACTCTCTCTCCCCATGCCCCCATCACAGTCATCCTCATCTAGGTAATCACATTCCCCACATTCCAAGTTCTTTCAGATGTTTCTACCTACTTTCAAGGTTGTACTAAAAATTAAACGGCACACTGTGTGTAAAGTACCTGGCCCAGTGCCTGACACAGTTTGTCAACTCCATCAGGGTTGCCACCTCTAACTTAAGAAACTCAGCACTCCTCAACTCTTGTACTCCTTCAGCTATTTCAGTCTTCCAATCCTAACATACCTCTGAGTTCTTCCTAGACTTCTTTTCCTCCACTCTGTCGCTTGTTTGCACTTTTTAATGTTCCTCTGTACCGTAGCAAGTCCCTAGATTTCCCACCTATAGGCCCTTGCTCACAACTGATCCATTCTAGTTGATGAGCTATGACCTAGAAGTCCTTTCATCTTCTATAGTAATGACTTCATGTCATCCTCCACCTGTGAGATTCTCAGCAATTTCAGAGGGTCCCCATCCCAACCTGAAGAGGTCTGTACACTATTAGTCTCCTGGGCAAGAAGGCCATTATTGCTCCCTGCTAGCTCACTTGCTTCATATAATCCCCGTGCTAACAACGGTCCACTGTGTGGTTTATGGAATTAGTTTTTTAGTGGAGTTGATTATGCCTTCCCAGTTACTGAGAAATCTTCATTTAGCATTCAGCCGTAGTACCTGGGAATCTCGGAGGTGGGGAGTGAATGAAGTGCCATGTGGGAGGAAGTGAGAGTAAGTGGGATGTGGCTTTTCCAGGGTGACATCGGATATCATTGGGATCTCTGATTTTTTTTCCCCCTCTCCCTTCCCTCCCCCTGAGGGAACAATGCCCCTTTGATAATAATTTGCTCTCTGCCTGCCTGACAAATACTCAGCTGAGATTTCTCAGCCAACAAGACGGTGCAAACATTTGTGGTACCAAGCACCACTTTCTCGAACCCTGGCCTTACTGAGGTGATAACAGCTGTCCTGCTCAAGGGATTCCCCTTTTTTCTCCTCTCCCTCACTCCCTCCCCCACTTCCTCTTGGTGTTATACAGGGATATCATGTCCATTTATAAGGAGCCTCCTCCAGGAATGTTCGTTGTACCTGATACTGTTGACATGACTAAGGTATGTACCTTGGTGGGGTTTGGGGGTTATTGGGAAATTGGGCCCGTAAAGTTGAAAGAGCCTAAAAGAGATTATCCAGCTCACATCTCTGATTACATAGATGAGTAAATCAAAACCCCAAGAGAGTAAGTGGCTTGCCCAAGGTCACACAGTGAGGTGGAGCGGAGCCTTGAACAGGTATCTGTTTTGGGGTGCCAAAAGGTCCTGGTTGGGTTGGGAAAGCCCAGTTTATGCCTGTTGTCCAAGCTTAATTATTAATAGAGCACTCTTTACCTCTCAAAAATGCTCCAGTTTGGATGATAAATTATATGGTCACCCTATTGTACTAGCCAACTTTTCCCCCAGCCTGCCACTCTTGACCTTTAAGTGTGGTGCTGTAAGTCAGATGCCAAGAAGGTTGGGGATGGGACAAGCTTGAGTGAGCAGTGTTTGTAGTTACAGGGCCTTGTTTAGGCTCTTGTCCTTACTGATTGCTTTTGAATATCCTTTCCACCCCAAAGACCGTTCCTCTCTTGTCCACACACAGACACAGAGAAAGCTTAAATTCCTCTGGCATAGATACCTAGACTTCTCTGTCACTGATTGCTCTACCCTGAGAAGTGAATTTTTACTTAAACTGATATCGGGAAGAAATCAGATTACCTAAATCTAGTGTTGTTTAAATGAAAGCTCCTTGTAGTGTCAAATTTCTTATAGTAAAAATTCAGATTTGGTATTATTTGTGTGTCTGTTTTGTTTTGAATAGGTTTCCCTTTAAATTGATATTTTTCTTTTTATGTGGTTGGAAATGTTTTTCCGGGGACATCTTGTTCTTAGTCAAGTATTAGTGTTAATATGCTAGTCCCTGGGGTCCCAGAATTGATGTCATGTTGATACCATTTGAGCTTGCTATTCCAAATGACTGAAGGCTAAAAGATAACATAGGATGCCACCAGGGCAAGGTGGGGGCTATAGACAGAGGCATTGGATTGCAGGTCCTTTTTCCTCTTGCTGTTTAAATTCTGAGCAGACTTAAGTGCCTAGGAGCCTTTGTAGATGAAGAAATATAACTGAGTCAGTTAGGTTTTCTTCCCTTCAAGAAGGGGAGTCTTGTTCAATAAATCATAGCTGGAGGAAGAGAATTTAGCATTTTGTTTCAAGTGCTGCTGATTTTTTAATATTATTATTAACCTACAGTGTTGGGGAAAGTTCTGGGGATAGTCTATGGCTCCGAGTGGACCCCGAGTTTCCCCATTTTTCTTTGTATCTTTCACACAGCTGGATGCTGCCTGAGCCACATCCTCCACAGTAGGTTTGATCCTCTGTGGAGGAGACAGATACCGTAGGCCTCCATCACAACCCTCAGCTCTGCCCTGTGATTGGCACTGGTGCTGTGGCCTCCAATCCCTTTCTTCTTTTCCATTCATCTCCTCCCCTTTGTGCCACATAAATGGAGGGTGGAGTTGCATGGTATGCATGTTTAACCTAGGCAAATCCAAACCTACGTACTCAGTAAAAATATGTATTGATTTCTTAAAATTAAACATGCTAGGACAATATTTTACAGATGTATATTATGTTTTGCACGTTGGTATTCTATCCATTTGTTACATAAAATACTGATCAGGGAAGTCCGAACAAAAAACATGCTTTAAGGGAGTTTTAAGGGACACTCAAGGGTGATTTTGGCTAGATTCAATTTTCACCTTGGGCTCTAACTTTAGAATGTAACCCCTGAGTAAGATGCCACTACAGTGTAATGGGGTTTCTTAAAATTCCAAAAATATTTATTAGTGTGAGTGAGCACAGGCTATTCATTTTTCATGGTGAGGATATGGACTATGGATTCAGATGAAGGTCCTGCTTCTGGCGTGGGTAGCAAGTGGAAGTCAGGAGGGTTTGGGATGGGACATCACCTCACAATTTTGAGATGGGGTTTTATTTTGCAGATTCATGCATTGATCACAGGCCCATTTGACACTCCTTATGAAGGGGGTTTCTTCCTGTTCGTGTTTCGGTGTCCGCCCGACTATCCCATCCACCCACCTCGGGTCAAACTGATGACAACGGGCAATAACACAGTGAGGTTTAACCCCAACTTCTACCGCAATGGGAAAGTCTGCTTGAGTATTCTAGGGTAAGAGGAGACTTCTAAGTGGCCAAGTTGGTTGTTAGCAAATATTACTCTAGGCCAGCCTTCATCAACCAGGGTTTCTCATCTGAATCACAGGACACAGAAAAAGATGGGAGTGACTGTTTCCTCAATTCTCCCCCAGATGGTACTTGATTACTGTCATTCTAGATGCAGAAAAAGAAGTTAATTCATGACGTACAATGGATGGCTTAGTGAAGCGGTTCACCCCACGCGGCGGCAGCATCTGGGAGTTTATGGCCATGTAGAGTCTGGGCCCCCTCCCTAGACGACTTATGTCAAGAACTCTGGGGATAGGGCCAGCAGTCTTGTGTCTTACAGGCTCTCCAGGTGATTCTGGTGCAGACTGTTGGAGAACCACTCCCTTAGGGCATCAGGGCTTAATTCTCCCCTGAGCAGG